>NC_092589.1:26625000-27875000 GCF_047663525.1 Anas platyrhynchos | reverse complement strand
GAATGAATGTCATCATTTTTAGTGTTGATTGCTGTAATAGTAATCTCACAGATATTAATTCAATTTTCATGATACCCCATTTAATACATCAATACATTGAAGAATCTAAAACATGGATCTACTAAAATCAAAATTCACACAAGCCTGGGAGTTGAGTTGAAGGCATACAGAACCCAACTTTTAACATGATTTTACATTCTGTGTATAACTTCCATCAGCTACAGGTAAATCTCTAAGACCTCAGTACCTGCACAAGTCAGTCCTGAAGTATCAAAACATTCAAAACCAGGAATAATAAAATGAGCAGGTGCAATCAGTATGCTGGACAGTGATTACTCAGCTAGACTGGTGTGGTTAAAAACACAGTATTGTCGATTGCTTTGGAGAAACATCCAATAACATTAAGAATGTGACTGGTTTAAGACACATTTATAACTTTAAATAGGATTGTGTAGCAAAACAGACAATCTTCAGTGCTCTAGAACAGCAATCAAATGTGAGGATTTTGAAGGTTTATCTTTTTATCTAAATCCAGTTTAGTATACCACTTTCAATTGCTGTAACAAATGAGCTGTGTGGTGGCAAAGATAAATTTAACCGTGCCATTTACAATTTCTCCATGCTTCAATTTTGCTTAAAAAACAACAAACACAAACAAACAAACAAAAATCCACCTCTTCCAGGACTTCATAGAGAATCCTTACTGAATGACATCAGTATGTTGCCATTTTTTATATTAACTAGATAGACATTATAGATGGCAAGGGAATAATACCTATGGAATTGACGTAGGTATTATCTTATGGGGGTCCAGTTCTCCTCATGTCCAAGCCCATTGCAATGCTGCCCATATGTTCCAATAAAATTAGTTTGCACATCAACTTTCTGCTTTCAGGACTAGCATTCATCTTCAGCTGGAAGAAAGTACCAAAAGCATCAAACAGAAGTCCACTTCCAGACTGGACTTCCACTTTTCCCTTTAAATAAATGTCCTTATTGCAGCCTTCTTCAATACATCATTTTTCCCCTCCCTTCCCTTTGAGGAGGGGGATTAAGAGAGTGGTTGTGGTGGGGTTTAGTCATCTGTCACTGTGAAATCACCACAACAGCATACACTGGTAGAAAAGCACCACTGCTGTGCAAATACTGGGGAAACAAAAAGCAAAAAAATACACACAGAAGTGCGCAGTAGGCAAAGTGGCAACTAAGATCATTCTGTAGGAAACAAGCAGAGGATTTAACACTGTTTTATTTTTTATAAATGTAAAGAAAAATCAAGCATATTAAGTAAAATACAAGCTAATTTTTTCTATGTTATGAAGTCTAGGAAGATGAATGGCAAAAAAATATATAAAAAAAAGACTATCCTAGCTTGTTCTAGTAGACAGTGCATGGTGTTATTCAAAATGCAGAAATTGTAATTACTTATAAATTCACTTTCTTGCTACAGATGACATGTGAAGAGATCCTTGCTTATTTCAGTAAGGTTTTCCTATTCAGCTGGCAAAAAGCTGTAATTTGATGCAAATGGCCAGAGAAGCAACTGAGAGAAATTCCCCTGGCACCATACAGGATAGATGAGTATGGTGTACCTCTCCTACAAGAGTCATTAAAACACCATTCCAACAGATGCGTGCTATATACCAATGACTGCAGCTGATTGCTACTAGCGAGCAACTCATGGGGCATGAAGCACAGCCCTTATGAGAGGAATTGAACTTTCCACCCATTCTGATGATAAAATTGCAAAAAGCTCTAGCAGTCTCATGCTTCTCTGTACATGCCTGACCAAGAAATGCCCACACACACACCTTGCACTGGCAGCACTCATCATAGAGCGGCAAGAAGAGCTCCAGAAGCTCTCACCAGGATGGGTGTCTCCTGCTCTGTGTACTCCTGGTGAAATTGGATTTTGCTGTGGCTGGATGGTACAACAAGAAAACTGGGATTGCTTGGCACGCATTTGTATTCTGGTAGACCAAAGTGAAGTGCTTTAACACTGCTGGCAGAGATACTTAGAGCTTCTCTGAAAGAACAAGCTTACCAAGATTTCTCAATCACTTCAATGAAAATATGCAGTTAAAAACAATCGTCTGCATGGGATATAACATCTCTCATGCACGGAAAGATGCACAACACACAGGAAGGTGAAAGCAAGTCACATTCTATGCACATACACATAATACCTATTCATTAGGGTATGGCATTTAACATACAACCTGGAAGCTTCAAATTTCAATAACCTCATTTACAATTATTACAATTATTGTAATGAACATAATTATCAGCACTATAAAAGATATCACAAGGCAAAAGACAAGTATGTTATTTATATCATAAGACTGTTGGATGTATTTCAGAAAACCCCAAGCAAAGCAAGTATAACTTCACAAATCACAAGCTCCTAGTCATTTCAAAAGAAAAGCACATTTTTGTTGTAGGCAAATAGAAGATGCATAAAATTGTGCTCATTCACTTACAGTAAAATGTCCTTTAAATCCAAGCTAATATAATTTTCTCTGTCTAGTCACTGATCCCCAAATTCTTTAGATCTCTTTGAAGTTTGCTTGATGATGATTTCAAAAAGTTTTGGACAAATAAGTCTAAATCATTTCCTCAGGCAACTGAGGTTAAGAAAACACTCGATGTTTTCCAATGTCAAATATGTCTAGTTACCTCTTCTAAATGCTAAAGCAGTGCTACAACAGTCATACAATAGAACTGTGACTTGGTAAAAATTTTGTGGAAGCTGGCATTTCTCTCTGCAACTTATCCAAAATCAGCCAAAAGATTAAATAATAATAATATTTTTTAAAATAACCTATATACACAATATTTTGAAATAAAATAAATAAATAAAGAAGGTAATTCCTCAATATACAAATAGGACTGTCTGAGGAAAATACAGGAAAATAATTTTTGCTCTCATAAAACACTTGACACTGGAAATAATGCACTATGTACAGCTCTGTTGTCTTACAAAAAAAAAAAATAATGAAGAGAGAGAGAGAGAGTTGTTTAAAACAGATCTGAAAGACAAAAAAAAAAAATTATTAATCCCTTCCTCTCAAGCAAAACTTGGCAGCTTCCTTCCTGAATACCTGTGGCACCTCTCCTGAGCAAGCAGCTGCAATGCAGAAGGCACACCAGCACCGGAGCAGCTGATGGCACTGTAAAACACCTTGTTTTCCTCTTACAGGGGAATGTTAGGTCCCTTTCTCTTACCAAATTCCTATCCCTGATTCTAATATTGCAGAATATTACTGAATATATTGCAGCATGTTACTGAATATAAGAGTACTAATGTACAGATGGCCAGGCTTCATTTCCTATGAAAATTAGCAGAAAATTTCCAGGGATTGATTTGATTATGGCATCTCAGCATTTTCACAAAGAGAAAGTACTAAATAATAAAAAGTTCTTGAATCTAGTAAAGGAATAATTGATTAAAAAAAACAATAATCAGAATTTAATTAAAAAAAAATCAGAAGCAAAACACAGTTACAACATTTTGTGGTAAATATTCCCAGACAAACTCTTTGGGAAAGCTATGGAATTACTTTTTCAGGATCAAAGGCCACAGTGGAAAACGAGTGCAATTGTATAAGAAAGAATGTGTAGTGCTGTGCTGCTAAAGATTTCTTCTAGTCATAGGCACTGAGTGGTTACTTTGTGCTCTGATTTTTTATCATAGCCTTTAAAACACATTGCTTTACTCTGGCAGGTTATTAAAACACTGAAATCCATAGGTTTATTCTTCTCTATAAAATTTCACTCATTTTCCACTGTTGCCTTTGATACTGGCATTTAGTTGATTCAGGGGAGAGAAGTACACTCAACTAGATGGATCACTAACCTCATGAAATATGGAAATTCTCATTTTGGGATTCTTGCGCTAAAACAAGCATTTATTTCAGAGGTAAATCTTGCACATTTAATACACACCAATCAAGAATTAAAAAGAAATCCAGTTAGTGCACACAGATATTCTTTCTTAAACACAAAGAAAGCTGTTTAGTATTCTGACTCAAGACAGAATGAGATTTTGTTCTTATTACTCAACCATTTCATTACTGCTGACTTACCTGTTTTATAGGAACAATACCTACTATATAAAGATTGTATTCAGCATTAAAAACAGCAGCCTTAATGATTTCTAATGTAGTGAAAAGTAAGAGAAGACTGAAAAGACCTTCCTTTTCAGGATTCTCTCCATTAGAAAACTGAGCTCATACTGAATCCAGTAAATATAATAAAAAATTTTCAAGGAGTTTCTATACTTTCTTCTCCTAAATGAAAGAAATGAGTGTTGTTCTAAATAAAAATAAAATAAAATAAAAAAAGTTAAAAAAAGATACAGTGCTTCAGATGTATGCACAAATTACCTCTTCTCATAAAAGTAACCACAACAGTCATCAAATACGAAAGCTAATATGAAGCTGCCTATGTAAGCACCTAACATATGAAAAATGTATCAATAAATTCAAAGACAATCTTTATACATTTTTAATAAAAACTACATACCAAACGTCAGTTCTGTTAATTTATTAGCAAGTTCACAATGAGACGTTTTAGTACTATTATTCCTGGCTTCCAGAGACTTACTAGAAAGAAAAATAATGGCACTGACAATTATTTGACTTCATCAATTTACAAGCCACTATTTACAAGATTATTCTTCTCTAATACCAATATATCAGTATGCGAGAGACACGCAGGCAGATTGCTAATGAATTGCACAGAAACCAGGCAAAATCTGCAGTAGCAACCTATTCATTATTCAGTGAACACCAACTATCTGGGTTAGCATAGACATAGCTCTGCACCTTCTACTAATGCTGAGATTTAATAGGTATTGAGAGCACAGTAAACTACTCTGTAAAAAGGTAACAACCGAAGACATTCAGAGACTTCACTTTATCTTTCTTCTATGTGTCTCAGAAGACCTGTAAGTACAGAGCACTGTATATCAGTACAACTGCCATTTACAAACTAAAAAGAGAGGGAACACCTCTTCTCTCAGATGTGCTTCTCATTCTCCTGTTGTTGGAGTTGGTCCTTGCAGGGGAACAATTCTCAAGGACAGCACACACTTTGGATCATCCATGGGATGATGTTCTTGGACTTCATTTCCCAAACACTATTTTAAGTCTCAGTGTGTGGCATTTTATGGGACTAACTACTATATGTTAGTTTAAAGTTTGCTTTCCCAAGGCATTCCCACAAATACCAGAGGCAAGCTGCTCTCCTGTCAGCTTTCATAAGTGACAGAACTATGGTTAACCACTCCTTCTGTTTTATCTGTATAAATTGTTGTTCCTATAGCCTGACCTCCCATCTCACTCTTCCCTACTTATTGTTTACAGGATTTGGGTCAGAACACAGCATTTCTGTTAACTCTACAGTGTGTATATATGAAACACTAAACTACATCATATCAAATCAAATTAATTACATGACAGAGAATGTAAATTACACTACTAGGATTTATATGTAAACAGCTATATGTTAGTCATACAGAATTATCGTTATTCCTGTATCCTTCATCCTCTAGAGTACAAAAACATGCTAGTTTTCATATTTCTTTTCCACCAAGACTCATTATTACTCAATTTCCACCTCTGAAGTTGAGTTACGTGACTTTTTATCTCAGACTACATAGAACAATGTCATTATTTACAGAGAAAAAACAGCACACACCCAAGCCATTTTAAGACTACCTGACAGTCTCATTTGATACAGTCAGTGAGAAAATTTAGCTGTTCTAAACAAGTGATCCAGCTTCATATATCACAATGAGATCATATATCATGAGATAATGAGATCTCAGATTAAACCAGTCCCATAGCTCTATAAAGATCTGCAGCGCATTGAAGTTATTGAGTATTTATACCCCCTACTTGTGAGTGTTAGTGCAAGCTACAAATGTTTAGAATTTCTCAAAAGCAGACCATTCCTGCAGTGAAGAAGGAAACTTATATGTAAGCAATTCACTATGCCGTAAGCTTGTGCCAGTCATGAAAACTGTGGTACAGTAGGGGGAAAAAAAATTGTATTAGCAAGATGAAAAGTGATGATCTAATAACTCACCCCTTCTGCCTTTTCCTCTGTGTTAGCCAGCATTTCCTGGAGGGCTCGTACTGACAGAGACTGCTCCAGCACGAAGGTACAGATGGACAAATCAGGTGGCACATTCTAGGTAGAAGAAAAAAAGTGAGATCTCATTAGAAACAAGTCTGCTGAATATCACTTTCCAAAGATCCAAAAGATCTGCTATGTCCTTGAGGCTATGAAAGCCCATCACATCCTGTGCTGCAACACATCAAGGGATGCAATTCGTCCTCTCTGATCTCATTTATGAGCTCACTCTTCTGGTGCTGGTCACAGATGGGACCTCCCAATTCAAATCAGACAGCAGTGAGCTGCAGCGAGTTCAGCAGAGGGTCACCATGATGGACTGGGCTGGAGCACCCACCTCATAGGAGAGGCAGGGGAGCTGAGCTCCATCAGCCTGGATGGAGGAGGGAAAGGAGAGAGGGATCTTGCAGTTCTTTGCCAACCTACTGGTGATAACAAGGAAAATGGAGCCAGACTCTTCTTGGAGGTTCTCCATGAAAGGAAAAGGAGCAGCAATGCAAGTTGTCCCAAATAAAATTACAGGTAGATATTAGGGGGAAAAAATCACCTTGAGTAGACAAAACTATCAAAGGCCACCAAAAGAAGCAATGTAACCTCCATCTTCAGAGATATTCAAAACTTGACTGCAACATCAACTAACTTCAGAGCTCAAATAATTATTCATTTTACACTCCTCAGCTTAGAAGGTGGCCTGTTCTGATCATTGGGCAGGGAAGTAGTTGAGTCACTATCCCTGGAGGTCTTTAAAAGACGTTTAGATGTAGAGCTTAGTGATATGGTTTAGTGGAGGACTGTTAGTGTTAGTTCAGAGGTTAGTGTTAGGTCAGAGGTTGGACTAGGTGATCTTGGAGGTCTCTTCCAACCTAGATGATTCTGTGACCTCCCTGAGGTCCCTTTCAACCCAATTTTTCGCTTGATTACAGAAGCAAGACACTATTATTATTGTATAATGGAAGATAGGAAAACCCATATGCTTCTATCTTTAGAAACTGTTTAGATGACAGGCAATAAAGCACACAAATCACAACCTAGACAGCAGCAGAGATTAAAGACAATGTAACAGTGAAAATAATAAAGAATTCAAATGCTACTTGCAAACTAATATTTCTTTTTCATGAAATAATTATTTTAATTGATTCCCTTCTAATGGCAATTCTGCAAATTCATTTTGTCTGCTGTCTTGCCTATTACAACTTCCTTTTTGCAGACTTTGAGCTTCTCTTTCTCTCACTGTAAACATGCTTCTCTCAGGTTTCCCAAATCACTAGTTATACACGACTGCTAAGGATACATCTATTCAACTAAGGATAAGGTATCTTCTTTGAGCTTTGTCTAACAAACTGTTTGCTCTTATATCTGAGACACATGCAAATATTTTGACTAGTTGAAAAAAAAAATGAATGAAGGCCACCAACTCTGGAGTATGTCCCATCACAAAGTACTCATTATGAACCTACTTGGAAATGGCAAAAACAGAAGTTGCAGCAGCTCATTATTACTGATCACTGTCTATAGACATGATCCTGACTATGTAGAAATACTGTTATTGAAGGAAACTCTGAGCCACGACTCTTTGTAATGCACGCATATTTTTATTGTACTAAGAAAACAAATCTCTGAGGGCATTCCAACTGACCATGCTCCAACATTCCTTAAACTTCCAAAAGTCAAAAAAGATGCTATTACAACTGAAAAGTAGAATAATATATAAACTTAATTGTACAAATCTGAAATTTCTTTTAGCTAGCTATTCCTACATGTGCACCTCTGTTCACTCTTGATTTTTCTGATTGCCAGACTCCAAGGGAGTCTTGTTCACAATACCAATTATCATCAATCAGAAACCTGTAAATTATTTTTTCTCATTAATATGCTTTAGCTTTACATTTATTCTCATATTCCTTCTCAGACACTGAAGGGCTTGGACATTATGCTCAGATTGTGAAGGAAAAAGAAGTCGGGCTTTAGGTTCCTGGTAGTAGCAAGGCTTATGATCATCATCTTTATGATGGTCTCCAGGTCAAGATTAATTTTTCTGTAGCAGAAGCATAAGGCAGGGATTGTCAAGACCGAGACACCTTTGCAGCCTTGTGGGGCTGTATGCTTCACCATATTCTATTTTAACTAGGCTAAAACAAGAGAGTCTTGTAAAAATAAATACTTAACTTGTCATGATTGAAAAAAAATAATAATCATTGAGCTATTGAAAAGCTAATCTTCCAGACAATCATAGAAATTGGCAATAAAATTCAAACAGGCTTGTAATAGCAACATCTATGTTACAGGTAACAAAAGAAAATTAGGCTGTATGTGGGGATCTTGTGTTAACAGAAGAAAATGCAACTCCTACACACCTTTTCTTGCCTCCAGAACCTCTTTCAAATTCTTTGGGTTTTCATTCTCGTGATAGTTGCATATTTTAGCTTACAAGTACTTTTTACTAAATATTTTTCTTTTTCTTTTATTATTATTTTTACACCACAAATGCTTTACTGCAAAAGCTGTAAACATGTACAGTTTGAAGAGGCCTCTTCCAAGGCCTCGAGCATTACATTGTAAAAGGTAGCTTCCAAACCATTCCATTCTTTTTTTTTTTTTTTAATTAGTTTAATTACAGTACCTCATATTTCAAACAGCATCTTAAAATGCTTTTCATTGCTCCTAACGTTACAGTAATTCATGTGTTAAGTAACTAGATGTTTCATTACCTTCCACGATTTATATTTAAGTTTAAAAAAATAAATGCTACTTAACATTTTATCCGGGGAGGGGGGGGGGGGGGGGGGGGGGGGGAAACCATGCAAAACACTTTTAATGCTCTTAATGGAGTTATTTATTCATTCAATGATACTTACGCATACAATATTTTTAAGCTAACTTTTCTAGGAGTCAGGCCTCTACATACTTGTCAATGTTCTTGTCACCATTTTTCTTCAGTAGTAATGAGACACTATAACAGGCCTTTCAATGCAAGCATTAAGCCAACAGACAACTCATTAGGATCTCTTCAAAGCATCCTTATAACATAAGCACTGCCCTAATACCATGTTTTAAAAAGTGGAAAAGAGACCACTCAAAGACTGCAGATCGTAAGGTGTTTTTCCTGCACACAAGTACAGTTCTCCATTACAGAAAGTCTCCCAGAAATGAGCCATCCAACAGCCCAGCTTACCCCAAATTCTCCGCAGTGAGGGCTGACTGACAAGCAAGATTGATCAAAACAGAAAAAGATGCTCCCTGCATGGCTCAGAAATAGTCAAGACCATATTTTCTGTAAGTGTTTGGTTATAATCAAACATTTCATTTCACAAATTCACTATAAACAATGTTCCTACTGCTATTAGTATTATTTAAAACGAGATTTTTTGGTGGCAGAATATGTATTTCACATACCATTTTGTAAGCTTTCAAAACTTTTATTACTAAAACTTTCCTACAGCTTATATGCTCTAAAAGACAGAAAAATTCTGCATCCAGGATCCAACCAACGTAACCAGGTTATTCCTCCATCAGTTCGATTCTCCTTCACATTTAAGAAAGTAATGAGCTTTTTCTTCCCTTCCCATTAAATCTGAGGAATGAAGTCCCAGAGAACATTTTGCAACTACTCTCCTAGCAGGTAACATGCACTTTGAGCAGCTAGAGAGTAATAAAGGAAAAGTGTATGAAATCGTTTTGTTTTAGTGAAGTGAAAGAGGCACCTTCCTTTTAGAGTCTAGCAAGATGTTAGAGCCATTTTTTTTCCCCAGGCAACAAGCAATGCCTCATCTCATTGCATGCATGCCCAGACACTCAGTGGCCCTTGGAGAGTTATGCATTTCCTCTGAGAGCTGAATGACAACACATCTACTGATGCTTGCAATGAGCATGTTAATCAGACTCTTCCTCTCTGGCAGTTTCTCTCCCACATCACATAACAAAGATCCCACATAACAAAGATCCAACAAGCATGGTTGCATTCTGTATACAATAATTGAATATTGGTAATATAGGTGGGACCACATGCAGGAATGCCAACCTATTTAGCTCAGAAAGTTACAACTCTCATTTGGAATATGAGTTTTCAGGCTGACATATAGCCAGAGATTGAAAATTTCCTTTCTGAGCAGCCCTTTTCAAAAACTAATGATTCCAGGTAATTTTTAAACCCTTTTTAAGTATACCAAAGAATCATATAGAGTGTTTTTCTGTCACTTCAAGGTATGAAACAAAAATGAGGAAGGAAAAACATGGAATCTTTGACAGTCTTAAGATTATTTGCCTTCTTTCTATCTCACAGGAAGATGGAAGATATAAAATAAAGGCATGCTGTGGCATATGGCAGCCTAACATTCCCTATAGATAAAATAATCTTCATACAAATCATGTAGTTTTTAGTGTTCAGTCTTAAAAGTGACCACATATTCTTGGAGCTGCAATAAGAACCTGTAGCAACCAGTTTGCAATAACAGACTTTTCTCAGGACAAGTCATATGTTTAGACTTGAAGTACTTTAATAATTGTTTGATAGACTATATATACACTATTAAATTACAAAGAGTTTTAAAACATTTTGCTACATGTCTAACAACTACCCATTAATGTATTTTTAATGAATACAAAAAAAAAAAAAAAAAAAACAATCTGTAACTAGCTGGAAATTTTCAGCAGTTTAATGATAATAAGTAATCATTAATTTGCAGTAGAACACAATTTAAACCAAAACAGATGACCAGACAAAAGAAGATGATATAGATAGATAATAGATAAAAATAAACATATTGATAATCATCTAACTTCCTTGCCACCAATTTTTATTGCATTCATCTTTGTTGCAGCAGCTTCCTAAACAAAGGCAGAGAAAAACAGTTCATATTCCAAGAGGGTTTGGGTGTTTGTTCTGTTTTGTGATAGAGAATGTAAAGAGGTCCTTGAACAAGGAACTTGTATCAATTCTCTTAAATCCAAACAATCAGTGGGAAATCCTGACAAAGGATGGTAGTAATAAAAAAATATTTTCAAAATTATCTTCATTTTTGTAAAATCAATGACATTTTAATGACATTTAATGTACAATATACCTGGTAATTTCAAAAGGGTTGGAACTCCATGATTTTTCAGAATCACTGGTTGTATAGATCTGATTAGATTTAACCTAGAACATACAAGTTTGCCTAGACAATCTAGTCAGTCATAATTATAACTCAATATTCTAGCAGCTTGACAACAAAGTGTACGTAATAAAAAAACTAGAAACTGTATTTTAAATTTTAGAAGATTCAGTACTCCTGGGAGAAAAATCACTACTGGTAACTGTTTCTATTGATCCTTCATCATCGTGTGTTACAGCATCTTACAGTCAGCAAAATTAGAAAAACTAAAATAATTCTCACAGGAAATTTTTAAAGCTTATATATTACTGAAGTAATTACTGGATTATTTAGAAAAAAAAAATAGAATTATTTATTCTTCCTCACATTTCAAACTATATTTATTGTGTTCACTAATTTTCTGTACTAATATTTGCATAATAAATTATGCATTATGCTGTGGGAGGAAGATTTGCAAATTAGATAATCATACCCTTTATTAAAAAGGTGTTTTGAGCAATACTTTTGAAAAGCTATTTTAAAATATTTGTAACTGTAGTCCAACCCACAACTGAATCATAGATCCTGGATGCATTCATGACACACTCTTCCAGTTTTCACTGAATTATTATTTACAAGCATATCACACCCCAGTATGATGACAATAAATCAAAAGGCTGACTTTAAAAATGTCGTCTTTCTGTGGATCACACAGTGCTAACAACCTACAATTATCCATGATCTGCTCATATAATATGATGTACATAATCCTGCAAATTTAAACTGAATTTCTGCCTCAAATATTAGTACGGAACCAAAGAATAATAAATCTCATCAGCAAGCACAATTCTACCCCTAAGAATAAACAGCTTTACCTCAGCTTTCTTTCTTTCCTAGTTATTTGCAAACTTCCTAGCTGTTTTTCTAGGCTCACAACTATTTTTATTTTTCCTCTACTCAAATTGCTCATGAAATGGATTTTCAGGTATTTCATCTCTAGCTGTATATGAAATATTCACAGATCATAGCCTAAAAAATAAATAAAATAAAATAAAATAAAATAAAATAAAATAAAATAAAATAAAATAAAATAAAATAAAATACTATCTAAGTGGCCTGGTTTACACAGCATCCACAGTTTGTATCACTGTCAAAAATGACAGTGGGTGTTCATAACTTTTTTCAAACTAGCACATTTATTAAACACCTAAGTTTAAGAATTCCAGTGGGAGGATTCAAAAAATTTAATTTTAGAACAGAATTCAAACAAAACATCTGTACACCTATTTGGTGGAGCAGCCTGAATGAAACAGTCCATCATCTATTTTTAAGCTACATTTACATTTATACATTTCAGCCTTTTTGACTGTGGTTGGCAACAGTGATGAAACACAAAGTATTACTTACCATGTAAAAGCATCCATATCTAGCCCTTCATGCTGAAGGCATAGCTTTCCACGTTTTCAACATTGCTAAAAAGAAGAACCCAGTACATGGCTCTGATGACAAGTCCTGTCAGCCAAATGGGATGAATCATATTCACCAAATCCCCCAAAAGGGAAGACAGAGAATAAATTAGGGGTCTTAGAGCTTCAGATTTTCAACAGAGGACATCTCAATAACAGTGCCACACTCCTGCATATTTCACTAATATCAGACCATGAAGGTCGCCTGGCCACCCCCCTACATAAAGCTTGCTTTCAGATGATGTCAGTCTGAAGCTTTAACTTTCTCTATCTGGCATCTGCAGAAGACTGAACATTTTGGGATATTCAATCCAAACCAGTTATTTCCATCAAAACCAGAGAAGTTTTCAACTTTAGATTCTTCTCCATCATGAAGATGAAACCAGAATAGAGTCTGAAATAATAAAGCAAGGTAGAAGAAGGCTGACACCAGGAAAAATGGCTACTGGTACAACCCAGGTCAGATTCAAATTCATTGCAATCAATTCACATTCAAAGCCTAGGACACCAGCCAATCCAGCTGTTCCTTTAAATCATATTGGTTGACTATGCCACTACATGCTAAGCATGTATTTTAACCTGTCTTGTGAACATAACCTAAACAACTGATTAACTTTTTAAAAAGGATTCTCTTCTTGTGGTCACATATTTGTCATATTTGTGGCTCCCCTGTTTTGTTCACACTTTGAAGTGTAGAATTCTCTTATAAAAGTATAGGACTGGAAAAACTGAATAGTGAAAAAAAAATGCTTTCTTTTAACATTTTTTAATGTCTCACAAGGCACTACTATGGGGATTTTTAGCCCCATATGAGTTAACAGTGAAGACCGAAATTCTCCCCTACTCTTCTAGATAATGAATATCATCTGCCAGTCACAGTGCTACAGCTCATTGGCAAAGAAGTGGTACCTGAAAGTTAAACTGTACAAGCTGAAGATACAACAACATTTGGAGCAAAGCTACTTTTGGGGGTTTTTCTTTCTGACATTCCTTAAAAATCTTCAAGAAATCTATTTCTACTAATGGCTTTTGTACATAACTACAATTATATTATTTTCTTCTATGTTTGTATGCATAATTAAAATTTTATATTGTATTTTTTCTTTTTGTTTGGTCTTTGGAAAAAACTTCGTTCTAAAGAGCCTTCAAAGGTCATGAGGCTATTATTAACAGAGCAGATCAGAAACTACAACTTTCAAGCAGTTAGGATGGTATTAAATTTACTTTCTTTATAGATCTAGGGTGTCATACACTCTCTCTCTAAAAAGTAAGAGTATTTTTCCCCTGCTATTCTTTCTGGTCTTCTTTCTAACTACACGCAAGTCCAAAATATCTACATTACTAAGATTTGCATCTCTTTATTACCTGTTCCCTGAAAAATTAAAATCTCTTTACAATAGAATAAAAATGACACTGTGGAAAGAGCTTGATACCTACATTTCAGCTTCATTGGATAAACAAGGTCAATCAACTCAACAGCCATTACATGTACTACTTATAGATGGAAGCTTAGATGAACATTACTGAATGGTATATCACCATAATGCAGTGTAAATGTATTAATTTAAAGGTAATTAAGAAAATGCCATGCTAATCTATAAATGTTTTTTATTTTTTTTAAATCTTATAGGATCAACAGTACTACAGAGGTTCTAGGCATACATCCAACTTATGCAAAGAGTTTTTGTTTAACTTCATGCTGTTCCTGCAAACTTGACCTTATGCTAATCTTATGTGTACTACTCAAAACCATTCTGCTCTTTTTATTCTTAGAGATTATTTTGTATTTGAAGCTACTGCAAGTAGTAATAGAAAAATCCAGGGTAGTATCATTTGGGACTGTATCATGGCTTTAGAAACTGATTCTTGCAGTATCAAAGAGGTGATTTTCATAAAATACTATTTTGTCCCTTCTGGAAAGCATAGCAGACACCCATCAGTAAAATCTTCCCCGTCTCTGATCAAATTTATTAATAAATCATGCATGTTACAACAAACACCATTCAAGGTAGGAAAACTGGAATTTTCTGCATCAAACACATAGGGTAAGTGTGTAAGTAACAGACATGGCCTGACCTGTCACAGTGGAATTTATAGCATATAAAATTCCCAGTAAATTTCCAACCCTTCCGGAATGTACCAACTCTAATGACAAATTCATGCACTTAACTGTGAACATGGAACAATGCCTGAGAGAAGTAATTATTTATCTCATATGCTATTACATACAAAACATAATTACACATACCAAATTTTTAACTTCAAAGGATTTTATCATAATTTTCCGACTACTAAGCCTTCCTTTTTATCCTTTTCCTTTTTATTAATACTCAGCTTCTGTAACTCAGAAAACAGCTGTTGCTGGAAAGGGGGCTGGACAGTTATGCTGGGTCATCTCTGACTTGTCCTTAAAAGAAGGAAAGGAGATGCATCATCAACTCTCCCCTGAGCAATACAGCTTTAAAGTACCAAAGCATACACAACTATCAAAATCCTTACTTCTAAGATGCAACAAAGCGCTTAGGCATTTACAATACTAAATGGAACAGGCTTTATTGGACCAGGGAATTGGTTGAGTCACCATCCCTGGAGGTCTTCAAAAACATGTAGATGTAAAGCTTAGTGACAACGTTTAACAGTGGACTTGGCAGTCCTAGGGTAAAGGTTGTACCAGATTATCTTAGATGTCTTTTCTAACCTAAATGTTTCTATAAATAAATTCCATATTAACTGTCAATATTTTCTACACATGTAAAATAAAACAGTTTTTGTAACTACAATGAACAATGCATTTATTCTGTTTTGAGTCCACAACTAATGTGCTTAATTCAATTCAATAAAAAATTATTTAAAACAAATGAAATGCAACTGCCCACAGAATTTTCTGTCCATGGTCTAAAATTTTGGGTAGACATGTAAGATTTTGTAAGATATTTCTGATAAAATTTTGGGTAGACCTTTTTAGGGTAGACCTAAAAAGAATTGAAAACTATATAGCCAATTTATGAAGATGAAAAGCAAATCATACTTGAGTTCTTTAATTGACTTTGCCCCTCTTGTTTTTTTTATATTATTTACAGGTAATACATACATTTTGATACAGGCTGGGTGTAATGTTCCCGAGATTATTTTCATATGATTTACTGTATTCAAAATAATAATTACATCAAAAATAATTCATTTATCTTAACCATTTACATATTCACTCCTGAAATATGAAGCAAGTCTATTAGATTAGTACATTGAAATTTGTTCACTCAAAAAATAGTATCTTTAGTCAATAAACTCTTCCAGTCTTAGATAAACTCCAGCAGGTATTTGTGTCAAGAACAGAAAGATAGTGAGACAGAACAGAAAGACTGACACAGCAGGACCATCTGCTAGGAAATTCTTCATGGATTTAGGGATATACACTGCCCACAGTTCTATTAGTAACACATATACGTGAAAAAATGTAATAATACTTTCAAATGTAAAAATCTAAAATCTCACCATGGGTATTCAGAAACTGTGGTTTATCTGTAAACTTTCAAATGTATGAAGACTTTGTTTGAATGTGCACAGTGCAAAAAAATAAGTGTTTATTTTACAATATACCTTTTTATTAACTACAAAATGGAGAAGCTTGGGAGACCAATCAGTGATGATTTGTTCCATTTCTTAAAGACGCAAATCTTGACCGTTTTTGGTTTTAGGTGCCAAAACATTGTTACCAAGCTGTTAAGCAAACAACTGCATTTGCTAAATGGAACACTGCTTTAAAGGAGACTGCCTACCATCCGGCACCACGCCAGCACAGAGAGCTGTCCCAAAGCACTGTCTAGACAGAAATAGCCATGTGCACTTCCCAGGAAACAAGACACCCACCCCAAAAGTGAATTATGCAAGAGGTAACAAAGCAAGAGGCGTAAACATTCAGACACTCTCAAGGAGGTGGAAAATTATGCAGGCTTTTACACTTTTCCTGCTACTCTTGAATACACTCTCAGGACAGAGTATAACAAGAAGTTCACAGATACCGCCCCTATATACAACTACCTCACCCACTTGGATCAATCACTGACCTGCAGTGCCCTCCTTTACCATATCCAAATCCTCCCTTTTCAAAATTTCACATTTTGACACTGAAAAAGATGTTGACTCCAGGATTAAGATCTGCACAGATAATTATTAAACACAACCACCTATTATATTCTAAATGTCATTAATTTGATTTCACCACTATTTCAACTTTCACCTCTGTTTTTTTTACCAATGTATTTTCTTTCAAAAAGAAATCTTAATTCTTGCACATTTTCTAAAATAAAAATAACTTCTTTTTTCTTAAGTAACCTACCTTTTCTAAAAAAATATTTTAAAAAATAATAAAAATCATGAGGATTGTTCTGTGTTTGTGTCAAAAAAAAAAAAAAAGAGTTTTACTGGAAACTCTAAGTTCAGTCAACTTCCATGATGGCTGGAACACCTCTGCTTTGAAGAAAGACATAGATGGGGTTGTTCAGCCTGAAGAAGAGAAGGCTTTGGGGAAACCTTATAGTGGCCTTCCAGTAGCTAAAAGGGAGTTATAAAATGATGGAGAGGAACTTTTTAGTCAGGCAGATAATAATAGGACAAGGGAGAATGGTTTCAAACTAAAAGAAGAGAGATTTAGTTTAGATGTTTCTAAGAAATTCTTCCTTCAGAGCATGGTGAGGCACTGGAACAGGTTCCCCAGGGAAATTGTGGATGCCCTGTCCCTGGAGGAATTCAAGGATGGGGCTTTGGGCAACCTGGTCTGGTGGGAGGTGTCCCTGTCTATGGCATGGAGTTGGAACTGGGTGATCTTTACATTCCCTTCCAACCCAAACCATTCTACGATTCTATAATAAATAACATGGAAACACATGCACTGGGAAACAATTCTATTGCCATTTTGAGTTTATAAAGGGAGATATTTATAGCCATTAATCTGTACACATACTTAAAACTGTATCAGCCAATACAGGTCAAATTAATTGTTAGTTAGTGGTTGTTGGTAATACTGACCAAATCATGTCACATACAGCACTAAGTATATTCAATTTTATTCTTACATTAGCTAAGCATACTAGGCATAGTTCTCATTTACAATAAGAGCTCATTGCAATTGTCTTCATTTATACTGAACTTTTTATATTGTCTAACCCATATAACACAGCCAAAAGTATAAATAAAGGTATTGTTACTATATTATGTAGACACTTAGTGAAGACTGACTAGCTCACTTTTTGCATTCTAATGAAAATTCATTAGGCATCACTCTTCAACAAAAACATTCGTATCTCATGAGATGCATTTCCAGAAAAGTAAAAAGCAAATCATTTTGCAATGAGGTATGACCTACGTAAAGCTCAATTGAATAAATTTAGTCTAATGAGATCTCATATGCGTTACTACCTTCCTGAAAGTGTTTCCCTTTTCTTGACCACCCTTTATACACCTTTTCATCTAAAGTTAGCATATATTTAGCTCGTTTTACAGAAGTTAATGTATCAGGAAAAAAAGGCAAGTGCCAAAGTCATTTAATATCAAATCACTAAGATGATTTCTGGTACCTGATTCTTACTTTTACCATTAACAAGTCATATTTTCCAACCTATAGAAGAATTGCCATGTTTTATGTTCAAATAACAAGCATGAAAGAAAAAAGCTGGGAGGAGGAGGGGTGTGCATGGACATTGGCATAAGAACATTTAGGCAATAAGGAAAGAAAGCAATTTCTATAAAACCTGAATGAAAGGGAAAGTGAGAAAGCAATTCATTATTTCTATATCTCCCACTAAAAGCAACTTACATCTTTTCTCCCAAATAAACAATTTGTAATAGCACCTCTTGTAGGTTGTGTTCAAGTGAGGCACAATACATAACCAATAAGCAATGTTGTTCCCAAAGATGCCCACATATTTTTCCACAGCAGTTTATTTTCTCTTCCAGCTTTTAATTTTCTTTCAACACCAGTATCTGAAATGGAACTCACACTATTCTAAATTACTCTAGTTGAAGGTGGGAAACCAAAAACAGCTGGAGTCAGAACTGGCACTGAAATGTAACCAGTACTCAGGCAAGAAGTTCAACTGAATTTTCAATTAATTTAAACAGTGCTTTTACAGTTTCTATATGTTAAAAAGCTGACAATGCTGAAGAGAGAAGAGAAGGATAACTCCAAAATGATAATAAAAACATAGAGAGCAGTAAAATTAAAATATTCTGCCTGTAAGGGGTGTTTTCTATTACACATCTATTAGGCACTTCCTCCAGTGCATCAGTACTACACTGCATCAGTAACCATAAATAAGGGTTTGTATATTTGAGTTCTAATGAAGTATTTTCAAATAAGTTACTCTAGTTATAAACACAAGCATTAATATTTAATAGAAGTATGGCTGTACTACAGGTGCTCTTAAATGGTTAACAGCATCTGTCTTTATCTTTCATGGTTTTGATAAGACAACTTTTGATGAGATAGCCCCTGGCATGCAAGAATTAAGCTCATTTCATTTCTATATGCATGGTAAATCACAGTTACAGCTGAGGTTGTTTTATACACACTGGGTGCTCAAATGATTTATTGGCAGAGCCTTTCATAATTCATATTGCACTGAGTAGAGTATCTGTTTGCTTCCTAAGACCTCTGTTCATCCTCCTCATGCAATACCCATGCTCTGCCTTTTTCTTTTTAACTAGTCCTCACGGAGTAATCAAGATGTCACAGAGCTTTGGCATTTTCCTTCAAATAGAAATAACTTGTCCCTTCTGTGTCTTTTAATAATCAATACACACCTTGGTTATTTAAAGCATCCTATATTATCTTAACTAATTAATCTAATATTACCTAAAACTATTTGAATGCTGGCTTTATTGATTTTGATTCACGTTTCCCTTGGTAATTGCCTTATTTATCACTGGGACAAACATTCAACTGTGAAACTGGAACTGGTCAATATTTAGAGAAATGCCAAGAAAAGCTGAAATTCCTAACTCTCTGTTATCATTAGAAGACATTCAGATGTGGGACAGGGGTAGAGTTTACAGTACAGTTAAGGAAAGACCGTATTAGGCTCTTGAAATCAGCCCAGATACATTCATCTCCTATGCTTATTTTAAAGGCATTTAAAAATCCAGTTCTCATGGAAAGGCAATGTTTTAATGGCTTATATCTTTATAAATACGTCAAGAAAAGAGTACAGATACCTGGAACATGGAACAAGCTTCCCACTCCTTAATATATTCTTTACATTTGGTTGGGAGAGAAGAGAGAACTGAGGTGTTAAAGCCCCAAACCACTAATTCGAATTCATGAGATCTCACTGTAAAATTATCTCGTTAAGACAAAAACTTTCTCCCACTCTGTTAAGCAGAACATTTGCTTCAGCCCCTTCCAACTCAACCAGCAGTCTGAAGGCAGCCCTGAAGTAGGCACACACAACCCTGCTTTACAAAATCCTTGCAGAGAGGCAAGGTAAATGTCCTTTTGGCTTACAAATAGTATTTGAAAGTTGTTTCCCACAGTATTATGCCCATCCTCCAGGTTTTGCAGTTGTGTTGGTTCCCGTAACAGAAAAAAGGCTGGAGGTGTCAATGTGGTTCATATATCAACTGCATATCCATTTATATCCACAGGCTTTTAAAGGAACAGTAAACTTTCAGAAATGGTCCTGGGAAATGAAGTAAACACCCAGGAAAAGCTTTGATCCTCTGCATTTTTGCATACTGTTGAGGAACAAAGGTATTTTTTTCACCATCAGGCCTTCATTTTAATACTAAACAAATCATCTTTACTTTTTCCTGTGAATCCAAAGTTATGCCTGTATTTATATATACCAACAGCCCTACCAGCTTTAGGAGAGTTACTAAAAACAACTGGCATTTTCTTAGCATAGTATTTGGTTTTCAAGCACAGATACACATAATATCTGTATCTTCAACCTTCCAACCATTTCCACTCACTCAGTTTCAACCTTCCAAACTGGATTATAAACTAACACCCTGAATTGGATGCTGCAATTGCTCTCATCATGATAGCAAGTTATGGTACTTTTTGATGAAAAAGGACATGTCTTTCTCCTCATTTTTCATGGGGAAGTCACATGGGGGGAAAAAAAATCACCACCCAAAAGATAAAAGTTTTAATAAATCTTATATAAAGAAGATGTTTTGCTACTCTTTTGTTTGTTTCATTTCAGATGTAATTGGAATTACTTACCTCAAAAAAAAATATATATATAGAACACATTCATTAATAGCTACAGTTTCTTCATCCTAATTTTAGGGCTAGGATTAGTCACAGGAATCTGCTGAGATTGATTTAGCCCAAACAGCACTTAAAAAAACTGAATACAAAATAACAATCACGTGATTTCAAATCTTGCACATGGCTGCACAGCTGGTTTGACACTGCTACTTTATACAACATTTTCTAAAGGGCTTGAAACAAGTATTTGCCCTTTGGTGTGTCCTTAGCTCAGAACCTGTTTCAGGATCTCAGATTCTCCGACACTTACCAGACTAATTAATATCAAAATGATTGATTTTTAGCTACCCTGATTTTACTATTGAGATACTTGCTGCTATAAGCCCATCAGAGAAAGTATGTACAAAAATAAGCTCTGGAAGTAATAGCAAAATACACCAATGTATAACCCTGTTACCTGACCAGCAATGCAAGGCAATGCATCAAGCCAGGAGATACTGGGGTTGTGCTCATGTTAGAACCATTAACTATGCAATAGTATGAGGGCAGTGTTTTGAACAGAATGTTCAAAATGCAAACAAATAAAACCATCATGCAATAATACCACATCTCTTCTTTAATAGGAATAGTTCTAAAATGGGTAGGACTCCGAAGGTAAATCACAGCAAACTGACAGGTTTTCAGCAGCTTGCAGAACACTCACTAAACCAATTATAGGATTGCACACCGCATATCTGACCTTCTTACATCATGTTGCTATTTTCACAGCAGTATCACAGATGAGATTTTCCAGCATAGTATCTGTTTAATATTTTAATTTTTAAACAATGAGAAGTCTGAACAGTTAGTAGAAATATGTAAAGGAAAACAGATTTAATAGAAAATATTAATTAAATAGAAAATTTAGTTCTTCATTTACTTTGTACCATAAGTTGAATTCCATACATCTGTTCCATTAAATAACAGATACATATGTGTGTGTGCGTGCATATATATATATATTAGACTGGAGAAGTTACAATTCATGATTTGTTTCCTAAATTACAAAAGTTATACAGCTTTGGTTTACATATCTTGATTAGATGGCCTACATTCTGAATGGTACGAAAGATAAGACATGAATATTAAAAATAAAACGATCGTTGATTAGCTGATAACAGATATGCACATATGCAGAATCACAGAAAGATTTGGTTGGAAGGGACCTTAATGTTCATCTAACTCCACCCCCCTGCCATGAGCAGGGACACCTCCCACCAGACCAGGTTGCCCAAAGCCCCATCCAACATGGCCTTGAACACTCTCAGTGATGGGGCATCCACAATTTCTCTGGGCAGCCTGATCCAGGGCCTCACCATCCTGAGTAAATTTCTTCCTAACATCTAATCTAAACCTACTCTCTTTCAATTTAAAGCCATTCCCCCTTGTCTTATCACTACACTCCCTGACAAAGAGCTTCCCCAGCTTTTTGGTAGGGTACCCTTTAGGTACCGGAAAGCCACTGTAAGGTCTCCCCAGAGCCTTCTCTTCTCCAGGCTGAACAACCCCAACTCCCTCAGCCTATCTTCAACACATATCAGATATACTACAGTTTCATATAGTGCCATTACTTGGAGTACTATCATCATCTAATACTTAACTATAAAATTATTTGGATTGTGTCTTTCAGCTCCCAGGTTGCATGTCATGCACCCTACTAGCATATTTATGCATTTGGCACTTTCCTTTGAAAGTTCCTTTTGGAATGCTTTATTGATAACAATCTTCAATATTTCCAAAATATAATTTGTCAAAAAAAAAAAAAAAATCACCAAAAAAATGTCAAAAAAATACCCAATACATATCAAGTCATATAAGAAGTGCTTGTGGATTTTAATTCACTAATACTAAGCATACAGAATTATCCCTGTCAAACAAAGAATTATTAATATTAAAGAATTATTGATAGATGTACTCAAAAGTACCCAGAGAAATGACATATAGTAATATCATGCTTTTAAATATCAAGTAAGTGATTGTGACTGAATAAGAAAATTTCACAGTTCCGAAGTTATATAGGAAAAACATTTCTTTATTTTTAGTAGTAAGTAGTGCCTCACTAAGCTAAAAATCTATGCTTCTCTCTGACAACACTATATCTGATAACAAACATTTCTGTAAGATCAGAACAACTCATTCCTGTATGTATTTCAAATTCCACGTATCTGCTGCAAGAGAATATTCAATCTGAACAATGAGAAAATAATATTTCCTAAATAGAACATAGAATCATGGAATACCCCAAGTTGGAAGGGACCCAATAAGGATTATCTAGTCCAACTCCTGGCACCACACAGGTCTACCCAAAATTTTAGACCATGTGACTAAGTGCACAGTCCAAACCCTTTTAAATTCAGACAGGCTTGGTGCAGTGACTACTTCCCTAGGGAGCCTGTTCCAGTGTGTGACCACCCTCTCAGTGAAGAACTTCTTCCTGATGTCTAGCCTAAACATCCCCTGCCTCAGCTTGACACCGTTCCCACAGGTCCTATCACTGGTGATTTAGGAGAATAGGTGGGCACCTGCCCCTCCACTCCCCCTCGTGAGGAAGTTGTAGACCGCAATGAGGTCTCCCCTCAGCCTCCTCTTCTCCAGTCTGGCCAAGAACAGGCCAAGTGACCTCAGCCACTCCTCATACATCTTCCCTTCCAGGCCCTTCACCATCTTCGTTGCCCTCCTCTGGACACTCTCCAACAATGTAATGTCCTTTTTGTACTGTGATGCCCAGAACTGCACACAATACTCGAAGTGAGGCCGCACCAGCGCAGAGTAGACTGGGACAATCACCTCCCTTGACTGACTAGTAATGCTGTGCTTGATGCACCCCAGGATACCGTTGGCCCTCCTGGCTGCCTGGGCACACTGCTGGCTCATATTCAACTTGCTGTCAAACACAGCCCCCAGATCTCTCTCTGTGGGGCTGCTCTACAGTGTCGCATTGCCCAGTCTGTACGTATAGCCAGGGTTGCCCTGTTCCAGGTGCAGGACCCGGCGCTTGCTCTTGTTTATACTTACTGTCTGTGACACCTTGCAATATATCACAAACTTAATTTACTTTATTTTTAAAAATTAACTGCATTACAGATGGCAGTGCAAATGTACTGAGTTGCATTATTATCCCTAATAAAACTGCCCAAAATTCGCAGATGATGCAAAGCCATAGCTCTAATGCTGTTTTACCCATGGGCATCTGACCCAGTGTCTTTCACAGCTGTGGAATAGCTGTGTATTTTGAACTTGAGGAATTTCAAAAGCAGGATTCAATCAGTTTAAGCAGTCTAATCAATCCTCTAAATGGTACACTATGATGATGTATCTAAGGGAGCCTGTGTCAAAACAGGCAAACTAAAATGATTGTCTTTGCACATGTGATCCTACAATCAGATTTGCTTTATGGAAAGCTTCATACTAGTTTTCTCTCTTTATTTAGGCACTACAGCTGAGGATCTTATTAAAAAAAAATCAGAATCATCCATGATATCAGAGAAAAGACAGCTCTAGGAATTCAGTTCAACTAATTGCAACTCTTCGAAGAGCCATCTCTAGATGTCAGGTAAAATTAATGCTGATAAGGCATTAATCAAGGTGGCTCACCCAGCTGCAGGGCACCTCTGGCGTGATGGAGGGAGTACACAAGGAAGAAGGCAGAAACTGAGACATTCAACACAACCTGCTGTTTTTCTAACAGTCTTTCTTTACTAAATCTGTATTAAGCTTCCTATCTAAAATCCAGTGATGCACCACGCTGCTTAAAATTAAAACACTGCAACTGAAAATAAGCCATTTTTGGTCCACAAACATTGTTGTATATAGATCCTAATTTTAATTTTACACATATAAAGGCAAACATTTTCATGCATAAAATGTCTATGCTACTAATATGAGGAATTGCAACTACCACTGGCAATGGTATGACAAGGTGGTCAGCATGTAGCAAAAACAGTTCAAAGAGTAATAAAGATTTCACAGAATAATACAATCACTAGATAACACCCTTATACTTGATTTTGATCCCCACTTGTGATACTTGTGACAGAAACTTGTGACAGAAAAAAGCTTTTCAGAAAGAACTCTAAACTTGTTCCACAGTCATTTTAAATTCTTTACTTTCAATCTCAAGAAATGATTCTGTTTGTGCAATCAAGTCCCAAGAATCAAAGCCAGGTCCGGTAGATATGGCTACACAACTATACTTAGGTTCAGGATTTGTACAAGAGTTAAAAGGAGTATCTGAATTATGTAATTAAATATAATATTTACTATTATATAAATTACATATTACTTAAAACTACAAATAGATGTAGTGAAACACAATACATTCTTATTTATTTGGCTTCCATAAAGAATCACTTTACTTGGAAAGAATGATTCGGCAAACAAAATCCTGTCCAATTTATGCATACAAAAGCTTCCTCTACCTATGTACATAAAGTAGGGCAAGTAATGTGTAAGTATGCATAAATTTATTACAAGCACTTCCTTTAGACTATTAAAATCAACTATCTTAGTGAACGTCTGCTAAATGGAGTTCTCTGAACATGAGATTACATGAGATTAACTGTCATTTTTGCCATTAAATATGAATGCGTATTTTGGCAACACAACACAAAGACAATTTAAAAGGCCTTTCAGGTGTAGCTACAAAACCTTGCAAAAGCCTTGACAATCTTGAATTTTATTTATTTATTTATTTACTTTGGAAGGAAGCAATAGAAGCATTAAGCATAAAAAAGAGGAACTATAAAAAAAATATCTAGTGTATGGCAAATTCCCAGAATGATCCATAGCAAACACAAGCAGACAGTGCAGATTCACTTCATCAGTGTGAATCTAATTTAAAAATACTTAGTATTTTATTATATCCGTAACTGCTGGAAAAGCATCTACTTGCATCCATACACTAATGGACACTGTTGGGTTTTTTTTGAATATATATACACATTTGGATATGCACAATCAAAAACAGCACAGTTACTGTTTCTCATCAGAAGTCAGATAATTCATCTTGTCCACTGAGAACATGCTTAAGCATTTGCTGTACGAGACAAAAGAAGAAAGCAATCCTAGCCTTCAGATCTTATGCTTTTGAAGACAAGATGGGTTTTCTCTCAGAGGCAATCATGGTACAAGATTTAAGACCAGCGCCTCAGCCCACAGTTGATACCCTTCTCTAGACATGTTCATATGGAATTGGACTGCTGACATGGAAACTTCTAGTGTAAATACTAGAGAATCATACTCGCTTGTAACCCTGTCTGAACAAGGTGACAAACCTTCTCCAGCCTCCTTCCCCACCATTCCCTTCCTCTCTTGCAGCACAGCCACCAATCCAGCTCATGCTGGTTCAACTACTTGCTAAAAACAAAGAGACAGAAAAGGCACAAAGTAAAACCTCAAGGAATTGTTATTTGGCAGTCCATGAAACAATTTGCCAGAGCACAGAGCCATCAAGTTTCATTTTCTGTCCTTTCAAATAACAGTTGTATCCAGGAGTGTCACTGATGTGTGTGTCTTTGGACCATGGAGCAGGACAGCCCCCGCCAACAGCACCAAACCTGCAGTACCCTTCCTAGTGCAGCAACTATGACCTGCCACAGCAGAAAAGTAACCCTCCACAAGAGGAAACAGTTACCAAAACTCTACCCTTATATGAAGTTCTTTCTTACTTCAGAAATTGAGTGAATAAGGTATAGCAAAACAAGCTCTTGGGCTCTCCTCTCAGCATTGTAACATGTTATATATAATGTGATTCACATCTCAGCTGGAAGTTCAAGCCACAGAATCACACTTCGTACCCCGCTCAAAAAAAAAAAAAAAAAAAAAAAAAAAAAAAAAAAGCAGATCTTCAGAATTCCTCACTATGCTATCCTTCCCTCTCTCAAGTCGAAATGTCTGAGAACTCAAGAGAAAATAACAGTCTTCTTTAATGACGTAAGGTAGTTATTCTATAACTTCAGGTTCCACAGATTTAAGGTAAGTGAGTTTATCACCTGCCATAAAAAAAACAAGTGGAAAAAACAAACACCTCATGCCAGTGGAAAGCTGTAACTGTGTAGCAGTAACTGTGCAGCAGTTCACAAGCTATCAAAACCACATTTGTGACTTGCCCAGATCTGAGTATTTTTCATTCTGTACCATGGACCAGAATAATTTAGTCTGATAATGATTTGATTTTGGGGTGGTCCTGTGCAGAGTAAAAATTTGAACTCAGTGGTCTTTGTGGGGCCCTTTCAGCTCTATGATTCTAATTTTCAGGAGCTGTTAAAATACAGCTCCAACTTGTTTCCTTTTCAGGAAACATTATTCAGATCTAAAGAAAAATTAATTCAATGGCAAAAAGCACATTCTCTTAATGAATGGACTAGCAATCTCTTTACATATAAAAAGAAACAATCTAATTTTAAAATATAAAGAAATAGATTTCAGTAGCCATTGAGTTGACTACTCATATATCTTGTGTTACTAAAAGGGATGGTCTTGCACACAAGATACAGATTTAAAAGTACAACTCTAGTAAAACAAAATCACCTACAGACCATCATCAAAACAGAGGTTCGTATTTTTTGCCCTTTTTCTGATACTAAAATCTTTTCTTCTGTTAAAGACATAACATTTCTTAATTAAAAAAGACCTGCAGGATGATTAATAGGATGAGATGTGGAAACTAAGCATTTTAAAGTTTGTCTTCAGATTGTCTTCTTTGTGTTTTTTCTGTTTGTTTGTTTGTTTTTGTTTGTTTTTGTGTTGTTGTTTTTTTTTTTTTAATCCTTGTTGTTGGTGCTTATTGAATCTTAAAAAAGTTTTGATGGTTGATGCGTTTTACTTTCCTAATACATTTGGAAAGTGTAATCTATACATAGAACAACATCTCTTTTGAGATACGTCTCCTTTGAAATGTATAGAGATTAAAAAATAATCATTTTTCACTTGACCTACTTCACATTTTTGGATGACATTCACATATTTATCTTGTATTAGCATTGTTTTACACTTAGAACTATTAATAAAATTAGATGCAATTTAGGCATGACATCTTATTTATTTGTTATTTTGTTCTTGAATATATACAATGATCTGGAGGAATTGGATTATGTGCTCTGAGCAACATCTGGGAAGTTGCTATACATTTGAAAGATAAACAGCAATTACAAGGTAAGCGTAGCAAATACTCTTACTTGCCTTCCAACATTTAAAAAAAAAAAAAAAAAAAAAAAAAAAAAGGAATGTAACAGATATAGGATAAAATGCTAAGTAGCTTTTATCCCATTATCAGCAAAAGCTAGAAAATATTCCCTGGTAGAACTCAAAAGAACAGCTACAAAGACACATCCCTGATTTTTCCAGGGCTAGCACTGCCACTAATCAAGAATCTCACCACTCTGTGTCCTTCACAGCTGCAATCCAATCCACTGACTTCATTTCAGATCACAAATGCATTTGCTATACAAAGTCCCAGTACCACCCGACCCAGTCTGGGGTCTGACTACCATGTCTCTCTTGTGCCAGAGACCACCTGGCACTGCTCTCCAGGTGTGGCCTCACTAGTGCTGAACAGAGAGGAAGGATCACCTCCCTCAGCCTGCTGGCAGCACTCCTCTTAATGCAGTCCTGGATATCCTTGCTCTCTGTGGCAAAGGCTTGCATTCAACTTCGTGTCCATGAGGTCATGGCATCTGATCTCACAGCTGGTCCTGCTTTGGGAAAGAGGCTCCTTTAGAGACCTCCTTGGCATCATTTCCAGCCTTCTACAATCCCTTATTCACATATCAATCAACCTTCTTCCTGCAAGATAAACCTTCAAATAAACCTTCTTCCTGCAAGAATGACCAAACCAATGTACAGAAATATTCCCAAACTTCCAAGTATAACTGTAGATTGAAATATAATTCTACAAGACACCATTGTGAGATAAGATGTATTTCTTCTCAGAAAAACTCCCATATCATATTCAATAGCAAAAGACGCCTCTCCATTTGCTCTAACGGAAAGAAATCAACCTGAAGCCTAAAAACAAGCTGTAAAGTAGCTCCAAACATAAGTGAATTATTTAAAAATTAATATTAAAAATTTTTAAATTTATTGCTTGCTTATTTAAAAAGCAAGCAACACATCATGAGGGGTACACCAAAATAAATAAATAAATAGTAGACCCACAGAGCTAAGAAAGAGTTTTGAAGTGTGAGCACTGGAGAGGAACTCATTATCAGGGATGCATTGGTGCATTGATAGGACAAGGAATAATGGTTTTAAACTAAAATGAGAGATTTAAATTAGATATTAGGAAGAAATTCTTCATTCCGAGTGTAGTGAGGCACTGGAACAGGTTGCCCAGAGAAGCTGTGGATGCCCCATCCCTGGAGTGCTCAAGGCCAGGTTGGATGGGGCTTTGAGCAACCTGGTCTGGTGGGAGGTGTCCCTGCCCCTGGCAGGAACAGGTGGAAGGGGGAGGTGGAACTAGGTGATCTTAGGGTCCTTTCCAACCCAAACCGTTCTCTGATTCAGTGTCTTATGTGTCTACATAAACTGGTAATGCTTATTAAAGTGTTTATTAATTTAGCCCAACTGTCATCATCCACCTTTTGTTAGTATGCTCTTTTCAAAATCTCCAGTTTTCAAGTGCTAAGGGAATCTATACAGCCCTCCACAGAGACACTTGCGTTGTAAACTTGAACAGAAGCAAACTTCATTAAGCAAGTTCCATAATGTGTCTGCCAGTGCTACTGTTGTAATGGGATGAGAACTAACAGTCAGTAGTTGCCTAAGTATTCCATCAGTATATATCTTCAGTGTGACTGTTATTTTTGTAGTATGAATTATTCAATGATCCTAGGGCAAGAAATTGCATGTGAAAAGACATACTAATAAAGCATCAGATACATCCCCAGAAGCCACATCCTGAAGGATGTTTAAGAAAAGCAGGGGATTATATAAGGGACTCTGAAGAATATAAGCCCAGGATGATAGCTGAGTTCTATTACTGATGTTTGACCTATTATTAGTGCTTGGTACCTTACCCTTGATACCTAGCTGTAATTCGGATGCAACATTACTGTTTGCATTAAAGTGTACCACAACCCCATTACAAATCAAGAACAGTCTTAAGGACACCCGAGAAATTTTTTAACTGTCTCAAAAAACTCTTCTGAAACCTCTTTTGAATTACCATATGCCTCTTGTAATGTTATCTATACTCTTTCTTAAATAATGCAACAGTAAAATTGTATGGTCACAGAAATTAGAAAAAAAAAATATTTATTCCCATTTACCAAATCCTTAAAGTAAACTTGACTGCAAGTTATGGCTCCCTCAGTATTAGCATCTCCAAATTACTTTAAATGAGCTCATCCTACGAACTGTGTTTTAAAAATTAAAAAACGGTTGAGCTGCATTGGTTTTCTTTTGCTTGACTTTTCCCCCAAGCTCATGAACAATGAGAGAAATAAATATTACTTCACTAAACATCCAGAAAAGGCTGCATCAACAAGCAGGCATAGGAAACTGATATGAAATTTACACTGTATTCCTTAAAGACAAGAATGTTCAAGCATTTTATATAGTGTGAGAGAGACTGTAGATTTAATATCCGAGCTTACCGAGTGATAATAAATTCATTAAATAGATTTTTCTGACCTTATAGGTGATTAGCTCTGCAACCACTTCCATCCCAGCACATCTTTATTGTTAAAAAGATTCACTTAAAACAGAGTGGCACAGATGAATTCATCAAGATCACTGCTATTATAATGAATCATTAATATCCTATTGAAAAATTTATTGTGATGAATAATACATTCAAAATGATGAGATAGAAAATGAAGCATTACTCTGCAATGTACCAGAGAATCAAAGGGATGTTATACATGTTGGCAAGTTAAAAAATATCATTTTCTGAAACTAAATCTTTCTAGATATCTTTCCAGATACTTTAACTTTATTTCATTTTCTCACCAAACATATTGTAGTTGAAAAAATATCATATATGTTAAATAACATTCTTCCTTTCATATAAATCCAAAGCCCAGGTATATGCACTGCTCTTCTCACAAAACCCATTTTGCCTTCAGAAGCCACGTTTTTGTATTCTGTGGCATTTAATTCAGCATATGTAATTGTGAAATATAGCTCCTTGTTCAAAACAAGTAGCAAAGTTATTTTTTCAAACTACTGCATCTATTATATATAGAGCAGAGTTAGCAGGATTAGAAAATGTACTGATTAGATGAGCTGACTTTGCTACTTGCATCATTACTGTGCTAGGTTAAGGAATTAGAAGGATTTAAAGTGATAATCATGTCAGTGTAAAAGACATAGAATAAAAATTTACCGCATGTAAAATAAAAACTCTCTTTCCTGTGGTTTAAAAAACAGAATAATCAAAAAAGTCTTTGCATTGCAGTACACAAAAGTTGCACTGCAGCTTACTGCCACAGAGTTCTGACAATCACAATAACAAGCACATTACTGAGACGGACTTCTGCAGCTAGTTAACTTTTAAAGGCAGCCCAAAACAGAAAGCACAGCACTAGAGTCCGGGCAAAAGGCCATGACAAAAGGACAATTACATTTAGAAGGGGAATTAAATATTTGTCATACAACTGACAGATTTATTTTGTCCATTCTCCTAGACAGATATGTGTGTATTACATCAAAGCAGGGAATATTATAACTATATACTTGCTTCAGACAGGACATTTTAAATAGTCAGTGGTACCTTAGAATTTGATGTGGATTCCAAAAAGCAAAGCCTGTTGCCAAATCCTTCTGCAGCAAGACACAGTTTCTGTTGCTCCTTGTGAACTGTTGCAGTGCACTGCAGAACCACTTCATCATCCTACCAAAAAAAAAAAAAAAAAAAAAAAAAGAAACAGAAACAAAAACAGAACAGTGGTTATGCTTCTGGCTCAAGACTTAGGGAAACATCTACAAAGTCATTGCTAAAATCAGAAACAGTTATCCATGAACTCAAGCAGAACTGAATCTCGGCATAATTTTTATTCTCTGAATTAAGAAAGTGGGCAAATCAATGAAAATAATTATAATTCCTACATATATGCTCCTCCTGTTTCTTTATAACAAAAATCAGCATGCATGAGATACAGATGTTGTGGGACTAAATCCTTGCAGTAACATAATCAAAGGGAGATGCTGTAAAATAAATAAATAAATAAATGAAAGAACAGATGCAGATCTCTATTTAAATCCCAGTTCTACAAAGTAAAATACAATGTGCAGAATCCCTTGGAAGAAGCATGTTTTTAAAGCACAAAAGGATTATTTCGTAACCTTAATTACACTTGATTAAAAAAAAAAAAAAAAAAAAAAGTAAACAATAACAGCATTAGATTGAAGCTACACAAACATTGTCTTCCACTTCCTATCCCTTTTTCCTAAACAATCCCACTGTCAGAAGGGAATCCCCAGTAACCATGTCACCATCATACACTGTGTTAGCATTGTTTAAAAAAGGGTCACTGGAGAAGATTCCAGCATTGTACCTTCACAGACAGATGCAGACAACAGAGTAAGACTCTTTAAACTAAATTTCTACCAATTTAATTAATTATGTTCTACCACTGCACACTGATCTTAGAGCAAGTCTGAAAAAGAATTCTACATATCCCATCTACACAAATCACTCTGTGCTGACAGCTTCAAAAATATGTTAGTTTTAGGTAAAGTCCCTGACATACTTAATTTTAGTTAATCATCTAATGCACCATATCCTTCTCTGCTCAAGATGACTGCAAGCCAATTATGCACTATCACCAAGCACACATATATTATGTAGATGATGATTGCTAGAGGATTAAGAAAAAGAATATAGCAGCTGCTAGATTTCCCGAGACACAAACTTTCTCAACTCGTTTTGCAAACATTTTCTGTTATTTTGCTGCACAGCAGAGTACATGGCTTATTTTGTTAAATAAATAGCTCACAAATGAAGACTGATTTCTAACAAAATGCTTACTGATTAATGGAAACCAATAGTGTTGTAGAACTTTTCATTATCGTCAAGGTGGCGTTGATGAAATTGGCACAGAAGGAGTAAGAAAGGTGTGATACCACTGTCAGATTATGTTAAGGGTGATTACAGAGAATGGCATATTTACTCAGCTCTAAGTTACTCTGCATTTCAATGCACATCATTGGAGAGGAACTCAACATACATGCTTAAAGAAGAATTCAATATAAACTCTGCCTTGGATTTAGTCTTCCAAAATTTACTGACTACATGTTCAGAGGATTCCTATATACACAAATTTTAATCATGTTGCAGAATTATATTAAGACATATAATTCCATTCTGTTTCTTTAGATAAAGAATTAAGTGGGTAAGCATCTGAGCCATGTCTTTCTAAACTTGTTTCCAAATCAGCTAACCTTACCTAACTCCAGTATTAGAAGAGCTAAAAATGTTCAACTTCCACATGTGAAGTCACAGCCTTCAAAGAGACTTTCACTGAAGGTCACTTTGCTCTCACATGAAGAAAGCTACACCATGCTTCGTATCAAACATGTACTAGAGAAAAGTATTTTTCAAATACTCTTACCTTGAATTACAAAATGTCTCAAACTGCTCTATTTCGTCATCTTAACTCCTGAGCATTTTCACATCCATGTTATTCAGATGAATTTTAGATCATTACAATTTTTTCTGTCAGTCACTGTCAGATGTAAACTGATTAAAGTAATTTACGTCTCAAGGGGCTATAACTGCAGCCTTCAAAAGGTAAGACTATATATTATTATGTAAGCAGATACATTCCTGTCTACCTCTTTCCTACCTCTCCTCATCCAACTCTGAAAATGCAGGGTTCAAGGCAACACAAAGGTGATGACAGGAATAGCATCGTCTTTTAAACATCTCTGACAATCGTTGAGCTACTTAGCACCACAGTGAACTAAATGGAGCTGAAACAAAGCAATTCCAAGAAGACAGCTCCAAGCACAGATGTTTGCTTCCAAAATATAATCACTTGTAGTAACTTTTGACCCATTGGAAACTGAACTTCCGAACAAACCATGTGTTAAGACATGAAATTCTTAAGAAATTCTTTTCTACATACTCTCAAGATTAGATGCATAGCCAAAACAAGAAAATCAGTTACTGGTCTTTGTAATTGGTCAATGTAACAAAAATGTTAATAAGCAATGGTGTGTGCCTGCCATACTCAATGAAATTATGTTAACACCTATTCAATCTAAGTAAAATCCGATTAAAAACAGTATCTGTACTCTGCCATAACAAAGTTGTATTCAATTTCCACTTTGTATTCAAAACAAACATAACAGATTATATGGAATGTGATATAGACCTAAAAAAACTCCAGCAGAGTTTGGATGGAAAAGCAATAGCACAGACCTAAAATCCCTGCAGACATTTGCAGGGAATGCCAGATAGCTCTGTTCTCCTTTTGCTGAATAATCATCACTTCAACACACACCTGCCAGTTTCCTCCATGAAAATTTGAAAATTTGCTATTATTTCCATCCCAATTCACTATCATCATAGCAGCCTTCATGACTAAGTTCAAAGATGCTGCTTTGTCTTTTTTTTTTTTTCTTTCCAGTTTTCAGATACAGAAAAGTACTGAGATTAAGGGAAATTAGGTGCCAGTAACAAAAAAATCTGTGCACAAAGTGGTGCTGCCATTTATTATCAAATGTGCAAGACATTCACTGTAACAGCAGCTGAGCCCAGCATCAGATATATCTGCACTTACTGCAAGTAAGAGTAAATCCATGTTGAAAAGCTGCCCATTTAGTGTAAACATGTTAGTGGATGGCTCATCCATCTGCCCTCATTCATTCTCCAGGTCATGGTTTGAACTTCCTCGTAACACTCTAGGGAATCAGGCAGTAAGGGTCATCTCTGCTCCACAAGCAGCAGGAGAGGAGCAAAGACAATGCTGCCTACCCACAAGAACAGAATGAGCTCAAGGGAGAGCAGAATCATTTCTTAGACTTCTAACCTGATGATCTGAGTCAGAAATCTCCCAAGCTTTCTTCTCCCAAGCACCATCTCCTCCCTCCATTACCTTGGAGTAATCCATTAATCCCAATAAACCCTGCAGTGTCAGCCAGCACACCAATTCATAGTTTTAGAGACATCATATCTTCCAGCAAAAAGATATTTTGCTTTGTATTATGTCAGATATCTGCATTGACTCCAACAGCTTCAGCTTTTGATATCACACAACTGCATTTATCATTTTGATACTTATGGAAGCATTTAAAAAAAAATAGGTAGATGTTATCTACTTTACAAAGCCCTATTTATTTTTTAAACATGCAATTTTGAAAAGCAGACAGTTACTGAACAAAGAACAGCTCCTAGCAGATTCTTAATTGTATCTATTCATTATGGGCTACATAATTATTTTCATGATATATATATACTTACGGAAACTAAACAAGTAATGGAATGATTTCATTTTCTACAACATTTTCTACAGCTAAAAATGTGCCCTAAAACCAAACCAGCAACAACCTGCTGCTGGCAAAGTGCCTGCTCAGAACTGCATTCCAGAAGACCAAAATACGGAGAGAAGAGCACAGGGTTGCTGTCAATGTACAATATTAAAATATCAAGTACTCAAAGCTCCTTAATAACACTTACTTTCATTTCCAGTGGTTATTTGACTTGTTTGTAAAATCTATTCAAATATCCTAAGATTACATGACATGTTTACTACCCAGTCAAGGATAAAGTTAGTTTCTTGTGACACACAGCATGCCCTTGTATTTATAACCAGTATGTTTTGACTAGGTATATCTTTCCAGGACTGGCAAATTCAAGTTATGACTGAACAAAGAAATACAGATTTCCTTGTAATACACAGTGTGACTCTTTGACCCTAAAAGCCTGAAAATTTATACCTCCTGTGTAAAGTCAGTTCTGACTAATCTTTAACCTTCTTGATATGTCAGTTCTATTAACAGAACAAAACTGGCTGACTGGATTGTCACAGGAAGGCTTCATCTACAGCACTAGAGCTGCTAGCTATACAGATGTAGGTGTGGTTTTGATGGTGGAATTTTTGCATTTTAAGCATTTCTTTCAGAACCTGCTAAGTTTAGGGGGGGGGCTGTTTGTTTGTTTTTCCCTTCTTCACATTCTAGTACCTTAAACTTTCAATAATTATGCATGTTTTTTAAACTTCTGAATTCTGTGCTTCAGCTCATTATGTCATGACCTTGACATTTACATTTTGCTTCCACTTCAGGATAAAAACAGGCAACAGTTTTCAGCTATTTTACATGATTTTTTATATTTTATAGTTTACTCCCTCACAGAAAACACAGGAACTATTACTGACCTAAATAATTTGTTGTACTCTTTGTAATCTGTCCATAATAATTAATTAATCTGTCCACATAATTACCTCACAAAGACTTAACACTGACCATGTGATTTTACTGCCCTGTGAGAGCATACCAACTCTGAAATAGCATACAGACCACTGAATGTCACATTTGCAAAATTATGCATTTAGAGGTTAAAAATGGTAAGTTATGCTAGTACACTCAAACTTTCTTCTCCTGCTGTTTTATATGACAAATACTGCAGTTAGTGGAATATTTCCATCGACTTACATATGCTATAAATCAGGATCTCAGCACAGACTTTACTAGCTCAGTCTTTAATAGCTTCCTCAGCCTCCACATATGCACTGTTCTGCTTCACTGCATTCCATTTACTGTTCAGCTGTGCAACGAGCATAGGTGCCACATATCCTTTAAAAATAGGTTACAAACAGAAATTAAGCCTGTACAAACTGCTTACTGCCTAAGAAAACTGCCTAAGAAAACTTGATTTACAAACTTTTCTTCAGCCTTGGTATAAGCACTAGATTAAAGAATAGAGTAGCCATCTGTAAGGCCTATAGGCCATCAAGTACACAATTACTTCCACAATTACTGGCAACAATATGCCAATGGGATCCACTAATTCATCCTCTAAAATGACCCTTGTGATCTGTCCTACAGAAAAAAAAAAATTGTTTAATGCTAGGCATCTGAATAAAACACACCAACCAGGCAACCTTCAGTGCTGATGGGAGCTCTAATCCTAATTGCCTAAGAGCCTCATTCTCTGTGTGCTTTGGAAGAAGGTAGAAAGCAACAATGCAGAAGTAACGCATTAAGATGGAGCTTTTCCTTCTTCAAATCCCTGCTGACAACAAACAGACGCCTGGATGAATAGGATTCATTAAATACATAATGTGCAAGAACCATGTTCAACAATGATTAAATATCTTGTCAACAATCCCATGGGAAATACCAACAAAACAAATACTCAAAGCCTAATGCTACTTACTTTAACTACTAATTCTATTATTGACTGACCAACCAATGTCATCAAACAGCTACCAAGCTCTACTTTGAAATACCATCCAACCAGGGAGGCTACCCTAGAACTCCTGATGACTGAATGCAAAGGAAGCCTGTGACAAAGGGCCCAAAATTTGATTAGTATATCAGACCTTAAATCACAACTCTATGACCTTCTTGGTGGCAGATGACCAAGTGTTGCGATAGTTAATAGTACAAACAGTAATAGTAACCTCCTCAGCCATCAACAATTAGTGCTCCCGCTCTGTAAGGGAGCACAACCCTTAGGAACTGAAAACAACTTCAGCAGAGTGCTCATCCCTTGGGTAGGGAGACAGGATAAAAAGCAGTGATAAGACAACGTTGCTGTAGAGAAGGATCTGGTGGTTATGGTGAAGTGAATGCTGAGCATCAGTCAACAACACCAGGCGTCTGTATAGAAACCAAAATCTCATTTAATCAGAAGAGGGCAAGTGAATACAATAGTAGTGATCCTCTGATTCTTAGACTTCACACTCAGGAATGGTAAGGCTTCAGCTGAAGCGAAGAGGTCATTTTGACCCTTAGTTTCAAAAACAAGTAGGAAGAAATTCTCTGCGGACAGCAAAGCATTTTCACTGACCAGTTTAGAAACTTCATCATTACAAGACTCTTAAAATGGCGCAAGAGGATCTAGGCATAGCTAAACTTGCCTTAGGATGAGAAGGAAGAACAGATTTTGCAGTCACATGATGCTAATTAGTCTGGACACATTTTATGGTACATACTTCGGTTTTATCCTGTAGGAGGAGTAATTTCATAAGAATTCAACATTATTCCAAAGGAAGTATCCTTTGGGACAGAAAACGCCATGCAAAATAGATGGAGTTCTAGAAGACCAGACCAGCTGGCAGCTCTTGCGACAGTATTGGGAAGTGGGCTGCTAGTACAACCACTGCTTTATTTCCTTCTCCTTCCCTGAAAAGCTCTTACTTAGATCAAAATTATTTTGCCAAATTACAGCAAAGTCATGCTGATCTGCAGTATTAAAGACATGTGGCAGTTTAAAGAAATATTTAAAAATCTTGAGTCACGTAGATATTCATCACTTGTCAGAAAAAAAAAAGTTTTCACTATAGAATGATACAGAGAGCCTGTCAGAAAGAAATCTCTATCTACAAGGAAAAAAAAAAAAAACCAAAAAACTGTCATGTGCACCACTTAAATTGAGTGATGCTGTATGGCAGAGCAGAGCTTTTCCAGGACTTTCACATCAACACTGAGCAGAGAAACTCAGGCACAGGCCCTTGGCTTCTGCAGGCACCAGAGAGCAATGAAACACTCCATCAGAAGGCAGAGGTCCAGATCTGAATGAGTGGCTCCAGCACACTCAGGTACCAAGAGCACCTGCTACGCTCTGCAAACTACTTTATCAAGAAAGAAAAAAAAAAGAAAAAAAAAAAAAAAAGAGTTTTATTCGAGCACTGTAGAAATAAGCGAGGTATCTGTATTCTTCAGTTGTGCATGCTAAACACCTGCTCAAATGCTCAACCCACCAGTGGTGTCACAAGTGCACACAACACTGAAACAATTTATTGTCTGCATGTCTGCATGCAACGTCAAAGCTTCCTCTTCTGGCTCTTGATTCCACTGAGTCGGCATCAAACGGTGCCACAACTGCTTTCAACCTTGTGTGCACATGTGCTAGTGTGTTTGCTTTGGATTGAGTTCTACTAAAAATACGTCTGTAAATGAACATATTTCCAGTTGAGATGACTCACATTTATTATTTCTCACTGATTAGCTCTGTGGTCCTACAATCCTAAAAAATGCCAAGTTCAGCTGTCAGTGCCTAATAATAATTTTATCTGTCTGTAATGCTAGTTAACAGTGCATAACTCTGCATCTGACACAGTTGATGGAAGGGGGGGGGGGGGGAGAGGAACATCTGCAATAAAGTATGCTTATCAAATTAAACAGAACAGCTGGTGGGCTGATGTCAGCTTCTTAAAAGCTTCAGTGTGTCAAATTTATCTCTGATGCAACTCCACTTATTTTAGGAATTTGGTAAGAATGCTATTACGTTACACCCTCACTCACTTGTTCCAGGATACATCTATTCTGCAATCAAAGGCATAATTACAGCACAGGACATATCTATGCTATATATGATCCCACTAGTGTGAATAACTGTAAAGACAGAGTTGAGAGCATGCTAGAAAAGGTGTCCACAAGATTTTGCAGGCAAACACAAGAACGTTATATCTATGACATGAGCCAGGCACTTATCAAGCCAACTTTAAAAAATGCCAACTTATCTCATAACCCTACAGTGCTCAGTCCAATCTAACAAATCCAGACTCATATAAGTATCTAAAACTGCTATAACAACTGAAGGTTTTCAGTTTTCCAACATTTTTTTGAGAAATAATTCACTCATCTCAGATATAAAACAGTGGCACGTGTTAAAACAGTTTGTTCAAGGTCCTACAATACTTAGACTCAAACTGAACATACTCCTTTTGGTGTGTTCCTCCTGTCCCATTCACAGGCTCCCCAGAGCAAGGAGGTTTTGACAACACAGTTCTCTCACAGATGAGACCCTCTTTTGCATGGTGTGAATGCCTCCCCTCTGCATCATCACTTTCATGCAATACAGGAATAAAATTCGGCAGCCCTCTGTCTTCTGTGTTGTGAGCAGATTCAGGAGGCTGTCAGTAATACCACCATCTGCTTGAGTTTGCAAATTCAATCCTAGATCACTTTCTCTTCCCTTAATCCTTTTTTCAGCACTATTTCTTGAATCATTCCACTTCAGTGCTCTGCCTGCCACACTGATATTTCACAGCTGCCCAATCAATCATACAAATTTTCCTCTAATCCCCAACCAAAAAGATTCACCAGCCACCATGTTGTTTTTGTCTTCCTGAAGCAAGGTTAAAGACTTATTCTAATCTCTTCTAATGCTCTGCCAATATATTTCATTCTAAAGCTGCTCTAACTTACGAGATTCGCCCTTTCGCTTCACACATTCCCCATGCAACGCTTTCTTGTCACTATGAGAAGTCTACCACCTTCCTAAATTCTTGCTTCTTAGACTATTTAATTCCATTTTGAAAAATTTTCTCAGGCTGCTGTTCACAACTTTTTTTCTGAGCATTTGTGATTTATGATTTATTCTTTCCTGCAGATCATTAATGAAAGTTTTAAGATCTGATACAGTATCCTCCCATGAACAACTCCAGAGGGGGTGTTACCAATTTTGAATCTCTACTCAGTTTAAAATATCATAAAAGGGCCCTCAAATTTTACCTGCTTTCTTCACTTCACCCCACTGTTCCAGCTTTGAAATGATGGTCTGAAACTGCATCATGTTATGAAATCCCAGGCAATTACTACTCTGAAAAGACAGTTCCTAGACACCTTCACTACTAAGCGTAGAAGACTTTTTGATCCTCCCATTAAAGAGACTGGCTATCCCTCCATGAAACGACCAATATGCAATCTACCCCACCATTGGTGAGTTGCTGGTCTTCCACATTCCTCTCTCCTTAACCTGCCCTCATGTATATATTTCTCAAAACATCAATAATGTACAAAATAAAGACTGCAACAGTCTTAAAACACTGAATCACAAACTTGGTTTCAAAACCACTACAAGCCAAAGGACCTAGACATCAGAAAATTATCATATTCTATAGTGACATTGCAGTTGAGGGGAAGAACACAAAATTGCAAGAAACAGCAGATGGATTTTGTTCCTAGATCTCCACTAAGCTTTTACACATTACTCAAGTTACCTGTTACTCACATTACCCTGTGTTCAAGTGCCTTTTCCATACCTTTTCAGCTTGATTTGTTTGGACTACAAATTCTCCCTGGCAAGACTATTTTGATTTCCCTTTCTAAATGAATCACATCATTAATAATTTCAAGACTGCATACACACTTTAAAAGGAAAAGAATAAAAGCTTATACATAGCATGGAACTCTTTTTTTATATCAAGGGTGTCTTTAAGCAACAACTATAGAGAATCTCAGGAGAACTGTCCAGTGATCAAGTCCCACAGACTCCAAAGAAGGCACATCTCAATTTTGGCTCAAAAAAAAAAAAAAAAAAAAAAAAGCCTCCATGAGCACAATGCTAGGGAAAAACACACACATACACACGCACCACCAACAGCTGGAAATCTGCTTGGTGTCTTCACCTGAAGGATCTTGGGAATGGGCAGCAATGTATGGGTCTGGTACTGGGATCAATAGGCTGCTGGTGGCCCATAGTTGATACATCTTCCCTGTGCTTAGCAGAAGTGTCATCAGGTTCATTTACCTCATATCATTTTAACAAGAACAAATCTAGAGGGTGTAAAGTGGCAGAAGTGTTTTCCAAATGGAGCAGATGCATCCAGGCAAGGTGCTACAATCCGAAAATACTTTGTCAGGTGTCAAATGTTATAGCTGGCTCCTGAGCATGAGGTTACTGAAACTGAAGAGTTATTCTTGGCAACTCCTAAAAAGCTGTTGAATTTTAGGGGGATTGCAGGGGGCTGAATCTTCTACAGCAGCCTGAAATATAAGCACATCTCTAAATAAACATCGGTATACTGAGTATCAAAACACCTGAACAGGTTTTATCCTGACTGCATTATTTTCTCCCCAAACAGATCATATGAAACACTGAATTTTGTATCTTACACTGTTGCTGCCTGCAGGGTCTGCCAACATTCAAATTTCTGCTGCAGAGTTTAGATCCAGGCCATCAAGCAGACACATATCCATGGCTTATGGTGAGCAGGTGATACCCTTCTGTACTTTACCAAGTGCTGCAGCTGGCTACCACTCAGTCAGTGCCTGACAATATCAAAAAAATGCCTCCTCCTGAATAAAGATATATAAAAATGTGTAGCAATTGCAGCAGTTGTTGCTTTGTCATTCTCTTTGTACTCTTTTTCATAGACTGAAAAATAACAGTATAAAAAGATGAAAATCTACAGCACAGTAGCAATATGGGTTGGTCTAAAGATTTCTGCATAGCAAAGCACAGCACACCGCAGCAGATTTGGTTACTAAAGAATCTATGCAGATATTAACAGAAGAGTAAGTAGATCCTGATGAACTCTTTGCTAAGCCTGTCTTTTGAAATAAAAACATCTAGTTTACTAAAAATTTTTTTCTTTATCCCAGCTTGAAGGATACTCTTTATTTTTAATAATTTCCCTTGAGTCTTGCTGCAGAGTTTAACAGCCAGGGAGAAGCCGAGATACAACCAGCATACTGCATATTGCAGCAACTGCTAACCAAGAAAAAAAAAAAAATCAGGAAATTTTCAGACAGAGAGTAAAATGGCTTTCTGTGACCAGGTTCTCACACCAGCAGGTAATTCTTCACAGATTTTAATCAGGTGCAATGACAGAAGGCTGCAGTGAACTGAGAGTCCCAAAAATACACTACTAAGCAGTGCAAAAATATCCTTCTAGCTTATATACGTCACAGCATAACATTCAGCCTAATTTTTATTTCCTGTCTCTTACCCAGAATTCACCAGCTATCAAAAATGAACACAATGGAAAATTATCACCACAAATATTGAAACAGCAGGAATGTCTTTCAACTGCTTTTTTTATCAGCTTTTTTTTTTTTTTAAGTTATGCACAAGCACAAACTCAAACATTATAAACCACAAATTCATATTAGTATACTCTTTTGTGTGATTCACTTTTCTCCCAACTACAAAAAAGGTCAAAACTAAAATCAACAAAATCTTGTCCTGTTTATATATACGGTGGAATTCTTCTGTCTGTATTGCATTAAAACAAACAAAAAAAAAGGTACATTTTCTCCAACAAAAAACAAATGTTGGATGTAAGCTAATCATAGATGAAAATACAAATTCTCAAATATTAATTTCATGATCATATGTTAATCTTATTTTCCCCACTCTTATTGACAAGAAATTTTGCCACCATTTCCATTGTACTTTGAGAGTACTGAGACACTAGAGTATCATGTTGTCATACAAGCTGCATTTTAAAATTTTCATAAACAACCAACTAGAAGGTCTGCAAGAAATCTGTCCTAATTGCTACAGATCAAAATTAAAATTATTATTCCCAATATGAAGCTATACCCACAGCCTGTTTTTCACAGGCTGCTACTTATCAAGTGCCACTCCTACTAAAAGTTATTTCATTGTTAATTATTTAATCATTATTTCATTATTTTCATTGTAAATTGAAGAAGTCTGAGAAAAATACAAGAACATTTTCATGTGGGGTTCAGAATAATAGTTTCAACTCATGCCATATTATTTTGCTAATTTTACGCATATGTTCCATAACTGAAGAGCTGTATTTTAACAAATACCTTTTAAATTTAATATGTCTGAATCATGGCACTTGATTAAATCAGCTTGCTTAATTTTTACTTAGAATATCAGTTTGCGTTACCATCTTTCATTCCTTCATGCATGTCAACTGATGGCTAACACCGGCTGTTAGACTGACACAGGTTGATTTATAGTCTCAAAAAAGCCTTCACAGTTGCTTCAAACATACTACATGCACTTAACTTCATATTGGATCATTACAATACTTTAACACTTGCCTTCTAAACTCACTAATGTTAGTGTTAAACAAATTTTAAGTACAGCAGCTTAGATAGGCAGATAACCAACTTCATATTCTAAAGAGGCTAAGAAACACAAACTCTTATTTGGATTTATGGCTGTACTGAATCCCTTTGGCGCACTAAGTTCCTGTACACCATTTAGATTCAGATTCATCACACCAAACTTAAGACATTTAAAAGTCACTCGTGAGTATATTTAGACACCTTCTAAGTCTTTAGCTATTTATTCACATCTACTCAGTCTAAACTCCTGTTATAGCCAATGGTGGGAGACTGGTTTTCCAGAAAGTGAGGCACCATTTTGTGAAATAAGTATTTTGGACAGACATTATGAACTGCCCTCTGCGGGTGTTTCTTCATTTCCTTGTGCTCTATAATAATCAGCTTAGGCTGGGACAACCACCACATAAATGCTCCAGTTAAAGTGAGATGAATCCCAGGATCAGCATGCTCATAGCAGCTTCTCCAATCATAAAGGTGCCACAGAGAAGCCCACATCCTTCAGCAAACTGTCCTGTGTTTTAGGTGAAGCAGCAGTGAAGACTAAATCAAAATAGCTCAGGGCATCAAATTTAAAGAAATTGAAGCAAGCTTTTCATGATTATTAAAATTACAGCTATGTCCTAAATGGCAACAAACAAATCATACACTCTGTGGAATGGAGCTTCACATTCCTCTGCTGTCCTGTGCCTAGCCAAATTACATACAAACTGAGGAAAGGAGAACACCTTGGAATATTAATTTCAGTCCAAATTACGTGCAAAGCTCCATATTCAAAACAAACCCTCGGCTGGTTACTCCAGTTCAAATCACAACCTGACAGACCCCAAGTCCTCAATCACAAGACAGGTTTCCCCCCAGTCCCTGTACTAACTTCCATGTGTGTGCGTACAGTATCTTCCGTCCCCAAATTGATTATGGATAGCAGATATTCATCATGATGACAACAGGAACAAACCCTGAGGCAACCCTAGAGACCTCAGCCAGCACAAGCTGTGAGCCAAACGTCTCTTCACTGCTCCACCAGTTGCTCCAAAGCACTGAAATGGAGCAAAAAAAGCTGAAAAACTCAGAGAAGAAAGCATGTGCTGGTAAAGCCTTGGCAGTCTGGCTTCCATGCAGCTGGCTCTCCCAGGAAGAGCAATGGGATCACTGCAGTCAAGCTTTAGACATCTGTGTGTCAGACAGTGCATTTCAGCTCTATTTATGGTCAGAAAAAAGGACCTGTTCAGGAATTGTCTTGAGTACACTAAAGTTATATGACTACCTCAGTTGTAGACTTTTAGATCACATGAATTATTGCCTAAGCAGCAGACTAATAAGTCACTAGTGCAACAAGAAGAACAAAATAGCAACTGAAATAGCCAGCAAAATTATTACGATGGTTCTCATTTTAGGTCAGTATTGTCGTAGAATATCCTGAGCAGGAAGGAACCCACACAGATCATCAAGTCCAACTGCTGGCTCCACAAGCAAATACGTAAAAATCCAACCATATGTCTTCAGAGCATTGTCCAAACACTTCTTGAACTCCAGCAGCCTTGGTGCTGTGACCACTGTGCTGGGGAGCCTGTTCCAGTGCCCAAGCTCTCTCTCAGCACCTGCCCCTCTGCTCCCCCTTGGTGATGAAGCTGTAGGCCGCCATGAGGCCTCCCCTCAGTCTTCTCTTCCCTAGGATGAACAAACCAAGGGACCTCAGCTGCTCCTCCTATGTTTTCCCCACTAAACTTTTCACCACCTTTATAGCCCTCCTTTCAAGGCTGCCTAATAATTTTATGTCCTTCTTATACTGTAGTGCTGAAAGTTACACACAGTACTTGAGGTAAGGCCACACCAGTGCAAAGCAGACTAGGACAATCCTTTCCCTCAGCCATCTGGCAATGCCCTGCTTGATGTACCCAGTGTACTGATGGCCCTATGGGCTGCAAGGGCACACCACTGCCTCGTATTCTTCGCACTGTTGACCAGAACCCCCAACTCCCTTTCTGTGGAGCTGCTCTGCAGCCTCTCATCCCCCCAGCCTGAACATATAGCCAGGGCTGCCCTGTCTCAGGTGCAGAACAAGGCACTTGCTCTTGTTAAACTTCTTGTGCTTCGTGATTGCCCAGCTCTCTAACTTGACAAGATCTCTTGGCAAGGCTTCTCTACCCTCAGCAGAATCAAAAGCTCCTCCTAATTTAGTACCATCTGCAAACTTACTGATTATGTATTCAAGTTCTGCATCCAGATCATTAAAAGAAAAAAAGAAAAAAAAAAAAAAAAGAGAGAGATAATTGCCTCTAAAATGGAGCCCTGGGAAACCCCACTAGTAAGTGGTGGTGTAGTCATCATGTCCAGTTTTGGGGGGTAAATGTAATTTAATAGACCTGAGAAACAAAGTACAGGTCAGAAATTACTAATTCATACAGCAACTACATCAGCAGAAAAACATATTTAAGTAAAAAAAAAAAAAAAAAATCTGCTAAGCCCTAAGCGTGACAGAACATGTTGCTGGCATTATAGCATATAGGCCGGCCATAGAACAAGATTTACACATACATACATACACACACAGACATGCATATGTCAGTAACAAATCAGTATTACTGGTTGTTAGCAGTTAAAATTCAAAGTTTCTGGTTGTATTTAGCCTCCAGTCCCCTATAATTCATCTTAATTAACAGTTAGACATAAAAAGTTTGCCATTTCCCCATATCCTGTCATAAATTTTAAGAGTATTTATGGTTACACAGAGATTTCCATAACCCTTGTTGAGCAGGCAATTGATCTCCATGCTGCAGATGTAAAATAAAATGAAAAAAAAAAAAAAGTCTCCTTGAAAAGCAAGATATATAGATACAGGTGGATAACTTGAACCATGAACTTCACTTACATAAATATATCACATTATCTACTTCAATACTGGCTGGTCATTTTAGGTTCATCTTAAATCCCACTTTTACTATAAAACTAGAATGATGCTGAAAATCAACAAAAGCTATGGAATGAAAAGACTCTCAGTGCTTTACCACTGAAAAGACTACAGCAGCCAAGAGTTAAGCCCATTTAAAGCAGAAGGGTGCTTGCACAACATAGATAATTGCAAAGAACTAGGCTCAGTACTCCAGAAAGGAATTGCTGCGATAGTTGCTTGTGAAACTACAAGTTAATCAACAACATCAACAACATAGTACCCTGCTTCAGGTAACTCTTCCATGAAGAATGGAAGAAAAATTTGACATCACCAAATAAGAATCATATTATTTTTCTTTTTTTTTTTTTTTTTAACCCTCTCAAGACATTTAAACATTTATCTGTTATAAAAATCTCTGTAAAATAAACAAAGAAAACCCAAAGGACTCATACCCAGTGAACCACCATAGAAGACAGAACAAGTTCAGTTGTTAAAAGTACAAATGCCTGGTAATAAAAACATTGGTACAGGTTCAATACAGCAGACAGACACTTAATATTTATTCAACTAAGTATTCCATGGAGAACCAGATTATCTGCCCAGAGACAAGTCTTTTAAGCAATTCTTACAGAGATTCTTTAAGTGATAAGTGCCTAGTGAAACAAAAATGGATCCACACCATTTGATGTGGACATTTTCTCCTCTACTTCAAATTCTCCAACACTGAAAGAGTAAATCCTCATGTACTTGCCTCCCCAATATCACTGATTCCAAGGTTGTTCACTTCACCACTTCCATAATAATAATCTGAATCACAAGTTTGTATTGCTTTTCATAGCAGTTATTGCAGTTGAGGATGCATGCCTTCAGTATTTGCATTTTAGTTGTTTCAGAACAATTCAGTTTGAAGCTGAAATGGTGAAGCTCAGTCTTTACTCTAAGACAAACTCTTAACGATTTTTTAGTAAAATTCTCTACATCCCTTTCTATCTTCCTTCTCTCTAAGCAAGAGCAATTTCTTTCAATATCTCCAATAGCTGACATCAAAATGTTAACATTGATCATTCATTATCAATCTTTGTACTCAGAACTAAACAATGAAAAAAAAAAAAAAAAACACCTTTAATTTCAAGATTCTAAATCAAGGCAAACTTTAAATATAAATATTAAAAAAGTAAAAGAAATCTCATCTAGACAGAGATGTGTAGATAACATGATTCAAGAAATCACTGGAGAGCTGGGAGAGTTCCCATATTCCATCTCAGCACTTTCCTGATGACTATGACCTGAAAGCCTGAAATCTTTTACACACACTTAGAAACTAGGAAATTAAGACACGTATACATGCAGCGATAAGAACACAAAAGTAGAATCCCAAACTGAAAAAAAATAATAATAATAATAAAGTGCACATATGTTCCAGCTCTCATTTTTGCCTTTCTCAAGAAATACTTACATTAATAATACACCATTGTAAGACTGATTATATTTACTTTTGTGACATGCTGAGAGCTTTCTGGAAGGTGCTGCTTTTGGCATAAATGTATAGCACTGTATCATACCACTTATGGTTGGCAGAACCTAGCAAAACCAGACTTAAATTCTTACTAAAATAGGTAATACTATATTGAAGGCAGGTGTGTCCTAATAAGTCACATTTTACTATAAAAAGGTATTACAAAAACATGTTTATTTTAGCAGCCTAGAAAATCTCTTCTAGTGACTGCATCTGTTCAATTCACCCAGATGGGCTTACACATCTGTTAGGTTCCATTTAGCAGCTTGAAAAATGAGAGCAAAATCAACAACAGAAACAAAATCTTAAGAGATTCTGGGGTCTCTTTGTGACTCATGGCCTGTACACAGCCAAACTATATTAGTTTGCCTTTCAGTGGTAGATATTGTTTTGTCAAATAAAATATAATCATGCTGAAAGAAATGTCAATATACACTGGAGGTATCAGATCTGCACCAGAAATTAGTAGGGGTTTTGTGGATGTAGAGCTGTTATTTGTGGCTAAAAGCTAATTTGGCTGACAAGAAACATAATCATGCACAAATACCACAGCTCTTTAAGTTACTACAAAGCAGATGGAGTTTGGATTTGATTTGGTTGGTTTTTGATGTGTTTCAGTTAAGTTGGTGTTGGTGGGGACAGTGAGCCTTCAGCATTCAAGCTCCCTCTAATTTTTACAATTTAATATGCTACCTAAACTTTCATCTTGGGTATTTAGCTTCTCAAAATAGTATTCTTCTGGTAACATCTATGCAAATACAGGATGCTTTCGAAATTCTTCTACTGTATACCTATTTGGTTTGATTATAAGCAAAGTATTTTCTTTAAAATAATTATTTAGACTCCTTTTTTTCATCTCCTTGAAAACATAAAAGTCCGTGTTCTTGCCCTTATCTCCAAATTGCAAGTTTTTCCAGCCTTTTCTCTCATGTTCCTACCCTTCTATTCTGAAGTCATGAAACAACATGGGAAAAGCACAAGTACTGAATCTAGAGGTTTCAAGACAGGGGAAAACACAATCAGACCAACAGCATTTCTCAAGAACAGAACTAAGTAGTTGCAATTTGAATTAGATGCACATTTAATTGTAGCATGATGATCTAAAAGAAAATAGAGCTTACAAACTCTCTTAGAATCACAAGGGCAATAGGAATACAGGTTCTTATAAAGCATATCCTAAGAAATAATAAAATAGTGTTGAATACCCTTGCTTGAAATGGATTGGCCCTGTACAACACTTGCTGCAAAGCTTAATGACTCGAAAGACACCAAATTTTTGTTTTGCCCTTTGTTGATGTGATTTATGTTTCTGTAATTGTTACAAACTTATCTATAAGCATCAATTCAACTGCCATTTCAAAACAGATAACACCTGGGTTGATCTTACTGCACCAGGACTCCAAATTTTTGTTACTACAAAGTAAAATGTCTGCATTCCTGCTTTTGGTATCTCTTCATGCTTATAATCCACATGAAAAAACACCAAAACCTTGCTGTCTCCAGCACAGTCACAGAAGGCAATTCCGTGATTTTCTTTACCTCATAACTTGTGTGTCAGGCTTGAATTTCTCTCTTGCAACTCGGATATCCCAGCTGAGGCTCAGTACTCAGTGAAGAGTAAAGTCCTCAGAAAGAGTAAAGACACCACTCATTCTCAGTAATGTTTCTCTGCCTCTGCTTTTCCTTATTATTATTTGTGCACCAACCAATTTCTCTAAACTAGTTCCATCTTAGTTAGCAAACTACTCCTCTTGCCTTCACCAGTACCTTCTCCTCCAACACCTGTGTTGTTAGGATGCAAATATAAGAAGGATTACCCTAAACTTTTGCTTTGATCATATTGCACATCCCCCATTGATTTTCCTTGTAGTTTCCCAAACACTGCAAATATCAGGTACTTTCCCTGCTTTTGGGCACAGCTCATGGAGAACTATGACAGAGACACTGCCCAGCTCTCTGTTCCATACGTGATCAAGTGGCCAGCTGCAGTTACCAGGCAACTTTGCCATGCAGTTTCACCGATGTGGCAAATCTACACCTAAATTTGTGACATAGCTGCTCAGTGTGTGCCACCTGAGACACTCAACTGCTAGCTCCTTATCTAGCAACAGTAATATACACAGAAACAGACAGACCAGAGGAAGACTCCATGTAATGCCAATCTGTATGTATACCCTCATTCTGTTATTAATTAGAAATGCAGTACCTGGTTAAAAAGGGCTATTGGAGAGAGGAGAGGGATGAATGAGGATGCAAAAAAAAAAGGCCGAACAGCAAATGATATGGAAATCACTTCTACATTCAAGGAAAGTTTATATACTTTCACACTTTCTTCATGTTTTGTGGTGTTGTTTGTTTATTTGGCTTTGTGTGTGTTGTTTTTAAAGGAAAACTACACACAGTTCAAAAACTTCTTGCATCAAGGCTTTATCTGTAACTCACATCTTTAACATTTACTGGAAACCTTTTGTATTAAAAAGCAAATGTAAATGCCTAATACCTATTTAAAAATAAGAGCTTATGTACAAACATAGCACAAGCATTTTATTTAATGTTATTACTGGTTCCCACCTAAAAACCTTTTACAGTTCAGAACATTTATATTAACTTTCTAAGAGTGTTTAAGCAACCTCCCTGGCAAAGCCAGAAAACAAGGTACTCAAGCTACTTCTCCAAGAACCATTATGAACAAGTGAGATGCCTTTCATGGGGATTAGGATCCTTAAGAATCAAGCAAGTTTTAAATAGATATTTGAATGTGAAAGTAAATATTTACATAAAACAGGCTGGTTTATGCTTATGTAAAATTCCTATCAGAACTCTAACTAAACATGAGGAAACACATCCAAAAATGGAGAAAGGCCTAGACTTCTAAATTGCTAAGATATTTATGTAGCTTTCTCCAAAAGAAGCTAGCCATCAACTTCTTGCAGCATGCATTCCAAAGTGGAAGATGTTTGCCAAAAGTTAATGATCTCAGCCCAATAAGACTATAAAATCACCATTTAAACTGAGACAAATTCTCAGACATTTCTGAAGGACACAGGAGGAAACTACATGAGCACTATGTTACCTGCCCCTCAGCTTCACAAGCACGCCTTGCTCAAAATCCTCACTGCCTCTCAGATTACCTCTCCTCTTTAAGGCAGCAAGGACATGGGGCAATACAGACACCACACGGCAAAGCACTAGCAGCACAGCTTGGAAGAGCCTTATGGTTTTGACACCAACTGCAAGGGAAAGGCAGCTAGAAGACCAGCAAATGAGGTCTATTTATTTTTTCTATGCAATGAATATAGTGTGATATTGAAACCCTGTAAAAATTTGTGATAAAAAGAAGTTTCCCAGCCGAAAACAAAGTAGTCACTTTAGCAAGGTCTTCCTGGGAAGGAGACAAAGTGACAACAGATTTCATGTTAGGTTTATATTTGCTACTTTCCCTTTCTTAAGACAGGGCTTGGAGGGAAAGGGATCTTCATTTTGTTCTGTGTGGCTTTTTGTTTGTTTGCTTTTGTTTGCTTTGTTTTCGAGATAATTGGTTAAATGTTATCTCTGCTTTAATACAATTTACTTAGAATCATATTTTCCCATTTCTAATCAGCTGACCAGAATTTACCAAAGATGAATCATTGATGATTTATCTATTGTTATGCTAAACTCTTTGCTCATCTATACATAATTTTGGTGCTGGGGTTTCTTTTTCTTTTTTTTTTTTTCTTTTTTCCTTTCTTTCTTTTTATGATATACAGAAATAGTTATAGAAATACTGTTTAATCTGAAAATATATCCCACTCTTGTCTTATTTACTCCAAATCCTAAAGCCAGAAGCTCTCGCTTATGTAATTAACAAAAAATGCTCTCTACAAACTACATTAAAGAAACTGTAAAACTACAGATTTCTTGCTCAAAGCGCAAGGAGACAGTCCTTCTATTCTTTTCAGTAATCATGGTGCTGAGCTGTGGTGGCTTTACCTTGCTGGGCAGCTGAACTCCACCACAAATACTCTCTCACTCCCCCTGCTAAAAGGAAGACAGAGAGAAAATACAATGGAAAATGCTCAAGGGTTGAGACAAGGACAGGGAGATCGCTCACCAGTTATCATCACAGGCAAAACAAACTCAGCATAGGGAGATTAGTATGATTTACTGCCTATCACCAGCAGAGTAGAACAATGAGAAACTAAAAGCAAAATAAGAAAACCTTCACCCCATCTACCCCTCTTTTACCTCCTGCCTCTGAGTGGTGCAGGAGAATAGGGAATGTGGGCTATGGTCAGTCTCTGATGCTTCATCTCTGCTGCTCCTTTACGGTCACTCTATGCCCCTGCTCCATGTGGGGTCCCTCCCACAGGATGCTGTCCTTCCTGAACTATGTGGGCTTCCCACGGGTAGCAGCCCACTTTAAGAACTTTAAGAACTAAGAACTGTTCCAATATGGGTTCATACCATGGTTTCCATCTATCAGGAGCAAACTGCACCAATATGGGTCCATACCATGGTCCATACGAACCATCAGGAGCAAACTGCTCCAGCACAGGTCCCCCATGGGCAGCAGCTCCCCCTAAACCCCCTGCTCCTGCGTGGGCTCCTCTCCATGGGCTGCAGCTCCGGCCCAGGGCCTGCTCCTGTGGGGGCTCTCCATGGGCCACAGCCTCCTCCAGGCCACATCCACCTGCTCTACCAGCAGCTCCTCCATGGGGGGGCTGCAGCGTGGAGATCTGCTCCATGTGGGACCCATGGGCTGCAGGGGGACAGCCTGCTCTACCAGGGGCCTCTCTACAGGGGAACTTACACTGGGTGCCTGGAGCACCTCGTGCTCTCCTTCTGCACTCACCTTGGGATCTGCAGGGCCGCTTCTCACTCCTCACTCTCCCAGCTTCTGTTGTGCAAATTTTTTTTTTCCCCTTTCTTAAATTACTCTCCCAGAGGCCCAACAAGCGTCACTCCCTGGCTTGGCTCTGGCCAGTGGCAGGTAGCTTTTGGAGCTGGCTCTGATCTGACATGGGGCAGCTGCTACACTCTACTCATAGAGGCCACCTCTACTGACCCACCCCTGCTACCAAACCCTTGCCACATAAACTCAATGTATATTTTGCTCATTTTTAATCCTAAAGTTCCCTAAAACAAATTTTAAAAGAGAAATGCATATTAAAATCTGGACTTTTTTCATAATCCACATCTATTTAAAAAAAATCGTCTTTCAAAAACCTATACATCATTTTCTTTCTTGCAAAAAAGTTATAATTTTTAATATAAGTAGAAATGCTTGATGCAAAAAAAATATATATATATTTTTTAGCAGACAGCCATTTTTGGTTGAAAACTGTCTTCACAGATAATTTCAATGAGTTCTTATATTATTATATCTATAAAACTGACCTCCACTTGAAAGAAAAAAAAAAAAAACATTTTCCATCTGGTTCTCAAGTACTAGAGATGATTCATTTTTGCCTCTCCACTGCTGCTATCTTTTTTGGCATACATTCCTATGCACATGCCCAATTTAGCAAACCTCTCTGATCTCAGAAAAAGACTACTGGGTTTAGATGTGCCATTTTTGCAAATTTTTACCTGTTACAGTTTAAGTTCACATTTAGTGAAAGTATATATAGTGAGTTGGATTGTTTAATTTGCAGCTGTGAACAGTACAAGAGCATTTCCTATTGTTGCTGTCATCCATTGGCTGACTGTCCCACAAATACTCCTTATATGCTTTAAAGGAAGATATTTCCATGAGCTTTATTAACTATTGCAGTCCTTGATGGGATGAATAGCCATCAGATATTAGAGAAGAAAGGCACCTTCCTCCATGCTTCTGCTCATATGGAGACACTGAATACATCACTGCCATCTATGGACAGGTTTAAACTCAAGATCTGAATCCCACACCACTCACACTGTGAACCAGGATGGGAAACCTTTTAGTTGTGGAGGACCAGCCCTCTAAGACACCTTTAGTAGACTCACATTATGATGTATCTCGGCAGTATCAAGTAATAATTGTATTATGACGTATCTCAGCAGTATCAAGTAATAATAGGAGACCATATTAAGATTTTCCTTACTCACAGCTAAACTTGTAAAGCAAGCACTTCATTCTGAGTCTTGAGTCCATGCCAGGTTAGGCATGAACACAAGCAGTTTCAACACCTCACTTCTGCACCCTTCAGCAGTTAGTGAAACATATGTCCTTCTTTCAGCACGGTGAGGACATTTTGAAGTTCAGACCAGAACCAGCACTGCTGGCAAGGACACAGCCAAATGCACCTGGCGATCTCAGAGGAACAACCGCACTGAATGCAAAGGGCTTTAGCAGGTAGCGCTGCTTAGAGCAGCAAGAAGATGAATGCAAGCCAGTCACCTTGTCCATTCTCTGCCTATCAACAGTTTAAATTAATAAAGCTGCATGCTCAGATAATACTACGGCCTACATGTTATGATCACAAACATCAAATAGATACTTCCATTTATATTTGAATCTCTGAGTACAAACTTCTATGGCACAAAATGAATGAATATTAAAAATTAGGATTAAGTCCTTTCTATTGGCACTGCGAACTTGTTGAGGTCTCCAATTTCTTCCATTACTAGGGTACATTTATTTGATTTTTTTCAAAGTCAAAAAAATGGAAATACAGAGAAAAGCTACATCAGTGGTAAGCTGTGACATGAAAGAAAGCACTTTATCATACTAAATTAGTTAATGCTTTAATAGGATAGGTGAAATCTGAAGCAGTACATAAACAATTTGTAAAATTACTGGAATACAGGAATTAAAGGAGTAAACAAGAAAGATGCACACTCTTGAGAAAACAAAAATATAATTGATCCACAACCGCACAGCTCTCAAAGCTCAGCCCCTGATAAATTTGTTTCCATCAATAATAAAGAATATGGCAAACTAGAATTAAATCATTTAAATTATTGCATAATAACAAGATCGCTAGTGTTTTGTTGAGACTGTCCCTTAGTTGGAAGCGACTTGTCTGTGCTGTGATCTTGTACTTAAATGGAGATGGTAATATAAATCAGCAGTTGAAGAGCTTGTCTTTTCTGAAGTCTTTCTAAGAAGAGATCAGTACTAGAATCAGTACTAAGAAGTTATCTAAGTACTAGAATCAAGCTCTCTCACTCACTGGTAAGAGATCCAGACCAAGAATCCTACATCTGTGTTGGCAATGTGCTGTAACTATGCAGGGATGTGATCTAACTAAACAGAAAATTTTGAGGAAGACTTGAGCTGATATTAGCAACACTAATGTATGACCTTTATTTGCAGTAGTCCATCAGTAAGGAAGGGGAGGATGACCATCACATGTCACCACATAAAAGGGGAAATGCAGCATTTTCAGGAGGGGGAAGACACTTAATCCCACTCTTGCAGTATTTACATGAGTTGCAAGTCAATTATGTGAGCACAATACTGGACTTCATGTCAGCAGCTCTGTCTACTGCAAACCACTGATGGGCCTGTCCTTTCACACACTGACACAAGTGCCAGCAGAAAGATTCACTGTTTGCATTGTTAAGTACGTTGTGTTAAACAGAAAGACATTACTCTGCAAGCTACAAACCACTGGAGGAATCTTCTGGGCAAGTACCATGACACACTGGCATGTTTGCTCTCCAGATTTACAGCTTACTGCTTACAGCTTACTCTCCCCACTTACAGCTGCCTGCCTCTTGTTATATTTTAGGAGCTCAAAAACTGTAAGTACCATTGGGTTTCAAAATCCAGCTTTGCAAATGTTTTTGTCTATATCAAGTTATAAACTGCTATAAACATTGAAAGGGAAGTACAGATGAGCCTTTCCTTTTTAACTGCTTGAAGACACATGGACCAACTGAGATAAAGTCAGAGGCAGGGAGACGCTCCCATGCTTATTGAAAACTGGTGAGATGCAAGTCTCATCAGGCCACTCAGTCTGTTGATGCACTATTTTCTCTCATTAATCCAAATCCCTCGGTCATCCCAAAGACACTCTTCACAATAAACACAAAACCAAGTTATAGAATTTTAGAATGGCTTGTGTTGGAAGGGACTTTAGAGATCACCTGCCATGGGCAGGGGTACCTTCTACTAGACCAGGTTGCTCAAAGCCCCTTCCAACTTGGCCTTGAACACTTCCAGAAATGGGGCATCCATAACTTCTCTGGGCAGTCTTCGTTTCTATGAAGACTGAAGAGAGATATGCCTCTGCCACAGCACTGCAGAGACCATCCTGTTGACATGTCATTACTGCAGCCAGCTTTGCAATAACACGTAAGTAACAGGCCTGGAGAAAGAGATGGAGTTCAGAATACAGGGTGTTTTGAAAGAATCTAAACCATAGACATTACTATAGACATATGTCCATAGACAGTAAATGATGTCTGTCTTCTGATGTTTGTTTTATGGGCCACAAAAGAAAGAAAAAAAAAAAAAAAAAGTTAAGAGAACTGCTCTCCCAGAGATAGTATCCACATCTCCAAACAACAGCATTACAGCTGCCTACTGGATTGGCAGACCCTACAAAGAGGCCAGTTACCAAATATGCAACTCCTGTGGTATCTGCAGACCAGGCAGTCAGCCAGTACTGAGGCTCCTGGTTGGCACCATGACAAAGCTGGCACCAACATTTCCAGGTTTTCTGGTCCTAGTTCTGTGGTCAGTCAATTGCTTCAGTCTCTGTAATTTTACACAGTAATTCTCAAATGAACATCAGCTATATGATAGTAATGAATAATCTACATTAAGAACATTTTCATCACATTAATTTTCTGTTTCTCCTGTTTCAGTATATACTGCCAGAATACAGGATGGACTTCTAGGATTAAAGGAAATAGCACACAAATATGCTGAAAGTACCGTTCTCACATCCTTCCAACTCACTTCCTACAGCACTTACTATTTAAGGCTCAAAAAATTATCTGCAAGTTCCAAAACTGCCCCCTTTGCAAATCTGCATCTATTGCCACTTATTTAGTCCAAAGACAAAATGGTCGCAGAAACAACAGCAACTTCCTCAGTCATGGTACTTCCCTTGCAGTCTGTTCACTTCAAACTACTATAGTTGAAATAACCCCTTTTATATTTTAACCAAAATTATGTAGTCCTCAGGGAAGCAATGTTTAAAAAAAAAATCCATAAAAACTTCGTTGTTGAGTCACTAGCATAAGAAACACATGAGCAAGATTAACAAACTACTTACTTCCTAGAAGGAAGATATAAAGGAAAAAACTGAGGGTACAGCAGAAGAAACAGTAGTATAATCTAACAGTGTAAAATAACCACAACACTTGGAAGCTTTACAACATTTGGCTATGTGACCATTGTCCCACAACTACAGCCATTTATCACCAAGACAGATTAGCAGGCTACAGTTGCCATATATCCTAGTGCCCTGACCAAAGGGTGCTACAGACCCACCTAAAACCAAGGATCCTCCAAGACAACACAATTGACACCCTTTTGCAAAGCATGAAAGGAAGAAACAACTGAGATACTAAGAATATTTCAAGTGAGGGAAACAGATCAAGGAAATACAGGAAGGGGAGAATATTTTTGTGTTTGCTGTCTAGTCTGTATCACAAAAATAGGACATACACAATTAAGCAAGTTACAAAACACTTTCAAGCATGCTAGTACCAACTCTTAGGGTTCAGTGTAATAAAAGATTATGGAGAAATAATTTATAAATTTGTTCCATAAAGCCATGAAAGCAAAACAATCATCTAAACAGTTTTCTGATAAATTTAGCACTTGAGAGTTGCTCAACAAACTCAGACAAAGGCTTATTGATTCATTAGGGCAAAAGACTAAAGTTAATAAGATAAAAATTTTATTTTTTTTTCCTCCATCGTTTCTGTCTTGCAGCACTAAGGAGATTAGAGTAAAATTTTAATGGCAAACTGTATGTCTTCTGTGATAGAAAACACACAAATATATGCACATCCTTACTAATGGCCTAAAAATGACATTGAGTAAAGACATAAATGTTTTTGATTCAGCATTTCATTTTCTATCCCTCCATTCACAGAAGAAATTGCAGCTCCTTCTGCTTGAAATGAAAGTGCCTAACTCTTTCTAACTACCATGCAAACTTAATATTAACTGTTAATACTTAACTGCCAAAAAGCAGACAACCCTAAGAAATCAAAATACTATCCATCAGCCAAAAAACTGGCAAAGAGATATTAGAACATGGAAACATAAAGGCCAAGTATGGATTAAAACTGAAAGTATCTCTGAAAAATTAAGCTTATTATAAACACTATTTTTAAAACAGTACAGATAAAAGAACTGAGACAGACTTGGAGAGAAAATAATTCTGGTTCTTCGGAAAACAACGCAACAGGGATTTCTCATCTACGGGTCTAAGGAGAAAAGCCACAGTATTCAACACACAAACTCACAAGAAAATCATCATGTAGGGTGATGGCCCTGGACTTCAACTATTGGTGTGGGAGCCTCTCTTTTCTATATAAAATTAGCAGATTAGCAGATTCATCAGTTTAAAAGTAGTTAGGAGATTAAAGCTGCCTTCTTTTTTTTTTTTTTCTAAAGTGGTCCCAACTCCTTACAAGACAGTGGCCCATCAGTGGGATCACATAGACGATGTTTTAATAATTAGACACAGTTAAAAAAAATCCTACGAAGAACAATTGCTTAGGCAAACATCTGTGTTATTTAAGCAACAAACTGAGTAATAACAGAAACACAAAAAGTATTCTTCTCTTTAATATGTGTAACAGTCTAAAGAAGTTCAATATGCCAACCAAATAGTCCATCCAGTAGCTTACTTAGACAGTGGGGTTGTTGTCAACAATTCAAGACTGTTCCAGAATAATTTGTTTTTAATATACAGAATTCTTCGGAGTAAATCTGGAAAAGAAAAAAAGAAAAAAAAAAAAAAAAAAGAAAAAAAAAAGGGTACCTCCAGAGGTCTGGATCCAAAAGAGCATTCATCTCTTTAGCATTTACATAACTTCAAATAAATGGGAAGTTAGACAAAACGTTTTGCAGTCTGGACTGTGACTAGCCACAGATGGGGCCAAGGGGTCCAAAGGGAAACAGGAAACAGAAAAGTCAATAAGCAAAGTTCAGCTCTATTAAAGTATGCACTGTCCCACATCCACATGAGATCTCGTCATCTCTGCCTCCCTATTCCCAGTACAGGGGTTCTTCCTCTCTTCTCTGAAGTAATTGTGGTCAACAGTTCTATGTCCAGGTGGAGGCTGGTGATGAGTGATGTCCCTCAGGGGTCCATTTGAGGACTGCTGCTGTTTAATATCTTTTACAATGGCAGACGAGGGGATCCAGTGCACCCTCAGCAAGTCTGCAGATAACACCAAGCTGAGTGGTGCAGTCAATGCAACAGAAGGAAGAGAAGCTTGAGATGTGGGCCCATGCAAACCTAGTGAGACTGGGAAGAACTCATTGAAAGCAGAACTTGAAGACTTATTGCCCTGCAGAGAAGGACCAGGGGATTCTGGTGGACAACAAGCTCAATATGAGGCGGCAGTTGAAGGCCAGCTGCATCCCAGGTTGCATCAAAGAAGTGGCCAGCAGGTCAAGGGAGGTGACTGTCCCACTCCACTCTGCGCTCCTGAGGCCCCAGTAGATTAGACATTAGGAAGAAATTATTTACTATGAAGGTGGTGAGGCACTGGTGTGGTGGGAGGTGTCCCTGCCCACAGCAGGAGGGTTGGAACTAGGTGATATTTAAGGTCCCTTCCAACCCAAACCATTCTGTGATTCTACGAATTAGAGAGGAAAGGAATAAACAAAAACCATGTACTCTGACAGTTGCTCAACAAACAGAACTAACCTAGTTAGTTCTTCAAATGTTTTTCATCTGTCGTTTCAGACACAGCATAGCAAAATCAAATCTCTTACCTTTAAGCTAGCAAATCCATCATAATAATAATAGGCTCTAATTTGTAATATAATTTCCAAGGCATTACTAATGCAGATAAAATTTTCACTGTTCATGATAGCCCAGCTGTAAGGTCTTTATTAAATATATATTTTTAAGTAATAAACTTACTGAATTAAAATTTAAACCTGGAATTTTAATGTAGTGAAGCACAGATATACTGAAATACACCTGGAGCTCACTTATAAAACAGGACAGAACTGGATTAAATTGTTTGTAATAACAAATACAGACAACAAATTCTCTGATGGTTTTCAATATTCTGAACCACGCAAGATTTTTTTCTAGGAAAGTGAAGAAAGCAGGTTTGTTTTTTGTTTGTTCGTTAGTTTCCTTTAGTAAGCCAACTTTTTTTTTTTTTCTCTAATCTCTTAGAGAAATCATAACCAAACTCATAACTGGTAAACTACACGGAAGGTATATGAAACTCCCTCACTCCTTACCTAATCTGAAAAGCACAAGTATTTTAGTATTTAAATTCCTATACATTCATATTTCTGTTTTTTAGATTTGACCTTAATGTATGCTCAGAATGAAGTATATTTTCTGAAGGATACTTTCTTCATCTTCTGACAGATATTTTGGCTTAAGAAAAAGATTTAATTTCTATTAAGTCTTAGCTTAATAGAAATTTAATCCCCCCCCCAAAAAAAAAAAATCTATTCAAATAATTCCTTTACCATTTCCAATAATAATACAAAGCATTAAATAAAGTGATGGAATTAGTGATATGACAAAGAAACAACATTACAACATTTCAATATCAGAAGATATCAGCATATGACAGCAAAAAATAAAAGCATTTATGTGAGTTTTTAAAAAATGCAAATGTACTGAATCAGAACAAGTGATGTTGGCATAGGTTAAAAACGCTCCCTGAATTCATCAAAGTATCAAGATTTATAAGAAAAGAATAAATTTTAAATATTCAAAAGATCAGATTTATGACAACCTTAATATTAGGCTAAACTAGTCCTTCAATGTAAAAACAGAGCGATCTCATCTTATTTTATATGAATAGTTAATGCAAAAGAATATGAGAAATATACTCAAAAGCACAGACATCTTTTATACCATGATCACTTTCATTTGTCATTGTTCCAATTTCATTTACTGTGAGACAATAAAATATACGTTAATATAGGTTTACTGTACAAGTATGTATGACATACAATAAGCAATACCTGTCCTGTCTCTTGTGTATTTTAATTTAGCACCCTTCGCCATATATATATATATATATATATATATATATATGAAGTCTAGCAGAATGCTGCAGCAGTAGCAGTGCTTGTTTTGGGCTGAGAGTTTGTATCATAGCATCCCCTGTTACTGAGGAGGCTCCTGAATTATGGGAATTTGCCATAATAGGCAAATGCTTGTGGTGGAAAAGGGGGAGAGAGAAACATTAACGTTGGAAAAGACCTCCAAGATCATCTGGTCCAACCATCACCCTACTACCAATATCACTCCACTAAACCATGGCCCTAAGTACCACGCCCAGGCTTTCCTTGAACACCCCCAGGACGGTGACACCACCACCTCCTTGGGCAAACCCATTCCAAAGCCTAACTGCTCTTTCTGAGAAGAAATGTCTCCTCATTTCCAACCTGATCTTCCCCTGGCACAACTTGAGGCCATTCCCTCTACTCTTATCACTAGTTACCTGTGAGAAGAGGCTGACCCCCATCGGCAATGCCAACTCACCAGCACATGCAATAGTGAAGAACAACATATGAGCAAAACTTATAAACGCTTCAATAACAATATTAGAAGCCTAAAAATATGTTTGCTATATATTTGCTATAGTAAATGTTTGCTATATTTACTATACAGTAAATATAGATTGCAGAAATTGAATGTCAGCTATCAAATGACAATCTCAACACAGGAGGTGCCAAAGAAACATGATGAAAGGAATAATATCAGTGTGACATAAAATTGCCAAGCCTTTCAGCAATGACAGAACAGTATTTGCAGATGGAGGAATGGCATTGTGCATAAAGGATAATACAAAATCCAAGTGGTTAAAAATACCTTGGGGGAAAAAAAGAAAAAAAAAAAGACAAAAAAAAACTCTTGCCAATGCCATTTGCAAGTAATGAAACAGCAAACAGCAGTATTGAGACCATAATATCAACTTACATGAACAATTATTTTAATCAGGAAAATCTATTTGAGATAAAATATAGTCAAGACATGCAGAAACAGCACATTTCAGCTGCCCATATGTTGTTGTCTGTACTAACGTCATGTGAGCACAAGATGCAGGAATTCTGCAGTGACTGGCTCCTACGAGAAGTAGCCCTGGAATCCCCAGGAAGAGATGCTGTGCTGGCAGTCCTCGTAAGTGGAGCAGAGGACTTGAATCAATTTACAAGCAGAAGAACTGATCTTAAAAAGTAATCACAACACAACTAGGATTTAAAACTTAGAAAAAGATGGAGCATGCCAGTAAATCCAGCATAAGATAACCATTTTCAAGAAAGAACATGACATACGAATGGTACAAGTTGTCAAAACAAACAAACAACAACAAAGAAATGCAGTGACCCATAAATGAAGATATCCAACAGACCACAGGCTGTTCAAGAGCCACTGTGTTAGATGCACAGATAAAACTGCCCACCACAGACCTAAACAAAAACAAAGCAAGCAGATAGACACCTTTTTAGGTCAATAGAAAAGTAAGGAGAATCTCAGAGAAAAGGTCAAAAAAGAAAAAGGTTGTTGTAACAATAAGAGGAAAGCATACAAATCATGACACATCAAAAGTACTGGAAATCAAAGGGAAGAGTGGGAAGAATCTGAAGAAATCCTTGCAAAGTACACAACAGATAGAATGAAGTGCTTCTCTCAACTTTATTTTGTTGTTTTATTTTGTGTGTTTTTTGTTTTGTTTTTTAAACAGTCTAGTCTATAGTTGTCTTCTGGAATTTCTCATAGGGTGTTGTAGAAGTAGATGTACCTGTGGGAGCAAATGAGGATTACAGAAACTGGTGGTCCATAGTTTCTCCACAGACAGACGCTAAAGAGAATATCCGTGGATACCCCCTCTAGCAACCCCAACAGAACAACTGGATAACAGGGGCAACCAACTGCAGAAAGCATCCAGGCTCACATACTGTCCTGAAATAACATCTGCTGCTGCCACTGTCAGAACAGAAGGCTAGATGGACCACTGGTCTGACCCAGTACAGCACTTCTTACATGTATGTTATTATATTCTTGGGGGAAGGAATGGAAGTTTAGAGGCCACAGTTACTATGTTTAGAGTATAAAGTTAACCAGAAGGGAACAGCCAGTCCCTGAAAATCCTGCTGGTACAAGAGGTTTCCCTTTATCACCTAGGTTTTGCAAATGGTTCTAGCCATATTTCTTTCTTACCTTCAGCACTTTTTTAGTTTTTCACTCTATGGTGGTAGACAAGCTGTGGGAGATCACTGTCAGCAAGAACAGAACAAATTGGACAGGGAAATGATATCATGAAAATAAAAGCAATAGAATTCAAAAACATGATATACAACTAGAAAAGCATGTATGCGTTACTTAAAGTTAATTTTTCCATGAATAATCTATTTTCTAGATGTTTGATATGCAGTTGTATTTGGGAAAAGAAAGGCTGTTCCTGAGACATTTTCAAAACAAGGACTGGTCTGACACTAGGAACATATTTGTAGCCTAAGTCATTCTTAGTAATAAAAATAAAGACATTTGCTTGCTTGCATAATATATATTTTTCAAATTAATATTTTCTCTTAGAAGGTCAGTGATGTTCCCAGACAAAGTATTTCTCCCCAAGAGGAACTATTTCCAGTGGCAAGCATTAAAATTATTCTCATGAAGTTAGCATTATACTTATGTAACTAATGCGAAATCAGATGGCCCAGTTAAATGAACAGACACTCCTCTAGATGCTGCATTGCTTCAAAATTAGCACTGATCTTCCTGCTCTTGAAAGGTGACAGACACTTATGATGAAAAAAATTCATCTCCCACTGCAGTGTTCACTCGTTCCCTGGACAGCCACAGCCACAGCAGTGAGAGGATCACAAAAATAATTTGTGTGCATTGTCTCCCTTTGCTGTTTGCTAGCTTACATCTTGCTTGACTTCAGAATCCATCTTAACTTATGCATGGGACAAAAACACATATCAGGAGCTGGAGGGTGTGCAGGGAAGGATTTTAATTTTAGGACTACGTTATTACAGCCCTTATTCACCAAAAATAAGAAATAGAGAGCTCCAGTCTAGCTGTACCTATATTACTAACTTAACTTTGTTATTCTCTCACTTGTTCCCTCTGTGAGCAAATTGGTGGAAAAACAGCATAGTAATTCCTCTCCCTCTCCTCCCCAAAACCAAGCATGCAGCAAAATCTCCCAGTACAAACTTGTCCTACAGCCAGAAGGGAGCGAAAAAGAACTTGTGTCCTGGCTTCACCAGGCTCCTTGTCAAGGTTAAGATGGAAGCTGCCTTTCAGTCCTGACCAAGCAACAAACTTCAACAGACAAGAAACACAGCTGCAACCCATAGAGACGTGACAACTGTCTTTAATCAGCTTTATGCTGGTCTCATCCACTACTGAGATAAAGTAACAGGAAAAAATGGAATTTGCTCTATTTTACCAAACCCCTACCACAGGAAAAGGGAGTGGATGCCCATCAACTCTAAAATATTACAGTTAACTGGAACAGGAAATGTTCTTAAAAAGAAGCGTTGGCTTTCTGGCTAAGCAATGGACTATATATTTTCTCCTTTCTGTACTTCGGCAAATATTCTAATCTCTGTTTCTTATGCCTAAAAATGAGGATAAGAATATGGTATTTCTACACATCATAACACTGCTGTCCATGTAAATTCATTGAACATTTTTAAAAAGTAACACTACAGTAAACAGGACCACAACAAGGCTATCCATAACTTATGAAAAAAAAAAAACTCAAAACTTAGGACTACATTTCGCATCTCCCAACTCAACCAACAGTAAACATGGGCAACTAATAAATAAAATAAAGTATAACGAGGGACAGAAAGAATATAGAGTAACTCAATTCATTATTTTCCTTTATTCTGGCAATCTTTAGCTTTGGGACTTCGTGATACAAACCTAGTAAATTTTCTCAGTCATTCTATACAGGGAATAATATTAGAATAATGATTGCAGATCTATTAAAATTAGATTGCAGATCTAATGTTAAGTCTGTTTAGACACATTGCAATCTGTAAGGCTTTGGTCATGGATCAGCACTATCCATTTGCAAATTCTAGGAACTAAAATTATCACATAGTACCCTTCTTGGCTTATCCCTGGTGATTCATCCCTTAACAGTCTCCTTGGCTTTTACTGGTGTTGTTTTATGTTTTTATCAGAAGTTTTTCAGCTGTTCTGGCAGTATTCAGTGACAATCTAGTGCAGTATGGGTTGCCCTAGATTTACAAAAGGCTCCGAGTAGATCGCCTCCCTGGCAGCGTAAGCACCAAGACCTACCTCTTGGGTTATGAAGACAGAATCCTAAAACTGCTCTCACTGTGAATTTGCAGAGAAGTATTGGTCAGCACAGCTTAGAAGTCACAAACCCACTTTGTGGCAGAGCAAGTGTCATTGCCTCAGAGACAGAGGTAACAACATTTCGTGTGATTCAAGTCCCTGAGTGCATAATTATCTGAGTGCCTCACAAATGATTTCAAAATATCGTCTTTAAACCACAGTTGTGAAGAACTATTAGTGCTAGTAGTAGTAGTCAGTATGGGAAGTCAAGAGATCTGCATGAAGCATTAAAAGTCTATGGCCAAGCCAATAATGTGATAAGAGATTTTCAGAAATTATGGCTAGTGCCTAAACTACACTTTCTCTCATACAACACTAAAACCAATTTCTAATTCCTATAAATATAGGTCCTTGAAAGAGAAGCTTATCATATCGGAAGAAAAGCTGCAAGGGATTTCCTGGGACAATGAATAAGTCCCCTTCTATTGCAGATACCATATCATGCCATTCCCTTGAATTCTCTCCATCTTAAGTGCACCTGCTTTCTCTTAACACTGATCCAAAACACTGATCTGAACTGGGAGGCTGCTCAAAAATTTTGATGGTTAGGAAATTAATTTTGATTTCTGCCCTATATTTCTTTTTATCCAATGCAGTTGTTCACATATCAAACAGTTTAAGCTTCAATAATTCTTTTTTGTTCCCCCTTCCTAATATATTAATCCTCTCAGAGCAATTAAACTTCCTTTTGCCCTAGATGAAGAAAGCCACTGTCTTCTCTTTTACCTCATAAAATAAGTTCTCCATCACATTGTTTTCTGCCTATGCTCTGTTTTGATTTCATTTTTCCTCAAAAAACTTTTTGCTAGCAGTTTGCACAACAGCCTTAATATTCATCTATTGGGAGATAAATAGTCTGAATGGAACATATACAACACATGATTTACAGCTTAAAAACTGCAAAATAGATCAGTTTGAATTGCAAATGATCTTCGAGATTTCTATCTTCTGATTTTATGAAGTAATGAAATCTTTGTCACAATATGTAATATTATTCTATAACTTAAAAGCTATGTGAATAACTTTAATAGCACAGTTAATACTTTTCTGCTTTGGAATACTTGGATGAATCTATAATCAGATTTGTAAACCTGAGAAGAAGTAAGAGATTTGGCTGCAAGGACTGTGACAAAACAACACAGGCACTATTTTTAAATGGAAGTTTTTAGGAAGCATAGGTTTTTTCCCCTCTCTTCTCAAATACCTGCATTTTTCTACTACAGAACTGCAAGCACTGTTTTCCCTCTACTACAAAATGCAATCTGAATAAGTTCTTTCAGCACTACTCATATATCAATAACATGAGAAATAATGTGTTTTGTTTTTTTTTTCTTTCAAGATAATCAAAATCCCAAGAAATAACACTTTTCAGCACATCAGTCTTGTATCTTAGAGACTTCAAACTGTCTGATTACTAACTCAAACATTTCATTTTTACCTATTCCTTCACCACATCTAAAACAACCTCCAGAAGTTGCTACCTCTCAAGCTGCTTCATTTTTGCTCTGCCTCCCTTCCCAATATTTCTTGGAAGAAAAAAAATGATTTCCTTAACACATTTTCTAGCATCAGTTACAATGATGAGTAGTATATTTTTTAAATAAATGGTCTCCTGACACTGTCTCATTTTATACCAAAAGTTATCTCATATAATGGGATACTGATGGATGAGCTTTTGGAGAAGAACAGACTTGACTATATTATAGGAATATTTTTCATCTTATCTACAGAGAAAATATGGAATATCTTCTGTCTGGCATGTAAGTCTCCACCAACCCACAACCTTTCATGTTTTTGGCACCCCATGTTAGTCTAGTATTATTATATTTTTTCCAAGGCTACATAAGAGACATAGAGTATTAAACAAACCTGGAGAGCATTATGCATAAATCCTGCATTCCATCTTAACAGAAAAGTGACTGCAGAACAACATTTGCTGAATACTCCCCACAGTGATGTTTTTTAAAGGATGGGGGGAACAAACAATATCTGCTAGTATGACATATGTTATGGCTCTATGGAAACCAAATTAATTCACTGGAAAAATATCCAGGGTAAAAGCTAGATTCAAAATATCCTATTTCTTTCTAAATATTATGATTTTTCACTGGATTGTTTTCTTAATTAATATGCATAAAAGATTTTATAAACAATATCAGAATGCTAAAGTAGAAAATTATTGTATTTCATGGGGAAAAAAAATATATATATATATTCATTTATTTATTTATTTATTAAAAAGCCAACAAATAGCACATTCTCTGCCCTCTGTAGCTACAGACATGCATAAGTCATACAAGTAAGAAGTAAAAATCTACTAGGTATTATAAGTTCATTTGTTCATAAATTATGTAATTCACTTCAATGTTGAATTGTGAGACAGTGCAAAGCTTTCACTAGACAATACAAGAAAAACTAACACTGGCTGGGCTGTACTTAGCAAATCAAAATGCAGTCATCTCTTCAGAAGAAATGTGCATTGATTGAAAGAAAGTCGCAGCATCTTTCAAGAAGATTTAGAGTAAATATTTAACCTCATAAACATCAACAGTAAATAACAGCATACAACAGCACACAAGTTGAAGGAATATTGTTTTATCCTTGGCTACAGTTGGTACCCTGTCGTAGTAAAAGAAAAAAAAAAAAGAGAGAGAGAGAGAGAGAGGGGGGGGGGGGGGGGGGGGATAAATAAGATTCCTAAAAAACGGCTATTAATAAAGTAATAATGTATGTTGCTACATGAAATTACATACAACTAAGATACAAATTTGTTGTAATTCTACAGTGAGGTATTGTATCAATTTTGATGTGGTGAAATAAATGAAAGCCATTATTTCAGAACAATTTTCAAACTCCTAATGTTCCAGTAGAGTTATGGATATAACTCCATCTGGGGAGAAAGAGGAACACAAGAACTTCAGATATCATGCCTTTTGAAGATACTAAGTACTGAATTACACCAACAGGAGGAGTATACGTTCAGTACTTCTGGAGATAAGTACAAGCAAGCAAACAAAATAGAGCACAAAATCTAAGAGTACTATTTTGAAAATACTCTTCTTTGCTTAGTATTGAAAAGGAGTGGTGATTAGACCTCTGATCTGCGCTGGAAAGCATTAATCTGTCTCATTCTCTAGGAAACCTTCACAGATCTTTCCACAGACTACAGCAAGCCGCTCTTTTACCTTCAGGACAGCTTCAATAGGCCTCATTCTGGGTGTACTGACAGGCTGAATCGGTTTATATAGTACTTAACCCACTAGACTAAACACACACAACTGAATGTAAAGGGATTCCACGTGTATGTGCAGCAGCTGTATTGAGCTGTGGACAAGGAGCATCGTTACTGAACAGCCCCACGCCACCCATAGCACCAACCCCACAGCCTCTTCAGAGGGCAGTGCTGCTGCCTCCCTCTGCTAGCTTTCGGAGGCTGCCAGCCTGCTTCTGGGCACCATGCCCTCAGAACCCTTCTCTCAGAGGGTATTTTAAGTTCTGCACAGCATACTTCAGGACTATAAAACATATCAAATATTTACCTAAAGTATCAACATAATGGAGATGCGATTGTTTTCCTTGAGTTATTTGACAGCTGAAAAGTCTAAGCAACAGCAGAACCTAGCAAGGCTTATATTTTCTGATACAAGTGGTTTCTTCAGAAGTGGGCTCATTTAGGCTAAACTCTTTCATTTAAAACCTGACTTCAGTGAACAAATAAAAAGGACTCTGATGAGATCTTGCTTTTATTCCTTCTTTGTGCTTAAAATTAACTACCATAGTTAAACCTGATTAGCACTCCCAATAGTAATCTTAGCTGAGATGCCAATGTGTTAAAAGAAGCAAACAAGTAAACAAAACAAACAACAAGCCACAATGACAAAACACCACCCACCATGAAAATGATTTCTCATGTCATGTGATTCCTCAGCAGAAGAGCCAAGGCACAGGAATTAAGGAGAAAAAAAAATCCTATACACACTGTAGGATGCTCACACAGACTGTCAATGAGGATAACTTCCTGAAGCCTTTCACAAAAACAAAATTCACTTCAAAAAAACAGGTGGATGATCGTGGAAGTTTTACCTCTACCAATAAATACATAACAGACTAGCTTGTAGTGTACAGCCAATAAAGAGAATACTAATCAAGAAATATTAGCTACTGGCTATCACTTTTTGCTTCTAGTACGCAACATTTGTGCCTTCTAGTTTGTTCCAGGAAAAAATATCTGTCCAGAATTATTTTACAACAAAGCAGAGAGCTGTCACTATTCAGCTGTCGAAGAAGATCCTGAATAAAAACCATGTCAAGACCTTAAAAACAAAACTATTAGACAGAGGTAGTGAACAAGCATCAAGTCAAATTCAATATCACTGAGGTGCTGAAAGAAAAAGCCATGAAAGATGGAAAAGCATCGCATCTCCATCTATATCAAACAAATTTCCCTATCCCAATCTTAAAGATTTGTCTTTATGCTGTTCACCTCAAACAGCAGTATGGAGCACTGGTAATTTGTATGCAAATTGCTCTATATTAAAACAAATCTAAAAACTAATGTTCTAACATTATATAACTAGCACTTACATAAATGTTTCAACTTGACCGGTGCTTCAAAAAGAAAATACAATCATCAAGAGTGGGTGTGCAGTTAAAGGCAATACCATTATGTACAGCTGTAAAATGGAGAAACTGAGAAAGAAAGTCATTTGTCCAAGACCTGAGAAGTGGCCAGTTCTTACTAGAAAATTCAATTTAAGTTGAGCTATACAACTTCCAAAAAAAAAAAAAAAAAAAAAAACTTTCATAAAAGGCCATGATTGAACAACTACTGTAAACATATAATAACATTCTGATGCAGTGCTGTGTGTTTTCAACTCACCAGGTAAAAGCTTTGTTTCTTTGAGCTTATCACACTAGCACAGGAAGAATCAGAAATCTTTCCTCTTAAAGACCAAGGCAGACAGAAATTTTTTTTTTTTTTACAGTCTTGCTTTTCAACACAAGATGACACAGCAAAATGTGCATTTCTTTACTCACACATGCCTACACTCAGCAGAAAAATAAAAGTGAGGAGCTGATGCAAGAATAAGGGGACTAACAGTTTTATTAAATTCCTAAGTTTCATTCCTATATGTTTAATTATTGATGAAAAAATAAACAAATTAAAAAGCACAGGAGACTTTGCATAGACATACAAATAGGTTAAGCTGTGATAGTATTTCATTCTCACACTTCTGCAACTACCAGAGACAGGGATGTTGTAAAACTGAGACAAACATATCTTAAATATATCCTGTACTGACAAGGATATGATTTATTTATGGGATTAACTTTAATTTTTAAACATTAAAACAATTTTCTTTTGTCTAGGTAAAATATCATCCATGCAGTTCTAGGATTTTACAGCTATCTTTGCTTTTCAGTATAAATGCCACCCACCATGCACAGGAATAGCACAGATTATATTAACAAGAAATAACGTAATCAGATTGTCATCTAGTTAATCATATACAGGAATTGAATGCTGTGGTGATCAGCTACACAAGTGCTTTTATACCTATAAAAACACATTTAAGCAGTGTTCTAGAGTTAGATGGTAACCACCCCCGACAGCAGGTGCCTTGCTCTGACTCTGACAATGGCCCTTAATTTTAGTGGCAATATAAACTATTTACTGCAAAGTAACATGGTATCAGAATATATGCTCCCAAGCCCCATCTTATCCAAAGACAACTCATATTTTTTTCTGTCCTAAGCTTTGTTTTCAACAACATAGATGTCAGATATACACGGTTATATAAATGGTTACTCCTTTAAGTTAGATTAAGAATAAAATAAAATAAAACATTTTCTAATAAAACTTTCTACTGCATTAGACTTTTGCTAGCCTTGTGACACATCTCTCTATATCCCTGAAAGCATGTTGCAATCTTACAAAAATCATCTCATTTGGAACATGCTTGCTTTGCAGCACATCCTTTGGTGTGACTTGCAATAAGGCAGTATTCAACACGGCACCATCAGACCACCCTAAACTCCCTTCAGTCTAGACACCACCACCACTACTCTAATGGTCATCCTACTCCAGAACAGGTTGTAGTTTTTTGACCTGAATTACGTTTTAGTCGTCACTGGAAATAACTGCTGTGTTACAATTAGTCTTTCAGCCCAGCTTTCAGCAAAGTCTTTCCTACACAAAACATAAAAGTCAATAACAAAACATAATGATATTAGGCTGCTGGCACATGGAGATTCCTATCACACTAACATTGTTTCCTAGTACTTCCCTGTCTTTACTTGCCCATTGTTTCATTTCCTATTTTTAAACTTAGACCTCTTGTTCCTCTTGGACCATCCTCTTTTTCTCTATTTGTATTACTCCTGAAATACCAAGTCCTGGCTTATAACAAATGCAACTAGAAAAGAAGGTTTAATATCAGAAGTGGCACCAGAACACACAAGTCTTGGAGTAAAACTATATATAAATGATTCTCCCCCTAAAACGAATATTCAAGATTTTAAATTAAATTTAAAATGCTGGGATAAGAACTGTGAAGATTACATGCCCTACCCCAATTTTACCAAAATGGATGAAATTCATACTGAAGACTACCACAATGTAGATACTGACATCTGAGTTAGATGTCGCTCTCCTTCTGGTCAGAACAAGGAAAACAGGCCCTTGTGGGATGCAATTAATCTGTTTTCAGTGACTGCATCAGAATGGGATTAATCCCACCCACCCACTGTGATTGGTGATTTTTCAGAGGAATAATAACAACATTTAGTAGGCAGATTACAAAATTTCATTTTAATATGTAAACACTCCCTAAAGATCAGTGCATACTCGCACTGTTCTTTAAATTTAAAACAATCAATTCTTTATTGTAATATATATCACAAATAGAAATCTGTCAACTTCTCAGGGGCTTATAGATCTTAAAAGTACTATTAACTTTTAAAAGATGAAAAATAAGAGTAGCTAAAAAATAGTTAGCAGGCAAAGAAACTTTCTGATTTCTCGTTAAAGTAAACAAAATCTTGAAAATCAAATTCTCAATTCTCTTTTAGCCTGCACCCTCAAATGCAACCACAAACTGGCCCCAAAACACAGAAAAATGCTATTACTTTCAGGTAAGGTCAACACCATGTCAACCTACATGCCCCTGCTTATTCAATAGAGGTGCTCCAGAAAAAACACTTTCCTCACCTTCCATGTACTCAGGACTGAAGAAATTTATCGACTGTAATTAAAGTGGAGTTAGTATACTATTCAGTCTAAATATCAGAATAACAGTAGCTAATGTAATTTATTAAGGTTGTTTCTTCTCTCTAAAATAAATAAGATCTTGCGTAGAGGATTGATCTTCAACCTCCCTTACTTTTGGCCTCCTACTCCAATGCAAGCAGGTACAAGAGCCACAAAGGCAACTAGGAATTTCAGGCTGACTCTGCCAAAGCATTTAGTCTAAGCAGAAGTGGTTGTGCACGTATTGTCATTTGCCTTAATGTTAACCTATGTGTCTCCCTAAAAAATACTAACTCGAACTATGACTAATTGGGTCTTACAAATGGTACACATTTTGGAAGTTTGGAAAACTCTACATGCATTTAAAGTAAATTTAACAATGATAGTGTTGACAATTGCAAGGGATTTACAGTTTATTTCTGCAATAGATGATTATTTCCAATAACAGAAGGTTGAAAGCATTACCCTCTTCCCCACCCTGCCAGCTATTTCTAAATCTCAACCAAAGTCTAGCATTGGCACTGAAGAATAGGATTTTCATAAGCACCTAAATGACTTGGTTTTGTGCTCCTAAATCCACTGATCATTTTGAAAAAATCCTGTCTCCTTCTGCCCTCCCCCTCAACAGATTAATTATTTTCTATGTAGGTAGCTGCACAAAAGTCATACATGTATATGCCAAGCTTACATTATATACCCTCAGCTGTTTCTGGATAGCCTCCTCCTGGAGTGAAAATTGAGTAATCAAGAATCTGTTCTAGTGAAAACTTCATTCAGCTAACATATGAGGTAGATCGGTTGTTTAATTTCTCATCACTTGACAAAGGATGTGACTTCCAAGAGAGTCACGTTCAACATGTCTTTATAATTCTATAAATCAGGGTCTCCAAATGGAAGCCGTTACAAAAATGAGCTTAGAAACTAGTGCACCGGCTAATGTAAAAACAGCATTTCTTTCACATACCCATTTAATTCACAAGCTAAATCTTTGCTGATGCCCTTAAAATATACCTAATAGATATTCTAAGTACATCTAAGTATTCTTAGTATATCTAAAGTATACCTTTTTTAATAACTATGTTATTACAAAAATGTTAGATAAGTGAGTTTAAAACTTAAAGAAGGAATTTATCTCTGGAATTTATCCCTTTTCTTTTGAGATATTTCACCTGTGACTCTTAATAGGTCTCAAGAAGGAAAAAGGAAAGGAAAAAGGAAAGGAAAGGAAAACTTTTGTGTTTTATCATTTTCCCTGACAAGAAACATAGGGTAGTGGACAGAAGGGAAGCATTTTTTCTTTTCTCCTAAATATTGTCAATATTTCTGTTAGCAGCTACTCATAATAGCTTTTCAAATACAAAGTAGAATGTCTTTTTGCAAAGATCTCTTTGTCTCATAGTCATTTGAGAAGTAGGTAAGGAAGAAAAGATACTAAGTATACAGATTATACCAAAATAACCTAGCATAAAATATTGGTTTCAAGACAGTCCTGTCAGTCACGAACAGAAATGAGAAAGGCAAGTTCAAGAAGGTATGCCAACAAAATTAAAAAAAATAATAATAAAATAATGTTTACAATTTGCCTTTGGGTATATTTCCTGCAAAATCCAGAGATAATACTATCAATTATTTTCCCTCAATTTACATCTGCTACATATTATGTACTATATCTACTGTACCTTCTCAAAGTGCAGCTTCTTTTCTCTAGGCATTTCTGGGTAAGCAGCATTTCAATACAAGGATGCTAAATTTTACTCCAAGCAGTTGAGCACACACAGTTCGCAATTCACTCCATGTGAGCTGTTATGTCACTGCTGTATCAGCAGCTACATCTCTCACCAGCCATACCTGTTCAAGAGCCAAGACGTCTTTAGCAGGACATGCTACCACCTAGCATAGCTAGAGTATCTTTTTTGGGCTTGGGAGGAAATTCACATACATATCATGCACCCAGGTTTCTTTATCTGTCCTCCTTCTTACTTCACCAGATTCAAAGGCTCAGGCAGGCCCGTGACACCTGGAGTAAAAATCCTCAGCAACTGTCAGAAGTTTTGCTTAGTCAAGACATTGAATCCAAACCAATTTTTAACTTTGGAAGGTCTTGGCATTGGAAACTTCATATGTTAAGCTTATGCTTGTATATGTTGTTGTATATGTGTACTGTATGTATACATGTATGTTAAACTTAAGCTTGTCAAAAGTAAAAATGAAGCGTTACAAGGAGTTGTAATCTTAAAAAAATAATAATAATAAACTCATTTTATCCTCCTTTAGTACAAAACCCTACTAAACTAAATTGATCAGCTATCACTAATACTGGGAGCAGAAATATGCAGGAAATCAAAAAGCTAGTTCTGATTCTGAAGAACTCCAAACTGCTCTTCCATTAACCTGAACATTGCAGACATGCAACTTGATTTCCCATCATATTACTCCAGTTGGAGGTATGTTCATTTGGCACCAGTTTGATGTAAAGGAAAATCAGGTTCATTTCACACACATTGATTCAACTTTCAGAAGGCAGGAACTCAATTGGTAACAATGCACTCCTAAGAGAGTAAAAAGAAAAAAAAAAAAAAAAAAGTAGCAATAGACAAGTCATTGCTCCATTTTCTGAAGATCAATACCTTTGAGAAATGGAATTAGAATCAATTAATATAAAACAGAGATTTTTAATAGTTTTGACTGAATTGGTTTCACTACAAAATTTTACTTCTACAGATAATTTTGTCTCTTGTAGGCTTTAAAAAGACATTGCAGGAACTGAGCAGATATGAAATAGAACTACAAGCAGTTTACCTGAGGTTCACAACTTCTCAAATTAATTTTAAAACTTCATTTTTAATCAAATAATCATTTTTGTTTCAAAATAATTAGTAAAACACGTGCTTTGAAGCATATAGAACAATGACACCTATCCAGTTACACCATTTTGTAGACAGCACTACAGCAAGAAAGGAAACAAGATGCATCATCACTGATTCTACAGTGTAAAGCTCATGCTGACACTTTCCCTATAGACAGTCCCAACGTATTCATTGGCACACAAAAGATCAACATGCTGTTCCTCAACAGCACAGATAAAGAACTGAGACCTTCATTAACCAGTCTAAGCATGCTACCATCAGCATTTCTGTACTACAGAGAGAGTACTTCAGAAGTGCTTGAAGTGGATCAGTGAGTATTGAGGTTCTGGCTGGGATGGAATTAGATTTTCTTCCTAGTAGCATGGATGGTGCTGTGTTTTGGATTTGTGAGTGAAACTGTGCCCCCATTGTTTCAGCTTCTGCTGAATGCTGCTTGTGTAGTATTTCTCACTCCATCCCTTAGCTGTTATTGTTGAGAACGATGTTGAATGATATGGAATATCCCTTTGGTTAGTTCAGTAACGCTGTATCCCCTCCCAGGTCTCTTGGCCACCCCTAACCTAATTTCTGGGGCTCAGTCTTTCCACAGCAGCCTTACTTGGAGACTGGCTGGGCATTTGCTGCTGAGAGGTGGTGAGTGACTGGTTTGCATCATTGATGTTTTTGTTCATCATCTCCCACCACCTCTTTCCTTCTTTTATTAGACTACCTTTATTTTGCCATACAAATTTCTTGGTTTTGCTCTTGCAAATCATCCCATTTTGGGTGGGGAGCATGCAAACAGCTGGGTGAGCACTTAGTTGCTGGCCCAGGTCAGCACCCCTAAGTTAGATTTGCTGTTCATGAAACTGTCTCACTCTTTTTACATTCTAGACATGTCCAGATGTATTGCATCTGCAGATGCAGCAATCGTGAAAGGTGTACATTTGCCTCAGATGCTCCGTTTTCAAGGAATTGCTATTTTTAAATTTACAATGCATTAACTTTCCATGAATCTTCACCTTATGTTAAGCAACATATCAAGAGTGGTATCTGATCAGCCTTCACCATGTTGCATTAGTTTGCATAACTCACCTGAGCCTTTTTTTTAGAATGCAATCCTACTAATGAATGTTCACGCAAAGCATTTTAACTTCAGTATTATAGTTATCAAGAGAGAAAGGTGCTTAAAACAGTGCCAGATTGCCTTTATATATATCATGCAAATTGAATGCATTTGAAGGTCTGTCATCATGACAGTCATTTCATATCCTTGCATGAACTTCTTTCATTAACACTTTTGAAATGGCAACAACAGCAAATCAGTCTTACTAGAACAACTGTTTTTCTGTATAATCATCTAATAATCAACTTTTTAAATATTTCTTATTTGTTCCTTTATCAGTTTCTGTGTACTAGATGATCTTCTTTACAAATCTAACTAACACAAAAAATTGCATGATTTGAATCATAAAGAGACCCTCACCTGTGTTTCTGTTAACTTTCATCTACCATCACACTGTCTCCCAGGCTAGTTTAATCCTTCTGAAGATCCAAACAAGCTCTGTTTTTATTTATCTGAATTACAAATTTGTGAATAAAACATGCCATCTTATTCAGTTCATCTTCTCATAAGGTTTATGCATTTACCTCATTCCAATAAAAAGAAATCAAGATCGTATTAAGACAATCTTCTTATTTGAATGTAATCAATTTTTCACAGATGATTCACAACAGGTAGCAAAGTAAACATTATATCCAGTTTGCATTTATCCTTTATTTCAAAGCATTTGGTATTTGACAGCTATTTTAGTTTTTAACAAAGACTAGATTTTATTGTGGAAGATAGAAACTTGTTACAGAGTAACATTCATAAAATCACAAGCAAACACTGAATCTCCTGCAATGTATTTTAAACAAGTCTTGCTCAGACAAATTGGCCCAGAATCATTCATTAGCATGTCTTTAAAAATAATTAATGTTTTCTTATATGCATTCTATAGTTCTAACTTGAAAGTCATCATACTAAGTCCTTGAGCAATTTTTCATCTACACCTCTGAATTTTTAAGCAACTTTCTATGGATTTTATATACATATTTGACAGCACAAAGAAAGACAAGATATGTAACATGCAGGAGCCAACAATTTACAGGGAATTTGGATTTCAACTCTTCCCCTCTGAACTGGTCTCTCCCATTCTTAAAGGCTTGATTGACTCAAATGTATACACTACCCACTCTTACTGAACCTCACCTTCTCCACAAGGATGTTATTCATGGGGAGAGGTGAGAAAAGCTTACAGCTGATTTCGTGAACCTAAAAAATTCCTTCCCTCCAGTTTCCTTATCATTAAAAAACCAGCACATCACAGGAGTCCCAAATCCCCACTGAGACTTCCTAATCTCCTATACTATTCAATCAGATGGCTCTCAAAATACCATACAGTGACTTAAAAAAAAAAAAAAAAAGAGTAAAAGCAGTAAGCAATCACAAAAGCTGTTCAGATTAAACACAGAGAAAGGAAAAATAGAGTTCCTTAAAGTACAAATGACTTCCATAGAACTTGTTGCTCAGATTTTCTGAAATTGAAGTGCATATATATTAAATACTATTAAGAAGAATTTCACTATATTTATCCATATTTCAGATGGATATATAGTCCTATATTGGTTCAATTATCAGAATTAGGACAACTAACATTTTAGATCAAAGATTATGTTTCTGCTCACGTCAAAGATTAGAGGCAATTTGGGACAGAGTTTAGTCAGCCTTGTTTTATGTTCTGTGCTAACCTGAAGGTTAGACAACAAAATTACAACAGTTCCTCCTGGCCATATAGTCTTGACACCCCAAAATATGTTATACTGAGCCTTTTGCTCTGTTATTGTTCATTATGATGCTGTCATGCCTTCTGGATACAGATTTTGAAAGCAATAAATCTCAGAAGCTGGAAAGCTGAGAAAGAGAAATTGAGCAGAAAGTCTCAGCTAATAATTAAAAATATACCTCCTGAAGTAGCAAACAAGTATCTGTAATATTGCTAACTTTCTTTAAAAACTATGACAGAAAAAAAGTCCCCTATTTACTGTGTAAATTGAAATGATTACTGAAATCTACTTTTTTTCCATATATTACACTTCTAATCAAACATGATAGTAAGAATTTCTAAGAATATTTCTTCAGAAAGAAACAGCATTCTCTTTGAAGATACACATGGTAAAAGGGGATATACACAGGGCATATGCATCTTAATAAATTCCTTTATTTAAAGTAATCCAGTTCTGGTTCCAGATCTTCCCAAGTTTCACATGGTTGAATAGACCATCTCTATAGACCATCTTTTGACTTTTTCACACTGTGCTCACCAGCACTTTGAACAAATGAAGTTTAAATTTAAGTAGAGTACCACAAAATGCCACAGTCCCCATTGGATTTAACTAGCACAATCTTGTTCCTTTACAGGCTACATTCTTGACTTCAAGAAACCTGTACCTGGATGGAACAGATGCCATCTGCTAGCAATGAAAACAAGCATAGGGGACCCCAAATGAACTCACCAACGTGAACAAATCCAACGTTACTCTGTTAGATTGATTATTGCTATTATTATTATTATTACGTGTATCCACAGACTCTGCATGACTAACTACCCACATGTCACTTTTCCCAATACATATATATACACAAAAGTGCTGGGATTCACTGACTCTTTCCATCTCCATTTTATTATCTTAGCAATTTCACAAAAAAAGATTACAAGAACAGAACTCATGTTTCTTATGCAAGGAGGGCACTGTAAGCAAAGAGCTGTTCGTGTTCACAGAGTAAAGTTTGCAACAAAAGTTAATCTCACAGATGTTAAAGTTAGGGATAGATTTTAAAAGAGTATCAAGTATACCTTTAGTAATAGTCATCTCTCTGGCCATCATCATTTATACTGTGTTTTTGACCACACAGCAGGATTTTATCAAGTATTTAATGGAACTCTTTCAGTTGAATAGATCGAGAGTCTGTGTAACATTCTCAACTAGAAATAGCCATGCAATAAATTTCACTTAGCTTTAACAGCATGAACCAACCTAAGAGATTTTTCTATCAGGTTCCTTCTGATATATCAGAATGGGCATAATCAAAGTATAAGGTTGGTGGACATAATTATGTCCAAAAACAAACAAAATCATAACAAGAAATCTAATTACTAAACATATGAAAAAAATATTTTTTTAATTTACATAAATTCTACCCATAGCTTTTATAGTAATCCATATAAAGAACACCACAAGAAAAAAAAAATAAAGTTATAATAAAATAGCAATTGGACAATGTTCAAGGGCAACCATGGAAAAAAAATCATAGAATAAATTAGATTGGAAAAGACCTCTAAGACCATCTGGTCCAGCCTTTAACCTCACACTGCCAAGTTCACCATTAAACCATGTCACTGGAATCCTAATATTCAGCAAGGAGCTACAGTTTCAAGATTTATTTCTTGAATCTGAAATATAATTCGGAAAGTTTATGGTTGCTACAGATTTCACTGCAGGTACTGTTCACTTGATCTGATTCTGCTAGCAAAATACAAATATTTACAACACAATGAGACAAACAAGAAAATATATATATATATATATTTTAACTTTCACTTCTCTTCTTATTCCAACAGAAGCACTAGGATCAAATTTTCCAAGAGCTCTATTTTTTTTAACATCTGTTCAGAAATCAAGTCTTTTAAATTCCTGCTTTCTGCTGAAGCAGCACAACACTGCTAAGAAGGGGCTCTATCTGCAAAGGTCCTTATGCAACTCCGAGCCTCCTCCACACTGCCAAGAACCACCTGAAAGGAACGCTGATAGCTCCACACATTGTGGCAAAGCACCCAGTCAAAGAGTTCAGGCTGGAACAAGATGAATATTTGTTAAGAGGCACCCTGAGGCAGCAGGACCCAGATCTTGCTGACAAGCTATATATCACATTAAGTTGCAAGCAGGCTGTTTTGGGCTCTGACCCTATCTGCATCTTTTGGGAGAGCCAAAAAGAGGAAAGAAGAGATGCTTCTTTGGAGAGGCACAGAAGTGCTGAGGCAAAGCTTGTAACAGTGCCAGCAGGTGCTTTGTGTTACCAGTTCTCATTTCAAAACTAAGACGCAGTTTTTCTAAATAGGACTACAGAAAGAAGACACCCCTCTGCCTGCACACCATCAAATGTTATACAAATAAGGAACATCCAGAAAGAGTCAGAATCTCTTAGCTTACAGACCGTACCAGTATTCCAGCTAACTACATCTAATTACTATCCTATATGGCTATAGCCAGAAGCAAAAGCCACGGCCTCACGGAAGGCAATTCCAGACAATTACTCAGCAGAGAAGAAAAGGGACAAATTAACTTCAGATCCAGTGCTATCCATATTCTAGGAGCTGGCTATTTAAAATTAGAGTGATTTTTATAAGTGTTATATCAGCCTTTGGGTAGAAAATGAAAAGCAATGGGAATTCATAGCACATTCAAAACCCAAGAACAAAAGGAAAGAATAAAGGATTCACTTCTTTCAGTTTCATTTACAAACACAGCAATTCTGTAGCAACACTGCATCTTTAATGCTCTCAGCTGTGACACTCAAGCCAGAAATTGTTGATTCTAGTGCAGTAAGGAAAAAGGGAGAAATGAAATTGTATAAGATCACTTAAATATTTCTGAGATTGCAGGCTGTTTTTTTAGTTTACGTAAATAATTATGGTTAAAACTATTTGTCAAGCCTTGTTACAGTAATTGGGCTATTAAAACATTGCTTAAAACCATCAAATAATAATCTTCTTAATTAGCTTTCTTCCTTGTACATCTTTCCAGAGCAGTGTAATAGAGAAAAATGCTATTTAATGGTATATAATGCAAAAATTATTTCATGGCAACAGATATTTTATAAAGGTTGAAAGTATCATGAAAATTCAAGAAGTTTAGTCGACAGCCTTGCTACTGAACCTGGATTAAAGTTGCAAGGAGCTGGGGAAGGTAAGAATTTCCAAAATCCTACCGTTTATTTTCTTACACGGACAACATGCATGAAAAATTGTCTATTTAGTCACGGACCAAAAAGCTCTTTCATACATTGTGCATCTCTAACTTAATCTGGAAGTTATAACATTGCTCATTTCTGCTGCCTTTATTCTTTGAACTGCGGCAGCGGAACGAAGCTTGGTTTATCAGAGCAAAGCTCCCTGAAGACTTCACAATGCAGACTGCATCATCCGCAGCCTATTATCACTGCAGCCATTTGACACAAATACACTCAGATGCTGAATGCTCACTGCGGGCTTTGGATATGGTCATATGCCCTCTAGAAGGCAAAATGGGAGGAAAACAAGACAAAACGCAGGTTTTCCTTAGCTGTTTACTGGAAGCATACAGGAAAAGTAGTCAACTCCCAGTGACAAAAACATTCATATGCATATTGCAAAATGATGTAACCAAATATTGATGAATAGAAGAATGATGTAAGTGTAGTTTTTATTGCAATTAGATACAGTTAAGAAAAATATTTAAGCATTATCCCCACTAGCACAGCTATTCATATGCAGATTTGTACAAGAAAAGTATTTTCTAGGAATGAGACGGCACACTAGCAAGTGATTAAAAGCAATAATGCAATTAGTAACACTAAATGTAAGGTAACCAGTTTCTCATCGTATTTCTAATACTGTTTTCTGGTGTCACTTTTTTCCTCTGAACAATTACAGTTATTTTAGTAAACATTACTAAATACTACAGATAACCAATTCTATAAAGCACTGCTTGCCAAAAACGATTTTGCCTACAAGTCAACTGAAAGATTACTATAAACTGCAACACATTTTAAAACAGGAATTTGATGCTAGAAGTCTATTTAAAGGAAAAATAAACGGGGGGGGGGGGGGGAGGGGCGGGGGGGTAAAATAGCTATATAAAACTGTTATAACTACACATCACAAAATCAGGTTCATATACTGGAAAGAGTTACTATCAGATTATGACAATATCCAGGACATCCCAATTATACTTTACAAACATATCTTCAATTTATGAACACTTTCTCCAACAAAACAAAGTCCTTCAGTAAGGCACCAATATGTCTAATGCTGTGAGACATGTTATTTCTTTCTGATAGCCAAACAGAAGAAGAATCCCTCTTCAAAAAGCTGGCCATCTAAATTAGGTACCATTCCACAGCTATGTACAAAACACTAGGGAGATTATATACCATGACACAGGACAAGAACAAGATTAACTTGCATAAATTATATGGCTCAATAAAAGGCTATTTAATTTATTAACTCCTTATGACTTGCATCTTATGGTAAGAGCAAGTGTATATCTCTAAGCAGGAATGCTGAAAGAAGAGGAAGGAGTCCTGCAGCAACTTCCAATAAAGGCTCCACAAAGGTTTATGAAGTTTGAATGCAGTTTGAACAGGACCACACAGGTCCCTGGTGCATCAAGTCAAGCACACCTGAGCCTCCAAAGCATCAAGATGGGTAATACATGAGGACATAGGAATGAAATAAGATAAGAGACATGAAGTTAAAGGATTGAAAATTAGAAAAACTGTTTAAGTTGCAAGACTGAAACTCGTGTTGTCCCAAATTATTATACATAACTACATGTAACTTACATAACTACCAGAAGGTTTGTGTCTTTTATGTGAAATAGTACAACACTACTCACATCGTTAAGGTAGTGTAATCACATTAATGTAATTATCTATGGTAAAGTAATTAATTATATAAAATTATATAAATGTCATTTATCTCTGGTACTTTAAAAATAATTTATACTGCAATAAGCACCTTACTATCACCTTAAATGTACACTTGGAAAGGCATGAGTACAACACAGGAAAACTAGGGCACACATAGTAAATGGCTATTTAACTTTCAAGGAAAAATACTATTTCTTTTTCAAGAAAATTTCCTTACCTATGTGTACATATGCACAGTTTCCAAACCAATACAGTGTAAAATGCAACATACAACTTGTTTCCTGCTAACTGCTTTGATTTTGTTTTTTGTTTGTTTGTTGTTGTTGTTTAATGATTAGAGCTGAAAAGCTCTTGGCAAGTGCTAACTACCAAAATAAAAATAAATCTAGTATTGGGAAAGGCGCCATAAAAATTACAGACTAAAAGTCATGCAACTTTTACCTCAATTTAGGTAGGAGCTGAAATATTGCTGAGGGAAGTATCTCAGAGGATTTTAAGAGCATTTAAATTTTATTTCTGCTCTATTACAAAGACTGTGAAAGAAGGCATGTCAAGTGATTTCTACTTTCATTCCATTTAGTCACCTACCCTTGTTAAGTTATGCAAAGGCCAACTTTTTTTTTTTTTTTTTTTTTTTTAGGATAGCCACAGTGTCTGAACATTCAAATTGAAACAGGCCTGAGTCTTCAAGAAGATGCAGAACTCTTATTTTACACAGATTTCCAAAGGTGCTTGGTTCCTGCATGAGCATAAGAATTAAATAAAAATAAAAATAAAAAGTTCTGCAAGTTAAAGTACTTTGGGAAATCTTTTCTAAATATATGTGAAGGAGCATTAGTTGGCTGTTGAACATCCTGAAAAGGTTGACCAATATATACACAAGTTACACAGCTTTGCTGTGATGAAGCTATGACTGTCTAAGAACAAGATGAGGGAGACTTCTAGGATGAAAGAAAAACAGACAAAGAGGATGCTGTATGCACAATATCTTCTCTTTTTTCCCTGCTTACTTTACTAGGGCCAATATAATCATCACATCTCCTCTCAACTTTGCTGAATTTACTTGCCATGTAAAATATTTGCATGCTGCAGTTAATTATTTTACATTATACAGTATTCTGTTTGCAGCTGTAGTTAATGTTCATTTATTTTGTTTACTACAGCGGAGCCAGGTCTTTTATATTTTATAAAGAGAGAACAGGAACATCTTCTGCATACTTCTCTAAAGCATTATTTATTTTGTCAATGGCTTTACAAAATCATCGATTTCCAATTATGTTTTCACAGAAAACAAAATTATACTTTGGAAGAAAAAAAAAAATCTTCTTCTGTTGGCTACATTAAGCTGCATAGTTTCTTATAGCTATAAGAAAGCTAAGTTAATAAATAATCTAGCCTCCGACTTCTTTCCAGAAGAATCCATCAATCCTTATTTCAGAAATTGTTAGAGGTTAATTTGACCACTTGGACATGTCTCTTGTACTATGGAAACTCATTAGGCAGAGTCTGGCCAATTAGATCAGACACATTCTTATTTATCCATGCCCTAATTCTCACACGCATGTATTCACTGTGCTGTACATCCAACCTGGGGGGAGGAAGAATGCATAAAGAAATTCACTGCAGCACTGTGCAGCACACAAAGTTTCTAAAGGATTCAGACTCCTCATCCAAGTTCAGGTAGTTAAAATCTCCCAGCTCAAGAGCTGGCAGCTATTGGCTGGAGAACCATGCCTCAGAGAGTATTCCTTATTTTAATTGTGAATTAAGAAGGCATAAAATGTTCAACAATTAACAGAAGTCAAGTCATGCTTAACAGGTATCTCTTTACACATACAGATTTAATATCTGATATACTGCATGATTTCACCGCAGGATTCATATCTTGTTCTAACAGGATTCAAAAAAAGCCCTGCCTCTTCATTACTCTTCTGCCTTCTCCATGTTCTCCCTGACTGGCACTACTGAAACTGCTTCTGCTACAGCATCAAATCTCAGTTCAGAGAACTGCCTTTGAGGTTGGTTTTCCTTTGGTTGACAACTGAAAGGAAATCTCCCAAAATCATGGACAAGTTCCTCCTATGATGAACAACAGAGTGCTTCAGTGCCTCATATCCTGTAATCAAATTCCCAGGTATTTTTAAAAAAATAAATAACTTTTTAAGCCTCTTAACATATTTACTTTTCACAAGTTATCTGAAATATTGTCAAAGGTGATACTGTTCAACAATTAGAGATTCTGGATCAAGATCTCACTGCATGAGGCACAGCAGAGAACGAACGCAGTCCCAGAAGGCTCAAATCTGCATTTCAGATGGAACAAACACACAGATGGAGGTGAGCTGGGCTGGAAAGATGAACAGATCAAAGGGATGTATAAAAGAAAAGCACTTTCAGTGCATATCCACCCCCTCCCAAAGCTTAAGGGTAAACACACACAACTCATTTTCAAACTGTCAAAACATGCAACTGGCAGAACACAATTTTTCCACTAAAATACAGTTTTGTATTAATTTAGTGGAAAACAAGGTGCTAAAATAATAAATAACAGCACCTGAAAACTTTGATTTTACTTGAAAAATCTCTCCACATCCCTTGGGAAAGCTGAAGAGACTTCCCACCCACTCTGCCCTGAGACACCCAGGTGACTTGCCTCCCCCCACTGCCTGCCTCACTCCCCTGGACCACACAGATTCCTTGAGTTTCTGAGCCCTCCTGCTGCCCCCTTTGTATCCAAGCTGCCAGGCTGGCAGCCTTCCTGCCTTCTGCCATTCTCTGCCTCTTCCTGTCTCCCAGGCTGCCAGAGTCACCAGACTACCAACCAAGCGTGGTGCCACTTGGTCTTGTTCTGCTGGCTGCCTGGCTTTACAGCAGGGCACACTCAGACTCTGAAATTTGTCCTCAGTTCTTCTAAACCCAGCTGGAACTCAAATTTCATCTCATGGTAAGAGCACTGTCTTCTCTCCTCATCATGAAAAATCCCAGCTCCAACACAGCTCTGCCCATCTTGCTGATATGCACTTATCCTGTTTTACATGCTTCTGAAACACTGGAGAAGTGTTTATACAAACACAGAAATAATGCTCTAATTCCCATGCTTCAGGCACCTGACACTGACAGTCACTGCTATGTGCCAGTCTGCAGTCTGCTTACGAGCATCCTGTGAGCGCTGGCAAGATGTACAGGGTCTCTGCATCTTGCCAACATGACCTAACACTAGAAGAAGAGCTGTCTCGTCACTGGCCCCTGTGGTCAGAAACAGCCTTGTGCTGGCATCCCTGATCCTTACCCTTCACTGTCCCTTGACTCCGCTGAATACCTGAAAAACAGCTTTTCTGAGTTTTCTGCTTCTGTGTTCATGCTAACTGTGCAGGGCAATCCTCTTTGATCTAACATCTTTTTCCTTCTTTCCTCCAAATGAAAATTTTTCATTTAACTTTAATTGCATTCTGGAAACACTGCTCATCAGTACAAGTTTATACATTAAATATAAGCCTACAGAAATTTCTTAGAACCTGCCCACACATCTACTAGATTTTCCCATATGAAGGAAAATGCTAAAGAAAGCGTCTGCAAAAGAAGGTTTTTGATATCCAATAGTCCAACAGTCATGGAAGTAAAAAGAACATCTCTCTCCCCACCTAAGAAACAGCAATGAGAGTAGCAGTTGGAGCACACAGTACAGAGAAACTGAGTTGAGTCTCTAGGAAAAAATGAAGAAATACAAGCCTTCTACCTCTTCTGTTTGTTTGATTATTTTTTACCTTTTTTTTTTTTTTTTGGTTTGGTTTCAGTTTTTTGTTCTGTTTTGTTTTGTTTTGCTTTGCAGCAGCTGCTCATTTAATCACACCTACAACATTTCAACCTAATGCTCTTCTCCAAGGTATACGCTTTTTATTTCTTCTTCCCCCACTACCTTGTAGTTAATCTAGAGAAGATTATACCTTGCCTACATTGCTTGTAAATTTTAATCCTTTGCTGTGCAGTACTGAGGAAAGGAGCTTATGATTAAGTTTTCTTAGCGCAATGGAAAAGCAGTCTGCTCAGAGGTAGGTGGTTTGGTAGGTGGTTTCCTTAGCAAAGGAAACCCATCAGATTTCACAGGCTAAAAGGTGGTTTCCTTAGCAAAGGAAACCCATCAGATTTCACAGCCTGTCCACCAACCTCCAACCACTTCTGGCATGAAGGATATGGGGCAGCAGTAATAGCCAGCAGGATTAAGGATACTGCAGATGGCAGATTTCACCCTGAATCAACAAAGATCTAATGCCCCAGAATAGCTTCAGGGAATTCTGAGCACTTAGATTTCATTAAAAAAAAATGACACTGCTGCTAAGATTTGCATCTTCTCACAACAGGCATCATACGTCATCTTTGATCAGAGAAGAAACACCAGTCTTAAATAATATTTGGGTAAAAACTCCTGCTAGCGAATACATTAGGTTGTCACCTCACTCCACTGCCACAGCCCTTAAGAGCCAAGGGAAATAACTGCACGAGGGTTGTTAGAGTTTTATATGGGAATTATTTGCACTCATGCCACATGAACTTAAAGCCAGAGCTAACAATTACATGTACAAAGGTAGAAGCAAACCAAAACCCTGTTACCTTTTAAGGACTAATGGCATCCTTGTTAATAGGTAAAGAGTTACTTTCAGCTACCAATTTCTTACAGCATACAGAGTCACTTATTGACCTCTTATCTCCTGAAGCCCACCTTCAAGATTCACTCTGATGAAGCTCATGGAGAGCAATACAGCACAGGTAGGAACAATATTGCTGGTAGAAAGAGTAGAAGAGACCGTTCTCTCTGCATTGTAATGCTGGAAAATCCTTGTATTGCATAATCCATCCTACAAGCTTATATAAGAATGTGTAAGGTTAGTAACTATCTGTTAATAAATGTTATTTGAAAATGTCACAGTATTTTTTTTATCATTAAAGAAGATTCCTACCTACAAACTTGACAGTTTATCTGTTTAAACAAGGTAGCAACCTTAGATAAACTCATCCTAATAAAATGCTCACACACAATGTTGACAATACAATCTGTGTAGATCCACAGACAGAGCACCACATTGTTCAGCTGATCTGTAAAAGAATATAGAAAATACTCTTCACATTTACTCTCTATTTAGTTCCATGTATTCAAAAGTACTTTGTACAGACTAGGTCTATGCCTTTCCTCTTCACTTTTATACAATTAAAAACAATTAAATATCTTTACAGCCTTTAGTGAATAACAAATTATCAGGACACATCCTCATTTATATATCAGTGCCTAGCAGATTAACTGGTACCTTCACAAAGACTAGCATAGTTCTTTCACAAATATAGAAAATCTTTTGCTAACTACTGTTACTTTCTAAATGCATATGTATATATATATATATATATTATTAAAAGGAAGATCATTATTCACAGGCAATATTACAGATGAATTCCTAGCATTGGCTTATTACACAGTATTAATAGTTATGTGTCTACTAGAAATACCTTTAACTGACTAATATCCTGCACTCATTCACTTTCTTCATAGAACAGCCTGGGTTGAAAAGGACCTTAGAGGTCATCTAATTTCAACTCCCCTGCTCTGGGCAGGGTTGTCAACCACTAGAGCAGGCTGCCCAGAGCAGAGTACATCCCATTGCTGGTTGATACTCAGCCCCACTGAATAGGTGCTTTACATGCCTTGTGCTGGTTTTGCAAAAATAAATAAATAAATAAACCATCCAATTTGAAATATTTGTTCTGTATCTACAGTGCATGTGCAACCGTCTGAGTGTAGTTCAAGATTTATTCTTGTTATTTTTATCATTACTAAAAAAAGAGATGCAATTTTCTCTGAACATGCAGCACAGTATTTTTCCCCCACTTCAAATAAGTACATCTATTTTTTCCAACTGTGAAACTTTCAACTGTGAGAAACCATTTACACTCTGGTCTCGAGCAAAAGGAAAATAATTGAAGTCATCATCCTGAACATACTGACAAATTGAATATTACTGAAACTGCAGTCAAGAAATTGCCAGATCGAGTCACAAGATACAAATTCAAGACTAAAAGTTTCAAGTAAATGAACCATTTGGAAGGAAAAAGAAATAAATAAAAAAAAAAAAAAAAAAAAACAGCAATTAAATGAATACTAAGATCTATCATGTAAGTCAATTTTTATTGCATTAGAGCAACCACCTTGATTAACGGCTTTAGAATGAAATGTAACAAAAAAGTAATAACAACTATGGGTTTAAACCAATTGTGCAACACTACACGTTGAGGAAAAACAATCCTACTGACCCCGCAAGGGATCAACTCAATCCTCTCAATCCTGAAGTGCAAATGACTTTTAAATTATTGTTTTTATCATTACCTTGACTAACATACTCAATAAGGCAAATGGGAACCAGGGGAACAGTCCACTCTTGAGAATTCCCCTGCATGATCTGTGCAGTAATTTTAAACCCAGCTACTTTAAATTGGTATTAACAAAAAATGGGAACTTCACTGAAGTGTTACTGGCTTTTTGTTGCTCTACATATACTGCACTTCAGTTCTAAGAACATTTCTTTTTTTTCCTCGGATCATCATACAAAGTAGAAGATAATGGCAAATTTTCACTGTTATCTTCAGAATTCTGACTTCGAGTCTGTTAAAAAAAAAAAAAAAAAAAACTGTATTTGTTGCACTGTTGTACTGCCATTCCTACTTTCCATTATTTTTACTGATCTTCTCTAGCCAGTTTCAAGTTTTGATTTATGTTTCTGAAGGCAATGCAACAAAGAGTACAATCACCTGAGGACTACTATTAAGCAGACCAAGAGGCTTTCCATTCTTTTTTCTTTCTTGAAAAAAGTTTTGTTCTAGTCAAGCATTTTCACTAACTGCCTGCATTTTCCTAATAGGATAAATATTCCTGTCTCATGTGGTCAAAACCTGAATACTGAGAAAAGAATATTACACCATTTTGAATGACATCACACAACACAGCAAAGGGTGTGGAATCACTAAGCAGTCTCTATGGTGGAGACTCTATGTTACTTTTCATCCTCAAAAGAATTCCTCACTTCTTATTCTGGGATGGCTTCTTCCTACTTACTTATTCAGTCTCTGTCACCTTTTTCTATTGCTTCCTCTTCTAACCCTGCACCTCATCCAAAGGATTTTCCTTTTCTCCGATCCCCTCAACATTCTCTTGCCTTTTTTTTTTTTAGCCTTCAGCTTGATTCTCATCTGTCTCACCAATGATCTCTAACGTCTTACTTTTTCCTCTTCTCTTTTCCCTTTTTATTTTACTAACTGCTGACAGCATCATGTGTTCAATGGTGTCCAAAATTCAGAGATCATGAAGCCATAGGAAGGAGTCTGGATGTCTGAGTCCCCATGAAGTGATCTTCTAGTTCTTTCATTCCTTGGCTGCAGTGAGAGGCTGATAAAAGTAAGAATGTCTGATGTGATCATCTATGGGCTGGACCAGTCAATTATCTAATGATTTCAAGTGAATTCACCTGCATGGTTTTACATTTTGTCCCTCAGAAATTCTTCTGTTCTTCCTCTGTTAATATTTCAACTACTATGTACAGACCACCATATAGTTACGTGCATCTTTATCATACCTCTATCATTTTCCTGGGTTATTCAAGTAAGTTCTCTCATGCTAGGCAAGTAATTATTTAGATCTCAAATAGTAAAAATTTTGCTATAGTTTTATTTTATGCCCTTCTCTAGATCTTTACACTACCATCATGCACATGAACATCAAGTCAAACAGTTGCTTTCTTCCAATGTTTTTGCTGCTGCCTTGAAGGATTTAGGACATAGCTCCCTATGTATCATAAAACCAGCTGCATAAGCACACAAACACATGACCTGTTTGTTACTGCATTTGCAGTCCTTGTATAAATCTGTGCTGTGGGGCTTTAATTCAAGCTGCATTTTATTACTGAACGCAAATGTGGCCAAGGGGATGCTTACTTTTCCCTTTATATTTTAAAGGGACTAATCCAAGGCTCTCTCTTATTCAAGTGGTAATTTCATAATCCTGACAGCTTTACTGCTTCACCTGACGCACATTCTGAAGTGCCACGTGGCATAAACTTCTCAAAATGTCCCACACTAAAGTAAAGCAATTTCTATTTGGAAGATGTAGCAATTCAAATGCTAATTTAGGGCAAGAAAACACTCTCAGGAAGACCTTGGAAATAGTTTAATCATTCTGAGGGAAAAACATTCTGTGAACCAAGTGTTCAGTGACCAAGGGTTATGCTTCTTATTACAATTTTCAATATAAACATCTCTCTAATTAATGGTGACAAACTACAAGACCCTAATTTGCCAGATGCTGAAAACCTTGCCAAAAGTTGTTTCTACTTTTGTCTGTGTGTTGCAGAATGCACAGACCAAGCCCAAATGCAAGTCTATATGTTATGCAAATGTGTTTCTGTTAAACTTATATAATGCATTTACAAAAAGCATATTATGTAGAGGGTTATACAGCTTTCCAAAGCTAAAGAAGCCATGAATGCTAAATCCCTTACTGCTCCCTCTTTAGAGTAAAGAAAGTACAAACTTAATGTGTTAAAATTGGTTTATTATTACTCTATTTTACAGGTGTTTGGTTTTTTTTTTGTTTTTTTTTTTTTTAATACAAAAGGAGACCATTCTCTCAAGAACCTTGGATATAATCCACTGAACCTACAGAAGTTTAGATACAGATGAGATATCTCAGTTTCCTGTAATTGTAAACTAAAGCATATGGTATAACTTGATCATTTTTTAACAACCTTACCACGTCTTGATGCTCACCATTGTTTAACATCTTTTGATACTGTGATATACCAATACAAAGTTTTTTGTTTTTGTTTTGTGGTGTGTGTTTGTTGTGTTTTTTTTTTGTTGATGCTTTGTTTTTGTTTTTTTTTAAAAAAAAGGCAAATGTCCTTCTCATTCAGCTGTACTGATTTTTTCTGTGTCAAGAGTGTGGCTAATGTTAAGCAAAACTCATATACAATAACAACTTTAAGCATACTGTAAATGTATACTGTGTAGACATTTATCTGTGCATTGGTAACACCCTGATTTCAGTGGAGTTCCAGAATATTACAAGTAAAGAAGAAACAGGGGGCTCTGATGAGGATAGGAAGGAACTGGCAATACTCTTAAGGGAGGCAATCCCAAACTAGCCTGTTTTACACTCTCAAGGAGCCTTGCCTCTCCAGCAGGGATGCAGCAAGCTGAAAGATGCTGATAGTACTTGCCAATACAGTTACAAAGACAGACAGCAATTAATTTAGTCCTACGTGGCAAAAAGAGAGGGGCAAGGAAGTATGAGATTTTCTAAGTCAACAGTCATTTTGTCTGGAACAGGAAAAGAGGTAGATTTGAAAGAAAAAGCATCGAACTGGTCCAGTGAACCTGATGCTGGTCAAATTCTGAGCTTGATTCTCTTTCCAGGTTTAGACTCTGCAGGTCACAGAATGACTCTCTCTGCTCAAGAGAACAGTGCTTGTGCTGCAATCGCACCAAGGAAGCATTCATGCCAGAAAGCAAGTTTAAGCATGGGAAGTAGCAAAAATGAGAGTAGTAAGATGATGATTCCTCCACCACATTAAGACACTCAAAAAGAATAAAAAGCAGAAATGTAATATGTAAATGTATGCCATATTTATGTGGCGATATATGAGAACCTACCACACACTGTGTGGAACACGAAACTGTTTAACTGAAGAAACACTTTGAATGCTAAGTATAAACATCTCTGATGAGATCGTTCATCACAGAAATACCATACACCGTATGCCAAGAGATGATTTTGCTGTTTCCAAAGACTGTGCTTTGCTTCTTAGAAGTGCTTGGCCTTCAGAGACCCAGTGTATACTGAATTTCAGAGTGAAATGTTGCTTGTGAGGCTTTCAAGTTATAATGTTCTCTCCTATATATCCTAAGTCAACATGGAGGAAGCAGAAACAGCTCGTATCATCTTCAAGTAAGAGGACAGAGAAGGTTCTGAGATTTTCAATAGAAATCTTCCACTATAACCTGCTGAAAAGAAATTCAATCCATCTGAGAATAATAAAGGACAAGGCTCTCTGTCAGACTGGCAGATGAAATTGCCTTAATTAAGACTATATACAACCTAGCTAACAGGTGGCAATTGTTAACATACGTGATTGTGCATTTCCACCAGCAACGTTTCAAAGCAGTACAAAGTGATGGGGGAGAAGGGGCAGGACATAGACACAACACATTTGGGAAACTAAGTAATAGTACAGTAATCCACATGAATGGAAATAGTATAGAATAAACCTCTACAATGGCTGACCTCTCAAAAGAGGACGGAAGAAGAGCCAAGAAGAACCAATTTAAACCTGCATACACCCAGGGAGGGACAAGTGTGTGGTTACTGTCACAGCAGCTTTTGAGACACATATCGGGCTGACCAGCTTTAAGACAAAATGCTTCACAAACCATCCCAATAAGTGAGCATGTCCCACAGCTGCACCAGGCCCAAGTACCTCTTTCCTGCCACTGCTAGCCAGAGTTGTTCTTCCACTGGCATCGCACAGGCCCCACTTTCCATTTCTGCTGCCAAGTGGCCATCAAACATGACACTGCGACAGCAGCATGCTGACACACATTTCATAAAATCTCACCACCAAGTTCAATTTACATTTATCTAATTGAAGGGAAATGCAGATCTATCAATGGGAAGTGGAAGAGCTGCTACACTGCACTTAAGAAGTAAGCCATATGCTAGGGCCTGACATTTGCAGAAGCCGTGGTATAAAACACATATTTGCTAGCCCAACAATGTAGCCCAGTGCTTCAGACCATGCAACCGCCTGATCAATATTCCCATTATCCTGAGTGTTACCAGATGCATGAGGTCTTAGACACCGCCAAAGAAAAAAAATGTTATGAGAGAAAAGGCGACATCAGACTGGAAAGACAGCGGAAATACAATGCACAAATATCTGAACTATTCATCTGATACACTCCTAACATAGTAGAAAAAAAGGAAGAAAACATCTATCCTGTGCTTCCCATCACACCCCCAAGCAGCTAACAACGTATCAATCTTCCATTACCACAATTGCAATGGGTGTAATTCAGAGGAAAATAGGCAGTGCCTTTACATTAGTAAAGTAGAACAGTTCTGACATGTCACACACTAAGCACATGTAGCGACCCAGTATGTTTGTTGTGAGGACCTGACAGTTTCAATTTACATTGTCCAGAGGGGGGAAAAAAATAGGAAATTAAAATATTAACTAACAGTTAAAAATCCACGGAGAAAATGAAATCTACTCTTAATCTCCATACTTCTTTTACTTCTATTACTGCCTATATCCAGAAAACTAACTGCCACTATTTTACAATGCTTGTATCAGAGAGATATTTCAAGGCTTAGCGTAAATTCAGCAATATTCAGTTCTGCTTTTGTACTTACTGTAAGGACACAGGGTCTTTTAAAACAGACAAATGCCACCCATGCATTCAGGAACATCCTTAACACAAAACGACCATAACCTTTCCTGGTATTTCTCATGGCTCAGTGTTATTCTGAATCTTAACACCCCATTATCTTGAGCAAAGTTTAGTTCACCACTCAGATGGTATCCCTCTAGTAAACGGAGATAAACTCTAGCATGCCTGCTATTTGTGAGCCTGGAAATTCTCTAGAACCACTTTCTATTTTTAAAACACATTCTTTAGATGGAAAGTTCTGGTATGCTGTCATTTTTTGCCCAATGAAAGGCAGTATCCAGCACATTTTGACTGTCATGAGCAAACATGCTTTTTTTTTTTTTTTTTTTCTCTCATTTGTGACAATGTGGTCAGGGAATATAGTGCATATATTGCTAGATCGTATATTGCTCCTGGCTATAAGCTGGGGAGAATAACTGGAGAAGAACAAAAAAAAAAAAAAATCAATCATGGTGATTTACGTAGAGGAAAAATACAACTAGAAGAACTTGAACATTAAACTCCTTGAAGAAACTGAAAAACTACTAATATTAGTTCTTGCCTATGGGTACCTCATGTATTTTGAATAACAATGAGCAAATTCTATTCTGTTTAGCTAGATACAGGTAGTATCAGCACTCTGGTTGTAGATCCTGCCTATCTGAGGAAGAGTAATTACACTGCAGTTTTAACCTAATGAACTCATGGAAAAGCAAACCACTTCAAAAAGAACCGCAAAACCCCCATACCCTTCTGGAAAAATGCAGTTCTGATAAGGCAAACCATCTGAAGATGTAGTCTTTACCTCTATCAAAATCTTCTACTTTTGGAGCCATTGAAATTGTTTATTAAAACAAAAGAAGAAACAAAAACAAAGCATTTTAGAGTGACATGCTGACACACATACACACAACTTACACAGGTCAGTATCTCATGGGGGAAATAAATCAATTATAAAAGTACCTCCTCGTCCCTGCCTTTCTCCCCCTGTTCCTCCCCGAGAAAATATTAATGAGAAAATACCAGCCTCAGATTACAGCCTTGGCTGACTTAAATATTTTAATCACCACTAAGTTTACACACATAAAACCCTGCATTCTGCTTCAAGCTTGCCTGCCCATAATTTACCCTGCTCAGTGTCATTCCCAGAAGTGATAAGATTATTTTACTGCACAAAAGCAGTGTTGCATGAAGACATTACTGCTGTCTTGTCTCTGACCGCTATTATCTTTATTGAAACCTGATGTAAAAAAAGGAATGAATTTTGCAAATAATCCATAAATAATTTCATGATGGGATTTGAAAAAGCAGCATATTACTGAAAGCAGATAATGGCCAGATAGTGACTTTATGCTATTATTTTAGACCTAAGGCTGGATGAAGTAATGCATCACTGAAAATAACTATGTCTACCATAGTTTTCTAGGCTTTTATGCGACTTCAGGAGCTAAAAAATAACTATTATATCTCTGTAACACCATTTGAACAGATGCAAACTGCAGAAGCAAAAGTTTGCAGATCTAGTTGGTTAACAGCTTTATTGTATTGAGGAAAAAAAGTAGAGCTCTCATTAGCCTGCCATTGTTTTCTGTTCTGAAAGAAACGAGCAATATAATTTGGATGTAATCACACTGCAATCATTTCAGCATTTCTCTTCTTGTTTTTTATCCCTATGGTACATAAGTCATTAAGAGTGTAAATCCATTAACATTTGCTTTTTGCAAATCAGCAAGAAGCTTCCTCTCAGAATAGAACTGTCTGTTAGGCTCTGCAAAGATGTTCTTCTGCTATTGCAATGAGATTTTAAGGGGAAAACACTACTTTCTTGAGACCTCAATTCAAGAAAGCATAGAAGCATATCCTAGCTTAAATACCATAAATCTACTGAGCCTTAAGTAAGATTCTAAGTGTTTTCTGAATCAGGAACTAAGGCTGATAAAGAAAACATCATTTTAAACATATTTGATGACAGAAAAAAAAAAAAAACGGTATCTTTCATAGATACCTCAGAGAAACACTGACCTACTCAAATTGTTTTGAAAAATCAGACATTAAAAATATGAAATCAGGAATTTAATCTCCATTTTGGAAATCCTTGGTTGGCAATGTTAGATTACAAAGTTCATCAACACATTTTTTTTTTAATGACAAAAAAAACAATTCACTATATGGTCTTTATATCTAAAAGACACCTACGCTGTATTATAACAATGGAAAGCCACCTAGTTTTATTTTCAAAACAGGGAAAAGCAGAGAAAAAGGATTTCAATCTGTTAACACAAAAACATTGAAAGATCTTTTCCTTGTCTCAGAAAAAATACATGACCTGCAATATTTTATATATGTGCTAGAACGCTCAGAACTAACAGCTGTTTGGTATAGTCTCATTCTTGCTTGGGATACTTGTATGAAATGACCTTTTGAGTTCACTTCTGACACATCTGTGGAAAAAAAAAAAAAAAAAAAGATGAAGGAACTCTTCATATTTAAGCTTGATTTTCTGTTCAGTATCCACAGTATTTACAATATATATATATATATTTTTTTAATCAGATTTATCTTCATGCCATAGTACTTTGGAAGATCAAAATACATCTACTTAAGAATTAAGAAACATTCCTTTCCAAGTTGTATAGGGTTTTTGTTGGTTTGTTTAGTATCAATTTTTTCAGGAGTGGACATACAGATCAAAAATGGCAAAAGAGAGCCCTACAATCCTTTTATCAGATAACTGGATGGAAGCTGCAGAGTTAGCATACATCTAGAACCGCAACTTTTAAACGCATAAAAAAAAAAAAAAAAAAGAAAAAAGTATATATGTGTTGGTTTTGCCAAGACAGATTTCTTTTGACCCTCCTCACTCTGCTTTGTTCCTCTTTCTCCATCCTTGTGTATTTTTCCTGTCTGTTTACATCTTTGTCTTCCTTCCACATCACCTATATTGATTTTTCTTTCCAAAAGTTGCTTTAGCTCTTCCTGCTCCTTTCGCACTTTCACAGAATGCTTTGGGTTGGAAGGGACATTAAAGATCCAACCTAAATCTCTCCTCTTTCAGTTTAAAGACATTCTCTCTTCTTGTCCCATCCCTCCACCCCCTGACAAAGAGTCCCTCCCCAGCTTTCCAGTAGGCCCCCTTTAGGTACTGGAAGGCTGCTGGGAGGTCTCCCCAGAGCCTTACTTTCTTCAGGCTGAACAACCCCAACTCCCTCAGCCTGTCTTCATCAGAGAGGGGCTCCAGCCCTCTGATCCTCCTTGTGGCCCTCTGTGGTGCTTTTACACAGGTGGGCAGCCAAGCTCCACCACAACCGCTCTCTCAGTCCCCCCTCCTCAAAGAGGAATGGGGAGAAAATACGATGAAAAGGGCACAAGGGTTGAGATAAGGATAAGGAGTTCACACAGCAATTATCATGATGGGCAAAACACACTCAGCATAGGGAGATAGTAAGATTTATTACCTATTACTAACAAGCTAGAGAAGCGAGAAACAAAGGAAAGAAACCAAAAACACCTTCCCCCCAATCCACCCTCTTCCACCTCCTCCCCCCGAGCAGTGCAGGGGAACAGGGGAATGGGGGTTATGGTCAGTCTACAGCGCTTCTTCTCTGCCGCTCCTCCATGGTCACCCTCATCCTGTGTGCTGTGGGGTCCCTCCCATGGGATGCAGTCCTTGCTGAACTGATCCGGCGTGGGCTTCCCACAGGCAGCAGCTCTTCCAGAACTGCTCCAGATATGGGTCCGTACCACAGGGTCCATCCCTCAGGAGAAAACTGCTCCAACCTGGCTCCCCTACGGGCAGCAGCTCCTGCCAGGTCATCTGTTCCTGTGTGGTCTCCTCTCCACGGGCTACAGGTCCAGCCCGGAATCTGCTCCAGCAGGGGTCTTCCACAGGCGGCAGCCTCCGTCGGTGCAGGGCCACCTGCTCCACCGTGGTCTCCTCCATGGGCTGCAGCGTGGAACCCTGCTCCACCGTGGTACTCCATGAGCTGCAGGGGGACATCCTGCTTCACCATGGTCCTCACCACAGGCCGCAGGGGACTTCTGCTCCAGCACCTGGAGCACCTCTCCCCCTCCTTCTTCACTGACCTTTGCGCCTGCAAGGCTGTTTCTCACTTCTATCACTCTCCCAGCTGCTGTGTGGCACAACATTTTTTTCCCTGTCTTAAATACGCTCTCACAGAGGTGCAAACAACATCACTTATTGGCTTGGCTCTGGTCAGCAGTGGGGCCCTTACCTAACATGGGGCAGCTTCTAGATTCTTCTCACAGAAGCCACTCGCTACCAAAAACTGGCCATGTAAACTCACTACACCTTCCTCTGGACTCGCTCTAATAGATCCACATCCTTCTTATGTTGGTGGCCCCAGAGCTGAATGCAGTACTCCAGGAAGAGAATTTAGTCACAGCAGAGAATTTAGTCACAGTTCTCTCCCTTTACCCTCTCATATCTCTTTATTTTGTTCGTTCTCTCTAGTATATTTCTCATCCCGTTTCCTGCCCCAGCACTGGTCTACTTCTTTGGTTACTCTTTTTTTATTAATTCAATTTCTTCTAACCCTGCACCCACCAGCCCTGTACAAAATCCTTGGCATATAAATGGAATTGTATATTCTTCTTCCACACTTCTCTCCCTCTGTGTCAGTTGGCTGTTATATGTGATTTGAAAAAGTTAAAGGCTTCCAAACCAGTGCTAACTTCCGCACCGCAGTTTTGCTAAAGCACTACTGGAATTATCCATGGCAATTATATTCCAAATCAAGCTTTAACAGCATCAATGAAGAAAAACTTCTCATAAGAATGAGACATGAACACCTCCTTAACTCTTAATCAATAATGCATTAGATTTCTGTTAACAAACAGACTTAAAATGTAAAAGTAGAACACATGCAAATAATATACTGCCTGCCAGAATGTAAGGGCTGCTTCAGCACCCACTAATATACACACCAGTGCTTCTGCTTCAATACACGTCCTGCTATGTTATATATTCCCTCTGTATTACTGAAAGCAGCAGCATTTCTCTTCCTTTCTGTCCCCCTTTGCAAGTGGGTAAATCAATACAAGCAACTGAAGGGGTTACTCACATTTTGTGTGGAATATTACCTTTCATTTGTTGCAAGGTCTAGGAAAGTAATTATAGAAAGGAATAGGTATCACAGGATAATCCTTTCCACTGAATAGCCGTATCAGTGATAAGACTCCTGACAAACTCATGTATCCAGAATTTCTCTGATATGTGCTAAGACCTGCCCCTGTCCAAACCAATCACGCAATCAAGACACAAACACAGCTGTATTTCCTAATTTATGGTATAAGAGCTCTGAGGTTACCTGAAGGCTAGAAGAAAACTTACTCATGCTTCAGTATCACAAACAAAATGATGGCAAGTAAAATCATTCCAGAGAGCCATGGATACAATTTTTTAATAATGAAAAATTAGTTATATTTCGTCACAGTATTTATTCTTATGAAAAAGGATAACTATTTCTAGTGTGAGAATCTCAGATTTTAATAAGCAGTAAAAACTCAACATCCAGTTTACTGTTTTAAGTTCATGACCGTTTTTGGATGCTATCCTAAGGAATGTTATGCAAGTGTCTTACTTTCTGATTGAATCTCTTTAATAACCGTAACTACAAAACAAATGTATTTATGTGAAATCAATATGTAAGCAACACAAAAATGCAGTAACAATAAGAAGACTATCTTAAAATATCGGTGATCTGCTCATTTGCTTGATTGTCTGGAAATACAATGTTGTCCAGAAAAAAAAAAAAAAAAAAAAAAAAGACAGAAAAAAGAAATCAGCAGAATCACAATTTCCTAATTCTAAGCATCACACATAAAAGATAAAAATCAAGCTCTTGTTTAATGAAATCAGTCACACGGATTACCTATTTTTTGATAAGTTCAGCAGCACAGAAATCAGGTCAAACAGAAGCTACCTAAAAAAAATTTAAATAGAAAATAAAACAAGCTTCTTTAAGTACTAAAGTTCTTATAAGACATCCTGCAGATCTTTCTGCTGCTAGCTGCAGCAGCAGCTTTTCTCTTTCATTCCTCTCCTGCTGCCTGGTTAGTCAGCTAGATTCAAACCCAGAGCAGAGATGGGCAATAAATGCAGGGTCTTGCTACTCCTTAAAGAAGGATGAGCTAATTTCCAGCACCTGAGAGCATGAAAGAACAGAGCAGAAAATCCAATTCTCTCCATAAAACACCACCATGAATAACAGGGAGTTTTGCTTTTACAATTTTTCTAGTGTTGACCAGAATGTAGCAATTTTATTATTTTTTTTGTAGTGTAAAAGCACCATCTGAACAAGTAAAGCAACAGTTCAGTAAAAAGCTTCTTAATTCGTTTGATTCTTCATTATTTCTTCAACAAAGAAACCTACCTCAGTTATCAATCTCACAAATGATTTCATCCCTCTTAACTCTAGCTCCCTTTGCGATAACCTGTAACTTGTCCCTTAGTTCTCCTTTATTATGATTACCACATCCTTACCTTTAATATTAATTAATATTTTTTATCCATTTTATGCAGTCCAAAATGTGAATTGCACACTCTAAAGACTGATTACTAGACATTTTTAAACTTCCTTTCAAATGAATCTCCTAGTGCAAAGGGGCTCACACCTTCCACTGAGGTTCCTAGCATTCACCATATTAGAGACCATAATTCACTCCATTCCAGATGGCAAGTGTCCCAGTGACAGCCAGAGCTCTTTTAACCAACACACTAGGGTGAATATAACAATACTCTTGAGAAAAGTTTTCTGTAAAATATTGAGAAGATGGCAGATTGGACAGGAGATTTTAAGACTAACTTTTTTCCATGAGTCAATTTGGAAGATTTATAGCTGCTATTGAAAGCAAGCTCTCTGGAGACAGGAAATTTCTAAAGACTTCTTGCTAGAGGCAATCAAAATAGCCAAGAGTCGCTGAAAAAATATTCATTAAATCTAGTTTCTCCTATGTTGCCCTGGCTTTCTTTTACCATGGTACTGTTACAGAGTAAATAGAACAATAACTTTTGAATTTGAGAGTAGTTCAATTATGTTATTTCATACACCTAGGAGGAAGACCTAAGATCACAGAATCACAGAATCATCTAGTTTGGAAGAGACCTCCAATATCACCTAGTCCAACCTTTGTCCTAACACTACCAAGTCCTCCACTAAACCATATCACTGAACTCTACATCTAAACGTCTTTTAAAGACCTCCAGTAAGACTTCCCTGGGCAGCCTATTCCAATGCCTTTCAGTAAGGAAATTCTTCTCAATATCCAACCTAAACCTCCCCTGGCACAACTATAACCCATTCCCCCTCATCCTATCTCCAGGCACGTGGAAGAATAGACCAATCCCCATCTTCCTACAACCTGGTTTAAGGTACTTGTAGAGTGCGATAAGGTCGCCCCTGAAAGATAATTATATAGAAAGCACAACTCTAAGATTGACTGTCATTCAGCATAAATGTTGCTAGAATATGTAAAGATATGTAAAGGCTTTACTAGAGTATTGGGAATGTAAATCCAACAGAAATGATTATTTAAAAAACTTGGGGAAAAAATACATATACATATATATATATATATATATATATATATGTATATGTATTTTTATATTATGTATATATATTATATATATATTATTATTAATATTTATATACATTTAATATACATATTTATATTATATATATATTTATATTATGTATATATATTTCTTAGGCAGTCGTCTTGAAAGGAAAAAGCATATCACAGATCAAAGCCCTGAAGTCTTCAATTCCATCTCACTTACTCAGATCCCCAAATGCACTTAACTGAACAGAAAGACTGTAAGCACTGCTAGAAGAGAATGCAGACAACTCCCACACAAACACTCAAAGAGTTCACCTAGTGTTTCTGTTGTTCCACACCTGAAATTACTTAGCACACAACACAGTTTTGCATCCATTTCTGGAGTTCTGTTGCTCCATAAACTAGCAAATGTATTCTCCTCTATATTCTTTATGTAGTTTTTATCCCCATTTGCGCTAGGAGTAAAACTGATCATTTTCTTTATGTATGTTAGTAATGCCAGACACTATCAAAAAGTTTTGAAATATTCATTTTTATTCAGCCATTTTAACACTTCTTAGAAAACATTAAAATAAAACCTACTTCTGAAAATGATGCAGGGACTGCATAATTATTTGCAGCAAAAGTATAACTTGCTCTAGTTATTACGAAATCCACTATAATTTAAAAGCATGCAGAAGTTTATTTTCTCTGACAAAGCATTGGTACAGCATGGTTCATCTTTTTGCCTTCTATGAGGGCTGTATATCCAGGTGCTGGATGCATAGGAATTAGAACATTAGGAAACTTTCTTTTATGGACATGTTACTCTGATTTTCTAATACAAGGATAGTGAAACACAAGGCACATTTTCCTGACAACACATAGCCAAGTATAGCCACTAATATAAATAAATAAATAAATACATATAAATCTTGCATTTTGATTATCTTGCACCTTGCATTATGCAAAATAAGCTGCAACTCTACACTACATTTATTTTGCACTTCTTTTCTGTTATGTGTTAATTGCTGCTGCAAGGTGAAAGATAGTGTGGGTCAAGAGGAGAAAATCACATTTGCACTGCCAAATGTATATGGAGATACAATTCGTGTAAGTTTCTTTATTTTTCAGTGTTAAATTGAGCTAATATACACTGTATATTCTTGAGGCATGAAGGAAAAGACTACAGATAGGACAGCAGGAAGAAAAGCACCAGAGGAGCGCATGAGCACTGGAATAACTGAAGGAAAGAATAAAGGGTAAATGGTTCCTGATCTTATTCAGGAATTGCTCTCAGAGGGCCAAGCTGTGCCTAACAACTTGGATGGACCACTCTGTATGTGCACAATTACCTTAATTAACATTAGATGATTCCCTCTGGATCACTGCATCCCTTGTTTTAACTGCCATATAAATATGGATTACAAAATATTTTTTCACACTTAATGAGTATGTATCTTTTGGCCCCCACAGAACACAGTCTTGTAACAGTGTACAGAACTAAAAATATTTAACAGTTTGTCCTTTAGTGTCCAATACGTGCCCCAACTCACTGTATTTATCACACACCGCTCTATTCCAACCACTACCAGGTTTTGTACATGGCCAAGTGCTGTCCTATAGGATGCAGCACTCCAGCACCTCACAGCTTCACAGGCATTACCAAAGAATCCCATGCAAAGGCATGGGAAAACCATCTGAAGTAAAGCATTATTGTCTTCATTTTAAAACAAGGAAAAGTAATCACAACTAACTGAAGGCAAAAAAAACAAAGACCAACTAATTTTGAGCGTTCGACATACATTGTCTAGGATCAATGGTTTTGGAATAATTATAAATAAATGACAATTTACATGTTTGGAATGCATCTAATATTGGTTTCAGTTGCGCCTGAAAAAAAATGCACACAGAATTCTTCCAAATCAAGTTCAAGTTTTTCACAATGCATACTCAATAGAATAAGACTATCTACGAAAAGATGGTCCACAGTTGCTCTGCATTACACAGAAGCTGTGGAACAGCAACAGCTGTGGACGAGCCATGAGGGCAGTGGTTTGAAACTACCACTGCCCCGGCAAACTCTCAGAGCAGTCAGCACTTGGACTTCCTGTTGTACCTGTGTCTTACATAGCTGCCCATCTGACTTTTCAAAGCAACAAGAAAAAATAAAAATTTGAAGTTGAAAAGATACAGTCCAAATGTTTGCCTTTTTTTTTTTCTTAAGAAACAGGTCAACAATAAATTTAATATTCCAGATCTCATGGATGATTAAGCAAACTATTGGATTTTGTTTACATGAGAAACTTCATTTTCTTTGAGTAGATGCAAATGTAGCTTCTGCTATCATAAAAATGTACTTTAAATTACAAGTCTACAATGTATTTTCATTTTGGCAATATGGAAAAAAAAATCATTTACTTACACATTTTTTCACATGCTCACTTGATAACTATGGATCAATTTATTATAACTCTGCCTGCCAGAATAACTTAAAAGGCAAATTATTGCAGCTCCCAGGCAAGTTTCATAGACATGCAGACAGAAAGCCAAGTTTATCAGTGTGCTTCTTCATACATTCTCAGAGGGTTTTGAAACTGAACTAAATGCCATGTGTATCACATTCATGTAGGATGGGAATACTGCATTTTTCTTTTTGACATAGTGAATTTGTGATTCATCAGCTAAGGTCTGATGAATAGAAGTTTACAACTTCAGAAGTTCTGAGTTTAAAGGCAGAGAAAGCTCAAATCAATCTCACTGCTCATGAATTCAGTCATATCATGGAATCATTAAGTTGGAAGAGACCTTCAGAATCATCTGGTCCAACCATTACCCTACTACCATTATCACCCCACTAACCATGTCCCTAAGCACCACCTCTCCTTGAACACCCCCAAGGACGGTGACTCCACCGCCTCCCTGGGCAACCTGTTCCAATGCCTGACCACTCTCTGAGAAGAAACGTCTCCTAATTTCTAAACTAAACCTCTCCTGGCACAACCTGAGGCCATTCTCTCTAGTCCTATCATTATTTACCTGTGAGAAGAGACCGACCCCCAGCTCCCCATACTTTCCTTTCAGGTAGTTGTAGAAAGCAGTAAGAACTCCCCTGAGCCTCCTCTTCTCCACATTAAATAATCCCAGTGCCCTCAGCTGCTCCTCACAGGACTTGTGTTTCAGGCCCTTCACCAACTTCACATAGCCCTTCCCTGGACATGTTCTAGGGCCTCCATGTCCTTCTTCTACTGATGGGCCCAAAGCTGAACACAGTACTCAAGGTATGGCCTCACCAGAGCAGAGTATAGAGGGGGGATGATCAGCTGCCTGGCCCTGCTGCCTACACTATTCCTGATTCAAGCCAGGATGCCATTGGCCTTCTTGGCCACCAGAGCACACTGCTGGCTCATGCTCAGGTGAGCATGAATCAGTACCCCCAGATCCTTTTCCTTTGCACAGATTTCAAGGTCCTCTCCCAGCAGCTGGATAACTGAGGAGTGAGAACCAGCCCTGCAGACCCCCAGGTCAGTGCAGCAGGAGGGCAGGAGGACACCAGACAGCCAGCAGAAGTTCCCTTGTGTCTCATGGAGAGGCCCCTGGTGGAGCAGGCTGCCCCCCTGCAGCCCATGGTTCCCACATGGAGCAGATCTCCATGCTGCAGGCCCCCCATAGGTGGAGGAGCCCCCGGTGGAGCAGGTGGATGTGGCCTGGAGGAGGCTGCAGCCCATAGAGAGCCCCTGCAGGAGCAGGCCCTGGGCTGGAGCTGCAGCCCGTGGAGAGGAGCCCACGCAGCAGCAGGGGGTCTGGGGGGGGGGGAATGCCACCCATGGGGGTGCTCATGTTATGCAAACGCAAGCCCTCCCGAACAATCACTGTGTATATTCAGGCCCTGCTACCCAAGACGTGGCCAAACATTGCCTGCCAATGGGAAGTAGAGAATGATAGTTTTCGCTCTTTGCTTCTGTGAAGCCTTTGCCCCCACTCCCCCTCTTCTCACAGAATCACACAGAATCACAGAATTTCTAGGTTGGAAGAGACCTCAAGATCATTGAGTCCAACCTCTGACCTCACACTAACAGTTTCTTTTTTTCCTTTAATTTGTTTATCCTTACCTCAACCTGTGAGGTTTTTTTGTTCGGTGTTTTTTGTTGTTGTTGTTGTTTGTTGTTGTTGGTTGGTTGGTTGTTTTTTTGTTTTTTAAGTCAAGGCCCTAAAATTAGATATTTCAAAATCCTACTTTTCAATTAATCAGTCAGACATGATGCCATACTGAAGGCAGACAAGTAAAAGAAAAATGCTCAACTGAGCACCTGGTTGGTCAGGAATTAACAGAAATATCATTTGTTTTATTAGTCTACATTTCTTACAGATAGGCAATAATAAGACAAAACATAAACACCTAACATTATTTAAATAACGATTTTGTTGTTGATGTTATAAGAACAAATCTCTTGAAGTGCAACTCAGGTTACCAGTGGCACCCATGCAAATTCCTTCAGCATTTTCAGAAAATGATGTTACAGCCACGTGGGATCATAATGCCATTAATAGTTTGATATTCTCAAGTGCTCTTCTGAATATGAGCCAAGTTTTTGAATCAAATCTGGACTCTACCCTTGTACTTCTGCCTCTTCTATTTTTTTCACTAGGGGACTCAGTGGAAAATCCAATTTCCTGGTTTAACATTTCTCAGTAGGTGGAGAAGAAACACCGTCTTCATTTATGTCAGTGTCTGACCTGGCAAACTCTAACAATACAGCTAGCTACACTGAAAATGGCAACCTGACTTCAGAAGGAAAATAGGTCTAGATTTTTATCCAGCCTCGGTGAGAAGAAGCCATATGACGCACATCCTTCACTAAAACCTGCTGCAAACAGTGCTAGACAACACTGGCTTGTTGCTTAAGCAAACAAAGGCTCCTTCCAATAAAGAGAGACATCTTTGTTTCCTCAGATAGAAGAAGCACTTACCATCGCATGTTTAAGTTTAACCTAGGAGGCTCAGAACAACAGTTATTGACAACTGAAGCAGCAAAGAGTCAAAAGACACTTCAAGCATGGCAAAGATCAATCACATCTCAAGAAACAGCAAAGGGGTTCCAAGCTATTTCTAATGCTTTTGAAAATTTGAAGTTGTTTATGAAGGTATTGTCAGTTTTAAAACATAACTAAGAGACTAAGGATTTATTATTTCAGTGCATCTCTTGTAGGATTGTAGAAGCAAGAAGCATAGTATTACTGCTTTTATTGGTACTGCCTGTGACAATGACATACTGTTAGCAGCATGCTCTCAAGCCCTAATATCTGTCCTAATCACGCAGGAAAGTGACAGAAATTGAAATGTTAAAGATAAATCAAACACAGGATACCCAGGAAGATGACCACAGCAACAGGTACAATTTTGATTGTACAAGATGCCTTTATATTACCATAATTTCAACTCACTTCTCAAACCCTAGGTCATCTTAATTGAACAGTCAGAAAGCAAATGCTGTAATGATATGCATATTTTAAGTCATAACAATTGTAAACATTCATGTGCAGGCACCTTATTTTAAGCTGTTCCATTGAGAAAGATTCCATATATATGATTCCATATATATTCCTTCCCCTGGAATATGCTATATATTTATATTCCCAGCTGACACAAGCAAGAATTACTAATTCACTCCAGGTATCTTCACATTGATGCGAACTACGTGATATGACCATTATGGAAGCAACAGCAGAAGACCAAAGTCCAATATAAATGCATTTATGAAGTCACTCACATAAGAAGAGCCTTAAGATTTAATAACAACACAACTGTACAGTGCAAGATAAACTCTGATAAGCACTCTAATTTTCTATTTGTGCCCCTAGAAATTTAATCGCGCCAGTTTCCTCTCCTCCTCTGTGATTTCCCCCATTAATACACACTGTTATATACATTCTGTACATCACATAACAGCTACACTGCATTCAAGCTTGCTTGTGATATTACAAATTAAGATAAACCATGTGCTTTTATTCTAAATCTAGTCTTCCACTGACCTGTAGGACAAATACTTTTTGACTTGTTTGTACCAGCATGAAACAAAGTCATGTGAATGAAACAGAATTTGTTTAGTCATACAACCAAAATATCATCAGTCCACAGGTGAGGTTTTTTGCTTTTTTAAAAAAAAGTATTATTATGCTACTTAACCCAAGCTACTGTGTTTAAATAGAAACCTGCAAAAATACCCATGTGCTGTACACTGATACAAAAACTATTCATTATCCTGTATTTCTACTGAAATACATAAAGAATAATTGACTCATTCTTAACCAGGTAAACAAAAAATGTAAACAACACAAGAGATGTAAACCAACAACAACAACAACAAAAAGCACGTTACTCCCACTGACTACAAGTCAAAATTAATTATCAGTAATTAAACATCTAAAACATTAAACCAATTCATCAGTGTTCCTTACCTGAGAATTAATATTAAAAAAAAAAAAAAAAAAAAAAAAGTAAACATGGAAATAAAGCATTACTGAATTATTTGATGAAACTGATAAGTTAGTTGAGTCACTAAAAGAAGTTACAGGGAAAAAAAAGAAAAAAGAAGAAATAAAATCTGACTCCAAAAAGCAGGGATGGTTATAAAAAAGAAACTACCTCTACAACAAAATCCTAAAGTAGAAAATATTTACTGTAAGCATGTGAGATGTGTATATAATAGAGGATATAGGAAACGAGTATGTCTATTTGAATATAATCTATGGTGAATCCACTAGATAGGAAAAAATCACCTATACAAAGGTAAGAAATTTTACCTGAGAAAGATACAAGGTTGACTGCAATCATATCAGACAGGACTGCAAGCATTTATACTGTGCTAAGTTATCTTCTGGTAATTAGACATCACAAGAGGATGAAACAAGGAAAAATGCCAAAGAAGAAAAGAATACATCGGTTTTTAACTGTGAGAGTAACTGGCCACATGAATTTATTGTCAAAGGTAATTACTAATTGATAATGTTCAGGGTTTGGTTTTCCAAGAGACACTACTTAGCTTAACTGTACGTTACTTGACTTTCTGTAATCAATTCACACACATAACATATATCCTCCAAATTCATTGAACATTTGACATCAGGTACATAGGAAGATCTCTTGCTGAGCACGAGAATCACTGGGCAAAACCTTGGTTTGAGGTAGCAAAGGAGGCAAGACCAAAGTGGGCTTGTAGAGCCTCAGCAGCCACAGCCCAATCTGTTGTGTCACAGTTCAAAGACAGGTGCTATGACACTTTCAGGAAAAGTGAAGAAATAAGACAGGAAGTGTTCATGTCATGAGACAATGCACATAGTTCAGGGAGTGCAGAAATGGCAAATCATGTCTACCTCCATCACTTTAGACAATTCATGTATTTAGGATTTAACAAAAAAAAAAAAAAAAAAAAAAAAAAAAAGAGTAGGTACAGCTGTCAGCAGAAGTCAGTGAGAGGTTTAACTAGCAGGTAGTTCTGAGAGTATCTTCCTCACAGAGCAGACAGCCCAGCAAAAGTCTTCTCAGTGCAAAACAGTTTCTGAGGTACAAAAGGAAATATCAGAGTCTAGCTATGCAATCTGAAGATACTTAGCCCAGTTCAGAGTAGTATGTCAAAGCCTGCCTGAAAACTATTATATCATGCTAGTTTAAAGTAAAACTATTGAACCATACTGAATAGGACAAGCATGATCAAAATAGAAAGAGATCATTAAAGACTAAGTTTGTATAGAGACATGACTTACCTCCCATTGTTCATTTACTGCACACTCTTCCCATCAGTTCAAAAAGGACAATGCAATTGATACTTGGTGGCTTCTTCATATTAAAAATAATAATAATGGATAGCAATGACATCAGGAAGGCCCTCTCTCACGTATTTCTACTAGACAGACTGGTGGGCAAGGACACCAGAAGCAGAACACAGCAAAAAAGTAACCAGTAAGAATTACTAGGGAAGCTGATAGAGACTGAGTTCATTACAATCCCCATTCCACTAGGTTCATCCTACTATGTGAACTACATTATCTACTAGATAAACAACCTACAGGAATGGTTTCACATGAGAAACAGTATATTTTTCTTTACAATTAAAAGCTATTTCCTCGAAATCATCACTGCTTGATAGCCATTTTGTCCCTGATCAAATGGCACAGCTCATTATTTTTCCACAGAAGCAGCAGCACTTTAATGCTGAATTCATGCCTCTCCTCTTGAAAACTAGCCAAACCTCTAAATACTGCAGACACCATTTGGGAATGAAGTATTTATTTCTTATCTTCACTTATTGTTTAAATGGAGCAGTAATGCAAACGTATCGTTCTCCCTATTACTCTGATGGCATGAAAAGAACATTGGGGGGGGGGGGGGGGAAAGAAGTACTTGTGATCCCTCAGGGAGGCATACGTTCCCACTTAAGACAAATACACACCTCAGTGGCTGAAAAAAACAAGTGGGGTAAAAAAGGCTGGGAGAACCTCAGATACACGTGTACATTTTGTTCTTTGACCTACTTATTTGTGTGAACTGCCATATATAATAAGGACAAAGATAATGATAAATCTGTTTAGTTAACAGGGCACAATAAATTTGTATTTATTAATTTACTCATTTTTAGAACTCAAACACTCAAAAAATCACAATCTCTACCACAAGTCCAAAATTCATTTTTTCTCCTCGCATACTCAAGTGTTTCCTTGCACCTAAATTTTTTTTTTTTTTTTTAAATTGAAAAGTTCTCTACTTGTCTGTGAATACTGCTTTTGTGAATGGAATGGAGGTCCTCTGGGAAACTTCATCTTAAATTTTATACAAGAAAAAGAACCTATTGCCAAACTTTAAAAGTGTGTCTTCCTTAATGTCACAAATACAATGAACACCAAATTTTACTTTATTTCCTCCTGAAATTCAGGGTATTTTCAGACAACTCTGCATTTTTCACTTCTGTCTCCGATGATCTCCAAGTGTTAAATGCCATCACCAAAATGCAGGAATTGGTGACCTCCAATTCAGAACACCAGCAGCCCGAAGATCTTTGCTGCTTGGTTGCCATTCAGTGCATCCTCCTGCTTACAGGCACCATCACATGCAGTGCACAGCTACCAACAAACCCAGCTGTTGTTTTCTCTCTTCACTAAATCTTTGCAGGGGGTGTTACAAAGCACGTCTGCTTCCTGGTTGGGAAGCGAGGAGTAGCAGGTGTAACGCTGGTTTGTTTGCTACTTGAGGAAATTCCCCTCATCACTTCATCTTTCTAGCCCCAGACCAGGAGCTTCGGGAAGATCCTGTCTTTGAATATTTGACTAGGAGGAAGCGAATTTATTATCATAATTGATTTTAAGCATATGGAGAGGCAGTAGCTATTATTTTTTGTTTGTTTTTATTGGAATTCTTACTTCTTATTATCAAATCCAAGCCAGAAGCCTACTTGTAATATTAATCAATTCAGCAGTCTTTGATGGCTAAACAAAATCCACTTTACAGTTCAACTTTTTACAATAAAAATGAAATTAAAAATACCCAAACTGCTTCAATTGTTTCCAAATTGTGACTGTTTGAAAAGCCTCTAAGATTTACTGTTTGAGCACCTGCACTTAATAGTTGATATTTTTCTGCACTCAGACAAAGAAAAGGCACCTGTAATTGCTAAGCACCATTACTAGGGGGAAAAAAAGTAGTAGACAGGATGCATATGAAATTTTACTGTCCTGCCATTAAAACACTTAGACTGTAAGTTTGTCCTCCACCCTGATTAAGGGGTGAGCACTTAGCCATGGTGTACCACGACTGCCTGTCCCTTCAGAGTACTGCACAACCCACCACCTACTCACTATTTGCTCACCTACACACGAAGGCCAAGGTTTGAATCACTCCTCGTCCTGCCAATTCTCACAATACAGCCATGCTGGGGGATGGATCCCATCTCCTTCACTGGAAAATAAGCAGCCTGTGGCAGTATGAATACCACTCATTGTAGGTCCATCAGGCTGCAGCCTTACCCACAATCACCTGATCACAGTTGCTGTTGACACAGATTCAGGATTCAACCACAGCTCAGACCCATAAGACTCAAATAAATGAGAAGATGTATTTTACTGAACAGCAACATTACAAACGGGCAGAGGAGAAGGTCAGAAACTAGAGCCTCAACAAAACATACCAGCACCTGGTCCATATCCTTTTCCTCAAGGCCCTTCAGCCCAACCCCAACGACTCCCTCCAACTGAGAAGGAGCCAGTGCATCCCATCACCGTGGATGCTAGACCTCCCTGCCTAGGCTGTCAAGGCCAAGATCAGCCTCTGTGCCTCTCCCAACAATACTTCCATGGGCTGCACAATGCTGAGCCCAGCACATGAACCCCTGTCAAGATGCTGAGACCAAACCACTCAGCACTGAATCAATGAGGAAAAAGATTTCAACATGAAAACACAATAAGCAAGTTGCAATGGTACCATTTCAGGTGAAAATCAAGAGCATGTATGACAGTGTTTCTAATGCCCCAAATATCTTCCCCAATAGCCGTGGCTAGTAACAAGCATGCTGCTGCTGCTCGAAGAGTTGGGAAGTTTGCAGAATGCAGATGCAGCTGTTTGGGCCCCTGATTACAAAATACGAGATCTGCAACTCTAAGTCCTTCCACAAAAGTGCAAATTAAGAATCTAGAAAAGGGGAAGGTGGATACGGAATGTAAAGGTGTAAAAGAAATGTATGAAGAACCCATTACTTGTGAAAAAGCTTTTTCTTCAAAAATTGTCCATATTGTACAGCTAGCTAACTGTAAAAAAGAAAAAGCAATTTTTTTTAAGAATTGAAAACATGTCTGGTTGGGGTTTTTTGTTTGCTTGTTTTTAATGCTGTTCCTTTAGTAGAAGCCTACAAACCAAAAATTATTACTGTAGTTGCAAATACACACAGTAATATTTCGGTTATGATTCACTGCCTTTTCCAGTACCACAACTAGGAATCATCAATTGAAAGTTGCACACAGCAGCTTCAAAACAATAAGCAACACTTTATGCACCATCCACTCCAGCTATGGAGCTCAATTTACTACCAAATTCAGTGTCACCATTCCTGAGTCTAATTCCCAGAGTCACAAATCACTACAGGCTGATAGTGTATAGCAGAAGCAGACAAAAATATATTCTTGTTCTCTTTCCTTTGTGTCTTTTATTGACCGCTTCTGGAGATACAATAGTGACTAAAATGAACCCCTTTGTCTTCAGTTATTACTTCCATTATTTTTATGTAATCTATAGTATATACATAAATACAACATATAAAAGCACAACAATCAAGGATAAAAGTAGTCTAGCTTCCTTCACTGGGAGCAATGATACAGAGTAAAATGGAACGTAAACAAATTTTTAAAATGTGTTACATTAGCAAGAGCTGAAGTCATAGAATAACTTTTCTTTTAAGACAACAAGCACTGCTTCAGCCTGCTATTTGTATTTCCCAAGCTAGATGAACCCGTGACATTAAATCATAAACTCTAAGTGCATTCTTGTATAATCTCTTTTAACTGTTCCTTTTTAATAATTATTTGCATATTTTAAGACCATAGAGGAGAAAACAAAGCATATATGCATGAATGTGACACAGGACCTGACAAAAATAAAAAAATAAGTCACCTCTAAATTAGTGATCCAGATACAGTTTTTATTACTATTTTTACGGTATCTTTCCATCACCTGAAGTGAACTAAATACTTGGGTAATCTTATGTAAAGCATTTTAACTATGAGTCATCTGTAAATATGCTCTTGCATACTAAATCAGATGAAAACAGTTGGTACTTCAGGCTGAGTGACATCTCCATTTTGCTCAAATCTTCAAATTCCATCTTCATATGGTATTTCTGCTCATTTTAGGAACAGTGCATTACAGGTTGCACATTGTTGCTTCCAGTTGACTTTTGGTCAACCACCACAAATCTGCATTCAAATTTCAGGTGAGTTGTTAAGTACAGGGAAAACAGCAGTCTTGGTTCTCACTGGGACCTTACCACAATGATAAAGTGACATTTCAATCTTCTATTCTTCTTCCAGCTTAGTAATACCTTACATGACATCTGTGTACTAACTTGGCAAAGGGGAAAAAAAAGATTATATATATATAAGCATATATATATTATTATATAATATATATATATAAATATTACACACACACACATATATATATAGAGAGAAAAGCATTATTTCACTGTACTGAAACAAAACTGGAAAATCTTGATTACTCAAGGTAGCTTCCACAAAGAAAGAACTCCATTGTGTTAAACCATCATAAGTGTTTTTTCTTACTCAAATTTCCAACTATAAATTCACTGCTTTAAAAAATATATAATTCATTTTATTTGGCTACAGTATTTTTTTATTAAATGAATAAAATAATAAAAATGAATAAAATAATAAAATGAATTCCCACTCTTTCCACAGAATAGATATTCATAACAGAATAAACAGATTTAAGAAATGAATCACCCCCACTCAGAATATTTCATCCAGAATTTCCTACAGTAATAATTACACATTGAAACCCAGAACGGTAGTCCAGCTAAGTACAGTAACTTAGAATTTCACTTCTAGAGTACAAAATAACAGTTTAATTTATACTAGTATTAAACACTCTTCCTTTTCATCATAAAAGCTTTCTTGACTAAGGTTGTCAAGTATTGTAAGTATTTCAAATTAACCAGGCATCCACCATTTAGAACTTCTGATTCTGTAACTCCAATGTTTTTTCCAACCATGTTGTTATTAACAGTATTATACATTCTGTACAGACATTTTTTCACAAATTCTTGGTAAACACCATCCAGTAATTAGCAAATAAAGTCACCTTTTTTTGTCCAGTCTTCTGGCTACCAGGCCTTGAATCTGTGCACTGACATGCAGTATCCTCCCACGTAACATCCATAATACACATCCTCATCTTCAACGGAACAGCTAAGTCTCTACATCCTAAATCATCACAAGTCCAGAGTAGCACAGAATGGACCCTAAGAGATCCTGTGTCCCTGGACACACTACTTCATTTCCCTGTCCCTTCATCTCTTCTCAGCGTTTCTCCATCTCGTGTATTTGGAGTCTATGTGCTTTCAGGCAGGAACGCGCTGTGCATTTGTACAGCGGCATAGCAGGGCCCTTGCCTCAGCTGAGCCCTCTGGACACTGCGTAATGCAAACAATCAATAATAATAATAGATTTTGTCCCTTGGTTCCTCTTGTATTCAACAGCTGTGATCTCTCTTCTGATAACCAAATGCATATTTTAATACCTCAAGTGTTGTTTCAGAACCAATAACATCTACACTGCCCCTCTCCTAACACCTAGAACATCCTACACAGTTCTGCATGACACGGTAATTAGATCTTTCTTCAAAACCTATCTCCAAATTCATTCCCTTTGTGTGGTCTTCCTCTGCTAATCTAAGGTAACTTAATGCAATTTCAAACTCATAGATTAAGGAATTAAGAAGCAAACATAAAAGTTTCAGAATTAAAATATCGATGTGACATGGAAAAACACATATTTTATGTGTATGTATTGATTTCACTCTTACCATATTACAGTGTGACAAGAAGCACCAGTTTCTAGGCAGGTTGGATCCTTCACTGCAGTTTGGGACATCCAATAGTGGTTTAAGTTATTTCAATATACTAGTACTAGCATTAAACACAGGAATATGCTCAGAAAGATATCCATGTACTTTTACCTGGACTCATAAACATGCACAGAAGCAGCTAAGAGTCCAACAAGAGCAGAGCTCTTTTGGTGAGACAAGCACCAAACCAAGTATCTTCTGCCAGCACCAGTCATCACCAGGCTCTGTGCATCAGTCACTTAAATACTGCAGCACCTATTGCTGGATGGAAAATACAAGTCTTCATCATGTAGCCATCCCTAACTGGACTTTTTAAGAGCTCCCCTTAGCTCTTAAGGGGAAAGTGAAAAAATCAAAGAAAAATTGTGCCATTTTGTGTACAGAAACTATAATTCAAGCAAAGCAAAGCAAAGTAAAATTTGTGTTAAGCCATAAGATTATGGGGCAAGGTTTGTGTTAATATGTGTTAAATGATGACTTTATGTGGTAAGATTTGGTAGCAGGGGCTGCAGGGGTGACCTCTGTGAAAAGAGCCCAGCAGCTGCCCCATGCTGGCTAATAGCCAGCTACACACAGCTCCAAAAGGGGCCAGCTGCTGACCAAAGCTGAGCCAGTGAGCAACAGTGGTTGTCCTCTGGGACAGCGGACTTAAGGAAGAAAAAAAAAAAAAGATGCTGTGCAACAGCAGCTGGGAGAGTGAGGAGTGAGAACCAGCCCTGCAGACCCCCAAGGTAGGTGCAGCAGGAGGTGCTCCAGGCACAGAGCAGCAGTTCCCCTGTGGCTCATGGAGAGGCCCCTGGTGGAGCAGGCTGTCCCCCTGCAGCCCATGGGTCCCACATGGAGCACATCTCCCCACTGCAACCCGTGGAGGAGCCGCCGGTGGAGCAGGTGGCTGTGGCCTGGAGGAGGCTGCAGCCCATGGAGAGCCCCCACAGGAGCAGACCCCGGGCTGGAGCTGCAGCCCATGGAGAGGAGCCCACGCAGCAGCAGGGGGCCTGGGGGAAGCTGCCACCCATGGGGGACCCGTGCTGGTGCAGTTTGCTCCTGATGGATGGACGCCATGGTATGGACCCACATGGGAACAGTTCTTGAAGAGCTGCTGCCTATGGGCAGCCCAGGCAGAATCAGTTCGGGCAGGATAGCATGAGGGAGGGACCCCATGTGGAGATGGGGCAGATAATGACCATGAAGGAGTTGGGGAGACAAAGCATTAGGGACTGACCGCAGCCCTCATTCCCCTGCACCGTTTGGGTGGAGGAGGTAAAGGAGGGTGAATGGGGGAAAGGCAGTTTTAGTTTGCCTTCAGTTTCCTACTCTTCTAGTCTGCTAGTCATAGGCAGTAAATCATATTAATCTCCCTACGATGAGTCTGTTTTGCCTGTGACAATAACTGATGAGTGATCTCCCTGTCCTTATCTCAACTCTAGAGCCCTTTCTCCCCCTCTTAATTTGAGGAGAGGGACTGAGAACATGGTTGTGGTCGAGTTCAGTTGCCCACCAGGGTAGAACTGCCACACACAGGTTATCTACACTAGCATGTCATATCACTACCACTCAGTTGCTATCACCAAGGCAGCACCACATAAAAAAAGATTAAAACATCTGAAGATACATTTTTAGACTGCTGAAGAGGCTGCTTTGTATTCAACATACAGAAAGCTAGAAATGTTCTTCAGACAGCTTTTCCATGCATCCTTTATAGGATGTATTTCTATGCAACTATGTAAACACTCTAGACATTCCTTCTCAAAAAGCTCTTCAGCATTTCTTTCTCCCAAATCAAAGCTGACTTGAACGTTACAAGCTTTATATCTTGTTTACAAAAATGCTCAGAAATTCATCTCAAGAGATGACCATCAAATCAATTGTGCTTTCTAAACATCCTGATAGCAATTAGAGATTTTACATTTAATTCCATTTAAAGAAATTTTCATAAACTACTTTTTCCTCACATTGAACTCTCCTCTGAAGTGATATATATAGCAGCTACTAGGCACCATTCTTAAAATTCTATTTCTTTAAATTTAAAGCAGGGTAATACAGCTCTACATTCTTTACAGCAAATGAGCACATACAGAAGAGATAAAGAAAAGAGAAATATTGATGAAAAGGTAGCCTTTAACATTAGAGTTGCCAAATAAGTTTGAAGGTAGTTTTCTAATGAGAAAGAAATGTTTCTATTTGCATATCATGTTGTTTCTGGAAAGTAGCATAGGTCAAAAAGGGTTAGATGGCATTTCTGTAAGACCCACCTCCATTTTAAGATCTTTTCTAAATTAAAAATCTTGCCTGGCCCCAATAAGACTATTATTAGAGCACTTTCCAAAAGAAAAAGGAAGTCGTTTTCAAAAGATCCTTAAGTCCTTCAGCAACAAGAAGCTTGAATCCTTAATACTTGATCCACAGTTGATCTTTACAATCTCCCCGTAGCAAAACACAGTGATACTTACTTTTTCCACTGTTGTCTGGACCTCACTGTCATGCAAGCCTTCCCATCAGATTTGAAGGAAAAGATAAACCATTTTCCGTCAAGGCTCCTAACAAGATCCACACACATCCACATGTAATCTGTTAATGAATGGTTGTTTTTTTTCTGACCTTTTTATCATGTGCTGGATCCTATTGATTTCTTGAATACTGGAAAATATGTTCTTTAAAAAAAAAAAAAATCTATATTCAAGTGAAATAGCTAGGAACGGATGTAAAAAGTTTCTTCTGTTCTACAGTTCTCTTCAAGGGGGAAAGAAATATATATACATGTATGTGTAAAATATTTATAAAATCTATGCTATATATATAATTAATATACATAATTATATATATATAATTTCACATATATATATATATGTATATAATGTAAGCACACATTTTTCATTCTTGATCTTACAAGGGTCAAGATTATAAAATTGCATGATTCATCTTCTTTGGATAGCCTGATTGACAACAACAAAACCACGTCAGCTGAGCTGTGTGGCTAATGCACTGAAAGGTACAAGAGCAATGCGGCAGAATTTCTAATGCCTCAAGTCTGAAAAGGAAGAAAAACATAGTTCATGAAAACCTTTCAGGAGGCTCAGCAGGTTGATAGTTCCCTTAAGCAACTTTAGTAACGTGCTTAAAAAAAAATTATATATATATATATATATATATATAAATAAAATATAACAACAACAAACTTAAACACTTCCCCATAGGAAGTCTTCTCTTTAAAACAATCCCAGAGAGAAGGATTCCCCACTGAAAGCTGTACCACAGTTCCATACACATTATGTTGATTAATCAAGTGGGAAAAATACTGATATCAGCTAATCTTTAATCAAACTCTTTGTGTTCCCTGGATCATCTCTGAATCTTGTAAGAGCAGTTTCTTTCAACCTCTGGTCAGTTCATGAGCATCACATTGTGATACTTCAACTACAATGACACCTTCAATTGACATATCCTTGCCCTTAAACAGGACTAAATTTCTGACGATCATGATGGATTTTGTGCACATTTTCAGCTACAAAGACTTTCTCTATGCAATTACTAACATTCTATAGCCTGAGGCTTATCATGATTCACTGGATTTTGTATTCTGTTTGCCTCTACTACTTGCTAAATACTTTTTGAATGTACAGCATGTAAAAAATATTTACTCTTACCACAAATGACTGAATCTGAAAATAAAATATGCAAACATTATCTACAAGAGCTAAGAGTTATCCTAGCTATATGGGATATTAAAACACTAAGTAACAGAAGTTGCACAACCAAAACCTAGTGAACATTGTGGACTGACCACACTTCCTCATTTGAATTCTCGTTTACATCCAGTGAAAAAGCTAATCCTTGGCCACCAGTAGGTGTGAACTCCAAAGTTGCTGGTACCACTGAAGTAAACAGTTCAAGTTTCCAGCTGAACCAGCCAAAAAATCGACAGTTACTGTGAGAGAACTGCCCTCCATACACCAGAGGGTTTCATGGTAGTAACACAAACCATTCCAGATCATCCTTCTCTTGTACTAGCATCTAATATCTTAGCAGCAAGGAAGAGCCAACAGAGAAGGAATTTATTCTGGGAGTCAGTACCAAATCTGCATAGCCTGATTCTGATCTCTCTGTTTTGTATCTTGCAAGTTTGGAAGTAGTGATGAAAGTCTCTTTCACAACATCGTTTCCCTTACCTCATAAGGAGTGGAAGGAATAGGTGTTCTGGGCTACCTTCCAGATCAGAAGCATCCATGTCTATCCAAATTATTTTTGTTCTCTGACCCAAACACTGACATGGCTTTCAACAATATGTCTCCAGTCTTACAAAATGTATTTATGATTTTACTATGTTCTGCCACCTTACTGAGAAACGTTAATTACAGAATAGAGGTTGCTTTCCACCCTGAGGAGAGGGGAGGAAAAAAAAAAAAAAAAAAAAAAAACACTTTCATAGGACAAAGAGAAACTACTGCTACTGCTTTCATGGAAAAAAAAAATGGTTCTCTGCAAAAAGAAAAACAAGTCACAAGAATCTTATGTAACTGTTATGTAACATATAAAAGTGATGTCCATCTCTCCTGTATTAAAAATTTCAAAAGAATTCTTTATCCATAGCCATGGAAAAAAGTGTGATAAAGCATTTAATTTATTAATCATAAAACTACAGTGAGTGTAAGATTATTACAATAATCTAAGTTCTTTAGGATATAAACATTTTTAATATAAGAACATATTCTATGTAACAGAACACTGAATCCAAATTAAAAAATACATTAACCTTGACTTCAGCATGAGTTGCACAAAGGACAAAACAATGCACACCAGTAAATCAGTTTTAAAAGAGGACAAGCGGCTATTTATAACATTTTTCCCAACATGTCCTCTTCTGAACATAGAACTACCATCATACAGGGAGGGCAGTTTTTGAAAGAGTTTACAAATTGAAAGTTGGGTTAGATTCCAGATATGGGTTAGTTTAGACAAAAATATATAGAGATGTATAGATACACAAATCCCTAAAAGGTCTAGAACAAACACAAACACAAATCAGCAACAAGATACATAGAAGTGAGATGCAAACAATGTGTGCTTTCAAGCAATCAATATCTATTGTTTACTTATTTTTATTCTGATTCACATTAATTTCAATGATTAAAGAAAAAAGAAGTTAGTTACACAACATTTTACATTAACGTAATCATGGGAACATGTCATATACATCATTTGAAACAGTTCATTTCCGATAACAAAGAAGCCTCTGGACAACTGGAAAACCACATATAGAATACAAAATATGCAAGGGTGCACAGAAAGTTTGGTCCCATTTATGGAAAATTCAATAAATATAGTGAATTTTCAGCTTATTTCAGCAGGAAGTAACCTGGAAAATGAATATTATCAGATAATGCCATGCAAATCATGTGTAGCCAAGAATTGGTTGAAGACCTTTCCATTAAAGCCTGTCAATTTTACTGTAAGCCAAGAGTCAAAGAGACAGACTACACCAAGCAGAAAAACAGGAGTAGAAGCAAAAAGACCTGCTACTGTTATACCTATATGTTTTTTACTGTACATTCTGAGTACAAAGTATGCTATTCTGATCAGATCAGGGGGAGAAAAAAAAAAAAAAAAGAGGCAGACATTTCACCATTAACATGCTCTTTTCAATGAGCCTGAAAGTGTACCTAATTTTTGCAATTTCACCATTGCCATAGTTAACACAGTCGTCTGAAAGAGCAACACTGCACAGTGAGAGCTCAGTTCCAGGAAGTGCTAATCTAATATCCCTAAAATTGGCTTTAATTAGGCTTACAGACAACAAATAAATCACAGGAGATCCCAAGATCTCTCAGAAACTCTTTGTGACAAAATAGTTGCTTACCTTGAAGTATAACTGAAACTTTCTTTATTAACTAAACAAAAGCAACTGTACTTGCTTAAAAGTAAAAGCTTCAAGACAAGTCAGGTCTCCAATCTTACAATACAGACCAGGAAAAAAAAAAAAAAAAAAGTTGGTTTTTTTTTTTTTTTGTTTTGCTTTAATTTTTAAAAAGTGAGAAGAAAAAAAGATACAAAGAAAGATAGGGGACTGGAAGAGTAAAAGGAATAAGAAAAGTAAGTATTTTGTACATATCAAGTACCTAAAAAACAGTACTCCCTCACAGTATGCATGACATCCTGAGTAATTTAAACAGTATACATAACCTCAAACCCAAATTAGAGCTGACTTGGAATTCCATGGAAGACATAAAAATTATGTTGGACACAGTAAAAGTGCACTGCTAACACAAATTAAGGATACTACTCCGCAAGAGCAATATTTCATTCATTAATGAAGAATTAATGAAGACTTCAGGAGATTTACAGAATAAGAACAATCTAGCTTTCTTCTCAGATAGCAACATGACAGATTATCACCTTTGTTGCATTGGACAAGCAGGTACATCTCCATGGCAAAGTTGGAATGGTTTACCAGCATTTAGATGTAAACACTTTGAAGCACAATTAGTGAAGCATACACATTTTAAAGCTAATTGTGTGAAAAGAAGGTCACACATTTTTGGGGCATAAACGAGATAAACATTAACTGTGCTTAAAATTGCAGACAAAGAGCATACAAGATGATAGGTGCTCAAGTCTAGAGGAAGAGGCTTGACATTATCACCAGCGAGAGCAGAACCAGACTTAAAAGAAACATATAGCCATATAGACCCCCCTGAAGTCCTGGGCAAGCAAATTGGTTCATAAAATGTTTAATGATACAGAGTAGATTATTTTGCTAAACATCTGACTAAAATCAATTAATTTCCATTACAATTGCAACAGAACTTAAGCAACAGGTAATACAGCCATGTTTATATTGGAAGCAGTCTTTGTAATGCAGCACTTGGTTTTAAGCTTATGGTACAAATACATTTTTTGGCCAGAAGTATTTTCTTCTGCACTTTTACTAATGAAATAGCCTTTAACAACCTGATATACCAACCTGCCTGTTTTATGCATTTCTTTCACTTAAACATTTTATTATTCCTTCAGCAGGGAAAATGAGATCCAGCTAGAAATTTTGAAAGGAATATCAGGATTTTCTTCATCTGATTACTGTATTTAAAGTGAGCAACATAGCTACAAACCCATTTCACTCACAGAACTGTTCATTTCTCTGCACCTCCCAATAAAACAAATTACTAGGCTATAACTACTAATAGCAAGCCATAACTTTTGAATAAGAACTTACTACAACAAAGCGCGCTTCCCAAGTTCTAGATGTGGTTCCAATTGTCAAACTGTAATTCTGTAACAGACATAAATCATCATAAAAAAAAGAAATCTCACTCACTGATATGAAATCACATAGATACATAAAGAATTTTGTTAGCGTTAACACTCCCACAGTTCAATACCCAAATGAACTCATTCTTTCATTGAATGCGTGTTTCAACCCATGTTAGTTAATTCTGCTAGTAAACCAAAAAGTGAAGCAAGGCTTTCCTATGTAAACAGAAATGCAGGTGCCATGCATGGAAACAAATCTCTCCCATCAAGTTCTGAAGCCTGAGCATTTCTCACACACCATATTAGTAGGATTACTTTACAGGATTAGAGCTTTAGGAAAAGTGATACAGCATCTCTCCACTAACCCTTTCCTCGGAGTCAACAGAATACACCCCTGTGCACAAGGCCAGAGTAAATGATTCCTTAAGCCAGGATTTCTAGAGAGCAGCAACTTACCAAGTCTGAGGGGTATCCCCTGAAACAAATTGGTTTGGAAGGGAAGAATAGTCACTGATGCTCGTTAAAAAAAAAAAAAAAAAAAAAAAAATGCAGAACAGAGCACAGAATAAAAATACAGGTAAAACAGAAAATATATAATTCTGCTTCACTAACAGATCTAAAGAAGTAAGTAAGGAAAGAAAAAATTTAGAGACTGCAGCTGCAATTGCAGCAGACACATAAGTTATAAACTAAAATTCAGCTAGAAATCTCAGAATAAAAAAGAAGAGCTATACATTATCAATAAAATATATTGATTTTAGCTCTAAAATATACTGATTTTAGCTCTAAAAAGAGGTAAACATTCTCAATAAAATATACCAACATTGCAGCCTGACATATCTTTAATCCACATTCATCTACTGATTATCAGTATATTATGACTGCTGGGGGCAACAGGGGGAGGAGGAGGGGAACAGAACTAGATCTTCAAGGCCCCTTCCAACCTAAACCATTCTATGATTCAAACAGGTATGACAATTCCTAAATTAAAGTAAACATCTCCATTCTCAGCTGGCTGCAGTCAATAAGGAGGTGTAAGTTCTTCAGTACTTAAAACTGCAGCTATACAGTGCTTTTTGTGTATTTTTAGCTGCATTTCTCCTAGAAAAAAAAAAAGTATATTTCTCTTCATCTTTAAGAACACAAAAATCTTACAAATTCTTACAACATAATTCTTATTTTTCAACTTCATTATCAAAAAAAAAAAAAAAACTTTAACCTAAACTCAGAGTTAAAATTTCTAGGCATAAACATCTGTTTTATTCTGGAGAAAAGCCAGGCACCAAGGTATACCTCTCAAGAGGATGACAAAACTCAGAATGAGATTTGACACCCTTCCCTCACACATCCCTCCTTTTCTCATCAAATGCTGTACAGCTAAAATTAAGGATTTTTGAGCTGAAGGACTCCAAAAGCATCAGATGTTATCAATACATCAATACAATGATGTGGAGAAACAGATTACTCAAGTTCTCATCATAACCACTCTCCTACTTGGTAAACTTGATGTGACATTTTTAATATAGTTATTGTCCTGTTCTGTAAGAGGGGAAAAAAAAAAAAAAATAAGGAAAGACTTTGTCCTTGCCATTTGTCATATCAAGACAACAAGAAAAAATTAATTAAAAAAGAAACAAATTCCAAGTTTAAGAGCCACCTTCAGGAAAACATCCTTCTACCGGTTTGAACGTTTAAATTAATAACTAAAGACAGTAGCAAGTTCTGCCACAGACTTGGGTTGAAGTGTGTCAAACTGTATCAGGAAGAGCAATCAAACCCAATACCAGAAGACAGAGAGGTCTCATCAGCTACGATAATAAAAAGGAAAAAATGAGAGAGATCAAACAAAAAATGCTGGACTCAGAGGTTGAAAGTTACTAGAAAAGCAACTGCAAATTAACCAGTGTGTAGCTTACTGAGTATAGTACTCTCTTGTGAGACACTGCTAATGCAATTCTGATGTGGACTTGGAGGCATAACACCACACATAATATCTTCGAACTATCAAAAATACAAGAGCATTTCCTCCATAGGATTGCAGGAAACTTCTATATCAAAACGAAATCTACATCATGTTTCTACAAGAATCTTTGTCAGCTCAAAATGGAGTTGTGTTTTTTTTTGTTGTTGTTGTTTTTGTTGTTTTATTTTAAAGCAATGCTGAGAACTAAGCAAAGCTTCCACTAAATCACAATATGTCTCAAATGTGTCTGTTCAAACCTGTAGTTGCATTACATATCATTGGGCCCTGGGAGTAGCAGCATATCTGAAGAACGCTTACCTGACAAGTAACATCAAACATCACTATTATTAGGAAGGGAAAAAAAAAAAAAAAAAAAAAAAAAAAAAGAGAGAGAGAAAGATTTCTTTCCCAAGTGAATACACAACTAGTTAGTGAAGCTCAGGCTTACTAAGAAGTGAGCACAGCATAAAGCTATGCTGCCATAGAAGTAGGTGGGAGCTCCTGCTAGTCTTCGTTAGAAAACTGGGATGATCTTTTCTGTGATGATGTTGCAGGCAGTGGCTGCTCTTAAGTTGTTCTGTTTATTGGCAGTGACAATAAAGAAATATCATTGCTGTTCCCCTGATGGGCACAGAATATTGCAGTAGCTCTGCATTGCTATGGTTGCCTTTAAAAGGCTTCAGCTGTTACCTAAACTAGTCCCTTCGTGCCTTTTCTCATTTACTGAGGTGCATCAGGCATCCCCTTCAAGGGGTCTTCCCTTCCAGAGTGGGGCACAAAGCACAGCAAGACATGGCTTTCAATATCATACACTTGCAAAACGTAGTATAGGTCTTATAATTATTGTGGGATTTTGACAAGAGACAGAGAATTATGCCAGGCTATGCTATTCTTGTTTTGCTATTGGGAGAATTTCCAGGGTATAAACTGCATAAATAATTCAAGTGCTCTGTTCTCACTTCCTTCTGACCACGGTTAAGATTTAAAATGGGTGTTTTCAAGATGCCTGAAAGATGAAATAACAGGTTTCACATTTTCAGCTTTCATTAAGAGAAAATACATTACTCTTAGGTTGTTATTTTACTTGCCACATGCCATGAAAGCATCTTTTAAAGCTTCTTAATCTAAGGAAGCAGTGACAAGATACGACGACTGAAAAATCTGCCCTCTTTTTTTTTTTTTTTGTATAGTTTTCTTCAGAAATACCATGTCCTCTTCCTACTACTTGTGGATAACATTACTTTTACTTCAAGAATTCATGTTATAAATGCAAATGCATACAAACAAAGGAAAAGTTAACCCAAATGAAACAGCTCTTTGTAATGCATATGCATAACTTTGGACAAAAACACCAAAAAGCAGTTAAGGTGTCTGGATTATGTACTTCAATAACAACAGTTTCTATTCACCTACGCTCAATGCTTGGGGAGAAAATTCAAACCAAGTAGCTCAATCAAGCCAGAGCCCAGCTTCTGATAGTCTTATCTCATACATCAGTAAGAAACTCTCTCGAGATGCAGAACTTTCTTGCACTTTTGTTCAAAGATGAAGTCAAAAATGGTATTAATGGGAAAACATTACTCATTTGCCCCTAGTGGTTATTTGTCTTGAGAATTTATTCTTTTGAGGAAGTGTCCCCTTGCAATCAATAGCAAAATTCTTGTTTATGATGTATAAAAGAGAAAGCCCCTGACCAATACAAAACACAGAGAATTCCTGCAATTTTATTTCCACTTTAGAGGGACAGCCATCTCCAGATATTAATAGAGCTTCATTTCCCAGAAATGCTGCACTAGAAGATCCATCCGATAGACAACAATGAAAGTCTCCTAACAACGTTGTAACTAGGAGCAATTCCAATCAGAATACTGAATCTTCCCAGAGTTTTGTGGTTTTCAGAAGCAAACTGACATTTACACAGTAAAAACTATTAGGCACACATTTGTAGTCAGTCTGCCTGCAAACAAAGTCAGGAGATGAAAACCTGGTTCCTCTGAAGTCAATAGTTCTGCCTTTGGTGGGATCCAAGTTTCACTCATGAGACCTCAAACAGCACTTCGTTACCCTATGTGACCGGGGGAACCCTTACAAACATAAGCCATCTTAAGCCATCTTTTTTTAAACAAGTGGTTGTAAAATAAAAAAAAAATATTTGTTCATTTGACTAGTGTATTTATTTTAGACATTCTTATCAGTACCTAATAAATGTGTGGTACATATTTACAACAGCAGGGCTTCATTCTGAGACTTCTCCATAGCATCATGAGTAACTGTTTGATAATAACTAAAGAGATACTCTTTCTGTGCACAGATTAAGAAAAAAATGTTTGGACAATATAGCAAGTACATTGCTGACTTCCTTAATCAACCACAGTTCAAACCACAACAACCACAAAGAAAAATTTAAACTTCTTTCATCATCCTCATAAAATGTGTCCATTTACCAGTTCAAAGGTTATTTATGTACTAGTACCATGATACAAAAAAGGAACAAATTTATGTCACTTACATTTTATCAGGAAAAATAGGAAAGCCCAGCACCTACACACACAGATAGTTTCTAACTTCTCTTTTGCTGTCCACACATAACAAAGTCTACTTTTTGAGCCAATTCAGTAAATTTAATCAACAGTTTAGAAAACAAAACCAAAACTCACTTTTAATACGTAACACCTGTAAGTTTAAAAAAAAAAAATCAGGAGGAAAAGATCTCCATATTTTTAGTTTAATTCATGTACTTCGTGGATGCAGCCCACTTTCATTATTCTCCCACATGGTCACTTGCCTATCTTTTGTCTTGACTCAGAGAAATATTTCAACACACCCTTATCTTTGCACAAGAACTGGTGTACTTTCCTGAATTAGAAGCATCACACGCATTTTCCACACAGCTATATAAAAGGAAAGCCACCTTTAAAATACACCTATAGTAATGTAGCATTAAAATAAAGAAGTCCAAGGCAGATGTAGCTCTTGAAATTGTGCTAAGTCTTTGGTCAGAAGTTAATCCATGTTTATAATGGAATTCTCTCCTTACAATGTATCCACAGCTCAAGTTCCTGTGATAGATTTTCCTTGGGCCTTCATGATGCTAAGCAGCACCATCCATTATAACACTTTCAGGCACTGAAAGGCAGAGGAGTTCTCTATGCATCAAAACACAAGCCAGCTAACTCTAGCAAGAAACTTGTCTCTCTGGTGGACCAGCTGCTTGCTATGGAGCTTCCTCGTGTGTCCCATACAGACAACCTCCAGATGCAGAACACCAGACAAGACAGTACACAGACCAGACAACTGATTTTATCCAGTGATAATCACTCTAAGGGTGGTATAGAATGTTTGTCTAACAAATTAGGAATTAAAACATTGATATGCAAAATATTCACACAATTCCCAAATAAGAAATGGACTAAGTGTCCTAGGTAAAATGCATTCGCTACAGACAGTCTGTCCAGTTCAATGCCAAAACAGAATTTGAGAGTGGATTCAGTATCCATACTGCAGTGCAGTGCCTTAGAGAGGGAAGTACAGACACTGCAATGGCAGCCACACCATCCCTCACATGAGCTGTTAAACAGTGGTCTCTTGTGCCAGTCCCTGGTGAATCTTCAGAAGTCACACACAGACAGTTACAAGGAATAGCTTTCAACATAAACAAAGGCTAGCCAAATTGTCTTTCAATGTTTTTGCCTTCTAAGATCATTCCTAATAGCCAAGGCTGGTTTTGTGCATTTTTCTCAGTGCATATTGGCAGCTGCATTTGTACATTTGATGACTGCAGCTAACAGAATCAAAGGTATTACATATTATGATTTAAAAAAATACTTTAAAGATAAACAGTAACTGAAAAGTACTGTAGAGGAAAACAAATAATTTCTATTCTATTTCACCAAGAGATACACATAGAAACAAATCCTCTCATGTTTCATTTCTTATCATCTTAAAATAATCTCAAGATCTGGTTTGTCCAGCTTCTTTCTTTGTCCTGTAGTTCCATCTTCATTCATGATAGCACCTAAGTATGTGATTGTTAATCATATTTGAAGTGGCAGTCCTTGTTTAAATGCTTTTATAAAGAGGAATATCTGCAACAGAAGTGACTCTGGAATCACAGAATTTCTGTCCTTCAAACACAACTACATTTGAACCACATTCTTCATTTCAGAGCGAAGAAAAATTCTCTGCCACAAACTCCATTCTTTTATCATCTGAAGTACAAAATCCTAGCACTGAGTTAGCAAAATCTTCTGCACAGCAAACCTAAACAACATTTAACTTCATTTAGAAGTACATTTCCAGTGTTGGAAAGTACCCTTCCAACTTCCTCTGACAGTCATAGTCATACTCAGAACAATTAAGTCCACGTACAAGATAATGCAGCACAGAACACACTCACACAAGCAAGAGCCTTTATTAAACAAATAGGGGGGTGGAGCAGGGAGCACAGAACAACATCAGCATTCTAATAAAAAAAAAAAAAAAGGAAAGAAAAAAAAAAAAGAGACAGTGACTTCAAAGAACCTGTGGAAAATGTGCTGCTCACACTGACTGTGCTTCTGATTTCTGACAGGCATGTTAGCCTCCACTGTCTTACAGGACAGTGAGAAAGACCATAACCCCAGACTTACTTCAGTGTGTCTTGATGGTGTCACCTACCATAAACATCTTAAAGAAGACCTGTCTCTGATGCAAGGAACTCCACAGCTCCAGGAAAACAGATGTACTGGCATCAGGAACATCCTGAGATCTAATAGCTGAATTGCAACATCTCATCACTCGTTGGTACGTAATTGCTTCCAAAACTCAGGACATCTTTAACCAGTGTAAGGGATACTCCTAGGCAGTATTTTGTTGAAATACTGCTACTGTTTCAACCCTATCCTCCACAACACCCCTCCACACAAAGGCCTTTATGTGCATACTGAACCACAAAAGTCAGTCCTTGAATGTACACATTATGAAAGGAGCCTATGCATTTAGGCAAATACATTTTCTGTTCTCCCGTGGAGCTCTGAATTATTTTCCCTTTTGATAAATTATATATCCTGAAACAAAAGAAAAGAAGTAAACAAGTCATTTCCCTGTTAACTATAAACAGTTTTTGTTATTCAACATAAAGAATAAACAATGAAAGTTTATTTTGTACACATCTTTCTCCTTTGTAATATTAAATAAATAAATAAATAGATCCTCTACAGGGAGGTGGTGATCCTCCAGACATACAACTAATAAAACCAAAAGCAGGATACTTGCTCCTCTTCACTCCCCTTGCACCTCATGCATGCCTTTAGTGGGAGGTCAGGGGAATGCAAATCCAAGCCTAAAAATGGGTACATGTAACATAAGGGTAAATCCACCTGCCATATTCAGCAAAGTAATGAGGAGACCACTGTCTGTGGAGACGTCTATAATTCACAGGACTATATAAAACCTCCTGGAGAAGAGCTCAATTCCAGTCTGTCTGGGTTTGTCTCGATCAATATAGGAACTGACACCTCCAGAAACCCAGGGCATTAATAGGTTACATTCACTTTTCAGAAGTGACATATCAAACCATTCCCAACTGAAACAGACATTCACCCTAGCAGCAAATTTGTAGGAGGAAATGCATGATGTCACCTTATTAATAATAAAGTAATAATAATAATCATAAGATAAACACCACCAAGAGAAGAGGAATTGTTGGGTGAAACAGGAATGTGTGCAGAGAAAAGAAAAAGACACACACACACAAAAGAAAATTAGCAATCAACATGTAAATTACAAACACAAATGCAGTTTAATAGCTAACTGCAAAGAAAGGCATCTTTTTATTGAAGAAAATTTAATCTCTCTTTAAACATCAAAAAAAAAATACACTGTGCTTAAATTCCAGGGCAAGCTCTAAAGACAGCTACAGTAATTTTGCAACATCAGAAAGAGAACCTGAATTTTCATAAAGTTTATCCAGAACTATCAAAAGACAGAAAATACTGTCTATATGTAGTGGGCCTACAGATGTCATGATTAAGGTATTCAGAGCACAGAAAGCTTTTTCGCTTGCATAAGGTGTTCTTTGAAAAGTTCTATTTTAACTACCAAAGCATTCATGAATCCATCTGTCCCTAATTACTGTTTCAAAAATAAATAACTCAGCAGAGAAACTGCAGCAATTATCAGGTAACAGTTGATTTCGAGTGCTTTCTATCAATGCCATCCAGAAATTTACACATACCTAATAGCTTTACAGAAAGCTAATCCAAACTTTCTAAGGACAGAAGGAAGACTACACAGGTTACATCTTAAAGCAACTGACTTCTCCAAGCAACGTTCATAACTCCAACAAAAGAGAAGTAAAAACTCACTACTTACAAATAACTACACATTTAAGTTTCACTACTTCATGCAAAAAGGTTTTTTATTTTATTATTATTATGATTTTATTTCACTACACAAAATGCCTTCCCCATGCCTCAGTTTACCCTGTTCAAGGTCATTTTTCCACCAGTATGACATCCTAAAAAAACGTCCAGGATGGTCTAAGGCTGTGTTTGCCAGATCTCTGCTTAGCCTGACGCACATTATCAGGAGGGTTGTTTTTACATAATGTGCTGCTGCTGTCAGGTGCTGTGGTGTAACACTCTCTGTCTGTGCAGAGCAGTATTAGCATGCTCCCTGCTTCTCTTTCCCTATTAAGCATTCAGATAACAGCACTTCCATGAGCTACGCTTAACATTCAAACCTGCAGTAAGCCTGCCTGTGATGGTACAAGTCTCCCAGAAATGTTCACCAGCAAAAGGACTAACAATAAAACTCATAAATTGAATGGCACATTTTCCTTCAAAGAAGTATTTTGTTTTGCCTTTAGGTGTTATACAATGCTACAATACAAGTCAAATAATGCTGAGAGGGAAAAAAAAAAAAAAAAAAGTCAACAATTTTCATGCTAGTGTTGCATAACAGCTGTATTCCCTGCCTAACCAGACCTTCCAAGAACTCAAAATATTTTAACAGGAAATTTATTTATTATCTCCCGGTTTCTGATTGAAATAAAGCTAGGACCACCGAGATCCAGGATTCATAATGCTGCCAACAGCAGATGAAGTGTTGCACATACGTTATCTACGTGGTTTGCTTCCCCCTCCTTTCTATGCATTTTCTTACAAGACATATATCATGAACATTTTCTAAGTCAGACTGCACTAAATAAAAAGGAAAATGAGCTGTACCACATGGTCTCAGTGTCTCTATATCACCCTATCAAACATCTCAGCAATTTTTCCAAAAGCTGTGACAGGGCGTGCGTACAGCACCATGCAAATATGCCCATCTACAAAACTTGCTGGGGCTGTGCGTACAAGCGGCACTTGGGAGATGGCCCAGCAGGTAAATAAAAGCGTCGCTAGAAGACAAATAACCTCGAGAAGCGTAAAAAGCGGCAGTCCCGACGTATTAATTAAACTCGGGGAAGAAGTGCTCTAGCGCTTGACGTGCTCGGGACTGAAGAAGACAGGCGTACGGAAGGGATGCCCGCACCAGAGAAGGGGTTAGTCCGTGCTCAGCGAGGAGGGCGCTCCGCAAGTTAGCGGAAACCTTGCTGCGGAGCGGGCTGCGAGGGGAGAGGCCACTCTTTTTTTTTAATATATAAAACCTGTTTTCACACGAGGAGCGCGACCGCAGCCTGAAGCCGGGGACTCCCCGCAGTAGGAGCGGCGGATACCTGCGGGCAGGCGGCGGGGGAGCCCTGCCCGCCCCCCACCACCCCCGGGCCGCCCCCGCACCGCGGCACCGCCGCTCTCCAACCCCACTAACCCCCCCCGCGGGGGGCAGCTCGGAGCCCCCTCACCCGGCAGCATCCCCCCTAACCCCCCCGGGTCCCGGTGCCCTCTCAGGGCAAATCCCGGGCGTCGCCCCCCGGCCCAACGCGGAGGAGGGGGATGCAGGCGCGGCGCTTACAGTTCGCAGGAACTGGATCTCGTCCTCGCCCTCGCCCCCCTCGGCCATGGCTCCCCCGCTCTGTCTTTCTGCCGGGCGGCGGCGGTGGCTGACGGTGAGGAGGAGGAGGAGGCGGCCGAAGGCTGGCCGCCCTACCGGGCTGGGGCAAGTGCGGGGATGGCGGAGGCGGCAGCCCCAGCCCGGCCCCGGCTGCGAGCGGGGTGCGGGTGCCCGCCCGCCTGCAGCAGGTTGGCGAGACTCGGCACGGCTCGGAGCGGCTCGGCCGCCTCAGTGCCAGTGCCTGGCACAGGGGGAGGGGGATGCGATTAACGGCGGGGGGGGGAGGGCGGAGCTCCCGGCCCCCCCGCTGCTGCAGGTGATCCGCAGCCCGCAAACCCGCCGCCCCGCAAACCCGCCGCCCAGCGCCCCTTGCTGGCTGATCCGCGGAGAGGCGGCCCGGGGACGGACGGACGGACGGATGGATAGATGGATGGATGGATGGACGGACGGACGGACGGACAGACGGACGGAAAGATGGATGGGTGGATGGACGGACAGCACGCCCAGCTATATCCCCAGGGGTTCACCTCAGGCATCTGCCACCCAACCCAGCAGCCATTGCATAGCGCAAAGCAAAGGGAAGCAGGGTGGTGGCGGCCATGTGGCACATGCCTCAGTGCCTCACATAGCTCCAGGTCTGGCTCTGAGGGCTGCGGCTGGAGCCCCACACGCCTCCAGCACCTGCAGAATGGGGCAATGGGGAAACGGGTGGCCTGGGCCTGCCAGTGTTGGAGAGGTGCCCTGAGAGAGGGGGATGTGAACCTCTTGCACGAGCCAGGGGCTCATCTGGGAGAAGAGACAGGTGGGCTACATTGCTGCACAACATGGCATCGCAGTCTGTTGGCCTCTAAATATCATGTGAGTGCTCTTAGCCAGGGTGAAGGAGAGGCTTTACAACTGACCTTACTCTAAGGATAGCTAGCATGTTTGCCATGGGGTAGAGCAGAGGGTTACTATGAAATAGCTCATCTCCAGTGAGTGTTCCGAAATTACGAAGGACGTGTTATTTCTAGAAGTGAGGAAGCCAGGCCTCCAGCAGAGAGATGTTTGGCAGCCTCTAAGAGCTGCAAGACTTCTAATATCAGTAGTGCTCTAGAATAAATATATAGTGGGAAAGCTCTGCTAACATGATACAGTGGTCATGAGGTGAGGACAGTAGAGTATCTTAAGAAATAATGCAGTGAACATTGTATCATTGACAGTAACACATGTGAAGAGTGTGTATATGCAGTAGTCTCTTGAAGGACCAAAACAAGTAAACATAACAAAATCTCAACAATTTTGTTAAACAGAGTATGTGGCTAGCATAACAAGTCATGATGGTAACTAAGTGATTCTTGAGAAGCCATATCCATAGTCTTTAACTTTACAGTGTTCAAGGGCATTGTGAAAAAAGTTTTATTAAAGCTTGTTAAGAGATCTTATCATTACTCCCAGAAGTAGATAAACTGTTCTTCTGACAGACTGGCAAGTGCAAGGGCAGCCAAGATCCATAAGGTCTGTAGAACAAATAGCATATGAGTATTTAATACAGAGGTTCTACAGATGAACTCCAGCAGTTCATCAGTTAGGGCAGCTTAAGCATTTCCTCACTGTTTTCAGCTACTGATGGCTTCAAGAGATTTTTTCCTCTCATTTTTGCCTTTCCAACTGAAAATATTTTTTCTAAATATGATAAAAAAGTGAAATAAATGCTTTTCATATTGCTACAGTATTCATACCTCTTAAGTATCCCGTCCTCCAAATTATTGACTGAAAGATCAACTGAAAGTACTTGAAACGTACTTCTGCTAGGAAAGGTATGCTGAATAAGTAACATTTTGATTATGCTTTATCCCATGTTCAGAACAAGTCAGTTTAACACAGCAATTCACAAATGCATTTGACAGGCATGTAGAAGTCAGCTCACATGGTTTTACTTTCCATCGTGGTCTGAAGGCAAGTGGTGGCTTAGATGCCTGCCCAATTTGCTGCATGTAAGGCAAGGATGTTATAAGGAAAAGAAAGAAAAATCTATAAATAGTTCACTATAATATCAGTGACTGAAACATTTTGTACAGTTTTCAGTACAATAGTATGACAGAATAAAAGTTGTTCCGAGAACTGTGGAAACAAAGATACAAGGTTTCCTATAGATTTGTAGCTTGTAATTACACTCCTTGATGTTTAGCACAATGCAAACTCCAGCCAAAGTTTCTTCATGTTAGAGCAGCAATATTTCTCAAACATTCAGATTTGATGGTGTCTAATGAGTGAACTGTGTGCTACAGTTTTTCTGGCATAAGATAATACTCTAACTTTTTTACCCAAGCATCCCTTTCCATGAAATAGCTAGAAGCTAATGCATGTGACACTATCAGCCCTCTGTCATATTTGTTGGACTTTCTCAGTTAGTTAAAAGGTATGCAATAACAGAGAGAAACCACACATGGGTAAGTAATTTAATTTGCATAAGAAACAAAGTTAAAAGTAGTAAAGATAAAAGATCATTTTAATAACTTTCTGAACAGTGTGAAAAAGACCTGATGTCATTGAAATGAGAGCTTCTTGTTAGATTATCCTTCAAGAACTAATATTCATATGTCCATACACAGACTACTATATGCATACATGTACACAATGAATATTGCATATAGTTACAAAGTATGCATGGAATATAAAATCAGTGCACACACAAAAAGGCCAAAACAAAGTAAATTCCTTAGCCATGGAGGTAGGTTTGACTCGTTCTGTGTTACCTCACCCACACCACTCAGCTACAATGTATGTGCCTCTTCTTTTTCCACTCAAAATGTGACGCTTACTCTACCCATCTGGAAAGATGAGAAATGTTTTTACAATAAATTTCTGTACATGATGTGCAGCCTGCTGTTCCCCATGTAGTGCTCCCTTTGTTGCCTTGTTCTCACTGTGTTTCTCTCACAACCCAATTCAAAGTTTACCCCATTCAAAATCTCAGTGCATGTTTGTCATTATCACTATGACACATTGTGTATCTTGGTGCATTTTGCTGCTGGGGTTTCTTGCCCCTCTATAACACGCCTTTACCAGTCTTCACTGAAAACAGGTTTCTTGGAGTGATGCAAACAGGTTTCTTGGAGTGATGCAGAGCCAGTATAGCAGCACCAGTGCAACAGTGCCTCTGAGATACCCCAGCAAGATTCTCAAAATAATGTAGACAATATTGTAAGTATTTTATCACTTTAATTTCATAAATTGTAATCATCTACATTATGAAACTTAATACTATGTTAGGAGAAAATTCATAGATAGGTTTGTATGCACCCACTCAAATAATAATCTACATAAAACAAACATTGTCTGCTGTCTGAAATAATAGCAAGTACCATGAACATCAAGTATACAGTACCATAAAGGTAACTCCCAAGTGTTTCTTACTTTTCCATCTCTACTAGAATATATCACCATGCTAACTTTGTCTTCCTAGAAGCACAGAATAAGGCAATACCAATGGGAATGAAATGGTACTGTCCTTTCTTCCTCACACTGTTCTTTGTTACAGTATGTCAGACCTTCACGTCACCACCAGACAGATACCAATCTTGTCTGAACACGTTATTCCAAATTGTGTAAAACTAAAAGGACTGCATCTTCTATCACGTCATAAATGAGTACCACTGTGGTCAATGAAATAGATGCAGTGTAAAATCTGTGCCAGTTTAGGTTCCAACTGTGACAAGGAGAATGAATAAAATGAGTAAACTTGATTCCCAATTGAATTTAAAATGTGATTTCATTGCAGATTAGTAGAGGTTAAGGAAGCATAATTATAACTAAGACCACATAGTTATATGCCTATCATGATTTCCCCAGAGTTCAATAATATACTGCATTTTTCTTCAGTAGTGCTCATCCTGAACACATAAAATATATAAATATTAGCTGCACGTCTGTCATTAAGTACACATCCTGTACTCTAGAAAATCACTTCGCAAACAACCATTCACATAGGCATACAATGACAGTGAAGCTTTTTCTGTTTTATGAGAACTTTAGTTATAATAAAATACAAAGACAATCCCAAAATTAAGCCACTGTCTAATTATAGGAAAAATCTCCCCCATAGTTGCATTTTGCATTTGAACGCAAACAGTCATTTTCTGAGACCTTTTCTGTTACTTTTCTTTCTGTCATCAGCTGAACCTGGTGAGCTCTTTCCTAAGTGTAGTCTGGAACATGGCAGTGACCAAGCATGAAAATTTATACCTTTCCCCCTAAACCAAGAAATTATCAGTACTTGGAGCATCCTTCTTGGCAAAGCTCAAAGCTTTTAGCTTCTCTTTCCATTATTGTGTGCAGGATTATTACCATGAAGGAGGAGCTATGGGTCTTCTTAGATCTTGGGGAATAATAGTTTGCTTGGTTGTCATGTTCCTGTTTCCTTGGAGTTTTTATTGCTTTTTTAATCTTCTTCTAATGTACTTTCCAATAAATTCACTGGAAACTATTGTGAGGCATAAACTTGGAAAAATAAATATTTTTTGAAGGGGACTTTTTTTTCTTTTGTTTGTCTGCAGGCATTACTATATCACATTTCAAAATATTATCAGTATACATTAAAAGTGCACACAAAACACCATCCTCAAAACAGTTTTTCCTGGTTGCCCAGGTCTTCTTACAAATTACGTCTTTATGTAACTGTACATAATTCTCAAAATTGGAATTCCATATTTGTGTAGCCAATGAGGAGGGTAATTTTTTAATAATAATTGATATTAATCATGTGTCAGTCTCTCAAAAATCCATGTAAAGCATTGGAGGTGAACAGGTTTTTAAGGTGCTTCAACATGTTTTCAAGTAAGCACTTAGATATTCAGCGTTTCTGATTTATTCTGAACAAGTTCATACCAGAGTACCTAAATAACCCTTGAATAAAGGTGGGGAAATATCTTCTTCTTCTTTTTAATATCCAAGAACCTTTATGAATGCAAATAATTAAGAGATTGGACAAGCTCAAAACAGACTTATTTCAAATGGTAGGTTTTTTTTTCACATTTTTGGTTGTTTTTTTTTCACATTTTTGCCTTCAAAAAATGGAGTTTGAGTGATACAGCAGACTCACAGTTTGTTCTGGGGAGATGCAGAACAATTATTCCATGGCTGCTGAGACAACTATTTGTACACAGGGGGAAGAAGGGCCAAGGGAAACAGCGCGAGCACTGGGAACAGCAGGAAACTTCTGCTAAGAGAAAATGAATTCTCTGCATTATTGGTATTAATCAGACACTGGCTACCAAAGGTGGAAGTTGCTGGCAAGTTTTTAGAAATAACCAATAATTTTTGTGTCTTCAGAGAAAATGAAAAGAATATTACTTGCACAGGGATATATTTAAATTACTCAAAATGATTATAAGTTAGTGACAAAAAGGAATTGGTAATCACCACAAAACTCACTTGGATTGACCACTCTCCAATTTAATACCCTTTATGTCAGCAGTTGAAATGTATTTTTCTCATAGACATTATGGGAGGTGATGATGTTAGCAGAAGCCTGGAGAAGCTGCTAGAAAAAAGAGGCAAGAAAAAGGAGGTACTGGAAGAAGGAAATGAGGAAAATTTAAAGGACTTTCAATTGTTAATATTAAACCTGTGAGCTACAAAATCATTGGATTAATAGAATTTTTACTTTTCAGCTGCCATTTCTTCAAATGTATCATAACAAATTCCAATACTTGAATATTTACACACTTTAAGACAGAAAACACTACCATAAATCGAAACTTAAAACTTGGATTCATAACTAGGCCTAATGCAAACATCTCATTTGAATTGTGACTATGACAACACAAGTGCAGGATTACAACTGCTACTAGGTGAACTGTTCACTGTGATCAAATGATTAATTTGGCTTTTATGAGCCCCTTCTCCCCCAAAAAATGTGCAAACTGTTTTACTGATATATTTGTTACTCATAATTGTCGGAAACAATCTGGCCATAATTTTGAGAAATGTACACTTGGCTTTTACCTTAGAATACTTGCATGTCTGTGGTGTCACATAAGAGGGGGTATTGTTTTGACTTCCTCACTGGGTGACAAAGTCAGAAGGGTGAGCATTAAATACGATACGTAAGCACAAGTAACCTTGTTCACATGCCAGAGCAGATAACTGGGGAAAAAAATAGATGTTCCTTACATACTGACAGGAAAAATCTGTCATGAGGATACTTTTTCCCACCATCATTTTCACTGACCAGCAAAAACACAGGCTCCCAGGTTTCACAGTTAATTATCAATTTCTTAAATGTAAGATTATTACATGGGGTAAAAGATTTGTTTTTCTTTATAATTATGATGAGTTGATTCCAGAATTCATTGCAGACTTCCTCTAAGTCATTCTAATGTCCCCTGCATGAGCTATTTTGCCTGGAAGGGCATGCATGAGCTATAATTTCCTTTTGACATTAAAAGCCACGAATCTAAACACAACTGCAGTAATGCAGAGGAAAAAATGTTTGGCTCTTAACTCAAGATTAGTCTCTGAAGCCATTAAGAAGTGAAAGCTCCATGGAGGCAACAGAACCCAAACCACTGAGATTACATTCCAGTCACAACAAGTACTTAACTGCTGTAGATACAGTATCTGGACAAGGCAATATAGTAAATAACCAACATTCAATTGTCCATTTCACTAATACAATTTTAAAAAATATATTCGTTAACAAAATTATAAGAGATAAATAAATAGTTTTATTTATTGACAAAAAATAGTTAATATAAATGGGTAGGAGAATTCCTTAATTGGAGACTTGTATCACATACTAAGAACAAAGCAAGATATTAACAGTACTTATAATTTTCTTGTTTGAGTACAAGACTTATATTTACTATGGTTCCGTTATTTTTATAATTAAAAAGAAAATTGTTTCCTCATCTCTGTGAGGAAACTATATTACTTATTTTGTTTAGGCACTTAGTATCTCATCCCTTAGCAATAATAAATCACCTCACCTCTAGAAACTGGAAAGTGCATTTCTAATTGCTTACTGAATAAAATGGGAAAAGCTGGATGCATCTGTAGAGCAAAATACTCTGTATTCTGAGAGGAGGGAAGTATTTAGGGCTTTCTGTTGTTAAAGACTTCAGTTTGCCACACTAAACTGGATCTAGAATCTGTGAAGACCAGCTTCTGGTCACCTTCCATAACAATAAAAGAACTGTTGTAAACAGGAACCATCTAGTTCTCCCATCCTTTCTAATAGTAAGTATTTGATTGTGGCTGACTGCCTGTTTCAAAATATTTGTGAAGAGGAATACCTGTTATTACAGATCATGTACAAAATTATCTTTCAAACTCATTTAAAATTCAAGTATTCAATAATTGTTAAGCTCAAGAACACAGTACTCATTCATTGTTACAAAAATATTTTGTACCTCTTAATTGGATTGTTTTGTACCATCACTAAGATCCCAGATATGTCTATTTAGTACCTTAAGAAAGGTTCACAATTTTCTGGAGTAATAGTTCCCTCCAGACATTACTCTTCTGTTCAGTCCTCCCTCCCAGTTCATGGGTTCTGCTCTGATTCAAGTCGCTAAGACTGATGCCATAGTCAAAGTTCCTTTATGTTTTCCAGAATATGGGACTTTATAAACCAATTGAAACACTCATCCATTCTTCTCATGTACAGGGGCGTACCAACAAGTGATCAGTGCAGAAAAGAGCTGGATTTTTTTCTCCTTGCATCATCCAGGATTCTTAACTCAGGTGCTCCTGCTTCCCAGGTTCATCTGACAGCAGAGAATAAATTCATATCCACTAAAACAATAAGTGAGTATTTATTAATTCCCATCTTGATTTTTGCCTTTATTTTTTAATTTGATCTTTAAAATCTATGATGATATGGCAGTATCTTTCTTTTCACTCCTTTTAGTGTGCAGCTCTCTTTCTAGTACTTAAACATTGTGCAGCCTGTTAAATGTTTACATGACAATGCACTGTTTGCTTAATAATACAGCAAAAACGTCACATAAAAGCTATATCATGAAGTAACTATTGAAAAATGTTGTCAGTAAGTCACTGTAAGCAGAATGGTTTTGCTTCATTAAAACCTAGAGAACCATACCTACTGTAGTTAAGATCATCTTGTCTTTAAGCTTGCCAAGGCTGTCTCAATAGCTTTGGAGATTTTATTAGCCTGTTTCAGTAGGGCTAACCTCCTAGTAACCAGAGTGTGAAAAGGCCAACTCAAGGCAGGATGACACAGGCTGAGTAGAGATACTGTTCTCCAACCACGGGAAGAGTGGAGCACCATCCAGCTTCAACATTTCTAACAGGCCAGCATACCCAGCAAGGAAGGGAAGCTGCACTGCAGTGTCACCCACTTAGAAATGAGAGGTTTGGAAAATTTCCACATTTCATTTCAAGGCAGACATGGTTTCAGTTTAAACACTCAGCTTTGCTTTAAAGCAGAACCCCCAGGCTTTTCTGCATATTGTAAATGGGGATTTTAATTGTTCAATTAACATTTGCTTTTTTAACAATACATCATGATTTCTGGCATTAACAGCAGCTATGCAGCTCAGCTTTCTTTGACAACTTTGCCTAATCTGCTTATTGAACTTTATTTTAAATGCTTGATTCCATGCTTGCCTCTTAGCAAGTGTAGTCATTGACACCAGCAAAAAGTGGGTGTAAAGCTCTCCCACGACAGAGCGATAACATTTTACACCCACGTTACCCAGATGTATATCACTACAAAGCAGCAGAGAACAAGGATTTTATGTTTTGGAACAATATTAGCAGATTTTGAACTGACTGCTACAGGAAACTTAAAACAAGCTCATAAACAATTAACAACAGGACACATTCAGGTTTGTGCTGATTTAGCAGAAGGCAACAGTTTATTTGTTGTTCACCTCTTGTCCTGCTAACAAGAACAGATAATTTGCTAATATATTTTAGTCCCTGCCTAGTGATCCTAAAGCATAACCAGAGAATCACAGAATATCCCAAGTTGGAAGGAACCCACAAGGATCATTGAGTCCAACTCCAGGGTCCCCAAAGGACTACCCAAAAAATCAAACCATGTGTCTGAGAGCATTGCCCAAAAGCTCCTTGAACTCTGGCAGGCTCAATGCCATGGCCACTGCCATGGGGGGCCTGTCCAAGTGCATGACCGCCCTCTTGGTGAAGAAACTGTTCCTGACATCCAGCCTGACCCTTCCCTGACACAGCTTCAAGCCATGTATGCTTGAATAATGCTAACATTCTTCACTGATCTTACAAAACAGAATAGGTATATGGAAGGATAGAACTATCAGTGCAACCACAGCAGCACCAAGTGCACTCTCCACTGAATTAAACTTTCGGGATGAGAGAACCAATACTGCTTTACCTCTCCTGCAGAAAAGTGCATCTATTACAAGACACAAAGACAAGCCCCCATTTGGGCCACAGAGCAGACCTTATTTATTTTGAGTTAAAGCCATGTAGGAGCCTAAAGGAGTGAACCACTTAACAATTTTTGCCCTCATCAGGTAATATTAGTTCTAAAATTGCTATTCTCTGTAGTGATACTGCTATTGCTCACCTCAGCCTAGCCCCCCAGCTGATAGGAGCAGTGGTCGTTGGGATCCTCAGTTGTATTTCAATGTCATGTGGCTGCAGGGGAAAGAACTGCGACTGCTCTGTACAGTGGCTCCTCCACTTTGGATCTGCTTTCAGAATTCATAAATACAATTGTTCACAGGCAAGATAAAACATTCAAATGACACATTAATCCTAGCAAAGGAAAAGAAGCACAAAGCAGGGCATTTAATGAGTCTTGACATAAAGCTTTGTCATTCAAGTAGCCGCATACATAGTTCTGCACTTCCTCTCCCCTCAAGTGCGATCTCCTGTTGTCCTTTTAATGTTTTTGCAAGATATCTCAGTTCTGCTGCAATTGCAGGTTCCCACAGTCCTTGAAGCTCATTATCTTCACTACTGCTGAAAGAAAGAAACAACACAGGAACTAAATATATACTGAATCTCAAGAAGGCAGCTATTTGCAGTGATACTTCTATGCATTTATTTTCCCTTGCAGTGCTTGCATAACCACCCCCTCTGAGCTCTGCCCATTGTGTACAAATGCAGCTGAAAAGTACTATCTGGTCCACTTCAAGTGGCACAGAAAGCTAGTTTTATCCACAGAGCAGTGCTTATTTGTTTTACCACATATGGCATGATACACCACTTTATTTTTTGCCAAATTAAAAGCAGAACCCTGAAATTTATGTAGCATGCTTTTGTCCATGCACCAAATGGTGTAGAAAGCAGTCATGCTTTATATCTGCTCCATTTTGAAAACCCATATTAGAGGAGCTTCCTGCAGATGGCAAACATCTTGGTCTCTGATTAGGGCTGGGAGAAAGTTGTTATAAGCATATTTCACTTCTCCCTTCTAAGATTATTTGCTGATATTCAAAGCAACTGTTCTTGCTAGTCAGAGATAAAATGTTAACTGCTGCTGTTCACCGTAAGGTTTGAGGATTTCAGGGTAGAACTCCAGTCAGACAGATGTCCTCATGGTTGGAACATTTCCCAAAAGGTCAAGAGAACTTGACTCTCTCAAATAACCAGGTAAGGAAGTGTATCACTTTGTATAGAAAAAGTGAGTCAAAAGTGTTTAGCTGAGCATGGTAATGTAAAGAACTTAAGAGGTTTATCATGTCAATTTGGTTTCACAGTAGAAATACCATTAAAATGGTTTGATTTTTTCTTAAATAAGTAGAAAAAAGGTAAAGCACATTAAACGCATTTTTCATCTTCCATTGCTACAGTCTTTAGAGAGAGCTTTCATAAGGGAAAGCCCTTCTACTTTGTCTTAAAGAGGGCAGTAAGTGTTCCTTTGGGACAAAATGATAGCTAGTTGAAATTGGTACTAGTCTTTAAAGCAAACCAAACAGAAAGAAGGGGAGAAAAGTACAGAAAATATGAAGAAAAAGAGCTGCTATTTTGGTGTATCTTACTTTCAACTCTCACTTGCACCTGGAAAAAGACAGGCCCAGTACAGGGTCTTATCAACCACTCCAAAACCTGGCAAACTCCTAGCAGTGTCTGATGATTACAATGCTGCTTTTAGCTGCCCTTTTAGTCATGGGTTCATAGCAGTGAAACAAGACATGCCACAGTCTTAATCAGCTAAGTCACACCTCCTAGGAGAACACAGACACACAGAGGTCAGAAAAGGACCTCTAAGAAGAGCGTAGGAAGGAAAATGGACATGAGATAGGAGGTGATGGTGAAACTCAACTGTTGTCCATTATTTATATTCCAATTGATGTCATGGATTTAGCCTAACTTACGGGGATGATAATACCCTTCCTTCTTCCTAGCAGTGCACGGACAAGACATCTGTCAGGATTGGATGATAACAGTCCAGTCTCAAATGTGCCTTCCTTTAATTTCAGCATCTGTGGGCCCAAAGAATCAGTGGAAGAGAAAAGACAGTGGCTTTACTCAACATATATTTTAGAAAGAGAAAACAGTCAGTCATGTTTTGATTTGTTTTCACACAGTGGAGTATTTTATATATTCTGCTTCTTCATCATTAGAAAGAAAAAAAAAAAAAGAAAAAAGAAAAAAAGTCAGTCTTGTTCAGACAAGCCAAAAGCAAGCAGATCATTGGAATTTTACTAGAGGAAAGATTTCAGCACAAGCAGAGATAACTATGTCATTTCCCTAAACCTTGCAAGAGTAAGTACCTGCATTTTTCATAGAAGTAGAAAAACCCTAGTTTTCTGTTTTTTCAGATTTGTCCAGTAGCATACAAAAGCCAATAGTTAAAAGTTCAACGGGATGTACCCTTGATTTAATCTTGATCTTACTGGATCTTGACATAGTAAAGACTAGATCTAGAGATAATAAAGATTTCTAGTCACCCCAGTATTGCTACCAGTTGCAGTTTCCATACTGTTTTGTTGAGGTTCATTTGTTCAACTTTTAAAAGGTTCAACTTTCTTCAGGATATTACTTCACCACCCAGAAACTAATTGTCTCTTACAATTTTTTAAAACTAGTTATCAAGCTGAAATGATTTTTCTTTATTAATTTCTTTATTAATTCTTCTTAGTATGATAACAAATTTTTCTTTTAAGCATGCATTATTCAAGATATTACTACTGAATTTTTGGCAGAATACATATTAGAATTTTGTTGTTATACAAAGTACCTCCTCCTCCTCTTATCCTCCTCCCCCTCCTCTTATTCTCCTAGATGACTTTGAGATGATAAAGCTACCAAAGGGGAACTTTTGTAAAACAAAAAATGCAACAGAAAAAATACATGAATCAACTGATGTGCACAGCCCATGCCCCAGCAACTGGATGGCCTCACTAAGCATGTGTCTATTTTTATTTCAGCAGCTATATAAATATATAAGCCCCATCTTTTTGACCAGAGTATGAATCACAAAAACTACATGCTCCTGAAAAAGCCTTCTCTCACTACATTTAATGGAATACATCCAAAGTAGATTTCTCAGTGAGACTACGCTCCCATCTGCAGTGACATTAGCAGTAAAAAATACCTCTTCATATGCTTGCTGCCCATTTTCTAAAATGAAACAAAACTCAGTATGTGACCAGAAAAAGAAAAGCAAGGCAGAAAAAAAAAGGCAATGCCATAGCTACCTACAGGGACAGAGCAGCAAGTCACATCCATGGGGTGAAGCAAGGTGCTATGTGAGGAAATGATGCAGTCAGGCCTGCACTGAGCTTCTTTGAGAACCATGCTGGACTGCACAACTGTTCACAGAGAAGTACAGAGGGTAAGGAAAGCGACACTGTTCATGCATACCCTGTATGCCAGGAAATTGGTTTTGCATGCCTCCCCCAAATATACAGTGCTCAGACTATAAAACTCCATTACAGCCAATTTAAATACATGTTGATTGTAAGTTGGGAGTATATAGATGTACAGGGAAGTGTAACAGTACCACTGAAGATAGCCCAGTGCTGTAAGGGGAACAGTTAGCACAGAACACTCCACAAGAACACTGCTACATAAGAACAGTAAAAGATAAACACCCCAATCTCTTTGCCAGCAGTCAGGCCCTGAGGAGGTGAGAGGAGATGAAGATTTGCTTTATGATCCAAATTCTGTTGGTATTTTTTTCAGTTTGATCCTGAACAGCCATAGAAAACTTTCTGTTCAAGCATCTGATGCTTCTTGGTGTCACTATGGATAGCAATTCAACCATAACCAAATACATATCTCTCAATTTTCTGACAACAATGCCTTAGATGAAGGTCTGCAATTTAAAATAGGGAGAGAGAGGGAATTGTTCTCCTGGTTACAGAAAGCCATCAGTGCAACACCCAGGAACATACCCAGGAACATCCAGAAGGATGCACAGCATCCTACGTTTGCACAGCACCACATCTACTTCCAGTGGGGAGGGATAGTGCCATCCCATGGGAGCAAGATCAGATGCATCCATGGGCATTACTCTGATTCAACATCTCCTGAGATGCCCCAGTGAGATATATGCCCCCTGCAGTAACATAGCAACACCTTCCACAATTATTATTATTTTACCAGGAGCAGACTGCTCATCTTGGCCAATGACCTGGCATCTCACCCCCATTTGCTGCTTACTCTAGCTTTGATTTTCCTTGAGTGCAGATAGAATATCTAGTTATTCTGGTTTGCATGTGAAAACCACAGAAAGAAGAGGTTTGCTCTACAGTTTACATTACAAGTTACGATTTGCTGTTTAACTTACAGTTTCGAGAGTATATCCAAGACCTGGAATACGACCAGTAAATCCCTTTAGTGTCAGCCATCACTTTCTCTCATTCCTTGATTTGCCAGAGAAGAAAAATGTCTTTTGACAAGAAAGTCTTAAGAAACCGTATATAAGAAAGCTTTGTAAAAAATCACATTTGTGCCTTGTGCTTATGTTCTTGTGCATCTGGTCCAATTGAAAGCAATGCATCAATAGCCTCATGTGATAGTATTTAAAAGTAGTAAGCATGGGAGTAAATTCCTTAGCTTTGTATGTTATTGAATCTAATGCACCAAGGTCTGATTCTAAAAGGGTGTCTCCTGCAATAGTTAATGCAGATATTTGAGCATTGCCATGCAAGTTCTGAGCAACCCTTCTGTTTTACATAACATTTCCCTTCAACACCGTAGTATTCAAGCATTTCTGAAATGAGCAATGAGCTCTTGACTGGTATCTGTCACACTCAGTTCATTTGAGAGAATTAACACTCTCTACTGGAAAAATGGAACATGCAATTGTTCAGAATGGGTTTGACATTTTTTAAATGGCATTGAATTAAACAGCATTGAAGAGAGTGAGTGTGCCATGCACTCGGACTGAGAAATCATTACCTTTGTATCAGATCCTGTCTCCTGGAAAATTCATTTCAGAGGATCAGATGTGAGCACTGAACATCAAAGCTTTAGAAACAGCGCTAATCTCTTAAGGTGATATCCTAGGGAAAAATCACCACAAAGAACAAAACATTTTTATAAGTTAGGTAAGTGCTTGCTCCATTGGATCAAAGATGAAATGTGAAAAAACAGTTTATATTGGCCATCAAGTTATGCAGTGCTTTATACAGTTACACAGTGCTTTATACAAACCAGGAGGAAGTCCCTTGCCCCCCAAAAAACTCTCATGCTCTTAGTGTTTGTATCAAAAGAAGTGATGCCAGTTTGATGCTTAAGTAATCCTTCAAGCAAAGGACATTTAACAACAGGAAGACATGATACTGTGTCATTTGACACGCTGGGTCCTACAACACATACCAAAACAGTGAAGAACAGCAGTGTTACAGAGACATCAGAACAGCAGGAGAAATAAAATTGCTTGGAAAAAGGTTAGACAATATCTGAGAACAAGGTCATCTCAGAAACTGAGATGTGAACACAAATTTTGCTTGCTGAAGGGGTTTCATTGTACAGATGGTTACTACTTCTGTGTCCCAAAGAGTGTATGTGTATACTGTACATGCTAGGTTCTGCTTAATAAAAAGTGTTTTTTTTTCTACCTCCATTAACAGCCCACTTTTTGGTAAGAAAATTAAATTTTAAGATATTTGAGCTTACACAGCCCAGTCTCAGGTGCAAGAACTATGGCCAAAATGTAGCTCTCAGCTGTGTTCTTGCCTTCCCTTAGAGCTCTGACTAGGTAAGGAGCCGTAAAATTTCTTTCAGATGACTAGAAAGTTTATATATTTTGTGTGCCTCCTGGCTGGTACTACTCTCCAGATACTCATACACATATTTAGGGGTAGTGGTAAACATAAATCTCAAGAGATGAAATCTAAAAGTCTGTTATGCTAACTGATGGAAAGATTCCTTCTTGGTCTGGCTCTGTTGGCTTTTCTTTCCCTTTCTGTGTTACATAAAACAGCCTTATAGGTCTGATTCCATTTAGTTGTCACTTAGAGTGGATATTTTTAGTCCATAAATTTCAACACTATCTTGAAACAGTGTTAAGCTAAGGACATCCAGTGATATGAGTGAGTGTAACTTGACCCTGTTTTTCTAAACAACATAGATGCTGATAGTATTAATCTCTCTTTCTATACCTATGTTTTCAAACTGAAATCTTCAAGCAGAAAGTAATTCAGTAACCACTGTCCCTGGGTAATTATCAGACACCAGAATCCACTGTAAAGAAGATGCCAGGCTTCTCAGACTTTCTGAAGAAATCCAGATTTGGAAACCCTCTGTACTAAATGGTGTTCTTGTCCACTAGTAAGTCTGTCTTCTTCCCAGATAGAATTCTTTTTTCTCATGTTGTCATGCAATTTTTTTAACTTTAGTCAGGAGAAAATTTCACATTAACCCTGTAACAACAGAAAGATGCATTTAAAAGAATAACAATAAATACACTAATGCTATTCAGACGTAGGATGATCTTTATTAAGATGCTGGAAAGCCTAAGAAAGGATGAATATTGACAAAAACAAGATTTTCACCTGTTGTACTCTTTTTCACCTTAAGGAAAGAAAATTTCACCCAGTTAAAAGAAACCTTTGGATACAATATAGCCCTAATTCCTTCAGTAATATTACATGTATTCAGTATTTAAATGACCAGTTTATCAAGAACACAAAGGCCTAATTTCAGAACTGGATGGCAGGTGGATATGCAATTAGCAGCCTACAGGGAACTGAATGCTGAACCTACTTAAATGACTGTTATGATAAAGAAGTTTGACTGTCCCGTTTCTTTCCTTTTTGGACTTTTTCTACCCTTACAGTATCTCAGTACTTCTACCTACTTAATAAGATTTCTTGATATACAATGTCAATTTGTACCTTCTAGGGCTGTCACTCTAAAGTTTTCTATACATGACATTTACATACTTTTAGTATTTTATACCAGTTACTGTTTCAGACTGCCCACTTTGTTCTCCCACTCAATTCTGTACTGATTCATTATTCCAGTTTAAATTTTACAAGCAAATTTTTAGCTTTTTCCATCCTTAACTTTATTTCTTATGGTCAACTATACACATACATACTGCTGAATGCTAGAAAATCCATTTTTGTACTTGGCTTATAGTAACAATTCTTTTTATTTAATAATGTATTTTTGGTGACTGGTTTCATGTTTTCAGAGTCATCCTAGGAATCATTTTATTAGGAGCAGTAACTTGTCACAAACTGAATCAGTAACTCTGTTTCTCTAAAATTGAGAAAGTGGCTGGCTATGCATCCAGCTTTGAGATTTAATCCCCTCTAGTTAGCCTTCAGAAACATTTTCCTAATCTGCTTGAATACCCCAGAAAGTGACACTTGATCAATGTCAAAATTCAAAGAGGGATGCCAAGGTCCCCAGGCATCTCAGTGTCTGAATGGCGGGAAAAAACAAACAAACAAACAAACAAAACAAAACAAAACAAAACAAAACAAAAAAAAAAAAAAAACACTAAAATCAGAAACTTATTTGAATGGAAGGAAGCCCCTAAAATCCAGATTTTCCAAAACAGAAAACCTGTTCTACTATCTACTATAGATAACAACATAAGTTTAAGATAACAAAGTTAGCCAGAATATTACAATTTTATTCTGTTCTAGCCAGATATGGAAACAAACTCAATTGATTTTTACAGGTTTATTTTTTCCTAATTAACTTGGGCCAAAGTAAGGTCTCAGTGTCTGATATGCTGTTTCCTAGTTTAAATACATAGTACCTTGGTGTTCAGGCCTGGTTTTAAAGATGCTTAGACTTCAATGTTTGCTAAAAACAGCGCAATTAAAGAAATGCATTCACCAAGACTGAACTCTAGATTTGCTTGGATTTTATGTATCTGTACCTTCACAACTTCTGATGAATAATTGCACAGTGGAAAGTCATTGCAAATCTAATTTCTTACAGAAAAAAATGATTACTTTAGTTCTCAGAAGTTAACTTAAGAATGTGAAGTCTTCTCATAGAAGCTTTAAAAAAAAAACAAAAACAAACAAAAAAAAAAAAACCTTCTAATATCTTCATAAATCTAAGTATTTGATGGTCTCAGAGTGACCCTAAACAGATTTTGATGACTGAGAAAGCTAGTAAGCAAGCACTAGTGTAATTTGCTGGCCCTGCCTTACTTTCAAGTTACAAAAAATAAATTGCAGAACTGAACTGGCAGGGAAAATGTTAAGCTGGAGCTTTTCAGCTGTGTCTTTGTCTGCAAAGCACATAAAATGAATCATATTATGCATAGTCCTCTGCATTTCTGAGACAAAGTCATGCACCAACTAAAGATAGATTTTAATCCTACAACCTATGTGAGTTTCTAAGGAAGATGATGTAATTCAAGGAGGAGGTAATGGTATAATGCAGAATTAACTGGATAAGGTTCGACAGCCTGTAGAAGAGATGAGAGCAAACGATTTTAATAGTGTCTTCTGAGCTTAAAAACCACAAAAGCCTTGCTTTGCTTTTTTTGAAAACTGATCATCAAGACTGCAGTGCTGTTTGACAGTTTTGGACAAGACCAAAACTAATGCAGAAAAAAAAAAAAAAAAAAAAAAAAAAAAAAAAGAAGAAGAAAAAAAGCTACACTAATTTTCAAAAGAGAAAACTTGCTAAAACTTTTGAAAAAATAAAATGTTGAAAAACTGGCCTCACACTAACCTTAGGGAATATGTATACTGCCAAGACTTTTCACACACACCCGTTTGCCTGTTCTTGCTGCACTTGTATTTTCCTAACTCTTATTGTACCCATCATAGTGGCAATGCTCATGTAAACTTGTTTTGCAGCAGCTTAGTCTTTATCTGATCTTCGCAGCTTGAGGGACTGGGAGTGCTTCTCTGTTTACTTCTCTGCTGCAGAGCCACACAGTCTCTTCCAGCACACCAAAACTATTAGAATGATGAATTATCCATTCCTTTTGTTCCCAGATACAACCATCTTGGTTACTTGTATGACTAAATATTTGTTGTCATCTCACATTCGTAAGTATTCTACTGTGGCTGAAAGTGGCAAAACAGCAACACATAAATCACAAGTTTTACTTTTCCATTCCATACACCACAGCCCAATAAAAAAATCATGATAGACTGAAGAAGCTGAAAAGGAACACAGACCTTACAGCTCTGTGTTTGAGAGAGCAAATGCAGGTATTTACCAGACCACTTAAATGCTGTGAAGACCTTTTATAACAATTACTTGCTTAGAGCTTTTACTGTGTCATTTTTATTATGTTAAACGGAAGAGCAGTTGAGCTGCTGCCCTGAATCTCTCTCTGAGGAAGGATTTTTGTCTCTACAGACCATACAGGGAACCTCACGCAGCTATGTTCCTAAATCAGGTGCCCGAACATACACAGTGTGACTGCTCTTGTGCATAGGGTAACGCACTTACACCCACAACCAAGACAGCCTTTTTGCCATTTGAAGCAGAGTGCACTCTCCCAGGCAGGCTTGTTTCATGCACTGGCAGCATTCTGCATTCAGCTGAAACCCATGTGAGCAACATGGATCTGACAGAAAGTGCCGTACAATTGTTGCCTTACACAGCCAGCTGGGAGGCCAAAAATTGTGCTCTCATGCTGATACACCACCCTGGTGCTACAGTAGGGTCACAGAGCCCCAAAGGAAAGTGTCTGCACTTACCCAGTCATGCCAGCTCACACAGCCTCGAAGAATGGGGCACCTCCGGGGTAATGTTACTGTGCTGTCAAACTCCTTCTCCCAGAAAAGCTGCCCAAGCTCTCAGCTCTGCTGCCAACGTGTGACTACATGCTGGGGTAACAGTAGGCTGTGGGATGGGCAAGCTCAGCCCCTACAGTGGTGTGAAGGAGATGAAGCTACAGGAGAGGGGACTGTAGGATTCAGGGCCAAGGACTGATGTTTTACAAGGGGCTTAGAGGTCTCCAGGGATCTGTTGTACAGGGCTGCAGTAGACCCAGCAGCGACTGTACGCCCCAGCTTCCCGCTAGGCCTTGGCTGTATTCCAGCCCCAGGGCCCTCCTTTGGGGAGCTTCCATGACAAGGCAATGACTGAAAGGGAGGTGCTGCATGCCCCTGCCAGCCAGATGGGGCAAGGAGGAGAGTTGGATGATGGTGCACATGGTACAGTGAGCAGCCTCAGTACAGCCCTGCTGTCATCTCCCTCTTCCCCAGGGCCTGCCTTCAGCCTCACCTCCTTGGTATCCCTGGGAGCCCTTCTGCACGAGGAAGAGGAGAGGAGTCCTTGTACCTCGCAGGACTCAGGCAGTAGGGACACAAACCCACCAAGACCTATCCTTGTAGGACTCAGCAGCAGAAGGAAGGGAAAGAAACCCTGGCTCAGGGAAGGAAGATCCTCACAGCACTCCCAATTTCTTCCACTCTCCAGGTGCAAATTCAAACTAAAGCTCTCCCTCCCCTTCTTTTTAACCTCTGTCCCCTCCCTCTGAGGATTTATTTCGTTCCTACACTGCAGGTAGTATTGATGATAACTCTCTGATACAGTCTGTCAGGACCCTAATAAAGTGAGGTTTAAGCATGAAACAATTCAAAAGTCAGTGACCTCAATTTGCACCAAGTTTAATTATTTTTAATTTTTTTAAACCATTTAAAAATGTCTTCTCCTTTCCCTGCTACTGGGGGAGAGTGGGTGGAAGCTGTGTGAGGTGGCTGGCTCTGTGCAGCGTCCCAAGTGCACTATTTAGGGCTTGTTCTCATCGTTCTGGCAAGTTATTCTGCAGCTTAAACTTGTGAGATTTGTCTCCACGGTAGGGAGCTTTTGGTTCACTCGTGGCAAGTGAACAGAGACATATTGTGGTGTAGCATTCCTAAATTAGCCTGCCAAAGATAGGTACTATTAGGATAAAATAAGGAACAAATGGAGCACTTTCTTGTCTAAAATTAGGCAAAGTGTTCACAGAGCCATTACAAAGCATGATCCCCATTCTAAGCTTCAGATTTTGACCATATTGTCTGACTTCAATTTCACTGGGTGATTCTTGTACAGTAATTACCAATGAAAAGATTGGTATCTTTTAGTAAATTAGTTGTATGCTAGAAAACTCTTACTATTTTAGCATTTGGTGACTGGTTCAAGTAATTACCCTAGCTGTGAAAAAAAAAAAAAAAGTGGAAAAAAAAGTTCCTGTGAAAGTCACTATGCTTGTGAACTCTTTACATTCAGGCAGGGCTTTGCTATAGATCTCATCAGGAAGTCTTTCTTCCCAATGGAAGGTAGTTTGTAAATTTTTGAATTTTCTTTTGGCATTTCCTCCTTCAAACAATTCAGCAGTACTGAAACCTCTTGTTTTCAGCGCTTAGAATAAGCAGAATGTGACAAAGGTCTGAGAACCTAAAATACTCATATACACACTATTTATTGCTGTTATACTTCATATTTACCACAGGTATTTTTACTGTGCTTTTTAATTCACTGCAATGTCATAACCAGAAACACAGTCCTTAGGTGTCGGTGTTTCAATACTCAATAAACATACTCAAAGGGCAATAATCATGGTATAAATCAATTACCTTTTTAGTCAAATAAAAGTCTACATCTGAACTGTGGACTTTTCAGCTAGATCTCATTACCACACCTTTCAAGCAAACATTTCTAATAGCTTAACACATCACCAACAAGCAGGGAATACGAACATTTGCAGGGTAACTTAGGTGTCCTCTTAGTGTCATTATACCTTCAGGGTTAAATAAATTTCAGTGAATAAAAATATTTAAATAAATAAAAATATTTAAATAAATAAAAATATTTAAATAAATAAAAATATTTAAATAAATAAAAATAAATTTCAAATATTTCAGCAAAATAAAATTAGTCCTCACACCTTGGCCACCTTCCTCTCTGCATCTATCTTTTATATGGTTAACTCATAGCAAGCAGCCATAGAGTAAAGCAAGACCAGGTTATTTTTCTGGCTTTCTAGGCAGAGCAGGGAGAGGGTTTGCCCTGCAGCATGGGGGCACCTGCTCACAGCCACAGGCACTGGCATCAGCAGGGGTGAGAGCTGAGGCTGGGGACAGAGCCAGCCAACGGCAGCACCAGTAGGTTGCTGGCAGGCTCCCTTTTGCACAACCCGCTGTGCATTAGCGTAGTCTAAATAAGCATTTGGCAAGCCTCACATCACCTCATACAAGAGCATCTCCCTCCTTAACGTCATTAATTCTGTGATAAATACATCTCATTCCAAGTAGGAACAATCAGGAAGGCAAAATTCTGGAGGGGATGGCGCAGAGAAGCCTCCAGAGTTTGGCTAGACCTTACCAAAACCATTCCAGTGCTTTCAATAGGATTACCACTGTGCAATGGAAATGAGAAAAATGGGATTATAAGTAGTCAAAAAATACAAATCTGTATGTGACCTGAGTCAACTCATTACCATGTTAGATACTAGGAGTATATCAATTCATCTTCAAGCTCCTATATTTTGTCTTCATTACTGAACACTACAATTGCAGGACAATCTTCCTCATATTTCCATTGTAAGCTATGGTCTTGCAGTAGACAAGTATGTACTCGATTTTAAGTTATAAAATATAAGCAGCTTTAAAAAATGAAGAATGTAGTGAACTCTTATTGTAATAAGATCACACATGGAAATTAAAACATGCAGTTTCAGTACCTGAGCATACCTCAGAACAAGAGAGCTTGGGAACACAGAACTCCAATGGCATTTTCTGAAATAACTAGAATAATCTAAAGGTACAGCTGAGCAGATAACAGTTCAGAGGATATTCGTAGAAGATGCTAAGATGCCTGTACTCACAGTTTCCATACAGATAAATAAAAACCTTTATTTGTAGTCAGCTAGAAAAGGAATTAAGCTGTTTATCTGACTGCCCATGCAATGTTACATGCATTTATTAGTCTGTTTACCCTCTGATGCTAAGCAGTTTCTCAAACATGTACCTAACAATGCAGCGTGTCCTATAAATTTGCAGTACCTTTTGCAACATCAAAGATGATGAAGGAAACAAAAAATAGAGTTGCTATCAGTGGAAACCAAATCTTTTTAGTTGATGGATGACAGGAAATCTTCCATAAGGACCTTGGTAATTAAAATGTCAACCAAGTTAGATTGTTCTTCCTGTGTGAATGGCATCTCTTCTTAATTATCCATTCTTTATATGGCACTTGGATCCTTCAGACAATCAAACGTAGCAAGGCTAAGTTCACACTCCAGTAGAAAAATGAATCATCCTAATTAACGTTTGTTTCAAGAGGCTAGTACTCTCCAGTCCACAAGCAACAGAGTACCCTCGCTCTCCCTTGAGAGGGAGACTTGTAAACCACGCTTAGCTATTCTCTAAGGGCATAGAATATAAAAGCTGTAAACTTTCAAGCTAAACAAAGGATTCTCACTCTTCATGAAGAATATTCATATTTATCAACACAAGCATTGGTGAGTAATTAGACTGCTCCTCTAGCTCTCCCTCATGGAGCATACAGCTATGCTTGTAGAAAGGCACACCTCCTAAATGCATATGTACAAATTCCAGTCAGGTTGTCCAGATTAAGCAGAGGTATTTCAACTTTTGTCATTTTGACAACACTAGGCAACTATAATATGCCTGAACCATAAGGCAACTCCTCCAAAGTTGATAGTCCAAAAGCAACCACTCCTTTTGTAGGCTTGCTCTTTTCACGTTGTGCCTACACAGCACTTACCTCATCTGATCATATAAATGCTGTCCTGTTATCTTTCTGACGGCACAAAACATTTTATGCTTATACATCGTTTTTCCCTCAAGAAGTCACTTCTTAAATTATCACGCCTTTGGAAATACAACATGCTTGGCTACGGTTTATGTCTGGTAATCTAACATCCACTGTTTGTGAATTCTAGGGTTAAAGAAATATGTAGCAGATTTCAGATTGTGGGATCAGGAATAATTCCACTGGCTTATAAAATACAACCTGCAGTACAGTATATCTGGCTCCTCCAGAGTAACTGGGTACCTGTCTTAAGCAATGTTTCACTTCACTGAGAAAGGCCAGTTTGGTTACTCTCTACTAACAGAATGTATTATAAAGCCAGGCCAATTGCTTTCTGACATGGATCAGGTTTACATTACAAATTATAGCACAGCCTATGTTTGAGCTTTGATTAAAGGATCAAAAAGATTATACAGACTACATGAATATTTAATTAATGAGTTGTATTCATTGGCTTAACAGGGCCCTTTTTGGGGCTCAAATTGGAACACAAATTGGTGCCTGGCAAGACAGCTTAAGTGCCTTGTCATAGCGTTATCCAGCTGCTGAGTCCCCATTCCTTCCAGCAGTGACATGTCTCCATGCACCACACTACCCCAGTTGCTTCTGCATGCAGAACTTGCACAACTGCTGTAGCACCTCTCTGTCAGCAGCTAGGGAGGAATCCCAAGAATAAAATTCATGCAAGCTGTTAGCAAGAGGCAATCTGCTTCTGTGCTGACAATTCTGGATTCACAGCAAATCAGAAGAGAGGTCATCTGGGAAAAATGGACTTCACTGATTTCTAGCTGTCAGGCAGGGCAGGATTAAACTGTACATCCGTGCAAACCTGCCTCTCTTCCCTATGGTCAGACACACAGCCACACCGAGTCTGAACACACCAGGAACTGTATCCTGCAGTCATTGTTGAGCCCATTTCCCCTTGCAGCAGCAAACACGTGGCAAACGTACCAAGTCAGTCACTGGGGGCTCCTGCTAGGACAGCCCAAGGCTGAAGGCCACAGCGAAGAGCTGAGGAGAGGCTGGGCTCCAGATGGCTCCACAGCATGGCCACCCAGGCATTGCACCATACGCTGCGGCCAGCAACATGGTCCTTGCTCGGCAGGTACCCCAGGCTTTTAGCTGTATGTGACCTGCACCTAACGCTGCACTATTCAAACAGCCCAGTTCTGCAGCTGGGATGGGGGTGTGCTTTAAACATGGCCTCATAGTTAGCAGGACCAGATCAGGAATACCTTCTATAACATGTACCCATCCAAGATGGCTGTTGAATTTCATGGGTATCACACAGCCACAGGTGAAAATCATAACAGTTGATGAAAGCATTAGTTGGACTGAAATATCACAGGCTAGTCAGGAAATTAACATTTGAAATTATAGGCATAGGAAAGGAGTGAGGGAAACAACAATGAGCAGGCAGCATTCCCTTAACAGCTATAATTCTAATATTTACATCAAAATATTGAATGTTAGTTAATGGTTTTCACACAATATCCATCAAGCAAGATGCACACACTACAGCACAGAAAAAAAACCTCCATTGCAAATATTAAAAAGTTTGTGATGGTCGTGACAGAAATAGACATACAAAATGCCTCAGTTTCTTCCTCAGAAGAAATAGTCATGATGCTGCACGCACCAGCTTTCCTATGTACAATGTCTTTCAGGGAGAAAAGCAAAAACACAGGTTTCTTCTTAAATTAACTGTTTTGGATTGTGCATGGGTTCTCAAACTTACTAATGCTAAGGGCTGCATTTAAATGTAATGCCAGTCTCATGTCCAATTTCCTCCAAACCCATAATAATTATTAGCTTTGCTAAAGTACTTCTTACATCGGGAAGGGACAGAAAAGCAATCCATGCCTTTCCAGCAATTAGTGAATACAAGCTTTGAATATTAAGACACCTTTTTCCAAAAGGGCCCCCTGTAACTCAGCTGCATAGAGATGAACACTTGGGTTGTTCCCTTGCTTGCTTGGTCTCCTTCATCTTCCAGTGCCTTCAAGTCCCCAGGCAGTGAAGGAGGAGGACACAAGTTCTGTGCGAGAGGTCACATGCCCAGTGGCTCCATCAAGAGCTGCCTGGGCTCTGCTGCTTCTCATCCCCCTCCAAGGGCTGTGGAGATGGAACTGTTACGTGCCACAGCTACCTTACCAGGGCCTGGGCTGGGCAAGGGTTTGTGTCAATTTCCCACTTGAACTGTGAAACCAGCCAGTAGCCAGGAAGTTGTTTTATCATCCTTTACCATCACACTTCATGAAGAAAAACAGCAGCTAATAAAGGCCAAGACACACAGTGGGTGGATGGATCAGAAAGACTCCCACAGACAATACAGCCTGACTGCAAAGCACGGCCTCCTCACAAGTGCTGGCATTTGCAACAGAAGGTAGCAAAACAATATGTCTGACTTCCAGACTTCTTGGCAAATAAGCATGGGTGGAAAAGAAGGATTGTAACAGGCTGGAAGCTAAGTAAAAACTCCAGTGGCAAGAATGGAAGTAGCAGCAAAAAACGATGAGCAGACTGCCTAGTTGTAACAAAGTATACAGCCATTAAAAGTACCATGAGAAAATTAAATAACTTGCTTATAAGCAAGGCATATTTTACTTACAGATCAAGAGACAACAGTATAAAAGATGTGACAATACTGTGATTTTTCTGATATTCATAGAATTACATAAAATATATATTTAGGAGGAAATTTAGCAAAGAGAAGCTCCTTTTTCAAAAAGGCCAAGTGAAACTACGACAGCATACAGAAAGCATAATGCATCTTTCACATAAGTATCAAAGACGAAGTGCAAATATCTCACTAAAACAAATAGTGTTTTAAAATCACAAGAGGCTTGGAATCATTAAAATGTTTTTTGTAGCAATATGTTAACTGCTGGTATTTGCCTATCCTTGTCTGCTGAATCAGGCACCTTTACACGCTCAATCATTCAGACTGCAATACAGAATCAATACCCAGGCTGCTGATTTTGTTCAGCTATGTCCCTCAAATGTCCCTGAGATGGATGCTTACAATTGATCATACTGGACCCGTGACTGAAAAGCTCATCTCGTCTTGGCTTGATAGGGTACCATTTTCTGTCAGCCAAGTGTTTCAGAATGAAGCTAAAAATTACTTTCATAGTCCCAGCCATCTATCTCAATGAAGCTGAAGGAGGTTTAAAAGCACATTCTGTTAATCCTCAAGTGTTTTTGACATGATTTGAACACTGAATTTTCCCTCCAGATTATTGCATTAGGGCTGATCAAAGTTGTGTTTGAGCTAAGCAGCATTTTTTCCATGGACTTTAGTAGCAGCTGGATCAGACACTAGAACTGCTTCTAAGAGGCACTCACTTCAACTCCCAGGCAGTGATTATGACAGCAGACATATGCTAATCAAGAACTGAGAATAAAACAGTACCATAAAAACTCCTTTCACTCTACTCCCTCCTCCAACTTACTTGGAGCTGTAAGAAAATGCAGGCTAATTGAATCAGTTCATTGAGTGGTAAAAAATGCATCAGTAACTGGAGACTTTGTGAGGAAGAACAAGTATTTTAAAGCTCAAGAAATTGCAATGTTGATCTCCAGTGTGGTGCTTTAAAATCTTTTTGAAAAATAATGCTGGAAGTGCACATCAAAATCTTCAACAGAATCCATGTCAGACACTTCTTGGAGAATAACAAGAATATGGATGCGGCAGCAGGATTCTGTTGTGGGATAAACTATCAAAAGATGAGGCAAAGCATGAAAAAATGCTGCTGATCCAACAGCTGAAATTCTAAAATCTTATAGCCTTAGCTGACTGCTGCTTCCAGTTTTACAGCTTCTTCACCTAATGTTTAACTGAAGAAGTCAGCATTTAGTAAATACACAGTACACTCTTACATCATATTAAGTTCCCAGTGTCTTGCTTCAGTGCTTCTCAATTTATGTGTATAGACAGTACTGTAACAAATAAATTAAATTAATTCCTTTAAATTAATTCCTTTAGCTGCTCTGAGATTTGAGGAACAACATTTGAGGAAGAAGAACAAAATTTGATGAAGAAAGTTAAAATTAAAAAAAAAAAAAAAAATCAAATGCTTACATGTATTTCCTAAATGAAGTATGCAAAGATGATCACTGTTTTCTAAGCAGCAAACTTCTTGACTAATGAAGTTGTTCTGCAAAACCTTGGCTGAGTAACATTGTCAGATCAGGTGTTGATAATTAACTCTCATCTTGTGAGCCTTAGAGAATATATTTGCTATACAACAGTATTCTGAAGAAAGCCATCTCTTCAGTTACAGAAAAACTTATGAAAGCCAAAAATAGTAGTATAGTAATAGTAGCGAATAGCTACTGCAAAGCCTCGTTATAAAAGCCTGATTAAATGGAGAACCTTGTATCTAGCAAAGCATGAGCACTCCTAAGTAATGGTTTCTTGAAATAAAAACAGCTGAATACAGACAAGATTAAGACAACAGTTGAAAACACATCCTGATCAACGACAACAGCCACAGTATACAGTTTACCGATGTATCTCTAAAGAACAATTTACTAAGTAAATCTTGGCCATACAGTGCAGCTTTTTTTCCTCTTACCACCTGTACCACTACTGCCCTAATACAGGGAAAGATACATACGTATTTGTTCTCACAAGGTTGTAACAGAAACAAAAGTGTAGAAGGAGTCTACCAACCACAGAGAACTGACACCTTTTTAGACCTCACATTTTTACTCCACTTGTGAAGCTGTACCTAGATTTCCCCAGTTGATGGACAGATTGAAAGCAATGAAGTTGTCCACTTCCTGGGAAGAGAACACTTGGCAAGAACCTTGATGAAATTCAGCAACAAGAAAAAGTAATACGCTTTTTTTTTTTTAAAAAAAAAAAAAAAAAAAGGAAACACACATAGACAAGATATGCTGCTCACAGGACATCAGGGTGCTGAGTAACATCTTCACACCTGTATTGTGAGGTAGGAGAAGAGACAAAGAGTACAAACTAAGTACATGAAAATAATCAAATAAGAACAAAACATCCCATGAAGCTACACTCCCACACAGGAAAAAGAAAAAATGATCTGCAAACACCCTGAGTAAAGAAAACAACAAAAAATCCAAGATATATGGACATGTAGATCAGACCAATATTGCACTGAGGTCTACAAGCAGATACAGAGCTGATGCTCAATACTGCACTAAGATCTACAAGCAGATACAGAGCTGATGCAGAGTTTTAACATTTTTGAAATTCCTGGGAAAAGAAGGATGTTTGATTTTCCATGTACCACAACATTTTGCCAGACAGTGAACAGCAGCATTAGTTGAAAACAGTCAAAAACTTTCACCTAAGTAAGGATTCCAACAACTCCCAAGAGGTGGTTTTGTTGGTACTGGTGTGCTTGTTTGTTTTTTCATCTTTTTTCAACAGCTTGCATCTTACTCCTAGCAGTAAGTTGACTACAAGATAAGTATTGTTTCCTCCTTTTTCTCTCTCTCACACACACAAAAATGTAACTTATTAATCCTAAGCATGCATTAGATTAATGAAAACTTGTTAAGACTCTTCCTCAAATTGCATTTCTAGTATTCTGATAGTAGATATAAGGTATGGGCTATAGCCTTTATTTTCATTTAAAGTAAAATAAATACTGAGAACCTGTATTTTTAAGAAACATGTTTGCCATAACTCTGGCTCAACCTTCTATTCCCTATCTAGAGGAGTGCCTGTTCTTTTGAAATTAAATTATGCTCTGTGAATACTACCCCGCTAGCTTCTTTTGTTGCTTTGTTGTTTTGTTATAACATCAATAGATAAATAAATTCTTTTCACCTACCTTTTTAAAAAGCATTTGCTTATAATATCAACAGATAGATAAATAATTACCTGAAAAATTATCTGAAGAGTTCTCACCATTAAAATATTTTAAATGGCATTGGCTTTATTACTGTTGTGGATTTAAAAAAAAAAAAAAAAGTACTGGCAAAGAATGCAGTTAATATATTTTGGTTTTGCTACCTAGATGAAAGCAACCATGTAAATGAAGATGCAGCTAATATGTTGGAAATTGCATAACATCTTGTAGCCTTGCCCTTAGCCACTATAAATGGCTAACACACATAATACAAGGCCCCTGTAGGCACAGCTACTAGCCCCAATTATTATTTATATCCAGTGCTTGCCAGTCAGAAATTCCTCTTCCTGGGGCAGATAACCGGTTCAGACTTCAAAAGAGACTTATTTAAAACCTTTTACAATTCCATTTTGATGGAGCCTGCAGAGGACCCTGACTGAGAAAATACTGACATCCAGAGTAAGGGGGGTTGCTGGAGGGAAAAGCAGGAAAAGGATACTGATTTGACAACAAAGTAGAAAAGAACCGAGATAAGCCTGAACTTCCACACTGCCTCCGCGTACTTCATGCTCATTCTGTAGGAAGGGATGGCAGAGACCACCCTGGTGTGAGAACACACCCTGGTAGCCCGATCAGGAGCATTAGGGAGAGCCATACTGGTGCAATGGCAGTCAGGCAGCAATTCCTGAAAACAGGACCTTTAATTTCCCAGCTTCCAAGGTAGCTTCAGGTCAGCAAAGATAATTACTAGATTGCTTTTAAACATCCCAGTTCAAGCTGGATCAAAAATCCAAAATGCCAAGTTTGGTAATCTCAGCTGAGTTCTACTTGCACAGCTATTTTTATCAGGCATGTGGCATGGGCAAAAACCTCAGGATATTCAGCCATGGTGGTATTAATAGAACAAAAGAACATGGAGGCTTACTGCATTGGGTTTTCGGTTCTGTGTTTAGCTGGATGGTATACAAATTATGTGTGAAAGCAGGATAAACATGTTTTTATTCAGTTCACAGTATATTTCCATTTGAAAACTGGCACCTACACAGGCCTGACAATCAAATGAAATGACATTGCAGGGGGACTGAACAGGCTATGCCATGCCAAGGATATGATAATTGAGAGCATAGGAAAAATTTCTCTAGTGACTGAAAACATGTGCTGTGGCCTCTGTATGGAACAACGCTCCTGAAGTAATTAATGAAGCTATTTTTTTTCTTGCTCTTCAAATGCTTCTACAACACTATATCCATTTTTTTTATGACATGTTCATGCAAGTCAGCCAATGTTTCAAACAGTATTTCATAAAAGCCAGTCACAGGTATTAGTAAACTAGCCCCTTTCTGAAAAGCAAAACTTCTAAAAGTTAATATTCTGCCCTCAAAAGACTCACTACTACTCTCAGATTCTGGATACCACTTGTGTTTTAAGGACTTCAGACAAAAAATTAACTGAATACGTGAACCAAGGTTCACATTGTTTAACAAGGAAGCAGAAAACTCGAATTTCAACAGAAAGCAGTGGAAAATTCTCAAATACACAAAGTACCCTCACGCCCGCCCAGGTAAACTAAACTACAGAAACTGAAATCCAGTCTTCCCACAAGTAGCAGCAGCACTGAAATAGGTATCCATAATCTTACCATAGCTTTTCAATATAGTTTGATGTATGTGAACATCTTAACTGGTAGAACTATGAAACCTTTTCCTTTGTAATTTACCTTTGGTCTTCAGCTAAGACTGAAGATATGTCTTACTCAAAATGTCAAGTGACAATTTAAAGAAACCGTCCCAGTTAAAAACATTTGCACAACAACAAAGAATAATTATTCCAAATATTTTCTTAGAATGACACATTTTGCAGGCAAAGATAAAGATTTTACTCAGTGTATGACACCATGTGTGAAGGGACAAATTAACTGCATGCCATTTGAAACCCACTGCTTGTATGCAAGGTAACACACCACTGGGTTATACAGCAGTGCACCTATTTGCTCTGTCAGTTTAATTCCACTAAAGCTGTACTCACTCAGCTACCTGCAATTGATTTCAGGAAAACAAACAAACTCAAGCTGTACAAGTCAAACTCTGACCTCATTCACACATTCACAGTGTGAATTTCAGACTAATAAGGCACTCTTCTTCTAACTCTAAAGTGATAGAGAGGAGATATTCCAAACATAAAATTAAATGAACCAAAGGTACAAGTATGAAAAAGAAAGCAAAGAGTATTTCAGTTTTTACAGGCTACATACTTTAAGATCAGATTTTACTTTGTATTGCTTCTAGTATTTTGGCAGTCTAAAAGAGCATTCTACTGAGGAACAGCAATTCGGCAACAAGAATCAGCTGATGAACAGGACATATCTTAAACCCCATAATATGTAATGAGATTATTTTTCTTTTGTAAGTCATTAAAGGATAGGAGATTCTAAAGCATCTAACAACACACTTACTCAACTACTTTAAGCACCCTGTAAGAGCTTTTATACTTTTCGATTCTTAGTAAAATAATGCATATTAATTTTGGCTTTTTTTCAGATTACAGTCCATTCTATTGCCACTCAAAGAATTCAGAAAGGATAACACCACTGACAGCTTAACCTTTATTAAACTGTTGATACAAGATAATTCTTTTAGCATAAAGTCAGATGCCATTACAAAAATTATGTAACTATTAATGGATTACAGATAGAACATTGGTCTTTTCTTTACAATTAGAGACCAGAAAAACTGGATTTTCCTGACATAATATTTTAAGAAATTTGCATTTAAATAATACATGAGGCACTTTTAGGGGATTATGAACAGCTATGAACAATTAGCTCACTTAGATTTGGAAAATAAACCTACACTATTAACTGTTACTGATGGTAGTGTTGCTATTATTTGCTTTTAAAATCCAGGTTAAAATAAGCTTAAAGTTTGTACACTGGTCAGCTCCAAGCTTTCTGTCTCTCTGTTAATAGTAGCAGTTGTGCTTCTGTCATACTTTTCACATACAAAAGTTTAAATATTAATTAATCCTCACAATAAAACAGGGAGGAAGAAAGGTATTGTTACACTTTACACAGAAATGGACTAGAAATGGACTGTAGCCAGATGAAAGTAAGCATGAGTTTTCTAGGGGGACACATCTCATTTATGTTTTATCATAATACAGCATCCCTGATATTGTTCCACCACATTATATCTTTTGATAGTTTTAACTACAGTCATCATCACATAGTAAATTAAAGACCTGAGTTATTATTTAAAGAGAAAAACATTATGTACAAGCCCTAAATATGGAGCAGACAGTTGTTTATTTTTTTTTATAAAAAAGATCTGTTTGTACATTGGTTGTTCTTGGTCACTCAGTTTAAAATTTTTCCTGACTTCACAGAAAAAAAATTGCATCATATTTCTGTATGACCTTGACTTGCTAAAACACATTCAAATAACAGAAGACAAACTCTGTTCAACATGTCCACAGCCAATGGGACAAATACTAGGCCCTCATTTCAAAGCCTTCCTAAAGACAGGAGGGGTGTGCAACTTCCACATCTCACCCTATAACTAGTTGCTCAGCTAGAGTATTTGTGCAAAAAATACAAATAAAAGCATATTGCTATGATTAAGAGACCTGCAATGCATTCATGGTCCCAAGTACATGGCATACCTGAAATATATGTTCCTTGATCAAAAATTAGAAACAATCAGATGAAATACTGGATACTGGATGGCAGAAAACCTCTCAGTAGGATTTTCTTGTTGGATTTTAGTTCGTTTGGTTTGTTGGTTTGAGATTTTTTCTTTTCTTTTCTTTTTTTTTGATCAGACCAGTGACAAAAACAAACCATTTCCAACAAATACTAAGGGCAGCAATGTAAGGTAATAGATGCCACTTCATTATTCCTTCTAGCAAATGGACCATTAGAAGAAAATGCTTGCCGATGTCTCCCACAGTTATTCAGTATCATATCCCAGAATGGGTCCCAGCCATTTCTCCACCTCTGCCACGGACAATTTTTTTCTCAGTGCATAATCTTCAACCTGAGAAGAGACATGATGACAATTCATAAACTCCAGCTTTTACTGTTGACATAAAAAATTTGGATCATCTCATCACAAGTTGTTTTTGAATGCTATAACACTAGCATAATGGACAGTGCAAGTTACCTGATCTTTACATATCTTGCCAACAGCAAAATACTTGGATTTGGGATTGGAAAAGTAGAGGCCAGAAACTGCAGAAGCAGGTGTCATTGCTAGTGATTCAGTTAAACCAATTCCTGGAAAAGAGAATGAAAAAATGAAAGCATTCTTGTTCTCTGAACCAATAAGCTTGAATTCAAAGTCTTTTTTTTTGCTGGGCAACTTTAAGCAAAAACAAAAAAAAAGAAAACAAAAAACAAGAAGCTTTCAGATGAACTAAAATCATAAAACTATTTTTCATTTGTTATCTATTCCAAAGAAAATACATACAGCTTCAAATAAATTGCAGACTTTCATTACAGCATTACTGTAGAGCAACGGTATAGATTGTTTTCAAAAAAAAAAGTCTTGGACATTTTGGAAAATGGTTAACTAGAGCTTCTGAAGCACCAGAAAGTATTTTGGAATTGTGGAGCTAGAAGTGGAATGTCCAACACACAAAATATCAGAGAAAGACATATAATTTCTTTCTTTCTTACTTTTTTTTTTTTTTTTTAAAGTTACCATCTCAAGGTTTCTGTGGTCCAGGAAACAAATTGCTGAATTGGTTTTTATTTTATTTATATCTGGAATGTCTTCTTGCAGCCATAAGGATGGTAGAGTTTTTCTCTCAGTGTAGCAAAACTCTGTTTGCATGCAATCTGCTAATTAGGATTTTGCTAATTCCTTCAGCAAAAGCACTGGCAGTATTTTGAAATTTTTTTTCTTGAAAGAGGAAAAATAAAAACAACAATGAAAAGGCAAAGACAGCAATTCCCAGAACTACTTTAGTTCAATTTTTTATGCAGCTCTGCATACCCCAATTCATTGTTTTGTTGGCATTAAAATCATTAATTCACACAAATGCTGCTTAAGAATCTTATTAAGGTTGATCCAGTTACCTGTTGTTTCCTCGATGTTTGCAAGTTTCCACATGGTCAGTTTTTCTGTATGGTCAGGCTGGCTTGGATACCCAGGAGCAGGGCGAATTCCATCATATTTAATTCTGCGTAGGTCACAGAGATCTAGCTGCTCGGCACTACAGTAAGCCCAAAATTCCTTTCGAACCCTTTCATGAAGCTCCTCAGCAAATGCCTTGGGATATAGTGCAATTTTTATTATTTTTTTTAAGGGTCATCATAGCACAGTTGAGAAATTTGATTGCATTAAAATTCACATACAGTACTTATTTTTGTAATTCTGATGTTTTAATCTCTTATTGGTAGATGGCAGCGGTTTTTGATGATCCTCCTTTAAAATCCTATGTAAACAAAGAGGTAAGCTAGAGCAGTAACTAGAGAAGATAAAGTTAATTTAGTTATGGTACTGATACATCATTAGAGCACCAAAGACAATAGTCTTGATTATTTTTGGTATCTGCTCCAGGTCTAGCCGTGGAAGGCCACATCCTTCTGGCATCCGTGCTATTATCAGATGCAAATAAGGGCTACTGCTCTTTTTCAGCAGAGGATCTTCCTCCAACTGAAAGTAGGTGACAGTTGTTTTTTTGTTTGGTTGGTTTTGTTTTTTAATAAACCTACTTTTACAGCTAACACTACTTTGTCAGCAACAGTTGCCTTCAGGAGAAATTTCCACTTCAGTAAATATCTTTGGATGGCATCAAATAATAATTTCCACAACTCTTATGGGTTAAAATATACAACTAGAGCTAATCACATTTGCTCCAAAATTCCTGTAAATTTTATAGTGGTTACTGATGTGTGAACATGGAGGCAAGCAGATAGATGTAGCGTAGGACAAGGGACAGGACTGGTTGGTCTTACCTGGGTCAAAACTTGCATTCTCATGTAGATAAAGCAAGGTTTAAAAATAGTTTTAATAGTGTTGTTTTAAAATGTACTAAATTGTATTAAAATGTACTAAATTGTATTAAATCAAAACTCTCACACACAGCTCAGAGCTGCTTTTGCACTTGGTACATATGGACAGCAGACTCCCCACTGTCTCTGAAGAGGACTCACCTCTCAAGAGAGGTTCCGTAGAACCAGTTCACTTCCAGATTTAATGCAGAACATACATTAAAGGCAACAGTCTGAGCTTATGCTAAAACATGACACAGCAAGTTGTCAAACAAACTTTGTATACAGAAAATTTGCAAGAAAACGACAAAACCTCGTACCTCTGCCAACCGATCTCCAAGCGCCTTTACCATTATGATGTTGTACTCATCATCCTGTTTCCTATATTCATTGCACAACTCATCTACACCAAAGCAGGCCACAGCAAACAGGCCTAAGTAGTCACAAATGCCAGAATCCAGCGGTGCTATGAAATCAGAAAGACAGTAATACGGATCTGTGCAGGCAGAGTCTTTTTCAGCCTAAAATAAAAAGAGAAAATAATGCAATAAATCAGAACATTAAAAAAAAAAAGTGCACTCGATCTAAACCATCTTTTTTTCTTGATCTAAACCAAGACTATAGGGCTTGAGACGTTTCTGACAAACACCTATCTAGTCTTTGAGCCATGACAGCTTTCCTGTCCTTAAATTAGACAGAAAAAACATCTCTGTTCCTCTGAGGGTGTTTGGATCACTAAAAAAAAAACAAATGTCAAAGGAGAGAGATGCTGTGTTGAGCAGATATAGAGAGATGTTCTGGTTCTATTTACAGCTAGTGAGATTTAACAGCTTATTCTGCAATGTATTACAAAATAGGGAACAGTCTTGTGCCAGCCACTGGGGAAGAAGACAAATTTTCCATCTCTTACAGTCAGATTCTACATTTGTTAACAAAACTGCTGGTTGATAGTTTGCATCCCAATTATGCAAACTGCAGAATTCTTCAGCAACTCCCACTATGGAACGCCCATGAGAGTTTATAAACACTCACAGTTTCTTATCCTATAAACCATGTGCTCAGTAGTCCAGAAAAAAAAACATGTCTAGGTTTACGCTATCTACATACAAATTGAAACAAAATTCACCCATCATTACCAGTAAATTGAATCCCAAACAAGGTTCAAAGGGGTTTATAGGAAGTTAACACGGGGAGTAGAATATATTCCACTTGTAAATGTATCCAACTTACAAAGAAAGTTATTTCATGGCTATCACTTGGCTGAAAAATCCTCTCCTGGTTTTCTTATTCTGTGACACTGTTTCAGTGTTTAACAATGCTTTAAACTAATTTCCAACTGCAGTTTCATAAAAATTATAAATAAAAATACAAAAAAAAAAACAACAGAATTCCTGAAAAACAAAGATGTACGTTCAACAGTTTCTATAGATTACTAGATTACAGAAAGTACCATAAAACTGAAGAAATATTTTTCTGCCTATGTATATGACCTCTATATTAACATTAAGGTTCTTTTGTAATGATCATAGCTAAAGAAAACCCTAAACATATCTACAACTTTTAGGTTTTCATCACACGCTTAATGGTGCCAACATCATGGAGAGAACTCTGTGTTCTGAAAAGAAGGTTTTATATAACAAACAGAAGACAGTTATTCTCTTCTATTATGCTCTGGTGAAGCCTTTGCTGAATTACTATGTATGCTAGACTGAAAGACATGTAGCTAAAATAGAGTCCAAAAGAATGGTACCCACAATAATACTCTTAATCTTTGAGAAAAGCCTGACTAAATTGGGAACATATGAGGAAAAAAAGAATGAGGAAAATAACAGTGTTCCAATATGTAAAAAAAAAAAAAAAGGAAAAAAAAATCAAATAACACAGTCTTCTTGGGAAAGCATTGGGAAAAGGCCAGGAAAAGAAAGTGTAGTAAACTTGATTTACATGGGATATCAAAATGTTTAACTAGTTAGTAAGGCCCTGGAACAGCCCTCCTTGAACATTTGTGAAAACCGTTTATATAAATATCTGCCATAGGCTGTCTACTAGATCCACCTCCTTGCAATAGATTATCTATTCCAAAAGCTGGAATAAACTTAAAGCCATGTATTTCTTAGTACAATTTTGAAATATTGGCACAAGACTGTCCTCATAGAAGACTGTACTCCAGAAATTTAGGTATTTGTTAGATTTGTTTCTCCAATGTTTGATGACTGCGTACGTGAACTATAAAGACACCAAATTGGAATGTTCGGAAGAAGTAGTAGAATATGTTGAAAATGTTCGATCTATCAAAATAAATGCAAGCATATATATGATTTAAGCATAAACACTTAAAATAGTTATTCTTACAAGCAGAATTAGCAGTAAACTAATTCTAAACTGCCTCTTAATCGAGAGGAATTTTACGTAAGTTGCCAGAAACATTTATCTTCACTGAGCATTATTTTGCTAGTATTATAACTAAAGGTATTTTTAACCTTCAACACATCCAAGCAGAATGCCTCATTTAAAGCAGAATCCAGGGATATTATTAAAGAACTAAGGCTCATTAGATTCTAACTTAGTGCACAAAATTTGTGACGAAAACATACAGCACAGTGCTTTCAGATGGCTTAAGTATTAAAACGAGAACAGAAAACACACCATTACCTAAAGCTGTCAAATACATAAAACATTCTGTACCGCTGCAATACAAAATACTACAAATACTACAAGAACCTGGGTCATCACTAATAAAACCATGTTACTAGTGAAAGAAATGTCAGGATGACTGCAGACAGATTACAACACCTATTTTCTGCACAGATTTTATTAGGACGCTTGTGCTCTATTCTTGCAATTCAGAAAAAAAAAAGTCATTATTTAACAAGTGTTCTGTCATTGTACCTGTTGTCTCAGGCCATGAAATTTTGCTATCGGTTCCGAAGATCCCACTGCCTCTTCTACAGCATATAAATAGATATCATCTTGAACACTTTGAGCTGGCCAAAATCCAACCACACCCCTGGCTTGTAATTTCTTTTGATTGATCAACATTTTCAGCAGATTTTGAGCATCGTTATAAACTCTCTTTGCTTCTTCACCTATCAAAAAAAAAGAGAACCCTTTAGAAAAGACGTGCTTTCACAACCAGTTTAAACAGGTTTAAAAACTGCTGAAGATTGGTTCCTTTTCCAGGTAATTTTTTGATGACCGCAACAATGTGTCAGCTACAGCATAAACAATAGCAGTACAATTATGTGTATACCACTGTAAAAATATACATCTTAAAACAATTGTTTGAGCCAGCACCATTCCAGTAGAGGCAGAGGATGCAGAATGAAGTGAGCAACAGGGAAAATGTGTGTGCACCTCATTACCACAGTGCAGCCAATCCAGAACATTTATTTCTGTGTCACACCTGCAGTTTCATCACGTATTTCAACACCTACTAAAGTTCAGTATCAAAAAGAGACAGAGCCTTCTTGACATCTTCACCCTTAACAGGAACATGTGTTAATTGCTCTGTCACCATTTTCTGTCATTAAAATACTGCCCTGTATTTTGTAGGTGAATTCTAAATATGATTAAGCACTCTTTCTGCCTCACGTGCCAATATGCCAGTAAGTGTTGTTTTACACAAATGATTTCAGTGACATTTAAGTTTACATGTATTTTTACCACTCCTGTGTATATCAAACCATTCAGAATCTTAATGCAGCATGATAGGTCTGTTAAGATTATCTGCATGAAGTAAATGCAAATTCAATACTTACCTACAGTTTTATCATTAAAGACTTTAGGGAAACCCCGGTTGGGATACTTTCCCCTAAGTTGCCAGACATCAAAGAAAGGCTTCCAGTCAATGTATTCTACTAGCCTCTTCAGGTCATAATCTTCAAAGACTTTTGTACCAATGAATTTTGGTTTAACTGTAGGAATCAAAAGTACAATCTTTCATGAAGGAATTATTTAATATTGCTCTTATATGTGTAGCATAATTGATGCTGAGTAGCTTCCATCACTACAACTGAGCTCTTCCCAAGTAATTTTTAGTGCCCTATCCTTCCCAAGTCATACCATACTTTACAGTTATTACGTGGATTTTTTAAAAAGCATAAAAAGCCAAAACAAAAAATGCAAGGCCTTCTGTTCTTTCCTATAAATTAATCCTTACTCACTACTGGACTTCTTAGCATATTTCATCAGACAAAATACTCAATCTAAGACCATAACCAACCTATCCTCACCTACCAGATTTTATGGGCACATGCCATTCATAATTTTAAATCCCACTTTTTATACGCAAACATATTATGTCCTATGGTGTTGTAAATAGCTCTGTTGATTACTATGCAATTTGAAAGAGCTTTTGCAACCACCACACACTTGTTCAGATGCATAGACACAAGTGAAAGAGAGAGATGGATCTTTTATGATGTATCCACAAGCTTTGTACTTGTCTACGCTGTTCACTACTTCATAACGTGGCCTTTATCAAAACGAGCTACTGAAAATTAGCATCTTCTTGAGTCTTTGTACTGGTTTTCACTGGGATAAAGCTGATTTTCCTTGTAATGACCAATATGGTGCTATATTGTAGGTTTGTGACCAAAACAGTGTTGGCAACACATCCATGTTTTAGCTATTGCTGTACAGCACTTACAGGGCACCAAGGCCTTCTCTGTTTCTCACGCTGCCCTGCCAGAAAGTTGGCTGGGGTGCCCAAGAAGTTGGGAAGGACACAGCCAGGACAGCTGACCCTATATGACTAAACAAATTTTCCACAGTGTATGACATCAAGCTCAGTAATAAAAGTCGGGGTAATGAGGAAGGGGAGACATCCTGAATTATGGTGTTTGCAGTTGCAAGCAACTGTTCTATGTGATAAAACTCTACTTTCGTGGCAGTGGTTGAACATCTGCCTTCTGATGGGAAGCAGCAAATGAATTCTTTATTTGCTTTGCTTGCACACCATTTTTGCTTTACCTGTTAAATTGCCTTCATCTCAACCCACAAGTTTTCTCACTTTTATCCTTCAGATTCTCTTCCCCATCCCACTTGGTACAAGTGAGCAAGCAGCTGACTAGGTCTTAGCTGCCTACTAAGGGATTAACACACCCCTTGTAAACGAAGTGACAGAAAGCAGTCAACTGTTAATGCCACTACAGGATGCAACTTCTTGGGCAATGCCATTTGTAATTCTAGTGTTTAGTATTAAAAATAAAACTGGTAGAGAAACTGGTAGCGGGATGGACAGAAAATGATTTGTACCTCTTTTTCCTTTAAAATGTAAGGGGGAATTGAATACAAGTGCTGTGTCACAACTGGCATTGCCTGAGTGTGGTACATAATGTTTGCATATGAGCCAGTCCAACATTATTTTGGAAAGGGTGCATTAGATTCATATTTCATTGTATGGTATTATGGAAAATTCTGTTTTAGCTTTTTTTTTTTTTCCAACTTGTTATTAAGTCTTTTTGTTGGTTTTTTTTTTTGAATACTATGAAAAATATAAAGTTGAGACAGGACAGCAAGACTGAACAAAAAAAAATCTGCTCAAACAGACACAAGTTTATTCGAATTGTTACACTATTTCTAACACAGTGCTACTGAAGTCTGAAGTTTAATGAAGCTTTATCAATTTATGTATTATTCAACGTATATATAAAATAAATAAAAATTAAAGACACAGTAAAATCAACAACTAAACTGACCTGGTTTATGTCCTGATAACCAGTCATTATGGAAACCTTTTCTCCTAGCTTGCTGTAGAGACAAGTATCTTCTTTCCTGTATGAACATTAAGGTTACTTTTATAAAACCACTTACCTTTCGGACAAACTGTAACTATCATAGTGATCATACAGTTTTATTCAAAGATGTCTTCAGGTCAATTCTTACAAAAATGTATTTTCAGTTCCACCAACTCCCAGCTGAACTCACTGCAAACCTCACTGATCTCATCTTGGTTTACTGGTTCCCTATGCAAAAATGGTCTTAAACTTGCATGGACCAAGTGTTTCTGTTTCTTTACAAGACAACCTCAGAAGCATCAGACATGCTTCTACTAACAGCTTAATACTGTTAATTTGTGCCATCCATTTCTGCATTTCATTCCTTCCTTCTCTTCACTCTCCTAAAATTGCAGCCCCAGCTCTCTACTTTGACATTGCTCAGATCCCTAACCAAAACAACACAAACACAATAGGAAAATTTGGTAGTGAGAAATACTCAGAATACAGCATGGCATCACCAAAAGCAACCAGTGCTACTTCAGTTACCTTAGTGTATTTTCCTGTTTTAAGCTACTACCCTAGGAGCGCACCATTCTCCTTTAGACTGGTTAAACTGATGTGACTGCCAGCCCCAAGGAGATGTCCTAGATACCACTGACTGTCCATTGAGGACAATCCAGAATTTGCCAACTGTATGTTAGAGCCATGAAGAATTTTCCCTTACAGGCCAGAAAATTTTATTTCATAATCAACACAAGTATACCTCAAGGTCTTCATAAAGAGTTGAAACTCAGAGTTAGTAATAATACAAGTACTAGCCACTCCAAACAAGAAGCTAAATTAATTATATTTGTACCTTGAGAGACTCATAGTGTTCTTGTCTAATTTCTTCATATTCCTCTAATATTTCTTCAAAGAAATCATCTTTTACACTTTCATCTAAGAGCTGAGAGCACTGAAAAAAAGAAATGAGAATGCACTAAGTACATACTGTAAGATATTATAGTAATGACACAGTGAGAATTTCAGACTAAGCTATCTGTCTTTAATAATCTAGTTTCCATTAACCTTACACAATTACACTTGACAATACTAAATTGTCTTACCACTGAACTGCAAACTAGATTCAAAATATATTTAAGAGTATGATTATTAGCAAGAATAATGCCCTCCTACACAGTTAGCACTAGCAGAGCCCAGCATGAGGATACTCCAAGATCCTAGAGGCTGAAGTCAGAGAAATAACACAGCTTGCCCTACTTCTTTCCAGCATGTGTTTTCCCCACTAAGACTACTCATTTGTCTAATAGAAAGCATCTATTCCAAAAAACACCAGTCAGCCATTTCATAGTACTGTTTTCCTGTTGCCGTATCACTAACTGCAGCAATATACCCAAAACAGAGAGAACAGCAGATCACATCTAACTACACCACTCCTCATTTTAAAACATCTCAGAACTACAGTCAAGGACTCAGAGTGAATCATTCCACCATCACTAGAGAAATTGGCATGTAAATAAAGGTATCCAATGACAATAAGTGAATTAAGTTTGATGAGATAACCCAGCAGCAGCAAAAAATTTGCTGAAGTGACAGTAGTTTAGAAATTGGTCTTTGCAGTGCCTCTCCAGTTTTCTGCCATAATATCGAATCTTAAGAGGAAAGGATGAGAGGCGCAACAGAAAAGTAGGAAATTAGAACTTACAACCACAACACTCTTGGATGCATCCAGGACATGAATTACAGGTGCACTATATCGGGGGGCAATTTTAACAGCTGTGTGTGTTCTTAAATGAAAAAGAAAGAGATTGAGCATTTTACAACTGAATCAAAAACAAACAAAAAAATACAAAACGCACGGTGAAAAAAATCCTGACATAATGCATAATCCAGATCTTCAAAACAAGAAAGCATCCATCTGCTATGCAGGGATGATTAAGCACAGATTTTTAATAATAGGTATACAAACTCTTTACTTCAGAGTATCAGAATGCTTCATAAGTAATGTGCCAACTTACATTGTCTTGCCAGCTGACAAGTCATTAACTAGTTAGTCTGAATATCAAAAATTTCAAAGAGAATATTCCAAACTAAGCTAACAAAAACTGTAATTATATATATATATATATATATATATATATATATATATATATATATATCTTTTTTGCTTGTCTTTTCCCCTCCCACACCCTACCTTTTCGATCTGTGAATTAACGTTAATGTAATGCAGTGATGATTGCTTAAATTTCCATGATACTGTACTTCAGAACCAGAGGCTCTGTGTACTCACCTGAAGAAGGAATTCTGCCAGGTGTCAATAAATAGAATAAATTTGCAACTTCTAGGTCAGCCAATTCATTTGCATAAAAAACTCCCAATTAATTTAACATATACTCATATTCCAATCCTACTCATTGAAATACTCAGGATCATTTTTGTATAATAGTATTTATCTGTTCAAATTAAAGTTAGCAGTCCTGAACTGAGGCCTAAGTGCCTTTTTTTCCTTCAGGTGGTGTCAGATGTTTAAAACACTTGAACATCAAAGTTACTGATGACTATGCAACAGCTATGTAACCAACTGTCCTGGATTACCTTAATTTGTTGGTGCATTTCTGATCTTTAGTAAAAAAAAAAAGATACTGTATCTTTAACTTTGATAGGAGCAGACAAAAGAAACGGCATAGTCCTACAGTGGTACTGTATCCTTTTTTTTTCTTTTAATCTATTACCATAATAATACCATTACCATTATTTGTCAGCATTTGAATTTAACGATATAGTAATAACAGAAACATCATTATAGTAAGATAAGATGAAACTTCACTGTGTAGATTCTGTATTCAGAATCCAGCCTCTCTTTCAAAATCATCTAATTTTCCACCTTTCCAAGTATGTATGGTCTACTCATTACAAATGTCTTCCCATTTCAGAGAATAAATACAGATGTTTCTTCCTTACCAAGCTCTAACATACACAACCTTCAGAATGCACACAAAGTTAAACTTAAAACTGTGCAAGTAAAATTAAATATATATTACCAGTCCAATCTTCCATAAAGAATCCTTTTACTTGACGTATTTTGTAGAAGTTCTGTGCATCTGGGCATATGTACAAGTATATATTTATGCAGAGTTCGAATGAATAAAATTATTTCTGAATACAAGGTATGAATATATATAATAAAATTATTCCCATATCCAAAACAAAATTTCTGCTGCCAGCTACATTTATCTCTACAAATAAATTTTACAAAATTGTTTAACAATGTTAATTTGACAATAATTCTTAATCTGCAATGCCCTACAGACACGAAAATGATATGAAGAAAGGGCTTCCCTACGCCCTTCACTTAGAATAAAGTCCCAAACATTCACTCTCAAGTAAACACATACCAGTATACGTGTTGAGGGAAAAGGAGGGAAAAGGAAGGAAGAAATGGTCATAGGTTTCTCTGCCTAGTTAGCACTATTTTCATACACATTCCCCATCTTCCCAATGGATATATCTTACTTAGAAGTAGTTGCTCCTCCAATCAGCAAAGGAATCTTTATTGCCAATCTCTCCATTTCCTTGGCGACAAAAATCATTTCATCCAAAGAAGGGGTGATGAGACCAGACAGGCCAATTATATCTATTGCAAATTTACAAACATATACACAAAATGTTTAGTAAATCCATTCTAGCATTACATACAAATTATTACAGGAAGCATTTAATTTCTATCTTCACGCATCAGATAAAAAAAAAAGTGAAATAGAAAGCATGGTAATCTCTAACCTAGAAGCCAAGTTTTACTTAATTAGAAAGTAAAAGCTTTCTAAGAATGAAAGTTGATTCTGAATCCTCAGTTTAAGACATTTCTCAAACAGTCTTCACAGCTGCTGGACACCTACTGCTCTAGTTTCACAATAAATATACAATGCTTCTGATTAGCAAACTCTAAACCTCAGAAGATCAGCACAGAAATTATAACATTTGCTCTTCAAAACAGCAAATGCTTTCAAACTTCACCACCTCTGATCCATACAAATATTTTCCAAAATGCAATAGACTGTTTCACAGAAACTATAGCTTGGTTCAGAAAGAAAGTTCATTTTTTATTAGAACAATACATTTTGTTTTTCACACTCCTTGCTTTAGCAGGCTGAATGCCAAGTTCTTCTACTGATTTAAGATCCAACACAAAGTTAGTTAACCTTTCCAAGTTTCCATTTATCCATCTGTAAAACAAGTGCTAAAATATCTCTCCTGGAGTTGTCCTTTTAATGCAGATTTTCAGTTCCTTGGGCTAAGTTTCACAGAAGTGCTAAATACTAAATACTTGCTACTGTTAACACAAAAATTTTCATTTACTTTAAGGTAGTCTGACCAAACCACTGACAGCATAGAAATGCAATGAGTAGCCAAAAAAAAAAAAAAAAAAAAAAAGCAAGTGGGGTTTAAAATTAAATAAGCCAGGAGTACTAATGAAATCTCTCTATACCTGCTTTGTTCTCAACAGCAGCTCTCAATATCTTATCACATGGAGTCATGACTCCTAAATCAATAACTCTGTGAAAAGAAGTGAGATGACACAAGATTCTTTAAAAAAGTAGTCAAATAGTTCTGTTAAAGGGCAAACATATTGCTCTTACAATAAATGGCTAACCTAATATTGAAGTTAAAATTGAGATTGTGTTTCTCTCAAGACCTCGATTGGGAATTGCAATATAAGAAACACCTGTGGGTCTGGAAAAAATTTCAATACAGAGTTCCAGATGACACAGTTGATAAGAAAATTCAAGTGCAAGAGGGTGGTTTTGGTTTTGAGTAATTTTTTTTCATTTGAAGTCATTCAGGCAATACTAAAAGGTTTTGTGGATATCATACCTTATGTCAGGAACATAAACTGATTCACATCAAGTTTCTTTTGTCTTACTAAAGCCTGTATTTTATGAAATGAGACACTGCACTTCCCTTGCTAGTGCTCTATTCCTATTAGCCCTAGCCATTGTCAAGGTTGATTGGGTTTGTTTTTGTTTTTTTCCAAGTGAGCCATGCCAGCCTTCTGGCTTCATTCAGTCTCACTCATGACCATGGCGACAGAAAGCACCATGGCTTCAGTTCACTATGTTTAAAAAAAATAAAAGCTCAAGAAAGCAGATGAATGTACTACATATACACAACACTGGTACTGGCTTCAGCCATTTGTGTTTTTAAAACAAGAGACAATTTGGCTCTTTTTTAAAGAACAAGTTATAGACAAGTCAAAAACAAAACAAAATGAATGAGTGATAAGACAGTTCCAAAGCATTCAGTTCTGCACAACATTTGACAGACACTTGACAAAGGACTCATGGAAACGACCATTCATTCCAACACTGCTGTCAACCCTGCATTACGTATATTAGGACTTGAAAGCACTGACTTGTCTTGAAGTCCCAACTTTTGAAACACAGAATTAGGATTAGAATCTCATCTCTTAATTACGAAAACATACCACCGTGAGTTTAAAACCGTGTCGTTAACAAACAGCTTGAAAAACATACTAAGAGGTTCATCAGAACGTTACAAGACTTGCTTTTTCCCAACACACCGCAAAGCACACAGGCAGTCTTGCTTAATACAGTTATCCTGTGTGGTTTTTTCCAGGTATTAATCTTCTATGTTTAAGACATTAAACTTATATTTAACTAATATTACGTGCAAAAACTCATGCTCTGACCTATATTTCAGTTCAATTGTTTTCATCTCAGATGCCAGTTTATTAGGGCATTACAGAAAGACGTTATATTCCCTCTTGCCTCCACATTAGTAATAGGTGGTATGATCGGCATTTCCTACTACAACTAGGGTAACAGGCCAGTTCCCAGTAAATGCCCACCTCTATTATCACCACAGCTGCAGCCAGCCTAGTATATGAGTAAGTTAGCCTTAATACGGTTATGTTCCCAGCTACCTAGTTTTAGTCTCTTTACCTGAAGTTGTTGCAGCCCAGAACAACTCCCACAATGTTCTTGCCGATATCATGTACATCGCCTTTCACAGTTGCTAGTACTATTGTACCATTGTAAGGATCCTGAAAGTTGAGCAAATAGCACACAAGTTAAATTACTCAGAAGCCTCAGCATTCCCTAGGGATCAGCAGAGGTAATATATCCAATATTAAAAGCTATCTTAAAAGATGCAGGTAATAAAAATTCGCACAAGAAATACTCATGCAATTCAAGCGCACGCTATTTAAATACATTTAAAAAAAAAACAACAAAATCATGAAAAAAACACATCTGAATAGCACTCCGTGTAGTGCCATAACTGAACTCCTCTATTCCTCACCAATAAACAGTTTAAATATTTAGAACAATAGGGTAACGAAGGTTCACGATCACATGCCTGGTCATGCATCAAATGTAATCTTCCAATGCAACACTGAGAGGAATGACAGGAATTAGGAAAAGCAAAAGAGATTAATTTTTTATGCAACAAAAATAGCAAGGAACACATTTCAATGTGCTCATCAGGCTATTTTGGACTGCCCAAGCTGAACAAACAAGCTGGAAAAACAATCTTGAAGAAGGGAAGGTGCACCACCACAGACTGATCCTAGGTCAGACAGCATTCAGCCCTGACAAAGAGGCCCTGCCAGCAGCACAAAGGCCGATCTTCTCTACAGCAATTCTCCAGCAGGACAAGACCCTTCATGATAGGTTTTTAGTGGTGTCGTTAGTGTTGCCATTTGGAGCACCTCCATTTTATCACAATACCACATTTGAGTTGGTGCTTGATGAGACCCAAGTAACAGACTACTTGAATTGCACAGAATTTAATTCAAGTGGAAACCTGAGCACTTTCTGTTTTCAAACAACCACTTTTCCAGTCAGTATCTCATCTCCTTGGCAGATGGCAGAACTGGGGAAGAAGACTCTTCTACAAAGCATGTCATATTCATTGACACTATCAGGTAGCTCTCTACTTCATGACTCTACATTGCCTTCTGTAATTGCCATTTTCTGGGGGAAGAAATACCTTTACATATTACCAAGACTGATATCAGCATTTCCCATGGTCCTAATACATTTGTTAGGACCCTGGAAATTCTCACCAATGCTGCTGTTTACTAAACATTATTTACTATCCTCTGCCCAGTGTTCCTGTTTTACAAAAGACCAGGAAACCGAGAAAGCGAAAGGGATGCAAGTCAGCCATCCCTGTGCAATGAAAAATGTTGCATCTCAAAATAAATTTCTAGAATGTAAGAGAAAACTAGAAACATCAATGAAGGGCTAAGGGATGAAAAAAAGATCTGCCCCCAATAACAACTGATAATTTAACTATCAATTTATACATAAGCAAAAAAAAAAAGGGGGGGGGGGGGGGAGGATTTATACAGAAGAGGGAAAATGTGTGCTGAGCAGCAAACAACATGGGCCAGAGCACACAGTATTTTAAATAAACCCTATTTAGGGCACACTGTGATTTCAATTGTCTCAAGCAAGGAGGTCCTCAAGTTCTGGGCACACATCCAAAGGGCTTCTTTTTTTGATCTTGATAGAGATCCACAGCCACAGCTATTTATCCTCAAATGTAACTATCAACACTTCGCATTTTCTGGCAGTCTTGGACCAGAACTGTCTTGGAGGTTACAGTAGTCTGGGTAATATCAGACAGATCAGCTACCAGAGTCTGCAAATCATTTTCCTCTGACTCCACATCTAAATTTGGGGATAAATACAGCTGATTCTTCTCTCTCTCCAGTTTTCTCTGCAGTGACAAAAACATTCACAGAGGAAGACCAAACCCCTCCTCAACACAAGGTGGAGAAAGCAGAGGACAGAGGCCCTACTTTTTTCCCTCCTGCCCTCTTCAGGCTCACACAATACCTCACCATCATCTCTTGCTATATTTTTGAGGACCTCTCAGATTCCACTTCCCATTTTTTAGCCAGAGAACTAAGTACCACAGTAGGTCCTAATCCCCTGCCCATGGAGGCAATAGGGTAATGATTTTCACTGACTTCAAATATCCCCAGAACAAGCCAGAAGGTGCCAAGTACCAGCATTGTCATCTGCATTAAAATAAAGAACAGCACGAGCAGGAGAGAGATGACGCATAGAAAAGTGACTCATGACAGCAGAGAACAGATCTGCTTGATGTATTAGAGAGAAGACACCATCTTTACAACCAGAAAAGAGACTAGGCATTCTCCTTCCATTGAAAATAGTCAGGATTGATTATCAGGTCATTTTTCTTTATAAAATGCTAGTTGGATTCATTACATTCATGTTTGACAAGCATTCAGCAGATCCACAGCAAATGGGAAGATATACTGTAAAATGATTTTAACAGAGGAATTAGGAACCATTCAAAAATCCACAGAAAGAAAGACAAAGAAAACACATAAATATCCCCTATTCTCTAGACTCTGACTTTTTTTTTTTTTTGTGCTAAATACCAGATTATGATAAAAGGTATTGCCTCTGAGAACTCATGAACACAATGTGATGTTCCGCAGGACTAGAGAGGAGTTACTGCACACTAAACATAAATTTCATAGTCTGACAAAGTCGAGAGTGGAAGAAAAATATTTAACAATCAAAACTGAACCTATCACATAAATACAGTAAAGCAGAGATTAGTATTTGAAGAATGGATTTTGTTCATTTCTTCTGAACTCATTTCTACCACATACAATCTTGTTAGTACAGAAAAACAAGGGATGTCCTGTATCTTTGTGTTCCAATGCTCCTATCACATACTCCATTAATCAAATTTGGAAGAAATTACTTCAAGTATATGTACAGGTAGCTGATGAAACTTTTCTCACAGAGGAATTGCCACCAGTCGGTTGTCAAAAAGTAAACACCATAAAGAAATCTGAATCTGAAAATCGTTTGGTATTTTCAACAGCAACCTAAAATTACCTGCAATGTTATGCATTGGATAATATATGGATGGTATTAAGGGAGGGGAGAGACTATGTGGAAGAATAGAAGGATAGTAGGATTCAAGATCAACTTGACAAATTGAATAAGCATTTGAAAGCAGTAGGAATTCAGTAATAGGGCTGCCAAGCACAGCATATAGGAAAGAAAAAAAGAAAGAAAATGTAAAATGGGGAATAGTTGATAAAACAATGTAAATACAAGACTTATTACAGGACAAAAATGATCTTACAAGTCAATACGGAAACCAAAAGGCCCAGTGCTGCAGAATGTCAGATACTTGGACACTAATAAGGCCTCAGCTAGAACCAGGGCTGGCTGGATGCCCTCCTGAAGCTTCTCCATGTAGTAAGTCACTGGAAAAAGCTCTTAAATTTCAGAGGCAATATACTGTTATGCTTCAATACCATCACATTTTCTTCCTACCACAATCTAACTTAAGTATCTTTTCACTGAAATTTAAGCCCCATTTACTCCTGATAGAATGCAGAAAACTTTACCACTTTATTTTCTGCAGGTATGTCTAGAATATGAAAACTATATGGTATGTAAGTCTGAAGGCAAACAAATGCAACCAAACTCCCACACTTTCATTGCAGATTACATTGTCTACACTTCTGATCATTCTTAATGCTCTTTTCCGAGACCCTTTCATTAGTTCATGCATTTTCCTTGAGTACAACTTTCAAAATGGAATGCTGCTGACCCTTGTCCTATCAATGGGCTGAGTGCTGGATGGAGCGGAGAAATCACTGTGTATTACACACATTTATAAGTTCTAGGTTTTATGGGCTTTTTTTGTTTGTTTTGTTTCCCAGTCATAAGACACTGAAGATTTATATGCTATTCATAACAACCACAACCCTCTCTGGGAAGCTACTACCTACTCAGTTATGAACAGTCTTTTATTTGTGTCATTTGTATATTTCTGTTTCTATGTTATGTCTTGTGTATCTCCTGTACTGTAGTACAAGCGGTATTCAGAAACTGGGGGAAAAATTATGTATGAAAAGACCACTATATTCATATCCTGTTTTTCGTAAAACATTTGTCACCCACCACTTGGTCACAGCTACACATAAAATGAGAATACTATTCTATTATAACAAAAGGTCTTGCAACATATCTATTAAAAAAAAGAATTTGGTTTGTTTAGCTGGGAGAATGTTCAGGGGGAAGAGCTGGAAAAAGAGAAACACACTAAAAGGCTTTGAACATTCAAAAGTGAGTTCTAGAGTTTACCAAGGGCAAATGGCATCAGTTGGCATAATTTGCTACAATCCATGTTAAAAATGTTATAAATAAATAATACTACAATTAAATGTCTACAAAAGCACAAAAAGTTAAGTAACACCAGAATCAAGGGCCTACAAAAGCTTTTAGCATCATGAAACTTCTGACAACAGGTTAGGCACACACCAAGCAAAGTTTCACAAAACGCGTACTTCGTACATTTCAGACCAACTACAATATTAAGCCCAAATTGGCAGTTTCCATATGACTGGATCAACTTTTCAGCATAAAAGCTGAATAAATACCATTAGCAAAAAATAATTTCAATTTTTGTCACAGCATGTTACAAAAGAGTTACTGCATAAAGGACTGTCTTGCCTCTTGTTCTGTGCTGCCCTGTTCAGCTCTCTTTTCCTCTCTTTCTTTTTCCATATAGGGAATAAGGTGGCCAACTGCTTTCTTCATAACTCGAGCAGATTTTATCACCTGCACAGATAAACGGAGGAGGAAAGAAACAGCAATAAAGATCAGATATAGGAATAATCTAAAGTTCCTCATAGCTTTCTTTTAAACCCATTCAAACAATCAACAAAACTTAATTTGTAAACCCAGATCCCAGCTTTACGGGGCATTCTTTAGCAACAGACTGCTGGCCCTACTGGGCTAGTGGCCTACATACGACACTTGCTTTCACAATGCAGTCCTTTGGATCACTCACAACTGAATGAAAAGCTACTAACAGGCCCAGACTTAGAAGGTGCTACCCAGAGCAGCCTGATGGTAATCAAGTGAGTTTAGATTTTTTTTTTCTTCATTTGCTATTTTCATGCATCTAGATTTAAAACTACATTTCAAATAAAGCAAAAACACAGAGAGAAAGGAAAGAAATATATAAAACTATATAAAGAAATTCAAGTTCCAAAGTACAGAAGAAATGAGGCCACTTCCTAGCACTGTCAGAATCTTCACAATTCGAGAGCTGTATCTGAAAACGACAGACAACATAGAATGCTTTGGCTACATTTTGCAATGTTAGTTTTTGCCAAATCAGAAAGTACATCACGTCATGTTGTCTTTACCTGAGGCAGAAACATCTTCCCAGCACCAAAAAGATCACCAACAATTTTCATGCCATTCATCAAAGGTCCTTCAATTATATTTAGAGGCCTAGGATATTTTTCCTGATTTAATCTCGCTTCTTCTGTATCTGCAGTGACATACTTCTCAATGCCCTGGGGGGGGGGAAAGTAAAAGCTTTCATCTTTCTAAAAATACAACTTGTATTCTTATATTTAGTTGTCTTTATGCTGAAAAAAAATCACAATCAATATACACACAGATAACTTTAGATATTACTACTCTAAGAATACCTCTAATCTGTATTTAAAATAGGTTTTCTTGAGAAACAAAAAACCATAGTTTTACGGAACAAAGTTATTTAAATCAATAGTCCCCAGTATAAGTGGGTCTGTTTGTTTTTCAACTATGTCATAACAGAATTACGCATTTACACAAGGACAGCTCCCTCAGCACTAATGTTACCCAGTGCAATACCATTAAAAAACAAAATACAACACAAGAAAAAAAAAAACACCATACAATACACTGGAAAGTAAAAACAACATGAAGAAAATGTTCCACCAACACTACGAGAAAAAAATACTAAGGGTCAAAGACTTCATTCAGCTTAGGAAGCTTAAAGGAAAATCACCACAACTCTCTGTTAATATATTTAATTAATGTATTTAATTAGTAAAGTGTTCATTATTAATGTATTTTTAAAAAAGAATAGCAGCAGAGGAATTTTTAAGCCAAGGGTGTCTATTATAGTTTAAGAGCTGGAATTATACATCTGTTTGGGCAGGACAATTTTCTGCACAGATTCACCTTTATGAGAGCATATTCCAGCCTTTCCTCCACGGAGCTTTTGCGCCATTCATCAGTATGTATCACTTTCTTTCCTCCTTGGGCATGATTCTGAAAAGAAGAAGATAACCATAGGAGCTTGCCAACACAATTACAACTATGGGCTTTAGTTTCAGAAAAATTAAGATAATTAAGTACTGATTCACAAAATAATTTGAGATTATTCTAAAGGTTTTTGAGTGTGTTTTTTTTTATATATATACATGCAAATCACTTTGCAAACACATGCGATGTACTGCAGACACTTCATAGGTCTATATCACAGAGAGTACTTATTTCAGTTAAGACATAAACAAGAAAAAAGAGGGAGCAGTTCTAATAATTTTCACACTTAAAAATGATGAAATGACTAATCCTCAGGGTTTTACTTCTGGGAACATAATTTAAATTGATTTCTGGCCCACACACTACACTCGATTTTAAAATTCTAATTAATTTGGCGCTAATTCAGTTACTGCTGGAGTAGGTTATATTATTCCTTATCACAGATGTTTTCAGTCAGAAGGCCTATGGAACTACTGTTTGTCTTGCACACAGACAGGCTCAAACCCTCTCACATACTCTCTTTGCTGCATACTCCCCCATCTCCCTTCTCCTTTGCTATGAATGCAAAGGCCAAAAGACCTTCACAATGCAAGAAAGCTCACAAGCACCCACCCCAGGAAGGCTCATGGAAAAGTACACTATCCATTACTTGAACCACCACACTTCAGACAAGTCATTTATTTTTGTCCCTCAGTTATACCACGTAATCTAATGCCTTTCATTCCCAATGAACCTCCTATACCTTTGAGTACTCAACTGTACCTTTTAAAGATAAAGCTATGAGGAAAAAAGTCATGGAAACTAGATCTTACTCATTAGAACAGAAATCTGAACAAGTCTTCAATTATACGAATGTTAGCTAACTTCACAGCTTCTCATTACCATGCCTAACTCCACTTGTAGGTCTTGCTTGTAAAAAGACAATGAAAGAAGGAATGTGTTGACCACAGAGATGGTAGAGTTTATCTCTTCAGGTGCAATAAAAAGCCAACTGAACACATCCCTGAGCAACCTGCTCTTTCTGACTCTGCTCTGAGCAGGGGCATTGAACTAAAGGATCTCCAGAAGCCCCTTCCCACTTCAGCCCTTCTGTGAAAAGGTATGAAGTACTCCTGAACCTCTGGCCACAGTCTTCAGGAAGGGAACCATTCCAAACTGAAAAGAACCCATGGAACTATAAGGCAGTCAGTGCAGGGACCAGACCACAGTGGCAAACACTATATGCAGACCATTAAAAACAAGATGATTATATTGCATGCTGAGGATAAAAAAAAGACGAAAAAAAAAAAAAGGCTTTAGAAGTACAACTACCACTGCCATAAATGGGATGATGTTCAAGATTAAAAGACATATTCTATAGAGTGTGTATCTGCAAACTTCAGACAAAAATTTGTCTCCTAAATCCACAAAGATTAAGTTCTTCACTCTCCCAAAATACCTAGCATTCAAGCAACTGGCAAGGTACATTATTATCACCTGAAGGAACAAGGAGGGCACTTTAATAGAGGTGCAATACTTGAAATGGGACTGCACATTGTATGTTCCTTGTGCAGAATAAAATAAAAACAACTTATGAATTTACTGAATAATTAGTGCACTTTTGTAATAAAAGAAAGCCTTTAGGCAAAAGAACTTAGAGCCATTCCGTTTCACTAAATCAGAGAAAAATCTGAATAAATATTTTGAAATAGGCCTCCTTATGGAATACTATGCCTCATTAGCTGTAAGTGACCACCTATTTGGCCACTCAAATTTCTCCAGAGCTGAGATGAAACCCAGTCAGGATGCTTACTTTCAGTGAAACCCTGAAAGTTGCAGGTTTTGCTAGGATTTTAACTTTTAATAGAGCTTTTGAAAGTGTTCTGAATCAAGAGTCTCTTTTGAAAAGATTCCAATATTTGGAACATTAACAATGGCTACCCGAACTTCTAGACCTACGAGTCGATTCACATCTCAAATTTCATGCTCCACTTAGATTCACATTCTGCTTTCTGTGAAAACACTGCTTAAGTATTCCCTTTCTCTTGTAGTTCTTCTTCATGTAACTCTGTCTACCATAATGGTAAAACTCTTCTACAGACAAGATCTCTCACAGGTGAATTATGAGCACCATACAAAATAGCCTAAGCACAAGGGATAGGGAGAGTCTTCTAGCACTATTTTTCAACATGCTGCCCTTGTTCCTACATATCAGGCACCACCATAGCAGAAATACAGAAATAATACTACTACAAAATACAAAACAAGTGGATACTTGCACACTTAAACCTAAGAATCCATCTCACACTAAAGAGATTTTTGCTGCAGGTTCAGTTCAGAACAGGATTTAGCCAGTCATCTTATGGTTGATAACCTGGAAACCTTCAGGTGTGTATCCTGTGTCTTTTGCCACCACCACCGCAACAAGATTTCAAAAACATTTGACAGCAGATCCCCACTCTGACTTGAAATATGTAACCTGGAAGCCAGGAACTTCACCTTTTACATATACTCCAAGCAAGCTATCACCACGAGAGAGAGGGATCTACTTTTTGCCTCCCACAGCACAATTGCCTATTATGCTTCATCTCCAAGATTTGATTTGGTTGTTTGGGTTGGCCTATTCTCATTTTGTTTCTTTTACTTTTATTAAGAGAACCCCTATGCAACTTCTCCTGAAGCATCAGAACTCTGTTCCAGGATCTTCTGGGGCAGCTGCAAAACTGGACGGGTTCAATCCATTAGAGATCACATTTTATTCTGTATTAATAGCTAACTGCTTGTAGTATTATTAGTAACTTCCAACAGCCACCTTTAGATTGACACACGTGCATTTCATAGGCTGTTCCTCCCTATCATCAACAGGGAGGTGTTAAAGCCCAGGTGCTAAGCTAACAACTCTCCAAGTCTTAAAATTTGAAGTTACCTGAGCATAATGTAAAAGTTTCTCTGTCGCATCAGGATCTTTGTTCCAGATTAAATTCTCACATAGCTGTAGCAACTCCTTGTGGATATCATCATATACTGGCAGATTCCCAGCATTCACAATTCCCATGTCCATGCCATACTGGAAAAAACAAAACACAAAGACAACCACTATACAGGATCCCCTAAACAGGACTGTCAGATATGGCACTCCATTGGCCAAGCACAAACGTACAAAGGCCAAACACGTATCATACCTTAATTGCATGGTAAAGGAACACTCCATGCATTGCTTCACGAATGGCATCCATTCCTCGAAAGGAGAAAGACAGATTGGAAAGACCTCCACTTATCTTAGCTCCTGGCAGTGTTTCCTGTGAGGATTGCACACAAATTTTAGAAAAGGGCTTTCCAAAAAGAAAACTTAAGCAAAGCATTCAGCCCTGAGCAGTGATGAATTGGCTATACACCCTTTCTCTCCTTCTTATTCCACATCCTTCTAATTATTTAAATTCATGAAAAACAATTCAAAATTCTGTAGAAAAAGCTACAAATACAAGGAACGATGCATCCTAGATGTATGTAAACAACTACTATGGGTCCCATGGTCATTGGTCCTGTTCTAAACGTATAGGTCCTCCCCTCGCAGGATTCCAGATGTTCCCCCTGCAGATTCATTGTGGGCCTTCCATCCCCCAAATATGCCCCTCCTCTGGATACAGGAGCAACCTACCTGCCTGCTCCCATGACTCAGGAGCAGGCAGTAGCTGAGCTGCTAACCTCAAGAGTACATATTCCCATCCTAAAGTCCTGTGGTGATAAGATATCCAGTGCAGATGTTCAAGCCCCAGACTGCTACTAACAGAGCATCTCCAGATCAATTAAGTCGCCTTGTGAAATGCAACAGTACTACTTACTTAGCTGTATTCAGGTGATGCCCTTCATTGCTGCTCCTCCTTACAAGTATTTTAGCTAAATAAAAGGTCAGGTTATAGCACAAACCCAACCACAGTAACCAAAATTACGTTAATTTAAAAGGACAGCTTTCATAAGACTTCGAAGAGCTCCTTTTGGCCATAACACTGAATGTGACTGTTACCTCATTTAATTGATATAGTATATTTACATCAGAGTTAGCAGGTTGAAAAATATTTATACAACTACTCAAAGCTCTACTGGAAACACAGCAATACTGGGAAATGTCTGCACTTCAGAGGAAAAGTCCCCTTGATAATTTAAAAGGCCTATTATTTTACTGCAATGCTTTGTTGGTGGTGGTAGTCTTTGTTTGCTTTCCTTTTAAATAATCCCAATAAAATACTTGGAGTTAAAGTAAACTTACAACTCACTTTTATGACTTTAGTAGCATTGATAAAATTAATAGCATATAGGTTATGTTCTTCCATTCCAGTCCCTATGGTCAAAATATTAGGGTCGAATATTATATCATTTGGATTGAAGCACACTTTTTCCACAAGTAGGTGATAAGCTCTGGAACAGATTGCAATCTTGGTTTCTGTTTCTGTTGCCTGGTAAAGAAAAAGCATTCTGACGTGAAAGTTACACAAAAAATAAAGCCCCCAGAAATTATGTACAATTCCACCAAATCAAAACTGAGGAATCCCAGTCTGAACATCATGAATGATGAAAAAGATCATATGCAATAATTTTGTATTAAAAACACCACTTCCACCACACATGTACTCGGAGTTTTGATTCAACTCTAAAAATACTTTTGTTCCTCAACATTCCACCATCCTATGCAAAGTTTTAATATGCATTTTTTGAAAGAACTAAATGAATTCACAGAGGTTCCACTTACATGCAAAACTGTTTCTGGACTAAAAAAATATCTTTTATCAAGGAGGAAATAGTTCAACATGTCTGAATAGCAAGAGAGACACTCTCTTGTGCTAGCAGAGCTATACTTGGAGCAGAACTTGAATTCCTCACACATGAGAGCAGAACAAGGAATGATTACATATCAGGGTCAAAACTATTGCTAAGACTATATATAGACCTCTTTAAATCACCTGTGCCAATGAAACAAAGCATTACACTCTAGAAGAAAATGATCTCCTTTAACAAATGCTCACCTGACCCACTTCATCAAAAGCCATGACAACCACAGCTGCTCCATACAACTTAATTTTCCTTGCTTTCTCCAGAAAGTCTTCTTCACCTTCCTTCAGACTGATGCTGTTTACAATGCATTTTCCTTGGCAACACTTCAAACCTGCCTCAATCACTGAAAAATTTGAGGAATCAATGCATAATGGCACCTGTAAAGAACAGAGAAGTGAGCAGAGGGATACATACAAGTTATGAGTTAAACATTCCACATGTTGCTTGCCCACTTGGACATAAAAATGCAAACAACATTTAGCATTATTTATGAATAAAAAGCTTTCAGATGTTTTTCTGTAGATTCACTTTGCTTTAAACTCAAAACCTAGAACAAATTTAACTCAAAAGCTCCTATGGCAATTCCATTACATATCACAGAGACCTCTGTTTCTCCCCATACTATCTTGGATTTCTGGATGAGATGCTCACTTTCAGAGAATGCACTCTGCAGAACCATCTTTTAAAGACAGCCTATATCAACAGCAATTCTAAGTTTTGTCTTACTTAATACAGTTATGTACTGCCAATATACAGATATGGCTCATAACTGCTGCAAAAGGAACCTATATTCAGTTTTTCTAACCAATGAAAAAGAATAACAAAATTAGCTGAAATCAGTTACAGACTGTTAAAATCTCTGTTCCCTCCAACGGCCTTCTCTACTACAATACCTTTTCCCCATTAAGTAACATCTACATTTGCTTGTTAAGCATCTGAACTGGTTACTAAATAAATCAGTATCAAAATTTCTGAAAGGCAGTTTCCAACTCAATAAGGTGTTCCTTTTTGTGCTTTGGAAGGACTCAGTTACAACCTTTGCAATATCAGGTTCTGAAGAGATCAAGTTACAAAATCTGGTCATTGAGGCAGGACCATCCAGCATCCCATCATCCATATTGATGTCAAGAATCTGGGCCCCCATCTCCACTTGCATTTTGGCTACACTCAGGGCTTCCTAAAGAAGAGATTCAAAACAAACAAAAAAATCAGTCAGCAGAAAACATAGTCATTCTCACATAACATTTTACCTCTCCAAAATAACTGCGTAGCCCTACAAACCATCAAAATAAACATTTGAAAGTTCATAGGACAGTCCTTAAAAGCATATAGAAATGGTTCATGATGTATGGCAATGTACAAAAGTTGTTAGTACAGCACAACTGATAATTACTTTATTCACAAAAATATGACACCATAGATCTAGCATGACACTGATTTTTGACAGCTGGTCATACACATAAATAAAAGAGCTAAGATTTGCACAGTAACAAGGACTTGTGATTGCCATCATTACAGGAAAACAGTTTCTGTAATGGTATGAAATAAGGGTCTGGCGTCACAAGCTATGTGCTTTTATAACAGAGTACTTTATTTTTGGAAGTTGTTTGGTATTTTTTCCAGCTGCAGAATAATCACCAAGTACTAAGAAACTAAAGCTTTCCCTCCAGACCAAGTAATTATTTAACACCCATATCTGCTCACTTTCTCTTTTTTGTCCCTCTGTCAACTGACAAGACAAAAAAAAAGGTTTTAGTTGCTCATGGTTGCAAACAACCTGCCTCGCCTTTAAAGCTTTCTTTATTTGATAAGTCAATATAGGTCTTGCCTCATGACCTGCAAGTGTGGGTCCTCACAAAAGAGTCAGACTTCCTAACAAACAAAGGCTTTAATTTTGACTGCATCAACAGCAGAGTATGCTTCAGGACAGAATCTCAAGTAACTGAGAATCTCCTCCTAGATACAGCACAGATTAGGACAATTTCTAAACCACTATCCATTGTGTAACTTAATTTAAAATAAAAAGTCATGTTTCCTGTAACACCTATCAAAAAAGCCCTTGTGAAACTATAATTACACATTTATTAGGAGCTGTGAGAAAATAAGCTCTCTTTTTCTTACTCTTGTAGAATAGTGCTTTTTGCTAGCAAAACAAACTACTAACACAATGAAATGGAGCAATGAAAAAATAGCATTATCTGTTAAGATTATTGTTAAAAGGCATACTTCATAGTTGCCTGCCATGATGAGTTTAGCAAACTTCCTTGATCCTGCAACATTACAGCGTTCACCGATATTAACGAAGTTGGTATATGGCCCAATCCTGAATGGCTCCAGACCTTAAAAAGATTTTTTGAACATTTTTGTAAAAACAGAAAACAGAATAAAGCACTTTTAAAGTTGTGAAATAGAAGTCTCTATTACTTTATTACTCTACTTTAAGAATAGTGATTCTTCAGCACACCCAGTCGCTTGAGTAACTAGCAATGAGATGCAATGAAACAACTTCCAACACATGCCAAATGTTTTTATGCTTCCTCGGTAAGGGTCAATGATTGACCCAACTGGCAAAACATAACAACTAGATTTGTCCAACTAAAATGACACGAAGCTACAGTTCTCTACATATGTATGTGCAAGCACATACAAACCTTCTTCTCAATTTCCAACTATGTTATCTCATGACTACCACCACCAGAGAAAGAGCCCACTGACCTGACTAACAAACAAAGCATACCTGAGTTCTGAGAAACCAGCCAAGCAGGACCCTCAGGCAGCAGGCAACTCAGAGGCAAACGAACCTTATAGTAGAACAGAGTGGGCTACAGTATGAAATTATGAGTCAACCATGATTTAAATAGTGTATGCTAAACTGACTCAAGATAAGAAATACCAGCCAAAAAAGAAGGAACTGCTTTACTTGCAGACTTAAAGGAAGGCCTGACTTAATAACATACAGATCCAGACTTAGCTAAAACAAAAGATGTTCTAGATCTAGATGTGTTTCTGGAACACTATACCAGTACAACTGTATCCACACCTGAGGTAACGCAGGGCAGCTGTCTCAAAGCAGGTGAACAAACATCTCTTCCCAGCTCTGCCATCAATTGCAGTGAAATCACCTGATCCCTGTGCTTAACTCTCCCCCAGCGCAAAGTAAGGATAAAGATACTCAACCACTACAAAGTATTTGAGATTTGTTGAGTAAAATATGCTAGTTCTGTTATATTACACAAGATGTAAAAAAAGCGTTCCACTAATCCTTCAGCCAAACAAGATTTTGATAAACTTACACATTAATAAGCTTGCTGGATTCAGGTAGAACCAGAAACTCATAATACCATTCTGATCAGCAGAAAAGAGTAAATAAATTTATAACAGAAGACTGCGTGAGGTATAAAGCTCAACCTGTTACACTCTGTTTTACCTGATAGCAGCATATATCCTTCAGAGAGAGAAGGTGGAACACGAGGTTTACATGATCTCACAGCTTCAGCAATCTTCCTGTATTACAGAAAGAGCAAAGTAAAGAGGAAAGTTTTTGATCAAAATTAAATTACTCCGAACAAGATTCAAACGTAACATAGTAGACATACACCTACATAACCAATTTAGCCCCATAGCAGACAAGACTAGTTAGCACTTTGAGTGGCCAAAACCAAAACCATATTCCTAGAAGACTGTAGCTATTTGCAGGAACATACACGAATGAAGACTTATCAAATAGCGAATGCAAGATATTACGTAAATGGGATACTCGATGGATATGAGTACCAGTCCTCAGCCACACTGACTTACCATATTCCTAATTACCAAGCTGTGCAATTGCTGTTTGCAGCAAAAGAAAAAAACAAAGAGCAAGCATTGTTCTTTGCTGAGATGCTCTTCTCAGATGCTGGAATGACTCACAATGTTCGTGAGCTATTATCTTTCTCTTTGCTCCACTCACGAGTGACACATACTGTCCTCTCTACACGCTCACATACCACCTCTCCCCAGTTTGTATCACAATGAAAATAAACCATAAGGGCCCCTTCTCTTTTAAGCCTAGGTAAAAAAGGAAATTTTTTCCACTGACCTACTTCTACTGAGAAAGTTGCAAAACACTCCTTCAGGCCAGGACTAACAACAGCTGTATAGTGTTCCCAGATCTCTTGCTTAGACATTCCCCGAATGCACCTCCATACTTCTCTTTCTTCTACCATCAAAGGAAACTTTAAGTTTTACCTTGTTGCTAAGATTGCCAGAAAAGGGAAAAATGCAAAGAGTAAGGAAGCAGAGATGGCAAGTCTACTCTATCCAATGGTAAATAGGGAGAAATACTTCTGAAACAAACAATTTTGACAATATAACAGTATAGGCATAATCCTTGTTTGAACCAAGCCTCTACTTCAAGTTACACACAACTGTGAAAGCCGGGTTATTTCTACTCCATATGTTGCTGCTATTTTTGTTCCATCTTTTCAGAAAACTTTAAGATAAACCATGGAACATCGCTCCACAAAAGCAGCATATAATTTCCTTCCCAGTGCACTCTAAGTTTTAGCTCATTAGGTACCTGATATGTGCTGGTGTAGTACCACAACAACCTCCAACTACGTTGACCAAACCATCCAGTGCAAAACTCTGTAAAAGGGAGGGAAATAAAGTATTTCATTTTTTTAATAAAGCCACCTGAAATATATATTCTCTGTATGGTTAACAATTCAGGGCATCACAAGAAAAATAGTTTAAGAAGCAAGTACTATTTCTTCTCTTTAGGATTTGTTTTGAGATGTGGATACTTACCTAAGGCTGATCGGCAATTCCAAAACCTCATTTTGGGAAACTACATTTGAAACTGGCCTATTTTATACTAAAGCCCTAGATGAAAACCTGGATGAGTATCAAAGACCAGTCATACTGTAGTATAAAAGGGAATTAGCATCCAGCAGACACTGTGTTCTTGCTGATACAATACAACACCAGCCACACAGTTCTGTCTTGTACAGATCAAGTAGCACTTGGAAGAACACCTTGCACTGGAACACCACCAGCTTCAGCCATTCTACACAAACAACTCTAAAATCCCAGGGTCATAAAAACTGCTCAATTGTTTTATTTTATTTTTTTGGAACTATTTCCAAACAGGAAAATAACAATGTAAGAGTGTAAATTAGTAATATCCACAGATCAAGCTATAGAAAAGCTACCTAAGTGTAGGACACCAAAGTAAGGTTTTCAGAGTTTCTTAAGTAGCTTTTCCTAACGTGGTAACTCAAAAGCACTATCATTGAACATAATGTCTAAAACCAATCCAAATGACATGTAAAGCCACCTCAGCAAAAGAAACACAGTACTGTAACACATACAAGCAACGAGTTCCTGTATATGTCATGTGACACATTCACAAGAAATATTTCATACCTTTATGTGCTTGGCAGTCACTTCTGGAGTTTCATCATAACCACCAAAAGTATTAGGAAGACCTTGAAAAATAATTTTCCTTGTATTATGATTTGTTAAAGCCCACAAGAAGAGTTAAATTACATGAAAGTCAAAAAGTAGCTACATTTGGAAGAGGACTACAATGCCTCATCACCTTTGCAATCATTACTCAATACATTATTAATTACGCAAGAGAACATTCTGGGTTCACTGTCACAGAACACCAGTCACTTTCAGCAGTTTATAAAATGCTTAATCTCATGTTCATGTAGCAATAACCACCTTTTCAAGGTAGTTCAGCTCTTATTTCTGATGAGATGGAATGGTTATTATATTTCTTCTGCCCATAAGCATAGGAATACGCACACACAACACACCTGCATTAGGGTAACAGATGACATAGGCTTCTGTACATTTTCCAATTGTTTCAATGAATGGTCGCATTTCAACTGCTCCTAAAGCACAATTTAAGCCGATGCTGTAAAATATTTTTTAAGTTATTTTCAGATTAAAAACATCAGACAAAATGACACACAAAAAAACAGAAGAATCTTAGTGGTAGATAGATTAGTTAACTCCCACAGTTATCTGTAATACAATCAACCTGATCTCCCCTTTCTTTTATCACCATCAACAGAGCAAACCTGTGCTAAAGGATAACCCTCAGGGAGAAAAGTGCAAGGGGGACTGGACTGAACTGAATTGGGAGCAGAAAATCAAAATTTTGGTTCAAAATCCATGAGAAAATTCTGAAAAGCATTCTAAAAGCAACTGCAGCAACAACATAACTATTTCCTACATGCAAAAGAGAACACATGCAATGAGAATGACAGACTAAAAAGTAGCCTTGTTCTACAGGCAGAAGTAAGAAAAAGGTTAGAAGAGCAAGGATTACTTCAAGCCACTAACTCACGATTTTCGTTAAAAATTATACATAAATACGTCAACCTTGGAAGACACGGAACGCATTTCTCAAGACACCAAAAAGCAGCACTAAGTTTGGGCAACTGCTTTTGCTCAATATATCATCTCACACCGTTCTTTTCAGTGGTGCCCAGCGGGAGGATGAGAAACAATGGGCACAAACAGAAGCACAGGAAGTTCCATCTGAATGTGAGAGGGCACTTTACTGTGAGGGTGACAGAGCACTGGCACAGGCTACCCAGAGAGGTTCTGGAGTCTCCTCCTTTGGAAATATTCAAAACCCGCCTGGGTGTCATCCTGTGCAACGTGCACTGCTTGACCCTGCTTGGCAGGGGCATTGGACTAGGTGATCTTCAGAGGTCCCTTCCAACCTTGATCGTTCTGCGATTAGTGACCTAGACAGTACTATAACAGACGTCTTTCTGCATGAATAAACCTCTTACAATCTTACCACTATACAAGTTACAATCATGATTTCTTTCATTCAGCCACAGATAAGAAAAACGTAACTTCTACTTGAAATGTCTACATTGATTTTAAAAATGAAAATTTCCCTTCCACATAGCAGCACCTCGAGTACTGTGTTCAGTTTTGGGTCCCTCGCTACAAGAAGGACATGGAGGTGCTTGAGCAGGTCCAGAGAAGGGCGACGAAGCTGGTGAGGGGCCTGGAGAACAAGTCCTACGAGGAGCGGCTGAGGGAGCTGGGCTTGTTCAGCCTGGAGAAGAGGAGGCTCAGGGGCGACCTTATCGCTCTCTACAGATACCTTAAAGGAGGCTGTAGTGAGGTGGGGGTTGGCCTGTTCTCCCACGTGCCTGATGACAGGATGAGGAGGAATGGGCTAAAGTTGCGCCAGGGGAGTTTTAGGTTGGATCTTAGGAAGAACTTCTTTACCGAAAGGGTTGTTAGGCACTGGAACAGGCTGCCCAGGGAAGTGGTGGAGTCACCATCCCTGGAAGTCTTTAAAAGACGTTTAGATGTAGAGCTTAGGGATATGGTTTAGTGGGGACTGTTGGCGTTAGGTCAGAGGTTGGACTCGATGATCTTGAGGTCTCTTCCAACCTAGAAATTCTGTGATTCTGTGATTCTGTGATATAGGAGATCTTCCACATATGCCTCCTGATATCTCTGCACCGTTCTAAAACACGTCTTAGGAACACTGCAAAACTGAAAAGGTGTTCACAGTGCTGCTGGAAGATGTTTAAAAAAAAAAAAAAAAAAAAAAAAGATACCCCAGAAAGAGGAATAGACATTACTTCCCAACTAAGTGAGCCCAAGGCTGCCTCAGTGGTAGCTCAGGTAATGAAGTGTACACACGTCCACTCAGTTTTCCAGAGGTCAAAGCAATAAAGCCCTGCACAGGACTGGGAGCACAAAATCATTTTGACTTTTTCTGCCTCCAAGGAGCAGACAGGGGCTTGATAACTTCACAGGTAATAGCAGTAAATATTTGCAGCCTGATTCACTAGTGGGACAGAATGGCAAACGTTTGAAATCTGAAGGGCTCACAGCATGATCCAAAACCAGGGCCTTGAGTACCATACAGTCACATTTCTGCAACAAACAATACAGAAATTCTTTCTTCCAACAGCGTAAGTTTCTTTGGTCAGTTGTGGCCCTCAACCAGCCTGCCCATATGCTGTGACTACTGCCATAATGTAATAACCAGCACAACCTCATCTTGAGCACTGCCTCCCTCCCTGTCTCATTTCTTCACATAAGTCATGCATCCGATCCTGTGAAAGCTGAGACTGCAGAGTGCCCTTGGGACCTGAACAAACACAACACCAGGGCCCTGAACTCAAAATATGCCTTCTTAACACTACCACTGTAGAAGTAATCACAGATCTGAAATAATGCAAAGGAAACCCATTCCATATCTGAGCATCCTTTGCAGAAAGCTGCTGCGCACACATCCTGCAGCATTTACTAGGTACAGTTGACATATTTCTCAGCTACTACCATCAACTGGACGCAGAGTGCAGATGTTTTAGGTGGGCCCAAAACCAAACTGATTTAAGGACAACACACCACCCTAAACAGCACATACAAAACCCTAATGGAAACCAGGAAATGAGTATAACATTATCCCTAGGATACCACTACTGATCAGCTTTTTCCTCAACCCTGAAGTCACTGTATACCAATCTGGCAACAGAAGCAATTAAATGCAATCTGCTCCCACAACTAAGAGCCTTCTGCCACAGTGCTACGGAGTAGCCTTCGTGTACATGAGAAACAGGCCCTAAGCATTCAGACACATAAGATAGCTTTTATGAAATATGGTTTAATAAATTCTTAATTTCTGCTCCAGTGCCCTTCTCTCCTCTTCAGAGAGAAGAGAGTTACGAGCAAGCTTATCTGAGACAGACTCATGCCAAATACAGATCACTAGGCTGTAAGGCTGAGTGAAGGAGTCAACTACCACCCTGTTCCAAGAGGCTCCGTATGTTACTTCTGGAGCACCGTCTGGTCTGGGAAAGTGGAGCCTCAAGGGCAGTCAGAAAAGCTGTGAATGCAGTCTTCTGCTTTTGTATTACTGAGATGACAGATTGCACATTTTCACCAGAATTTTGTTGTAAAAACAAACAATGGCTCATCACAATGTGCATGTTAGCATGCACAGCTAACTGTGTATTAAATATTTTAAGTTAAAATATTTTAGGAAAAACATATATATTTCCAGTGTTATTTTTGTGCGAAGAAACAACCTGAAAGAAGTGGTGAAGAGGGAAGAGGAAATAAGGAGGAAGTAGAAAAGGGTACAGACACATAGAACAATAGAGGAATAGGGAATGGTATTCAAATTAACAGGCAAGACCTTGCACAATGACCAAAATCTGCTATAGTATGCATTTTCACATATCTTAATCTCATTTTTTTTCCTCCCTACTCTACAGAAAAGAACACAAGTAAACAGAGGCATCATGATCTCTCAAAATAACAACGCACATCTTTGAAAAAAAACACTCAGGAAACCTACGCAATTTGTAACAGCTCAGTAAAAAGAACACGGGGATGAAATCTTATTATTTGTTTGTTCAATTCACCCTGAAACATTTTGAGCTGACACTGCTTCCCTCTGAGAGATGTAAGCATACCAGGAATTAGGTCCTTGCAGAATCCGAGATAGTAAAAGATGTCAAACTACAGTTTCAGGTTTTTTTTAAAATGCTTTGTGATTTCAGGGCTATAGCAAACAAAACCCCAGAACTATTTTTATAGCTATGTTTTAAAAAACACATTTGGAAACATAATTTCTGCTAGGGGAACCATAACTGAACACATTAGCAATACATGTAACTAAACACAATCACAGTTAGTGTAACTTCCATTTTGCCATGAACAAGGGGTTAAAACAAAACAATCCCATTCTACAAATTACTTACTAGAGAAAGATACATTTCCTTACCAAAGTGGCTTACTGTGGGAAACACTAATGACAAATGCCTCTCCTGTCTGGCCTGAGAGGGTGCGCCCACTCTTATCTACAATGGTTCCAGAAACCTAAATATTAAATGAACGTGGAGAAAGGAACAGAATTAAATTAACAGTAAAAGCAAGAATTTAAAGGCTGAACTACTAAAAATCAAAACAAACGGACCTGTGGTACACTCAAAGCGATGAGACAAAACTCAAGCAGAGTTAGGCTTTAGTTTCAATAAGCTGAACACAGCTAAAGCTGATTTCATAAAGCTCTACACCTAAGCATTTCTCTACTCAAAATTGTGAAAAAAAATACTTTTCCAAAACATTGATTATTTTCATTTCAAGCTGAATTTCAAAAGGGCTTACTAAACTACCATCTCCATCGGGTTCACAATCTAGCTTAAGTATATGTAAAATATTAAATAATATATATATATACTTACAAATATGGGTCGGGGAGCATATTCTTCCTCAAACAACTTGTGGAGTGCAAAAAGAGCTGCCTACAGAAGTTAAAAAAAAAAAAAAAAAAAAAAAAAACAGCAGTTTTGGGGAGTTCTTTTTTATCTGGGTTTATTTTTATTTATTTTTATGGATGTTTATGCAAGTTGCTACCTCAAATTGCCTGCAAGATCTCACTACAGTCAAGATGTTTTCCTCTTACTTCTAATAGCTTCTAGATTTTCAAATGTGTTTTGGTAACAAATAGAAAAGTACCACCATGGGATAACCAAGTAAGACTTTTCTGAACTCCAAATCACATCAGCATGTACTTCTCCCTCCTGTCTGCCCCACAATCCCCATCCCAGACACAGTTATGTGTACTATACACGTTCACATCTCCTGCATCCGTCTAGACACACAGTGCAAAAAATTTTAACCACCACAAATTTTAACAGTAAGAACTGTTATCACAACCCTTGAAGGTCCTGAAAAATTCCTGCCTCCTTTGGGTAAGGATGTTGCATGTGAATATGAACTTTCCTCAGTACAATGTTAAGCCTATAAGATCCTAAAACAAAACTCCATGATGACTGATTAAATCTGCAAAGGATGAATCATGCCACCGCATGTGTTAATCAGCCTGTGGCAAAAGCTTGAAGAAATGCTATATGCAAATCCAGCCTGACTTTTCCACATAAAATTGCAAGACAGTTTTAAGTCCCCTAACAACTCCATCACTGCACTGAGCAATTTTGAGAAAAATAACAATGTTATCACAACCAGGTGAACTTTGGCATATTTCAATATTTTATGCCTCTTATTTTATCCTTCTAACCCTCTACTCCCAATTTTTCTTTTCTAAAGTTGATGACAAAGTGTTAGAGATCTCTCTAAATAAACACATTTTAACAGGACTGTCTCACAAGCCTTCCCACTCCCGCAATCAGATACACTGGACACTCCCTCCGGTGTGCACCAGAAGCATCCTTTGGACAGACATGCTTACACTGAAAATTAAAAACATCAGATGCATTTGGAGATGTTTTGCAATACAGCAGAGCTTCTGGGAATAAGAGGACAGCTGGCACAGACAGCCAGAGAGATATTAACAGTAAACACTAAAAGGCAAAAGGAAAACTCTGGAAAAGGCTGTTCGATAATTCAAACCATTTCCTTACTTTCTGCGTGTTAGCTGTTGACTGAACAGTCTTTTCACATATTTAATAAGCAGTAGCTAATATCTCTTTCAAATACAATGTTTAACTTGTTTAGGGTGGTATGCCAAATACTTATATAACTGATTTTTTTTTCTCGCAGTCTCACCTTGGCGTTGGCTGTATCAAATACGGTTTCTACTAACATGATATCAACTCCTCCATCCAACAGTCCTTTGGCTTGTTCTGTATAGGCTTCAACCAGTTCATCAAAAGCTATAAAACAGGAATGATATTAACTTCATGTGGAGCTCTCTCTTTCAATCTATCACCTAAGTTAAAGAACTTAATGGTTATCAATACTTACTTATGTTCCTGTAATCTGGTCTCTCCACAGAGGGTGACACAGAAAGTGTCCTGTTTGTTGGCCCCATGGATCCAGCAACATATCGCCTAATTCCTGTACCAACACGAGGTTGGGAGAAAAAAGAGGGAAAAAAAATATACCTTACTTCCAGTTTTACAATGACAGACAGCTTGATGTAAAAAAAAATAACAAACAAAAACCTCCAATGACACCAAGACATGCCTATCATTCAGGGATCAAGAGCTATCAAACTGTTCTCAAATTGGGAGTTTGATTACCACCTAAGATTACAGCACAGCTGACTTCTTTGTTTTAATTCTATATAACAAGATGTTCAATGCATACATATGAGACAGACAAACATCTATGAAAATGGCAATTGCAAGCTATTAACTCAATTTTTGAAAATAACCTTTGCCTCTGACATCAGAAGCTTCACTCAATTACTTTAAATGCATAGCATGGAATTATCCTGGCATTTTTCTCTAGATAAAATTAATATTTCAAATCTTACATTTTTACTGCATATGATGAATCACAACAGTAAGGTGTTCAACTGGACAGAAGAACTGCTAGCTCTAAATACATCTTAATATATTGGTAATAATGTACAGAGGACTTTGCTTGTCTTTGAAAGACAGCAGTAGAAATGAGCTATAATCCTTTCACATGAAGCCCTGAAGGGCTAAACATTTAGAGGTGATGGTCAGAAACTAAGCACTTTCCAGTGGTTCTTAAAGTTGAACCAGTTATACTAGGAGTAATTGGTAATCCGCATTCACATACAATCAGCTGTCCTAATTCTGTAGTACAAAGAGTTGAACCTTACAAACCTAAGTAACTTGTAAACTGCTGCATTTGTCTTCTCTAAAACAGATTTGGAAGATGTCTATCAGTTGCAGCATAAAACACCCAGGCACAGGATGGATGCAGAATGTGCTAAGGACCAGATCCTCGGAACATGCTGAGATTATCATGATATGAACAGTGATACAACATTGTTACTATGTCTAAAATGAAGGGTTTCCCTATCTGTAAGCTATGTCCATGCCTCTGGTTAGCAACATTCAAAGACTGTAGCACAACTGAACAAGAAATCAAAATAAAGACCGCTTACCTGTCTGAGAAGTTACATCATCTGCTGCTTTTCTAGCCACCTCTGCAGAGACTCTGTTTAATCGATATACCTAGAACAACATCAGAAAGTTACCAACAAACCCAGAGTTCAACACAGTGTAACACATCCTAAAAGAAACACAACACCTCCATTCCGAAGCCTGCAGTACACTCCGAAGGCTCCTAAGATGCACAAACACATACAAGTACTATTAGAAAGCCTCAAAAGGAACAGCTTTATACATCTCGGCAAAAGCATTACATGGCTGGTCTCATCCCACATATGCCTCAGCCTAAAGCTGCTAATCAGAACATTTAATTCTGTAAGGTACTAATTAAATCCTACTGAGTCAACAGAAGCTGGAGAACAGGACATTTTGAGGATAAAATTAACCTACTTTTAAACTCACTTTTTATTCTAGTAGCATATTTCCAAGTATTTTCTTTCACAAACCCCTCAAATTTTCCAAACACCACACAGCACAGAATAGGTATGATAAATGCAAACTTGAAAGCAATTCTACGTAACACCAGCACAATCCTATCCTGCTTGTGACAGACCTCCAGGCCATAAAGCCAACTACACAGATAGTAATGAGGACAAAAAAAAAAAAAAAAAAAAAAGCATTTCCTTTGTGGCTCTTGGTACATTGGAAGCACTGAAGCACAACAGAACTGAGAAGTTCTGTGAGTGTTCAGACAAAATCTAGGACAGACAATTATGGCCTGTGCTTCCATCAACAAGGGGTACGGCTGTCACACATAGCAAGCATAATTGTCTTCCTTCTATTGTCTGCTGCAGCAGAAATGAGCTATGACCCTATCACCTGGCTTGAGAGACAGAATGCAGTAAATAAACAGTCCCAAAAGACCCTGTGACTAAGTTAATCCTGTCTGCTAAGATGAAAATCTTTAATAACTTTTTAATGTGTAAATAGTTTAGAATTCTTACCAAATGCTCAAGGCCATAGTCAGCTTGTGCAACTCGGGTGCTGCTGAAAGTGTTCGTTTCAATGATGTCAGCACCTGACAGCAAGTATTCCTGCAAGACATAACAGAGAAAAAAAGATCTCCAAGACCTCCAGAAATGAGATTTGGAGTGCAGACAAAGGCAACCCAAATATTTTGTCTCACTCGGTTGAAGAAAATGTCACAAATCATCTCCTAATTCAAAGCACATCAGGTTCTGAAGTCCTTACTCAAAGTTTAAGGCACAGGATCAAAGCAATAGAAGCGTTCCATACAACCACCTTCTAGAGTTTTAGTGTCAGCCACACTTTCTATTAACAGGTGACATTTATTGAGTTCCTTCTGTCACTGACTTCAGCACTTGAAGCACATCCCAGATTTTGACACAGGGACATGGTAGGGAGTTGTCCAATTGGATCAGCAAGCAAGGGCTGCTGTGGACAGACTCAGAATAAGGCAGGAGTTAAACAACAACAGAGAATTACTAAACGTATATATTATAAAGGGAGCTGTATGGCACAAGAGCACACTAGGACAGAATGCAAGCTTAGAAGAATTATGCTTTGCACAGATCACATTTAAAGTTTAACTACTGGCCTAGATTCACAAAATAATCAAGTGTTCATCTCCAGTTTCCCACTGAAGTAAAGTGGAATCAATGCAAACTGAAATACTTTTGCATATTCTAGCCTGCATTTTATAACCTCTCTTAAGTGACACAAATATTATCCCTCCACACATTTGTGAAACACGCGCACATTTAAGGCATTAAAGAAGGTATACGGAAGTGGTTAGTGCCATTCTGAGTATTTGGCAGTCTTTATTTCAAAGCACTTAAAACTGGCCATTGTTGGACAGATGATAACAGGTTATCTCTGATTTGACTTAATGTATTCAATCTCAAGTCACATAACTATTAGTCCAATAATTCTGTAAAACTGAGCTGTTAAAACATCTTGTCAGATTAATAGTTCAAGCCCAGCAGCCTACATAAATTCTAAAGTTCACAATCACTACAGCTCAGTGGACAGTCTAGGGATTGCATTCCATCTACAAATATTTCTTCCTAAAATGCTTATAGGTGAAAGATGCTGATTTGTTTCAACTCATCTTTCTTAAAATCCAGTTAGTTAAAATCCATCCATTAACTGATGGTTAGAATATAAATATAAAAATTTAGAGTACATATGAAGTTTTACAAAAGTAAGCCAATTATTAGTCTAAGCAATGAAATACAAATCTTTTAAATAAATGACTGGGAAAATAAAAAAACACATATGTAAGGCTTCAACTGAATATCAACAAGTAGCAGTCTATTCTACTAATGTTCCCATTTTTACAGTTAAAACCTAGAAATATCTGGAACGCAATAACTAAAAGGTTTAAGTTTTGTTTTGCAAGATTTTGTTTATTTTTACATCTAATTGAAGTTATGAAAACAATAAAATCTGTTTACAAACTCCTCATGATCAACCCTAAACTGTTTTATTCTCTGGGCCACACATCAATGTTCTAGGGAATAAAACACAGAAGCATATATACTCATTAGGAAACATACTCATTCCCTAAGGGAAGGCAGCCTTCAGGCTGCCACATTTAACAGCTCTTCAATACGCAATTATAGAAACACACACCTAGAATTCAGATTTGTCCTACTTAGATGCATTGTAACTATTGGCTAAGGATGAAAAAAAGAATAAGGAAATAAGTCAGAATCTACAATTAATAGAAATGCAATGGGACATGTATCAAAAAGGAAATTAAAAGAACACTGCCTGGATGACATCAGAAACAAAGACATGAATGCTGTGCTTACGGAACCAGAACAGTCAAGTCTGTTCATTCTTATTCGCATGGCTACCTAGCATTTGCTTCCCTATCCCCAAAAGACTCAGGAGAGCCAGTAGTGCATGGAATAGAAGAGGGGAGCACAAAGACCAAATTCTCCTTCCTTTTGTCAAGAGACAGGCAGAACCACCTACCTTGTGTATGTCACAGATTATATCAGGCTGAGTTATGCTGAGAAGGTCGTTATTGCCTTTCAGAGGCTTGGAATGGTCTTTAAATTCATGCCCTCGGAAATCTTCTTCTGACAGGGCATGTTGCTGGATCATGGTACCCATGCCTCCATCCAAAATCATTATCCGCTCCTGCAGAACTGATTCAATTTCATCCTCCATGCTTTTCTGGGTATCTGCCATTAGAAAATAAACCCAATATTTAAGCAGCTTTGAAATTCTCCGTCTATACACTTGAGCAAGCTGAGATCTTCCTATTTAAGAAACAGAATAAAGTAACTAATCCTCTACTTAAATCAAACAGTAATTGGTTTACTTCACCTAGAGCTCCAACCACATAATGTCAGGTAACAGCTGCACCTGTCTAAACAGAACTAGACACAATTGGTCCTCTACCTAAGTAGTCACCTGCAGAAACAACAGTATCAGAAGTTCACAAGGACATACACAAAGCTCCTTATATGAACTACTTTCCAGCACTAACAAGTGTGATAATTTCCACTACAGTGACATGCAAACAACGATGCAGAACCGCCTCTTGGTACCAGACACTGTACTGCAAGTGGTACCCAAGTGCCAACCAGAAACTAGGGAACTCCATTTGCAAAAATCCTACTTTAATGACTTAATAAAGCAGAAGCAGACTGCTTTATAAACACACTGTGCACACAGCAATGATATGTAAAGAAATAAATCGAGCAAGCAAACTCAATTCTTCAGCTGAGTCACAAGTTCACTAAACAGCTATAGAACCTCTTCCTAGTTTTAGGATAGTAAATAATGATTTTGCACTTCTGCTAGTGACCAAATGCCAAGATACACCGCCAGGTAAGAGCCAGGCACTAGTCCCTTTTGTACAAAAGCAGCAAGATCTGCTCTGCAGCAACGCCAGAATAAAACTTACCAGGCAAATCACATGCTGATTATAAGATACCAGACAGGACATGTCTAACAATGACTGAAGTAGAAAACAATAGAAATTCCAGAGGTATTTTTAGTAACAAAGATGCAGTATTCTAGTGCCTTAAGATCTAAATGAAAGCCCAAGCCAAACAGAAAACAAAAATCCAAAACCATAATCCAAGATATTAAATGATAAAAGCCAACATATCTCCCTCTTGGAAAAGCAAGAGTACATAATCCTACTTTTCCTCTTTAGAGTGCATACACAATCATCTCTGACATATTAATATGAACATAGCAAAATAATTAAATACCTCCTCTTTTATCAAAACACCTGTCTACAAGAGTGGACCTCCAGTAATCTTTCTACAAGCATGCAGATGAGTGAGGTGGTATTCTTCATTTACCTTCAACTCAGCTAGTGCTTGCTCCCTGAGTAAATACCCGTTTTGCATTTTGGTTATACACTATTATTGTGAAAAAAAAAAAAATGAAGCACAAAAATGAACTTAAAAATCATTACAATTTACAGACAAAAGTATTTAATTATCATTGGGAACTTCTTATCTGATTTGACTTTTTGTTTCTGCATTCTTACCATGCCATGCAACTTGTTTTGACATCGTTATTATTAAAAAATAAAAATAAAATAAAAATAAAAATAAAAATAAAAAATAAAAATAAAAATAAAAATAAAAATAAAAATAAAAATAAAAATAAAAATAAAAATAAAAATAAAAATAAAAATAAAAATAAAAATAATGCTGTAGAGAAGATGAGGCCTAGGGTAAGGTGGTCAGGTATTACAAAGTTGTATTTATACCAACGCTCTGGAAGAACAGCTCTCAATCAGATTTAGCCTTCCAAACAAAAGAAGCCAAATAAAATTTCTAAATAAATTTTGCTCCACAACAAGTATGAAGCATTTGAAGGGAGATTAAAATAAAAAGGAAGAAAGTCACCCTCATTTCAAGTTGAGGGCTTTAGCATCAACAGGAAGGCTCAGCGGGTTCTTATACAAGAGCCTTAAACCTCCTCGTATTAAACCATCAAATTATTCACGAAAATAAAACCAATCCTTGAGCTAAAGCTTTTCAAAAGACCCAAATGCTAACCTTAAAGCATGCCTGCTCTGCAGACCGGCGTGAAGCATAACTCACAGGCTTTGAGCATACACACAGGCGAGAGCTGGCTCTAGCTCTAACGCAGCCCCGAGGTCACCACGTGGCACGGAGATCACCACAGCCAAGCCAGCAGCATCCTCTCACTACCGCTCCTGCTTCCCTCAGGCTTGTGACCCTTCTATTTACTCACTTTTCGCCCACGCTCACATCCGCACCCGGAAGCAAACATTCACTTACAGCCATCTGTTTGGTGTTAAACTCTGCACCTTGGGCAGCCTGCCTTGCTTTCTCTCCAGCTCACCTACTGGACGGGTGTCACCTCAAGGTCCCGTCCCACCCACAGCCACACAGCAGGTTTCTGCCTAACCTCCGCTCCCGAGGCCGCGGTGAGCCGTATCCTGAAGCAGCTTTCAGAATCTGTCCTTCTTCAGCAGCAGCTTGGTAAGGCTGCAGGAAATGGGGTGGGAATCATAAAGGTAGCTGCTAGTACCAGAAGCAGACTGCTGTATAAACACACTGTGCATCTCCATGTCCACCAAAATCCCTTTTCCTCATCCTTGCTAAGGGTAGCACGTGACTCTGCTTCCATGAGGAAGCCTACACCACTTTAAGGTATGCCCTGCCACACTGTCAATGCCGTTTTCGAGTTGGAAACAAAGACTGTAGACAAGTCCAGAGAACTCAGAAATCGGGCAGGCTCCATTCATAAAGCCATGCTAGAAGGCAATGAACTCTGTCCCTTGGAGAAAAGCAAGGCTGGGGACTGGGAGTCTGCAGTGCCAAACCAAGTACTGCCCTTCCCAGTCCACATTCGACTCCCTTAACTTCCCTCTCCAGAAGAAGCAGGATGCAAGAGTTTGCTACATAATACATGGAAAAAAAAAATGTTTGAAGAAATCCCTCAGCAGAGGAAATTAGGCCAGCTTTTTTTTTTTCTTCTGTTTACAAACTCTGTTCCTACCTCAACTTTTTAACAACAAAAGTTGATAAAAAAAATTAATTCATAAAGATCACTGGTGAGCCTTGGGAAACCAGGTCCCTCCTCCATTCAGATGAGTCCAGGAGAAAAATCATCTCCATAGCTCTAACAGAAATAGCAGCAATGCAACAGTGGTAACAGGGCCCAGGACAAATTAATTTTACACTCTACTGAAACAAAATATAGAAGATACAGAGCTCTTGGGCTGGGACTAGCTTAGCAGATCACACCAAGACAGAACAAAAGTGAACCCTTTTCGAAAGGGAATGCAGAATTAAAAAAAAAAAATCCTAATATCCTAATCCTTCTTCACTTCCCCAAAGTAAATGCTCTGGACTGAGATCATATGAGCAGGGGTATTACTAGCTGAGAAATGAGATCAGCTAAACCAAGTTCTAACATTTCTAAATGTTACAAGTAACTTGGCCCAGCACTCAAGATGCCCCTCTGTACAGCTGTCCAGCCTTACAGCCATTCAACAACCATAAACTCTACCATTTTCACTGTGGCAGCTCAACAGCTCAGAGGATGAAAACAAAAAGTATATCCATCTCCTTTTCCCAATCCAACCCACGTACAACCGTTAATGCATATAACGAGGGATAAATACGTGATCTCCTTCCCATACAAAACAGGACTTCAAAGCTTGCAATTTGATTTAAAAAAAAAAAAAAAAAAGTTTTCTGATGCTTGCATGCATTCTCAGGTTTATTTATTTATTTATTTTATTATTTTTATTTACGCGCTTCTGTTAAAAGTTTATTAGTACAAAATCATCTGGTCATATGAGGCCCTGGAAAGGAATAAAGGATTACAAACTGCTTCCAAAGCCTTTAATAAAGGATCAATCAAGCTTCAACAGTATTACACGCTGTATTTCACCACGTGCTTGTGAAAGAACACAAAACGAGGCACGACAAGGAGCGACTGGCACTCAAAACAGCCCACTTGCTGGGCTGGGCAGGCTCTGCCCCTCGCAGCAAGGGGGCCACTCCTCCTCGCACATGGCAGCCCAGCTCAGCAGCCTTGCCTGGCTCCAGCTGCAGGCACAACTTCCTCCATCACTCAGAAAAAAAAGAAATAGCGGGCAGTATGAAATCAAGCAGGCGTAGCAGCAACTATAAAGGATGCTCCTGCTATCAACGTGTCAGAGACAGCTGGTGATAGCCGTGTAATTTCTTGCTGTTTAATTAAACCTCGTGCGGCTGGGTGCTGCCTGGCAGCATGAGGAGTTTCAGGAAGCGCAGCAACAGGCGGGCCCTGGGCAGCACCCCCGCCACGCTGCGTTACCCTGCGGGTCCGAACAGAGCGGTACTGCACCTCAGGGACCGCGCTGCCCCTTCCCATACGTTCTGCGGTGTCGCGTCTCTTCAAGACCACTCACCCACGCCTCCCGCAGCTGAACGCTTTGATAACTGATAACGTGGCCGCCGAAACGCAGCCCAGCCCCAGGAGCAGCGTGCTCGGGCTCTGCGGCATGCCCTGCTGCTGATCGGGCCGGGGAGAGGCCCCCACCCACCTCGCCGCCACCGCTCCCCTCCCTCCTCCTCATCCTCCTGCCCCCCCCGCCCCGCCGCTCGCTGCCGTTACCCGGCGGCTCCGCGCCCGCCTGCCTGGGAGGCGCCATCTTGCCTCGGGGGCGGCCCCGCCGCCGCCCGGCGTCACCCCCCTGCTGCGCCAGCCCCGCCCCGAGCGGCCGCGGAGAGCGCGCGGCGCCGCCGTTATGGCCGTTGTGTTCGGCAGCCGGTCCGACGCCGGCCATGGCGTGAGAGTCACAGTGCAAAAGAATCACAGAACCGTGAGGGTTGGGAACGACCTCCGAGTGCATCTGGTCCAACCATCGCCAATCCCACCCCACTAACCATGTCCCTAAGCACTACATCCAACTTTTCCTTGAACACCCCTAGGGATGGTGACTCCACCACCTCCCTGGGCAACCCGTCCCAGTGCCTGACTGCTCTTTCTGAGAAGAAATGTCTCCTCATTGCCAACCTGAACCTCCCCTGGCGCAACTTGAGGCCATTCCCTCTAGTCCTGTCACTAGCTACCTGTGAGAAGAGGCAGGCCCCCAGCTCCTCACACCTTCCTTTCAGTTGCACAGAGCAATGCACCTGAGCCTCCTCCAGACTAAACAACCCCAGTTCCCTCAGCCAATCCTCACAGGACTTCAGATACTATGTGAAGATGCACAGGACACTTAATTCTGTGTTACTGGAAATAATTGAATTTGCTTCCCTCCTTCAGGCATCTGAGCCTTAGTTGCATGTAATAATTTTGAAGCCTTTTATTAGCTGAGAGTTATGTTGCTAAGCGTGCCATACTTAAAATGGACCCTGCATTTTCACTGGAAATTTTAAGGGAACTCAAAATTAATTAAGAGCCATTACTGTAGATGAATCCTCTAGGCTAAATGTTTACTCTTGAATTTTGGTTTGAGACAGAAAAGTAGTTGGTTACAACCCCTTTGAGTCCACTGTGATCTAGAAACCTATAATCAACTCTCACTTCAGCTGATACTGATGCAAGTATATATAAAAATGTATTTTATGATTAAATAATATGTCTAATTCAGCTTCAGAAGAAATACAGCCTACGAATCAACCAGAGTAATCCAACTTCTGTTGCAGAGGCCATGCTCTGGTTTTGAATGCAAGATGTCAATGGACAGCAGAGCTGGCCTCTTGGCGCACTGTTCCAGTGGTCAGCACAAGCTCTTGCTGCAAAAATATTTCCCAAAATTACAGTATATGTTGTTAATGATCTGGAAACTTACACACTTTGAAAGCCTAACATGAAAGGTGGAATACACTAAACATATGCAAAAGTCATTTAGTCCTAGAGACTGGTTAATTTTATCACTTTAACACCGAATTTGCATGTATTTTAGAGATGGGCAACATTTTAAGAACCATTCGTTAAGGGATATCAGTGCTGTGCATTTCCTTTTCAACTTTCTACAACTTCCAGCCTTTTTATCATGCCATACAAAGCTATGACTTTTTTCTCTGGCAACAATTCAGGTTAAAAAGCTCACTGTCTCCACAGTTGCTTTGTGGCGACAGATCTTTGCACCACAGATCAGCACGTCCTTGCGTGTGCTGATGCAGTTGTTTGTGTAACTGCGCTGCAAAGTAGGTCAGTGGAAAAAAAGAAGCTGAAGGTTTGAAGGTGCTTCTGAAAAGGATCATTTCACATTATCCCGTTTACTCTGCAGATTCACAACCAGTTGGAGCCAGTTGGACAGTGCGCTGCTGTGAAGAGGCGGTCCCAAATTCCACCCTGCTCCATCCTCATATTTCCATCCCTGTTCCTGTGCAGGCTCTAGCCCTCACCCAGAATTCTTCCTTAAAGGTCATTTTTCAGTGAAAACAGTTCTCTGGTCCAATTTGTCTGCAGCTGTATGGCCTCCAGAGCTGATGTAAGGTCAGTAGCAGGAAGAGAGGGCAGCAGCACCACAGCCTCAGATTGTTTTTAATTTGTTTTCGAAGCCTGAGCAACACAGACAACTGAGCGAACACAACCAAGGCAAGATATTCTCCAGAGGCTTGAGGAAAGAGCAGTGAGTGGCCAAGGGCAGTGATTACCGAGCCAGATTGCCCAACAAAGGAGCAGTAACAAGGAACTTTAGCCTTAATATGATTTACAGCATTTGTTAGGATATTTCGTGTCCCTTTTCTCAGCTTCATTTCAATGATTACTGTACGCACCAGTGTGAAGTACCTGCATGTGTCTGTATCTGCACACCTGCAGTTACAAAGATTTTTCTCAGCTGTTTCTCTGAGAAGTTCTAATATGCAGTGTGTTTGCAGGAAACCTTCAAAAACTTGCAGTAAGAATGCCCTTAAGCTTGAAGAGTGTTTTTCCTTTGTCTTATGGAATGTTTTTATTTTGTTTAATTAGGCTGTCAAAATACTGTTCCCTTTCTTACATTGAGAGTAACACCAAGAGTAATTTAGTCACTGGAATGATGGCATAAAGGAGAGGAGAACATCAAGGTGCAATCATTCCCATGCCTGAGAAACCTCGCATCCTATTCCAGTACATTCTTTTTGGGAGCTGGCCAGGAGCTCTGTGGGTGGTCAAATGAAACCTAAATTCTGTGTCTTCTTCTGAATTTATTGAGACTTGTAGTATTTGGTGGTAACCTATACACTGGTTTAGGAAGCTGCTTGTTCACCGGATGTGATCTAAGGAGTGCAGGGGCAACCATAATCCTAGCCATTATGTTCATTTTGCAAATTTAAGGATAGCAAAAACTAGATGTAACATTAAATGTTTGGTTTATAAAAGTGCTTAAGTTCTCAAATATTTTATCTTAAGTCAGTTCTGCACCAAAGCCCTAGTTTGCCTGATTTATTGGGATAAACTTTCAGCGTAGAAATACAAAATACAGTGTATGTCCTCCAAAAATAGCGTGCTACTGTAAAGTAAGCAACTTCTATGGATAGTCTGTAGAATACTTTTTTTCAAATGGGGAAACATTGTCACGTGCGTAGTGGTCACGTAGAAAATCCAGGTAATGAATAAGACTCAAATACAACAGCATAATACATAAAAATACATAACAGTTAGAACAGTTTGAGAGGTTGATGTATTTTGACAATCAGTAAGATTCATAAATCATCAGAGAAAAAATTTTGAAGCCATAGGTCAGGGTCCTAGAGCAAGTAGTAACATCATATAATCACGGCCTTTGTAGTGTCTTCTGAGAGCATGCTGATACCTGAAACATCACTTTTCCAGTCTGGCAAGTACATTCAAAATCTCCTTCATGTTACCTGTATTAAAAAGCCAAAATACTCTCCTAGCCATCCCAGCACCTATCTGCATGAAAGGAAATATTTTCACACATATCAATGATTAACTAAATGGAAAAGACTTGAAGTTACAATTACAAAGTTGTATTGCATCATGGCTTTTCACAAAAATTGCTTCCTATGCCATCTTGACACCAACAGTAGAAAAAAGGTAATGCTGTTGGGAGGTAGCACTCTTTAAGCATCTGTTTCGCACACAGTATCATACATGCAAGCATCTGTCAGCGTGCTGAGCATCCTGGTTTCTCACAGTTGTTAGAAGTAGTACTTCAATGAAGCTAACATCTTCCTGATTGCAACAGGATTGAGCTCAAAATTCAATATCCCTACCAAAATCCTTTATATTCTTATACTATTCTTATATTCTTTATTATTATTCTTATATTCTTTATATTCTTATTCTTATATTCTTATATAGATATACATGTATCCTTAGTAAAAATAAAATCTTTAAGTCAGGTCAAGTTTTGGTATTTCCAGTATACTTGAAGGTATTTTCAAATTACCATTTTCCCAACCTCATCCTGAACACAGCTAAACTCTTACTGATCTTTTAGAAACAAGCAGTGTTTGAAACAAAGCTTTTTTTTTTTTTTTTTTCCTCCAGTGCCAAGGATCTGATTCACCAGTTTGTTATTCTACTTACACACAGGTTTTCAAATTTTATACTTACCTTCTGTGTTGGTAAGATCAAACACTGATTCTCAGCATGCTCTTTTAGCATTTGAGCATGTATTTTAGATACCTCTATAATATTCATTAAAAAATATGCCTTTCATTCCTACATTATCTGCCTTTATTCCTATGACCTGTAGCTCCAATGAGCTATTCACATAATTAATTCTCATTTTAAAAAGTGGGATTATTTCTGTTAATAAAGAACAGTCATGCTTCACAGGATTATATCCAAGTGAAGCATTCAAACCAACATACAGAATTCAGAAAGCAAAACACGCTTAATCTGATTTCAGAGCACAGCTCTTGGCACTCTGTTCTGTAAAGTTACTTAAGACTTTTGCTATTTTGCTGCTGCTGGATTCGTGCCCTATTTTGGATGACTAAGTTACACTAGAGTTGTTTTTTATTTTTGGAATCTCCTCTGTGCTCAATAATTACAATTTCAATTTAATAATTAATTTCCTAGTCCCCACAACTTAGTGACTTTAGTGGCCCAAATAGAAATGATTTGCTGCATTTAGGTTAAGTTCTGATGTTAACATTCCTACTGCAAGATCAAAATATTACCAGAAATGAAAAGAAAGCCGATTGTTTCAAGACCAATTCTGTGCACACTACAAATGCCTATTAAATTTACACAGTTCAGAGGAATATCAACACATTTGTTCTGCTTACCATAGGACAGATTTTGGACTTCACTACTTTAAGAAAAGCACAAAGTCTCTATCACTCTGAAGACACTAGCATTCTGAATTGAATTGAATATAATCTTTTACATCTCTTTACAGAATCTGAGTTGATCAGGATGTATATAAATGCCTAAAAGGGCTGAAATGGAGGCATGAAGAGGACTGGGAGTTTAATAGGGGTGTAGCCTTACAGATTTTCCATGCTGCTGCGCAAAGCTGTGTTGACTGCTTTCAACTTGGTACAGGTTTCATATGATTATGAAATTTCGCAGCTATCTTAAAAGCTTCAGTATGCACCTTTCAGACATCCACATCAGGTCAATAGAAGAGAGAGACAGAACCACTGCAGGCTTACCAGCTGCCTCTTGCCAGCATGAAGGATGGGGGGAAAGGGCCAGCATGTACTTCGGGTCACATGCAACTAGATGCGTCACCTGCTGATCATTGAGCTTGGAGAGTTAGAAAGCATTTTGCTGTGGATGAGTGTGAGATTCTCAGCTTCTTTTTCCCCATTAGCATGGCCTGGTGAAGTCAGAACTGCACTGGCCCTGCCCAGTGCAGGATGAGACTTGCCCTGGATCGTTCTGGGCTGCTTATGGAAATGGGTTTCTGAAGGTAACTGCTGTTCCCTTACTTCCTAACAGAGCTTCCTCCCAACATTGCCAGACACCCTCAAACTACATGGCTAGCACAAGCCATTTATGAAGCCTTCCACTGAACAGACAGAGAGTATCTCAGGAGCCAGTCTGGGCTGCAGGACTCACCCTGTGAAGGGGAACTTCAAGGTCTTGGCGCCAGGGTAGGTTCAGCTGTAGACAGAAGCTGCAGTCACAGTTGCGGGTGGCAGCCAGCAGAGGTTAACTAAAGCCCTGTGTGCTCCAATGTCCAGTTAGCATCATGTCCGAGGGAGCAGGCACTCGCTGTGCTGCTTCCCTGTGCTGCACTGAAGTGATCACAGAAAATGGAGCAGGTTACAAGGGTTAATTGCTGAGCAGATGCAGGCTGTCAGGTAGCTCTGTGACAAGGTGCATGAGTAGAAAGCAAGTGAGTGTCAGGGAACAGGCAAGCAGGCTGCTCTGTCAGGGGAGGCAAGCCAGGAGCCAAGGGTGAGGGCAAGGCAAGCAGGAGCTGTAACCTCACAGGCAAGGACAAGGTCCTGCAGTACCCAAACAAAAAAGAAGCAGGTCCAGTGACCCTAGCAGGTTCAGCCAACAATCCAGTGAGCACGAGAGTGCCAGTCTGTAGTCATGAGACAGGGCCGAGGTCAAGCCAGGAAGTCTCAAAGACAAACAAGACACTGCATACACACAACATGGCTTAAGCAAGGAGCAAGGATGAGGACCTGAGCTTAAATACATGTCCAGGGCATGCATTTACCTCCAGCAGGCAGGAGGTAGAAGCCTGAGGTGTGGCTGTTCAGGGCAGCTGGAGCCTGCTAGTGTATTTAGGGCCAAACAGACTAGCATGGACATAGAGGCCCAAGCACTTGAGGGGGGCTAAGCACAAGCCCCAGGTGTACTCTGCTGCCTGTGCACCATAGATGGGATCACACTCAACCTGACAAGCGTGGTAGTTTGTGTTCAACAGCTTGAGATCATTGAAAATGCTTCTAATAAGGGGGACTGTGGGAAAGTTTGGCCACGTAGGAAAGACAACATGGGAAAGTTTGGCCGCATAGGAATGACAATGGAACAATAATAGCCAAGTAATGCGGCCACATGCATTCTGCACTGGTAGAGCAGACAAAGCACGGTGGGGCAGAAAGAAGGGACATCTGCATGCCATAAAAGATATGAGTGGCATTACAGAGCATTAGGAAGTGCTCCCAGCTCTCGGTCATGGCTCCATTTGAGTGAGAGCACAGCCTCTATTAATGTAGTTTTCTTTCATTGAACATCAAGCTTTTAAATATTTTCTGCAAGGGAATCCTGTGTAAAATACTTAGAAAGACCAGTGCCCTACTTGGCTTCCTCTGACTTAGGCAGACAAACAATCCTGCATGTTATCAACTGTTAAAAAAAGCACGTTTGTAGTCAATTCTCTTTAAAGGACTTTGAAACTGCACAGTTTATTCAATTGTTTTGAAGTCTAATTTGTTAGGTTTCAACATTTTATCCCTTTGTGAAAACTGCTTATGATCACAGACATAACAGTGACATTTGCTTTACCCTTTCTACAGGGGATCAGGATATCCTCTTACATCAAGGTGGTTTGATGCAATGCTATCCCCGTTCATCCCATGTGTTCAATTAACTCTAGGTAGGAGAGCAGAAACAGAGAGGAGAGCAGGAAGCTCATGAGGTCAGGATCAGGAAGATGAGTGACAAGGATTTGAGTCCCAGACATGAGCTAGAAAACAAGTTTAAGAAACCAGTTCTAGAAATATGAACCATTCTAAAGAACTGCTTTTGCTGGAAATACTAACAATGAATAAATATATATTTTAAAAATCAAAATCATAAATGAAAGAAATGAAGGAATACTCACTGGTAACATTTGTTCTAAATTGAATCCAAGCTTCAAAAATTAAATTGGGAGAAACAAGAAGCCTCTTGCATCTGCAAGCAGTAACCACAGCATGAACAAGTGACACTGACAGGGAACACTGCTCTAGGGCAAGACCTTCCTTTGTTATTTGATTGGTGATATGAATTTACATTAAAACAGGTGTGAGGGAGCAGCCAAGCACATACACTTGTCACCCTAAAGGCCTAATATTTACACCCGGTGGTTACGTACACCAGTCAGGTCTTGTTCTCTGGCTAGTTTTCCATGTGGCTGTAAAAGTTTTTTTTCTGTGGCCTGTGGTCTACAATAATTGCCTTTGATTTTTTTTTTCTTGACATCTCTTTTTGTCTGGTAAAACTAGAAGATTTACTTATGCATTTTAACACTTGAAAAGACTGCAATGTATTAAGCAGCCTAAGATCCCCTGACAACTCCTCATAAGTCTCTGTTAGCACTGTGACATCCCATCTAGCATTTCCTTTGTACATTTCCTGACTGTTCTTTAAAATAGGAGCAGTCTTTATACACTGTACAGCACCCCGTGTAATAGAGTTGCTGTTGATGACTTGAGCTCCTAAGTACCATCAGAGGACTACAAGAGAAAGTAGATCTGAGACTGCCCACAGTCTCACTGGGTTTTCTAGCACATGAAAATATTTTGTATTTCCCTCCCCTTCTCCCTTCTGTATGCACTTCTACTTGTATGCAGGCAAGTATATTGGGAGCATGTAGAGCCATCAGCAAGGTATAAGGAGGGTACAAACTGGCAGGTAGCATGAATCAGGCTCAATTCTCCTCCCCCCCTCTTTGCTGTGGAGAGCTAAACTACCTGCAAGCACCTGGATTTTGGTGTCAGAAAGTGCTGGTGGAATAGTTTCTGGCTTATGTCTTCATTTTCCACACGGTGCACTGATGTCTTTCCATCTATAGCTGGTGGCTGGCGAGGCATACTGACATTCCTGGCCAATGAAGGGTGTAATTTAGAGAGTACAGCAGTAGCAGATAAACCTAAGGATACTTTATAAAACCAAAGGGAATATTACCTCATTTATTGCCTTGGAACAAAACAAGAATGGCTGTGTTCTGATCAAGTAGAAATAAAGTGCCTCCCTTCAAAATCAGATTCAAGGAAACCTTGAGATCATTAAACTAGATTTAAGTTAATGTCTCCAGTCAGGAACATTTAAGCTCTAAAGGACAGCTGTTGGAAGTGGGGAAAGGGTGTTCAGAAAAAGTCTGGTGGCTGGGTTAGAAAGGAAAGCTCTCTGCAAATAGACAGTAAAAGCTTGCAGGAAGAATGATGCCTTTTCAGAAAAGGCAAACAACTGGCCTCTGATAAGGACAATCCTGTCTGTAGAGTAACACAGCAGTTAAATGCCACCATATAGAAAGTGGAAATTACTCTGAGTTAGGTGTTGACGTGAGGAGCTATTCAAAAGGATGCTGGCAAAATATTTATTCCTCTATAGCTATCCCAGTCAATTGTCCTCTGCAAATAGACACTGGGCCATCCATGTTCTTGCTCTGGCTTGGAGAAGCAATGTTTCTTATGAAAAGTCCAAGCTCCCAAATAAGAAGAGCCAAAGGGCAGTCAGCTGGGATCAGTCATAAAGGAATGTTTTTAGTTGTTCTTCCTGAAATAAAATGAGAAAGCAAGTTTCTTATTATTGATGGAAGAAAATGTCTGACATAAGCATAATCAATATATTTAATTTGGAGTGTTCACAAGGCCAGTGGGAGTGGATGACAGAAATGTAGATCGTTATGGGGAAGAATGAAAACTATAAAAAATGTTTTTTCATTAATTTCTTTTTACATTTGTGTTTTCCACAAGTATAAGTTTAACTTCTTACAAATGCATGTGCAACTATATTCAAATGAAAAATGGGAAAAAAAAAAAAAGAAATATAACACATGCTAAATAACATAACAATACCTGTATATTTATATATACATACATATATATATATATAACTATTAATGTTTCAGCCACGTCTTCCACAAGTCACTTCAGATAATTACACAGTTTTTGTTTCCAAGAGGCTGGACTGTTTTCTGGCCTTTACAGGTGCTCTCCAGCTTGCTGTGGAAATTAGGCTTTGTCACTTTCAGTTAGCAAATAACAAAGCTAAAAGTTATAACTGCCATGGACTGTTGTCTCTAGAAGATGAACAACCAACAGCAAGACTGTTATGCAACATGCTGCATGATATTAAATTCTGTATCTTTGGTTTAATCACAGTGTTAGTAGATAGGACCTCAGGCATTTCATGTCTGACAGCACTGTGTGTGTTACACCTACTCATGATGGTCACGCAGGCATACACCAGTCACCATGGGGTGTCTGGTTTTCAGTTAAATAATCAGGCTTGACTGGGCTAGGTTTCTGTGTTTTTTGATGGTGATGGTGGTGGGTTTTATCTCACAGGAGATAGGATTTCCTCTCTCTTGGATTATGTGAAGAAAACAGGATTATAAATTCTGACAGCGTAAATGTAATGAGATAAGTGAAAGCAAAGACTTTGAGGAAGAGTTTGTAAAAGATAAAAGCACAAACAGTAAACCTTTACTCCTTTTTTTTTTTTTTTCTAAAGAAACATATCCAATAGCCTGCTGAGAATTTATAGGAATAGCAGGTCCTCCTGAGAGAAAATATAGAAGAGTTCTCAGAGAAGATACTACTATAGCAGAAAACCAGAATAAATCTTTCCCATCAGTGTGTACTGTTCCACAAGTTCCTGACCCACAAATTACTGCTGGGAGAGTGCTCTGGGCACACATGGCACTGGGTTGCCTTGCTTCTACACACTTCCATTGTGCCTGCTATCAGTAACTGATGGAGCCAGGATAATAGTCTGAACAAGCTGTTTGATACAGTCATGCTATGTTTGATTGGTTTGGGTTTGGTTGGTTTTTAATGGTATTAATTTGACCTGCCTATATTAATGGCTAAGTTCCAGCCAAGGCAAGACTTGCTGGCAATTTATGCAAACATTTTTTTCCTGTGTTGTTGCCAGCAGACTAGCGAAAACCTGAGAGAGAACACCCTGAGTGTGGTGCCACTAGAGTTCCTCTATACCTGAGCTCCTGACACAAGGAGCATTTACTCAGTTTGAAGGCTGAAGCTAGGGAAAGCACATTTGAGAACCACTCCTCCTGAGGAAAGCACTTGAGAGCATCTTTCAATTTAAGCATTAAAAGATATCTTGTTGGGAAGAAAGTTTCCATGAATTGGGGCCAGATAGAACAGCCAGGTTTTTAAAACAAAACAGAGAAGAGTAAGCAGATGAGGGATGGAGGGGTGTTAAAATAGCCTCAGGACAGTCATCCAATATATTTCATTTCCAAGTAATTGAAGTAATACACCAATAATCAAGTTTGTGCAACACACTATTACAGATGCTAATGAAATTTCCAAAAGCCTAGCAAATTGGCAATTTATTTTGAAGATTGGAATATGAAATCCTAGTCAAGCTCACATGTGGAAATGACTGGACTTGTCTGTTAATGTAGTTATCCTGCTTTATGAGGGAAATGAGTGGTATTCCTAGTACTGTATCAATATTTGCTGTGTACACATAAACATTCATTTGTTGGAATAATAAAGAACTTCTAGTGAAAGCATGTGGTTGGGTCCCTAATTCCACAGGACTACAATCACTTCAAGATAATGTAAATACAGACTGCTGTTGGAAGGGATAATCTCTCCTTCTTAGTACACTGAATATATTCCTAGCCAGCACAGTAACCAGAACAGGGAACTGTTCTATTTATAAATAAATGGGATCATGGAAAAAGTGGAGATTGACTTGTCCTTTGTGGTGGCAGCCCACACCTTGGCTTAAAATTAGAAAGGAATCACATGTTTTAAAAAGAGAGAGCAAAATAAAATGAAATCCAGTTTAGGACAATCAGCTTTTCTATATTAAAATATTTGGTCTGAAACAAGTTGATTCCTATCAGAATATGCCAACAGCTGTCTGTGGCACAGACTTTATCCCGATGTAGCAGCTCCACAGATAAATTCCTTCATGAAACAGAAGGTAGACTGACACACAAGCAAGCAAGCGCACAGGTTGTTAAACATAAAACCTGGGGAAGAGGGCATGGGGAAGGAACAGATATTTCAGTTATTCTGAAACCTAGTGAATGTTTACAAAGAGAGAAACACCTTAGAGACCAGTAAGGTTAAAACAACACTAGCAATGGTCATACTGTAAAATTATAGGAGGTTTTGCATATTTGAGTATTTTTGGCATCTCAGGGGATATTTTTCTGTTTCTGAGTTTTTGGGGTGCTTTTTGTGCACTGTCCTGACATGTTCATACCACAACAGTGCTACCTCCTCTGGCACTCTCTCCAGAAGTAGCCAATGGGAAGATTTTTCATATATAAAATCCGACAAAATACAATTATCCAGACTGCTTAGTTTTCCCTGGTTAGAAATATGTTCATCAGGAATTGAAAGCCAAGGCATATTGTACTGAACTTTTACTGTGACAAACTTACAGCTGCTTCAAAGTCATTTTCTATTAGAACACAACCTGAGAGCCAGATCTTTTATTTAATCATTCTTACTTTGTGCTTAAGATATGGAAATGATACACATGCCTTCTTGTCTGACTGAGCTCATCCTTATTTCTAAGTATTTGTCATACAGATGATTCCCAGCATTCAGTGTCTATATTGAACCTTCATTGACTTTGTTCCTTACTTCTTTTGAAGAATGACCTCAGGTGTGTTCCTGTCTTCAAAGTCTAGAACTCCATCCTGCACCAAGATGTACAGTCCCACTGAAGAAGATGAGGATTTGGATTTGGCAAAGTTAAGCCATGAATGTTCTTCAAAGCAGTGTCACCTGATAGCTAAGTAATTAGCTCTCATCTAAGTATTACTGGAGATGTTTGTAAAAGCACAGCAAAAAATGCTGACACCACTATCATTGTTGGAGGCATGCTCGTAAGGCACTGTTCATGTACTAGCAACTATCAAGCATCTACTGCCTTACAGAATTACTCCAAACTACAAGTCATTTAAGCTGAACAAACAAACAAACAAACAAAAAAAAACCACCTGTGCTTACCATCCAAATCCAACTGCTAATATAAAGCATTTTCCTCCTTTGTCAAGAACGCTGCTGTTTCGGATAACTTCTACAGACACCAGGAACAACCTGAATGAAAGAGTATGGCCTTCTCCAAGAATGGAGTATGTTCTGATGGAAATACAAGCCACTAGCTGCTGCTCTCATTTAAGCCTTTTGTGGCCAGGAGGTAAGAAATAAACTTCTGGAAACTCTATTTATGAAGAAAGAAGGTATGAAGATAGCACAGAGCTGACAACACTGTTCTCAACCTGCATCAGCATCTTTGTGAAGAACAGAAAAACTGACTGAAGATGATCACTGGAAAATCAAGATAATTCTGGCAGGAAGATATTCAAAAATCTGTTGTATCTATCTTAAGTCACACAAGACTTCAGTTTTACAGTCATTAAAGCAACTTAAAACCTTATTTTCTTTCTGAATTTTACCTTAGCCTATAACCTTCATTCACATGATTGTCAAAATAATGCTGTACCTTCTCCTACTGAACCTTGATCTGACGCCCATGACTGGTGTATTCATTACCTTGGGCCCAATTACTACATGTTGTCATAAAAAAACTAGTTTGCTGCCAGAATGGAGTAGACAGAAAACATAATTGAAACCACTGATTTCCAATGTTAACAGACTGGTTATACAGACAAAATGCAAGTGCCAGTTACTAAAAATTGAGCCTTAGAGGAAAATGAAATGTCTCTAGCATGCCCATTGCCCTACAATTTGATCACAGAATATTTTAAGGACCTTTAAACACTGCTTCAGGATAAAATAACGCAGTTTATTTATTTATCTAGTTACCCTAGAAATAGGTGATGCTGGCAGAAAGAACTTGATGATTGTTTTTTGGTTTTATTTTTACATGAAATAAATTAATAAATATGGAATAACATTTTAGGCAAGTACGGATGGATAATTAATCCTTTCAGATGTCTGCCACTGGTTTTGTTTTTGCTCTAGAAATTAGAAACCTGATATGGGAATGGAAAAAGTACTTTACAGAAGTCTTCTTCTCATGGTGCTAAGAACATTATCTCTCACCCACTTTGATCAACAGAACATTTAGCTAAAGGATGAGTTTCAAAGTCTTTTTTATATTATCAGAAATAGGAAGGATATCACAATCAGACTCCTACCAGTAAAATTTAGCAGTTAGAGAGCATAAATGGCACCCAAAAGGATTGTGAAATGTAAACTGTCTTTGTGCCAATTTTTAGCATAATCTCGCCTGTAGCACTGAGATTTTGCTTTTGTGCTCTGCTTTCAAGTTCAGTGTCTTTCTTCTGGTTGCATTAAACTGTAACAATGAGAGATATAGAGATTTATTTAATAGGATTCAGCCTGCCCAGCAGTCATTTGGCTGGAAGTGAAATTGGTACACAAGGTGGAGGAGGAGAGTTATTTGTTGCCCATCTCCTCTGGGATTGTTTTGAAATTGCTCACACCACACGCACCTCACCTTGCAGGAAGCAAAGACCAATGAAAGCGTTATTGTGTACTTAACACCTGCTTTTTTGTGTAAGAGGAAAAAGAGAGATACAGAAAGGTTAAGGCCAACATTTTCAAAAGTATTAGTGTCCACATCTCATTGAAAACAATCTAAACTAAGAGTCTGATACGCTCTGGGCATGTGCCAGGTGACTCAAGTGGAAACACTGTCCCATTCACTCTGAGCTCCATGTCGCTTCATGAGGCTATACCTGCCCCTCCAGCACATAGCACCTGTTGTTCATGCAAACATAATGTACAGAAATGCATGACATTTTTTGAACTTTCCATAGACAAACCTCCTTTAATGTTCAGATATATTTCAAATTCTTAGAGGGAAACACTAGATGATTGTCAATGACAGAAGTCTCATAAGATTTTGAAAAGCAGACTTTATTTAATAGGCACATCGTTGCTTTAATAGCACTGGGCTGCAGAGCTCACTTCACCATTTGTAAATGGTTTTCTTTGATTACATTGCATTTCCTCAGTGACAGTAGGCTCAAGTAAAAAAGTTACTGCTTTTTTATTTTATTTCTCAAGATGGAAAAAAAAAAAACAGTAGAACAAACAGTTCCCAGACCAATACAGACCAAACTGCCTGTGAACCAGCAGAAGTCAAGACAAATTGTAATTTGAGCACGGAACAGTTAAAGCTGCAAGACAACCATGCTACATTTGCTCAGATAGGATTTTGCATTATTCAGGATGGAGATGAATGTTGCCCACTAATGTAACAAGGGACTGGCTTTCTTATACTGAGAAACAAACATTGTCCAACACAGACAAGAAAGAGGGTTTCAAAACAAAACAGTTCACATAAAATTAGCTTCCTTGTTATTTCTGATTATAAAAGTTGTACTCCCTCATCTGTAAAAGTTAAAGGCTTAAAAGTACTGCTAACATAACTCTAAACCTGCAATTTAATCAGCTTTTCAGCTTTTTTTCCCCTACATTACAATTCTTTGTGATATTGGAAAACCATCTCTAAGAGACAAAGGCATAGCATTCTGGATTGTTTTAGTAATTAAGTAGTTTACTTCTTTGATATATTTCTTCCCTGAAAAACTTCATTTTAATATGTTATTAAATTTCACCAGCAGAAGCATATAAAATCAGAAATCATAACAGGAAAATAGCATTGCTCTATGAAAGAAAAAAGCATGACTTTAACATAGTTTTATGAACATCGTAAAAGAAGCACAAAGGGCATTGAAACATTCTGAAAATGGAGAAATATTTTGTGAGTCTAAATAATTGGAAGTTTCAATGTTCTTAGGCCTTACATTCTATCTTCTTAAGGGATATTTCCAAAGTCAGTATCTTGCCTTTTTTTTTTTTTTTTTTTTTTTTAATATTTTCTAGCATTGTATAGGACAGACAACCTAAAACCAACAATGCAGTAATCTAGCGTGCTGCACACATTAATATACACTAGTTGCTTTAGTAATAGCACTTTACACTGAAGATACCTACTGCATTTGTAAAACTCATTTTTAAATCAGCTTGTCAAACCTTTTAAGAAGCAATCTGGGCAATCAGGTGGGTATTTTTTGTGTTTACTATGAATACAGCCAATTACAGAATCAGAGGTCACTCTCTCCATACAGTGCTGATGAAAATGAGGTGTAATCCAGAGCCCCAGGAACAGAACCTGGGCCAGTGTATGGAGGCATTCTCTTGATGCAGTACTGAGCCTGCTCAGGAGGCAGCTCTCGACGTAACTCATCTGCGAGGATGTAAGGCTGTGAGGGGGGAAACGATTGACAAATTCAGTATGTATTCTTCAAAGACATAAAATACATTCATTTTCTGTAACTGCAGCTAATACACTTGGATGTCCTGCTCATTTTCCTGAAAACAAATGTTCCCCTTGATAAACTCGACCCTTAATAATGAAGGAGATAATCCTACACCAACAAACTGATTAGGTTAAAATTCAGTCTCAGGATATGTACCTGTGCGTGTTAGTGACTGATCACTGTGCAGCAGTGGGTAGACGGCTACTGCTACAGGAGTTCATCCATGGGTAGCTAGTTCAATATCCCTAGAGTGCCTTACTGCCCCTCCTGCAGTGACAGGGCAGACACACTGTCAGCTAGATCCTGGTAGCTTCAGCATCCTAATATATTTATAATGAAAGATGCACTATTGCTATTAATGGCTTGCATTTGTGATATGAAGAATACACTCTGAAAACACTAATAGACTTGGCATTGTTTAAAATAGCAACATAAAGAAAATTGTATTTTCCTGAGACCTTGGCTTTCATCTTCCACATGAATTCCTACTGAGAACACGTCTGGAATTCAAAATGAGGTCCACAGTAACTGTGATGACTACTGCAAACATGTCCTGAGTTCAGAATGTGGTCCTTAATAACTGAGATCACAAAATCAATACAAACAGTCAGAATGAGAAAATCAATAGAGCGAGCTTGGGCAAATAGACCCGTACTGCTGTGATCTCTTCTTTCTCAATAGCACAGGATTGGTTTCCTGGCAGATGAGGCCCTGACTCCTCCAGAGGCTACTGTGTTGCCATTGTCCTCCCTTTCGTCTTCTTAACACAGCTCACTCACCAGTGGATCTGGCTGTTGGGAGGAGACAATTCCAAACTCAGGAGCTTCCTCCATGTACCCGTGGAGGAACAGAGGAAGCTTCCTCCTAGGATGGGGCAATGCCACATTGCATCACCCTGTTGCATGAGATGTCAGGTCACGACCTGGCTCACAACTGGGTGTAAGCTTGTGCAATTGACCCAGGCTGTGTTCCAGAGGGCCAAATTCTGCACTGAAACATCCAGACAACATCATGAAAGGCAGAATGAGTTTCCCTTTAATGAAGGCTGCTGTGTGGAAACAGCTTGATGTACAATATATCCAATATATGGACAAACTGTTTGCCTAAGATTTCATTCTCTAAGATGTCTATTTTTGTTATCTCTGTGTGACAATACAAGCCTTGAATTCTGCACACATTTCAGCTAAGAGTGTTGGTTCCATACGAGAAAAAAGGCAAGTGCCTTCTCTGAACTCTTATGAACTCAAAACAAAGCTTCATAATTACTGAAAAGCTTGTATAAGACTTTCAGTAAACAGGAGAGCTATTTAATCCTTACAGCCAGCAGCACAATGACTGACCTTATCTGAAGCCAGGATTCTGAAGGAAGCTATCACTTGCTCAGCTGTGTCTGTATCTGCCGTTTCTCTGGTCATGAAGTCAATGAAGGACTGGAAAGTAACAGTTCCTTGTCCATTGGGGTCAACCAGAGACATGATCCGGGCAAACTCAGCTTCACCCTTTCAGAGAATTAAAAAATAATAAAAAAAAAAAAAAAAAAGAAAAAGGTCACTGTAATATCAGTCTCTGAAATCCCATGAAGCCCATGTCCGCATGCCCAGTAGGGACCAGTGGTCATAGTCTTTAAAGCATTTTACTGACTTAGGAACACAAATGTCATAGTCAGTGAAATATGGGATCTTAAATGACTACCTCTCTTTTGTAGAACAGCCATGGTGCCTCTGAAAAAGATATTCTTTGTCCTAAATACATAGCACATACCTTTAAATTAGCTTTCTGTAACTTCCCCCCTGTGCCATTCTCTCTCAGTGCCTGTTAACCTTGTTTTAACCCTTCATTTTTCACCACCTCCTAAAACAAATAATAACCCCCTGATAATTTAGGTAGTGCACAGGAACGTGGAAAAATACCCCAAGAAGGTACATGCAGACTCACTAAACAAAGAACTGAGGGAAACAATTCTAAAAATGTCATGCCAAATACAGGAGAGTTCAACTTTGGCTGATTTTTTTTTTCCCCCACTAAAAAGAATAAACTGGTACGTATGGATGAAGGGATTTTTTATTTTTATTTTTTTGAAAAATGAGGGAAAAGAGTGCAACACTGAAACCTAGTTCATGAGAATAATAAGAGTGAAAAACATCAAACTTGTCCTTCCTCATGTAGATAAAAAATTTGATTTTACATAGAAAAGAAAGAAAAAATAAAGATTTAATGACTGTTAAATTCAACTTTGAAAATTTCCTTATTATTCAAAGAGCAATACAGCTGACCATAGAATATGGTTCTCAAGTGTCTAGTTTTACTTTTAACTTCCTTTTTAACCATGTGAAAACACAGAAAAAGCAAACAAACAAGGAACTAATATCTCTAGTGTAAATTATATTATTAGTATTCTGCCAGTCTAAATAAGGTTTAGTGTTGCTGGGTTAATGTCACAAGCTGTAAGCAAAATCAATTGCCATTGTTTCGTAAAATTCATACCAAATCATAACCCATTGAAATCAGGCAAGCTCTGAAATCATCGTGGTCCATCAGTCCATTCTTCCTCTATTGACCAAAACAATGTAAGGAACATAGGAAGGAAAGGTGTGAAGCATCCAAGGTCATTTTCAGTGATGATGAGTATAGACCATTGGGAAATTGGATCCAGTGTATGAACAGTATTCATTGATATTGCCCAAGCAGATCACCAGAATCATCAGCAGTTTTAGAGGAGGAAGAAGTAGCTAACATATTACACACAGGAAACAGACATTTTCACCACAAGGTGAAAGGTCAGGGGAGAGAGAAGGGAGAGGACAAAAATACAGAGGAGACAACCAGAGAAGACAAAGAAAAGAGCAAGGAGAAAAGTTTGTTACTAAACTAGTCAAAATGAGGAGATGCACAAGCTGCCTCCCTGATACACAAAGTCTTTTCAATTTTCTGCAAAGGACAGTGTAGTGACTAGAAGCATAGTTAAAAACAGACAAAATAGAGTATCACTGACTATTTAAAACACTCCACCTCCAAGGTACATGATAAGAGCTGCCTGCTGATATATAGGAAATAAATACATGGATTTTCCGTCTTCCGACTATTCTTCAAGCTCTAGACTACAACAAAGAGATGAGCGCACTGACTTAAAGGACGGCACTTGCAAAACTTAGAAGAAAGTCACCGGAAGACCTTGTATAGAAGGAGGTTGCTTATTTTACAGGCAACCACATGTGTCATTCCTGGCTCAGAGGTGAATAAACAGTAAAAGGCATGACAGTAATAAGGTAAAGAAATTTGTCCTCTGTTTTGTGGTATAATACAGTGGCTGCGAGAAGACTGATCATTCTGAACAAGGAGAGAGCAGTAGAGAGCTTGTGTTGAGTCTGAGGAAAGGAAAATGAGAAGTCTGGGTGCAAGAAGCATAGAAGTTTCCCACAGTTGTCTCATCAAGTGAAAGAAGCAACCTGAAAAATCTTTGAAAAATGCACAGTCCAAGAACTGTGGTTCCAAGGTATGCTGAGAGTCCTTCTAATCCAGCTGCCTTCCCAGGGGCAGAATCTTTTTACAGCATTGTGCTGAATACACTGGTGTTTAACTCCACAATTGGTAATTATTATATTGGCCTATCTGAAAACAAAACAATATCAGTTTCCTCTACCTGCAGATCATTTCCAACCTGTCCTAGACTGATGAGGCAGGCTTTAAATTCATCAGAGTGTAGATTGCCAGATTCATCCTAGCATCCCATCAAGGTCATGCATTTGGAAGGTGAAAGGAAAAAGGAAGAAATCACAGATCAGGTTAGTTGGTTAGTAAAGAACATTCCACTCTTTTATGAATAACCATATGTTTATACAAATTCATGGAAACATAACGTCAACTTATTGCAATGAATTACCTAAAATGTGTACAACGTTTTTAGTTTCATGCTTTAGTTTTTCACTTGGTACAAGAGGTCCTTATTTCAACTACAGTGTTCACAAATCCCTCTACAGGCGCTTTTTAACATTTATGCTGATACGATGGTTTTTATTCTGTTGTACTACCATTTGCTATCTCCTTTTTATATTGCTGTACAACAGTGTATCCAAGATTCAGTAAACAGATCACTGAATCTGTGCAAACACTTTTTCCCTGCGCAATCACTGTTACTTCTCTCTTGATCTGATAATATTACGTAACAACTGAACATGTGTTTCAAATGAAAGAGAGAACTACAAAACAATTGACTTTTCCCTAGATCCAAAAGAAATTATACATCTTATTTTCTGTTCTTTAATGATCTGTACAGTATACAGATCTATATATAAAAATTAATATAACAAGTATAATTCTAGCTCCTAATTCCATCACCACAAATTCTGTCATTGCTTTGAACCAATTAATTTTTCTATTTTGCAGGTCAAGAAATTTACACTAATTCTTAAAAACAGACTGGTTCTTCTCTTCCTTGTTGCTCATACAAAATGTGCCCTATCTGCCATGTACTTCAGATTGAGTTACCATGTGTATAACTACAGAGATGTTCCCAAGCTGAAAAATTTTGCCTTTATTGATTTGACAGATTGACAGCTTGCAGAAGATCCAAGGTTTTCTGTCTGCTTTTTACAGGGAGCGGGTTTGCCTGGTGGATGAATAACTTACTTTTGAAAATTTCTGTGTAGTTATGCATAACTGAAATTTTAAGAGTTTTAACAAATGCACTGAGCCTATTTAACCAATGAATAGGATTAAGTGATGGTTAACTTCATGACACCATGCATTTTTGACATATCATGCTGTGATTATACTGACTCCCTCTACATCAATCCCCACCAGCTCCACGAAGGGAAGATGAAAAATAACAGTGAGAAGTCAGTGATGAGAGATAAAGCAAAGCTACACATTTGGAACAGCATTTAGTTGAAAGCCACAACCACAGTGATTTTTCTTTTAACATCTCTATTTTATGGGATGATTCGTGCTATAAAGCATTCAAAATGTCTTGTTTTATCATTTGCTGAAAATGTTAATCTATGCTGACTTGAAACTCTGCAAACCCATCCTGAGGACAGGCAATGGGAGCAAGTCACACCAGGAGTGAAGTCAGCTCATTTTATCTTCTTTCTAAAGCCATAGAAATTACTGCGTAACTACCAACAAAATAATATAAAAATGGGGACTAAGAGCCAACTCCTGTTCCTCTTCCTCTCCCTCCCCCCCCCCCCCCCCCCCGGATTTGGTAGGGGAATATTAGATATTTAAGTACACTGGGGGTGTTCACCATATGTGTAAGCATCCTAACCAGCCATACATGGCAGCTGTAGTCATGCAACAAGTAGAAGAGGGCAGCCAGGAGTGAAAGGGAGGCTAGCATATCTACCAAAGCAACCATTTTCTCCAGGAATGCGGTAGTTGCACTGAAGCTCACATACAGCATCTGCCTTTGGGATTCCCCAATAGAAGTAGTCATGCCATGTGCAGGCTCTCACTTTCTTGTAGCTAATTTGTTTTAATCTTTATCATCTACAGCATAAAAAATAAACATCTTTGCCAAATACTGGAGTTGCATCAGATACAACGATATTTTGCAATTAAGTCATAAATCAAATCCATGTAATGGCTTGCTCAATGGAAAATGGTTCTTTGCATTGTTTACACACCAGCACTGAAATTATTTTTTTTAAGCATATAAATAATTGGCTCATTTATCTTTTCCTACAGATATTAAGCAAAACACTGAAACCTTCATTATTAGTCTCCAGAAAACTTTTCCTTCCCCTATATGACTTTTATGTGGACTTATATAAAAAAGTGTGCTTCTGAGTCAAAGAAATACATTCTTAAATATGTGCCTTGGTTTCCTGAGTGCTAATTGACATGATCATAGGGTTCATTTACTAGGGTGCTGTTGTTTTTCTGTTAGTGAAATATATCGTGGCAGGATGCTCTTGTTCTGCATGCAAAGCTCCTTCTTAAAACCTGTAGTTTGCACAAAAATCAACAATAGCATACATTAACATCCAGTAGGATATCGCTTGCAAAGCAGCTGCAGATCTTTTATCCCATACTTCATGATCTTACTTAGAATGTACCAAATATACTGAATCTGAAAAAGGAATCTGTATGAAAAGATTTGAAAACCAGTGACTGGCAACATGTCTATGTCAATGTCCCAATTTGCCTGCATACCATAATGCAGCTATTCACCATTTTAAACACTTCTAAACTGCTATGATTCAGACATGGTGTCCCATTTTCTCTTTTTTCCTCTATGCAATCACAGTGAGGAAGGAAATATACCAGCTTTGCTAAAGATTTACATTTATACCTACAACTAGGCTGTGCCTTCAGGCATAGCCTCCAGCAAGGAATAGTGGGTAAGGAGCAACATCCTCAGGAATAATGTCTTGGGTACCAGCATGCATACATGTCTGTTGGGAAGAGAAGCCCCTAGTAGGCTGCCCCTTGCCCCAAAAGAAATAGTGTATTTACCACCTCCCTTTAACAAGGATGACTTGTAATGCTTTTTGTGTTAGCATGGATGTGCTGGTGGATGCACTGAAAGAAATGCAAACTCTTCCCGCCCTTGTAATTCTTATATGCACTTATATCCACTTACTCAGTGCAATTTGGGAGTCTGAGCCATGTAGCCTCAAACAAAAGCTTGGAAAGTACGGAATAGTTTTCTTTCAAATATTTAAGGTGGAGAAGCCATTTAAAATAATAACTTAGCTCTCTTTCAAAGACCTAACAATGGTAGAATTAAGCTTCATAATTGATTACAAACTATACTTTTATGTATGTGTGTTTATATATATATGTGAGTGTGTGTGTGAGTGTGTGTGTGTGTGTGTGTGTATACACACATGCAAATATATATTATTCCTGGAGTGGAAGAAAGTTGTTAGGTTTATGTGTACCAAGACACATTCTTTAAAACGGAGAAGGGAGCTACTCTGCACATTAGTACTCTACTGACATCCTCAACATACCCTAAGAGTTAAACATTAAGATGTTTCTTAAACTGAAGAAATACCACAGAAGTCAGAGCTATAGCAGGCATAAATGATTCTGTTGTGCTTATGCATTTAAAGCCTACTGGTCAAGGGCAGCATTAATTTTTCAAATCTTTTTTGGCTATTCATCACTGTGAATTGCAGACTAATTCTTCCAGTGTATTTTTTATACTATGTCAGGCATTCAGGAATGCTCCTATGAGCAACAGAATTATTACATATATTGCTAAATGATTTTTTCCTTCTTACATGAAGAAGTCAGTACTTTTATGTTAGTGCCTATGTTCAGATGATCCAGTTTCCTCTTCATTTCTATTTAAGATAATCAAGACCATAAAAGAATACATTACTGCCCTCTCTATCTAACTTTCAAATTTAGAGTCTTCATTATTTAGTGTAGCCAGAAGTATCCCTGAAGCACCCTGGGTTGTCTTTGTTCACTGATGCTAAACATTCAAGTGTGCAAGGACAGGGAAGATATAAAAATGAAAAACAAGCCTGCCTCTCTCAAACATTTTTGTTCAATGTCTCCTTCTAGTCTGTGTAGATCAAGTCACATCTGCCCTTTAAATTCCAGTGTAATTTAATCAGTATAAGCTTCTGTTTTATCAGTGTTTCTGCTATCTGTCCCCTGCAGAAAGCCTGGCTTGAGAGCTGAGTGGTTTTAGATCTTACTGTTTTCCTTTCTTAAACTTGCATTATGCTTCTAAGAATGTAATTGCTGTACTGTGACTATACTGAAGTCCTCCTGGACTGATTTCCTATCTCTGATGGAAGGAGTGTGCTAAAGGGGGTATTTGCAAAATTGTTTTTCTCTTAATGTGATCCTTCCAGGCCTATTTTTAAGGCCTTTGAATTATATCTGATATTGGGACAGGTAGGGTGTGCAGATAAACTTGCAGTCCAGGCCCAGGATGTTGAGGTCCTAGAAGCTACTGGAGAATCCATCTCCTTTCACTTCTGACTCAGCTGCAACAGAAGCAAGGGCAGAAGGAGCACTGCCTTATATACTGCATTATATACTATGCATTATATAGAAGGAGCACTCATTATAACCTAAAGAAGTGGGCAGACACGGGTAGGCAATGATCTAGGAGCTGAGAGGCCCTTCTGTGTTGTACGTTATTGTCATGGCCCATCTCCAGCCTGCCTGTGGCTATGTGACACACAGGCCCTTCCAATGCCTTTGCTCTATTGGACCCTTTGGTATCTCAAAGTCCGTCTATTTCTGCAAAGCCTGAAGATCCCTAACACTAGGGCTGGTTGCTGTAGGAATTAGTGTCTTCCTTCAAGACCTTCTGGGGCACCAAGAGATGCCAAGAGTGGCTCCTCATTGACTGAACCAGCCTTGCTGCCAGCATGGCAGACAACTTACCTATGAACTACAAAGATATAAGAATGCTAGAAATGGCTATCCAGCGTAACATATACTAGGATTCAGTCACCTCACTTCCTTATCTTTAGGAAGCTGTCGTATCTTAACTACTCTGAAATACTTCCATGTAATTTATCCAAGCCTAGATAAATTCACTTTTAATAGCTCTAACTGCTCAGTCATCTGCTCTTGTCCATTGGAAAAGCCATTTAGTATGCTACTTCCCAAGCCAAGGAAGTTCTCTCTGCTTCTGTAGTGGTATCTTCTGCTTCCTCAGCAAATACAAAAAGGAATTATGCTGCAGTAGAATAACATTATACGGAAAGTAACATTTTCCATAAAATCTCTTCCTGATTCCTGTGTAGCTAGCCTTTTCTATACTTGTGTGTTCCTTCAAAAAACAGAGGCTTGGGAATTCTGCTTTTCATCCTAAACAGTTAAGTATATTCTAAAGAATACTTAGCAAACTATAACTGTCAGCATCCAATACGCATGAAGTATAATTCCAGGTATGGGTAACCATTCTGGATACAGTTGGACAAACAAGAGGTTAGTGAAATCAAGTAGCACTTTGGTAGAGCCTGAAATAATTTGAAAGAGCTGACACACAAAATAACAGAATAGAAATTAGGGGATAAGCAGAGTCTGATAACTACAGGAATTTATATTGAGATAAAGACAACAGCCTAGTCCTGCACTGCGGTAATCCGTTTGTTTTTTTTTTTGTCAGAATTTGAAACGTGAATTCAGTTTTGAAGGTGGGTACCTGTGAGTAGAGAGCCAGCAGATCTAATTCATGTACAGATGGTTCTCCAACCAGGAATGTGAAAACCCTCTCTGCATGTATATTGCTACTGTTTCTATAAGTAGATCTTTTTAATCCTCTATCCATGAGTACTACATAAATCATGGAAGGAGCTAAGTTTTTTCACAGAAGTGTCTTAATTCCTACTTTCTTATTCACCTCTGATTAAATAAATGAAATGCACAACCTGTTACTTCCCACTTACAGCCAGGAAAATAAAGGGTTTTCTTTGACAGCTATCTGTGCCCTAACTGTATTCCCCACAAATACACTTCTACAGCGACAAATTGCAATTCAAAGAAGAAAACATACTGTAATCAAGATTACAGCTATATTTAATGAGGTGGAAGCCATTGGCAAGTGCATACAACGTGCTGCACTGCCTTAAAATAAAAGGGCACATTATTTTCCATAACAGTGCATCCAGTCTTGCCTGTTATTTGAACAGATACTCAACAATACTACCAGAACTATAATTTTGCATTACATTTAAAGAGTATAAATCAATCTTTAAAGTGTCTATACAATGCTATAATTTCATAAGGCTGTAAATTATTTGTTAACTGATCTTTACTGCTGTTTTTCTTTAAAAAAAAAAAACTACTTTTACTGCATTCACAGATTTTTAAGAGGCTTACATATGGAATGGAAAGAAACTTGCTTTTGGGAACAATGACTATTGCTAAATGAGAAAAAGCAGGAGTACTGTACCCTGTCAAAATGATTGAATGATGCTCTGAAGTCATTCATTTGTTCTTGGGTGATACCCTTGGCATCTCTTGTGAGGATCTGAGTCTCAACCTCATTGATAGTTCGAGCAATGGTGGTAAGTAGGAGCTCCCATCCAACACGGATGTGCTACAATAGAGAGAATATGGGTTTATTAAAGAATAAAATATATTGTTCTAATGCTATGAAAAGTACACTAAGCAAAACAAAACAACAACAAAAAAAAAAAACAGCTCTAAATATTTCTGTGATACCTTTTACATACCACTAACTGTACATTACAACCAAGGACCATTAAAAATAAAAATGGCCTTCAGGAAAATATGGAACTGGTTTCTAAATAGGTACTTCTTTACTAAAAGTGCGTTTATTCTGGACTACAAGACTTGGACTTTGTTATTTTCCATAACCTGAGTTGGTCTGAGGTAGGTATTCAAACAGCACTGTTTCCAATATTACCAGTTTCAGCTATATTACTACATTCTGTAAATTAGTAAACTCACAGGTCACTTTACAAATATGAAAAGTTTTCTTTAAAACCGAGGAGTCTCCCATGTGTTCAACACTTGTCATTCTACACATCATCAGCATTGGGACCTTCACTGACAATCTGTAAATTCTCAAACCCTTCATGAGTTTGTCATAAAGAGAACATTGCTTTGTCATAGAAAAACAAAATGTAAAAACTACAACAAAAAACCTTCTGGTGTTTATCTGAAGAAAAACAAGACAAGTCATGATGAGCTAAATTTTAATTTTTAACTTTTTGCTTACATTAACTTAGAAGAGAAATCAAGCCAATAAGCCTTTATGTTTCACCTTTCTTAGGCCTAGGAAGGGCTCTTGGAAATATCTTATGCCTCAGTCATGGAAACAGCTCTCACTCAGCACTAGGCCATTCTCAGCCTAGTATGGGCAAGTGACAAAAAAACAGTGTTTTTTAAAATAAGTCTAATAAGATCATCAGAAAGTCTGCCAAATTCCATCCTCCATTATAGTCTCTTCAAATCAAGGAAGGCAGTTATATGATAGAAGAGGCCAAAATGAACTAACAAGTACAAAACGGAGTAAATGCCTACCTCCATAGTATAGTTGGTGTGCTTATTGTCAAACACCAAGGCTTCTTGTATAAGCTGATGATCTCCTTCCAGTTTGTCAATGTTGTGTTTATAGTTAATGATATTTTGTTCATATTGCTTCAGCTGATTCATCTGGTCCTCCAAAGGCCCTGTCATTTCAATAGAGCTGCGGGCAATTTCCTATCAAAAGAAAGAGAGACATCCCCCACCCCACAAAATATAAGTTTCAGATTTTCTGATTTGACTCACATTCATGCAAGTACATAATATTATCAGACTAAGAAGCAATAGTAATAAAACCTTCATACAAAGATGATAAACTTTACTTTTTCTTCTGAAATGTGCTACATTTATTTCTGAAATCAGTACTGAAGTTCCAGTGATCCCACTATCTTTGTTTTAAGAGCAGAAGCAAAATAGTTGGTAAGTGACAAATTTTTCAAAGCTACATGTCCTACTAACCATTAGGATACCACTTGTACAACCTTACGCTATCAAAAAACATCTTAACAGGTGCTAAATTGTTTGTGCTGGTAAACTGTCATGGAGATTGCTGATGTCCTGTGCATACAACAAAGACAATAAATGATATAACACTTTATTCATCAGCTTTTGCATGAGCATCTGACGCTCACCTCCATCTTGGTCTGGATCCATGGCCCAATGACATTGGCCTGAGCAGCAAACTGGCGACGTAGGCGCTCGTTGGCATGCTGGCGGGCTAATTCCTCCTGCAAGGATTGATCCCTCTGAGGCACCAGCTGCTTCACCTGTTACAATGGGAAAGCACTAAGTGTGAGTAGGCATGATTGAGTCCTTTTAAAACAAACGAGTTTACAGTTATTAATTTTTCTTATTAGTCTGAAGGTTGGTATCAAGATAAGCCAGAAAAATGATTACTGTTCTATTTACCCATTCTGTGCTAGTATAAGAAATTGCTACTATGGTCTTGGGCAGCATGACCAGAGAGACTAGCACACAGGGAGGAGAAATTCTCACCTCTGACTGGATTCAAGTTCAAGGCGATCATTTAACTTGAACTGTCACTAGAGCGGTTATTTTGATTTTTTCTGTAAACAGAGGTACTATTCAATTTCTATGTAATAGCTCTAAGAATAATCAGTGAAAAATATTTCATTCAAGCAGAGCCATTAGGATAGGTTAACACAACACATGCTCTGTCCCTCATGTATACCTGAAGGCATCTAATACACTGCAAATGCTTTTTTGGCTTATACTGGATTTCCCTGGGACATTCTGAATTCAGTCAATACCGCTGTTTTTTATAACCCACTGAGACTGTGTCCTTGTCCATGTAAGCTTATGTAATTGGTAAATTCATATATTCTAAACATTCATTCACCTTCAGCATATTATTTGTCTTTATTCCAAAGAAAATAAAGCTTAAGTGATTGCTGTAAGAGCCTCTCTTTAATCCCTCTCCAGTGTTTTTAAGGTAACAGCCAATTTCAATCTAGCTGGACAGAACATGGTCCCAAAGAAGCTAGATTTACAACTTTTGTGAGAAGCAGGAGCTGAATAGAAAAGACAGTGCTTATACTGAGAAAATGAAATGCAATTTCTGTTCTTCTGGAGGGCACACACTGGCCAGCCACCAGCTCTGTAAAAGCAACGTGTGCTTTTCTTGCCTCACCAAGAAGCCAAAATAAGTCATAGGTAATACTGAGTGATGGGAGCAGGGGATATTGTGAAATGAGCCTACCAAACATGAGAGAGCGTAAGATACTGTAGAAAGTTCCAAAGAATTTTAGAGTGGAGTAGTAATTAAAGTAGTAATTAAAAGGGCATAGTAGAGGGACACAGAGAATATGAACAGTCACATGCCAGTAGGAAAATATAAGTGGCACCAGAGGAGGAGTGAGGTATAGGATACAATTTATAGAAAGACAGATTAATTAACATTACTGATCACAGAGAAAGGATTTTATTTAAATACAGATCCAGACTGTGACAATTTCAAAATGAAACCTCTTAAAGTTCTGTTGTTGACTTAGAACAGAATAGAAATGGTCTCCAGAACTGGGCTCTTGTTCTCAGTGTAAGTATATGCCCATATGATTGAAGAAAAGAACTGTAATTCTGTGTCATAATTAATACAAAATCAGTGAAATATTTTGAAATATTTTATATTATGAAAGCTAACATAACCTTCTACTACTTCTTCCATCTCAACATCAGCTTTTCAAACGATCTATTCATTTTACTGTATCTAATAGATGCAAATTGTGTTTAATTGCATTTAATATGCTCCTAGTGTATTAGATAACCTAATTTTATGCTACCACCTCTTTCTGCTCTCCATATTATTAAATACATTTATGAAGAAATTTTTAATTTGTGCCAGTTCCACCAGTTTTTAACCAGTGATTGGCTCATTCTGGCATCTGATGAGCTAGGAAAAAAAATACAGATCTATTGTTAAGTTCTCTGAATATCCTCAGGATTCATAAACCAAAATACTATGTTACAATGTCCTTTATGCATTTAGTATACATTACCTTTTCCCACTTCGTACGAATCTCTTCCACAGTAACAGTGCTGTAAGGATTGCTTGCACTTATTCTCATGCTGTAACTCTGAATAACTTTTTCAACTTCATTCTGGATTGACAGTATGGCCTGTCTTTCACCATCTGCCTCTGGCAAAGTAGCTTTAAATTGATCATGTGCAGAGATTAAACTCTAAAATCAGAAACAGAGAGGGAGAGCATGAAAATAGTAATGTTTCTTCCAACATCAGGAGGATCTGCTGTAAATAAGCACAGCTCTTCCTCCAACTACCAAACACCCTGTCTGCATGTATCTGTAGATACATAATAGATACATTCATGAAAAAGCCTTCATTGACTTTATCAAGACTATTGTTTCTTTCATGATCTCAAGAGTGCTTTCATACCAATCAAGAAAGAACTTATAGTACAGCAGATGTCGCCTATCACAAAGAAAATGTCCAGACAGAATATTTTTGTTCTACTCTCCAAGAAAGAAAAACTTCCTTTCCTGCCTTTCCTATGACTGTAAGCCACAAACTAGACAATCATTTACCTGTATTTCCTCTATGCTATGAACAATAAACATGTCCTGTAGGTCTTCCATAGCACCTTCCATCCAGTTGTTGAAAGGAGCAGCTCTTTTGGCAAACTCCAGGTGAAGCTGATCAATTGTTTCAAGCAATTTCTCCGTCCTCTGTATAGGTTGGGAAAGATACATTCCTTTGTTACTAGAGCCAAGACCTAACTCTACACACACACACACACTCGCAAAGTCATGTCTCATCTTTTCAAAAGCAATTGATTATATCATTGACTGATTTCACCACTTATTTGAAAGTAATAGAACTAATTACATTAAAGATACTTTTCATATCAAACATTTAAAAGGGATGTATGCCTTTCAAGAGTAACATTAGATGACTTGTTTTTTCCCACCACTACTATTTTAAGTATTTTGTTACTGGACTCTATCTGCAAATCCATTAAAATCTGCTGATCTTGCTTTAGTAATTTCTTGTAAATATAGAAAGAAAGAGTTAGACATAGGTTTTCCACCTTTCCATGCATATGTGTGACTTCCCTTTTCTTAAGCAAAAAGGCTTTGGAAATACATGTATCTATTAGTGCTTTCAAATACCCACTACCAAAAAATTCACTGAGTGCTGATCACTATCCCATGTCTCACCTGATGAAGCTCCAAAAAGCATGAAAAGGTAAGTGCCTAATGTGTTTTGTTATCCTTGCTGGACATCAAATTCCCAAAGAGTGGTACTATAAACGACATGCCATTTGTTGCTGCTTTAGAACTGTCCTTGTCAGCTAAGCACTGTCAGATATGGTCTGAGCAATTCAAATTTATTTGGAAATGAAAACACAGCAAATTGAAATGGAGATCTGATGAAAGGGTTTACTGCGGTTTGGATTACAAAATGGATGCTCAGTGGTACTGTGTCCAGGTCACAAACAAATGGTTCCTTCCCCCACTCCCTCAGCTGAACTCCTAATCGTTATTTGGCTTACCTCCAGTGCCTCTCTCCGTTTCTGAGTAAGTGTTCCCAAGCTGTCCCATTGGTCACATATCTTTTGGCATCGATCATTGACACTTGCAGCATCATGGTAGTCCAGTTCACTAAGAAAGAATAAAGACAAAAGTCTGTGCAACTTTCTGAGAGACAAGAGGAGTTGCAATGTGCAGTCTTCCACTGGCCCTCAGTAATTTAACCCTCTTTTTTTGCAATATTTCTCCTCCAGGTAAGCAACTGATGCAGTATAGACAAGCGTGATCTAGACATTCAGTATTTCAAGAAGCACAGCATGGAAACAGGATTGACTTCCTTTGTTGTGAGAAAAATCAATTATCCATTTGTGATGTCCAGGTATTAAAGACAATTAAGGTTTGTAACGATCATTGTTTCAGCTTTTCTTGTTGCACAAGCACCTTGATCTCCTGAAGACCAGAATATTTCAGACTGAGGCTTTATCAAGTTCCTTGATACGTTTCAGGAACTTTATCAAGTTCCTGAAGATTGGAATGGTGTTAAGCTAAATGGCTTGAAATATATTAGTTTCATCTGAAAAAAATCCATACTAATACACTGTGAAATAATTTAACTGACAAACAGACTTCAGGTTGCATTCAAGGCATAATTCATCTCTAACATGGGCTACCCAGACATGGGGCACTGGGAACAGTTTTCATCCTTCTCTCCAGAAACTCCTCAAAGAGTTACACCCTAGAAATGGATGGTTCAGAACACAGGAATATCCAGACACAGGTATACTAGCAGTGCAAATCAGTTCACCCAAAAGGAATGTAGCAGTTAGCATTGCTCTTTCACCAGTTTAATATGCTTGTATTATCCTGACAGAAAATGACTTACTATACTGCCTGGAGTAACTTTTTAAGCCCTGTCCTGAGATTCTGCACCTAGTCTGTTTCAAACTGAGTTTTGGATCTCAATGACAGATAACCCCCTTGGTTCTGCTGCAGCCATAATAAAATGCATGTGTTTGGCACTTCAGAAGTTCACTTTTATCAGCCTATCATCATTCACTGAATTTAGCTCTTGGCTGCTCCTTGAGGACATTTTGCACAGTACTGAGCATTGCAGAGATTGTGATTATGTGACAGCATGGCAATATGAAGCTAAGATTTACTCTGAGGCTTGAACAAGACATTAAATGCAGATATAATTTGTTCCCTCCTTTTGAACATCTTTCTCTAGGCAATTGGCAAGAGGAATGTACAGATCACTTCCCTCCAGTAACTTTGGGAATCACAGAGGACAAAATGAGAACAGAGGTAGTTTTCCTCTGTGAAGATACACTGTAGGCCAGGGCCAGCACATCCTTCCTCCTCTAAGTTCAGTAGGAACAATATGCTTAGGGATAAAGCTGAGAAATATCTAAACCATTCTGTTTAAAAGAGGCTTCACATGTGCTGCTATCAATTGACATTGAAACTAAAAAATGGTAAAACAAGTAAAAATAAAATGCCATAAGAAAAAAAAAAAAAGACAAGGAAAGAAGAAGAAGAAAAACTAAAATTGTAAAGTAGAAGAAATGTTATGTATAAGGAGAAAGCTGCCAGAAAACCATAAAACACAATAACTCCTTAATTTGAAAACTTGATTCTTTCTTCCTTTGGAGCAAGCCTTTTTGTTACCCTTCAAGGGATGCAACAAAAGCCATCTATTTGTTAAGAAATTTTAAGTCAGGTGCATGGAGATTTGGATGAAACAGGCTAAGACATATTTATTGCTAAGACTTTTTGGCTGGACCTAATTTTTTTGCATTATAGAATATTGAGACTATTAGATGATATTCCTGTGTGAACTGTGAGCTCATTGGTAACACACTAAGTGGATGGGATGTGGAGATTTGTATTCTGGTCTCTTCTGGCATACTTAACCTAATATACCAGAATATGGACAAGATGTTTTTCTTGATACTCCCAGTCACATTACTGAGAGTACAGCAAGTTTTATTTTTGCTTCAATGGATCACTTAACTCCTTTTGTCGATTAGGATAAGGGCAGGTGTCCTTCCATGCAAGTGAGGGACTGATTGTACCAGCTCTGTTCAAAGTCCTGGAAGGTAATGTGCAACGTTCCTCCACCAGCTCTGCCAGGGAGGTTCAGTCATTCCCCATAAGATCTCTCCTATCCTATTTCTTCCTGGGATATGTGCTGTGGACAAATAGGTAGGAGAATAACATTATCAAAACAACTTTTAAAAAGGGCACCAGCGGGTAAAAAAAAAATCATAAGCTACATAATGCCACTGAGTGGCATTAGTCAGTTTAGCTCCACTGCCTTTCTGGGCATGCTGTAGTTTACTTCCAATAAGTGTATTATTATATGCATCAAAAAACACTGTTCTGTTTGAAGCAGGAGCAGAGGAAGAAATAACTTATAGAAGATTGTTTACATGGAAATATGACACAGGCTTCCATTTCTTGTCATGTTAATTTTTGTGTCTCTTTCAACACCGAAGGTATGAAGAGACTGGATTTCATATTCTGTAAAAAGAAGTTTTGCTTATCAAGCATAAACAAAGCACTGCTGCACGTGTTACAGAACTACTGAAAACGGTCATTTCTATTTGTTCAGTAATTTGAAATCTACAGTGTTTGGAATTTAAAAATCCTGAAGCTGTTCTTATTTATCTTACAACTAATTCAGTCTTATATTTAATGAATTCAAAATTTAGTCAGATTTTGTCCTGATCCAGAGAAGCATTTATGTATGAGCTCACTTCAGGAATAGTGATAGTGTCACAAAAATAACCTGCTGAGCAACACGCTTTAGCACTGCTTTAGAACCAGGCTCATGTTAATCATGTACGTAAGCACAATTTGAGCCCAGGTTTCCAGAAGCAAAAAGATACTCCAAATCAGTATGCACTCCAGACAGTGGTCCTCTTGGCTGAAAATAAGTTGCTATACTAGAAGTCCTGGATATGCAAGAAACTGCATTCCAAAAATTTTATCTTGATGATTGAAAATGTTGAAACAAGCACACAGGACCATAAGTGAATTCAGCACTTCGTATTTTAGCTTATTCCAGTTCTGTTTAGCATTCGTTATGTCATAAATGGGAAATCCCATTTTAGAAATCCCTGACTCTTTTTCCAGTTTCATATTGAGTGCCAACCAACTCATGTCATGCTTCACTGCCAGGGATTTCCATGTCTATACCGTCTAGAATACAACAGTCCTGCAGCAGCTTCCTGGCTGCAATCTCCTGCTTGTATAGGCACAAATGCTTTATCACACCAATCAACAATCTTTTAGCAACTTTAGCTCATGGTGGACTTTGTTGCTGCCGCAGGAAATACCGGACAGGAAACTGTAACTGGTACAGTTCAAGGTCACACAGCAATTGTTCTACTTGGAAATAGCGATGTTAGACAGCCATGAGATGTCTAAAACAAAACATGGAGGTGTCCTGACTTGGAATTTAGGCACGGATGATGAGGATTCCTCATCAGTGGATCCAGTGAACAACAACAAAAAAAAAAGATACCCACATTGACTTCAATAAGCTTTGGATCATGTGCCAATGAATCTTTCTTAGCATTCAAACACTGCTTAATCTTTCAATGAAAAAATATGACTGGAGAAAGAAAAAAGTGTTTTGCTCCTTCATTTCAATGGCTGTCTGAAGAACTACGGATAAATACTTAAAATCAACACTTAAATAGAAGCTTCCCATTTGCTTGCAGCTAATAATAAAATGTGACATTTGTAACCTTTCATGCACTGCTCTCCAGGGGCACTAAGACTTACTGAGCTATTGAGTCTCAGTGAAAAAACAGGCACTGATAGCCCCATTGTACAGATAACAGGAGAAGTCCAAGTAGAGCATCTCTAAAAGCAATGGGTTTTCAGCACCTTTGCCGTCCAGGCCACAAATATCTTGTTTAACTTCACACAGCAAATTACTGAAACAACTGAGAGGAGACAACCCTAAAATAGACAGGATACAGTGTTCACTGGCCTCAACAGAGGTAAAGGACACAGGGTTCAAAATGCTAGTAAGCAGATGCTGTGCTATGTATACTACATTCCCAAGGTTTCTTAACACTTGCAAAGTTGATGCTGAATTAACAATGATTAGGCATTTCTCCAGTGCAGAAGGACATTAAATTCTGTAGTATAGAAAGAACAAATAACTACAACAGAGATCAGGGTGTGTCAGAAGGTGTTTCATAAACTGACATACTCAGTGAAATCAGCATCTTCTGCGTTTTTCAGACTTCTTTCATACTAAAAGACAGCATTTCCTCTATCCCCTGTACTTATTTTTCCTCCCTTAAACAATCTTGAAAAATAACTTTTTTTTCCTCTAAATCCATTTTAATTATGCATTTAGTGAAAGTGCTGCTGCTACCAGGTATGAACTACATTTTTAGATAGCACTTCAATTTTTTAATTGTTAATGAATGCGGAGCTGTTTATTAGTTACGGTCCTTTACAAAATAAAAAGAGGACATGCTTTTAACACTTGCTTTTTGAGTAGTAGATGTTTTGCCTGTTCAAGAAGTCGAGAAACTGAAACTTGGAGGCTTGAAGCCAAGAGCAGGAATCTGGGAATTTTGATGCTGGCTCCTCTTTCAACAGCTAACGCACATGTGTTCCCGTTGGCTTTGCATTTTTATACTGTGGGTGAGCAATGAATTTAATTATGTTCCAAACGCTGAGATAGGAGTAGTGCCACTGTTTTACAGTACAAAACTACTGCAATTAACTGCGTAAGATCATAAAAATCGAATGTACACATGTTGGTGTATACACCAAAATGACTTTACCAGAACAGGGACATCTGTATATAACATTACAGTACTGTCAGTATGGGCAGATCTTTGCTGACAAAACTGCTTCACTTAGGTGCATTAACAGCCTTCCCGCAAAGAAAAGCAAACTCTACCAGTAAAGATGGAGTCTAGCCAGAGTAACTACACCAACATTCAAGACTTCTGTTGCCATAAGGGTGTCTGTCAGGCAGGCCCCTTGCCTACCTAGCTGATGTCAACAATAATTAAATGTGTTGTTCTCAGTTTTATGTTTTCTTGGGACACAGTATGCTGAGTGTGCAAGTATTAGTCCTGTAGCTAAGCTGCTGGAACTGTGGGTGAAAACTGCACTTGTACAGAAGAGGTTGTGTGCTTGGTTGCTTGTATGATGCTGGAGTATACTAGAATAACGAATCTTCAGAAAATTCAGTGTATGACCCACTACTACTGCTATATAAAAGATAATTTAGGGATGTGAAGCCTTTTTAAAGGACAGATATACCTATGGGAAAATATCAGATCTCAACATGAAGATGCCCGATTGGTAATTTAGGTAAAACGAAATTATTTTCTAAGCTAAAAAACTCAACCAGTACCTCTCAGCAAACCATATGAACTGCAAAATAGACACCTCCAGCATTCCCATCAACACACAATGGACTCATCAGCAGAGCTAATGCTAAAAAATTACTGTTAAGTCAATTTCAAAATGACTGTTTTCAAATACTTTAGTCAGTTGAATATCTATATTTGGCTGGGGGTACGGGAGAGATGAGGGAAAGGTCTCAGGGACCGGCACAGATAATATACTTATGAAGCTATCTCTGGAATTCTTACGTTGGTACCTATGACACTATCAAATTCATTGGAAAGAGTTTATCGCAAAGTTAAATGTCAGCAGCTGCAAGCCTTTAAATGGAACATACTTCAGCTCCTGGGCAATGGCAGCGATCTGTTCCACCCTGTCCTGGTGAGCAGCCAAATCACTCTCAAAAGCTTCATGTTTCCTTAACATGGCACGGACTTCTGTCAGAGAAGCAGATTCATAATCCTTCTGAAGTAAGATCTGCTCTTTGCCTGAAAGAGAAAATTAAAATATTAGTGTTTCTTTGTTTTGTTTTTTTTGAAAGAATTTATTGGTTAGAACAGTTGCAAATTTAGTCAACTTTTTTCACTGAGGATCATCAAAATTACATGTATAAGATGAAATCCCAGCCCAACAGAAATAAGTGGCAACTCTTCAGCAGAATGGTGTTAATTAGGAATTAATATTTTTAAAGATCTCTCAGTAATTCCTTGATTCTTGCACAGGATGATTATACTTATCTAAAATAGTTAGTATTACATTACTCAAGAAACTGTCATAAAATGGTATATTAGCAAAAAAAAAAAAAAAAAAAAAAAAAGGGCTCTAAACAGTTCTGATAAGTCTTTTAAAGCACGTTACTGACCTATGAAACCAAAAATCACACTGCTATGTTCAGCTTCACTCTTACCAATGAAATGTTACTCTTTTTTGTGTTCTGCTTTCAATGCATTATTTGTTTCAGCACTTTCCAACCAAAATTAAGATGCGTGGCTGTCTTTCGAATCAATTATTGAATTTTAAATGGAAAATGCCAGCCTAGTTACAAAAAGCTAGAAAAACTGAAATACTGGTCTCCAGTAGCTCCTGGATTGGACAACTGAATCTATACAGCCTCTACAATTGTAGCTCACCACACAAAATTACACAGCTCTGCAGATTCTAGAGCCAGAAGGAGCGGCTGTTTCACATGCTACATACCAGCTTATGTGAAGTTTTCCCTGTATAACAACCATAACATGTCACCATGAGTAGATGATCAGAAAATAGGCTCTCAGGGCTGACAAGCACTATAGTTTCCTTTCTAGTATCTGCTTGGTAGCAGACACTGTTGTGTATGCTTCCAGCAACTGTGTTATTGGATGGACTCTGTTTTACTTTCACAGTGTGTGTGAAAAGATTCCGGCTGGAAGAAGTCAGAAGCATGGCAGAAGCAGGAAAACTGTTGTCAGGGCAAACAACAGGATGGTAGAGTATATCTACGTGTAATGGGTTTCACAGAGCTTTACACGGGTGTTATAAAATAGATGGTACTGTAGCTGTTACAACTACACGTAACATTAGGCTACCGTTAAAAAACAGAACTATAAACAGGGTGTAATCTGGGGTATGGAACAAAGCAAAAATGAGTCCATTATCATGTAGTTCATGTGGGCTATTCAAAACCATCATGATGGTCAAATGATGACCAACTCATAATAACTCTTATTAATTTCACATTTAACAAGCCATAGATAACAATTTATTTTTGAGTTTAAACTGGAAAACTGAATTTCTGTCCTCACTGCAATCCTGTCTGAATCACTGGTGCACAAATACAAAGGAATGCATTAACAGTTCCGGCCTTGATTCAACTCTGGATATTTTTGTTAAGTTTGACTGTTTACCTTGGTGGAAAATAACATGATTTTTATATTCACATTTCATTAGCAACATGCCTACAAGTTAGGACCATGACTGAATGTAACACAACCTGAAATTTTGTCTGTTATTATTTTAGTTTTCTAAACTAAAACTTATAAAAAACTTAAAACACAAAAACCTATGCCAGTTTTTAGCTGGCAAATATTCAGCATTGACAGTTCAACCTTGAACATTAAAATATCAAAAATGTTAAAAACCGTATCTGCTCACCATATGCCCATTGTTCATGAGTGGAAGCCTTCTGTCTAAATTTCTCAGCCAAGTGTTCAAGTCTTTCCAGTCTTCGTATTTCATTCAGCAGCCACTCTTCATAGCCTTTCTCAGCTTGTTCAAGTCTCTGCCAAGCGCCGGCAATATCCTGTACAGAGAATACATGGGAGGGATAGAATGAAACTATTATATTTCTAAGCAAATTTCCAGATTTCTGATTCGCTCACAATTTTGCTCCAAAAAGAGAAGTTTCTATGTCCAGATTTTGCCAAATCACGGAATCATAGAAAATATTAGTTGTCAGGCAGCTCTGGAAATCAAGTTTTCCAAACAACTGCTCCTCACAAAGCATCCTGGTCAAGTAGGTCCATGGAAGGACCCTCTATACAAATGGCTTTCAAGTATAACTATTTGTCTTTGTGACACATTGCTTTTACCTTCCATTTTACAAAGTACTTGTCCTTTTATGAGGTACATAATCTGTTTTGTTATTGTCAGCTTCTGAGAGCAAAGCACATTTATTTTGATAACAATTAGTATCATGAGGATTTGATACATATTTTATTTGGAATACAAATTCGTTTCATTTTCTGTGGTGCACAAAGTTCTTTGAGCTTTCTTAGAAACCCAAAGGCATGAGTAGGAAACTGAAGTGACAGGCCCCTTATTTTCTGAGTAAGGGGTGTGGACAATGGCAGTCAATCTTTGCAGGTCATGCAACATCTGTTTATTGAATCTGACCAACCAAAACACAGTGTTAGAACACAGTACATGAACAGGTTTGCTGTATTCCACAGGAAAAATTCTGACCCACAGTCAGACTATTCTTGTCTTCACAGGCATTAGAAAAATATAAAATTGAATTTTAAAAAGTATAAAAAATCTGAAATGTTTATTAGGCAATAGCTGTTTCTGTAAGTCTCATACGAAAAATATCTGTGAAACCAGAGTGTGTTTTGTTTAAGTAAACAAATATTCTCACAGAAAGCTCTGTATTGCTCCTTGTCTCAAGACAATTTGCTACCAGCATAAGTCTTCAAAGAGTGAGGAGGAGCATACTTAAGGGAAAGGATGATTTCAGAATGAAAGGGAATGTGTTAAAGAGTGGTTTGATATTGAGAAAGTGGAATAAACTGAAGTTGCTGAGGATGACTTAAAATAGCAATTCAACCTTCATATTGAAATTTTTGTGAGAATATTGATAAAAAGGAGAATGGAATATTAATGCCTTTTTTACTTACTGAAACCATTTTTCCCTCTGATGGCATGAAAGCTGGTCGATTGCTGATTCTCAATTTTGTCTGCAGGGTGTTGAAGTTGATCTCCAGTTGACATTTCTCTTGGACTTTGGGAGGTTTGTGTTTGCGGCGGTAGTCCCGGAAATCTTCTAATTTCTTCTGCATTGCCTGCATTGTTTTTTCTGGAGTCCTGTTTTCCAGCCAAGGAATTGTCCGGCGAATCCATTCTAAAAGCTTTCAAACCAACACAAACAATTGAAATAAAGGTAATGGAAGAGCAACCAAAACAAGATAAAATTGAACGCACAAATCTCAATTGTGTTTGCTCCATCTTATTATTATTGGGTTCAGTTGGTATCAGTGCCTTAATGGCAAGTCACAAGGTTTTCAAAACTGAACAATATTGTGAGATAACTTCTTAAAAACAAAACAAACTCCAAACCTAAATTTTCTCAGATATTATAAATATTCCTGGAAAGCCCTGATTTTCACAAATATGAACATGCATGTAAGATGACTCTAGCTAATTAGGACCCATGTTAGGCAACATCCCTGGCCACTTTCAAAAAGGTATTAATTGGTCTTGATGTCTCAAGTAGTCACAGTTGAGAATGGAGATTAGGATAGATGCCAGTCCAGCAACTCAGGTCATATAAAAATCTTTACACAGAATTCCGTTAGTACCCATCTAGCACTACTGTCTTTGTGTCTACGATCTCAGTATGTTTTGCAGGTTGTGCATTTGTAAAGACAAAGAGGCTCTCACGTGCACATTAGATATCTGCATTTTTGACTCAACAAATTCGCCATATACCAAGAAAAGATAAGGAAGACCTGATTCAAAAAGTCTGCAGTATACTTTGTGAAGCAAAGCCATTTCACCTATGTTTTGAAAAAACAACAAATTTCTGGTAATAGTCAGGAACAATGCAAGCAGTGTGCCCCTTTGTTTATTAATCTGCTACCTGTGTTCACGGGTACTTTGTGAATACCCTGAGACACCCTGTCCAAACGCAGCTTTCAGCACACATTCAGCAGGCTTGTTCAGAATAAGAGGATCCTGTGTTTTCTATATGTGGTCAAGAATGAGCTACCCTTGGAGATTACAGAGACAGCAAGTCTAGTTCTAAGGCAGTCTGATGAAAAGTCCTCAGAACACCCCCTTCTGGGCACAGTAACAAGAGTGAATGACTTGCTAGAGGTTATACAGTAAGTCTGTGGCAAAGGAGTGACCTGACCCTTTCAGCTTTCAGTATTTCATGAATAAAATTATCGCCAAGTTACAGACAAAGCAGTCTTTACCTCACTTGCTAGTCTCTCATACTCTTCCATCAACCTCTCATTTTCTTGATTCACGGCAAGCACCTTACAGATCCGGTTTGCTGCAGTCTCAGCCTATAAAACAGAGCAAATAAACAGGATGTACTCATAAACATTCTGAGAAAGGTACAAGTTTGGAGAAAGAAAGAGAATGTGTCTGCTGCAAATAAAAGTCACGTTGTTTTATAGTTGTTGATTTGTGCTCCTAGGTTACTCAGATACACCTTTACCCTCCTGTTCTCACAGATTCCAATGGCCTCAGTGAGGCATAGATTGGCACAGAAGTCACTTTGTCAAACAATTAAACCTTACAAGGGGTAATTTCACAATGCCATTATAGTTTTCTAATAAATCTTTTATTTTCAAAAGCAATTTAGCCCATTCTTAAAGTTATCTTATTAGGTTAATTCTTTTAATCACGCTCAAAAGGTATTAGGTTTGTTAGCCACACTGTAAAGATACTCCTGTGATTCAGGAGTATGGTCCTAAACCATCTGTATCTGCACATCACATGCACACATATTCTTGAAAATATATACAGCTTAACCACTCATAGCAAATCTTTTCTTGGATCCCGCCAAACTTATTTGTGAAGGCACTGTAGCTCTGCATGTTTAAAATTGATATTAATAGTTTGACATGATAGATTTATATGTCCCTACAAATGTGAGTCTGAAACACACCCAGTCAACTAAAAATTCATGTTACAGATAGTATTTGGAACTCCCTCTTTTGCATTAATAGCAAAACTTGCACACCCAGAAGGAAGAGTGCACAACAGCATAGCTGTGTTGTGATAAGCTGTATGGGGCCTACTAGGTGGGAAGGAAAATTGAATTCTGAGGATGAAGGAAAAATCAACTACTTTAAGACGTTTTTTCTTCCCCACAAAAGTTGGGTTCTGTCCATTTAGAGGCTTGAAATGTAAGAAGCAAAGCAGTAGAAAGTGCCTTGTTTATGAGAATACCATCCTGTGTGACAGATCTCCTGCTGATGTTCTTGCCTCTTATACTAATACTTTGATCCACAAATAATTCTGCTGGTTTCTATGGGAGCCAGGTGCAAATACTACTTTGGACGACTTCTGTGCCTCTCTACATCTTTAAGCAACTTTGAAAATTCAGCCCTAAATTGCCAGTCAGCATTAGTAGTGTCTAGAATCACCTCAATCTCCAGAAGTCATTGCTCTTTTATGCAGCAAAAGCATAAGGTGTTGTTGTAGCAACAAACAATTCTTTTTCACAATATCTTCAAATACAATTTTTCTGAAATAGTCTTTACAATCACCAAATAGACACCCAACATTAGAATCATTAAGTCCTATTACAATAAACAAGTTCAACTTGCTACAACATTTAACTAAAATAGGTTCAAGTGTTGATTAAAAACAAGTATTAGTACTCAAGTAATACTTGCAATTGTTAATTAAAACAGCAAAGTACTAAATTAGTGTTTGCTTGTTTTGTAATATAAACTAGCAGAAATGTGAAACAATCAAAAACACAGCAACCTGAAGGGACAGTTGATTAATACCTGCTCTGCTCCAGCAAAAGCATGGTAGAAGCAGGACACATATGTCATGATAGCTCTCTCATCGGGTTTGGGAGTGTTCACAATATCTACAAGGTCGGGGAGAAATGAAAATAAAAAAAAAAAAAAAAGAGATACGAGGAGTAGAAAACAGGATAAATAAATAAAAGCACAACATAGTTGTCACTGCGATTGTTTTTTTGTCCATGTTTTCTTGTCTCTGTACTCTAGGAACTATATAAAGCTGAAATAAATAGTGTTAGATTGATGGGTGTTGACAGAAAAAAAAAATCCATACACTAGAAATTCCACATAAGCTCTTACAAAGATGTGAATTTTTTCTAATAAGTCTGATCTTGCACTGTCATGAAGAGAATTACTTTAGTTTTAAACAGACTACCTGTATAAGAACTAGCATGCAAATCTCTGATGATTTAGAATTCATTTTTTTTGATTAGCACACAGGAAAGGCGCTTTTTTTTTTTTTTTTGATTAACACACAAGAATGGCAGGCTAGATTTTGATCTGAGGAGATTCTCTGGAAGTTGCACATGTATCAATTTTAAATTTTAACATTATATATCAATAATCTTTATATTACTAATGCCTAAAGTATGTCCATTTCTATGATCTGCCTTGCTTTTTCTACTATTACTTCTTTTCATTAGAACGTGATTTCAGAGCTCTTCTGAGATGTCTGTGTATTTTACTGCTTTGCACAGTAGAAATGTTGTATGTCACTGATTGTACTTACCATTAAGCATTTAACATTTAAAAAAAACAATCCTGAAAGCATAAGAGAAGGATTCATTTTCTGAGCATCTGTTTTGACAATTTTGACAACTGTAACAGGAATAATATCCAGCAGGGAGAAAAAGATGGTATTCTGCTATTAAAACTGCTTTTTCACTGTGAGCTAGATTTCATCTTGCATTTTAAAGGTACTTCTAATCAATACAAAAAAGTTCAATCAAAGGACATTCAATCATGTCCTACCAAGATCAGTAACCAGTTGTCAAAAACCTACTGGATATTATTAATAAACACACAAAAAGATGAGACAGGAAGTTTTGCGTCTACAAAACAAGTGGAAAGACTACTACTACTGGCTCTACAGAGACAGTGCCTCGAAGAGAAAATCAGGCAACAGGAAATGAGCTCAGCTCTAAGATGCTGTTCTAGTAACTAGTGAGGAAAAGATCAGAAGAGGAAAAACTGCTGAAAGAAACAACAACACAGAAGGTGAAGGATGAGATCTGATCCATCTACAACCTCACCTTCTGAGCACCAGCAAATGCATGGTAGTAACAGGAAACATAAGTCATAATGGTTCTTTCATCAGGTCTGGTTGTGTTTACTACATCTGTGTAGAGAGAAGAGGGTTTACTGCTCAGCAATTCTCATAAGGTACTTCCATCAGTTTATGCTGATGATGTCACCTCAGTGCTGCAAGGATTAAAAATAAATATACCACCATTCAGTTTGCATCAGTTTACTGGTATCAGTGCAAAGATACATAAGCTTTAGGTATCAAAAATGGAGAAGATAATAGTCTCCCAAAATGGTAAAACATCTTAAGATGGAGACTGTACAGAAAGGTATTACCATGTTCTGGTTGATAGAAACTTCCAGAGCTGATGGTGCGGCTGGCAGATCTACTGGGTTCAGTTTTACTGTTAGTCCAGAACAACTTCATCTAAATCACTACAATCAATCCGAGTTAAACACAGCCACTGACAATCACAAAGTAAGAGTATATACTGCTTATATTAGCAGAAAGTCCTTTTGATTGTCAGAGTACTGACGAATACTGGAAAACTGTAGAACTCCTGTAGTCCAGAAATACATTTTGTGCTAAGAATAGTTTGGACAGTAACAGTTCTGCAATCCCTGAGCCAGTCCATTTTGTTAATAGTAGAAATCACAGAACAGTTTGACTTGGTTGACTGATAACTTTGACCCTACTACAGCAGGAAAGATTAAAAGTATAGAGAGGGTATGATTGAAGTGCAAGTGTATTGTAAACAGATCTTTCTGAATACTTGACAGACAAAAGCAGAAAAAGTTGTTTTCATAGCAGTCATGGTTGAGTGATGAATAACGCTAGTGCAAGCTACAAAGATGCCTGCCAACATGGGAGTGGGAAGATATTGGTGTGAAAAGACCTGGGAATTAGATGATGACTTTTAATATTAAAAGTGAGATTTTCTAACTTCAGGACCAATATATTTACTGATTTTGAATCTCCATGACATAGTTCTGAACAAAACTTGGCATTTCCACTGAAAACACAAGAAAAAAAAAAAAAAGTGATGGCAAATATACAGAGTGTGTTAGAAGAAGCAAGATTTCATTCCCCCTCTCCTGCTAAGACAAGAATAGAAAGATGAGGGCTAGAATATGCATGAAATCTTAAGGCAGGGGGGAGGTTTCTTACATGGTATATGAAGAGAAAAATGAGTGAAAGAAGAACGATATATGTTCAATAGTGAGGAGAAAGCATCTCTGTTTATTCCTTGCACAATGTTTCATAGTAAGATAATTAAATGGTGCTTGAAAGGGTAATTGCAATTCAAAAAATTGAAACAGTTAGTTTTGAAACATGAAGGTGAAACCAAGAAAAACATTCAATTAAGAGGATACAACTTGGATTTTCAAAATCATCCTGTATTGGTCTAACCTTCCTACCAAAGACTTCAAGGGAAGTGGACAAGATGAGTTTGCATGCTTTGGATAGCCATTGCTCTACTGATGTGCCACCAGACGTGAGTCTGTATATGTGGAGAAGAATACCTTGAACTAGGGTATGTAAATTCCAGTATTTTGGCATCAGTTCTGCCTATTGTACAAAAGGTTGGTTATCTTGAAGAAATATTTCCTTCTGATTTGTGAACAGACTCTGAAGATTATTGGAAAAACCAAACACGAAATCATTTGTTAAAATGGATCCCTGCAAAAGGTTTATAATTAAACAAACAGAATGCTTCCCTCAACCTAGCTCTTTCATAAACGGCATGTTATTAGTAGTGTATTTTGAATTGTACTTCTATTTCTTTGTGGCCCTCTCATTTTAACATTTAAAAAAGTGAACATGCTTTAAGCTGCTAACAGATGTATTTTACTTTATTAAACTTAATTTTTAACTTCTTATAGGCAAAGATTATCTTTCGATCATCTATTTGAACTTCAGTTGTCATACTGGGGCCATGTGCTAAGGTTAGGGTCCAAAGTGATAGCAAATACGAACAGTAACAAAGAATAAGGAATGAAGATAGAGCAGAATTATCCAATACATGGGAAACAAGAAGGAAAAATTGTTTAAAAACAAAGTGGAAAGAAGTTACTCCATGACAATTCATGTGGAAGGAATGCTGAAAATTTGCTAGACACAAAACAACAGAATTTTTACTGTCTCCTGATGATGAGTGATACAAACTTCAGTATAATATGACTCTCACCTTCTGCATCCAACATCTTTGGGATATCCAAATGTTTTTCAGCGATTTCCATGGCAAGGTTGATATTTCCTATGGGGTCATCCTGAATTAAAGAAGAAAATATTACTAGTCAAAAATGTATTTTTTTCTTTGAAGCAAGACTACTACAGTAGGTACATTAAACTTACTCTGATTTTCCCAACTATAAACTGGAGTCACATCTACTGTTCTTCAAATAGCAGTGGGGTATGTGAACTTTCGGTATACCTAGTGCTCTACTTTCAAATAAAAACAATAAGCCACTAGGACTCTGCTGCAAACACATTCGGGGGGGGGGGAGGGAACATAGATAAAATATGCAGTGTACACTCATAAAAGGCTAATTCTGAATGAAGTACTGCAGTAATACATACAGTCAAGGCCACTGATTCAGTAGGCTATAGACCATTCATTACAAAGTTAGTCCTGCACACTTTTATACTTAGTAAACCTTATATTACAGTGATATGAATTCACTGAGCTAACAAGTTCTCTGTTTGTTGGGTGAATGCATGAGGAGAGGAAAGCACAGGCACAGTTAACCAGAAGGCTCAAAACCTCCCACTTTTGACTTGGAGAGCCAAATATGTAAGACTTCTGTTTGGTGAAATTTAGAGCTGGTGAAAATTAAGAGTTTCCTCTTGTTTTGAGATTTTGGATTTTGTTTTTTTGAAGGAAAAAAAAAAGGCAGCAGTATACAAAATTCAGACAAACAGCGCATATTTCATTTCATATGCCATAGACAGCTGTTGCTGACAATGGAAGAGCATGTCAGATTAGGGCTGCTCTTAAATCAGCCTTCTAATATCAGCTTGCAATGAAAACGCCCTATGGGAAATGGCTGTTTGTGCCATTAATGCTTCTTATTTTCAAGTATTCACAAACTGCTAAATGATGGTAGCCATCACGAACAAAGCCAATGCATACAGAGACTGCCCACGAAAACAGGGTAGAAGAGAAAAGTTGGAGAAGCAAGAGGGGACTGAAAAAAGTTACCAGGTTTTCTCCAGGGAACTTCCAGGGCTTCTGTTTGAATGCAAAGACATGCTCCGACATGCTCATTGTCTCAGACATGCTTCTTTTGTTACTTTGAAATGAACTTAGTAAGATTACTCACTACGGAATGAGAGCAAGTACTTAAGTTTCACAGAAGACTGTTCTCCACATGCATATATAGGTAAGGTATCATAAGTATTAATACCCTTACAATTTGGTTAAAATAGAATACAAAGTCTCTAAACTTAAGTTCTCACTTTATCATCATTTAGCAGTTTTGTGCATTGTTGACAGTAAGAGGAACTTAAAACGTGGACAATACCTAAAATCCATTAATTTATTTTTGCTACCATTACACCATGTGTAATATAACATTTACTAAATGTGTACACAAAACCTCCTACTTAAATTAAATGGGAGAAAAATATACTAAATCTAAGCAAGATCTAGTGACTTGGTTAAATCACTTTGCTTACAAATGAGTGATGTGGACTTCCTATTTGTTTGCTTGGTACTAAGTCCATAAGTAACAGTGCTCCACTGGTAAACGATTTTATTTAAATCAGTATTTAAATAGGCATTATTTACAACATCTTCTGGAGATCCCCATCACCCGTCCTTTTAAACAAAACTACAAGCCACAGTAACTAAAAATGTCTGCTACAGCTAGAGAAATACCTCATCTAACTTGTCATAGTCAAGAAGATCAGGCCTGTGTCTATGAATAAGGGCGCTGAAAGCAAGGCCATCTTTCCAGCTACAAATTCACACAGAGCACATTGGTGAGAAAAAGAAAAGACACCATGCATGAGATAAGAAATCAAGAAACAAGACACCAAGACAGCTGTTAATGTAACCAAAATGAATAGTCAATCAAACACAGACAGGTCAGAAAAGCATGATCTATTTTAAGACTTTTCTACATGTGCTTTACGTGCCACAGCTCAGCCTCAATTTGAAACCTGACCTGTTCTATTTTGGAAACCTCTAAGAGGGAAATAGTAATGCTGAAGCATATCTGCTTACGTGCTATTCCCTTCTCTTAGTGCTCATGTATAGACTGGTTATACCATGAAGGTTTTTTTTTTGCGTGTGTGTGTGTGTGAGTATATATACATGTATATATATTTTTTATTAGTGTGCCACTTTTCAAAGTGCAAACTCAATTAGACTAACTTCTGTTTGGGCCATACTTGAGCACACAGACAGGTATGTTAGTTATTCTGTCAATCTGTTCATCCATAGGAAAGGCTGTATATAGAGAATAACCTGGTGTTGACAGTTCGTATTTTGTCCTTTTGTTCATATCTGCAGATGTCTTAACAACAGCCTAAATTAGTTGGTTTAGGAATAAGTTTATTTAGTTTTCATCACAACTTGGGGGTCTCCAGTATAAATTTAACATATATACAAAGCAAAGGTTTCAAATCTTCTCATTTCATTCTGTCATCTTTTTCTTTACCACAGGCTTTTTGATAACAACCGATTCCACTAGTAAAATCAATTTGTAATGGAGGGGAATGGAATGGAAAATACTGTCCATGATTTACCAATCTCTCTCATCAATGAAAAGTTGTCACTCAACAAATTAAAACCATGGTTACTTGATTAAGTTTCACTGGGGTTTATGAGAGACCTCAAGATACATTCATTCCAGAGGAATAAAAAATGCACGGTATGCATGTGTTGAGAGAGAGATGAAACATTCCACTTTCCTTCCAGGTTTTATTCTTCAGTAACAGTTAACGGTAGCCAGAAATTCTAAGATTGTTCATGTTCCGCATTACTTTCCCTGAAATCCAAGCAGCGGGTATCTTTTAGAACACATACATTTTACCAGGTACAAAAATGGTTTTGTAATCCCCATGTGGTGCCACCTAAGGAAGTTACGACATCAATTTGATTGGCACTTGACTGCAAGTATAGGTAGAAATATAATGAAATACCAAAGTAAGAATTGGTAAATATTTTCTATGTAAGCCTAATAATTACATACTCCTAATTACCAAGGACAGTCTTTGTTCTAAAAAATATTAGGATTAATAATCTTGTCATTGTTTACTGTTCTGCGGTCTATGTAGTCCTTTACACCAGACATAAAACAGGATGGACCGTTTTATGTCTATGTATTGTTTGTGAATGGAGAATTCCATTGCATCTGATTTTACATCCATATTGTGCAGCATAAAAGACTTCATCAACTGCCTGGCTGCTGAGGAATGGGTTATTTGCAATTAAATGCTTAAGTCATTATAGTAGGAAGGAAAGGACACAGGGCAGTCACAGGATCCTTTCCTCCACATAACATTTTTTGGAGGGAGCACAGAAAGCCTGTTAGAATTAGTATGCACTCCTCAGCTTGTCTTATAGAAAACATGCTAAGCAAACCACAAGTGGACCAAATCACTGCAGGACAGCATGCTGTACCATCCAGACTGATGACCTTATTTAGCTTGGAGTAGTCAATAAGATCAGGTCGGTGTCTGTGGATAAGTGCACATAATCCAAGGCCATCTTTCCAGCTTTACAACAAAAAATAGAATGGAAAAGAAGTCGTTAATAAAGTCATGGCATTTTATAGTTTGGTTCTTGCTCAAGGCTTAAAATCAAGCAGGAACCCTCCTGTTAAATCCTGACAATTATGTTCTGTCAACTTTCATCCCTCTAAGCTTTTGTTACTATACTCTTTCTCCTGTAGTATGTAACTTATTCTAAGGTACATACATGTTTAAAGATTCCATAATACTTTCTAGGCAATGTACATTATGTACAACAGACCCTGATTTGAATTGCTTAATTTGTGCAATGCTCCAGGATAGCTTGAATCATACATTCAAGAAAGTGCATGATTTCCTATCATTCCATGTTTGTGAAAAAAAATAAAAGAATAAGCCTGCAATACTTGAATTTACTTAAGTAATTGACTTTTTCTTTGTTATTTCAGACAATTCTAATGACACAACTACATCATGCTCATAGAAGTATGAAGTCACAAATCAGCTTAGTTTACTTAGAACACTTCATACATACGACAGGTCAGACCTGAGCTCTGACACTTGAGTGTGACTTCTTGTCTTCTACCTTTCAAGGCAAGAACAGGAAACAAATGGATCTGTGAATGTCATCTATTTGAAAAGATTATGATAGGTTCCTTTCAGCCAGAATCAATTATTCTTAAAGATACTTTATGAAAACAGATCACTGGGTTTGAGGTCATATCCTGTGCAGTAATTGTATGATAATAAGGGTGTTAGACTGTTAGAATCCCTGTCATTGAGATGTCTGGGTAAATCATTCAAATAACAGAACCATCTCCAATAAAAAATGTAACTGAGCAGAATTTATATATATTGTGTAATATTCATTCAGAATGTAAAACTGAATCAAAATGAACACCAAAATAGCAAGAAGCATTTTCCATAAGGTGTAGACTAAAATGGTCTGGACAGCCCATTTTAAAGTAGATCTATAAAAGCCAATAAACCCTAACATCAATCAAAGTATTTCTGTTCAAGATGTTTTTTTCCATACCATGTATCAGAACCAGCATATGTATTGATAAACATTAAAATTCTGACACTGAGATTTATACTATTCCCTGTGTCCATATAAACCTGTCCTGAAATACACCAGCTACACTATATATATGCTATATTTAAGGAAAGTAACACATTACAAACTTCAGGTCACTTAAAGGCAAGAGACTGTAAGTCAAACAGTTCTTTTTATCTGTATGTGTGAACTGCATCTTCTCTACCACTATATGTGCTTTAGGTGTTTCACATAAAGAATGAATTCAGAACATCAAAACATTGCAATACAGAGCTCCTGTAAGTACTACAAGGGCTTCAGGGAAGGCAAAATCCCATGGCTGAACAGTGCAAATGGCAAGTCATGTAGTTTAATGAGATTGATCACCCACAGAGCTATAGGAACTAGCTGGGAGAAATGCCAAAAGCGGGCAGCCTGCATATGGCCTAGAGCATCCTTTATAGGTCTTACTAAAGGCACAGAACCACAGGGCAAGAGCTTCACTAAATTTTCCAGCTTAGGTAATGATCCTGATTCTGAAAATGAGCATGTTTAAAGTGCTACTGTGGTGTACGGAGTATATTTTTGGCCCTTTATTTATAATTATGTTACAAAATAATAAAGACTGATTCATCATAGTGAGATATCTGCAAGCTTAACACATTGGTATTTTGCCAAGAACAGTCTATAACTACAGTGCCTCTCAACTGAAAGCAATTTTTTGCCAAGTCCCTATGCTTAGATATCCCCATATACCAAGGACCTCTAATAGTATTATATATTAATTCTGTGTGGAGTAGCAATTTTTTTCTTTTAAGTAGCAACTACGTAAACAATGGTAAATAATGCAGAAGACTAACCCAAGTAAGACTCTGAAGACAGATCATAAGAATTTGAAAAAAGCCTAGGTTAGCAGTGAAGAGGGAAATTCTGCTGTCAAATCTACCTACACAACTGTGGGAAAAATTTTGATCTAACATACTTTAGAAAGCTTCTACCCTGTGAAATAATGGAAGTTTACCTAAGATGGAAGTTCTGAATGTTCACATTTCTGTAAGGAGCAGTTTTTCTTTGACACCACAGCAGCAGGCCTTCCTTGGCAGAGGTCTCTGTAAGACACCAGGGAGTTAAAACGAAAAATGTTAAAAGTGCTCAAGTAATTCTTTTCTTGTCATCTTAAATGTGGTCAGCCATCTGAAACTGGTTAGCATAAGCTAACATTTAATCCTAAAAGATAGCCATGAAAGTGAAGTAATGGGGCTCCATTAGGACACAGACATCAGCTCAACTGGAACAACTCAGATGTAGTTCCATTCTGCACATTTTTATCCGGGACATTAGAAGTTTAAGAAATTACATTAGTGGGACAACAGAATGTATACTTGGGGAATAATACTGAATACAAATGAAACAGAACTAAACATAAAAGATTTTGTTGGTGCTTACATGGAATACACTTGTGGTCTCAGTCCATTTGCTTATTGGGAGGTATAAATGCTGAAGAAATGCCTTCATTATTTGCACCCTGTAGGCATCCGAGTGCCTAAGTAAAGGACTGAAAAGATCAAAAAGACCAAACCACTAGGTCCACAGTTAATGTTTCACAGATTATGGGCAGGACAGCATGAAAATCTTGATTTGGCTCTATTGTTGTTGCAAATTGAGATTAGTTCCTAGAATTCTAGACTTTTCTCAGCCTAGACTAGATTTAAAGAGTATTGTAACTGCAATGCACTTTTTGAAGCCAGTATCCAAGCGAAAATTAAGGAAAAAAAATCTGAAGCAGTGAGAAAAGAGAAGTGATAGAAAGAAGAGGCATGTAAACAGATAATATTTAGGAAGAAGGATAGAAACGGAAAGACTAGAAAAGTATGTTGGAAATAGGACAACCATACAGGGTACATCATAGTTTCAGGCTACTGATACTCAGGAGCACAGTCATGTTTCTATCTCTATAACTGAAGGACATGCCTAGAACTTCTCCGTTTATAAAGCTGGCTTGAGGTCTCTGTCAGGAATTAGATTTTCCCTCCAGAAATGGATTTTGGCACAAGGTAGTGAACTTGCAGTATTGCTTTCTGTGAAAAAATTACTTCTTAATACATTCATCTCACTTGTATACAATCTACATAAAAATGTCTTTAAACAAATTTCTTAATTACTTAACATAGTTGAATTACTCTTACCTTCCACTGAAATATCCTGAATAGCAAAGCGAAGGATGATAGTCCAGATCATACCCAGTGTCATTTTCACATTGCCATCAACAATTTCTAAGGTGAAAAAATACATAACAGTATTTTTAAGAGAAAACAGAAAACACATTCTAACCATATATTTGTATAAACAATACATTGTATCTAATAAATACATTACATTTCTACAATAACTTGTTATTTACAATAATTCATTATTTACACAGAGTTTACTTGGGTTCATTTTTCAACAAATTGATGCTTCTGCTACCCAGGCAGTAGAACTGAAGATTACTGAGATTAAGGTCTGTTTAGCTCTTCCATGCTAAAAGGCTATTCTCCAGCTAGTTGTTAACTGTCTCAAAAATTTACCTTCTGGACTGACTTTTGTTGACATTGCCTGAGGGAAACTATATATTTAAAGTTTGAATAATATCAGCCTTGCTGCTCCCAAATATGAAAGGATTGGGGAAAAAATGCTTTTATACTAAATTGTAAGAAACTACAGGATATTAGCAGTTTTAAGTTGGAATTGAGAATTTATCAAGGAGATGTAGGAATTTTTAAATGACTTGGAAATCTACAACAGGTTACTTTTTTATTTTTTTCTTTCTTTTTTTTTTTTTTTTAAATAAATCAACATTCAAAAGTCCCTTTTCCCTTTTGAGAGTTCCACACTTGGTGCCAACATGGGCTAGATATGAAGAACAGCTCAAGACACAGCACTTCCTGAGACTAAGCAACATGGCTTCCCGCCAAGCAGTTCAAAAACATGACCAAGAGGTTGTACATGTCCTACAGCTTTGATGCCTGTGCATGTTTATGCATCATTAATACAGAACGAGGTTTTTCACCTCTGGGTTTTCAATTCATTTCAAGACTGCTTGAGTCTACGTACAACACAAAGTGCCATATACTTCACATATACAGGCAAGCCTCTTCCAAAGCCAATTCAGTGCTCCTACATTGTCTGTAATACTAGCAGTGATACCGCTTCAACACCAGAAAATATACTGCCAGAGGACTTGGGTGTTGTGATAAAGTTAAAACAATCTGCAAAGTAGGGTGAGAGATTCAGAAGAACATGGTAAGACTATAAAGAAGGTCCAGCACTAGAAGGGGAGGAGGTGGGAGGATGAGAGAGGGGAACTGCAGGCTGCCTTTCCAGTCACCTCACACCAAATGAGCAGCGGGACAGGGAAGGCACCAGCTGCTCTCCCACTTGAAAGTCACCTCCAGCCCCCCTCAAGAAATGGAGCAGCTGTGGCTGCCTGTGGGCCCACTGGTGTTCTCCTGGGGAGAACAGAAAGGGAGGGAGCAGAAAGAATTTCCTCAATTTAACATCAAATGCCAAAGGAGGTGCCAGCAGGAAATGGATTCACTCTGCTACTTTAAAGTTGCCTGAATCCAGGGGCAACTTTTACAGAACAAGGCAGCTGCTAGCCCCAGGACTTGAGATACATGCTAATTTGCAGTAGTATGCGACACAAGCTGTCATTTGAACCTATGGAATTAACAAGTGTGGTAGGAGGTATCTCACCCGTTGCTACTCTATACTAACATTGTGAGTGTGATAACCCAACTTTATAGATGAATGGCTATTTTTCTGCATTCCCCTTTGTATTCTACGTCCATTTTACATAATTCTTACCTCACTTTGTCTTCCATGCATTATTACTATCTCATTTGTCCTGAAATACCTGAAGTGTCTTTAAATCCCACAACTTACATTTTTCAGCTAAAGACCACCAAGTGGCAATTAGGGCATGTAGCTACTTCTTTCCCCTCTCATCTTCACAGTCATGTATTTCATTGCATTTTGATCAGCTGTAGATGTCTCAGAAGTATATACAGTACAGAAGAATTTTTTGAAATGTAAAATAGATGAATTTAAATACTCAGTAGGCATTGCTGATTGTCAGACAATCAATTCATGGATTTGCATAATCACTACATTGTTGTTTTGATATACATATCCAAATTTACATACACAAAGTAAAAAAAAACAAGAGAGGGAACTTTCAATGTTGTGCATGAAGAGAGTTTTCAAGCTCTTTGCCAGCTTTGATCTGTCATCATCTACCACTAAAATAAGATTAAAAAAAAAAAGTATAGAAGACAAGGAAAAATATCTAAACAGAAGGAAAACAAAGTTTCTAAATGCTGAAAAATATCAGTGGTGAAAAATTCCTGATTCATTCCTATGATTTTCCTCTACAGGCCAATAGAAGATTTCTTGATTATTTTTTTTGATCATTTCTGTTTGATCTAGCAGAAATACATGTATAGTTCCTACATGTCACATAGGCAAAGCTACAGCTGACCTATGAAAACAGGAAAGAAGAGAAGAGGACAAAGATGACACAGTAAAAAACTACCAAGGGATAAAACTAAGCAAATAAATGTGGCAAGGTCCCAGTGTTTTGACTGTGATTTTATTTTTTTTTAATTCTTCTTTGCTGTTAGGGTGTACTTTATTTATTTATTTATTTGTTCTAACATTTTTGTAGCAGATTTACAGATCATTTGGTCTTCAGTATCTCTCCCCCTCCCCAAAAAAGCAAGCCAGAACTGTTTCCTCCTAACAGCATATTTATCTTGTATGGTATTCCATATCTTAGCTCTTTGCATTCAGGATGCGATTACCTTGCAAATGGAGTCATTGCATTTTTATTTATTGGGAAAACATCTAACTCGTGGACTATGAATGGCTCATAAGGATTACTTTCATGTCTTTAGCTTTAGCTTCTTGACTCTCTAGCCCCATTTCTATCACCAATGGAGAGTGATGCTCTTCCACAGTACTGATCAGAGTAGTTAAATTGGGCTTCTGCTCCGTATCACAGTTAAAGGTGGTCACCTCTCCCTGTCCATTTCACAAACTACCCAAGGAAGTCAGCCTTCAGAACACTAACAATGGCTTGTAAAGAATATTACTGGTGCCTTAAAAATATTAAATTGAACTTTGTGCTGATGTCCCTCAGGAATCACTATTTCATCTTTGTTTTGAGGCCCCATTTTAAATGGCAGTTGGACCCTTTGAGACTACATGCTCTTCACCACACAGTATTTCAGATAATAACACGTGATCTTGACCAGGTTTAGATACAAAACTTTCATGCTTTGCAAATTAAAAAGTATTCCAAGTACCCATGTAACTCAGAGAATGCCAAAACAGATGGGTGCAAAAAAGCCCACATGGCCCATTCTAACACATACAGACAGAAAATTAAGGGGTTAAGGATGTTGATAACAATACACTCTTAGGAAGCCTGCGCTCTCCCTCCTTGCTGGCATACATTTCCATCTTCATATGATAACGACTATCCAGTCAACAATGCTGAAAAATGCAACAAAATTAAGAAGAGGTGAAGCGTGTTTTAAATCCCTATCAGGTTACTGTTCCAGGCCCCAGGACTGCTACAATAACAGTTGTCAGCCCAAGTGGTGTTAGGGTAGGGCTGAGAAGTGTGGGAGGAGGTATGCAGGACAAAGGGGCACAGGGACTTTTTAAACAGGTACTGGTGCCAGAGGTCCTACACTGTGAAATTATATCCAGTCAAAGTAATATTACATCGCTGCATCAGCACAGCGTTATGCCTTAGATAACTGTAATAGAGGGAATGTGGTAAACTTAACAGGGCACTAAGCATGTCTGGGCATAGCTGGACTTCTGTTCAGCCTGTTTAGAGTAGGAGGGGAAGGCACACGAATCTATCTGCTCCTGCCCACATGGATGTAATCTAATGTGTGTTAGTAGCCATACTTGAGATAGTGCTATGTCTTACAATGACAGGTTCCTCTATGCTTGTAAACTATGATAGTAACTGGGTATTTTCTCCCGTGCTTCCATCCAAGATTTTAAAATATTTTTTAAACACTAATGAAGGAAGGTTTACTCCTAATCCCCTCATTTTACAGATCAAGAATTCCAGAAACAGACAATAAAAGCCTGCAGCCCAGCCAAGAACACCCCCTTAATCTTCTCACTTACTATGGCCTGTGGTTATATGCAGCAAGCAATATTGAGGGCATGGATGGGCATCACCTTCCAGCAACAGGCTGAGCACCTGTAATAGATTACTGCCTCTTGTCACTGCCTCCCTTCCAGAGGGAATTACTTATTTTGACAGAGCATCTAAGTTCACTGCAGTTGCTGCCAAGGGGAGCAGCAGAGTTAGCTTAAACTGTTTTAATGACCGATCTGAGATACCCCAGGTGTTTTGCCTTCAGATGATACAAGAAGTGCTCACAAGCTGCCCTCTACTCTGAACGCCCTGCCAGTGATAAACAGCAATAAACAGAGCAAAATGAGGGAGATGGAAGTGCAGAGGGTTGGCCTGCTCCTTTCAGCAGCAGGTATGACCTGTTGTATCTCAGCTTAAATGCTCCAACCTTGCCTGAGGAACCTAGGAGTGAAAACACTTGCCCATTCTGCAAATTGAGATCAGAAAGAATGACCTCTCTGTCCCACAAGATCCTCCTTTTGCTACACTCTTGTTTTCTGACAGAAAGGGTTGGAGTCCCAGCATGACAGCACAGTAACTACCATTCATTTGCTCGAGACTGTGTACTCTCAGTATTTCTGCACCAGCTATCAGACAGGCTCCCATACGTTTGATCTTCATTTCCACACACAAACTGTCTCTCCAGTACCCTCTGCTGTCTGCCTAATGCCATGTCGCTCTCAGAATACCCTTTAATTGCAGAGGGTTTCAGGGCAGTGGCATATTTTTCCATCCTGCTTCATTTAATTGAGCAAAGGGCCCAGCTGCCCCTCATTGTCTGTACAACTGATGGAGGGGCAGGGAACTCTGAGACTCAGTAGAGCTCTTCTGAGATCTGAAGTGCCTTTGGGACTCGCCTTATCTCCTGTCCCCTGTACTAATTTCTGCTGGGACACAGTCAATTTTCTGTATTTGTGATGAAAATAGTGTTAATAACACACCGATGTTTTAGTTGTTGCAGATCAGCGCTTACACAGAATCAAGGTCTTCTCTGATCCTCACACTGCCCAGGAAGCAAGTAGGCTGAGGATGCACAAGAAGCTGGGAGGAGACACAGCCAGGACAGCTGACCCCAACTGACCAAAGGGATATTCTACACCATGTGGTATCATGCTCAGCAATAAAAGCTAGGGGGAAAAGCAGAGGAAGGGAGGACATTCAGAGTTATGGTGTTTGTCTTCCCAACTAACTGTTATGAGTGATGAAGTCCTGATTTCCTGGAAATGGCTAAACATCTGCCTGCCGATGGGAATTAGGGAATTAATTCCTTGTTTTGCTTTGCTTTCACATGCAGCTTTTACTTTACCTTTTAAACTGTCTTTATCGCACCTCACAAATTTTCTCACTGTTATCTTTCTTATTCCCTTTCCCATCCCACTAGTTGGGAGTGAATGACTGTGGGGCTTGGCTACCTACAGGGTTTAAACCACAACACCCACTAATAATATATTCCAAAAAAAAAAGAAAAGAAAGGTCCCCGTTATGTGCCTATAGATAGAAGGATGGATTTGGACTCAGATGGCCCACCCACTTCAGTCTCATATGAATTAAGAGTGAGTCCAAACATGTTCTGCCCAGAGAACATTGATTTCTTTTGGAGTTTGGAGTTCTAGATCTAGAGCCATAATGTATTTGGTGAATTATACCTGAGGAAGCAACTAGACTAGGTTAAACTGCTGTAGAATCACCAAACACTGATGGTTTTTTTTTTTCCGTTATTTCTACAGATACCCCTATCCCATCTAATAAACCCTCCTCCAGCCACAGTTACAATCAGCTTCCTAAGATGAAGGTTTGAAAGCCAGAATAAGCCTGGGGAAAACAGACAGCAGGAAGAAAAGGCTCATAAATTTATCTAAAAAGGCCTAGAAATGTGAATAGAACACAGCTCGTGCTTCTCACTGTGATACTGAGGTTACAGCCAGTGTTTTGCTCTAAGGTCACATAAGAGGTTGCCCCCAGAATGGACAGAAAATAATTGAAGCTATGAAGTCAACAGTAGTTGAATATTGTGCTAGCCCCATCACTCTTTTATATTGCAATGGATGTTCAAAGCATTGTACAAATATCTCAATAAACCAGATAGTTCTAGACAGACTTTTGTCCTTTTTATACCATCATTTGAATCTCATGGGAAACATAGGTTTACTTGCAGTGAGAGCCTTTCTTTTGCTCAGTCTACATTTATCAGCATTTAATTAGCCAAATACATGTTTTTATTTTACTGCCTGAAAAACTGAACAACAACAACAAAGTAATAACCTTATTAAATAACATCCCAACCCACTTTCTTCATGTGTTCAGTCTCTCCCCAGCTGGCATAATTTCTTTTGATCACTCCCTTAACTCTGCATCTGAATGTTAGAAGCACAGCTGCCATGCGCAGTCAGTCTCATAACAAAATGGAGGTAGGTCCAAGCCACCTGGCAGTGATATCAGCCTTCGTCTTGTCTGAAAAATATCTCTTAAAGGTAAAAAAAGATCCCAGATTGGATAAAGCATATCCTAGAATCCAACCTGATTTCTAACATTTATTTTTAATACCTAGAACTTAAGTCAGGTGTACCATCTCTGAGGTTGTAATAAGCTCTGATACATACCTTCTGCACCAATTGACACCAGTTTCACTCCTTTGCTAGCGATATAATCCAGAGCTTTGTTGACGTTAGCAATTTTATGGAAGCGCATCTTCCCTCTGTCCGGTTTCGGTAGTCTTTCCCCTACAGGATAACAAATTTATTATGTTTATTGTTTTATACACCTGACTACACACACTCAAGTATCATAACACAAGAGTGAATGTGCCCTGTACACTGTCTAAAAGTTAGCATTTATTTTAGCAGGTATTTTTCCGAAAGAATGTCAAATGGCTTTGAACAAAACCCTGAAGGGAAAATTCAAATATCAAAGCACCTTACTTACATCTTTCTGATAAAATAGTAAAACCAGAGTAAAATTTTTATGCTTGGCCTAAATAACTGGAAGATCTGTGAGTGCTTCCTGCTTCTAGACTTGTGGTTCACTGCTATTGTCCACTTTAGAGTACCTGAATATTAAGAAGGTGGGATATTCTCATCACCATTACCTGCTGAACTGTAATGAGAAGCTGGATTCAGGGGCATTTGGGGTGTACTTTGGGGACCGCCCCTCTGAACAACAGAGAAAAAAAAAGTAAAGCAAAACTTTTATACAAAAAGTGAAATAAAGTAGATCTGTAACCTACTTTACTTGTTAGAGGACTGAGACTAGGTCCTCACAGTTTATGGTTGGTCCAACAGCACTGTGATATAAGTGATACACTGATACACTGTGAAGCCCTAGAACACAAGCACAGAACCCTAGAGCAGAAAACTTGGTAGATAAGGAAAAAGCAGAGTTATTTTTTTACTCCCTTTTGTTTTAGTGTGTCTCATCTCTCATTTTTAAACCCACTTATAGTTTATGTTCACTATTATAAATTGTTAACAAATACTGTTCTTTTAAGAATGTTTCAGTTAGCATGCTATAAATACATAGCAAACTTTAACCAACCTGAGATAACTTCCAAGAGCAGCATCAGTTTGAGGCCATTCCTGAAGTCCTCCTCAATGTTCTCAATCTGTGTGCCTGCTTTCCTGAGGTGGGAATTGCACCAGGCTGTAAATGTCTGTAATAGCAATTAAACAAACAAACAAACTTATCAACATGGCTTTTTCCCCAAAAAACTTCTAAGCCATCTGAGCAAATGCTGCATCAGTGACTGCCACAGCTGCCTAACAAATGTGGATGCTCTTTTTTGAAACAGACAGATGAAGATACTTAAGTTCATAGAGTAAAAATGGTCATAAATGCAACCATGAGCATTTCTCTCCCAGTGGAGAACAACCAAGTCTGCTTTTACTTGTAAAGATGAAAAGCAGAAGTAAATTAATTGATCTACAAAGATCGTATGCACATAAACTTTTGCATGAATGAAATCATAACAGGGATCATTATAAAATTTAGTAGTTAAAATTCATCTGTTTTCAAATATTTGTTATACCTCAACCTTCTGGAAAATTCTCCTTGCTTTTCAGTGAGTGTTAAAAGATATAAAGCAAGTTCATATTTACTAGGTATTTAACTCTAGGTATAAAATAAGGCCACACATTTTAGTGTTAGACTTCAGATACTTAAAACTGTCAGATATTTGGAATTCCCTTTCTTTTGCTATTTCAAATGTGTAATAGTTTTAAGATCTTTTAATGTAACAAGTTTAACAACTAAAATATATCCTAAATCCTCATTTTCATTGTAAAATTTCCTTTGGCTTTCTTTTTTCTCCCCTGCTGCTTAGATTATTTAACTTTTCATCTCTCAATGACAGAACAGGAAAGGACAACAGATGAAGGCATAAACTTTTCTTGGATCTATGTCATGTAAATATTGGACAAATTTCATACTTTCAGAAGATACAGATTGAATTTTCAGAAATGGTCTGTTCTTAAAAATGCAACATTCTGTCAGAGAATCAAATTTTGATTGTTGTAGGCTTTGATTCAATTTATGTAAAGAATTCCTGCATTTTGCTCGTCTTTGTCTCAGAGCTCCTGAAGTGATAAAGAACAGCTTGCAGGACATTTGAATTATTCTGGTACCTGCAGCTTAATCTCTGAATATTTTTTTCTTCAGTATCCTTATCTTTACGCCACTTAGAGGATCAGTTGTGACCAAAATGCAGATTTTTTCCCCCAGTGTGATGGAAAATATGGTCACTTTGTGTGGCACTGAGTTATGGACATAATACAGAGCATACTGGGGATGTGGCCAATCGTAACAGAGGTGTGGCTGCAGAGTGCCATTTCAAAATATCCCCAGTAAGCCTTTTGGGATCACCATGACAGAAGAATGAACACAACTGCACATCTAACTGCAGGAGGGAAAGAATTGATTGTCACAGTTGGTGCAGAAAAATAAGTGTATTTATCAGAAGCTAAAAGTTGAAAGAAGCACTTCCTCTCATCCTAGAAAACAGCAGCAAACTTTCTTTTTAACTTCATTGAACTTTGCTTTTTTTTTTTTTTTTTTATCAACTTTTCCTGTCCAACTGAAAGAAAGAAGCAAGAAGCTCTATGGATCTGGGGAAATTGTGCAGTGAAATAGCAAATTCTAGATACTGAAAAAAAGAGGAGAGAGAAGACTACTGGAAGTGGTTCTACGCAGTGGTCCTGTTGACCTGCAGAGGATGAGTTGCAGGCAGTGGCATAAGAAAGTAGCTCTGTGTGCAGACATAGATAAGTTCAGCTGCAGCATCTCTGCAAATAAAACTATTTTAATAAAGGGATGTTAGCTTGAAAAGCAGCCATTCAGGAAGAAAAAACATAGCTCATTTTAAAATAACTAGCTTCCCTGAACTCATGGGAGACCCGAAACTGAAGCGTGCTATGCATCACAACAGAGATACTAGGCACTTCCACCCTCAGGGCTGGATATGACGGAGTCTTAGGATGGTATTCAGTTTGGATCATTATAGGGCTAGGATCTAGTTTCTAAGACTAATTTGTCTGCCTTGAGCTGTATCTTGTTCTACTGATACGTATCTAAAAGGCTTAACACCCTAAGTCATTTGCAAATACTATAAATTATAACAAGCATTCTTTGAAGGAACAATATTATTGTAATATGTGAAAAAGAGCTGAAAGCACTCAAGGGCAAATGTACATGAGCTTTAAACAATAATTTGGCAATAAATATTAGAAAGCTGAACCAGTAAATGAATGAGCCTTTCATGAATTGCTTAAGTGATGGACATGCACTTATCCGCAGATGCTATTGCCATTTGTAGAACCGTTCCAAGCACACAATGCTAAACTGAATGGGGAATTTGGAAGAAAACCACAGGCGTTTCCATCTCTTCTTTGAGACTTTTATAGTGAACATTTTGAACTTGTACCACTCAAGTAAATGAGTTTTCCCTGTTTTTCATTTCATTCAGAGTTTAATGGCAATGATCCCACCAGTTAAGTGGTCTTAAAATATGAATCTGATTCCTACTGTGAAAGACTTAATTCACACTTTCTTAAGAAGAAATGGAATCAGGCAATTCTTAGCTCATATATGGATATATAAATACATGCATAAAAGCAAAGTAGAATCTTGTCCACCTCTAATCTCACTGCAGTCTTTTGCTACTTTGTACTTTGCTACTATAGCAGTCAATTCAACTTCCTGGATTCCACACTGATAGATACAGAACACAAGTTTTATACAAAAATCCCAAGGTTTTCCCATAATTTAAATACTTTCTCTTGAAGATAGACATTTTTATGGCACTGAATTTGCTGAGAGACAAAGAGAGTTACAAAAGCTCACTGAATCTTGATGGAAAAACTAGAAACATCCTTGATGTTCCAGCACTCAGTGCTGCTCTCTAATCACCAGATAATTCTTCCCCTCTGATCTGCACACCTTCTTTCCTCAATATTGTTAATTTTATGAAGACACTAAGCAACCAACGTTGCTATGATACAAATAAGATGCTACTATTGCTGAGTCAAGTTAATCTCAAAAAAGTTTGATGTCAGTCACTTGATTTATGGGCTGCCTTTTTATATCTGCAGGTTATTTACAATTATTTCCAGCAATATTGGCGTTTACCATTGGAACTGCAGCATTCTGACTGATAAACTTGGAGTTACCTGCCATGCCTCCATTCATGAGGAAAATTAAGTTCTGCTGAAGCACTCTACTCTGCATGGATTCTTTATTTAGATTTTTTGTGTTTAGGTAGTCTAAATTTTATCTTCTATATGTAGAATAAGAGTTTTAGATCTTCTATCTAAAAGACAGTTTCTCCTGGTTTTCTGTTTTATCAATGCATTTCTGTTCATGAAATGTTGCTATCACTTTCTGAGAGCTGTCTTGTGCCTCACACAAAGTGTAACTGCAGGACATACTCCTCCGAATGTAGCTTCATAATTTGGGGCCTTCCAAATTGGCTTACTTTCCTAGGACTAAACATGGTTATAGGAATGCTACTTTAGGAACTGTATACTATTTGTTTCAGTGGACTCACTGATATGTTAAAGCTAATGCAAAATTTCACTTGTAAATTTTAACACTTTCCACAACTCACATTTTATTTAACACCCCATCCTTCCATTCTCATTGTGATACCACTTGTTCAAAGCCTAAATTCTCACTGCTTGGTTTTAACTAAACATTTCTATTAATAGCCATTATGAAACAATTCAAAGCACGTGTAAGTTCTGGAGATCAAGATACAGCCAGCATACAGTACCATGTAAATTTGTAATCCACTGGGATTTAAAAGCTATTAAATGACTTAGACAAAGCAAATTCCTTTTTCTGGTGAACTGTACAGCACATTTCAGAGTATCAGATTGCTCAGAGAAATAAGGCAGGACTGAAGGCACCAAGTTGAATACCAAGAGTGATAAGTACCTAGAAAGCTAGACATTTCTTTTTAGAATTTATTTACCATAGGTGACTCTACAAAAGACACAACAAATAAACAAACCCTCTCCTTTCCACATCTATTACTACTAGAGAAATTTGGCTGACATTCTTGGATAAATGCATCGGAGGTAGAGAGGCAGGAAGGCAAATAATGTGCAGTCCCCCAGGTACATTTCTCTTAATGCACTATAACTCTGTCATGGGTATATTTTGGAAAAGCTAACTCCAGAAAATGGAGTACAGTTTATGTTCTATGCCCAACTATCCTCACTGTGAAGACCACCAATATCATGTTCTCCATAATCTGGATTCATAGAACTCTGACTGTAAGAATGTATTTGAGAAAAACAAACTCACCTGTTAATTTCCTCAGGCCACTTAATTTTACGAGCCCTTGACAACTAGAATTGTAATCAAGGACAATTGATTGTCCTTGATAGCCCTAAGATGTCCCAAGATAGCCCTAATTAACTATCAGTTGGCTGCAGCTAATGACAAGAAATAACAGGACATGCCTGCTCTGCAATACAACTATTTGCTATACATGTACAATGAAGGACATGCTTTGACAGAAAAAGTGATACCTCTGAAAGCTCAACAGTCCTACACTCCTGAGAAAGTCCACGTGCTTTCTATGTGGGCATAATGGCAATTACTTTTGATACTGCTTCAAAGACAGGAAATCAGGAAGATACTATTACAAGTTTCATATGTGCCAGTGATAAAGATTACTGAATAAAAGATATTGATTATTGGATAAAGAATATTGAGCCAGCACTATTTACCACCCTCTCCAGTACTGTTACCCATGAGTGGTGCATAAGACAGCATATGCTGAAAGTAAAAGGTAAATTTCTAGCTCAGCACTGACTGTGAGTCTAAAATGTACATCACCAAAACAACCATATAACTTTCATGGGGATGTGCACAGGAGGTACCCTCCACAAGTTCAGGAAGATTTATTTACTTGCACTCAAAAGAGAAATTGCTAAGTGAATCTGGCCCAAAAAAAGGGTTGGAGGCTCACGTCATATTTAGTACACACATCTCATAACAAAGCTTAATACTACCTTTCACTCTTTCTAACTCAAATAAATTTGTCTGCTCTAATATTTACATGTTTTAAAACTAATAATGATTTCTTCATGTCTGCTTGTCTGACTCCTACCAGAAAGGCTACCGGCCTGAATAAGTCATCTGGGTTTTGTGTGTCTAGCCTTTCTGCAACACCTTCATAAGAATATATAGAAAAATCCAACCTATGAAACTTCTGAAAAAGACTGAATCAACGGGAAACGTAATAATTCCTGTATCTGTTAAATGAAGAAGAAGCACGACTCATTTTAAGGGAACCTTAAATTCTAATACCCAAAGCAGGAGACCACATCTGGCAAAAATTAATTTCAATTGTAAGCATTCAATATATCTGTGTGTATATACGTGTGTACGTGTGCTGTCCTGTATTATCTCAGTCTAACAGGGTTGTTTCTTAAAACTCTTTTCTACAGCCCTTGTCCTAGAGTATTTTTCCTCTCTTCTTGCACTAGCTGGGGGGCTTCATTACTTCCAGCCTAAATGGGATGCAGTGATTCACCCTGTAGTTATATGGAACATTACTGTCCTCTGAGTACATGGCAAGGGTGTTAAAGACAGCTCTGTCAGAACATTCCCTCAGACAAGACTGAGGTTTCCCCTTGAAGAACTGCCCATCTGTCTGTCACTCATGTTTTAAAATGTAAGTCATGATCCTGCAACATGATCTCCTAGCTCCTGTGTCCACACGGCATTCTAATGACTTCAGGATCAGGGATCCCTGGGCTTGGGATAGTCTGTGCTGGCCCTCATTCTGTTAACTATTTAATTCTGTTCCCAAAAGAGGAAAATGAAGGTGCAAAACAGCAGAAAATCATACAGCCTTGATACACCGGCTTGATGTAAACCAATGACTACATATGGCATCTGCTTTATGTTCCTAAAACATCTAGAACAGCTGCGCTATTTATATTTAGTGCACAAGTATATTTTTATGAACTGAAAATAAAATCTTACCTCTTTCTTGGTTTGAATTACTATTAACTGTCCCCTTATTTTTATTTCCCACTGCAACAGAAGCCCAAATGCATTGGTGCATGTTAGTAAAATAACCAGAGTGACTACAACAGGAGAGATGGTTCACCAAACTTGTCAATCACAGTACTCTTGGTAGGTAAAGTGTGGTTTTAGCACTAAACACACCAGAGCACAGCAACAACCTAAATGAAGTACAGTGAAGAACGACATCAAGGATAAGGTGGGGGAAATGTTTAGCGTGTTCCAAAAGTTCATTAAAAGGAAACCCTCAAACCATAGGTGGTATGTCATAGCCAAATTCCCAGAAACAATAGAGAGCATATCATGGAGCCATTTCACAAAGGAAGTTAGTAGAAGCTCCACCACTAGGCGCCCAAATCTGAAGTTGGGGAAAGCCCTCCCTGCTTCAGCACCTCCCTTTGTACAGCTGAACAGATGGCACCAGAGATTATATGCTGGTGTACTCTCCACTACCAGTGGATCAGCTCCAGATACTAAAAGGGACATCACCCCAGCTCCTTGATTTTCTCATTCATAGCAGACATTGTCAAAGGGATGCCTTCATCACACAGAAGACAGCGCAAGACATGAGGGTATTCTTCAGCATTTTGTTTGCATGGAACAGCCTGGGGAAACCTCAGTCCTTACAAAGCAGGTGGCCTAATCCTGTGTGAGTCTAGGGTTTCCTGTAAAATATGTGACCCCCTCCCAGCACTGAATGACTGCATGTCTGTTTTACAGTGCTTGTTATTAAAAAATAAAAACAAATAAACAAACAGAGCAAGTAAATATCCCTTCAAGAATAATTTGGCAAGGCTGAACCTTGAGAAACATTAAGAAGATTGAACTTTTTGTTACAAAGAGATACTACATCTTTCTTGCAGAGGGGACAAGAGAAAGGTTAAGTCGCCCCAGTGGTACAAACAGAAGAAAACTCATGAGGTACAAGATGTAAGGGAAATTCAGTATGGGTTGCTGCATGCACTGTCCTCATATCATCCTTTCTTCTGAATGGAAAACCAGGAAGGATGAAAGTAAAGAAGACGAGGTTTCATGAGGCCTCTGCAGGAGGCAAAACAGCTAAAATATTCCAAGGTTTAATAGGAACAGGCAGAAAATACCTTCACTAGATTACCTGAGATGGCTGGAAAAGACAGAGCTTTGAGGCACATAAGCCTTAACATGCGAGACAGAAGCATTAGTCTTAAACATGAGAATTTAGATAAGTCTTCAGAGAATTCATGATTTCACCAGACCGTTGGTATAATGCTACTGATGCTCTATTTCCTGCAGGAAGCTCCTTCCTTTTTAATTGCTGTTGATGAAACCATTTATTTAAGTTTTACAGCAGGAGGCACCTAAATGTTCCAAGCATGTGACTTTTCAAACTACACACAACACCATAGAGTTGCCCACTTGTGTATTTTTATTTTTAGCGAGTCTGAGAGAAGTTTACTACTACTAGTGGTGAGTAATGGCTCACTATTAATCTGTCATGAACCATTACTCTTCCATGCTTTATTTGCTCATTTAGATGACAGAAGAGAGCGTATGCTTATGATGTTTGAATATGACAGCAAAATGCTGGGTCTGTTAGCATGCCTTACGACATGACTACAGTTCAAACTAATCAACAAATACATGAAATGAATTGAAGAAATCTGGATGCAGATTAACAAGAGGTCTGAAGTAGTCCTCCAGTAATAATAAGTGCAAAAACCAGGGTGGAGAACTACTGGCAGGACAGTAACATTGAAGAAAATGATCTGGGAATAAAAGCGGATCGCTACCAGACCGGATTCAAAAGTGTCACAATGTTACAAAAGGCAAATGCAATACTGGAATGTCTAAACAGGGGAATGGTGTATCAATATATTATATTTAGGTTTATATGTATTTAGGTTTCCAACCTAAATGATTCTATGATTCTTTTGATATCTGCAGTATTTCTTCCACTCTGTTCAGTGCTGGAGAGGGATTAGCTAGAATACTGTCCCCTCTTTTGGGCACAAAACTCAAGAAGAACATGGACCAGTTGGAGAGAAGCCACCAAACAGTCATGAAAGTCATCAAATTGTAGAAAGCCTAACATATGAGAAATATAGAACCATTGGGACAGTTTAATCATGATAAGTTTGTAATGAGACTAATACTTGTCTCAACCATTTACAAAATCACAACAGATAGAAGATCAGTTCTCTATGTTCACTGAAGGTAGCAAGGAGCTATGAGCTTAAACAAGAATGAGGAACATTTAGATCACTTTTTAACTCTATGAGCAGTAAAGCACTGGAAGAGATTGGCTGGGGAAACGTGTAATCCTTCTTCTTGGAGATCAACAAGAACAAGTTGAATAAATGTGTCAAGAACAGTATGAGCATATTTGCTTCTGTCTGAAAGTGAAGGAATGGACTAAATGCCTTCTCAAATTCTCCCAGTCATATTTTCTATGGTGTTCATGGAAGATTCCCATCGTAACTGACATCTACACTACAGCCTTGAAAAGAAATAATTGGCAAGACTATTTTTCCTTCCAGATCCTGTGGTAGAGAGGCCCTAAAACTTATATATACACATTACCCAAAGACTGCAATATAACTCATTCAGCAGAAGATTTGACAGTTAGCTGTAAACCTTGTTTCTGTCAGGGTGTTCTTTCTGCCGTGATCCTCCCTTCCCTCTCCTATTTTATGACCCCGTAATTTCCCTTAGGAAAGAGAAATAGAACACTAGGGAAGCTTTGCCAGGGATATTGGAGGAAAAGACAGTAGAAGGATGAAGACAGAGGATAATAAAGAAACAAAGCTGAAGAAATGTAACAGGACAGCAAGAAAGTAGATTCAAATTCAGTAGGCAGGAGAGTGTTCACAGAAAGTTAAACACAATGCAAATTAAAATGAAAGTGGATGCATTGGCATGTTCTATGTCATTGCAAACGTGTACATATATTTCTCAAGATCTGTATTTTTAATCCTGGGGAATATATTTTGACACTTGTGCTTTCTTCCCAGCCTTGCCACACCCTTTAAGTCATTTAAGACAGGAATTTTTAAAAACATGTATTGGTCTAAATAGAAAGTGTTATATGATCCATGATTCCTCATGTGGGACCAAAAGCCACTTAACAGCAATAGGAACAGATGTTAGCCATACCTGGATACTTTTAAGTATCCCACATCTGCATTCAAGGATAAAAAATTCACTGTAGTTTTTGAGGTGCTCAAATACTACCCTGAAAAAAAAGCCCAATAAAGAAATAATAGAAAATTTAGAAAGTTGAAAAAGCTACAAATGTCTTGTAAAGAACTGTGAGTTAAGCAAGATCAGAACCTATCGCGAACACATGGAGAACAACACAAAATATTTACCAACAACTTCAGCATCTGTTCTCAGTCATCCAAATTTAATTATATATTAAAAAAAAAAATCAAAGCCAGCTGTTTTGCATAAACTAATTACCTGCTACTGTAAATCTAGTTGCATGCCAGATATTTTTCCCTCCTTAAACTCAGTGAATTATGAAATGTACCGGCTGTTTAGGTATGGAGAAAATAAAACGCCCAGGGAACCGTTAAGAATAGCAATGACTGTGAATAACCTCAAAGATGCAATTTGAGAACTCATTTTTACAAATAGAAATTGTTTTATCTTTCACCTCTAGAACGAAAAGTCACTGCCCAAAACTGGTCACTAATAAGACCAGTTTTGGACATCCCTTATGAAGCTGCCATTTCTGGTGGTATAAGTGATGGGGACACCTGTCTGCTTGAGAGCTAAACTGGGACTACAACTCATCTCATAGACACTATGCATGTGTTAGCAACCTTGTCACTTATTCACCTGGCCTGGTTTCAAAACAGTGACCTAAAAGTGAAAGGTTCCCCCCAGCCATGCAATTGCAACCAATAAATTAAAAGTCCATCTTCAGGACAAGACTATTTTTCATCATGTGTTGGGGTGTAGGAGCTAATAGAATATTGTATGTAGACAGCTTTGCAATACTGAAAGACTTTTAATTAATGTTTTCACCACCTTGCTAAGTAGTGACAAAGGGCAGGGGTTTTACAGGCAGCTTTCTCTTGGAGGGGAATAACTGTTTTTGCAGTTCAGTTTGTTTATTCACATCATATGCATGAATCTTTTAAAAAAAGAAAGATGGTCACAAATTCTATTCAGGTGACACCCTCTTTGATAAGCCTTTGTCCACAAGTCACATCCTACTGTCCTATAGCAGCTTTATATAATTTATTCTTGCTAGATAGCCTAAGAGGGAGCAAATCCCTTTCTGTTTTGCAATGATCTTAGCTTTCCATCTTCCCTCCTACTTCATTAACAATATGTATCATGTAATTTACAGTTACATACTACTTTCCTAATGACTCTGTTCTCTCTGCCTTCTATGTAAAGCAACAGCTTTGTTAGTATAAGATAATATCTCCTGTTGACCCTTGTCAAATGGAATTAATACCTCAGTATTTTTTGGATTACATACCATTATTTGATGCATTAAAATGCTCGAGGTACAAGATTAGCACTACAGAATAGAAAATAAATGGTATAATCTGTGAAGATCTCAAATTACTAACAGATATCTGAGTTACACTGTTCCCATATTAAGTTGCTTTCTCTAATCAGAGTGAAATGAAAGTCAGTGAGTAAAGACACTGAAAAATTCAGCGTTTCAGTCCTTATTCATCCAAAGCTTTTCGTACTTCTTTCAAGTAGTCAAACCTCTGTATGCCTCTGTCCAAAATCCTTACATGACAGTAAAGGTAAAATGTAAACATCCCCACAGACTGAGAGTTCCAATTGCAGCATTAAGAGGGCTCTGTTCACCCCTAATACTGGTCGTGCAATGTCTTACAGTCCTACGTACATTTTGAAAATTTAAAATACTGTAGTAAGTGAAAGAACTTTTACTTCACAAGCCTCAAAAATCAAATCCCATTGAAATAATAGCTGTGAAGCAAGCACATTCTGAACCACAGAATTAAGCAAGAGTAAAACAAGACAAAAAAGCACAAAAGGACTAATGGAACAGCACAAGTGGAAATTTTTGTATAATCTACTTTTGGCTAGTGGATTTATTTTTTTTTTCATATATTGATATTGTATTTCCATTGGAGAAAAAAATTACATACGTGATCTCTTTCAGTAGGCCGTACTGTTCTAGCATTTAATAATCAACAAAACATGGTAATTTTTTTTATATGCAACACTACCGCATTTTTCACCTCAAAATGTCCCCTAATGAAATTAGTAGAAATAGAGAAGCATTACCCATAAAGATCTATGCCTTGATAAAGACATGGTACTCACACTCAGCCTGACCAGGAGTGTTCAGAATCCCAGCTGAACCTGAGGACAGTATTTTTCTGTAATTTTGTAGTCTAACCTTAGAGCATGCAAGCCAGTCCCTGTTCCAATACACTGCACTTTGCAGAGCTTGAATTTACACTATAAAAACAAGTAATTCTACATTGCAAGTTGGAGTAGTACAGCTATACTAGCTAGTATCTTACACAGTACTCGTGATCACAAAGTGCTTTACACCATGAAGCTCTTTGCAACCCATAGCTCCAAACAAACCAGTTCAGAATCAACTGTCAAAGCACTCTATCTCTCAGTACACTGCAACATGCTGAGTGCAGCAAAGAAATATTGTACCACTTTTTTATAAAAGCTTTAATAGACTATCACCCATGCAATAAAGATTGCAACTTTGAATTTATATAAAAATATATATTTATATCTCAAAAACTGCTGTCCATCAGGAGAAAAGGAATTCACAGTGAAAATGCCAACAGGCTTGAAGGGAAGTGTTTCAGCAATGATAAAAAGGTTGAAGACAGCCAATTTTCTGGGGTTTATCTCCCCCTATATTCTTTTTCCAACTGTATGACTGGTCGCATCTTTGCTATCAGAGAATAAAAGCATAATCTCTGTTACATTTGCCACTACCGGCAAATTTAAAAAATGGAATATAGGTAATCCAAAAAGCGTCACAACTACTGTGATGGATCTGCAAGGGACAAAACTACAGGCGAAGCACATGCCTTTTATATTGCTTGAAGCTTTCTCTGAAGTATATTAAGCAATGAAAACACATCACCACTGCCCTATCAGTGCAAACGAGCCTTCTTATGAGACTGTATTTCCCATTCTCCATTCAAGTCTCAGGTCCTTCTTCTACCATCTGTGCCCTATAGTCCTCCCAGTTTCTTAAAGATTTCCTGAACTGTCACAGATAGTGCTGGCTAACATTTTTATTTCATTAGACACATATTTAAATGATCAAACGCAATCTAGAATGAGATGAAAGAAACATTCTCACATTATAGTATGGAAGGAAGTAAAGGTACGTCCTCTGGAAATAGAAGGATTAATTAAAGTAGGCTAATCCAGGATTTAGTTGACTGGATTTCCAAATGTCTTTCCCTTGCTTTCTCTGTTGATTTTCTTCACTATGCTATCTTTATCCATTAATTATATACCATGTTGCCAGGTGAGTAAGTAAATCATAAATAAATCCATCAGAAATTGGTCAACACAGTCAATTTGAGGGGGATGAAAGTATGTTCTTATACAATTTATCAGCTTTCTTTAGAGCATTTCCATAAACACAAAAATGTCTTCTGTATTTTTGATGAAATTAAAACAGATTCTGAAAGGTTTTCAATTGCACACACATCTTTGTTTTAAGGCCCTGACACCAAAATAGGATGGAGAAAAGTCACAGTCAGACCCCAAGATATTTACACAGTAAATTATGTCTCTGCACTGTCTTATGTGGCAGAGTTGAAGACCACCAGAATGAATTTCACTTTTAGCCTACACTAAAGTCTCAGTTGACACTCTTACAGAGGAAGAAAAACCTCGTGCTTTAATTCCCAATTACACAATGAAAAGCTCCTCTCTAGCCTGTGTGCCAAGTTACTAGACACTAGAACCACACTGGGACTTGTGCTTGGTCATGGAAGTGAAGGTCACAGGCTACAGGAAAGCAAGCAACCTTCAGCCTCACATAGTGTTTAGTTTGTTTTTTAATACCTATGCCAGCTACATGATATGTGCATGATACATAATACATGTATATACATGTATGGCTATAACTGCTTGTGAGGCTGCCCTGCAAACTACATTACTGAAATGATTTGTCTTTAAAAAGTGGTGAGAACCAGGGGAATAGGGTTACTTCAAATTATTTCAATGATATAGCAGGATATAGAAGATCATTGCACCAACAAACAGAAGAGACTTTAAGTCCACAGAAAAGAGTAGTGTCAAGGGTGGACAGCTGCTTCACCAAAGAAAATGCATGGTGGAACTACACCCCAGAGTACAGCTGGAAACAGATTTGGACTACAGATATTGTTCGTAAACTAAAGAACCTCATTTAGGTGAAACAACACCCCAAAGCTACACAATCATGTATGTAATTTTTTATTTGCATTTAATGCAACAGAGTACCAGTTTTCTTTTAGTCTCATATGCACGCATGCAATGTCGTAATTCTTGCTGCAGCGAAAAGCAAATTTGCAACCGAGATTACATGTGAGTTTTAAAAAAATAAATCCCTTAAGGCTAAGCCTTTCTGGGAGTGCCAAAATAGCGGAATGACTTTCAGAGGTGCAAAATAAGACTGCAGTTCCTTCTGACGTCATTGGAAATGCCTGGGTGTTCAACACCTATAAAAATATGAGCGTTTCCTTAGATGCTTAAGGAGTAATCACGGGTGTTATTTTTAGACTAGGGTAGTCACTTTCTGCAGGCTCCTGCTATGGTAGTGGAGAGAAGCAACAATGTTCTAGCAAGCAGTTCAGAGTAGAAGCCATGTGCTCTGAGTTAGGTTCTGCTAGTCATTATCAATGTAATGGATGGCTGGACTGCTTTTGCTTACAGTTTCTGTGGGTTTTGTTTGTTTGTTTGATGCATTTGTTTTTTTAAAGAAAGAAACACAACGGGTATTACATTTCAAGTTGAAGAGATTCTGACAGTTAAGAGCAGGTGGGAAGAAGCATTTGAAGTAAACAGAATATCTTATTCACACATAGTACAATTAACACTTAATACTTTACTTCTTTAAAGCCTCCACACAAGTAATACAACCTTATTTTGGAGATATATGGACCAAGCGATATGCCCTTATAACTCAGAAGCAGGGAAAATTGGGAGTGGCAGCACCCATTTTTGCACTAAGAACATAAAATCAGGACTACTTTTGTCACCTGGGTACATGTGTGGGAATTCAAGGTCCAAATGTATAAACAAAATAACCATCATTAGGTAGACAACTGGTAGCTTCTGCTTCCCCCTGGATAGGCCCTCTGAAGAATGAAATGTATTTCTACAAGCTACTATTTCAAGTAAGCACTTTCATAAAAGGTGAACATTGTATTTCAAAGTCTTCCACCTCTACTTTTGTTCCAGCATTTACAATAACAGAGGAAAATCGTTATTGCAATAGCACCTGCCCTGTTATCCTCTCACACCAGTGGTTTGAGGATTACGAGGACCACGCTATCTCAGTTTGTATTGAAGAGGTACTTGTAGTGCCTGCAGGAAGAGCTCCTAAAGAACATGTATGGAAACAGTCACAGAGGATTATCATTACTTCATATTTGCAGGTTAAATGATGTGGAAAGAACTGACTTCTATTCTTTAAAGATATGTCTAATTTTATTAGATAGAAAAAAGAGCATTGTATAGCACTGGTGAAGATTATGATCACCTCCATGCTTCAGTCTCTCAACATGTGGTATATTTAAATCCACCAAATCCAGTAATATTACAAGAACAAATGTCACACACTGTTATGAGAGTGAAATGGAGTGCCCAATGTGAGTACATTTTCCTACTGGTATCAGCTGAAAGGAAAAATATATAGCCACGTAAGACATATTCACTCAGCAATATTTCACTACTCACAACAGAGGAACAGCACGTCAGTTATACATTGTTCATCTGGGCATTAAGAGCTCAGAAAATATTTTATTCAGCAGTAAAACTATCCAAAATGACTCAACTTTGCCAACTATATAAACGCTTTTATATTTGTTTGCTTGCAAGTACATAAAATAACGTTCAGGTGGGACCTCTTTTTACTTGGACAAAGCTAAGCAGCACAAATTCTTACCTAATTCTATATCACTTTCACAAGTGAAACATCACCGATAATGTCCACCTGCATTTAGATGCATATTCAAATGCATTCTCCCATGAGCAGGCTCTGTAGTATGATTTCTGAAACGCTACCAATATCTATATAGTTCTCACAAGTAAAGAAAATCCTGTTGTTCAGCCTCACTGAAATTAAATCAGTGCAATACAGAAATGACTACCTAAACATCAGTACACAGGTCTGAATTTGTGCAACAGTGATTAAATTTACGTTAGGCATTTGGTACCTGATTTTTCCATTGCTGTGATGAAACCCCTTTGTCTTACTTGTAAGACAGTGGACATGCTCTGGTGGAGGATTTTGAACTGTATTGCCCCATTGGCAAACAGCAGACAAAGTTCAGCTTGCAAAGCTGTCTTAGTTTGAGGGCTGAGAACCCTCAGTGTCTTCCTAGCAAATACCTCCTGTATCTCACACAGCTCTCCAATGACCTAAACACAGATCCAGAGCAAAAGATGCAGACCTTCCTCCTCCAAGAGATTATTGCAAAGTCCACCGCTTAACACACAGCTTTCCTCTAGCCCTTAAGCACCTTGGTTGCAGCTTATGGAAACCCACTTAGATCCACACTTTCTTCCAATCCTTATTGTCTTACTAATAGGATCAGGGTATCTGCAGACATTTCACCATACAAATTTCAGGGGAAGCTGCGCTGCATATCTGAGTGTATGTAGGAAGGTGGTAGGATTTGTTTCATGTTAAAAAATGTTTCTTATCAGACAGGAAAAGAGTTGGGGTTGCTCAGCCTAGAGAAGAGAAGGCGTTGGGGAGACCTTATAAAAGCCCTCCCCTACAACACAGATGGAGAAGGACCAGGGACCGTAGAGATAGGACAAGGGGGAATGGCTTCAAAATGAAAAAGGGTAGATTTAGATTAGAATAAATTCTTTAGAAATAGGAATAAATAGATTAAATAGGAATAAATTCTTTACTATACTTTACTATGAGGGTAATACTTTATACTATACTTTACTATGAGGGTGGTAAGGCCCTGGAACAGGCTGCCCAGAGAAGCTCTGTGTGCCCCATCCCTGGAAGTGTTTAAGGCCAGATTGACTGGGGCTTTGGGCAACCTGCTCTGGTGGGAGGTGTCCCTGCCCATGGCACAAGGTTGGAACCAGGTGATCTTTAAGGTCCCTTCCAACTCAAACCATTCAGTGGTTCTGTTCTTCTACGACTTCTTTTCAGAACCATACAGTTCTGTTTCTGGCAGATATAGACAAATGGGTGTCAACACTGAGGAGGCTGTTTGAGTTTAAATAGAAAAAAATGGAGTAATATTTTGATTCCTCACGTTTGGTATTGATAAAGAAACCCTTCCCATTCTAAAAATCTACCTCCATAATCATTTCTTAATATGTGAATTTCATAATAGCTTTACTTGCATTTTCCTTCATATATAAGCACCACCTTATTCAAGTCCCTCTCAGCTGCATGCTTCATTGATAGTTTGCAAGATCGAATATGAAGCACCTTGACAAAATATGATCATTCCACTATCCTTTCAGCATGCTCTTCTCAAACACCATTCCATGCAAGTAACATCAGCAAGAGGAATTTAACATGTTACTATTTTAACTAGCACTAATCTCTAAGAGGCCAATCATACAGAGCAAGGGGTAAACTCATCCTATATTTCTACACAGAGTCCGTCTACCCTCATTGCAACTCTCCATAGGACTAGAGACACTGAAAATTTGTATCCTTCTGTTGCATCAGTGCCAAATATTGTGGGCAATTATAACTGTAGGATATGCTGAAAAAATCAAGACACACTGATAGCAAAAATGGAGTCTGTCCATTGACTACCAAGTTGTGAGTCAGACCCCATATGGGGCCATCTACCACTGAGAAGGTCACTTAAAGAGCGCCCAGGATTTAAAAGGAGACAACAAATGTTCTGTGCACGTGTGTGTTCTTAATATTAGAGTTTTGGGCACTCGTTTAAAAAGAAAGTTCTTGATGCAAATGGAGGAGAAGCATTTGGCCTTGGAGTGCTGAAATAGTGTTACAAAAAGGCATACACTCTGCACCTATACTGGCAAATAGCATTTGGAAACACTTCATACTTCTACAGAAGACAGCTAAAATGCTGACTGAATACTAAGAAAAAATAAAGTAGTCTAAAAAGGCAAAATTGTTTGCTATTCTAACTTTAAGTATCAATAGAAAATTCTGCATTTCAACCTGCAGAAATTGTAAGACACCTACATCACGTTAATTCTTTGGAAAAAAGTTAAGGAAAGCAGAGAACTGCAGGATTGGACTCAGCATATCGTCTTTTATCCACAAAATAAAACTCTGCTTCCAACACCAGTACACGGTAGATATTCTTCCAAACAAATGAAATCTGCAGCTGAAATTAGTTCTGAAGCTACTCAATCCAGTGTCCCAGTCTTCCTAATAAATATTCAACTGGGATTCCACACAGGTAAAAAGTGCCACCTCACTGAAAAACCTCAAAAGATGGACTATGTCTATGACTATGTGCTATGAAACTTTAATCCCAAGGCTAATTATTTGAGGAAAGAATTTAGTACAGTCTGAAAAAAAATAAAAAATAAAAAAAAATATAAAAAACACTGATTATTTCCATAGAATCTAAAAAAAAAAAAAAAATCCAGGCTGGATTACCCTCTACACACTGTAGATATTGCCATATTCTCCATGGCAATTATTTCAGCCCAGAGCCTGTAAATCCATGAGGAGTGGTTCTAGAGTACTGAACTTTCCTAGTGGCATCCAGCCTCTCCTGCCAATGTTTTTATGCCTCACATTTCTTTTTCATTCATTCAAGCTTGATCATTTCTCTCCTATTCCTGTTTGAAGAATGAAAACATTTGCCTCTACTAGTTATCCGTCTTCTCATTCACCAGTAGACTTTCCTTCAGGAAGAGGTTTCTGATAAGAAACGTATTTAGATTCCATCCATAGAAGACCACATAGACTTCAGAGTGAATCCGGGACACTGACTGTAACTCTATTTATAGACACTGAAGTCAGACTGAACACAAGGTCAATTTCTCTTTGAGGCTACAGTGAACCTCTCTAATCAGCTGAACTTAATGAAGTTGTGCCAACACAAGGCAAAGAAGCATTTTGTCCATAATACATAGTCCTGGGTCTCTTCTTCCAAAGAATTTGCCATAGTTGTGGCTTCTAAATGCATACAGATATATATATATATAGGTGGGGTTTTTTTGGTGTGTTTTTTTTTTGGGGGGGGAGTTGGTGGTTTTTTTCAAGGAGAACAGGAGTTGTATTGCCAGCCAAAGGAGGTAAAGCAGGTAAATCCTTATAGGTCACACTGAAAATGTAAATGAAAGAAAAAGTACTGTTTAACAACCACTCACTAGTTGGCAGCTCAGACATGCTGCAAACAATACAGTATATTTGCATTTTAAGTACAGTTGTTCTAGGTTTCCAAAGCTAAGGGATATTGTATTTCCCTATGTTAAAGTTATACTGAAATACAGGTTAGTGACAATTAAAAGGGTTGCAGAATTTGTCACTTTTTTTTTTTTTTTTTTTTTTTTGCAAAGTAAGAGAGAAATATAACATGGAGAGAAGAAAGAACATTTTAAGTCTTCCACTAGGAGATAACAGTATTTTTAATTCCAGTCCAGCACAGTAGGGACTGAAAGACCAGTCTGACATACCATAAAGCCAACTACTTCTATCAGTTGTTTAGAAATCACTACTCTTGTCCTCTTTTTTTAACCAGTAGGAAAGCTGGTTAAAAAGGCGTAAGGAGGTTAACTGACTTAGTCTAAGGTTACAGAGTCAAGAAGACCATCCCACCACCTCTGGCCAGTCATACTTAACTTTCTGATTTCTGTGTAGTACTGAAGAAACAAGGGGCCACTAGCAAAGATTTTTCCACTGCTGTTTATGCACACATGGCCAGTGGAAGTGTACTGGGTCAAGCAGTAGGCTTCAGAAGTTTCCAGTCTCATAGTTTCCATCCACATGCTCAAAAGGCTGTAGTTCTCTAATTAGTTCCTACTGAAGGTAGCACATCCATCCAAAACACAATGAAGACAAACTACTTTTTTTGTTTAGTCTTTCATTAAAATTTGCTATCTAAAGTTTCCAACCATATGATCTTAATTTTTTAGTAATAGCGTCTAATGCAGCAAATGGTCAAATTGCTGTATTATCTTCATTTCTTGATTTGACACAGGCTAATTATTACCCTAACCAAAGTATTTTATTTGGTGTTAACATTCAGAGAGACAAAGCTAAGCTACTAGTGAGCCTTCTTTCATATAAGTATACTTCATATTTATTCTGACACCTGCAGCCACCAAGGAGACTGGATTACAGCAGACCATAATACTTTATGAACCATGGTTATAATTAGGTGTCACATCCATTGTAATCCTATGGACGTCATCATGTGTTACCAGCATCTGTTGACAGATCTCATACCAGGCATATCACTGAAATGGCAAGTCTGGAGAGGGCAGCCCACAATAGAAACAATGGCATTTATTTTTGGTGTGTTCCAAGACTGTCTAATAGAAAATATACGCTGCCAACTGCCAGGGCTCCACTGAGATCACTTTTCTATATTATATTACCAGTTTGAACAGAGATCAGTGCCCATGTATCTGCAATCTTTTCCCAATAAATAAGATAATAAAGAACATAATTTCTGCAACTGTCTTTAGAAAAAGAAGCCTTGAAATCTTAAAAAGTTTATCAGGACCTTTACATGAGACTACTTATTTTTCACATCATAGTAAATTCAGACTCCTTTCAAAGGCAAGGAATGAGGATCCCCCTCCTAAATTTTACTTATACGTGGCAACAATTATTAAAAACAAGCACTGGGGACAAGCAACATAAAGCAGCAAAGGCACTATCTCTCTCTCTATTCTATGAAGGAAAGCTTTCATTTGTCAATGGGGAAAGGAGACTTTCTGCTGAAGCACTGCGTTTGGAGAAATGGAGACAAAGACTTTGCAGTAGGGTCTTATATCAACTACTCCCTGCTCTTCTGTAAAAGTCAAGAGATTTACTGCAAACAAAAGAAAGCCTACAGAATTCAAATTCTCTTATTATTTATCTGCATTCTAGGAAAATTACATTAGAATACTGACTACCCTGTAACCTGTCCATTATTTATTTTGAAAATGCAGCATTCTCTGAAACGCTGGACAATTGAATCCTCATTACATATAATCACAATGCGTTACTGCTGAGCAATTTCAAAAGATTAAAACTGACATCACTTTCATCCTCAGTTATAAAATATAAAAATAAATACAAATTCACCATCTAAAGAGTGTAAAAGTAAAATGGACATCACTGTTGATGTATAATAATTGGTGAGGAGTTGCAACAGCTGGTAGATCAAGAAAAATGAACTTCAACCTAGCCCTGAACTTTTCACACTATACTTGTACACCAGAATCTAAATAGGTGTGAATACAGGAAAATGAAATGCACAAACTCAAAGCAGGAGGAAAGCTGCAAGTGAAAGCTGAGAGGAAAATATTGGCTCTGCCAATTTTAATGGAAAAGCAAACACATTGGCAACCAACAATTCTAACAGCTCTTACTTCTATGGTCATATAGAATCCATGACTGTAACAGTGGGACATATTGTCTTCACATATAATTTTTGCAACTGTATTTTCTTGATTTCTGGATTTGACATGGGCTAAATATTACTGTAACCAAATTCCACAGAACTTTTTAACTTCTACTTAAATTTCTGGAGTGAGCTGCTCACCTATAGCAAAAACACATACCACCTTAGTTCAGAGCTCTGTTTCGCTCTCTCCCTCCCTCCCTTTTTTTCTTTCTTGCAACCAGCGGATAACCTTTTAATCCCAGATCTGTCAACTGTGACTTCAACATCACCTTTCACATTAGAAAGTACTAAATCCTTTATTGTATTTCACATCTCTCTTCCACGTGCTGTTTAAAACTCAGTCTCCTGAAATTAGATCTTTCTGAAATTACTGGAGTATCAAACCATTGACAAGAATATTGATAGAGTTATAATCTGTGCCTATGCTCAGAAATAGGGCATAGGTAGTGCTTGGTGACATAATAGTTTTCCTATACCTAAAAGATGAGAAGTCTTTCTTCTACAATAATGTATTCCAAGGAGTTTACAGATCTGTTTTTTACCCAGAAAGTGAATGGCATGTGATTAACCTAGCCCATTAAATACACTTATCCATACCTATCCTGAATAAATTTCTAGGCAATATCTTCTTTGTAAGATAAGTCAGTTGCATTCAAGAGTAAGTTCTAATAGGAGCTGAGCAGCCAGATCACAGTTTTGAAAGTGATCTCTCAGTCTCTCTCAGAAATACTACAAGAAAACTTCTATTTGCACAAATTTGAACAATTTCATGAAGCACGCTGGCTACAATTGCAATTTACTCTTTTTGAGAAGCAATCAGGCACATACATCAATTCAGAAACTGCTTTCTGAAAGGAAGACCCAGGAAGTACAGTTAAAAATCACTGGAATCTCTATCAACAACTAATATGTAAATGTAGAGGTACTGACAAAATATTGCTAGTACAGTGTTAAAAAGACACGTCTGACTCTTGTTAATCAGTGTCATCTTACACGTTTCAATTCCGAATCCAAAAATGGTGTGCTTTTTCCTCAAAATATGATATAATATATAACATATATGCTTTATACAATGGAAAATACACACTCTCTTCTAAAATAAGAAGCCCTTACTGCACAACCCTGCAATTCCAAATGTAGCATGGCTACATGAGAGGCCATAACTCCACAGAGATGCACATATACAGACACACACGACTTTATTTCCAGACCTTCCTTTGCTGTTTCTCCCATGCTGGGTCCAGGAGCAGGTCCCTGTCCCATTCTTCTTCTTGGGTCATGTACTCATCTTCTTCATAGTTGTAGGTATACTGCATGTTTGTTTCTATCTGGTTCATGCTGTTCATTCTACCCAGGGATCAGCTCCAACTGCTGTGGCTTCTACTACAGTTAAATACAGATATATTAAAGTTTAGTTTAGTCGCTGATGGGTTGTAGGCAGCAGTGTTGATTTTTTTTTTCTTTCTTTTCCAAGGAGACAGGGTGTGAATAGCGATGAGTCTTGCCGAGAGCAGAGGCTGAAACTGCCAGGTAGGCACTGACCGGTGGTGCCCTTCCTTCCTTCCTCCCTTCCCTCTTTCTCCCTCTCCTCCTTCCCTTCCCTCCCTCGCTCTCTGTGCTGCAGCTCCCTGCGGCTGACCCCCCGGAGAAGCCCGGCGCTGCCCATGGCCGCGGGTTATTATCGCCGCGGGGCTGTCACATGGCCCCGCCGGCTGCCCCCCCCCCCTCCCTCCTCCCTCCCGCAGGCACCGAGGGGGCAGCGAGAGGGGAGGGCGGGCCGGGGAGCTCGCCAGCGAAAGCGCTCTGACCAAAAAGATACCGCCCGCCCGCCTGCCTAAGGAGAGTTTTTTAAAATCTACTTACTTGTATTTCTTGTATGTGTGGTTTGTTAACGTAGCACAACGTGGTTTGTCATCCGTCCGTGGGGACCCTTCGGTCACTTGTCACTGTCCTCTTCAGATTAAGGGCACCAGAGCCAACGCAGAAAAGGACACCCGGGAGATGAGACAATGGCACTGGAGAGCAGGTCTGGAGTTCAAGGAGAAAGCATGCATCACAACTGAGAAAAGCAACGTGGCTTCTTTTTTTTTTTTTTTTTTTTTTTTTTTGTCCAGGAAACATGCCTGGTGCACCTCAAAAGCAGACACCTAGAAGGGCACAGCAAGGTCTGGTCTGCAGAACCACTGACTTTAAAATGTGTGACAGCAACCACACACCTGGGCTTTGCACAAGGTGAAATCTGACAAGATAGCACTGGGATCAGGCATATTGGCAACCATATTCCCTATCTCCTGTGTCATTTTATGTCAGTTGTCCTAGCGACAATGTTTCCCCAGGAACTGGCAAGTTTATTGTGTTCAGCTAGGCTGTCAGTAATGCCTGCACCCATCGGCCAAGGTCATCCGCCCTACGGGTGTCCATACCGGATACAATTTCAACCTTACAAAGAAAAAATGCTCACCAAAGCTGAGCTTTCAGAAGCCATGGCTAAGCCAGACACGAGAGAGAACTGTGTTCAGTAAAAGCAACTACATGTGCCTAAACCGATGTGAATGAATAATCAGGATAAGTAACAGCTAGAGAGCCTATGTCCTACACTCAATTCTACTAATTAAAGCTCTGCTTTCTGCCTGGTTGCCTTCTATCCTGCAAGTCCATGACATATAGATGACCACACATACAGTTCATATCTACCCATCAGTTCAAAAAAAAAAATCATAAATGTAACACGAGGATGGAAAATTTGAATTCAGAAGAGGTTTCTAGCACAAATGTTTCATGCAGTCAAATCAAGCTTAGCTTCCTAAATTTGATCGACCTACCACAAGATAAATAGTCTAAAAATGAAAACCCAGGTCTAAGAAGCAAAATCAGAAACACATGCTTTTCACCTGCTCAATACAAATATTCTCAGGGTTGCTATAGTATTTCCATTTAAAATGATACAAATGGTGATGAATGCTGAGCACAGATGAACACTTTCTTAGGAAGCTCTCAGCCCATGTCTAAAATAGTGATTATAGGCACATAATTATGCCTATGCTGATGTAATTTGTGTGTTTTATTCACTTCCTGGCCCTCATCATATAACATTGGTCAGACTGCCTGGGTCATGAAATAAAAACTGAGGCATTGTGATGACAATATCTGATGACACTGCAGATTAATGCTGGAATCAGATCCATGCCTAGATTTCTAGAAATCAAAGGAAAATCTACCCTCATTTTCTAAGATTTTGAAAGAAGGATGTATTTTTTTTTCTTAAATTATAACTGAATTTGCTCAAAATTGGTCACTGCTGAAACATTATGTCCATTTTTTCATGTTTCATGTAATTAGGAACTAACACACAGAACCACAGAATCTCTATGACATTCTAAGAGAACAAAAAAACAGAAAAAAAAAAAAACACTCAAGTTGATTCCAAACAGGAATAAACTCATTTTTTTATGTGAGGAGCAAATATTTCAAAATCCACTTTTTATGTTATGTTAGTTCAATTTAGATGAAAAAATATTTCAGAATGAAAGAAGTTAACATTTTTTCATATTGAAAATGTCAAAACAATGGGCTTCAACCTTACCAATGTGCATTTTGAGAGAGAAGAGCTTTTTAACTGTGAAACAGGAAGCTAAATGTAACATCCTGATTTTAAAAGAACTGTCTATTTTGATGGTATCTGACCTGTTTTAGGTTCTCTAAATAACTGCTTACTGACCCTTAATCAGACAGCATGAGTAGGCAGGGAAGATATTTATAGATGAAGCATTAGGAGGAGTATCTGGTATTTTGTTTACTACTTTAATTTAATTTTATAAACGAACTGTGCAGATGGTAATGAGAAGCATATGAATGGAGGGCTATAGTGGAAAGAGAGCCAAAATGGAATTGTGACGACAAATCTGAAGTGCAAAGAGAGCTGACTCTTCCAGATCACCTAGAAAAAAGGAAAGCTGAGCCCAGCAGAGCAGTATGAGTCAAGCAGACATGGAGGGGCAGCAGTGTGCTCAATCAGCTTATTCCCACATCAGAGGTAGGTTAAGACTAACCCCACTAAAGCTGGCAGAGTAGCACAGCTAGAAACTGTGTGTCCTTAAGAAGAGAGGAAATAAAATGAAAACTGAAATATACAAGCTGAGCAGAAGTCCTAAGAAGAGAAAGAGGAAGAAACAAGGTGACCCACATACATATAGAACTTTAAGCTGATCTCGCAGGTGTATTTGAGCAAGAAATAACACTGAATATTTACAATATTTTAAGACAAAAAGAATATTCACGTTTTTCAAACATATTAAAAGAAATAATGTGGTTCTGGAAGATCAAAAGAAATAGTGCAGAATAGTCAACTTTTTATCTTTTATTTGACAAGAGGTATGCAATTGTAGTTCATGCTAACATAAATGTCAGTAAAGGCTTACCCACGAGAATGCTTAACCCCCAAACAATACCATGACCACAAGATATGATTTGCACTTTCCACATAAGAGGAGCACCAAGAAAGCCAGAACTTTCCAAATAGGAGCAGCAGGTCTGTGAGTGAACTCATTCGGTATTTCTTATCACAGTTCCAGCTTACCAAGGATCTTTGAAACTAATATAATCTAAGCAAAAGCCTCCTGGCACATATTGCTTTGAGCTCCTTGAGAAACACAGGGCTTTTCTAACTACCTTTAGTTAGCACTGTTCTCACTTCTGTGTCAGCCTTTATCACCTTTTTTAATTGAACAGAAATTATCTCATGGTTTATTTTTAACACCCATTTGCTCCCCAAAAACCTGTCATATCATTCTTTCAAGAAATCACCCCTCCATATCTTCACTGTTCATCAGACTTCTGATTCCTTTGACCTATTTCTTATTCTTTCCTCTTGAACTCTCAGAAAATCCAACTTTTTAATAGAACTTCAAAAATGCTGAAAATTTCAGTGATGTTTCTCCAGATTATTCTTCTATTTGAACTTGGAGATTTAGAATAAGAAATAAGCCAGATTTCTCTACTTAAATAATCATCTGTGAAATAATCAGCTGATGTGGAAGTGATCACCATTAGTCTTCACTTTTAACATTTCTGTATAGGAACACAACAGACCACCATCTGCCAAAATTGTCTCAGAAAGGCCACAGGAAAATAAAGGACCTTATGAGAGCTCCATAAATCAGCAGACTTTAAGCAATCACCTTTCCATATGCACAGCTTGTTCATCTGTGAAAAAGAACAGGAGGATGATTTTTCAGGGAAGAAGTCAATGAAACCAAAAAATTCAAAGTGACTGTTCGCTTACTTAAACTGCTAACAGAAGCTTAAGAGGGATCAAAAAGCTCTTTTATTTTCAAAGCATGCCATAACTCTCTCAGAATGTCACTTTGCTTGCAGCAGGTATCCATTACTTTAAAGCTTAACCAGAAAATGTACTGCAGACCATTAAGATTGGGCCAAAATGTTGGATTCTGTTAAAAATGATGTATGAATTTCCCAAATAAATCTAAACAGAAAAGGACAAGTGTTATAAGATGTGTTTATTTATGGGAGTTTGGGAGAAACAAGCCTTTTTTTCTCCATTGCAATAAACACAAGCCTCTTTCATTTCAGAAAAAAAAAAAAAAAAAAAAAAAGTTACTGTTCATTCACGTGTCTTTACATATTTAATTTAAATTCACTTCCTGTTCCTGGAATGAACGCATACAGAAGGAAGGGAGGGAAGAGAGCAAAGAAACATACATACAGGAACCAAAATTCTGATTCTGCCTGAGTTAAGGCAAAGCAGCACTGTGAGCACAGAGTGTATTAGCTCTCCCACATCTTGCACCAAGAGACACAGGCTTTGACTCTGAAAAAATCCAATATTAACTACACAAACAGTAAGTATGTACTATATAAATGTATTTTAAAAGTATGCTCCTTCAAGTGACAGGTTTGGAAACACAAATGGAGAAAGAGATAAAAAATGCATTGCTGACTTCATAGAAACAACTGCCATCGTCAAAAGATCTCAACGTGCTTCATCAACTATATATAGAAACAACTTACTCTGCCCCTGAAATTCAGCCATGGATGAAGTGTAGCAAGAAGCATTTATAGGACAGACAAATACTACCAAAGCATAGCTTGGGCTTCAGGACTATGGAGAAAATGCTGACTACACTGAGATCACTGGCTGTTGCCAACCCTTTGTGCAGAAGGAAAATCACGGGACTGAGACACTGGGTGATCCACACCAACTGAAGATGCCCTATGTAACCTTCAGCAAGTCACTTCAAGTAAATTTTTCCTAAAAAGCTAGGTGTTGACCCATTAGACTGTTCTCAGTGATATAAAGAGAAACAAGCTTATTGTGCTGCACCCTTCCATCTCTAAAACATAGTCAAAGTTTCCTTTGGTTTTCAATGTCCACCTAGAACAGAGATTGTTTGGAGCAGAGGCCTTCTATCTCTAAAAGCCTTGATCAGCCCACAGAATAATTAAAATTACAGCGTGCTTTACCTACTCCACCTCCATCTCTGTCTCACAGGTCTGTGTGTAGCCTGCAAACATGCCTGGCAGTATACTAGTACGCCAGGCTTGCTCAGGCATTCAGGGTCCCTCATACTCTGGAGGGGATGTCCCTATCATTCCTAGGGCCATGCCTGCAGCCTTGTAGTCTGCAGAGCAGATGGTCCTGGTTCTCAGGAAACACTAGGTTAGCAGGAAACATTTAAAATCTGGTCTCTGCCACAGTATCACTACACTAGTATGCAGTAATGTGCTACATAATAGCAATCATAAACTAAGATGTGAGCACAGAAAGATACAGCAGGGCAGTGGGCAAACCCTCTAGCAATGGCTGCTGCCACACTGCACTTACTCAAGATCACACCTTTTGAGAATAAGAGCCCTCAGCCCTTAAATTCCCACACATCTCTATTAAATACTTCAGAAAACAACATGATACCTGAACTTCCTAATCTTTTCAGCTTGCTTCTTGAGGACACATCTGTTGTTTAATGGTTCTTGTCTGAATAGGTGCAACTCATAGAAACAGAATAAATTGTGAGCTACAAAATCATAAGTTTTGACAGACTGTTTGCAAAGATTAAAAAATGTAACATCATATGAAAAACTGGGAAATGTATATGGCAATTTATAAGCACACTGCAGCCAGCCTGTTAGCAGACTGAAGTTGTAGAGCAATATGCAGTTACAACGTAATACACACGGTAACAGGTGGGGAAACTACAAATAGTGCTGGCATAGGATTGGAAAAAATGGTGAAACAGAGCCAGGATTTTAAAAATGGTTCAGTGATGAGAGTGTAAGGAGCAGGACTGTGAGTATAGCATGGCCTATTACAAACCCTCAGAAGAGCCGTCATGTGTTCTCAGAACCCTGGCTGTGCTTCTGTTTTATGTTGGCTTAGCCTTATCACACAAAGATACAAAGCAAGGAAGAAACTGGGGGCCTAAGGCAATGCTAAAGCCCGCAACTGGCTACACAGTTTGTACTTCATGAATAGAAACAGCTGGAAAAAAAATTAGTCAGCCTGTGTGACCCATGACTGATTTACTTCAGACTTTTTTTTTTCTTTTTTTTTAATCTTTTTTCTAAACGTAACATTATTCAGCAATAGTTTTGGTCACAGTAAGAAAGGAGAACACAGATGTATGCATGAGATAAGGAATACAGAGACAACATGCCTTTATTTATCTAAAAACAAAGGCTGTTAACTAAGTCAGAGTTTCCAGACAACAGTTATCTAGGGGGCACAGAGAAGACCTGGCAGGTTTTAAATCACTGAGGTATGAGGTAGAGATTATGGGCACAGGATATGGGCACTAGATATCAGACATTGCTGTGTTCTAATCTCAGCATTTGTGCAGATTCACTGAATGACCTTAGAGAAGTTTAATTCTCTGTGCCCTCATTTCTCCTTCCAGATACACCAACATAATTTTATTAACATCTATGAAATTAAAATAATACACTCAAGAAGACAACTTGTTCGAACAAATTGCTAGTCTGTAAAAATTAGTACTAACTACTTATTGTTCATTCTACAGGAGTGACACAAAGGTCAGTAAAAGGGGAAAATTCAGCCCTGTATAAGGCAACATTGGACTCAACCTGAATTACTGTCAAACAGAGACAACACAGTCTTTTTGCAACACACATTGTGCAAGTTTTTCTTTTCCAGAACTCGTCCTGGCATCCTGTCCAACAAAGCTTTTCTCTGACACTTAAGGTATATTAAGAATCAGCACGGAGAAAATGAGCAGTGTTCCTGCTGTGCCTGACGTTAAAGCAAGGCCTGTGTTTTCCAATTCCTGTTCCGAAGACAATTGTTCTTTTTCCAGCTATGATCTCTCTCACTAACTTTGGCCATATTCTCATCTCAGGAGCAATGGGTATCAGTTTTGGACAACATACTTTCCAGTACAAGACTGGTTGTTCTTGAAATCTACCAGCAACAATCCACTCATGCTGATGACTCTTGTCTATTCTCAATGTCTGGATGAGGATGAGTCACTTGTTTCTTTGGCTCATCTCTCTCCCTGTGAAAGTTCAGGTCACCGTATGTAAAGAAAAAGTATTTGCATGCTTCTTCACTTTGAAGACAGTTCATTTATAGGATAAATGTAGCAGAGTTGTGGTAATATGTGATCTAGATCTCTGTTGTGCCCTGTAGTTAGATCTAAAATAGCTGTTAACTTCCTGAACTTCTTAACTGAACTGAAACTGCTTTTTTTCCCAACTCAGATGCTGTTCTGGGTATTTTCCCAGTTCATATGATAATAGTTAATACAGGCAGAGTCAGAAACTAGAACAAAGATGAGCCCTATAGGCTGTAAGGCTCCACACGTATTTGTAGTACGAATTCTGGAATACGTTGTTTTAGTTGAGAAAGGCTGAACACATCTTCCTCTGGCCTCTTTACCCCTGATGAAAGCATTCAGCAAAAAGCTGATTTTGCAGTTCATGGATGGATTGAACTGCATGGATCAAAGTTCATCCATGAAACAGATGTATTCAAATATACCTCGGGCTTCTGTAGGGGAAACCACTGAGTCGTGAATGAGCTTCTAGAACACCAAGAAACTTTTTCATTCATTCCTCATGGCTCAGCAACCCCCCTTATACCTCCTTCATAGGTCACCCTGCTACACAGATGATCTATGGAAAATGAGACTGGTGGGACAAAACAAGCCCTGTAAACCCAGGGGCTGATTTTGTACTGGTAAGTAGTGGAAGTCAGGAGTCATAGAATGCACTTTCAATTGCAGGAGAAAACGTTTAAAGCAATGCATAATGGAAATACCAGGCAAATGTAGGACTCTACAACTGGGAGCATGTACCTCACTTTTCTTTCTGTAGACCAATAATTATAACAATAAAGTGTAAGGATACATATGAAAATTGAATACCCTATGGATTTAGAATACTCAAAGTAGAAATACAGTGATAACCAGAGATGAAAATAATTTATTTTATATTTGGGAAACATGCTTCAACTGCATGCAACAGACCTCTACTGAATAAAAAAAGAGAAATCATAATGCTGTGGAACTCTGCTTATGCAACACAGTAAACAAAGCAGTATTTCTGGAGAAAAGGAGTTTGTGACTATGCAATTAAAGCTTGCATTGTGAAACTTACAAAGCGGATGAATTAAGATTGCTTAGAAAACTTCAATTCTGCCATAGCCCACAATTAATTGACTTGTAATCTTATTTATTTATTTTTAGTTTGTTTTAAGACATCTGTTCTATAACTGATTATAAATACTTTATAAATTAAGAAATTAAAAATAAATTCTGAATTGGAAGACAGCTCATACAAAATGTTAACAAAAGTAATAAAGGTTTCCAGTGCACCTTGACAATAATAAAACCATTACAGCTTCTGCTCAAGAAACATTATGTTCCACACACTAAAAGATAAAAGCTTTCTGTTTACATTCCTCAAAGGCAGGGGAAGTTAATCCAGATTCACTACAACAGGCCAACAACAAGAGTTGTTCTGTTTCTTTGCATCTTAGACCTGTCTGTTGTGGATTCACACACAACAGTCTTGAAATCTTTTACATTGACACAGACAGACTAGACACATTTGGAAGTTGAAATTAGTCATAAATTGTTTAAAATGCTTTGCTCCCCCTCTATAGACTGAAGCAAGGCACATACATCACCGAACTGTTGCAATTAGTAGGTATTACAAACCAAAAGGGTCCTATCACAGGTAAAGTATGAAGGTAAGATTCTGAAGTAGAACCTCTTCTATACAGTATTTGAGAGCATCACAGCAGGAACTGCTTTGTCTCTGGTTGCCAGGCTTAATTCAAAGAGGTGTATCAGCAACAGTGTCAGAATCACCTGATTCTCAGAGCCACACACTCCCCTTCACTAGATGTTCAATGCCAGGCTGTCTTCCTACCCCCTAAGTGCCTCTCAAGCTTTCTGCAGAAATAGTACCCTCCTCTCAGTGTGTCCAAGGAATCACCTCTGATGTCACTGGATCTCCAAGTCTCTCTCAAGTAGTTCCTCTGCAAAGAGCTCTCTTCAGTGGAATACACAATACACGCAGAATGCTAGAGAGCAAGAAACGCACTGGAGAAAACACTCATAGAATCATAGAATCATAGAATATCCTGAGTTGGAAGGGACCCTTAAGGATCATCAAGTCCAACTCTTGACACCGCACAGGTCTACCCAAAAGTTCAGACCATGTGACTAAGTGCACAGTCCAATCTCTTCTTAAATTCAGTCAGGCTCGGTGCAGTGACCACTTCCCTGGGGAGCCTGTTCCAGTGTGCAACCACCCTCTCTGTGAAGAACTTCCTCCTGATGTCAAGCCTAAACTTCCCCTGCTTCAGCTTAACCCCGTTCCCGCGGGTCCTGTCGCTAGTGTTAATGGAGAAAAGGTCTCCTGCCTCTCGACACCCCCTTACGAGGAAGTTGTAGACTGCGATAAGGTCTCCCCTCAGCCTCCTCTTCTCCAGGCTGAACAGGCCCAGTGCCCTCAGCCGTTCCTCGTAACTGACATAACCTTCCACCAGTAACAGTTACTAGCTGTTATCAAGAACATTTCTATTTGTCAAGTCTATTTTGTGGAAGGGAGCACCAAGGCTTTACATCATCTCAAGACAACAAGGCCACTATTTTAGGTCTGACAGCATGGCATCTCTAGCAAGTTCCCAGATTTAGAGATCTAGGCTTATCAGTAAAACTCGGTTGCATGCCCTTGCCACCTAAATCAAATGCACTATTTTTTCAAAGAACAGTTAGTTTTCTCTCCACCAGGGATCCCCAAAGCACATAATAGCATGAACAGTTTCCAAGGCACAATGAAAGCAAATATAAAACCCAAACATATTTTAAAACTGTACTGAAATGCAATGAAATTTTAAGGTTTTTTTGTTTTTGTTTTTTTTTTTTGTGATTGTGATATACTTTGTATAATGCAGTATCACAAGAACACACTTTTTAATATTCCTTAGATACTATAGTATTAATCTCTCTCATATATATATATTCATGCATATGTTTAAAGGAAGTTGTTCAGTTGTTCCCAGTGTTCATAATGCCACTGAGCTAGGCATTACATGAACACGTAATTCATTCCTATGTAAAGAGATGTAAAATAAATTTTAGAAAATAAATAAAAAACATGTAATTGAATATAAGCACACAGCAAAATCAGCAGATGCATCTTCCACCTTCTGCCATTGAACATGAATCATATTGGCTTTTGACATTATCATCTAAAATTGCAAGCTCATTCTAGTTTAAACCACATATTCCACCAGGTATGAAAAAGGCATGACTGGCAGTGACTGAGGTAAATGAAGAAATGAAAGTGGCACTAGCTTCAAGGGCCAGCCTGAGAACAGGCTTAAAGGTATTTAGTGTGTCTGGACAGGAACAACACCATTTCTCCTTCAGGGAGAAAGATGTGATTCATCTCAGCATTTTAAAAAAATAAAACCACACAACCAAAAGAACAGCAACTGGCTGGCCTGCCAAGTAAATAGCAATTTGAACAGCTGCAGGTCAGGAATGGGTAGCTGCACCATATGAGATCTGCTGTTATTCCTACACTTGCCATTTGCTTGAATAACAGAGGCAACAGAGAGAGGAGATAGCCAGACAGCATACTGCAGTAAGAAAAGCACTCTGCATTAAGAAGCATGCTTCTTATCGATCACATTTTCCTTCTTCCAACCTTCAGTTAAGTTTCTCTTTCATCATTTATAGCTCTGCTATGAAAGATGAGGCACGTCTAGTACCCAGCAGTCCCCTTATTGCCTATTACATCCAAGTCCCAAAAAGCCACACTCCCATTACCAAGTTTTCCTGACACATTAAACACCACAACTCACAAGTACCACAGAGTAGCTCCATGGCACCTACTCTCTCCGTAGATTGTCTAGCAAAGGCATCTTTTCATAACAGTAAGCAGCTAATGTATACACAAAGAATACCTTTTCTCAGCCTAATAAATATCAAATCATGGCAAAGAACTATCATAGTCACAGCAATCATGAGAGGCAGTTGCCTATTTTTCACTGCAACAATTGAGCGTTCATTGAAATCCAACTTTGTGATTTTTTTACAATACACAAATACCAAAAATATAATAATCCACCGGTAGTTCAGCAATAGAAGAATTTTCCTTTTTTTTTTTTTTTTGTGATCTCTACTATCCCTGATGTTTTAGGAATAAACTAGGTCTATCATGTATGAATACAGAGTTATGAAGACAGCCCTTGCCTACTGTTTTCAAGCCAATGCTTTCTCTGCATGTGCCTAGCTGAAGCACCTTTTTTTTTTTATTATGATTATTTATTTATGGTTTATTTCTTCTTCTCTAGAATAAATATTTAAAAGCTTCCTTTACAATAATTTTTGATTAGAAGCACAGAGTTTGTAGTACCGTGTCATAAAACCTTTAATACAGTAAAGTCCCCAAAATAGCCCCTTCTCCACCCCATCCAGAGGGTTTCTATTTATTTTTAGATCTGGAATGCAGCTACACATGAGAATTTATGGCTGGGGGAAGCTGCAATAGATTTTCCAAGAAAAGCCAGGGAAACACGATACTGACTGCCACAGTGGTCAGTAAGTCGATGATGTGCTTGATATAGTGCCTAGCAAGCAAGTTTCTCCCAGCCATTCAGTTCAACTGAAAAATTATTTTCCTTTCAGTCCTGTTTCACCTATTAGTACTGCCATTTTCTGCAACCTCAAGCACCATTGAATTATGCTTGTTTCTGCCTCCAGTTCCACCCGCTGCACTCTTGTAGAACTCCACTGTCCTCATGAGTTACTCCTGAGTTTCCCTAAAGTAAGCATAAAAGGTAAGTCTGTAGCTGAGGAGTAGAAGATAGGGAAGATAAATCTCAACTTTCTAGTTTTATGTATTTGCATTCCTAGATGGTACAGTAACTCCAATCTCTTTGTTTCTAACAAAAGCCAAGCCAAGAGAATAATGGACTCAAGGCCTATCAGGGTATACGCTGCAGAAAGGCACTGTCTGATCATTGCATAACAAAGTCCAGATGCGAAGGGTGACTGCTGCATTTTTACAGAGAGCAGAAAGAAATTAAAATAGAGAAAAATAAATTACTAGAGCCCTAAAGTATGCAATAAAGCACTGTTCTTCCCTTCTTCCTGACAATTACAGGAACTCCATAAAATCAGAGACCACAGATCTGCCTATAAATGATAATCTCCAAAAAGGAGCAGATATGTATATGAATTTAGAACAAAGATGTACATTGGCTCAGAGTAGCAAGTTTAACTGCACAGCCTCCAAAATCACAAAACATTAGCACACCTCCTGAAACCCACAGCAAAACAAAAGGCATCTCCTGACAACAAGCTTACATTGGCTTAGAAAATATCCAATCCACTTCTAGAATATGGATTCATTTACAGCTCTGCATACATATACCCCCACTGACCACACACATTTGTTAACACCTACTTCTGCTTCAAAAGCTGGAGAACTCGATACTTACTGTAAGGACATTAAAGACTCCTGTGACTACTCTAGAAAAGTTTTAATATTACTTCATCATGTTGTAATCAGATTGTATTTTGGATGTCAAGTATTTTCACATTCCCTATTACCAATGGCATGGGGAAATGTCAGTAAACTTACCAAGATTATTAGCAAGCAATAGCAAAGTGGATGAACAGTGGCTCTCTTCCAACTCCTTCAAAACCGTTTTAATAAATGATCCAAAATCATGGTGGATCATCAGATTACAGGAGATGGTGTAAGAAGGAAAAAGAATCATCTTAGGAAATGAATTAATAAACTCTTGAGAATAATACAAACACGGGCCAAGCCCATAACTTTGCATGTCAACTGTACAGGTGATACTCAATTCCTTACCTTCATTTTGATACATTACTATTGTATTCTACTGAACAGTTCTTGTTTTGCATCAGAAGTGATTCTCTTCTCCACTTTCGCTCAAACTCCTCCCTGTCTGTGGCCTACATAAGAAACCAAACCAGCTGATGCATTCTAGGAGCGCACCTAGCAGGAAGTTAGCCTACAGGGCAGAACAAGATCCAGTCGGCGTAAAACCTCTGAAATGTATATAGTGTGGACAGCAGTTCCTCAGCACCATTTCTCTCCACAATTTTCTTTCTACTGGGATGCATTACTTACTGAGGTAGATATAGCTCTCTCTGCATCATTTTTTTCCCAAATATAAATTAGTATGTGAAAATTTATGTTCTAAGACTCAAAAACCTTCAGCAGACAATCCAATGTGTGCCAAACTCGGCTTAAAAGCAACCATCAACAGAGACAACCCTAGCTGCAGTATGGCCACAAGAATTCCACCTACACAGAGTAGCAATGTGACAATGCAGGCACTGGGAATCTGAAGGGACTGGATGAAACAGGCTTGATTTTAAGTTCAGAAAAGCATCACTTTGCAGTTCAGTGTACATCTCCAGAGCTTAATGCACATAAATAGAAATTGGAACAAGTCTCTGAGATAGTCAGCTTCACCACTGAGGAATTACAGTGCTAGCTAAGCATAGCTCTTAACAGGCATTCTGTTCTTGTATTTTTCCTATGGAACAGGTTTTTGAAATTAAATCAAAACCAAGTATTTTTCCTTCTCTAGAAAGATACTTCTTGCAGCTCTCTACAAGAAGAATACAGTGGGATAGGAAATCTGGAAACCTGAACACAGTTCAGTATTTGCAACTTCCAGTTTATCTCTCTGGCTAGTTATTAGCAATTATTTTGCTATATAATGACTGATTTTAATTAGGTAACTATAATATAGTACTTTTTTTAGAAACTGGTTTCTGGCCTTTGGAAAGTCTACATATTTTAATAACATTTGATATTTTTAGATATAGAAACATGCATATTTGTAGCAGTTAGAACTATACTAAAAATAAGGTTGCAAAAGGCTTCATGAAGGAAAAAAGATGCACAAAAGTCATGGGGAATTTGAACAAGTGCAATAAATTGGCATCTTGGTTTGCTTCACCCGTAGCAAGCTCATTTGCTAGATGGTCAGAATCTAGGCATTAGAACAATCAGAAAAATAGGAGTAATCCTCTAAATCAGTACAATCCTCCAAATACCTTAACGCTGTTTTAATCGCAGTGGTATCAACCTTTAACAGCTAAGCAATTACCTTTACAACCAAATACCGTTAGAAGTAACACAAAAATACGCAGTTAATACCCTCTCACTGACAAAGCACCAGCAAATATAACCAGGCACAAAACCAGATATCCAACTTCGTTTCCTCTCCCTGCTCCTACAAAGGTGTTCATACATTTAATCTAATAAAAGCATACAGTCTTGCTGAAATCACTAGACACTTGTAATGGATAAATTTAAGCACGTCAATAATTCTCTGCAAAGCTAAACCTACACCCACGGGTCACCCCCTCCCGTGGCCAGGCGGGCGGGGGGCGGGGCTTCCTCTTCCGCTGCCGCCGCTGGTTCCGGGTTAGCGGCGCGCGGTGCTGCGCACGTGGGGGCCCGGCGGCGCGCGGCCAGGTGGGCGCGGGGCGGCGGGACCGGGCTGGGGGGGGGGGGGGGGGGGGAAAAGGGGGCGGCGTCTCCATGGTAACCGCGGCCGTTACGGGGCCGTTACGGGGCCGTTACGAGCCGCGGCCTGCCGCCGTTGCTTCCCGTTAGGTGTCCGCGGAGGGGAGCGGCCTCGCCATGACGTCCCTGGCCGAGCAGCTGCGGCGGCTCGCCCTGCCGCAGAGCGACCCCAGCCTCCTGAGCCGCGCCGAGGCGGCGTCGCTGCTGTTCGACTGCAAGGAGGCGGCTGCCGTCGACAGGGACACCTTCTTCGCCATCGGTGAGCTGGGGGCTTCGCGCGGCCGTCGTGGTAAAATTCGGTTATCCGGGCGGGCGGTGAGGGCGTGTCCTGAGCCACGGAGGTGCCGAAGGAGTCGCTCAGGGTGTAGCTCAGGTGGTCAGTGTAGGGGGATGCTTGGAGCAGGTGGTGTTGAGGGGCTTTTCCAACCGTAATGGCTCTGTGATCCTCCAGGTAGCAGCAGAATTGCAGGATGGGTCGTGCTGGAGCACGTCTCAGGGCCCACGAGGTGACTGGGGACAGTCAGCGTGGCGGTACCACAGATCAGACACACCTGCCTGGTGCGATTGCCTGCTGTGGTGGTACAGCAAGGAGCGAGCGGTGCACGCCATTTATCTAGCCTTAGCAAGAGCTGTGGTGTCACAGGTACACCTGGTGGCTTGAGGGGCATGATATCCCTCTTCACTCAGTGCTTGTTAGGTGACTTCTATAAGACTGTCCAGTTTTGCCTCCATCCCCAGCATAAGATGTTCGTCAAACTTGGGTGAGTTCATTGCAGAGGACACAAGGTACTAAAGGGCTGGAGAACTTGCCTGAAAAGGGGAGGAAGGATGATGTGGGTTAAGTGTAGAGAAGAGAAGACTTTCATGGGTCTGCTTGCAGCCTGCAAATACCTATCAGGAGATGTTAATAAGATGGGTCATGTTCTTCAGAGAAATGCATGGCAGGAGAACAGGAGACAGTAAGTGTAAGTTACAACAGCAGAGATTCAGTGTGGGCGTATCGAAAAGCCTTTTCATCACATCCAGCAGTTTAACAGGAGACTGCCCTCCATCCTTCTGAAAATCACAACTGGATAATTCCATGGGCTACCTGGACTGATAACGGAGCTAGTATTGCTTTGAGCAGGGTGTTAGACTAGAGATCTCCCAAGGTCCCTTGCAACCTGAATTAATCTATGATTTCATGAAAATGTACTGACACCCTACTCTTTGGTAACATTATGACCTGTCCTTATGTAAGAGGATAGCAGTCCTAATGAAAAGTTTTAACTCTTAGTTATCCTCAAAGTAGTCGGACTACTGACCTAGATGATCGTAGGTCATCGTAGGTCCCTTCCAATTGGAATTACTGTCATCCTATCCTGTCCTTCCATTGTGCATCTCAGAGTCTGGCTCCATCTCCTTGATAACCTATGCTATGCCATTAAGTAGATGCTGACAGCAGTAAGATTTCCTTTTGGTGATCTCATCTCATTTCAACCCAGTTCTCAGCCTTTACTTTGTATGTCATTTTGTAGTCCTCAGACCATCGTCATGGTCCTCTGCTGGATTCACATTTGTACATCAGTGTTTTCCTTTAAGTGAAGAGCTCAAAATTGTACCCAGTGCCAGTGAGGACGTAGCTGGATAGGACTGGTGATTACAGCTGTTGCATTTAAAGCATTTTTTTTTTCCCTGCAGGATGCACTGGATTAGAAGAGTTGATGGGGATCGATCCTTCTTTTGAAGTGTTCCAGTCCAGCTTGTTTAGTCCCATGTCCAAAGGCCTGGAACGCAGCGTTCAGAGTAAAGCAGTAAATCAGCAGCTGAATCAGAATATTTCATTGTTCCTCATTCACCTGTCCCCCTACTTTATGCTTAAGCCAGCACAAAAGTGCCTTGAATGGCTTATTCACAGGTAATCCACTGAATATCATACATGTATAGATAAGGCTTCTAGAAATGCAAGAAATTTCTTTCCTTATAAGAATAATTTTTATAATTATACCAAGTCTTTCTGGAACAAAGGTTGAAAGGTTAAAATTATATATTTATATTTATAAAGATATCAATTTGGGCTTAGATTTTATGGGGCTGTGCATTATATGTACCAATTAGATTTTGGTCTTTTGAGAAATTTCTCTGAAAAATTTCAGTATACCATGATGATCTGTATAAATGTAATTATTTGTTTGCCAGGATTTCACTAAATTTGTACAGCTCTAACCATCTTACAGAGGACCTGGAGAGGCTTTTCTGTAATATGTTTTGAGATAATGTGCTGTGTAAAATAGCAAACTGTCAATATAAACTGTGAACTGTAAAACATGCCCTTGTTTTATAACAAGAGCTAAGTAGCCTTATTACAAGGTAATGTAAGAAGGTGTGAAGAAAAAATGAACCAAGTATTTTCAATAAGTGCTCTTGTCCTTATATAAATTGACCTATCCAGATACAGAAAGTGTAATGTTTCATATCATGAAACAGTGAGTGGGCAGTTGCTGTTGATACAACATTTTAATCGTGATTTCTTTTTAATATATTGTACAGAAATTTGTACTACATTATTGTAGATTTTGATTTAATATTAACAGTCTGTACAAAAGAAACTAAAGTTCTAGTTTATGTCAACTAGGGACCTAAAATCATTGAGTGAGAGGTAAAAAATTGTTCCTTTCCTGTCTTCCTACATATGGCTAGTGGCCTTTTGTTGGATTCTGGATGGGAAGCGGACCATATGTCTGCCTCAGTGTGATAGTCTTCTCTGGTCTTGCTTAAGAGGAAGCAAACCAGGTGTTCTGAGAAGAACATGGCTGAGTCTTTGTTTTGACCTTCAAGTAAATTTTTAACTGTATGTATTTATTTGTTTCTACTTAGATTTCACATCCACCTCTACAATCAAGATAGTTTGATTGGTTGTGTTCTGCCATATCATGAGACTAAACTATTTGTGAGAGTTATTCAGCTTTTAAATATAAAAAGCCCAACTCATAAATGGCACTGGCTGGATCCAATAAGGGTAAAGTACTTAACAGATGCAAGTTGGGAGCAACATGAGGAACTTTATTAATAATATCCTGACTCTGTTAGTAGATCTCTGAATATGGTCCACCTGTTCGTGTGGTTGCTTGTAGGATTGTACAGAAAGATCTAATTGCAAGAATGGAGCTTGAACTCCCACCTGTTGTTTCTGCTGTCTTTCTTTAAATACAACGATAAAAAGCTTCAATCATAATTACTTTTGTTTTGACAAAGTTAGTGTCAAAGTGTGTGCTTTTAAGGTCTAAGTATTTGCAACTGCTAGGAAGTATGTAAATTACTAAAATATTTGTTTATTTTAATATACATTATATGTAATGCTATTCAGCATCTGTCTTAATGTAAAAATTCCAGAGGTGTATGGGTTTCTATTACTTATTTTCAATTTCAATGGTGTTAACCAACTGGTAGGCTTAATTTAAAGAGGTAAATGCTAATATTTACTTTGGGAGCTTTGCTTTACCCTAGAGTGTGCTAATTTTACTCTCTTCACCATGGAAAGAAACCTGGCGTCCCGCTGGCAAGGGGTACTCTCATTACACACTGCTACAAAGACCTGGATTTCATGGATTTCATCTGCAGACTGGTGGCAAAATCAGTGAAGGTTGTTTTTTTCATTCTAGAACGTTAGTGTTGTCACTTGTTTGTTCCCATCTTTGTGTATGTACAGTATTATGCCATTTACTAATATTTTGATTCATATATCATATAGTAAAAGGACTCATTTACTGGCAAGCCATATGAACATGTCTTATTATTTACAGAGATTATAATTTGTAAAAATTCAGGTGAGAAGTAGCAGAGAACCACTAAGCCAGGACAAAACAGTTTGGCACTACTGTATTACTTAAAGATACTGTGCTGTTTAAAAGTACTTCATTGTCTTAATTGCTTTTATAAACTCATTTGTCCTACTGGTTTGTAACTTTGAATTTTGATATCTCTTTTGGGGATTGTCATGGATGTTTTAAATGTATGCTTTCAAATATTAATGAGAATTTAAAAGGGGAAGGGGACAGTAAACTCTGGCAAAGTTATCTGCTGGGGGAGGTGATGCCTTTGGTTGCATCAGCAGGAGTTAGTGGAACTTGCATGCTGGATTTCTGAGATCTTACTCTTTTTTGGGAAACGATATGAGTGTTTCCACTTTTTCAGATATCTCAACAACTTGATCTTCTCTTATCCAGGTCTTTTCCGAGTTACCTGGCAACTCTGCTCAGTTGAGAGTTCTTCTTGCATTTTATGCTTCCACCATAGTATCAGCTCTTGGAGCCGCAGAGAATATAACAGACAGCATGGTCTCCATGCTGCTCCCTTATATCCAAAAGGTACCTGAAGTTTTATTTTCCTACTTGTGTGATGAACTGTACTGTGTTCTGCCATCATGCTTTCTGCAGCTAACTGTTGGGAGGGTTTGAAGCATTAGGCACATGAAGGTTCATGACTAATAATGCTTTCTCATGCCTTTAAAGAGCACTTTTAAGAACTTTATTTCCTGCTCTGCATGAAGAATGAAACTGTGAGAAATAGATACACAATTTGACTGAGCCTCTTTGGTTTAGAAACTTAGTGTGCTAAACAATGAGGAAATGGAGTTAGAGTAATCAACCTGCTTTAGTATTACCTCTTTGCGCCAGCATGTGGGATCACTGCTCTGTTAAAAAGCAGAGAAGTTAACACCTAGAGAAAAAATATAGTGTAATTGTATGGATGTCAGGATGAAAATGATATGTATGTTAATTTACTTTTTTTTTTTAATTTGCCTATGTCAAAATTACAACTTTTTCTCTTTTCCTAGGGCTTGAAATCCTCTATACAGGATTACAGAGCTGCAACATACATGATAATCTGCCAGATGACAGTAAAAGTGACAGTGGAGACCTCTTTGGTGCATTCCTTGATGTTGCAGATAAGCAAAACATTATCTAAAGTGCCCTCATTAGCCAGGGAAGGGGTAGCATGTTTGAACCTACTTCTACAAACTCAGAAAGGAGACAATCTTGGGAAAAAGTAAGTCTACATGAACTGAGTTTCCTCCTTTTAAAAGCTCAAGCTGCACTTTGATAGTATGAATGTTTTCATCCTTCTCATTAAAAGGAAACCTCTCTATCAGAATTGTTGATAGTGTGTCAAAGGGTTCAGAGGTTTATTTGGCTTGCTTTGAAAATTTTTGTGGCCGCTACAGCTGAGGAGTCTCAGTCGTACGAGTTTGTCATCATTTGGTCCCCCTCCTGCCACTTTCCTCAGTAAGGGATTGCTGTCCATGTGCAAAACTGAAGCCTGTCAGAAAGAGACTTCCTTGAAGGTGGGAGTCTTGGAAAAGAAATTAGCATAATAATGGTAGTGCAAATTTGGAGTTATTTAAAGAGCTTGGAAAAAAAGTAGTTTTGCCCCTTCCATGGAAGAACTTTTAAGTTCATATCATTTTACAGCTGAAGTGCTTCTATAGCACTACTGCTTTGGTCCTAGAAGTCTTGTATTCTTCTGGATGTCCATGTGGTATTTCATTTCTTTCAGTCTTGTTTGCTCTGTAACAGTTGGTGCTGTTGCATGCAGCTGAACATGGTGATTGGAATCCTGCATGCTACAAGGAGTTTGGTTGCTGGTAGAAAAATTAACATGGGTATTCCAGTAGAATAAGTCTCTACTGGGATAAACACAGCAATTACCTTCCAGATATTTGGAAGCAGTCTTTGAAGAGGAAAACAGCTGAAAAACAAAGGTGCAGGAAACTAAGAACAGGCATGCTTCCTGTATCATGCTGCATCCAGGCAGGTGGATATAAAGGGAGACAAGATGAGAGGAACTTATTAGTAGGAAGCAATTTACTTCTCTCTGAGGATCTCCTGTCATTAATCTTGTACTTCTCTTCCCTTCTTTTCACTCTATGCAATGTGAGGATCTCTCTTCATGCAATCTATACAATTACTTTATCTCGTACAACCAACTTCTCAAAAGCATAGAGATATTCACTGTGCCTTTGCAGCAGCTGTGCTCAGTGTGACTGGCAACTCTGTTTTCTTCTTGGGCGTTAAATGCGCCAGTAGAACTGGCAACAAGAAAGTGGTATCCTTTCAGTCTTTGCAGCATTTACTTATATTGAGGCTGTTACCCAGTACTGAAAATTGAATCCTTAGGATGTTTTGCAAGTATTGGTAACCCAGATGAGCTTACGTTTGTTTTTTTTGTTCCTTTTTTTTCCCTGTTCTGTTGTGCAGGCCGTTTAATTATCTGTGCGACAACCCAGAACTGGTAACACTTTTGCAAGGCCTTTCAGAAGGCTATGATATCTCTCCTCTTCTGCGTTACTTGTTGCCTCACCTTGTTTGCAGTATCATGAAATATGATGCAGGTAAGTTGGCACATATATTTAAAACTTCGAGTCTTATAGACAGCGAGCTATGCTAAATGTCTTAGCTGTGCTGTTTTCATTTTGTTTCTGCTCTTAAAACTGTACCAATACACATGAAGATGTGGTTGAGCTTCAGTGTGTGTTGCTTTTTGTTTTTCAATGTTCTATGGAGGATGCTATTTTAGGCATTGTTATACCTATGTCACTTTGATTTAGATGTTGATTTTCAATATGCAGCAGTAACTTAATTTTGATACACTACATTTCTTACTCTTAGAGAAGTACTGTAATATTGCAAAGTCCATGATTCGAGTCCATACATAAATCAATTTTAGGTAGATTACATGTAATGCATATGTAGTTTAAGTGGTAGGGATCTGTGTTTACCCAGTAAATTAAATGTGCCTGGAAATGTTCGTGGATAATGAGGCTGACTGGTATGCAGCAGTCTGTGTCTGTACCATCAAGTCTGCTTGTGCTGCGGACTGTTTTAACTGCCAAATCATGGTTGGGAAAGCTCTTTAGTTGAAAGCGTCAAGATTGACACCAAGGAGTGCTCTAGCAAGTTGCGGTAGTGGTAGCAGATCTGGAACACTCCATAGCATACTTGAATTTATTGACAGCAATGCAGCCTTTGGCACTTCAATGACGTTGGTGTAACACATTGCTGGAAGCACACTGAGAGTGTTTGTGGGTTATCAGTGAACATCGTTGTCTTCAAGTTGTGTGCTTGGCTCATCAGATGATGCTGCCTAGCTACTAGTTTTAGTCAGGATGGGAGGTTATGTTCAAGCTATTGTTCATCTGCTATTATTACTCATTCTTCTTAGAGGAACAAGAAGAATCTGAGGAGAGAGAGGATCATATTTACATCAGACATCTTGAAGCTATTCTTCAGACTATACCACTGGAAAAGGATTTAGATCACCTATTGGCTTCGTGAGTTAACATAGATCTGTTTTTGTTTTTTCTGCAGTACTTCAGTCATTTCTGGTTTAATAACAATGAATTGCTGACAATCCTGACAATACTGTTACCATTATATGAGCATCCCTTTTAGTGTCATGTTTATTTGGGTTTACAAATTAACTCCAAACTTAGGTATTGAAACTGAAATGTTCACTAATCCGAAAGAGTCACAATTTTAGCACTTGTGGGAATATTTATGGGACAGAGTGAAACATAAGGCCAGGAGCAAATCTGCAATAAGTAATGCATATTAATTCTATCCTGTTCAGCAGTATGTTTTATAACATTTATGAAAACTGGTTTGACCTAAAAATGGTGGCTTTTTCTTTTATTTGTAATTTTAGCAAATTTCTTGAAGGGTTTATCTCCTATGGTTCAGAGATTGAATCTAATCCCACAAAAATGGATGCAATCAATCAAAAGCTGCTTCCTCTTATCAGACTTCTTGAGAGAAAGTAAGTTCCATTTTCCTTTGACATATATACAGCCTGTAGGCTGATGAGGTCAGCTATGATCTTGGTTTATTGCGTGTCATAACCACAATAATCTTGCTGAAAAAATACAGTAGAAGTAACTGACTCTTAATTTTTGTCTAAATTTTATTTTGCTGATCTAACTTTGTTTTGTCAATACTGTCATACCTGGGCACGGGCCTACTGGCTTTGCATGGCTTCTTGCTGTTTAACGTTACCTTTTCTGCTCATTATTTACCCTAGTGGGCTGCATGTCATCTGAGTTAAGACATAAAGACTGATGGCCTTTGCAAAGCTTCTTCAAATACCTGTTCAGAAAAGTGCATTCAGCTTCCTTGTATTTCCTTGTATTTCTCTCGGAAATACTTGCTCTTCTATAATGCTCTGTGGAAAATGTTGGAGTTTTGTCTGTTGGCAGGTATCCTAAAGCATTAGATGCTGTGTTGGAGGAGCATCTGGAAGGTGCTACAGATCAAGCTGACCAAAATCTTTTTCATCAATTTATTTCTCTGTCACAAAGCTGTGGCAAATACAAGGTAGGTAGAAGCTTAATTCCTGATCCTAGTTCTTACCTGGTTATACTAACAGAAGGTTGATGTGCCAAAGGTCTGCTCTCTATTCCTTCCTCTCCCTCTACCCCCTCCACCCCCCCCCCCCCAAAAAAAAAAAAAAGAAACACTTAAGTGCAACGATGAGTTGATTAAAAATGTGCTAAAACCAGAAGCTATCAGATCTTTTAAGTTCATGTTTATTATGAGCAGTCACGGGTGTGAGTTTTTCTCATCATTAAAATTTACATGCTTCCACCTGCACATGATTGCTCTTATGGTAACTTTTTTCCTTATGAACATGGCCAGTGCACAGAGTGTACTGTTTGATAACAATGTGGTGCTGCCCAGCAAGGTCTGATCTTACTTAAAGAGCTTGTCAGTGCCATGCAAGTCTGTTTGGGGTAAGCTGACAAACATTAACAGAGTTAAGAGAAGGCTGTTGTGTTGTTTTTATGAATGCTACAGTCAGTAAGGTGGAAGAATATAGCGTTCAGAGTTCTGCACAGTTTCTGAAGAGTAAGTCAAACTCAGAGAAACAGAATAAGCACTAGTGCGACAAATTAGTTTAAGGATTTTTTGAGTTATTTTATATCACTAAGAGATGGTTAGTATTGTGAGAGAGACTGAAATCACTTAGGAAAAGATGGTAACCTATATAATGAAGAACTTTTTGAATTTTTGTACTGATTTCCTGAAGGCATGGATTCTGTGACTGAGTAGCAAGTGAGTTAAGAGAGGAACAGAAAAAAGGCATGCAGAATGAAGCCATGTGACTTTCTTCTAGCCTTTAATGTTCAAAAGATAAGTGCAGGCAATTGTACTGGCAGGGGTACCTTTTTAACAGTTTCTATCTGTGGTCTGTCACATTGACATTGTCACCAGAGCTTTCTCAGAATCCTTAGATAAGTGTAATGTTTTTCTAGGACAGAAAGGTATCTGTGCTTTACTGTACTTTTCAAGTTGTGTTCCAAAAACTGTCTGCCAAAGTGAGGAAGAACAAATTTGAAACTGTTATACAACATCTTTGTCCTGCTGTTGACACTTTTTTGGTCAAGGTTTCTCATCTGAAAAAATGCTGAAAGAATCTCTTCCAGTACCCTGACATATACTTAAAGTATTTTTAACATGTGGTGAGTGACTCTGAAATCTGTATTTCAGTTTCTGGAAGACTCTGATACCTCCCTTCTGCTTAGTTTGAATCATCCTCAGCCAGCTGTACGAGTCCTGGCTCTTCAGCATTTGAAAGATGTTATCAAAACATCAAAGGTTTGTGTCCTGAATCTCTCACTTACAGAATGTACTTAGCATATGAAATCTTCTAAAAGCTGTTTGACAGAAATATCATTTGAAGATAAGTGATACGTAAAACTATTCAGAAATGTCATTCTGACAGTTTTTCATAGTGATTTCAGAAGGCTCCTGTCAGCATTGCAGCATTGTCCCTTGTTCTGGAGTCTGGATGTAGTTCTTTTTTACTAAGCTGCTTGTAGACTAAAACCAAATCTAGGTTAATGGTTATTTTTATTTTTACTTTTATTATTGAAAGTTAGACTGTTATTTGTGGTTCAATTTCAATAATGTTACCACTTGTACTAGGATTCAAATATTTCATTATAGCCTATAAATTGTGCTAACAACCTTTTTTTTTTTTTTTGTTCCGTTTCTTTTTTCTCTGATTTTCTTCAGGAAGGCTTTGATCAGTCTTTCATAGAAGAATCAATTTTTGAGCGCCTCAAGGATGACAACAGAGATGTCGTGATGTCTGCTTTCAGTGCTTTGGAGGTAGGTGTATTTATTTTGATAAGTCAGGTGAGGTTTTTATCTGGTTCTGAATATGTGTCTGGAATGTATTCTTTTTAATTGCTTTTCTACTTATCTCTTTGGTATATAGCTTTTGTCCTTTATTGTTCTTCTTATACTCCTCTCTTTGTTGTATGGTTTTGTTGGCTTTTGTCCTTTAACAGGATGAAGTAGCACAAATTAGGAGTCTATTGTTTACCTATCACAGGTACCCCTCTTCTGCAACTTTCTGTTTCCTCATCTTTCCCAAAGTGTCTGTAGTTAGCCTGATTTTATTTATGTTGTTTAGTAGATACTAAAGCATATTTTAAGCTTTGATTATAAAGTGTGCCTTCTGATTATCCTGTATATATCTCTGTAAAAATGATAGCCATGTAATCTGCCTTTTGTGTGGAAAATGGTGCAATGACAAGTCATTACACTAGTGAGAAGTGCTCAGCTGAGTTTTTCCATATGGGAGTCATTTGATCAGTTCATAGTAGCCAAGTTCTAAACGCCAGCTCGGGTTTATTGGATGGGACTCTGGTATGCATTGTACTGATTGTTTCCAACTAGGGTAACAGTCTGTCTTCATTGCTTCTGCTAGTAGTAGTGGAGAATATTATTAGCAGTAATATAATTGGTCTTGTGTGTTCATTCATTCTCAATCACTAAAAGATAGCAATCGAAGCATTTGAGTGATTATCTTTAAACTTCAGTGTCTTTTGTTGATGTGCCTTTTATTTTTGTAATACAGATGCTGCATAAAGTGAAAGCAATTGTTACTCAATTACCAAGTGTTTTGCTTTTTGTGTGTTTATCGGTTTTACAAAGTATTTCTGCATTCAATAAATTCCTTGTACTTTAGATTTCAAGAGAGCACGCTGGGCAGTCTTATAACATTTGTTTACCCCAATGATATTTTTATTGTGTAATCATCAACAAAATGATGATTATTTAGTTATTATTAAGAGTTCAATTAGTGTTGTTTGATCCATGTTTCTTCTTGATATAATAAATACATTTTCCACTGTGAAGAGTAATTTATTTTTTTATCTTATTATACTTACATTTCTCTCTCTTGATTAATTTCCAGATTTTCAGGAAACAAGTCAATCCAGAAGTAGTGGTATCAAGTCTTTTGAATATTTTCCAGAGAGCTGATCTCTCAAAGGATGGAAAGTGGTATGTTTCTGTCTTTTTTTTCAGACTACTTTGTCTCTGCATAAATGAAATTCAAAAGTAACTTCCAATAATACTTTAAAAACTATTTTTTCACTTTAAATACTTTTTCTTAGGTTGTATATATATGCTGAGTTATAAGAGAAATTTTCATTATTTGTGTACCATTTCTGGTGAGTTCCCTATTTGTTCTCAATGCTACTTGAATTCTGGAGGGAAAAAAGTAAACCATGGAAAATGGAGAAAAAAACAAAGACATGTAGCAGACATGCTAGAGCAATGATTTATCAAGATCACTTTTTTTCTTTTTTAGGTACAAGGTTCTGGAGCGAGCAGTAGAGATTTTAGTCAAAGAAGAGGTTTTGAAAGAGAAAAAGGAACTACTGGATGAAGTGGTAATGCAGTTGTTACCGTTTATGGTAATCACTAATGCCAATTCAAAATCTTCAGAATGGAAAATGGCCATTTGTCTGTCAGAATCTGATCTCTGCTCCTTACACCCTTTACTGAAAGGCTGGCCAGAAGGTAATGTATTAATTGTACCTAATTTGATGACAATAAGTTATGACAATGTAGCACTTCATGCTTACTGAACCTTAACAGTAATCGAGAGAGTGGCTGTCATTAATAAGCTATTATACTAAGAGCACAAATAAAATTGTTTAAAAAGCTCTTTGAAAGAATAAAGTTGTATAGTATTTTACCGACTGTTTATAAATATTACTGAGCAGCCAGTGAGATTTGTATACCTGTGTTCTCTGATTTACTCTTTTTTTTTTTTTTTTCCATTGGAATAGCTCTTCAAGCAGCAATTAAGTCTAGCAAGCCTGCAGAACTGATTGGAGCGATTAACAAGGAAATGATTCTGTTGTTTTCTAAAAACATGACTTCAGGGGACCCTTCCTTATTATTGCAAACAGTATGTGCGCCACGTTTCTCTAACCTTAATTTCCAAGTGGTAATTAGTAAAGATGTTCAACTTCATATGTGTTGTTCATAGTATTATTATGTCATTATCAAGCTGCTACGGAAAGTATGCATATTGCATCTAAGAAAAAAAAAAACAGTACAAGAGAGATAAAAGACATTTCTGTTTTAATATAAGGAAAAGAAGAAGTGAAGCCATTACCTATTTGTAGAAATTATTGTTGTAACCAAATTGCAGGAATTTTAGGTTTCCTGGAACAAAAAAAAATAAATAAAAGTACCTATGGATAGTTCATCGACACAGATGCGTGTGTGTTCCTAGGTTCCAAAGGGTACCATTACAGCAGACAGTAATGTGTTACCAATGATAGCAAGTAATAAGGATTTAATTAGACATGCAAATAAACGCTATATAGTCATAGCTAAGTCTCACTATCTCACAGACTTTTTGTTGTTTTTCATGCCCTTCCATTTCCAAGGTTGATGATCTGATACTTGTTGCTGAAAAAGAATCTGACAACGTGAAACAGAAAGTAACTGCTCATATAATTGGTTCTGTGCTTGTTCAGTGCTGCTGCGGTTCACAGATGAAGGAAAGTTATTTTTCAGTGGCTATCAGAGTCTTCCGATTCTTGGATGAAAAAATACGAAATCTCAAAGCTTGTCATCCTGCAGAGGTGAGATATAAACAGTTAGGAGAGGGCATTTTCTTTGTAATGGAGAAATGTCTTCCATCAGAGGAACAGGCAGCTTACAAGCCTTGAGGAGGACTGAAAATCTTACCTTTGTTTCTTTTCAAAGCCGTGTAGTTGGCAACAGTAATCAAAGTTGCCGTTAAGAATTTCTCTTTTATTTTACCGCTCTGGTGAGTCTATGTTAAAAAAAATTAAGAACTGCAGTGCTTTAGCCTAACACCCCACCAAGTAATTCAGTGTTGTCAGTACTTTGAGCTTGGCACCAAGTTTGGGGCATTTTTGCCAGCTACCTTGTGGCATCATGTGTTATTGTTGAGCTTAGGAATGCCATATTTTTCAGTTGTTGAGTAAAAAGTTTGGTGACTTGTTCAATATGGGAAAGAAGGACATACAGCTGAGTATAAAAAAGAGCTTATATTAATTTCAGCTTCATCCAAGTCTTTGGAACAATATTGAAAGTGTTGCTCCTTGGTATATTGCACAGCTCCATAAGCAGTTGTATTGACATTTGTTGGGAGATGTCACAGGTACAAGGAGGAGCCATCAGGCAGGAATGATGTTCAGAAGAGTATTTCTGCATCTTTCTGCTTTTTTTGTTTTGCTTTATTTTTAAGCATATTTCCCATATAGGTTTGTTGTTCTTATTGTTGTTTGTTTATTTAACAACATTAAGAGTTCATTTTTTTTCTTGTGTAAGAAACCTAGGTGAGCAGGGCTGTATTTACTTGTGTGCACCTCCTCGCATACATCTGTAGCAATACATGGTAATTGGCTATTCTTACCTCAGATGATTCCATCAAAGGGTTTTTATATATAAAAGTATCTGAAAGATATGGATTATGTTTCCTAAACAGAGCTAGATGAAAGGATGAAACTGAACGTCCACAGAATGCTCTAACTCTTCATCTCTTTGAAGAAATATTTTAGGTGGAATTTTATTGTACCCTTTTGTTACTTTGCTTATGTATACTCTTAATCATGGCTTTAAGAGCAATTATAAATTTTTAAACTGCAGATGCAAGTTTAAATGTAAAATGAGAATTGTAATTCACTTCATAATGATACCTGTTTTGAGGTTAGGAATGTAATATTGCTGAACTTTAGTGCTAGATTCTGTCTTCAATTGGATGAGATTATGACACTGTATGTTTCAATAAATTTTTGTTCACAGGAAACTCCCTCAAATTGGTCTATTGAAACAACACAGGAAAGTTTGGGGCTTGTTATGGACTTGTTAACTGCATATATAGAAAAGCTCGATAATGACCAGACTGTTGATGCAGAGGAGTCTGCTATGTTTGTGTTTTTATTGAAAAGTTTTATTCATCACCTAAAACCTCCTCCATCCTTTCCAAAAGGTGGGTGTTAATGTTTTGAATTTAATCTATTATACAACAATTTGAAGTTAAGGAAAGCGGGGAGTTTTCGTGTGTTTGTTTGCATGCTTTAGAGGTTTTTGGAAACAAGCAAACCTTGCTGTCCTAATCTTCTTCCACTGTTGATATTGTGTGGAGATCTGTAAAGATGTCTTGTGACCATGAAATCAGTAAAATGTATTGCCTTACTTCAAATAAAGGTGTTTATTTTCTTTTTGTTCCTGAAGTTTTTCATATGTATCCACTGTGACTGATTTATAACTTTTTTTTCTTAGAACAAACTTGGTGGAATCCTGAATCTTTGAATCAAGATTGCCAAAACTACCTGCACCTCCTTTTGGGGCTATTTGACCTTCTTGTCTGTGGAGCTAGTGAGGGAGGCAATGTTGTTCAGTACAGAGCATTGATGAATCTCTTACTTAAGGTATTATTTTCATACTTATTTTCTTAATTATTGTTCTGAGTTACTATTCATCTGCTAACGAGCAAGCTCCTCAGCAGAGCAACATTTCACAGGAAGAGTAATGAAAAACTTGGAAGTACAGGAAATATATGGAAGAATTCTCAAAATACTCACCTAAGCATCCGTTCACACAAGTCTTTGTTTGGGCTTTTCTGTGCATGTGAACGGAATGACAGATTATTAGCTGTATTTTTGTTCTCTTCAAAAGGTGGCTATTTTTTTGCACCGCTCTACTGTGTGTCATATTAGTTGGGCCAGGGGAGTTTTAGGTTAGATGTTAGGAAGAACTTCTTTACTGAAAGGGTTGTTAGGCACTGGAACAGGCTGCCCAGGGAGGTGGTGGAGTCACCATCCCTGGAAGTCTTCAAAAGACGTTTAGATGTAGAGCTTAGGGATATGGTTTAGTGGGGACTGTTACTGTTGGGTTAGAGGTTGGACTCGATGATCTTGAGGTCTCTTCCAACCTAGAAATTCTGTGATTCTGTGAAATATTATGCAGAAATACAAAATTTTAGAGAAAGGTGAGAAAAACTGAGTATTGATCATGGAATACTGGTTGTGCCTCTGCTAGTGCTATGAGCAAACATGAGGTTAAGCTTCAACTGGTTAGTTGACGTTAACTGAATATGGTAGGAAACTAGAGTAAAAATCAATAAACGTTGAGGCAAATCAATAAAAGTTGAGGCAAAGCTAGAGCTTCTGGCACTACCTGGGAGCAAAGCAAACGGTTACTCTGAAATTTGTTAGCTTTTAAGATAAAAAAATTAAAGAACTTCTGGAACACAGTGCATGTTTAGAAGAGAGATGAATGAAAAGGTGGTAGGAGAGACTACAGAAAGTTTGTGGGATGAGGTTAGTGATGTCTTTAGTACTTTTAGTAATAATTTGCTTCTTTCATTTCTGAAGTACTGCTTATCTCTGATTTTGAGGGTGTTTAGTTTGAAAAAGATAAGAATTATTAATTATTTTTGCCTGCTCCAGAGTAGTTAATATAACTAGAAGCTAGATCTTGGTGGAATCCTAGAAAAGAGAGTAGGGTAGAGTATATCATAAGCTCTCTCATTTGTTCCTGCAAGCTGTGTTCAGTCTTCAGGATGCTGAGTGGGCACTCCTGTTTGATGAATAGAGATCTCTTAGGATTCTGAAGAGCATTTTACAGACAGAAAAAGTGCTACCTTTTGCCAGACCGTATGGTAAATAAGTGATTGTTAATTGATTTGGGAGACTATTAGAAGATAATGTAACTGCTTCAAAATCAGAAATTATCCTCGTTGAACTTCAGACAGGAGCAAGGCTGAGATAATTGGATGTAGATGTGTGAAAAACTGAATTGAATCTTGTGGAGCAACTACTTGTTGAAGAGGTAGGGGGATGGAGACAGGAGTGGGGAGATTATCTGGCCTGTATCTGAGATGGTCAGTGATCCGTGTGTGATTCAGGGTTTGTTTATTTTGGTTTGTGCTCTATTATTGTAAGGTCTATACATCAAATCCAGGACAAATTCTAAAAAGAACATTTAGTGTGAATATTCAACACAGAAAGCTGTGCCACACAGTGAAGTTAAATGCTCAGTCCTAAGACAGTAGCTGATAGAATTCTGAAAAATCTTTCAGTTTATACAACTGATGAAAAAGCCAGGCATTACTTCCTTAGAGCACTTCTAATATAAACATGACTGCCACTCAAAAGAGAAGATGAAAGTTCTTAACTTTGCTCTATTTTGCATGTAACTATTTTCATGCTCAGTTAACACATTATAAAAATGTTCATACGGATGTGGATTTGGTCTGCAATGAAGGAAACATAGACTTTATTTGTGTACCTATAGACTACGTGTTGTCTGTTCAACTAAATAAGCAGTTTGTCAAGAAAATGGACTTTTTTACATATGCAAGTATTGTCATCAGAATAAGCTCGGTAATGTTTTCTTCCCAAAAGAACACTGTTTCTGACTCTAGTTTTCTCCTGTGTGCTTCTTTGGTTTGGGTGGTTTATCTGATGTGAGTAGTAGTTTGCCAAATCAAGGCTGTCCTGACCAACTGTTCTTTTTTTTTTCTCTTTTATTTACATGTAAGGTACATGTAAAGGATTCAGAAGTTCTCTTCAAATTCTTTTCAATTTTATGGACGTACAGCTTTAACCTTTCAAATCATCTGAATTATGAAGTCAATGCAATGCTGCAGACTCGAGCTTTATATATTGGCTATGCAGTGCTTGTATCTCAGACATACCAAAAGAAGAAACAGCTACTATCACCACCATCTCCAGGTGAAGTAAAATCTATTCATCTCTTAACTTGAGGTTTAATGACAGTATGTTTTAATTTCATATCATTTTTCTCTATTTCATACCATGGAGGGGTATCTCTAATAATTTATGTTTAGCTGTACTAGGCTGAGATAGATCTTCTTGCTGATTCACTGCTGCAGTTGGTAGCCCAATTTTGGAAGCAGTTGAAACAGCTTTTATTGTTGTACTTTTTTTTTTTTTTTTTAATCTTAAAGGTGTTAAAAACCAAGGTCCTATGCTGAATAAGTCAGTTATAGCACCTTTCTTTCTGTGCATTATAAACATGTGGAAGGGCAACAGTGAAGGAATTCAGAGTCACAAATATGTGAGGTTCATGTTGTCTTTGTGTAGTCTAGATGTTTATAGTGAAAAGAGATGACTTTTAAATTCTAAATTAATTTTGATGCCTCCTCAGGACATATACAGTAAAATTCTGACCATGGAATTCTGTTGTCTTTTCCTCCTTTCCCTCACTCTTTTTACAGTGGTGATATCTCTGCTCATTAATTTGGGTAGTCCTGTGAGCGAAGTTCGAAGGGCTGCTCTCAATTGCTTCCGCTCCTTGAGCGGGGTGAAGGACTCTTTATTTCACCCTATTTTTCAGCATCTGGTGCAAAAGACAGAAGAGATCATATCTGACCCTGCATACATAACACAGGTATTTGTGCTGTTAAGGTGTGCTTTGATACAAGTTCTGTTAGCTGCTGTGAGCTGTGATGTAAGGTAATTGGGTTAGGGAGTACTTAAATAAACCGGACATGCTTATGTCCATGGGGCCAGATGGGTTGACCCACAGTGCTGAGGGAGCTGGCTCATGGCACAGCAAGGCCATTCTTAATTATCATAAGAAGAAAAAAAAAAAAGGTCACAGCAATTAGGAGATGTTCCCCAAACCTGAAAGCAAGCAAATATCACTCCTATCTTCAGGAAGTGTGAGAAGGATGAGGCAGAAAACTACAGAATGGTCAGCCTCACATCGGTCCCTAGGAAGGTGGTGGGGAGCAGCGAGCATTGATTTATGAAGGGGGAAATAGTGTTTGACCAACCTGATAGCCTTTTATGATAAAGAGAAGAGCTTTGTAGACAAAGAGAAAACAGTGGATGTTTACCTTGACTTTAGAAAGGCTTTTGACACTGTCCCACGTAACATTCTCATAGACAAGGGAGGTACACTGAAAAATGGCTGAACAGCCAGCATGGGATGTTGTGATCTGTGGCACAATGTCCCCTGGGAGGCAGGTCCCTAGCAGGATTCCCCAGCTGTCAATACTGGGACCAGTACTGTTCAGTGCCATCATTAATGATCTGGATGATTGAACAGAGTGTACCCACAGCAAATCTGAGATACCAACTCATGGTTTATTTGCAGGTAAAGAATTCAGTTTATATCTGGATTGCATTATTACAAAAGCATTGAATAAATGTTGTTTTAAGGCACTTTTACTGTAGGGAAAGAACTTTATTTTCACTTTGTTACTGAACTAGATCATGGCAACCCTATTTGAGGAGCTTGAGACACAACCAAAACAGAAATCCCAGAAGAAAAAAATGTCAGAAGCTTTGGAAAGCATACTTGATTGTGTACAAAACCCTCTTTGCCCATCATATGTCGCAAGAAGCTTAATGAAAATTCTTCACGAAGTCCATGGTGAGGTGAGTCCAGCCATTATAGTTTTACACTTGTTCTGTCAGTATTGCACTTAAATGAAAAGCAGAAATCATGTCATTTAATAGTAATGCTGTTAAGTAACTTCATAATTTAGAGATTGTTAAGCATTAAGTTTACACTTCGATAGTAAGCAGTCATGCTGCAAAATATGATTTAATGAAACACAAAATATTTTCATACTCCATCCAGGAATGTATGGGATATTGCGCTGGAGTTGTTAAGGAAACTCCTTAAGGTTACTGAAAAGCTTCAGAAGAAGGTTCTTCCAGAAGAAATTGATTGTCTTGGCTAGGTATCTGTGAATAGAGTTTTCTGTACAGAATTGTAACATAATAGGAAGTACTGCTTATTTAAGTAGTTTTATATGTACATATTAACCTCATTTTATCCTAGTATACTCAGAATTCCTATTCTCTGAGTGATGGAAAATACGTGAGTTTATTGTTCAAAAAATGAATGAAGTTAAGAGTTTTTGTGTTTTTTTCAGTTGTATGTTTCTTGAAAGGATTGTACGTTGTATAGAGGATGAGTGTTCTTGCCCTGTGCTCAGGTTTTGTAGGAGACAGTAGTCATAAATAATTTTATTTTTTTTAAAAAAAAAAAGCCTTCCTTACTTTAAAAACATGAAATACTACCTATCCATCAATGGAGAAATAGAACAGTAGCTGATGAGGAGGTACTTGTGGTAACATGACAGTAAGTCTTGTATTTTTCTTCTTTAATAGCTGTTGCATAAAGTATAGTGGGAAATGTGGTACTAGCGAGGGAACAGATGTTGCAGTAAAATGAAGCTGCACTACTGGAAGCTTGTTAAAACAAGAATGAATAAAAAGCAAACTGTTCTTACAAATTTTCTCTGTTTGCAGATGATTCTTTCTCACCTCTTGCCTGCACTAGACCGGTTGCTTGAGAAGGTCTCAAAGGAACCTGAGACAATGTTAAAAGATGAAGCTGTTTTCCTGCATCTCATACTTGGGAAGTTTAATGAACATTCAGCAACTCTCTTGTGCAAGAATCAGCAGAGTTTGGATTTATTTATTAAAAGTCTACATGCCGCCAAGAAAATCTATGAAGAAATTCCACCTTTCCAAATTACAGCACTTGGGCAGGTATGGTTTTCTAAAAGATTTTTAATTTGTTTTTGTGCTTACAGCAAATAGCAATGTGTAGAATTGTGTATGAAAGGAGTCCGTAGTTTTTGCCTTTCCTTTCATTACAATTTTTCAAGGTCTCCACAGAATCTTTGAAACAGCTAAACAGGCTACAAACCTCTCTTAAACTTCTTAAACTTCCCGGAAGGAGAAGTCGCTGCTTGCTTCTTATCATTGTATTTGCATGCAGGTAGATACCTGTGTGATTGCCTGCAGGTACTGCTGTTCCACTGTTCTTTTCTTTGTTAGTTGTTCAGGATCTTTACTTTCTGCTTTTCTTCTGAGGAAAATATGTTAAGAAAATACGGTAGGTGACAAATAGTTTCATTTGAAGAAGGCTACAAATTCATGCTTTCTAATAGTCCAATACTTTAAAATTAAATAAATAAATAAAAGTCTAGCAACAGGAGGTATGCTCTCACCATCAGGCAAGGCATTTAGAAAAATTTTAGCAACCAATATGTCTGATGGCTATTTCAGAAGTATGTTCTTTATATCTAAGGATTTTAGCTGTATCCAAATATCTAGTTAGTATGTACATTTTTACTATGTATGTTCATGTACATTTGTATGTTTGTCTGGGTGTGTCATACATAATCTGACATATACCCAATGTCAATTTCTTGTGATTTTATTACCTTCTTAGAGTAAACATCTCTCTCCTTTCTTTTTCCCCTTTGTAGATTACTAAACCATTCTTTGCAGCTGTGTCAGATGGGATGGTGCAACAGAAGCTATTAAAAGCATTGTTTGACTTACTGCTAAACTGTAAGAACCCACTTTGTGCTCAGACAATTAGCAGTGTGTTTAAAGGGGTAAGTGGCAAACTCCAGAACACAGAAATATGTTCAAATGTTTTGCAGTGGTAGCATGCTGCTACACTGATTATTTATGTTCATTGTTTGTAAGTAAGGAATTAGAAACTATTTGTCATATAGTTGCGTTAGTGGCATAAAAAGTTAAATGGCTGCACCTTCTAAAAGAAGGTGTTTCTGTAGAAGCTATGCATCAGTTATTTGTTATTCTGTTAATGAATTCAGTAAAGGTCATTTCTTTCTGCTACACTGGTTTCGATTTTCTGGGTAAAAACTGTTTTTGTTTTGTTTTTTTTAAACTGTTATTAGAAGACTTTTCCTGAAATACAAAAACTGTTTTTGTTTTGTTTTTTTAAACTGTTATTAGAAGACTTTTCCTGAAATACATTCATTGTAGCTGTCATATAGCAATTTATTATTTTACTTGCACTTGAAATCACTTCCTCATTTTATTTGCTGCAAGAAGTACATTTAGGACAGGCATTCAGAAATTAAGCTGATAAGACTTAAATAGATGGATTGTACACCCATATGTGCATGAAAGGGATGTGTTTAAAAAAAAAAACAGCTGGAAGGGTCATAGATGTGTGGCGTGACACATTGTTCATGTATAATTGAAGTATTGTTTTTTGTTTCAGATTTCAGTGTGTGCTGAGCAGATTGTCACAGAACTCGAGCCACCTGAGAAAACCAGAAATCTGACCACCGTTCAGCAAACTAGAAGGCAGAAAATGCAGCAACAGAAGTAAAATAACTAGAAATATAAAAATATTTTCTGTACAGTTTGAAAACACCTTTCATTTAGTACATTTCATAATTGGTATTGAAAGCACGACTATCTTTTTCTTAATTTTCTGTGTTTTAAAATAACTGAGCTATTTTCAGCAGCAGAAAACCAACCCATGTTGCTGTTTTAGAACAGATTAGTCCTAATTAAAAAAAAAAAAATCCTCTTATAGAACTTCTGATGTTGGCATTTGCTTTTGGTTTTGTAGGTATTAAACTTTATTGGTAAAAAAAAAAAAAAATCATATGGACAGATTACTGTACATATGGCTAACCTAACGATGTACTTCCAAGTGTTGCTGTTAGTCAGCTGAAATAAGGCATTTTCTTTTAGTTAAAATGGAAATACAACTGAATTTTCAAGTCTTCATCTTGTTTCTTCTCCCTGTTCTCATAAGGAAGAAGCTGTTACATACACTGTACTTTTTTTTTTTTTTTTAATCATCAGCTGTTGGACACTGTTGAAACAGACCTTTTTTAATGACTCATTAGATTGATCCATCAGAGTTTATGTACACACATACGCAGACATGCGTCCACTGCCCTCATACTCAGTGGTTAGACAAATAGTAGTTCAGAAGGTGCAAGTTTCCTGAATGACAAGCAGATCAGAATTTTGGCAATTATTTAATAATAGTCGTTTGTTTTTTTTCCTCACAGCGGTCTGCTTCGTCATGTAGACATCGTATACACAGAAGTTGTGCTATGCTTGCTTATTTTTTCGAGTTCAGTCTGGTTTTAATTTAATTGTTTAAAATGTTTTGCTGTTTCAATCAAAAGTCCACGTATTGCCACCTCCCAGGAGAAGCAGTAAAGGATATTATTTGAAAGAAATACTTTTTTTTTCTTTTTTACTTACATATCTGTTCCCTGAAACACTGTAATATTTACTGTAGTATTTTATTTGCAATTGTATATCCTGATCGTATATCCTGATTATATGTCCTGTCTTACCTTTCTAGAAAGCCACAAGATGCAGAATTGGCACCAGAAACAAGCCACTTCAGCTGGCAGAGGGTTATGCTCATTCTGGAATTACTGCAGCATAAGAAGAAACTTAAACGTCCACAGGCACTTGTGCCTGCACTTTTTAACCTGCTGAGCCGGTAATTTTGCCTCTCTAAAACATGAGTCTTTGAGCACGCTCTTCTGCATCAGATATTGTAAAGCATTAAAATGTGGGCTGCTTTCTCTCTGCTTCATTTCCAGGTTCTGTAGCTTGTTTTTTTGTTTTTTCCTCTACTTCTTTTAGGTAAATCAGATATATATCAGATATATATATATATATATATTTGTATCAGGTTTATAAATCTGATATAATTAGATTTATATCAGATATAAATAGAAAGGGAATGGGAGGTAAAACAATGTGGTGAGCTCCTTGAGATGGTTATCTGTTATCTAGCTTTTTATGTGAAGACTTTGTTTCTCAGGTTCTTGGGAGTGTTAAGAAGGATGACACCTGTGATAAAACTGACACAAATGACAGGACTTATCTTTTGTAGAACTATTATAAAATACTTTGAGCTTTAAAATTCCTCCCAAAACATTGTAGAACTGCCTTCAGCCACTGGAACTGAGAGAAGTATTGTTCTTCACGTCAGCCCTATATCCAGGCAGTTACTAAAGGTTGTTTTGTGTGTTGTTCGTTTGTTTGTTTTTGCTTATGTCTTTGTGTAGACTGGCAATCATATGTCAGGGAATCATCTGATACTCCTTATAGCACTTTGATAAATGTCTTTTATTAGACAAACTGATGTGTTTGAAACCAAAAAAGAAGAGAGACTTATAAAGGAAAGCATTTACCTTCTTTTTCAATCTCTAAATTTCTTCCTGAATGTATAGGTGTCTGGAACCTCAGGCATCAGAAGAAGAAAATATGGAATATACAAAGCAGTTGATCCTCAGCTGCCTGCTAAACGTCTGTCAGAAATTGTCTTCAGATGGTAGCAAAGTACCAGCAGGTAAAAATTGCAGACTTATTTCTTGGTACTCTCACCAGTACAGTCTCTAGCTTTTTTCTTTTTTGAGTCTGCATTGTGTTGTAGAGAGATAGCTTACCCCGTAGTGGCTCGTCCTACTAATTGTGGGATTTTGTTGTTGTTTGTGTGTTGGTTTTTTGTTTTGTTTTGTTTTGTTTTTTTGTTAGATCCTTTAGGTATGGTCTGCAAATTGAAGCCATTGGTTGAGTGTACTCAAGTTTGTTCCTACATAATTTACCATTAGGGTGTATATTAACTTTTTTTTGCTTGCAGATGTCCTTGATAAAGAAAAATTCAATGTGGAACTGATAGTTCAGTGCATCAGGGTATCTAAAATGCCCCAGACACATCATCATGCACTGCTTCTCCTTGGTGCTGTTGCTGGCATGTTTCCTGTAAGTAGTGCCTGAAGATACAGAGCTTTTCTATTGGAAGAACTTTCCTAAAAGGAGCAAGAGGCAAAATTTACAAGTTTTCTGATGTTTTAGGGTCTTCTACTTCGTTTTAAAACAAACTTCTGTATTGATAGTTTGGTCATGTATCATTTATGAGTTGCAATGAAGAGGGTTAGAAATGGAAAGAGCTTTCTAACAACAGCTCTGCCTCACCTTTACATTCTCTGTTCTGGTTCTGGTACGTTATTTCTTCTTTCTCTTCCTTTTCTATGAAGGAGAGAGCATCCAACCTAGTAATACATATATTCTTATAAGTTTGTATCTCATACAATGAGAAATGTACTTGATGATGCAACCAGGTTTGCTCTGATTTTAATTGACCATAAGCAGGTCTTCTCTTCTATGGATTGAAATTTGACAGTACTCTTTGAAGTACAATTCTTTTGCTCTGGAATTGTGAAAGCAGCAAAATGTACACAAATGTATCAAACTTAATTTGCATCTTTATCTTTACCTGAGTGCTTTCTCCACACATTTGGAGTGCTACTTTTTCCCCCAGAGTCAAAAGAGATGTTCTTGACAAACTTTTGGAGGGTTTGAGTTCAGCTTTTTTATTTTGGTGATTGTTTTTCTTTGTCACCATCTTACTACTATCACCTACTATAGAGCTAAGCCTTTATTACACATTAATATTCACTGTGGCAGGATTTTCAATTTCAGTATAAAGACAAATACTTGGTAAAAGTCTTATCTTTCTCTTTATATCTATAACACTGCTTTAGGTCACTAAACCTAAATGACAAACGTAGCCATATCTGGGACAAAATCTAGGAATCTAATTCTTGAGCTAAGTGACACCACTAATTCAGCACTCTCAAAGTAATATTGTGATTACAATCTAGCCAAAAAAGGCCAAAATGTTAATATCAGCACTGCTGCTTTCTATTGTATCACTGTACATGTTTCAGAAATATAAAGCAGGGGGGCTGTGTAAGAGCTGGAAATCTCCCAAAGGCTGGTTTTGCTTGTCATACTACTGTAGCACTGGGTTGAAGAGTGCAGAGCATATGATGAAACTCAACTGTCAGTTTCCACTCTTCAGTTATTTGCTTGGAAGTCAATCTCATTCTCTAAATAGTATTTAGAACTGTAACAATAACATATAGTGTCCCTTAAGACTACTTGATATGTTAAAAATAAGTTTAGTGGCAATTTTGGGAACATAGCAATGATTCTCATTTCCTTATATAGGAATCTAGTGATGTTTGTGGCAGTGAGAGATGCCTTAAGGTACAATGTACTGCGCAACTCTGTTTGAAAATCAAACTTATCTCATCTGTCTTTTTATTCCAGGATAAAGTTCTCCATAACATTATGCCCATTTTTACATTCATGGGAGCAAACGTCTTGCGTCTGGATGATACTTACACATTTCAAGTAATAAATAAGACAGTGCAGATGGTTATTCCTGCTCTTATACAGGTAAATTTGTCTATACAATGAAAAGCAGTAGAGTAAATGGTTTGGAATATTGGTAATAGAATATGTTTGTATCCAATTCTAGGATTACTTTTAAGTAGCTAGATAATAAATGATATGTAATACATATGTTAACAAACTACTCATCCAATCGACTGAATTTATCAAAACTACTGCTTTTTTTAATCGTACAAGCAACTGCACTTCGTAAAAGGTTTAGGAAGACAGTGCCACAGCTGTACCTAAAGAGGATCTAAAACATACTTTGTGTTCTAGTTTTTCACCATAGAGACAGCAGGCAAGTTCAATACTATAACAAAATTTCTTTCAGTTTATACTTGTGGCAATACTGGTATCAGACAAACAGCACTTTCTCTCACCTGCTGGATTTACAGGAAAGAACTTGTTTGTGATAATCTGTTTGAACTGCTGTACCTGTACTTAAATAGGCTGAAGACAGCGACTTGTCAGAGTCCTCGGGAAGTGTGGAAGAGGTGGTGATAAAAATCATTCGTGTGTTTGTGGATGCCTTGCCCCATGTGCCGGAGCACCGCCGCCTGCCCATCCTGACCCAGCTGATAACCACAGTGGGAGGAGACAGGTTCCTCTGGGTTCTCCTGGTGTTGCTATTTGAGCAGTACGTCACCAAAACTGTGACTGCGACATCAAGCACAGACAAGGTTAGACTAGTGGGGTTGACCTTTTCCTCAAAGACCAATCTCCTCCTTTCTGTTCATAGTCATTCCTTTAAGAAGGTGCAAGATAAGGCCTTATTTTACTCTAAAAGAAGTAGTGAGCTCTGAGCTTGTACTTGAGCAGAACCTGATGGTGATGTTGACTACATTTTGCGTGGCAGATACAAAATATTTTTGTCCTTGAGCCTGGACATACTGTCAGATCATATTGTACGGCAGTACTTGACTTGAAAAGCTGATAGTCAAATTATGTAGTTCTTTAAAAAAACATTTAACTGTGTTGAAACATAATTTTGGTCTTCCAATTATCAAGGTAAGAATTCTCTTATGCCAGAAATATGTAGAAGTTGTTGCTTTAGTGTTGGCAGGCCCTGGCATTAGGTGAAAACATTGCTTATAGGTAAAACAAAAGGGATTACTAAAAGAACACAGGTGAGAAGATATGGTCTTTGCTATAATCTCTTGCTCGAGCTGCAGAAATCAGTGTTTCTATGCCTGCCTTGTAAAGCACTAGGAGCCCTGTGGTCAACTGAGTCAGCATGGTGAGCTGGAGGCTTTGGTTGGTTTAGGGCTGTGCCTTTGGACAAGCGCCAGAGCAGATCCAAGGAAAGCAGCAATTTAGGTTCAGCCCTCTTGGCAAATAGCAGTCATGGGGGCACAGTTCTGGGCCAGAAGGCAAGCATGTCCCATGCAGCCTCCTTGCAGCAGTGAGTAACAGACAGGTTTCACCCTGGCCAGGAGCCTGGAGCAGCCTCCTAGCAGCTGAGGCGCCTTGCTTCTTCATTGGGCTTCATTTTCTAGTTACAGCCTTTCAGTCAAGTCTAAAATCATTCAAGGCCTTTCTTTGTGAGTATTCCTGTATATAATGATTTCTCATTACAATCAGGATTGACATGTAATGCTGTTTTGTGAGGTTGAGCCCCAAACGCTACGCTGTTTCTAGGTGGCTCCAGTCTTCTAAGTTAGCTGCCAGGAAGTTCTCTGATGTTTGTGCTGGAAGCCCTTTGTCTTTGGATCCATTTTACTTTTGTATGTCTGTCTAAAGTTTGGATGTGATTTAAAGTTTAAGTGGTATATATCATTTTCACCACTTGATAAGATGAGGGGCAATGGCCCCAAGTTGCACCAGGGGAGGTTTAGGTTGGATATTAGGAAAAATTTCTTTACTGAAAGAAATTGTTGTGCAGCATTGGAACAGGCTGCCTAGGGAATTGGTTGAGTCACCATCCCCAGAGGTCTTCAGGGAACATGTAGATGTAGAACTTAGTAGCATGGCTTACTGGTGGACTTGTCAGTACTAGGTTAAAGCTTGGACTAGATGATCTTAGAGGTCTTTTCCAACTTGCATGATTCTATGTATGGAAAGATAATCCCCCCCAAACTCTTCACAAATTACTGCTTTTCTGATTGATTAGAGGACATTTTTTATGTTAAATGTATGAAAGCTGCTAAAAATGTGGGAAAGAGCTAATTTCATGATACGGATAAGTATTTTTGAGCACTCTTACTTTTGTCTTATTTGACAAACTTAGTATGGGATACCTCTCAGGTGTGCCAGTCCTGGCCATCCTGTAGGATATCTTGAGTTATTCTTTTCATCAGGGTATGAAATGGCTAGAGACACCCCTAATGAAATATGGATTATTTCACCATTACATCACTAGCTGAGGTTTAGGGCAAATAGCCTGTGCCAGAAGGTGAGGTTATTCCTGATGCTGTTTAGTAGATGGAGTGAGATGATATTTTCTCTCCCCACCCTCAGGAACTCTTAGATTCTCTCTGAGGCTTGCTGCTGTTGCCCCAGTGCTAACCCTGGCAGTATGCAGCCCCCCATGGCATGTTCACAAACTGACTGAGGAGTTTGAGGTCTTATTTTAATTCTTGAAATAAACGTTTCTCTCCTTTTAAACTATAAACAGGATGCTGTGCTGGAAGCAGACACAGAATTTTGGATTTCCATCTGTTGCGAATTTAATATACATTCACAGTTCCAGAGCATGATGAAAATAATCCACTACTTGACAGAGCTGCCAGAGAACAAAGAAGGTAACTGCAAAACAGAACAGCAAAAGTACATGAACCTCCCTTTACTCCTCTAGAAAGAAACTAGGGGATACAGAATTGCCCTAATGATTTATTCCCCCCTGCCTTTTATAAAATGGTTAAGATATGTGATTACTTCTTTTTTGATGTACATTAATTATAGATTGGAGTGCTTAGAATCAAACAGCACTCCTCATTTAGAAGGTCCATTGAATCATTTAATTGAAATAAATAGCAGATGAGATGACAGGGACTATCTGTTGGGGGAGTTGTTTGTATTTTGTTTGCTTTTGTTTTTTAAGGTTTCTTTTTTTTTTTTTCTTCTACATTGTAGTGAAGCATTAACTAATTAATATGTTTTAATACTTTTCCAGTCTGTTATTTCAAAGAGCATTGAGAAGGAGGGTGTGGCTGGTTGTTTCTTTTCAAGAAAGGACTAGGTGGATTTGGTGTTTGAATAAATTTTCTTAGCCAGGAAGAGCCTGGTAGTGACAGTGAAAGCACTTCTTCCAAATATGTCACACAGTGTCTGTGGTCCTTCCTCTCAAGTCTTTCATGTTTGTAGCCAGTGTGCTATAGCTTTAGCTTCATGAAGATTCTTAACATAAAAACTGATCAGAAGCAAGGGCAGTGAAATGGCACTGCTGTTTTTGAGGCTATTGAAACAGAAAAATTCTTTGGTTTTTTGGTTGGTTTTTTTTGGAACTTTGACATTATTTTGGATACAGCAGAATGATTGTCCTCGATAGCCACTTGACTGTAATTACACTTTTTCTGTAATCAGAAATCAAATGTCTTTTTTTCACGTCTGCAAATTATTTGTTTTGGGAATGTTTTCAACAGATGATCCTGGCCCAAAAAAATCAAGAACGTGCAAGACAAAGCTGAAAAATCAGGATGGGCAGCTTTTTAATGTGGAGTCTCACTCAGGCAAACAACTTCGACATTTCAAGTTCTTGTCAGTCTCCTTCATGTCACAACTTTTAACTTCTCAGAGTTTGGTGAAAAAGGTAATTACACTTAAACTGATCAGATTAAGTAACTGTGCCATATGTAATAGATGAGGTTTAATTTGCTTTTTAGTATGATTTTATACTCAAAGAGGATGAAAGAATGTGCCATCCAGTGTATCTTGCTGACACCTTTATTTACACAGCTTTGAAACCTTCTAGTAATGTTGATTATTTTATAATAGTGCCTTTCCAGATAGACTTAGTTTGTGCAATTGATGGTTAGGTAAAAAAGAGAAATTCAGGTCCCAGTGAATTCCCACTGGCTGTTAACTCCAAAAAAAAAAAATAATAATAATGTTAAAAATCTGGCTGTGGATCTAGCTGGAAGTGGTTTCCAATATTTTTGACTGAACATCATCCACCAATATAAAATGTTCGTTTGCTACTGTGACTGTACTGCATAAGAGTCTCAGATTTTCTTCTATAACAATGCTAAATTGCAAATGTGAGGAAAATTTTCACAGTTAGCATTTTTATTCTCTTTCTAAACCAGATAGTTGAATGTGAAGAAACAGAAGAGCTACAGAAGTTGGAACAGAGGTATGCTTTATATCTGCTCCACTCCTATTTCTAGCCTTTATTGTAACCGGGAAATATTTTTTTTTGTAAGTGTAGTCCCATCAGAGTATTTTTTTTTTTCCCAGATGTTTTCCAAGGATACTTTTAATATCCTCAGCAATGAGCAGTATTTATTATATGCAAGTTACTTTTTTTACTTGGTCATAAATATGTTGCTGTTATGATGAAATCTTTAAAATTATTCTAGATTTTTTAGCAAAATATATTGCTTCAATTGTGGGGAAATATATATATATAAGTGTGTGTGTGTGTGTGTGTGTGTGTATATATATGTATATATATAATCTCTCTAGTAGGTGTTTCATTTTCCTTTTTTGTTGCTGTTTTGTTTGTGAAATGCTATGCATTGTAGGAACCAAGTTAACTACTTTAGTGTCCTTGTTACGTACTAAAAGATTCTTGCTTCCTGTCTAGGCTACTAGAAGACGTTCTTCACTATATAAACACTGTGGCATCCTCAGTGGAAGGAAATGCAGACAAGCCAACAGCCAAATTTTGGAGGGTTCTTCTTGGCAAGTCCTATGAAATGATGGATAAAGTAGGTCTCATTGGCACTCTTGTTAGCAGTGGTACATTCCTGCTTTATTTATTAATGCAATCAATAACCAATGTAGGATTTATTTTTTTTCTGAATTATTCTTTATTGATTAATTAATCTTTATTAATTATTCTTTACCTGCTGCCTCTTTGTTTGAGTTCTTCTAGCACTTTCAACAACTACATCTAACAGCTTAGACAGAACAAGCAGAAAAAAAAAGTCTGAAATGCTTTTTTCCTCTCATGTGTGTTCTACCATGTAGTGGAGAACAGTGGCTTTTGGCAGCATTGCTCCATGTTAAATCATTTTATGAGTTCACTAATGCTTATGGAGCTGCTATGTATTTCTATATGGAATTTAGATGGAGAAAAATCGTTATGATTTTCTTTCTGATCTTTTTCTGATCAGAAGTGTACTTGCAGAATTGGATTGACTGTCTAGTAACATCAGTGGTGCTGTGAATCATAAGTCTTTTCAGTCTCTGTATGGACAGGTGGTATTATTTCTTTTGCCTGTGAAGCACATTCCAGTTTTCATGTTGTTTTTGCACAAGGCACCATTGTAAGTATTTTAAGGGAAGGAAGGATAACTAACCAGTGTAGACATGAGAAAAATGAAATTGCTGAGAAAATACTGAAACTAGTGGGTATTGGTTGGTTAGCAGCCAGCAAACATACATTAAGTACTATAACTGGAACCTCCTTTGGATTTTTTTGCCTGCCTCAGATACAGCATGGCTGGCCTATCCTCTCTTCTTTGATCCTGAAACCCATGGGGAAAGCTGAGAGGAGTTCTGCCTGTCTTTATGGTGTTGTTAATGCTGTGTTTTGTGGTGGTGTTAAGCCTTTATGGTGTTGTTTTATTTGTGATCTCTTGCAGGTCAACGCCTTATTGCCAACAGAAACCTTCATCCCTGTAATTAGGGGACTCATGACAAATCAGCTGCCATCTGTGAGACGTAAAGCAATGGATCTTTTGAACAATAAGGTACAGCAGCGCACGAGGTGGCAGAAGAGCCAGGTGAGGCTAAGTCATTAAACTCCGTTCTTTAGTAGAAATAAAGAGAGAGATTGATGTAGAAGTGGTTTGCTCTGTGTAGGAATGTCAAGTATCAGTGTCCTCTGTCAGGCAGCTTTTGAGAGAGGTGGTTAGATGTAGGCTGCCTGCCCAGTTACCTTGCAGAGTCTGGGTTTCTAATTGTGTCCTTCAAGCGTTTGTTCTTTTGTCCTCCCAGATCCGGCAGCTCTTGGAGCTAGTTCCTGAGCTCATCGCAATTGTGCAGTGCAAAAGAAAGGAAGAGGAGGAGGAGCAAGCCATCAACAGGCAAACTGCTTTGTTCAGCCTCAAACTACTCTGCAAAGGTTTTGGCACAGAAAATCCCATGCCATTTGTACCCGTTCTGAAAACTGCCATTGATCTGATTTCTTCAGAGAAGGAGGAAAAGAATGTGATGGGAAGTGCTTTCCTCTGCATAGCTGAGGTCACCTGTACGCTGAAGGCCCAAGCAATCCCTCAGCTCCCAAGGTATCGTTGGATTCTTTTTGATAGAATCAGCAGCAGGAGAAAGTAATTATAATGAAAGGCATTACTGAAAGAAGGAATGCTGATGAAGGCTAAGTGGGCAGTCTGACCATTTTTTTTTTGTGTGTGTAGACAAGAATCGAGGTGTTTGTAGTGCTTCAAGTGCTATAGAACTGAGAAGCTAGTCGGCAAATTGCAGGAGACTTTTATAATTGGTACAGGTCATTATGGAACTGTGCGCTGCCCTGAAGGGAGATGTAGTCCTTATGGCTATAGAAAGTCAGACTTTTTTTCTTTTTACTGTAGAGTAGATTGTAGTTAAAAACATGAGAACCAGTACAGTTGGAAACACAGCATGATGCATTCTTCTATTCTGCCTATTCAGAAAGAATTCATGTATCTAACCTGTTGCTTTTAAGACTGTTTTATCTAATTACAAATATAAATTTCTTATCGTCATTAAATCTTTCATCTAAATCTGTTCTTCATTATCCCTGGAAAAAAAATACAGCAGAGAAGCCCAGAATACTGAGTTTTCCCAAGTACACATGTAAAAATTCATGTGAAAATAGTCCCTGCAGGCCTAAAGGCAGGATTTTATGTGACTCGAAATGTTCCTCCAAATAATCGGTGGTTTCACCTCTCCATATTTTTGCTTGCTTATTCACAGGCTGATGCCAGCACTATTGAAGACTTTAAAAAATAAGAAGGAGCTCATCTCCAATGAGATTTACTTGTTAAGTGCCGTGACTGCTCTGCTGAAGGTTGCAGAAACATTACCACACTTCCTTAGTCCTTATCTCATGGATTGTTTGCTGCAGGTGAGCCATCTGACTCCTGCAGATACGAAGGACTCCTACAGAATCTGCCCAGTGCAACAGCCCTAGTAGGGCAATTCTGACCTTCTGCCACTGATGTGGGCGTTTTTTCAGGGTTTGCTCTTCTGAAGACAGTGAAGCTCTGCACACAGACATCCTACTGTAATGTGTCCCAAGTGGTACAAACAGCAAAATTCCAGTCTGACATTTGTAACAGACAACTATTGTAAAATTTATAATAATAATAATAATTCTTGAGTTAGGCAACTAAAACAACTTAAAGAACTTACTTTTTTTTTTCTGGATTTCCTGATAGGTTGTCCGCCTGGAGAGGATTGTGGTTGAATTTGGTCCTTCTTCCCAGATAAATGTACGCGTAACATCATTGAAAAGTATCCTAGCTACAAAGCTTGCTCCCAGAATACTCGTGCCTGCAGTTACTAAGTGCTACAGTGAAGTGGCAAATAACCGAAAGGTGAGAATTGTTTCATTCATTTGCATTGTAACTACAAATACGCTTTTCTTTTGTGGTGGGTTGACCCTGTCTGGCAGGTAAGCCCCCAACCGGTCACTTGCTCACCTTCCTGTTGTGGGATGGGGGAAAAAATTGAAAGTGAGAAGAAAAAAAAAAAAAGGGGGGTTAAAAATAAAAAAATAAAGGAGGTTAATAGAGAAGGAAGAAAAAAAAAGCAGTACAGAAACAGTCACTTGCCCCCAGCAGAGAGATGTCTGGTCAGTCTCCAAGAAATGGCTGCCTTGGAGAAACTCTCCCCTCGTTTTATTGCTGAGTGTGATGTTACATGGTACGAAATACTGTTTTGGTCAGTTTGGGTCAACTGACCCAGCTGTGTCCCCTCCCAGCCTCTTGCCCACCTCCACCCTATTTACTAGGGCAGCGGAGTGAGAAACAGAGAACATCTTGACACTGTACAATCACTGTTTAGCAACAGCTAAAACACTGGTGCATTATCAGCACTTTTTTGATCACAAATCTAAAACACAGCATCATATGGACTGCTGTCCATTAACTCCATCCCAGCCATGACCAGTACAATCTTCAACTATCTATGTTTTCTTTTATACTGCAAAAGTGAGTCAGGAAAACGTACAGGAAAAAGTTCAGTTATTCTCTAGTATTTTCACAAGTAAATGTGAGAAGTGCAAAATCAGGTTCCCTTGTCAAGTTTCTCAGTTACTGTCAGTGTCACGGTTGTCTTTGTCTTGCTTTGCTTTTGTTCTGGCAGAACTGTGTGGGTCCCCTGATGAACATCCTGAAGGAGCACATTGTCGTTATGGAGAAGGATCACCTCATCTCCCATCAGTCTGAGCTGACAGCATTTTTCATGACAGCCCTGGACTTCCGCACAGAGCATGCCCAGGTAGCGTGTTTAGGGCAACAAACAGGCGGCTCAACTTCTCATGCTAATTCTATCAGTTATTTTTTGGGTATCAAATATTCTGTCCTGAAATTGTTCAAGGGGGTAGAAAATATTATGGTTAGGTACTTAGCCTGAAACAGAGAGAACTAAAACTTGCTTTGGAAGCTCAGATTCTTACATTTCAAATTTAGAATCACGTTTTTTAATTTTTACAGGATGATTTGGAGGAAGTTGGTAAGACAGAGACATACATTATTGACTGTCTAATAAGTATGGTTATGAAACTTTCTGAGGCTTCCTTCAGACCCCTCTTCTTCAAGGTAAGAAATTTAATGGTAATTCATCTGCATCAGCATCTTTGTATTCTCCAGTGCGCACACACAGGAACGAGCTAATTTGCATTTCACTTTCAGCTCTTTGATTGGTCCAAAACAGAGAGTACCCTAAAAGATAGGCTCCTGACATTCCATCGGTTAGCAGACTGCATTGCAGACAAGCTCAAGGGTCTCTTCACCCTGTTTGCTGGTCACTTAGTGAAGCCATTTGCTGAGACACTGAACCAGCTCAATGTTTCAAAAACTGGTAAGTTTTAAGTTACTAACTACAGAGAAGCGTTGACAGGCTAATTACAACTGCTGAAAGTTTCATCTTACAGCAATGTATTTCACAGCACATACCCCTCACTGCTCTCTCTCTTCTTTCTCTCATAAATAAGACATCTTTCTTATTCTGATGGAACCAAGGGATAATTTCCATCCATAGGCTCTGGACTGCCAGTACAAAGCTGAGACCACATGAAAACTTCCAGTGTCAGTCCTTGTGAGTTCCATGAGACTGAAATTGTGTGGAAAGAAGGTGACTTGCTTCTGGCAGTTGCCTGTCCTTACATATTTTTTTCATTCACTGACTTACCTTATGTGCCAACCTACTACTACCTGATGCATTCAGACTCTGCTTTCTTGGCAAAAACAGATACTACTTCTTTTGTATGGGAACTACTTCCCTATTGTATTTGTAGTGAGCTGCACAAATTCTTCATAGCCACAGGGATAGCCGTGAACTTTCTGATAGCCTGTGACTATTCCCTTTTATCCCCAGCTGATTGTGAATTGCAGCAGCGTACTGGCTAGGGCATTAGCTAAAAGTCAGATAACATACAGCATCTACTTTATTACTCTGGCTGATAACTACATAATTGATGTGCAGTACATCCCTCAGCTGTATTCACAACTAACAGCATTTCTAGCTTTTGGAGAAGTTGAGTATTTCCCATTTTTATAAACTTTGTGTTTTTCCTCCTGTATTGATACACAGATGAAGCTTTCTTTGATTCTGAGAACAGCACCGAAAAGAGCTGCTTACTGTTGCAGTTTACCATGGACTGTCTGCATAAGCTCTTCCTGTATGACACCCAGAAGTTCCTGAGTAAGGAAAGAGCAGAAACCTTGATGATGCCTCTGGTTGATCAGGTATTGACAAACATAGAAAAGCAATTCATATCAAATATTTTTTCCATATGAGGATTTATTTTAAAACTATCAATCCTCTCCTTTCACAGAAAGGGGAGAATTAATTCATTCTTTCAGCTACAGACAGTATTAACTGCTTCACCTGACACTTTAGTTTACTTATTCTTTTATCATCTTTCTAAACTTCTTTACTCCACAAGGTTCATGCACATTACTCAACTCGTGCAGACCACTGCCCTCCCACTAATGCTCTTTGACCCATCTCCTGAGTACCTGAAAGCCTATGCTAGAAGCAGCATTTTTGGCTGGGTTTATCTGATCCTGGATCTGTCTGACAAGCATTTTGTTTCCACAGCTAGAAAATATGCTTGGAGGAGATGAGAAGTTCCAGGAAAGAGTGACAGCACACCTGGTACCCTGCCTAGCGCAGTTTTCAGTGGCTATGGCAGATGATTCTCTTTGGAAACCACTGAACTACCACATCCTGCTGAAAATGAGGCATACCTCTTCTAAGGTTGGGAGTTAATACAATCTGAACTGTTTTTTCTTTGTTGCATTAGAAAATGTTAAGTGTCCCAAAAACAGAAGTGGATTAGCCAACTCACTGTTAAAATACTAGCTTCTAAAGTTAGGCTACTAGACCACTGATGTTTTACTACTCTACCACCAAGTTCCCGAGATGCATCAGTCTGTTTTTCCTCTAAGCCATTAATTTTCTACAAGTAGATGTCTTCCATACTGTCGATTTTATTTTTGTGTTTGTTTTAGATTTGGTAGCTGTTTGAATAAGAGCTAACCTGCTTGTAGGTAAAGAAAAGGGTGCTTTAGAAAGTGTAAGATAGTTACTTATCAAACTTCAGACCTATTTAATGTATAGAGCTTTGTCATGACCTATTTGACTGGTTACAAGTATTCAGGGGGAGTATATTTTTAAAGTAACTTAATATCTGGATTAAGGTAGAGTAAAATATAAAAAAAAGTTAGTTGCAAGAAGCAGGTTATGTTGCTAGCAGTTAGCTGATAGAACAGTCTTTAAATTCCCTTTCCAATGCCACTCTGTTCCACTGTTTCAGCAGGACTTAACCCAGTACGAGTAAAAAAAAAAAAAAAAAAAAAAAAAAACTCCCCCTGAACATTTTGCTTCAGTAAGGAAAGCTAGTTTAAAAGTTACGCGTGTTTTAGGAGATAGAAAGAAGTTTGGGACATTTGACTGTTTCCTTACACAGACTCTTTTGTTTTTCTTCTTTTGTTTTAGGTCCGCTTTGCAGCTCTGCTTGCTTTGCTAGAAGTTGCAGAGAAACTCAAGGAGAACTACCTGGTCCTGCTACCAGAATCTATTCCATTCTTAGCTGAGCTTATGGAAGGTAATACTCTAAAATGGTCTTAGTGAAGGCAGACAAATGCCTATAAGCTAAAAGAACAAAGGCCACATAATTCAAAGATTCAGACAATATAATTGTTATAAATAATAAGAATTCATGTATGATAGCTTCAGCTGTGCAGGATGGAAACTGAAATGGGTTGTATCCAAATCCCTCCTAATGTTCACCTAAATGATGGTAGCTTCTTTACTGTTCCATCCTGTGCGCACCCTCCCAGGCTGCATATTTTAGATCAGTGGTACAGTATAAATAACTTGTGTAAGTCCTGAGTTGATGACAAAGGATTTTTGAACAATAATTTCATACCTGGCATTTGAAGACAGTTCCAGCCTTGAGGATATCTTTGTAATAACTATTTATTTACTTCCTGCTTTGTTTCTTTTTCTAGATGAATGTGAAGAAGTTGAACAACAGTGTCAGAAAACAATTCAGCAACTGGAAGTCATTTTGGGAGAACCACTCCAAAGCTACTTCTAAGTTTATCCCCTTTGTACTCATATGTTGTCTGAATTGCTTTAACTACATCCATGCCATGCATTACAGGCAAATTGTCATACTAATTTTTATCAGATTTAAGATCTTAATTTTTTTTATTAAAAATATTGTGTAAATCTGGCTTTATCATTTCTGGATCAGCTGGAAACTGGGGTTCACTTTATGCCATCACTTGATGGCATAAAACTTTCCTTAACTTGCTTTTCTCTGAACATTACAAATGAAGCGAGCTAAACTCAAGTTCTGATAGCTGAGCACAGAGTGACAACATGAAAGACTGCCCACTAACCCTGCTGTGCTGGGTTTCTGCAGTTCCTGTCTTAGTATAGAGGGTGTGCTGCTACAACATAAACGTGATACTTACTGGATGCATGCACAGCAATCCTGAGAATGTGTTTTTCTGTTATTTTTATGCACGTGAGAAATGAAGTCATTAAAGATTCTGAAAAGGAAGTAGCTACAAGACAGTCTTGAAAGAAGACAACTATATTCAGGTCAAACAATGTCCACATGAGAACACCTTGCTCAGCTTTTAGGTAAAGGCAAGGATGCCCAGATGGTAAAATTGCCATAACAAAGTAGGAGCTGCCTCCAGGCTCCTCTGTTAAAAAGAATCAGCCAACTGCATTTATCGTTAGGAGATATGCACAGCACAACAGCAACATGCCGTACGCGTGGCACCACCAAGGCCTAGGCCTACCTGGCTTAACTGCAGTTCGCTAACTCCTTAATGGGGAAATGGTCCTCTAATCAGGTTCACCTTGGAGATACTTACTATTCTGCAAGTATGATGAGACAAAATAGGCCAAAAAAAAGCAACTTAGCTACACTTAGAGAAAAGCATGGTTCATAAACATGTTTATTTATGCTTTTTATACGTTTAACATGGTAGTTAAACAGGCTTTTAGGGTACATCTTATCCTTGAAACTGCTTTGCTCTTTTAGCAGCTGTTAAGGTAAATAGGAACAGCCCTTGGGCATGTAGTAACAGCCAGTAGCAACTTATTTTTAAAAAAATAAGAGTACATAAAAATTAAGACTGACAGTTGTAAAGAAAACTGATGGAATACAAACGACTTTTTTCAAATAGCATTTGAATACAAGACCGAAAAACAACTCATTCACTATTCTACTGACCAGAAGCCAAGTCTCAGCTCAGCTGAAACCATGCCTGGAATACCTGGGTTCACATGTTTTAAAACGGAAGCTAGACACATCTGCTTCAGTCCCTGAGCAATCTCATCACAGCTGGGAGCCAGTTCAGATCAAATAAACTTTCAAAAGTTCTCCCAATCAGAACTAGCTAAATCGCTTCCATTTGTTTTACTTTGGAGAACTAAAAGCTAGAAGTACTGCCAAATGTTTGATTTAAGCCATCTATAAGCAGGAGTTGACATAACTGTGAGTGTCACAGAAGGTATGACTGCAGCAGCAGCCTAAGTAGAATCAATTTCCTCCTTGCCTCTCATGAGAACTGATGGCTCAACTGTCTGCTTATCACTAATATAAATTAAGAAGCAGAACAGAGTACTTCATAATTCTATTTTCTATGACTGATCAATATCCCTTTAGGGGTGGATAATCATATCTTCATATCCTACTTCACTCTAGTTTCTACTTTACTTAATGTATATTATTAAGGAATGACTAGTAGTAGTTAATCATACTGAGCACAATTGTTAAGACAGTATGATGCAGTATTTTCATATTGCTAGGTTCAGTAATACATGTGATTTATCTGAGCACACTGATTTAACTTGCCAAGATACTGTAAACTATTGGAGGAGTTAGTTAATCTCACAGCAGCTCTGGTACTCACCCAACTCAAGAGAGGCTGATACAGAAGCCCACATAGATAAAGGCAGGCTCAGCACAAGTCAGCACCAGTTTGTACTTGACAGAAAAGCTGTCACTGGAATATATTTAATCCTTTTAGTACTAATTAGAACTACCAGCTCCTCACATCTAACAATTGAACATCTCCTGTGACTTCCAGCAGGTCGATCTTTTCCAGTTGTTTAAAACGATGCTTGTATTCCAGAATGTGAACGCCATTAACAGCAACTTTGAACTGGTGGGCATCACAGAATATGATCAGCTGAAAAAAGAGAAGAGGAACAGTTAAGTTCCTAGCTTGAACTTGGGTGAGCCCTGCTTCTGTTACAAAAAGTCCTTTGTGCAAAAGGAGCATTTTAAAAAAACGTGGAACTTCATCCTACGCTGAAATCTTGCAACTACTTATAAGAAAACAGGAATAGACGGCTGTCATTAAAACCAAGTCAGATCTTTGCTTCCTATGGTCCTATTTAACCCTAACATTCTCAAAACGTGGAAATGCAAGAACGGCACTCTTACTTAAACAGTATTAGCAACATAACATTTAAGCGCTAACACAAACTCTTGTTTTGGCAGAATTCTAAGTCTGATGCTGTGTTTCAGTTAATCTTACCTCAAAATACATCCCTGGACTGAAAGGGAAATTGGTAACTTCCTTTTCTTCTTCTCCCCAGCTGTCACAAAGGTAAGAGTTTCTCACAAAAACTTTATTCTTCATTCGGGGATTCAGATGTAGTGCTATGTCCTTTGACTCACTTGATTTCAGATTTATTGCAAAGCTGGAAGATATTTTTTAAAACTTTACTACTCCAACAGTTTATAAACATGATCAAGTATTCCGTGCTATTTACCAAGACTTTAGCCAATTGTGGTTGCAAGCCATGCACAATGGAAATCCAGAACAGACATGCAACCTTGTGAAGGATGCAGATTAAGCAGGAAAGACAATCAGGTTTTATCTTGATTTTTCTCAGTGGAGCTGTTCAAAAGAACAGCCCTTTCTAAAACAGCATCCTGCGGGTTCCTAAGAAAACCACACTAGTTTCAGATGATTCCAGATGCTAAGTTGCGAGTAAGGATACACTGAGGCAATGGAAAAGCCTACAAATTCTCAAAAGCAGCTCAGTTAATAGCAAAATAAAACAAAACAAAATAAAAAATCACTAACACTTACCTCTTTGGGTTTTTATTCATTTCTCCTTTAATAGCAATGGTGCATCCCGGACGAAGTGCAGAATCAAGTTTCCCAATGTAAGGAACACCCTATACAAGTTCATCAGCAGTGAAAAACTTGACTGTGATTTACTTTTTTCAACATACAAGCTGAGCTTTATTATGGCAAGAAGAAATTTGGCCTACAGTTTCCAGTTTGCACTCACAGCTCAGCTTTTTTCTACCAATACAATCTGGGATAGTGAATCTGGGTGATAGTGAATCCCAATACAATCTGGGATACAGTTTCAACTGTAGTGAAAAGGTTATATGGAGATGAACGTATCAATGTCATTTTTTTTTTTTTTTTAACTAGAAACTTGGGTTCAAAATAAGCAGTATTTACTGCTATTTCTGCCACTATACATGCCTTAATCCAGAGTCATGCCACTTGTAAGCACCAAAAGTGTCTTGAGGAAACCTAAGCTTGATCTGGCACCACACACTCCACTGTACAACTTAATGCATTTGAGAGTTGCCAACTGGTTTGAGTAAATGTATTATAAGCAGCATGAAACTCTGCACTGATTTAAATTTGCATCACACAGTCGTTCAGGTACAGACACACTGACCTCTCCTCTCCGATAGCTTGTTATGCTTTAAAAAATAAGACTCACACTAGATGAAGTACACACAGTGTAAGCATGGCTCCATCACCATGAGGAAGACATAGCCAGACAAGTTCTAAGATACACCCATTAACATAAGGCCACCTGGCTTAATACAACTGCAGAATGCTTTTAACACAAGCTTGTTTTGCAGGTAAAGTCATGAAAACTAAGCATGCTTATTTGAACAAATAAGCATCACATCTTATTTTGATGTGATTTGGTCCTTTAAAGCTTCAGGTACCCCACTTTTTATTCCTCTGTTCATGGCTGTGGATGCCGTGTTTATCTCTTTGGGTTTTCTGTATCCCTTAACAAATAGCCTCATGTTTACTAGCAGCAGGAAAGAGGATTGATCTCTACAAAACCTCACTGCTGATCATTTCCCAGTAGATTCTCAAGTCCTATGTACTGTGCATATTTTTTCCTCAATAACTGAGAAGTTTTTATTTCTTTTTTTTTTTCCACATTTGCTGTAAGTCTACCTGAGATACTTACAAATTGTGAACCATCTGGCATCTCCCCCTAGAAAAGAAAACAAACATAATTAACTAGTTTTTCAGACAACCGGGAGACTCAGTCTTCTACAAACATACGTACATTTTCTGTGCTTATCTTTGTTATTCCTAGAGATGATGGCTGTGAGCCTTGTACAGACTGCAGAAAAAGAGATATTTAGAGATATAAAGAGATATTTAGATGTCATTGCTAGCACCACAGAACATAAAGGTGTGTTAGAAACGTAACAGATCTGTGCTGCTTTGAAGTGTAAATTGTTAACATGGAAACCTAGGGCTATGGTGAAGAAAAAGACAGCCAAACCCCTACAAACCAAGGAAAAGTCCTGAAAATCAATTGCTGAAAGACAAATTGAGTTTTCCAAACACTACCTCATTACAGTTTGAATCTTTATCTTACAGTTGGAGCACTCTTAACCCTTAGCATCTGAGGACATCCACTCAGCTTTCCTCACCAGGGTAAGAGCATCAGCAGGGCAGGTCACCCAGAGATGGGGCAGAGGGGGAGCTTAGGATTCTAGGCAGCCGCCTGCATCCCTGTCCCTTCCTGCTGTGTACCGTATGAACAACATGGCCATGCGCAGATAAAATTCCTGCCTCGCTCTGGCAGACTGTATCTTCATCTTGTTTATTTCAATATAACCTCCCTCTTCCTCCTCAGATAACCTCCCTCTTCCTCCTCAGAAGAGTACACACTGGAAGTAAAGACAAAAAAAGAAACAACCACCCTACTCCCCTCCTTTCTTCCCCAGAGGATTCAGCATCTGCAACCAGAGACTAAAGCAAGTCTCCTTTGTTTTGTGTTTGGGACAGAAATCAACCTATGGCACCTCCTTGCCCCCAAGCAATTCCTGAAGTCAGTCCTCCACAACAGGACTCAGATAGCTTTGAAGCACCATTCCTCCAGCAACATATCCAAGGCCAAGTGACAGGGCCCATAAAAAGTCTGTACACATGCTTTACAAACAATCAGTAAGTAGACACATCTTTAAAGCTTGGACCCTATTTAGTCCAGGCCCAGATCTCCACCTTCCTTCAAAACAGTTTATTAGTCTGCTGCTCTGAGTCCAACCTGATGTTTAGCAGCAGGAGACCCGAGCTTTGCCCACAGCGTAGTGATGACTGAGCAGAGGAGACAGAATATAGTACAGAAGCAGGTAGGCTGCCTCAGTGACTGGCAGGAAGGAAGAAGAGTCAAGGGACAAGAGAAGGGACAAGTCATTTGCGTTCTGTACCTCCCTGGTTATTTACCACCTTTCATTTCTGCTCTCTCACCCTTTCACATCAGAAGGCTCTCACCCTCTGCATGGGGAGAAAACAAACTGTTCAATTCCTCTCTATTGGTTTACTTTCTCCAGCAGAGCTAGGAGCTGAGAGGAAGGAGTGGGGAGGAAGTGTCTTGTTACCGAAGTTAGACTGTGTAGATGCCTTTTTTTTTTTAATTGTAGTTTAGCAAGACAAAGAAATGGAATCTTGACAGCCAGCTGTCTATAAAACTTACGTTAGAAACAAACTCTATACTTTTGATGTGCACTTTGCCATATATTCCCAGAGTATCTATTCTTTGAAGGCTAATTCTGTGGTTGTAGAGCAGCAAGTGCTTCTTGTTTACAGTCACCTAAAGAGACGGAAAAAAATAGGAAAATGACATTAAACACCATCCATGTATCAAACTGTATGCATGCAGCTGGTTTACGGTGCTTTGTTACAGGAGCTGGGAATGTCCTGGAAACTTCAGAGCAACTAAGTTCAGATCATCTACATGTATGAATCAGCTTCTTTCCATTACTGTGAGGGAGATGTATTTGATTTATTTACCTTTCACACCCTTTTTTTTTATTATTCTCTGACTGCTTATGAATGTGGTTTTACCAACCTAACAGAATCTGTTATTGCAGTCTAACAGAGCAAGAGAAGTACATCGCACTTGTTTCCTCCAAGAGGGAGGAAATACTGTCCTACACTACTCACAAAACAGGTTTACTGTTACGGTCAGCCCTTGCAGTTAAGAATGGGAAGGTGGAATAGCCATAAGCTGTGCCAGACAGTTACTTGTCTACTCATGCAGCTTTGAAGGGAACCATACAAAATGAGAGGTCTGATCTTCTTATCACCTATTTAAAAAAGCTTGTAATCTTTTGTGTAATCAGACTGTACCAACCAAACAGAAACTACGACTTCCAATTATACTGTATGTATGCAAAATGCCTCACATTTATTGGTCTGACAACTGGCCAATAAGGCCCCTTGAGTTGAACAACGCAAACTCACCTGGAATTTATCCTTTAAAATCATGATGGCAACCTCAAATGACTTCCCTTTTTCAAAAGGCATCTCATAGGTGATCTCTTCCCAGCCCCATTTTTCCCTCTCCAGTGTGTTGCAAACAATGCAGCCAGACCTTTTGAAGCGAGGGTTGAAATGAAAGGCCACATCAGCTCGAGGCTTTATACTACTGCCACACTGTAAATCCACCTGGAACCTAAACATAAAAAATAAGACAAACCACACTCAGCTCAGTCTGTCAAGAAATGACCTACAAGTTCAATACACTTGTGTTTTACTGCTGAACCCCAGAGCATGCAGATGGAATGAGCTATTGGATAAGGAAAAAAATATATTCATCCAACTTCTGTGTATTTATGAAAAGTTTTCACAATTTGCAATGAATTACAGTATTTACTCAATGCTTATCAATCATATCACTTGAGCTCCCCACTTACTACCTTCACCACCTTCCCTCCCATCTTCTTCAGCACAATAACTGAATGCACCTTGGGCCACATCAGGAAGTCAGGGAACAGAACCTAGATACTTGGTATGAGCACTAGTTCACACCTCCTCACCCCAGGTGTAAGCTAATTCCTTCAAGTGAGACATTTAGTTATCACTTTTGTTAGTCTCAGGTAACCTCCTCAGATAAACAGATATATGCTATGACAAGGAAAAAATGCCAAAGCAGGCAAAGCAAAAACAGAGGAAAGAGGATCAGCAGAAAGCAAAAATCAGTTTATCCTCCAGTGTTCATCGCAGAACTTTCATTAATCACTTAATTCGCTGTATTCACTGTGACACAATCACAAGGATTTAAGTGAAGCCTTTGTTTACTATCCCAAATAGGTTCCCTAGAAACAGTTTGTTCATTACATGCTTGTTCACCTGGTGACATTTCAAGAAGTGATACTGTAGTTACTACCTGTCTGCATCATCAGGAACGCTCCCATGTATCACAATCAGCTCTCCAGGTACGAGGCCACCAAGAATTGTCCCAACATACGGAATGACCTAGAAGAAGGAAAAAAAAGATAGAAATAACATTTTGTGATGGAGGCAAAATATATAGCTTTTAAAATCATATTCTAATATTCAATTAAGTGGTGCACTAGCATATTAAAAGAAAGACAACTAGCACCTCATTTAAAAGAAACGCTAGAAATGCATTAAATACCTGCCACAACAGAAAGATAAAAAACAGATTTTCATCATTGCAGACCAAGCTTCTCAGATAAAATTAAAATAAATAGTTACAGCCTTCATTCTAGCTCTAAAAAGAATAATGACAATATTTTATTGCCTCACTTTTAATAAGAGGAGATTCACTTCAAACCAGGCCATTGCCAAGTGAATGACAACAGTCAGCCCTTTGCTGGTAGCCGGAGGAACCTTCCACTAGATTTTAACACCAAACTAGAGCAGCCATCTTTTTGCTCGTTCTTACTCCCTTGTGAAAAACAGCGATGGGGGAAAAAAAAAAAAAAAAAAAAAAAAAAAAAAAAGCAACTATGGCAGAGAGCAGAGTTGCATCTGAATACGAACAGCACAACATACACTACAAAATATCCTAATGAGCTGGGAACAGCAAGGTGCACTGAACTAGCTCTGCTCAGGGGTCATAGTCTTTAGGATACCAGCAGCACACAGTCTATCTCAAAGCCTACCCTATTTCCTCATCCTTATCAATAGCTTGGGAAGGTCACACGTGTACATTATGCTGAACTGAAATGGCAACATGGTAGTAGTTGTTAAACCAGTTATGGGGACACGTCAGCTAAAATAAAAGCCTCAAACACCCCAAAATGGCTCCACAGCGAAGGTTTAGACATGCTGACGGGAGCCCTACCTTGACCACCAGCTGGAGCACCCAGAATTTATGGGAGGAAAGGGAGCACCATGACAGAAAACCGTGGAAGATGACAGGAGACTTTTCTGAGAGGAAAGCTCTAAGACTGCATTCTTTCCATCCAAAAGGACACATTTAATAGAAAAGAATGTTGACCACCCATTCTTGAGAAGCTCAGACATGGAATCTGCATGGCCATAATAGAGCAGTTCCTGGGTGTAATACTACAGGCTTAACGAGGTTCTGTCATCATAGGACATGCCTGTCATTTCTTCATGTTTCAAGATTCTTGCCAATTTTTCCTCACCCGTTAAGAGCAATGCCTGCAATACCACAGGATCTATCATCATCCCAGTGTTCTTACAAACCTCCCAAAGTTTCCTTTGAAGCCAACTGGACAACATCAACACAGTTTGGGATGTCTCAAAGATCAAGTTGCTTCCAAAATCTGGCAGTTTTCATAAATGAGACAACAGATTACAGAGAAGAGGGCTGTGATAACACAACTTTCATCCACCTCGCTGGGTAGCTGACAGCTGTCCCATCAGACAGGGCATCACATTTCTTGCCAGATGGATTTGTGGAATAATTGCTGGAGGTGACTTGTTGAGACTGTGTGTCCACATCCTAAGAGAAGGTTCAGCACTGAGGAAAATTCCAGGGTGGGGTGCAGCAGATATGCGAAGAATCTGTTCCATGATGCTCCCCCTGGCAACACAGCCTGCAACCTTAGGCATTGGCAATGCCAGGGGAGCTTGGCGTGCTGACTCTGAGAGAAACAGCAAGGAGGCTGGAGTGGAGTGAAGAAAGACACCATGGCCAGGCTCTCTGCTGTCACCACAGGGAGGGGGAACTGGATGGTACGATGGAACTGACAGATTGCACAGCCAACCCTGAGCTGAACTGATAACCAAATCACGTCCTCTGGGTGACCTTTGCTCATTATAATCCTATTATAGTGCCAAAACACACTTCCATCCCAAAGGTTACCTGCCTCCAAGGTGCAACCACCTCTCACTAAGCATATGCTCTGAATCTCCCTAAGACTATAACATTAAAGCAAAAGAGAAAATTTTATACCAATCACAACGTAGACACATGTGACTAGTGTCACTCAAGCTCCACCTACAAGTAAGAAAATGGCATAAAAATGGCTTGAGAGGAACAATGTTAGGGAAGACAGCATCACAGACAAGTCAGGAGGACATCGCTGACCTCTGGGATCAGTTGATGGGCTGAACCTCTCTTCCTCACCCCGCAGGGATGCCTAGTTGGTAATACCCTCAGTTATACTCAGTGCTTCCCCAGATAACCTAACACTCTCTATGGAGTTGTTTCACAAGTTACCTTATATGTAGTTGGTTGCGTTACTCACATCCTTGGTATTTGCATGTGCTTTGCAAACTGTGTATTTATCACCTGCAATCCAAAAGAACCTGTACTCCTGTTGCTTCAATAAATGCCACCAGTCATTAATCTACCAGACTGAAGGTGTAACGTGCTATTTTGGCATCCATGATCATGGTAATTCAGCATACTGAATGTCACCAGGCTTATAGTGCTGAATTGGGCATCACTCAGAATCTAAGCCCAGCCATCCCCAGCCCCTCTGATATCTGAGTGCAAGCTGGAATGTGAAGGGGTTTAGGTCCTGTCAAACTTCTTTACTTGTTAATGCAACAGGGTTGAGTAAAAGGCATAAAGGGGAAAGCAGGATTTTCTGGATGATTCAAAACAGTCCATTAGTGAAGAAATACACCTAAGATAAGAATTCATTAAAAAAGCTCTTCGGTTTTGCAACTTAAGGAATGATTTGTTCAAACAGTGAAATAGTCACAGCGCTACTAAGCGCATCTGGTGGCTTCACACAGGTACACATTCAGCCAAACAGCACGTCTGAAGCTAGAGCTCAGTGAGCATCACACATGCAACAGCTCACACAGTCCATCAGTGACAGAACCAGCCAGTTAAAGAGACTTTGTACAAACAGCAAAGTAGTATGACCCATATATATGAAGAACAGACAATTAGGTCCTGTTTCAAGTTTGCTGTTATGGGCACAGTCCATTTTGTTGATCTCCCCGCTTGCACTACAAACCCCTTCCCACTTCTTTCCCTTCAGCTTGTTCAGAAGAAGCAGAGGAGGTTTGGAGACACCTTGGTGTCTCTAGCTCAACGCCTTCCTCAAAGCAAGGTCAGCTAGAGAGGGCTGCTCAGGACCTTGCCCAAAGGCTGTCCGGAGATCATCTGCACAATCTGTCCCACCTCTGTCTCCACATTCCAATCCCAAATGATCACTCTTATTTCCATCCTAGGCTCTTGACCACTAAGCCCTAGTTTTATCCCTCTGAATTCTCCAGCCTGGTCTTGTTACCCACTACACTCATCAGTCCCCTGGCAGGCATCCAGTTCTGATGAAGTCTTCCTCTTTTCCTTACACTTAGAATTTCACCTATACACTTCCTAAACCTCCTCTTCACACCTCCTTTCCACCTCCGCCAAAATCCCCATCTGTAACTTCCATCCTCCCCTTGCTTTTGCAATTCAGTCCTTCCAGAGTGATCATGATGAACTAGTTCATCTGGACTTGATGATGACCTTTTACAACATAAGTGATTGTGTGATTCTTGTAAGGAAGGCTGAATCTACGCCCCCATCATCCGTTAAGTCTGTCCACTTTGCAAGCAACGAGCAAGCAGCAGGACTGAACAATCAGACACTCTGAGGGCACTGGACTGTATCAATGACAAGCTATAACAGACATGGAAGTTCTGTGCAGGTGTGTGGTACAGTACTCTCCACAGAGATTCTTTGCAGACTTTGGTATTTCTGACAGAACATTAAAATGCTATCTCCTGTAGACTCAAAAGAACTACATTTTTAAAGAGACAGTGAAAAGTATGCTGGCTTGATGCCACTGTCCCAGAGCATGAGAATACTAGAGAAATACGAGAGAATATCAGAGCCGTCCCTGAGGTTCTTCCTCAAATACCTGAGCAACACCAACAGCTCTCAGTAACACACCTCACTGTACAAAAGAGCAGGAGCGTTTGCTAACTACTGGCATAAAACAGCAAAATCCCATTTCCTGAGGGAGAAGTTGTTGACATAGTTGCAGAGTTACCGGGTTAATGATTGTCTTCTGCGGCCCATCCAAGGACATCATCTTCCCTCCTCCAGTTTAAGTCTGTCAGTCCTGCGGCAATCACTGTCAGAGTGTATTTAGAGGTCCGCTGATCTGGCTGCACCAAAGCAGGAATCCCTTTGAAAAGCCAAAACTTTTAATTAGAAAGAAACAAAGTGACACTACAGGAAGTAAAACCCTCCAAGGTATAATGTTAAAATCTATAAAGAAAAATGCAACTGTATTTCCAAGAAATTTGATGGAGTTTCCAAATATCAAAGTTAGAAGCTTTGTTAAAGACAAAACATGCTACCCTAGGAAGGGACAGTGCACATAAATACACGTTTTTATCAGCTGCTTCCTGATCATGTATATTGAGGCAGAACCCCACGTAAATACCATTATTGCACAGGGCAACACTGATAACTCAGTGACCGTCAACTGTCCGTTTGCAGCTGACACCTGCCTGTAGACTGCGAAAAGACACAAAGCACAAACACATTTTCCTGAAGTAAACAGCCATTTCTCTTTCTTTTACCAATTCCTGTGCTATTCCCAGGTTGCTCAAGGGCAACCAGCCCTAGTGGCTGAACTGGCTTTTTCCAGTTTTATCTTACATACAGATAAGAGATACCAGCCAAAGACACAGCAGGGAAGCACAGAGTGTTTTCTGCTTCTTCCTCCAACACACACAATCCCTGAACTCCACAAATAACTACAGAAGTCTACAAAACCTGCATTAAATGCACAGAACTAATAAGGAAAAAAAAAAAAAAAAAAAAAAAACATTTTATGAGTATATCCAGCTACACTGTAATTTCTTCATCAAGTCTTCTAACAAAGTGACCAAAATTCATGGGCCAATTCCAAAACTGCTAGGCAATTATTTCTTGCATATTCTGGAGAAATACCTTATGGTAGCAAGCCAACTGGGTGGTGAAAAGTGGCAGGCAAAAAAAAAAAGACAAAGGAGATGTTTTTAGTATTGTCGTTGTGTGAAAATTGCTAGCCACATAAAAAGTAAATAAAAAGTCTGTGCTCTATTCCACAGAGACCTGGGATGAACCTTCTGCAATGATTCAGCAGCGCAGACCACTGCAACATCTGGCTAATCCTGTGGGAGACTTGGGCCAGTAATTCTCCTTATGATCAGGGTCTAGAGTGCATTTAGGAGAACACAAGGTGTTATACGCCCAGCGTACACCATGCAAATGTTTTTGCACCTTTTGATATGCCCCATGGGATACCATCGTCAATTCACAACAGGAATGTGCCAAGGCAGGCAACTTCCAATATTTTAGTTTTTAAAATTAGGAACTCAGGATCACAATAAGCAAGAATTCTGACTACAGCATTGACAAGTCTAATAGCAGACCAGAGAAACAAAACCCAGACCTACAGTCCTGCGCCCTGCAGCCTGCGTACCAAGCTTCCCCTGGTGCGTGACTGCGATCGGCACCTTACCAAACGAGGGTATGGGACAGGACCATATCTAGGATCTAGCAGGACACGCCTGAGCTCTTCTGCCCACCCTTTTTGCTCCTGGCAGACCAGGGGCACTGTGGCAAAGCAATTTGTTTGTATGTTTTATGGAAAGGGTCGCAGTAATGAGGGGAGTCAGGCTGCGTTTGGCCACGCAGGTTTTGGGTAAGGAAGCACAGGGCTCTGCTGTAACTTTCTGTTGCAGAACCGCTGTCAGCGAACGTGAGGGGGTCTGATTTTTTGAGCTGTCCTTTGGGGATCCAGGAGTTGGACTCGATGGTCCTTGTGGGTCCCTTCCAAGTTGGGTATGCTGTAATGCTATGATGCCAAATTTTAAGTCTGCAACACTAAGATACGGTTCCTCAACTACGTGTTAAGAATCGAAACAGCTGTGTATTACTGCCCTGATACCTCACACGCTGCACAGTTCAGGAAAAGGAAATAAATAAATAAATAAATAAGAAACAGCAAGGGCGGCAGCTTTTACGCTATCGCTCTATGACCCACAGAAAACGCCTTCCTCTAGAGAAGCCCGTGGGGACTTGATAACTGGGGCTGGATCCCGTCCTACAGCAGACATGGCTTCCGGAGGGGAGGGGGGCAAAGAAGCGAGCAGGGCACCGCCGGGCGGCTGCGGGCAGCGAAACCCAACCCAGCCGCGCCCCGCGCCGCCGTCCCCGGGCTGCAGCCCCCGGAGCCGCGGGGCGACCCGCAGCAGCCGCCCCGGCACCCAAACCCCAAACCCCGGCCGCTTCCGCCTCGGGGAGCCCCGGCGAGCCCCGTCCCCACCACCACGGCCGGACAGACGGACAAACAGACGGACAGACGCGGGGGGAACCCCAGCCCTCAGCCCACCCCTGGCGCCCGACTCACCCGGCGCCTAGCAGCGAGCTGACGCCACCGCGCTGCCACCGGCCGCGGCCGCCATTTCGCGCCCGCCCCGCGGAGTCACCGCCCCAACGGCCCGGCCCAACGGCTTTAACGCCTTCCGCCCGCTCCCAGCGCCCGGCCGCGGCGGGGCGGGGGCGGCTGTGAGGGCGGCGGTCAGGTGGGTGCTCGGGCACGACAGCCGTGCCGCGGCACAGCCACCTGCTGGGAGGGCACATCGGGCTGTCAAGATATGAAGGACTCGTTCATAAAGGGCTCCTGTAAAAGATGGCTTGGGGAAAGGCGCCTTTCAGTCACACGGGGCTCCGAGGGAAGACCGAGAACCAGTGGCTGTAATCGCTAGCAAAAAGCCTGCTATTAAAGCCTGCTGTTATTACTGTCCAGAACTGACGCCTTACAAGCTGTCTGAAATGTTGTGAATTCACTTCTCCTTCAAGGGCGGAAGGCCATGATATGCTGTAAAAAAAATACAGTAGTAGGCTGATCTTTAAATTAGTATAAACACCATGAATTTGCTTTGACCTTGCTTACACAACTCTGTTGTGAGTTAACTTTCAACTCTGTCTGACCACACGTCAATAGCATTACCCTCAGGTACACTACCATAAGGCCCAATTTACATTTTTTCCACTTGCTTACAGCTTGTCTTGCATCTGTGGGAGGCAGTCAGCCTGAGACAGGGAAAAAGGTCTCTGGCACTCAGTTCCCAGCCTGCTGCTCAGTAGCACTTCAGGAATAAGCGAGTTTTGAGTTTCTGTACAAATGCTTCCATGCAGGTGCCCTGGGCCACACTGACTACCCTGCCCTTTATAGTGGGCTTCTAAAGGACAGCCCCAAACTCGTAAAAGGCAGCTGGATACTGTCAGTCCGATTTTTCAGGGATGCCCCATATATAGTTGGCCTCACAGCAAAACTAAATGCTCCTGGAGCAGAGGACTGTAGCAATGCTGCTGAAGAACAGTCAGTAAGCTCTCTCTTAGATAAAGCTGCAGAAACTAAGGACTATAGTAGTTTGGACATCTTCATGAAGCTAAAATGGGTGGAAAAGTCCACTGATTATCCTGCAGGCACAGAGATGGCAGCCAAAAAATGGCAATCCCTGAAAGAACAGCAGGTCTAACATGGGAATAGAAGAAATATAATGGAACAAAACTGATAGTCTAGCAGAACTTTTACGATGCCCACGTGATTCTCTAACCTTTGTTATCAGATTAATTATTAACTCAGGAAGAGTCCACCCAGTGTAGGTTCTACACCTCTGTGTAGTTCATAACTCTATTACGAGTTTTCTAGATAAATGGCATTGTTCATCGTCTTATCACAATATATTCTTCTTTTTCCCATATGAAAAATAAGTGCATCTTCCTTTCTTCAACAGCACTATCTGCTGCAATCATTGGTGCTCTAAGAAGCTATGGATCTTGCATATGAGATATTCTTATACAGCACAACTAATTGACAATTAGTTGTTCTAAGTAGTAGATAGTTAAGGCAGTTGTTCTAAGTAGTTCCAAGGTGGCTGGTGAGAAGGAAAACAGCTGTTTTCCTAGCTGCAAGGAATAAAAACAAATACAGTAAAACTGAAAATGGATAATCTATATTTCTTCTAAATATAGTGTACATTAAATCAGAAGATATAAGAATACTTAAATTGAACACTTAGAACCTGGTATCTTGTAAATAGATACAGAACTAAAATAAAAAAATGTGTACACCTCAACTCATGCCATACAAAAAGGAAAAAAATATTTCAAGTATACAAATTAGTAATCCAGTGTGTAATGAAGATTAAGGCTAACATTTTCAACCTTCAGTGCTGAATTTACATGGAAACCACATATGAACTCTCAAAAGCAGCTTTGTTTTTATGACGAATCGTTGGAACTGATATTGATTTTTCAAGAGCTTCAGGGGATAAGAATTCTTTTCCATTAAACAACAGTGTTTCTTCAAAACCTTAAAAATCTTAGCCAGAAAACAGGAAAAGGGGTATTTCAGCAGGACTTTTTGATTCAGAAATGCCACTGCATCGTTTTGTGTTCCCATTGTGAGTCGTCATGTGAGGGCTCCAGCCAGGCTTCTTGCTGGACTGGATTTACCACAGCAAAGCATACTGCACTACCACACACGTACAGCTATGGTGTGTTACAGTAGAGAAAAGCTGTTGGAACACATACCAGCACTCATCACTCAGAAGAACAACTTAACACACAGACACACGATCCTCAATCATGCATGTGGTAGGCCCAAGCTATGGGGATTATGCTGGACAAGCTGCACATGAGCTATTTGCACGTACACAGTGGATGCCTCTGTATGAGCTGAAAATAGCAGAGAGCCCAGCCACAGCAATACCCCTCAAAGCTGATTCCAAAGCCCCTAACTAAAGATAGAAAATGAGATACAAAAGTTTGAGTTCACAGACCTCTATCAGGAAACCTCTGTTCACAGAAGAAGAATGTGAGATATTTGAACTGCAGCTCCTACATGAATGAGCAATACAACTTCCGCCTTAAAGTATGACTAGAAAACTTACTGTTCTGAAGAGCTGCAGCTTTTCTGAGGGAAGATTTTAAAAAGTTGATAAAATTCCAGTCTTCTACAAGGTTTAAAAAATAATAAATAATCAAACCTCAAATTTAGGGCACTTACTTCACTTTGAAACTACACCTTCAGTTTCCTGAACTCATTGCAATAAAGCTAATTCGTATCATCCCCAGCACTAGCGCCTGAAATTGAAAATGTTAGTCTTTACATTTAGCTCTGCTGTAACCACATCCCTCACTATCTACAGTATAATATTAGCATAGGTCCCTTTTCACTCTCTTATAGAAATTCAAAATGCAACCTTACTTAGACTTCCCTTGGCTTTGCTACCAATTCTTAATTGGTCATTTCTACTTGAGAGAAGTAAGCAGTGCATCAACCTGTACCTCCCTCATTCTAGTTTTGCCCAACATCTTGAAACACTGTTCACCATTGCTTTGGTATCTACACCTATGAAAATATTAGTATTGTCTACTTTATACAACCTATGATATAACTGATTTTTCAGGAGTTTTTTTTTTTTTTTAAAAAAAAGACATTAGAAAACAGAAGAACAGTAGGAAGACAAAACAGTTTCTAAAAATATTTTGAATGTAAACAGTGTAATTCAGAGTATCAAAATCCCTTGAGATACATCAGTCTAAACCCAGAGTGCTTTAATAACCATCCACATAGGCTGTAGGTGAATCCACCTGTCAATTTCCCACTAGAGTGGCTTTAATCAGTACATAAACTTGTGCTAGTTTCATGCAAGTGTGCAACTACTTTGGTATAGGACAGAAAGTAGGTCAGCCCACAGGAGGACTCTGAAGAAACCACAGTTCAAAAACAGGAAAGTTATATTCAAAACTAAGGATATGCTGTTGGTGAGGCATTTTTCTGTCACCTCACACTGCAAAACGAGAGACATTTGAGACAAACAGATAAGAATACTCGAAGTTTCTTCAAAACTATGAAAACTAATTTTAAATGTCAAATATTTTAATTGTGTTTTGTTTTCTTCTTCTTCTGTGGTTGTTGTTTGTGTTTTTTAATCCCTAAATTTATGGTCTGGAAAGTCTCTCTGAATCGCATTTCTTCATAGCAAATATATGCCCTATAATGTATGAGTATACATTTACTTCAATGTCTAGTCTTGTTCGTAAAAGAGATCCAAAACTTAATTTTACCACCTGAATGTGATGTTCAAACATTGAATTAATTCAAATATGCAAATCCAAACTGCTACTTGGAACACTAAGGTGTTCCTGTGCCAAAAACAGTGTCATAAAGCTTACAAAAAGAGGGGAAAAAAACAACAACAACAACAAAAAAGAACAAAAAAAAAAAAAAAAAAAAAAAAAAAAAAAAAAAACAGAAAAAAAAACCACACCCTCTCATCTTCTAACAGGTAAAACACACAAAAGTTGTGGAAGGACTGCCAGAAAGGCAGACTTGCCTTCTAATTGGGGCTTCCCCAATAGCAACAACACACAACTGACATGGTTTGCCACTGCTGCAGTAAAACCGGTGGTCTAGGTTTTTCATTCTTCTGTTCCTTAGGAAGCATTTGCAGATTCAAGAACACAATCTGCATTATTCCATCCACTTCTGAAAGGTTATCTTTGCAGCCCTGAGGGCACAGACCATACGTATGTGTATACAGTACATAAAGCTTACACGGTATACAAACTGTCCATACAGTTTCTGCCTCTCTCTCACAAGGGAAGCTTCCCATCTACTGGTGGCAGCTAGTCCCAACATTTCACAAGCAGTGACTAAACCTTCTTTGACCTACAAGTCATTCTGGTAATTTCTGTTTCCTCTCTTGGGCCATTCCTCCTCCACCCATTTCAGCAGCACTTTCACAACATCAATTCTCTTATAAAATTTACAGAGCTCAATCAGCTGCTCCACAGTCCTGTCGCTATTCCGTAGCAAGAACTCCAGGGTAGGACTCTGGGGCTTCTGTTCAAGGAAACACAATTCATCATAAGTCATCCCCCACTTGCTTGCTAAGTTTCTCCAGTTTTTCACAGTTGGATGGCAGGGATCCAGCTTTAGTCTCACTGTGTACAACAAGTCCTCATCATTGAGCATGTCGCTGATGGTTGGTGCACGAAATAAGCACAAGGAGCAGGTGCCATTTTCTTTGCAGCTTTTCTTGAGATCTGCAGTTAAAACCATTACATGAAGAGAAGTGAGGATTTGTTGCTGTGGTTTTACCAAGAACAAATGTAAAAGCACAAATGTTTGAAGAGCATTACGTTTCACAGAATCATTTCTGAAAATGTCAGAATAGTGGCATATTAATGCCCTTCCTTATGAAATTAACTTTCTAAAACTTCTCTTGGCTATGTTCATGGGCTATAATCAAAAGGACACTATTTTTGGAAGCATCATATTTATCCTCTTACAGAAAAGATGTGCAGTTCCTTCTAGTGTAAGCTGGGATATTCCATTTTTCTTTTTTGGGAACTACCGTGCATCCTTCAATCTGCCATAACCCCTACATACATCACCAAGAGGAGTATGTGCACATTACGTGCATCTCGTATAGATAATGTTGCAGGATCAGTTTCTGAGCTGCTGCTTTCATAACAATATGAAATATGTACACCAGGAGAATCTTTACACAACTACAAAGTAGAAGTATTTTGTTTTCCTTTGCTTTGTAAGGGCTCTTAGAATAAAAGTTGCCCCTGTTATATCAAGCAAGTCTATTTTAAATGTACATTATAGAAGGAAGTAAAGAGCATACTCCTCCACATGTAGAAAAATAAGATTATCGAGTTGCTTGAAGTCGGTGGTGATACGTTCCAAACTCTACATGAAATATCAAAAACTGCCATTTAGAGGTTTCCTCCACACAGTATCTGCCCAGTGCCGAGAACAATACCGTACCATCAGATTGTACTATGTATTATGTATTAATAACCTGTAAAAGCATATAGAAAACAGTTCTAGCTATGGTTCCAGTTAAATACTAACACCTTTAGCACTGCAGTAAGTCTAGAGCGTTGTTTCAGCATTTCGGCTACGGATATGACACTAAACAGCACTTATTGAAGGCAGGAAGAATTTGATTTGTCCAAAGAGTAATGGATAAAGGATGCAGCCTAGAAGCACTTCCTAAAACTTTTGCCCTCTGGCCTCATTGTAGAGCATGAAATAGGGAAGTAAGTATAATCTTATTTAGGATGAAACTCTCTGAAAAAGGAAAGCTCCAACAATAAAACTGATATAAATGAAAGATTGGTTAGAAACAATCAGAGTGTTTTGGTGTCAAATGACTGTGAATAAATAAATCAGTGACTCTGATGTAGAAATGCTGGATCAGTGCCAGCTCAAGGGACCTGAACTGTATCCCTAGGAAAGGGCAAATCTGGCAGTCAGTGCCACCTACTCTTACAGACAACAGCATATGTTATTATCTTTTTTTTTTTTTCCATTTGCAGTAATTATTGTAAGATTGTGTGTAAATTCCAGAAAGACCTTCAGAAAGCGACTTTTTATGCTGAATACTGGTGCTGATGAAAGCAACTGAGCTGAATGTAGCTTCTGCGTGCACTTTGTTTGTTTGTTTGTTTCTAAGGGAAGAACAGGCTACTGTTATTTTTGTAATGCTGCTCATCAGCTTGCTTTCTGAAGTAGGCCAAAGAAAACTTCTTAAGTTTTCAACAAGTTAGGACATGCCGCAACAACACTGCTGCAGACAAATAACTCCATACAAACGCTTAGATTCCCTTTTAAAGGGAAGCGTGTTCTGGTAACATCTTTGCTCTCAGGTAACATCTTTGCTCACAGGCCTCACAGCTGTCCTCTAAGAAATGTATATATTAGGCATTCTGCTCTTCTTGTGCACTCTAAACTCTTGCTGAAGTGAGACAAAACTTGCTCGCTTCACTCATAGCAGGATTTACTTACACCAACGAGGCAAAATGAATGTAATCCAAAGTTCTGGCTGAGCTCAAAGGGCAGGAGAACGCCCTGTCTAATTTCATTTTATTTTGCTTTGCAAGGATGCCAGAGTATGTTTTATCCTCCAACAGAAGAAAGGAAGAAAGGGTAAAGAAAGCAAAGGGCTCAACTATAGGTAAACAAAATTAAACCAACCTGCTTCTTGTAGATACCTGCTTCTGATACTTGCTGTACTAGATTATCGATAGGGTTATACAGAATCCTGGTTTTCTAAGATGCTTTGCATTTGGTTAAAATGATGACCTACCTACCTAATTGCATTATCTTAATGTTACATGACACGAGAACCTTCTTAACCAAATGTTGATTTACAGTTCTTCGCTGTTAAATCAACTGGGGTGTATATTGGCCACCACCCTTCAGTCTGCCTCCAGCTGAGCTGAAACCCCTATGGGATAAGCCCCCACAGCCAGCTTCTGCTCTCTCCAAATAGCTGTTTACAGATTTCTTTCCAAAGTGGATGTACTAGATGCATTTGGACAGCCTAACTTACGTATTTTGTATGGTTTGCATTATTGATCATCACCACCTTTAAAACAGAGGTAGCTGTAAATGACACTGGTAATGAAACGAGCACAAGCATTGATTATCCAGGAAATTCTAAGTTATGATGAATAGCAGTTTTTAATAAAGTTCTCTCAAAGAAAATATAGGAATAAAATATGTAGAAAAGTAAAGCTGATATATTACCTGAAAGTGATTCATCAGTATGGTTTTGCGTGTCTTTGTTTTCTGGCTACAAAGCAGAGAATAAATATAAATCAAAACAACATATTCGAACATCAGGATAACTATTTGGCTAATTTATAAGTGGCAGGAGATTACTTAGAAAAATCCCAAGCTACCTGTCAGACAGGGAACATATCTGGTATGAGAAATTACAGACAATCTGCAGACTTTTCAGGCAGCATTTTTATGATTTTGTCTCACAAAACAGCCTGGATTGTTTTATCTACTGAAGAATGTCATCCTTATTAATCATATGCTATGGGGTTACATCTTTTGAACAATATGCTCCTACTCCCTCTTTCCTCCTGTCCACATTTTTCACTTTTGTTTAGTTTTCCTTATTTGACTGTTGTTAACACCAATTACAGCCCTTGCTGTTTGAAAAATTATAGTCTGGGCACTTACCAATTCTTACAAGGTGACCTTGCTGCACAGAGTCATGAAATACTACTCATACTGTACACTTGAAAAATAGCTTTTTTTTTTTTTTGCTGACATACGTACAAAGCTGTTCAATAATTCATGTAGTTTGATTAAAAAGATTTAAAAGTTTTATAACAAGAAACCTGAGACCTTTGCCTGTAACATGCAACAGTAAGGGAATGCTTCATTGATCTTGTATAAGTGGAGAAGCTCTTTAACAAACTTCTTTACATATATAGAATTTTTTTCTGGACAGCAGGTGGGCTTGAACATTTCTGCTGGCTCACATCTAACAGTCCTCCTGTTTGAAGCAAACATTCCCTCAGGGGCTTTTTGTCCACAAATTAAACACAGCAAAAATACTCAGCAGCTTGAGACTGCAACACACGTTTTAACACTTCAGTTCTTCTATATAGAAACCAACATCTAAAAACTGGAAGGCCAGCACCTTGATCCTAGGACTGTAGGAAACTGCAGCTGCCCGTACTTAAACTATGCGGGTGTGGAACCAGATGAAATAGCTTTCTTCTATTGAGGATTTAAAGATGAAAGCAGAAGGGGATTTTCCCCTTAGATAACTGCAATAAAGCATTTTGATTTTTGTATTGCATCATTCTTTCAAAACTATCACAGCAAGCTTCTTAGCGTTTTGCAAGCTGGGCATGCAAACACAAGACCACTGTGTAACACCAGTCTATTCCTACCTACTAAATCTTCTGTACTAAGAAATCCACTAAGAATATAGGTAATTTCAGCTGATGTAGAGAAACATACACATATACAGAATCCAATGATCAAGAAGGCATGTTATCCCCAAAATATTTAAAGACTTTGTCAGGAAAGGAAAAACGTGCATGTTGTTTTCAGCATTTCTCTTCCCTGGAAACTGCAAGGACATGTGTACAACATCAAATCATCCCACAATGACTGATTTCTGCTCAGAAGAGATCTGAGGTTGCACATGTTGCTTGCTACAGCATCATCCTTGCCATTATCTTCTAGAAGTCTGCTTTTCCAGTGACACCACATAAGCTTTCCATGGCCAGAGGTTTTTAAATTTATGATCTTGGCCTTTTTGCCACGTGAGCACCCAAAGTTCAAGAAAAATTTGATACGAAAATCCCAATTATAGCCATTGTCTCCATTTCCTCTAATTCTTTAAAAGTAGAACAGTATTGAGTCTTGAGGAGCAAATCCCCATAAAGGTAAGTTACTGGGAGAACAAGCAGTTGCCCATCACAGATCAGCCTTCTCAGCTCTCTGTTTAAAGAGGAACAAACAAAAACAAAGGGAAAAAAAAAAAGGAAAAGTGGTAGGTATTTTTCACTTAGTTTACGATAGCTCAGTTGCTGTTCTGAGCTTCAAGAACTTTTTCCAGACTATGAATTCATGCAGGTTCCAAGTTCATGGTGAAAGCTAATACCTAAATGCCTCTTGGAGATGTCATTATACTCATGTCTCATGACAAAAATAACAGGAGTGGCTAGTACTGCAGCAAGTACAAAGAAATACTTTGGATACTTACCTGTGCCATTCTTATGTTTCCAAAACTGGTATTTGTACTGATCAGTTACTATCCACTTTTGTCACGCCAAATGCACTCAGGTTTACTCATGATTATTATCTTGTAATATAATTGCAATAAGACCATGTATTGTCACTGTCCATACAATGAAAGTATTAGGCTAGAGTATTTTTTGCCTACAATTAAAACTCAATCAACTTCTACAGGCTTAATCAAAGCTATAAGCCTATGTACAGTCTGAAGGTAAGCAGAATTTTTTCCAGCTCTGTAGAACTATTAATAGCCTAGTATGCTGAATTATCTTTATAGTAACTCTAAGTGGGCAACAAATGCTCTCTTCTTGATGATGGGAATGAAACAGTTACCTCCATCATCTGTGAAATGCATACCAAACCCATGTTTGTTTGATGAAAGTCAGCTGGGACTCTGGCATAAGGAACTCCTTTTAATTCTTCTTCTCGCTGGGCATTGCTCATTCATTTCTCTTCTCCAAGTTTTCTGCTCAACCCAAAGAGAATCAATTTGAAATTCAGCAAATAACATTCACCTGAAAGATGGTAACCATGGAGCATCACGGTAACCACGGGGGTCACTCAGCACTGCCTACCCTATGGCAACGTAAGACTTTACAATCTGTGGAGGTTATTTCCACTACGGATAGAGCAGTGTCCCAAAGTCAGAGCAGAACAATCAAATGCCTCCCTAGGACAAGACACAAGGAGTCCAAAACACAGGATTCAGCCTCCTTTACTTATTCTCTGCTCTGGCTCTATTTTCAGCAGGGAAGAGGGAGAGCATGCAAGACAAAGCCTTAACTCTGCCTTGGCTCTTCTTCAGAGCATCTATATGCTAATGAAAGCCTAGTTAAACTACAAAGCAAACATTAATAATTATTTAGCCTTTCTTTTACTTTTCTCCTCAAAAGCTCATTTCATTGAACTCCGGAAAAAGGAGCCTATTTCTGGTCAATTTTACTGAGTAATTCCATGCGCTCCACATACAGTCTGAAAACATATTCATTTGTTAACATTTAATTAACAGCAATAACTTAGTTTACATACATATATCATTTTTTCTTACCTGTTGGACTAGGCCAGTATCTGATGTAAGACTCCTGATGTTCACAGATGCGATTTCCAGTGTCACTTGATCTGTGAGGTATTCCTCATCTAAGACAAAGATTATGAAAAACTCGTCTTCCAACCAAATACAAACTTAAATAGTATGACTATCAAACATCCATTATATGTGTCCAGCACACAAAATTTAATTCCACATCATGATCAGTCACTAGGAGATGCAGGATCAAAAAGCCCAAACCAGTAAATTGGCAGTGACCACAAGAGTCACGCAGTCCATGACTGTGTGAAGAAAAACAACCCTTGCAGAGATCAAAAAATTAGGCAAGAGTATTAGGCTATAAGCCTAGTGTATTAGTGTTTAAAAAACAATCGCCATGCTGTATTTTGAGGCAAGAGTTATATTCTTTCAGAAAGCTGACCAGGAATAGTACCAAGAGAATATTAACTGAGCCAATACATCAAAGCAGACTTAAGAAGACTTCCAAGTCAGTATCATCCTTTTTGCTTTGCTTTTCTCATCACCAGTGTAATGATCACTGTTGAAATATGCACTACATAAACGTTATTTTTTCTTCTGCCCCTTTGTGAATTAGGCTCATCATACTTATCCCTACTACGCAGGAGTTTCCTGAAACACTAAAATAATCTGTTTCAAAGTGCATTTATCACCTGCCTTGGTAGTCCATTGAAAAACACAACATTCCTCAATACTACACAAACTGATTACCTTTCAAGCTTCACTTCAGCCCTCAAATTGGGATACAAGGGATGCATAAACCTTCTATGAACCTCATGAAAACATATACTTTCACTCTCTGTGATTAATAAGGGCCTCGTTATCAAACCATCTGCACAAATCCCATGGGTCAGGTGCTGACTAACCATTAACAGGAGCTTGAAAGAGGTTATATTCTACACATATCTTAATTCTCCATAGTGGAGACTGCATCTGTATACATTTCTTCTTGCTGTTTAAGAGGTATGATCTCATGGAAGTACTGCTATTACTTTTATGAATTGTCAGGTAACAGAAAGAAGATGTATTTCCTTATCTCACTCAAGAAATTCATCTGAATCAAAGAAGTCAACCTTACACTTGTGAGAAAAAAAAAAAGAAACACTGGTTCTCCTCTTTTTTTTCTTTTATACGACTGTTGAAATTAAAAGCCAAATAGCATTCCACTGCCAGCAGGGTAAATGTTTAATAAGCACCACCTTTTTTCTTCTCAACCATAGGTCTAGAGAGAAGGAACAAAATTCCCCAAAAGGCTGGTTGAAGAAGCTAACTATTGGCATCAAAATTCCACTTTGTTTGTGTGGAAACACTACGTGCCAAATTTGTTCAGGATTTGAGTGGAAGAAGAATTATAGTCAAAGCATAACATAAACATTAAGCCTAATTCTGCAAGATGAGAAGGTCACTCAACTCACCTTTAATTCATCATCAGTAGAGGGTGCTAAGACCTTGGGTAAGTTTGGTCCCCAAATGGTCCCTTGACTGAGTAAAAAAGGAACAAAACTGTCCCCCCCACTCCTCAAGGCCAACGTACTGTTTATTCAACCATTAAATGTGAAGCAAACAGGATTTTGTGTTACACAGAATCAAGCCTGCACATCTGTGATATTTTTTAGCACACAGGCTAATATTTCTCAGTCTTTATTCTTATAGAAATAGTTATGAAAATACTTTCTCATTGAGCAAACTGAGAAAGAATCACTGATACTACTATATAGCACTGATGTCATACAAGTTTCAAAATTCATGGTAAAGAAGACATACTTTGAAAAATAAAGTCAAGAAAAAAAAATAATTAAGGAAAAATAGATTCCGGAAATGAACAGAGTGTTAAGAGGTATTTTTAACACTTCCTACTCTAAAGAGGAAATATCAAGCTATATTAGTACTCACATCTATTTAAGCTATGTTAGTATTTACATCTCTTTACACTTGGCAAGAGCGTAAATTAAAAAACTATAAATACACCAAGTCCATCTCCTTCCTACAAAAAGCACTGAAGTTTCCACTCCCTTTCAGCTTTCCTTTTTAAATTAGATGCATTTACAACACACAATGTTGGATTTTAAACAAGTATGGCAATATTAGAAATTTAGAAATTTATCTAATTAATTCTGAGGGGGACCTAATGTCATGGTGGAATTAAGAATATGTCACGGAAAAGAAGATTACAGAGAAATTTATTTAATGTTAGTGAAAAGTTTTGAAGGAACAAACCACACCTAACTGCAATTAAACAGGAAGTAGCTTATAATTTCAAATTAGTTTTCATCCCACATTCTACTTCTCCACTGAGCTCTTTGAGATGCTTGTTTTCTCTGACTGGCTCCCTTAAGACCCCAAAATAGCCCTCTAACCTTTCTTTAACCCCAATGGTATATTGCCCACGCTTCTCAGCAGTTTCCATTGTGACTAGCTTCTGCCTTGTTTCTTGTGTCTGCCCCAGCACAGACGTGCTGTGCAATGAAGTATGCAGAACACTTCAGCTGCACAGTGATCAGTAAATGCGATCCAGCCAATGGCAAAGACAGGGATAACAAAAAACAACACATCACGTGTCAAGGAATCTATAAAAGGGATATTGACACAGTCTAAAGTATTTGACTTGAGCGCAATACAGAACCTGCACAGGATGTGAAGGTTCCAGACTGGATGGTATTCATACCTGCTGCTCAAGGTAAAAAGTGGCATAAAGAGTTAACTGGTTATAGGGCTGGGGATGCAATTGGAAGCAAGAGAACTGCAAGGTATTTCTGGATTACATTTCCAATAATCTGAAGGCACTGGTAATCTCTTCAAAGCCATGTTTTAACATTATTGTATCTCTACCCTCTGTTCTCTGAACACCGTGTTTTTGGTGGCACCACTATATTTTCCTTGCATGTTGAATCCCGATCTTCTTAAGATAGTTGTGACTTTTAGATCACAACCAAGTGGGGCAGAAAAATTCAGAACCTATAATATATACCCCGCTAATCTTAAAATATAGAAGATGACACATTACATTTAGAATATAAATGTCTAGGAAAAAATAAGAGTATTTCAATCCTCTGGATAACACTGATGATGTTAGTGTGTATAACAACACAGATCTACGACACATAACCTAAAAGACAAAATTCATACTGCTTACCTTTAGGTACTCCTGTGTCTTGGACAGGATACTTTTCAGTCTGTCACAAAAAGGCAAGAGACACAAATGTTTGTTACCTTGAATGTAATTCTGCTGCAGAAACAGCATATAAAAACTGCATAATTATAGTTGCATCTCTAAAATTGCTACTAGCTGATCTATCTACAGTCAGATGGAGTAATGTGCTTCTTATGCAGAAATTGAGATACTACCACTGCTACTGATCACTGCATGCAAAAGTACTAGCTTTCAGGTTTGCTACAGTATTTTTAAAGGTATTACAGTTCAGTGAAGAAGCAGAGATTGGAAAAGGAGTTTTGCATTTAAGCAACAAGATAGCAATCTAGGAAAGATAATGCAAATGAAGAGTAACAGAGACTATTTCAAAAGCTCTTTAACAGATATAAACCTCTATTAAAATGTTACTGCACTGAAGGAAAAAGAATCTCATTCCCTTCTGCTCTAAAATTAGAAAGATTATTAAGATGCAAAAGAAAACTATTGTTTCTGAGTCTAAGGAGATAGCTACTGATTTCCAGGCATCTGTTATAACTTGCTACTAAGCCTAAAATCCACCTCCTTCCCTGTGACCCCTATCTTTACATAAAAATAGGTGAAACGTTTCATAGAACTTGATAACCAAGCATTCAGATTAAAGACATATTAATTTAAGGGGGTAGGGATAAACAAACTTTCATCTGTTTTCAAACTTTTCCCCACCTTTTAAATATTCCCCTTAACAAAAATAAAATAAAAATAAAAAAACAGCTTTAACTTAGTCAACCCACAAAACTGGTCACAAAAGCCTGTATATTTTGCAAAAGCTTGCTAATACACATCCATGCACACAGACTGCAATAATGGATCCCAGGGAAGGATCAGCATTTAAAGCACCAGTGAAATTTTCAAAGTTTCTTGCTGATTCCCTGCTGAAAAGCTTCAAAATGAGAAGAAAGCACCAAGGGAAAGCAATAGCTTGTTCAGTCATCAACCATAAAATAAACCAGAACATTTGAATCTGTTTATATAACTCCATTAGAGAACAGTCTTCTCTTGGGTACACAGCGCTGTTACTCAGAGGAAGTAATCCATAGCAACTTCAGAAAGAACTCCTCTTACAAAACTTTTCAGAATTTCATACTTTTCAGAATTTCATACTCCCTTTACCTGATGTAGTCCTTGTTCCAGCATAACATTGCTGGAACGACAGCTTATAATGCGACAAAGGTTTGTCATAAATGGTGTTACTATGCAAGCAAGCACTAGGGAGCACTGTTTGGTCTCTCCCTAGATTTACCCATGTCTGCTGTAAGGCACCAGCTTTTGGTTTAATCTTTCCATCACCTGAACTCATCAGACAAAATAGGTACAGGAAGGAATAACAGCTTAATACAATTTACATTTTAAGCCTTAGCTGGGTTTTCTTCCAATCCATATAGACAGAAGAAGGCCAGCACCAGTCTTTCTCTTCTTTTATTAAATGAAAAAAATGGTAGTCATAGCCTCTCTAAAGGCTAACCAATGGACAGCTCAGCTCATACCACCAAACTCAGCTCATACACCTATTCCCATTTTTTTAATTCACATTTTAAATGTACAGGGTTAGTAAGTTAACACAATTATACAGGTAAGCAAAACCCTATATATATATATATATATATATATATATATATATACACACATACACATGGTTAGAGTTTCTTAAATATTTTACTAATTTCTGCATTGCAAAACTGTAGAGAACTATAATGATTTTAACTTTGTTAGAGCAGAAACACATACCATTGTTATGGAAAGAGTGCTTGGATCTGTATCCTCTACTGGCTCTTTTGCTCCGTGATCTGCTGGAAATAAGTAAGATTTATCAATGCATAATCCTCAAAATATTTCTGTCTGGAAATTCATATTTTGCTTATTTGTCTGACCAAGGCAAAGCATAGCTACACTGCCATTACACGCATTATGTCAAGCTTCATTTACACAAGAAAACATGACAAAGTAGAAAACGTCACACATACTAACACAGGGATGAGAAACTACGTGCAACAGGGAAATCCAACTCAAAGCTAACAAAAGATAGACTGAAATGAAAATTCCAAATTATTTTTAGTAAAAATAAATAAATAATTCACAAGGCAATTCAGCAGTAAAGAGTTAAACCCAACAAATCTGCTAAAAGGTAAGTTTCATTCTCCAAGTGGTAGCACTCCATTTTTTTCCTTAAAGGGATAATTCAAACAGTAAACATATCCACTGCCCCATTTGAGGTAAACATCAATTATTTTTATACAATTGAATCATAAACTTCAATTATATTAACATCAAAAGCATATAAAAATAAATCTTCAAAGCACTTGCAGGTGAATCATTAACTGTCAACCCCTCTACACTGATGTCTAAATTGACAAATAATAGCGAAATAGTGACCAAAAGCACAGAGAGAACCTGAAACAAATCTCATACACAAGCCAGGATTCACAACAGCACTCCTTCATTTAGCACCTTCATCTCCTTCCCTTACAGAAGATCTGTTCTGTTGCTAAGTATCATGTTTTCAAAAACTATGAAAAGCATTTTAAGTAATGTAATAGGATTTTCACTCAATTTTTGTCACTCTCACTCCTATACTCACCACAGTGCTTTCAGCCTCAACCAGAAAGATGTGTTTTAGGTCAACATTCAGTGATCATCTTTTTCATCTCACAAACACAGAAATTAAAATGCACAGTATAAACACTGAGCCCCCAAATAGCACTGAAGTTACACAGACCCTATTTTAACTCAAATTTAGCAGTTCCACAAGTCTAGAGCACATCCTCTGCACACAAGTGTTAAACATTTTTAAAAGCCATTTTTAAAAGGCATCTATTAAATCTCCTATGAGCACGCTGCAGCACAAAGTTTAGCATGCAAAACACATGCAGAAGAGGAAACCAAACCAAACCAAAATGCCATACTCCTATCACACATGCCCTGTTACGGATTAAGTCCCTGCTCCAGCAGCATGGCATCAACACATCGCTCTGCATGAAGCCTGCCCTGATGGCAGGGGCCAGCACAAACAGCCATAAGCTTCCCACGTTGAATGTAGGGAGGGTGAGAGTCAGACTGGGACAGGAGTCGGACAATAAGCTGAAGTAAGGTGCTGCTGGAGTTGGGCCAAAAGCAGAGGATTCAGGTGGGAACTGTGTGCTGGGGAGCTGTGGAGGAAGCTAAGGAAAAGAGAACAGCTGAGAGACCCACCCTGAAAAGGGGAATGGAAAAAGGCATGGGGGCATGGAGAGCCAAGCAAAGCCAAAGACATCCGAAGTCTCACTGTTCCTTCTACTGTCTGTGAAGACCCAACAAGTCCCTTATCATCAGTTTACTCTGGAGGCTTCACAGCTAGCTATTCCTTACAAGTTTTTGGATGAAATTAAAAAGAAAAAAAAAAAAAGCCTGTAATCAAAAAACACTTTCTTTTGCCCTCATAATTTAAGGGGAACCTTAATGTAGATGGAAGCAGACTCCCCGAAAGGTCAATGCCCTGGTGAACCTCAGTGGCTCCTGTAACTACAGAAAGCTTCCTTCCCTATCTGCCATTGCACCTCTGAGATACAGCCAAGGTAGACTGCAACACCACTAAATATTACTTTCCACGATTCAGAGGGAAGCACTGAGCGAATGGGTGAAGGTTTGAGAATACAGGGCTTTGGAATGAGGCCCTGGCAGACCCTAGGGTGACCCTACAAGAGGTGATAAGGTGCTGGGTGGTGCCTTTAACTCCTGCTTCCTAGGGCTCACTCAGAAACACACCAAGTGCAAAACTAACTTGCACCTTTCTTGCTTATCCATCTTGGAAAATATTTTAAAAACTGTATTGCTTTCCCTATGACTCAATTCCTTCCCTCTTGTTTTTCTAGCTCTTTATGAAGAACTCCAAGTTCCCTGTTTTTTTTTAGGTTGCAGAGCACTACCAGTTTCCAACATTTTCTACAGGTGGCATGAACACGTATGAGGATTTGTACCTACGAATAAATGCTCTGTATGCTGGCTGCAGGTGAGTCACCACGGTCTTGTTGACCACTGGTAGTTGGTGGATAATTAGAGAACCACAGACTTAATGTTTAATTGTGAGTAAGGCAATTAAAATGCCGTGTCCCCTCTCTCCTTCCCACACTTATCTCCAACAGTAGTCTGCAACTCATTTCATACAGCTAGATGCAGGTGCACAGAACAGCAGGGAGGAAAGTTCTCTGTTTATCTCAAATGTAAAACATCCATGGTTTTGCATGTCGAAAAGCTGACAAGAAATACAGATTATCAGCTGACTGTATCAGCAGGCCACCTGATTTCAGTTACCTTGACAACTTAATAACGTCATTTTCTGGGATCCTTCAAAAAAATCACTATCACCATTCTCCCCGCTGACAGCATTCAGCCACTGGTGTGCATTTACCTTCCCACAATTCACACGTAAATCAACCCAGATGCACACAGGTCAGGTTCAGGGGTTGCTCCCAGCACCTGATGCCAGCTGCACAGCAGCTGTCGAGGCTCTTCTGCCCGAGCCCGTCCAGCACAAGCAGCCTACAACGGGAGCAGCCAGCTTGTGCCCGTCAGCACGGTTTGTTCAGTACTGCTACCCTAACAGGGACGCAGCGCTGTGCACTGAGAGTGGTGTGAACAGCGTGTCAGTTTTATTCACACACCTGCAAATTTCCAACCCTATGTCTGCTCTTTGTCTGCACATGGGAAGGAAGCCTGAAGGCAAGTTTCTGAGACCCTAGAGCAGAAAGAGGCTCACAAAGCACCACATAGTGGATACAACATTCCCCTGCTACGTTTTTTTTCCTGCAATGTAACCTGGACACCACCAGCAGCGAGCGAAGAACTTCAGGCCTACCTTCGTTCTGTAAGCCAACCATACCCAAGGAAGATTTCTTCCGCACCAACACAGGACATACACATCCGAAGTACAACTCAAACAAAGTGATCACCCCAGATTGAGATGAGCTCTTTGATTAAACACAAATCAACAACCGCGTTTTGACAGCAAGCACGTTAATTTCAGATTTGAGTAAGAAGAGGAAAGACAGCAAGTCATATTAGAATATTCAGTTCTCTGAAAAAAATCCAAAGCGTGCGCAGCAAGCTTGTAAGCTGGAGCGTTTTTGTTTACCCGTAACTACTCAAAACTCTGCTGCAGCATGAGCGGACAGGTAAGTTAAAATGGGCAGGCCTGAGAAAAGGCATGAGACACCTGAGAGATGGCACTCCAAATTGCAAGTGCCATTAGCCATGCAAGTTAAGAAGCGTTGCCTTGCTAACCACCCACTTTGGGATCTCAAAAAAAAAAAAAAAAAAAAAAAGAGAGAGAGAGAGAAAGATAAAGAAAGGCTTTTTAAGGCGCTGCTAGCAAGCCCTACTAACACCCTAAACGCCGGCGCAGGCTTGACAAGACAAGTTGCACTCAATCACACCAGCGCGGCCCATGAGAAATTATTCCCGAGCTTAATGAGCGTGCGTGGGGGGAAGGGAGCAGCCGACAGCCCCTCGGCTTTTTGCTTTTTCAATCCCCGCCGGGCCGGGCTCCCCTCGGGGCTGCGGAGCGCGGCGGTGCCCGGCTCTGGGCACGGCACGGCACGGCCCGAGCCTCGCTCCGCGGCCCGCAGCGCCCGCGGCGACGCCGAGCGGCCGCAGGGGCAGGGAGCGGCCGCGGGGGGGCCGCCGGCGCCCGCCCCAGCCCGCCCCGCTCCCGTCCCGTCCGCGCCGTCGCTGCTCACCCGGCGGCAGCGGGTCCCGCGGCGCGGCCATGGGGGCGCAGCACGAGGAGCGAGCGGCGCCCGCCGACGTGCCCGGAACCGCCGCCCCGCGCCGCGCCGCCCCCTTCCTGCCGCAGGTAGGCGCCGGGCGGCCCGGGAGGCGCTCGGAGGAGGAGCGGGGCGACCCCGGCTCGCCGGGACGGGGCCGAGGAGCCCCGGCACAGAGCGCGCCGGGTCGGGCGGGCAGCCGGAGGCCGGCCTCTTGCCCCGCGGGCGCCTCCGATACCCGGCTGATGCCCAGTGCTTTGATGGCAGCGCTTTAGGTCCCCACCGCCACCGCTGCCACATGCTCTCGCTTAGGGCTTCACTACGCTTACAGTAATACAAATTGCTTAAGTGGGGTCCATGCATAAAATTAGGTTCTAAGAAAGATCACGTAGTTCAATACTGTGCAATGCACACAAAATAAACCAGCAAATCTGACCGCATTGGTCAGCATGCCATTATGCAGGCTACTTGTGCATCCTAGCTACCTTCCTGTTATCAGGGAGGTCACTTCACAGGTGAATCACAGAACCATCAGGGTTGGAAGAGCCCTCCAAGCTCACCTGGTCCAACCATCACCCAACCACCAATCCCACCCCACTAACCGTGTCCCCAAGCACCACGGCCAGCCTTTCCTTGAACACCCCCAGGGACAGTGACGCCACCACCTCCCTGTGCAACCCGTCCCAGTGCCTGACTGCTCCTTCTGACAGAAATGTCTCCTCACTTCCAACCTGAACCTCCCCTGACGCAACTCGAGGCCATTCCCTCTGGTCCTGTCACTGGTTACCTGTGAGAAGAGGCCTGCCCCCAGCTCCCCACACCTTCCTTTCAGGTACCTGCAGAGAGCAATGAGGTCTCCCCTCAGCCTCCTCTTCTCCAGACTAAACACCCCCAGTTCCCTCAGCCGCTCCTCACAGGATTTGTGCTCCAGGCCCTTCACCAGTTTTGTTGCTCTTTTCTGGACATTCTCCAGGGCCTCAATGTTCTTGTAGTGAGGGGCCAAAACTGAACACAGTACTCAAGGTGCAGCCTCAATAGAGCAGAATTTCACCTCTGGCAACCAGCTTATGCTGGAGGAACTACAAGTAGCCTTCATTGGGAAAGCATTGCAAATTGAGTGTTCCTGCACAGTTCATTTTCTATCTCATGCATTTTACAAACAAACAAACAAAAAAAAGTCATAATGATTAAGTTGCTCTTATATTCAGAATATAAATTAAAACAGCAGCTCATTCTGCTCTCTGGATTTTTGCTAATACCTGGAATTTTTGTTTTCAATAATTCTGTTAATTGTGAAATCGTGAATTCTCAGGAAATAAGTTTTTTGTGAGGATAACTTTTATGGCCTGACATAAATGGAGTTTTTGCCTTTGAGTCTTACACATATGCAATCACATACAAATCTTTCTCTGCATATAGATACCCTAATTTGCAAAGTAGAGCTAACAGATCACTAACGATTCTGTCATCCATAATAGGTAAAAAAACACCAGAGAAACTTTTTTTGTTAGGTCTAGCATTTGAGTCTGGCTGTTCACTGTACGGATTGACTGACTGCTGTTAATACTGAAACTCATTCCCAAAGGGAGGCATTTCTTATGTTGAAAGGGTAACCCTGAGCCTAATTAGAAATAAAATTGTTGATTCTGTATGTCGCCCTGGATTTCCTTAGAGAGGCAATGTTTTTGGTGATGGATAATTAGTTTGACACTGAGCAGAAAAAGTGTTCCTACCAACAGGGATCTGGAGAAATGCTGGAGTAACAATTGGAGCCGCTCCTGAAATTGTAAGCAATGACAAATCCACAGCAGAGCTAAGAATTCCCTGGGTTTTAAACTTGTCAAGCTTAGGCCTCAACAAAATGAGTGCCATATCTGCCCTGATGACCTGCATATATATATTGTCGCTGTGTGCTGTTTGAAGACCTCTGGTCTTAACCCCAGAAACAGATATGGTCTGTGACTACTAACACAATCCAGGAATATGTGTATAAACTATATAAAAATGTATCCATTAACATCGTTCAAAATATCCCTAGGGTAGTGTTGTTACATAGGCAGCTGTAAACTAGGAAAACGTGTTAATGATTGGTGTGAGGTGTTAAGCCAGGTTTTACCAACAACGTGGCACATATATAGTTATAACTTACACCCTGAAATTCCCACATTAGTATTCAGGAATGATTTTATTAAACGATAACAGAATAATTCTATCAGAAAAACACCTGTACAAGCAGACAAAACTGTCTAATGCTGTTAAAAATCATGTGTGTGGTGGTGGGTTTTTTTTTTTTTAAGTGTATCTGTAAATTAGGTTAGCTTTTCAATTAGATTTTTTTTAAAGTTATTTGTAAAGCACTCTTGAAAATAATGGAATATGGTAATAGAGGCCAATATTCTAGACAACATTACTGCCTCAAAATCATAATTTAACATTTTTTACTTAGTACTTAAGGAAGATTCTGCAATTACATGTAAATATCTCTAATGCACTGTCAACAGTACAGATTCATTTGGCTGTTACATGCCTGTTCTTGTATCATACTTTAATGAGATACACCAAGATCTTTGCTACTTAACTAAATGACCAGTCAAGAAAAACAGAAAATATTTTTAAAAAACAAATACAGCCATATCACACACAAAAAAAAAAAAAAAAAAAAAAAAAAAAAAAAAAAAAAAAAGTAAGATAACTATAAGCAATAGCATTCTCTAAAACAGTGGATTAGCTCTCTAACCAAATTTTTGTATTAAGGACAACCACCTATATCTTATCTTGCTGCAACCCTGTAAGCTGCTAAATTCAGTGCAATTAATGATAATGTAAAGAGTTCAGGGTTTTGTAAATTTAAACTCAAACATGAAATGAATATCCCTAAATTGTTTTTACAAACCAAGGCTACACATGCCTCTCATCCCTTCCCCAGCCCTAAAGCAAACAAAACTTTGATGAGGACAAAACTTTTCCCAAAGGTCTTCAAATCATCTGGTAATGTAACAGATTGCCAGTTCGCTTAGTGTTTGAAATAACAACTCACATTCACAAAGGGGTTTCTTGTCTTCTGAGCACAAGATTGCAGATGAAGTTTTTTTTCCACCCATGGAGAATATATTCCTGTCCAGTAAAATATTACTGCTAACTCCCCCCGAAAATGTTCAAAAACTTTCTTCTAACTGATCCTCAATGTATTTATTTATTTATTGCCACACCACTGACATAATGAAACAATAATCTTCCCCTCACTGAGAGGGGTTGCTAATAATGATGTTAGCTGTGGGCCTGCCAGTACTGTGAGGCAACCTTCTTTACTCTTCTTCATTTGCTTTGTACATGTCAAGAATCTTTAAGGGAGTTTTTATTAAGTAGCATACTTCTGTTTCAACATAAACTCCTCAGCTCTAGCGTATTTCAGTAGAGTTAGGAAACGTATCCTGGCATTTTCTTTCCCAGGTATCCCTCTATAGCTTTCAATTGTCAGCAGCTTCAATATGTTGCTACACCAGTTTGTTAAAACTCTCAGGCTGTTTTGGAGTAGGAATAATTAACCAGCAGCTAAAAAGTTAAAATTACTTCCTTTGCCAGTGATTATATTGGTCTGTTCTTTTACAGTTGCACAGGAATGTCACAATTTAGACATCTATTTGACAGCAACAGCACTATATGGAGGGAAGATAAGAAATGACGTACCTAGACCACCTTATGTAAGCCCACAGATAATCTGTTTGCCTTACAGGCCTGCACAATACAGGAATGTTCCCACCACTCCGGGGGCTGTGTTGCATCCAAGTCAAACACAAGCCACAGAAACAGTCAAACTTTGCTTTCTCTGGATGAAAATATTGAAAGTGAGCGTAACATGACTGGCTTAGGCTGCAGCTTACCCCCTCTGAAGGGGCATGAGCTTCCTGCCTGGCTGCTCTGTTTTTACGGAACATACAATAATTTAGTTGACACCCATGCCTCACCATCAGGTTTGTTGACAGATAAGCACGCACACAAAGTGCATAAATCTTGGGGTGTTTTTGGAAACCAGATTACTTACGTTCATCTGCACCTGCTATATTCAGAAGTTTGACATAGTCAGTAGAGTCATCTCTTTACTTCTTCAGAAATGACAGGTACTACAAGAATGACAATAAGCCACCAGAGACTACGTTACATCTACACTTTTGACTGAGGTGATGCTGTCATACATAACAAAAGCACTCTGTAAGCATTCAGCAGTAATACATACATAAGAAACATAGGAATCAAGATGCAGGTGCATAGCTAAGATGTAGTTAATTTTTCCATCACCTACAAAAAACTTTTTTTAAGCATGCTCCCCGTTTATACTTTGCTATTTTTTATTTTTATTTAATTCCTTTTTTTCCCCTTTTTCTTATACTTATTGTGAAGATACTGCTATATGCTATTTTTGTATTAGGAATTTCCCTTTTTATCACTGTATTGCATTGGACCTACACTGTGTTGTCCATTTACAGGCTGTAGTCCTCACATTTCTCTTGCTTATCTAGACATCCATGGATACTTTGAAAAATTATTTGCAACAGACACCAGTAGGTGAGAACATGATATAGAATCACAGAACGGTTTGGGTTGGAAGGGACCTTAAAGACCACCTGGTTCCAGCCCCCTGTCACGGGCAGGAACACCTCCCACCAGACCAGGTTACCCAAACCCCCATCCAGCCTGGCCTTGAACACCTCCAGGGATGGGGAATCTGCAGCTTCTCTGCAAAGGGATATAAAAACTTGTAGTAGGCCTAATGACACAGCTGGAAAAAAAAACAGGTTTTCAGGTGTACAGCTGTAGTGGTCCTAATGGACCACAGAACTCATGTGCCCCACATCTTGTCTGCTTTTTGTACTTACATCAGATGTTTTACCAGAAGTTGTTGCCTTACTGTATCCTCAGATCTTCATAGTTAGCCTACCGTAAGATACTCCATTGCCCAACGGATGCTGCACTCTCACTGCTGGTGTTTGCCAGACTTGAACAGGAATTTGTGACGTATTGATTCCTCTGGTTTACTTTTGCTAATTTTAGAAATGAGTCATTCAAATGTTAATTTGGAAAAATAAATAAGTAAAGGCAAAAGTTTCAAGGGCAAAAAATTTCCAGAAAGCCGTGTGTCAGGTTACTGAAATCTAGTTCACGTACTTGGCAAAGCAGCTGTGATTTGCCCAGCTTCTCATAAGGTGAATTGCGCCTGTTCACTCACTTAAGTCTAATAATTTCTAAGATATGCTTTTGCATGGCAGATGACCACACACAAATTCTGTGTACAACCAGAGTGCATGAGCTCAATTCCGACAAATAAAATCTGACCAAAAGGGACCAAGTGAACTAACAGAAAAAAAGTGGCCAAACTCCATCAGTACCAGTTCCCACTGTGCCCTCCCTGAAAACCATAAGCAAGCTTGGCCAGGGAGGCCGTGTAATTGCAGATCTGTTGCATCCATTATAAGGCTTCCTGTTACTCTCTGTGTACCCAGATCTCTGTTCACTCTAGAGAACTATGTTGTGATGGAGAAGAGGTGACTGATGTATGTTATTTAACTCTTATTTACTACTACAGAGTAACATTTTCAGTTCCTGTATTTTTCGCAGACAGAAAGAAAATAGTAGAGCTTGCAAAGAAAACATTTTTACCAGCAATGCATGTTGTGAAATCACAGAAGATGCTTGTTCTTATGCTAAGCAACACACATGTGCCTTGAAAAATTAAATATATAGTCCAGACTCTCTTCATGAACCCAGCATGCTATAAGCTATTTGGATAGAAGGCATGATTAACCGTCTCCCCAGCAAGGCCTGTTCTCAGCCCCTGCTAAAATACTGTAACATCACGGCAAGTTTCTTTAAAGGAAAGGAGCTTAGCACAGATGCCCAGTTTTGTAACATTGTTTGCAATCATAATACCATTTCTCCTGCAGATGTTTCCTGAAACTGATTTCACAAAAAAATTCTGTTAGGATTTTTTTCCATGCTTCATTACTCTACCAAAATAACATTCAAAGGTTGAAATCGACACAAAAACAGAAGAAGAATATACGTTAGAGTTTAGAAAATAGTAGTAAGCAAAATTCAGCTGATACAGTAAATACATATGCAAATAAGGATTTTTTTTGTCTTAAAATTACTCTGTAAGGAATTCATTTTGTTTTTGTCTTACAATTACTCTTTGTACACTTCTACAGCCAACGCTTTATGCTGCTGATACTGCAGTCAAAAACAAAACTGTTCAACGCAACTTTCAACGCAACTGTTTAACGCAACTTTCAACGCAAGCAGGACTGTTGGAGGTGAATAAATAAAGTATTTTCTGTAACTCACATAAAATGTTCAGAACTAACAACCGACTGAACACTGAGTTGGAAAATATGGGAGTTTACATCTAATTTGTATAGTCCTACATATAGTGCAGGTGTGTGGCAGTTGCAAGAGCTTGGTACTTCTAAGGTGTTTTTTTTTTTTCCTGTTTTATTACTTATTATTAAAACTGTGCCTATAAAACCTATAAAATGAAAACCTATACAGTGAATTCACCTGGATCTACCAAACAGAAACCGTACCTTTGTGAGAAATACAAACTACTTGCAATAAGTCATGGAGTAGCAACAGTGTGAGCCAGTTGTGGCCATGTAAACATCACCATTAGCTCTTCTGCCATTTTTTCCTCAAATATCTAGCAAATATATTGGCCCACTGTTGCTGAAAGTAGGCAGAGATTATAATTTTATTCTTCCCAAATTATATGTTACATCTTGTCTCAGTGACCAAACTATAAAACTACTGCCTACTTCATTTCACGTTCTCTGGAATTCATAACTATCAGACCTTCACTTTTTCAACACATTTTCAGCAATGCAAAAAGCTGTGACATACTGGTACTTAAGGATAAAGATAATGGAAAACTATTTTGAATTTGTAATTAAATGTAAATAACCACAGCCAATTTAAAAACTTGCTCACAAAAATAGTTTCCCTGACCTTAATGCTTGTCTCCATACTCCAGGAAAGGAATATTCCCCTTTAATAGAGTGAATATGAGACAAACCTGGGTTAACGGATAGATGAAAAATAGAATCCTAGTTCCAGCACATGAAATGCACATGAAATCAGGGGAATACTCATGTTTCTCCACAAAAATACAAACTTTTACGAGCCTGCAAGTGAACTACAGCCATGCAGATAACTGTTGGGAACCAAAGGTTGATTGTTTCTGAGCTTTTTTTTTTTTTTTTTTAAAAAAAAAAAAGCACTTAAAAGGAACTGAAAAGAAGCAGCAGTAAGTTTTAGATCAGTTCCCATACCTATTGGCAAAGCAAAGCTTCACAAATTCAACTGATGCAATATAAGAGCTTTCAACCCCTCAGCTGCCAACCACTATGCCCTAAGGAACCAGTAAATACTTAATAAATAATAAAATAGAATTAGCTGATCTATCAGATCTATCAGTAAGCAGACACTGGAAGGGATGGTCCTACCCTCTCTTTCTCTCTGGATGTGTGACCTGGCCTCTTCCCCTGATCAGATTGAGTGATGGAGCAGCCATAATGTGTGTCAGCTCAGCGGGCTGCTCTGGCAGAAAACTATCCATAAAAAATAAATAAATAAAACAGTTCAAGTACCTTGTGAATTGATTTACCATGCAGCTTCAGGATTGCTATGGGATGGGGAACAAGGAAGAGAGGGAGTTAGAGGACCGCCTCTTGAGGCCACTCAGGATTTCCTTAGCCCAGCTGTGAGGTAAACCTGCACCTGGAAGGTCCTGTGGGCTTCCACTTCCTTTCACCTTACTCTGCTTAGCAGGACAAAAGCAGCCGGCCACATTTGTATGATTTTGTCCCCTTTCTCCAAAGCCCCCTCTCCTGTGTTGCCCCACACGATGATGTCTCCAACACACCGCAGGTGTTGAGGAGAAATATTTCTTCTCTGATAGCACGAGGGCTATCAGAGGGGGGCAGCAAAGGGGGGGTGGGGGGGTACCGCATCCCCGGCCCCTGGGAACTTGACCCCGAAGCCAGGGCCAGACGCCGGGGTGCTGCAGGGCAGGGCGGGGGGGGGTGGAAACGTCGGGCCCCCCCCCCGGCCCTGCCCCCCCCCGGAGGGGTCTGGCAGCAGAACAAAGGCGGCGGCCGGGAGGCGGCGCGGGGGGGCCCCGAGGGGCTTCCCACGGGGGCGAGGGAGGGGGCTCGGGAGCCCCCGGCCCATCCCCGGGCCGCGGGGTCGCTGTGGTGGGGGCTGGGGGGGGGGTCCCAGAGTCCCCCCCCCCCGGTCCCTCCCCCTCAGGTCCCTCCTACCCAAGCCCCGCCCCTCCAGTCAAGCCCCGCCCCAAATTCCAATCGATGACGTCACCGCCCAAGAACCCCCCCCCTTACCGACTTGCAACCGGCAGCGGGGGGGGGCTCGTCTCAGATCGGCGTCATCTCAACCCCTGAGCCCTCCTCTCAACCCAACCCAACCCCTGAGCCCTTCTCCCAACCCCTGAGCCCTTCAGGTCGTATTTGGGGAGGGAGGGAGCGGCTGATGTGGAACTCGATCACCCGCCCGAGCACAAGCACCACGCAGACACCAATTCTTATCAAGAAGATTTATTCCTTATTTATTCCTTCTCCGGCTCTTCCGTCCCCTTCCGCCGCAGGAACTCACTTCGGTACCGCTGTCCGGCACGGGGTCACGGAGCTCCGGAGCTGGCGCCTGGCTGTGGGATGAGCCTTCTGCTGCGGCTGCCGTGGAGGGGAGAACTCCTCTCCTAAAGTCCTGCAGCTCCCTCAGCAGCCTGAGGCACTGCTCCTTGTCCCCAAAGACATACACGTCGTTTCCCAGAGCCAGAGGAAACTTGAGTTCAGGGCACTCGTCTGGACCCTCCGTGGGTTGGCAGCCGTGGCGAGGTGAACGGCTTTTCAGTTCGGGTGATTCTTGCCCCAGGGACTGCGGGATGAAGGACACGTGCCGTGCTCCCGATTCTTCGCTCCCATCTACAGAGCCCTCGTCCGAGGAAAGGCAGCACCCAGGGATGTCGAGGGTGACACCTGACGTCGAGGAACTTGCGTAGATGATGGTTGACTTTTCCGAAGCGTCAGAGCCGTCTTCGTGGTTCGTGACGTTCCGGGCCTGTGCTGTGGGAGCTGTCGTCGCCTGGGGCAGTTCTGAGACGATCCAGTTGGAATTTTTTCTTTTCTCCAGTTCGAGTCCTTGCGAGAGCAGCTCACATTGCTGCCTTTGCTGCTGACACCGCTGCTCGGACTGTGTCAGCTGCGCTCGTAACGCTTGCAGCTCTTCCTCATGTGCCCTTTGTTGCTCTGCCCAAGCCTTCTGCCAATGCTTCACCTCCTCCTCTTTCTTCTGCAGCATCAGCTTTGTTTCCTCTAGCTCCGTCTCCCGTTGTTGCATTATTTTGGCCAGTTGAGTCGTGTTCTGAAATTCACAACTGACATACTGCAGGACTTTTACGAGCTGTTTAGCATTTCGCTGCTCTGACACTTGCAGGACTTCCTGCTTCAGAGCAGCGTTTTCAGCCTCAACCTCCTTTATCCTCTCATTCTGCTTGCGGAGCTGAGAGTTTTCCTGGTCGCGTGTGGCTTTTTCTTTCAGCATCTGTGCCAGATGCTCTTTGAGCTCCTCGCTCCTGTTCTTCAGCCGAGAGCGTTCCAGGTCCCGTTTCTTCTGCAGCTGAAGCTTCTCCATCGCCTCCTTTTCAATCAGCTGCTGGTCGACCTGCTCCGTCTTTGCAGCAGCATTTTCAGATCTTGAGGCAAACTCTTTCAGCTGCCTGACTCTTTCCCTCACCTCCTTGGTCAGGAGGCCCACCACGCTGATGTCCTCGATGAGCCTCCGTGCCGTCTCCCTGGCTCCCAGCAGGGAGCCCTCGTCCTCCGGAAGGCAGGCCTCCTCCTGAAGGAGCCCGCATCGCCTCCCCGGCTCCTGCAGGGCGTTGAGCAGTTTGGCTTTCTGCTCCAGAAGCTGTCCGCCTCCGCTGCCGGGGGGGCAGGGCTCTTGCTGCCCTGAGACCTGAACCCCCACGTGGCGCTGGGCCGCGGCCTTGTCCCCGTCGTGGGAGGCAGGCGCCCTGCACTCGGCCTTCTTCACCACCTCCTTGTAGAAGAGCCTTCTCTGCAGGCTCAGCTTCTTCTTCAGGGCCAGGATCTGGGCGGCGGCGTCCCGCTGCCGCTGGAGCAGCTCCTGCTCCCGGCGCCGCTCGGCCTCCTTCTCCTGCAGCAGCTGCCGGAGCTCCGCCGCCCGCTGCCTCCGGCTCTGCTCCTCGAGCTGCTGCAGCTCCCGCGCCCGCTCCTGCTCCCATTTGGAGCGTAGCTGCTGGGCCAGGAGCTGCCGCTCCTGCTCTGCCCTCTTCTTCATCTCACGGGCCTCGGTGTTGAGGCGCCGTTGCAGCTCCTGGGAGCGGAGACGCTCGGCCTGCAGCTGGGCCCGCAGCGCCTCCAGCTCCTGCCTGTGCTCCTGGTGCTGCACAGGGCCCCGACGGGATGAGGGCTGACCACGAGCCACGGGCCCCTGGCCATCACCACCGCCGGTCATGGTTTCAATAACCACTACTAATAACTAATAACTAATAATAATACTAATAACCACTACTAATAACCACTACTACTAACTGGCAATAATAACCAGAAATAACTGGAACTCGGTGAACGGTCACCAAACGCTGCCAGCAATCGCCACCAGCAATCGCACGGCCTGGGCCTGAGAGGGACAGCAGGCTCTGAGCCCCCAGCAAACACCAGCACCGCACAGCAGCAGAGGCAATCCCTACTGCTGGCCCTGTGGGCGCGAGCGGGGCCTTATATGCTGTGCCCTGGCTGTGACGTTATAAGGGAGGGATGACGTCGTAAAGGCAGGATGCCGCCACATGACCTTCTATGGCGCGTCTGCGCCCCAACGCCCCTGTTATAAATGGCTCAGGATTCAAATTAGGATTAAATAAAAAAATTGGATTTATTAAAAGAATATAAAGGAATAGAGGTAAGCAAACAGCGCTGGGTGCACCGGGAGTCTCTGCTCCACCAGGACGCACACCAGTTACATCAAGCAGCTGATTTTTATGCACCTAGACTAATACATATTCATTACTACTTCTAAAAAAATAGATTATTATAACTAGCTTCCGGGGTCCAGTCCCTCCTACTGGAGCATGCGCATCAGTCTCCTCTGGGGGTCTCTAGGGGTCTTTCATGCTGAAGGCTCGTAGTCTTCCTCTCACCCTTTGTACTTACTCGGCACTATTCCAAGTTTATGGAACACTCTCTGTACACTCTCCACAGGTCTTGTCTCCCAACCGTCCTTCAGCTTCTTTTTTCTTCCTCTTAATCTCTTGGCCCCCCTGGCCAGATACCAAGGATCTCATAACAGTCACTAGTTGTTACCAGTTGTTCTGAAACTCCCAGACATCAAACACAAACAGCTTTCTTATTTGACGCTTCACGAGTAATTAAAACATTCTTCCCCAGCCATTCACAGACACATCTATAGCAGTGTTAAGTTAATCTCGAAGAAGACAGGAAAAAAGGCTGTAACTGTTAGAAATAGAAGTCCGGAATAACAAAAGCAAACAGGTTCACAAATTTAAGGAGTGTTTTCTGAAGACGTGATAAATTGACTAGAATGAGGGGGAGACTGGGACACACTGCATCTGTGGTTCAAGAACTAAATTGCCAGTGCAGGGCCCAGAGGCAGACAGGATTCAAACAGAATTATTCTTTATGGACACAAATTTATGGACACGAATTGGAATTGTTAAAACATTCCTCACAATCCCTTATCTTCTTTTTAATATCCCCAATTCGTGTCTCTTCTGTTATTAATAACTGGATTTCATCAGTTTGTTCTTGGAGGGTCCAATCCTTAAGCATCATAATTGACATATTCCCTTCCTTTTTTAAAGAAGTTATTACCAATGTACTATTTATCACCCGGCGTATTGATAATGTAAAACAAGGTATCATACAAGGTACAAATAATAACGTCATTACACCACATAACAATAAAAATAACACTCTTTTAACCCATGGTCCACCAGGCAGCCATGAAAATAAATCCCATTCCATATCCTTCCAGGTTTGTGTTTGCTCGCTCACCTCCCCCCTCTCCTTCTCTGGGATGGGAGAGAGAAATGGGAAAGTGAAGCCTGTGAGTTGAGATAACAAGAAAATAATAATAATAATAATAATAACAATAATAATGATGATAATATTACTACTAGTAATAATGTATACGAAACAAGTGATGCACAATGCAATTGCTCACCACCTGCTGTCCGATGCCCAACCCAACCCCGAGCAGTCCGGCCCTCCTCCCAGCCTGCCTGCTGGCAGGACAGTGAGAAGCTGAATTTGGCTTGGTCCTTGGCTTGGTGTAAACACTGCTCTGTAACAATTAAAAACAATTAAAACATCAGCATATTATTAACATTCTTCTCATCCTAAACCAGAACATAACATTCTATCAGCTACTAGGAAGAAACACCCTTTTTATCAATCTTTAAACAGCAATTACTAAAGCTAAATTTTCCACAGACTTCTCCTTCTTGTGCTAGTAAATAATCCAAAGTTAGGCTATTTTGATACAAAGCAGTTCTCATCACTTATAACTATTTCTATTACAGCTAATAACCTAATTATTCTATTAAGTATATATACTGGGGTCCTATAGTCCCACGATCTGTCTGCTGCCCACGTATCTGGATCATAATAGGCAAACACCTTCAGGGTTGATTCAGGCTTGTGTTACCATTCGGCCTGTCAGGGTGATCCAGCTCCTGGAAAACGAATCACAATTTTATATAGGTTAAAAAAAAGGGTCTGATGTTATTTTCTCAGGACAACCTGACCTTAGTGTGGGAGAAGTCCAGTCGAGGCCCTCTCACTCGGCAGTCAATACCCATAGGGGTTGCTTCCCTCGGTAGACCATACACACCGCAGTGGAGGGTCCTGCCCTGGTCTTGCCTTCTCCCTTTCCTCCCTTCAGGCTTGTCCCCTTTATTTGGCATCCTTAATTCATGCAGAGCCTGCAGAGCCTCGTTGCCAGAATATTAGTTCTTCCTTAGCTTGAGTTTCAGTTTCCCAGGAGTGGACTCAACCCTCCAAGTTTCAGTAGTTACTGGTCCTTTTATTCTGGATGCATGGGTCCCTTTCTGCAGTTCTCACAGCTGTTTCAGTAGTCAGTAAAACAAGGTACAGTCCCTCACACCGAGGGTTCAGTGATTCTTCCCTCCCGTGGCTGCTTGTTGAAACACTTTCTTTTTTATCTTCTGACAAGTTAAATAACAGTTATCTAATTTGCTTCGCCGTATGGCCCTTTTCAGGTTCCCGTAGCAGGATTCATCTGATAGCCTTTCAGGTTGATACAGATTTGACTACAGATACCAGGGTTTTGGCATTCATCACTATCTCCACAGTTTCCCAGCTGGACAGTCACATTCATTTTTGTTGCATTCCTTCAGGGGCTCATCACCCCAGTCCTTGCAATCTCTCTGCTGGTTACACACTTTATTGATATCTATGCACACAAAGTCAGATTCAGTACACATCTTCTTCACACAAGCACTCTCATCACTGCCATCTGAGCAGTCTTCACATTTTACTCTAGCACCGTTGGCAGCAGTGCACAGTCAGGCGAAGGCGAGCAGCAGGCAGAGCACCCCGCACCGTCACCTGTGTCACTTATACTACTCCTATTACCCATGCTGTTAGTGTCAGTGGCATCCTCCTTGTACCGTTTCTGTCTTTGTCTCCCCCCTTTTCTTTTTGTCACTGGCCATTCACCACAAATGGATGAGACACATGATTACTAGTTAGGAAAGAGAGTGTAACGTCTGCTATACGGCTGCAGGCAGTGCCAGCTGCAGCCTTAGGTTTGTGAAAGAGCCTGCCGGTGGCCATTTGGCAGTGTGATCTGCGTCTCTGCACTCCTGCCCTGCGATAGAGCTAAGTCGTCATTAGTAATAGTTATAACACCGATCTGGGGACGAATAGTCTTTTGTGCATTGCAAGATAAACCTTTTATAAAAAGAATGCCAGAGTGAAGCAGCACAGCCGCTGCTGCCGCTGCCTCCGTGGTTATGTCAGACAGGCTGCAGGGTCCTGATGTCCGTCCCTCTGCTCTGTGCCAACTCGCCTCACGGTGAGGGTCAGCTACCGGTGTCCACTGACGCCTCTGGTCTCCCGTAGCAACTCGATCTCGGATGTTCTGCAATTACTTCAATTTCCCCGCGTTTTGCAGCTTCTGTCAGGTCTATTCTGTGTCTCTCAGAGCCGTCCGTGGCTCTGCAGCATCTCTCAGGGCTCTCTCCGTCCAGCGGTAGTCCCTCCGTAGTGTCTCGGGCCTCCCAGCGCCGCTCCGGTCTCTCGGCGCCGCTCCGGTCTCTCGGCCTGTTCAGGTCTCAGCGAGTCCAGGTCTCGGCCTGTGCGGGCCTCATATGTTGCAGGAAGCATGTCATGTCATGCTCCTGCCTTTTTCTTGTCACAGTCAAAACATTTAAGAGCAAAAATAGGATACACAAGATACACAAGATACACCGGGCCCATATATTAGGCACCACCACTCAAAACTTGGATAAAACAGCACTTCTTTTCAGTCTGTCAAGCGCTTCGTTCGTCTCTGCCCACTCCCCTTGCGGAGAGTACGGAACAACGGATCGGAACTCTGCACTCGCTTTGCAGCAACGCTGCGTCTCACTCACACAGCACACTCGCACACGGAGGCCTCCAGCACATCTCATTCATACCACAGGAATATAATTTAGAATGATAACCAACCAAATAAGTATTGTCTCTGACTGTGTTCTTCGTGAAGTGACTTGTAACACTTTGTTTCAAACCCTTACATTTACACAAATACTTTCAACACAAAATACATACATAAAAACACATACAATTATTAACACTCCAGTTAGTATCCCTCCAGCAGCTGAAAACATACCGTTTGTCTGCAGTTTCAGGAGATCTTTGCTCCTGCGGTGAGCAGCTGAGAGTGGAGTCCCCTCCGAGCAAAACGCTCAGGGTGCACCTAGGGGCGTCCACGCTGCAGCCGATCCCGCAGCCGAGCAGAGTGTCTCCTGCCTGGCTCACCAAAATGACTCTCAGAAAGCTGACTCCACAATCAGTAAGATTGTAAAGTAGGTATGTTTACTCAGTTCCGTGCAGCACGGGGCGGGTAGTCCCACCAAAGTCGTGCAGGCCTAACGTGACAAATTGCTTTAGTAAAAAGTTACATATACATAAACATTCCTATACATATACATAACCTGTCCCTTTATGAACAGTCCTCCTTATTTTAGACCCCTTGATTAAAGTCTGAACCATGAGGTTGTTTTTGATCTGATTCTCAGGGCCCGAGAGGCTCCTGTTATCTGGAGGTATAAGCGCAGCACAGCACAGTAGCACATATTCATTCTTAATCAATTGCTCTCTAATTTCTAATTCCAATGTTTCAGCTTGCTCTTTTCTGGATCCACGGGTATTCTACTATTAATGTTCAAAGCCTGACAGACCCCGTCCTCCGTGGATCAAAATACATGGGGTCTTAAGGGTTCCTTTGGTCATTCTATCATAAAATACTGGATCATTTTCAATTTACTCTTTAATTTTCTGGGGCCCCTATTGTTCCAATTTCTAATCATTATTCATAATGGACTTTTTGGTCATATATCTGGTAATTTGCTCCCTTTCTGGTTCTTGGTCTTCACACACCCCTGACGTCATAAAGGAATGATGACGTCATATGACCTTAGCTGGCGGGTCTGTGCCCCAACGCCCCCGGCAACAGCCTCAGCACCAGGGGCGCGGAGGAGGGAGGTGAGGGGCTGGGAACCCGTGCAGGCATCACGCAGCCGGCAGCGGTGGCCGGTTCGGAGCTGCTCCTTTACTGAGCGCGTCCACAGGGACCTGATGCCCTCCGTCTTTCCCGTTTATTACTAAATAAAGGTCTGTTCCAGCGCACGTCCTTTCACCTTCCTCTGCTTAGCAGGACGAAAGCAGCCGGCCACATTTGTATGATTTTGTCCCCTTTCTCCAAAGCCCCCTCTCCTGTGTTGCCCCACGCGATGATGTCTCTGATTAAGGAGGTATTGGGGAGGCATTGGGGAGGCAAGGACAATCCCCAGACATGGACCGTATATCTCGAAACAAGACACTGGAACTCATGATAAGGAAGCGGCAGACGGACAGAGAAACAAATGTAAGGACTATAAATCTCAAAATTGGACATTGGAATTCATTATAAAGATACAACAAACGGAAGAATTGGCAACAACCAGCTCTCACAATTAAGAAACGTGCCAATTCAGCAGATTCCTGACCAAAGGTGAAAAGTACACTGTGAGGAAGACTCGGGGTCTTCCTCCCAAAGACCCCTGCCCACAATTCTTGGGAGGCTCTACGCAGGCGCAAGGTGCCAAAAGGCTAATTAGCATGAGAAGCGAGGGAAGGCGGGGATAGGTAATGCATATGTATAGGCGCTTGTAGAATATTGATAGATTGATGGTATAAATTCAAGACTGCTTTCCGCTTTGGGTATGCACGATAGGTGGAGAGATCCCCCGTGCATCCAGCGCTGCAATAAAGAATATACCACTTAAAGGAATTTTGGCTTCGATCTTTGAATCACTTGTGGTGGTTTTACTCAGGTGGGCAGCCAAGCTCCACCACAACCGCTCTCTCACTCCCCCTCTCCTCAGAAGGAGGGGGAGAAAATACAACACAGAGAACTCGAGGTTTGAGATGAGAAAGGTTTAATTAAAGGGAAAGGGAATGGGAAGGAGAAACAGATACAAAAGAAACAATCAGTCCGCGCGGAAGCACAGAGAGAGAGAAAAAAAATTACTCTCTACTTCCCATCAGCGAGCGGTGTTCGGCCACGTCCTGGGAAGCAGGGCCTCAAACGCGTAGCGGTTGTTCAGGAGGAACAGCCCCCTCCCCCACGAGAGCCCCCCCTTTTATTGCTGAGTGTGACATCAGGTGTTATGGAATATCCCTTTGGTTGGTTTAGGTCAGCTGCCCCGGCAATGTCCCCTCCCCATCACTTGCCCACCCCCACCCTGCTGGCTCTTGGGGGCTTAGGAGTCCTGATGCTGTGCCAGCACTACGCAGCAATAGACACAACACTGGAGTGATATCAGTGCTGTTCCAGCTACGAGTGCAGAGCACAGCACTGTGCGGGCTGCTGCAGGGAAAAGGTGACTCCAGCTCAGACAGACCCAACACAACTTCCACCCCTTATTCCATAACATTTGTGTCACAATCAGGTACAGTTTAGTATATAGATGTTCTCATCACCATTGTTTTCTGTCCATTGAAGCATTTTTATGTCTGTACTTCTCTTTATTCTATAGGTCTTTTCCCAAAATGCTCATAAAAACTGTTGATGGTTTCAGCTTCATCTGTTAAAGTGGTCACTCAGGACATGCGAAGTTGGTTTTCTTGACACGAGCACCAGCTTAGCTCACATCACTGTTGCACTTGCCCGGTTCCTTGCAAAGTTGACCTGTCATTGGTTCTGCAGTGTCCTCCTACAACACATAACTTGGATAACAGATTAATTTTCTCCCAGTGTTAAATCTCCTTGTGGCACACACTTGATATCCCCATCTTTCTGCATTACCCACCAGGTATACCCTGGTCCTTGGGCAAAGACAATCCCACGAGTGGGTTTGCCTTTTCCCATGGCAGGGGCAACCCACACTGCCTTCCCCATCCACTTCCCCACATGCACTACAGGGACTTTAGCTTCTCCCACAGTGTGTAGGGGTTTTGTTTTAGCAGGACCAGGACGGCTTTCAGACCCCCTGTTGTTAACTAGCCAAGTGGCCTCTGGTAGATTTATATCCCAATGTTTCCATGTCCCAGCACCCAATGCTCGCAGCATAGTTTTTAACAGTCCATTGTACCTCTCAACCTTCCCAGAGGCTTGTGGGTGATAAGGGATGTGGTACACCCATTCAATGCCATGTCTCTTGGCCCAGGAAGTGATCAAATTATTTCGGAAGTGACTCCCATTGTCGGACTCAATTCTTTCTGGTGTACCATGTCGCCACAACACTTGTCTTTCCAGGCCCAAGATAGTGTTTCGGGCCGTGGCATGGTTTACTGGATATGTTTCCAGCCACCCAGTAGTTGCTTCTACCATGGTGAGTATGTAACGTTTACCTTGGCGGGTTTGTGGAAGTGGTCCGATGTAGTCAATCTGCCAGGCCTCACCATAACGAAATCCAAGCCATCTCCCTCTATTCCAGGGAGACTTTACCCTCATGGCTCGTTTGATTGCAGCACAGGTCTCACACTGATGGGTAACCTGTGTGATGGCCTCAATGGTCAGGTCCACCCCTCGATCACGAGCCCATCTGTAAGTGGCATCCCTCCCCAGATGTCCTGATGTTTCATGGGCCCATCGAGCTACAAACAGCTCACCCTTACGTCCCCAGTCCAGGTCCACCTGAGCTATTTCAATTTTTGAAGCTCTGTCTACTTCTTCATTGTTCTGATGTTCTTCGGTAGCACGATTCTTAGGCATATGGGCATCTACATGACGTACCTTTACAGCCAGGTTTTCTACCCGAGCAGCAATATCTTGCCACAGGGTAGCAGCCCAGATAGGTTTACCTCTGCGCTGCCAGTTGTTCTGTTTCCATTGTTGCAGCCACCCCCACAGCGCATTTGCCACCATCCATGAGTCAGTATAGAGATATAGTACCGGCCCCTTTTCTCTTTCAGCAATTTCTAGGGCCAGTTGTATAGCTTTCACTTCTGCATACTGACTCGACTCACCTTCCCCTTCCATGGCCTCCACAACTTGTCGTGTGGGACTCCACACAGCAGCTTTCCACTTCCGATGGCTCCCTACCACACGGCAGGATCCGTCAGTAAACAACGCATACTGCTTTCTGTCTTCTGGCAACTCATTGTATGGTGGTGCCTCTTCAGGACGAGTTACTTCTTCTGTTGGTGCTCCGAAATCCCTGCCCTCTGGCCAGTCCATAATCTCTTCCAGGATTCCTGGGCGGTTGGGTTTTCCCATTCGAGCCCGCTGTGTAATTAACGCTACCCATTTACTCCACGTAGCATCGGTTGCATGATGTGTAGTGGGGATTTTCTCTTTGAACATCCAATGTAACACAGGTAGCCGTGGGGCCAAGAGAAGTTGTGCTTCTGTACCAACAACTTCTGAAGCGGCTCGAATCCCCTCATATGCTGTTAATATTTCCTTTTCAGTTGGGGTGTAATTGGCTTCTGATCCTCGATAGCCCCGGCTCCAGAACCCCAAAGGTCGGCCTCGAGTTTCTCCTGGGGTCTTCTGCCAGAGGCTCCAGGTGAGCCCATGCTCCCCAGCTGCAGTGTACAGTATGTTTTGCACAGCTGGTCCAGTACGGACAGGCCCAAGGGCTACTGCACGAGCTATTTCTTGTTTGAGTTGTTCAAAGGCCTGTTGTTGCTCAGGGCCCCACTCAAACGAGTTCCTCTTCCGAGTTACTCGATATAGAGGACTCACAAGCTGACTATAACCGGGCACATGCATTCTCCAAAATCCCACAAGACCTAGGAAAGCTTGTGTTTCTTTTTTGCTAGTTGGCGGAGACATAACTGTTATTTTGTTGATCACATCCGTTGGAATGTGGCGACGTCCATCCTGCCATTTTACCCCCAAGAACTGGATTTCCTGTGCAGGTCCTTTGACCTTATTCTGTTTAATGGCAAAGCCAGCTTTCAAGAGAATTTGAATTATTTTCTTCCCTTTCTCAAAAACTTCTTCTGCTGTATTACCCCATACAATGATATCATCGATGTACTGCAGGTGTTCAGGAGCGTTCCCCTGTTCCAGTGTTGTCTGGATCAGTCCATGGCAAATGGTAGGGCTGTGTTTCCACCCCTGGGGCAGTCGATTCCAAGTATACTGAATGCCCCTCCAAGTGAAAGCAAATTGTGGCCTGCATGCTGCTGCTAGAGGGATAGAGAAAAATGCATTAGCAATATCGATTGTAGCATACCACTTGGCTGCCTTTGACTCTAGTTCGTACTGGAGTTCTAGCATGTCTGGCACTGCTGCACTTAGTGGTGGTGTGACTTCATTCAGGCCCCGATAGTCCACTGTTAGCCTCCACTCGCCATTGGACTTTCGCACTGGCCATATAGGACTGTTAAAAGGTGAATGAGTCTTGCTGATCACTCCTTGGCTCTCCAGATGGTGAACTAACTCATGGATAGGAATCAGGGAGTCTCGGTTGGTGCGATATTGCCGCCGGTGCACAGTTGTAGTCGCAATTGGCACTTGCTGTTCCTCAATCCTCAGCAGTCCTACAGCAGAAGGGTCTTGTGAGAGACCAGGCAGGGTAGACAGCTGCTTAATCTTCTCTGTGCTCAAGGCAGCTATGCCAAAAGCCCACCGGTACCCTTTTGGATCCTTGAAGTATCCTTTCCTGAGGTAGTCTATGCCGAGGATGCACGGAGCCTCTGGGCCAGTCACGATGGGGTGCTTTTGCCACTCCTTCCCAGTTAGACTCACTTCAGCTTCCAATATGGTTAGCTCTTGGGATCCCCCCGTCACTCCAGAGATAGAGATGGGTTCTGCCCCTTGGTGGCCTGATGGCATTAGGGTACACTGTGCGCCTGTGTCCACTAAAGCTTTATATTTTTGCGGTTCCGGTGTGCCAGGCCATCGAATCCACACAGTCCAGTAAATCCGGTTGTCCCTCTCCTCTACCTGGCCAGAGGCAGGGCCCCACTAGTCTTGGTCGGAGTATCTATCAATTAATTCTTCCAAATGTGAAGCAGAAGTCTCTTCGTCAGGGTCAGGAGTAATACTATTCCTTCTACTGCCTCTGGGGGACTGTTCAACAGAAACTGGAGCAGCAATCCTCTTAGGGGCCCTCTTTGTTGCTGCTGTATCTTTCCGTAGTTCACGTACCCGAGCAGCTAGGGCCGAGGTCGGTTCACCATCCCACTTCCTCATATCTTCCCCATGGTCACGTAAATAAAACCACAAGGTACCTCGCGGTGTGCGTCCTGGATTCTCCCTTGTTTGAGCCGGGGACTGCTGGCGCTTGATGGCCGAAAGATTTTTTTGTTTAGGTGAGGACGAAGCTATGTGTTCATCTAGCCGTTGGGACAGTTTCTCCACAGCTGAAATGCAGCCCCGTACTGGGGCAGAGAGATTTTCTTCATATTTATGAAGTTGATTGGACACGGTGTCCACAGTTGGCCCCATCCCCTCATCCCAACCCATTACTGCCAGTGTGCTGGCATGTGTTAGGGGTGCCGCCCGTACAAACTTCCGCCACATGGATGTTGTGCATTGAACTTCATCGGGGTCTGTAGGTGTCTGGACATTATTTAAATCACTATAAATCATCTCCAGCACAGCTAATTCCCGCAGCTGCTGGAGGCCCTGATCCATAGTGGTCCATTTGTTTACTTGGTAGACAATATCCTCTTTATGGGGATACCTTTCTTTCACAGCTGTTAGGATTCGCCTCCAGAGGCTGATAACTTGTGCCTCTCTTCCAATTACTCTATCAATGAGCCGTTCTCTGGAAAGGGATCCCAGCTGCTTGGCTTCATTGCCTTCTAGCTGTTGGGTATTGGCCCCACTATCCCAGCATCGAAGCAGCCAGGTGAGGATGTGCTCACCTGGATGGCGACTGAAGTCTTTTCGTAGTTCTCGCAGCTCACTCAAGGATAGAGACCGAGTAGTTTCTGATTCATCTATGATTTCAGTCTCTCCTTTGTGATGTTGCCATGATAACGCTGCTTTAGAGCTGCTTGCCTTTTCTTCTTCTCCCTCATCTGTAGGAGGAGCTTCTTCCCGTACTAAACGACCTGATCTCCGTTTCCACTGTTTCGTCTTTACTACAGGGGCGACTGATACCATAGATGGTCGGTCCTCTAGGGTGGTCACAGTTTGTGCTGTCTCATCATCAAATTCAAGAACCTCCCTATTCCCTTGAGGGTGCTGGGCAATGTTAATTGATATTTGATAGGCGTAAGCCAGACCCCAGCAGAGTGCAGCAATCTGGTGGAGTTCTCTAGTATTGCCAGGGTCAGGGCATACGTCTTTCAAACACTGTACCAGTTTTCTTGGGTTTTGTACTTGTTCAGGGGTGAAATTTAGAACCATTGGAGGAGAAAACCGTGATAGGTACCTGCCCAAATCCCCCCACACACCTTGCCACCCACAACTTTGTCTGGGGACAGGTCCTTGGATAATATTCTTAATAAATTGCTTTACCTTGGGGAAGGAGACAAACACAAGACCTAGTAATAGGAGGATAATATCTGACCACGGGTATCCAAGATACTGAAAGGCTGCTGTAATTAGCCCACAGGGAGAAAAGTAGAAGGCACCACACCCGATATTATTCACTGATTGACTGCTAGGGGCAAAAAAGAAGGCGCTGTAATTCTTAATATTTTCAATAAGATAATCTCCAGGAGACCAGGAGGATAACCATGCCGGGCCTGAATACCAAACAAAACTGAAGGCCACTATGTTACAGCACGACACGATAAAGAAAACAAGCACAGACTTCAACACTTTCTCCGATCGGATGTAAAGGAAAAAAGAAAACAGAGAGTAGGCTACATACAACATATCCACACAGAAAAGTATTGCCAGAAAACCGAACATTATGACTATCGATATGTTAGTTGTAAATACTTCAATCAATGCTATTGTTATCTCAACCCTCGAGCCCCACGTTGGGCGCCAAAAAGGACTGTGGTGGTTTTACTCAGGTGGGCAGCCAAGCTCCACCACAACCGCTCTCTCACTCCCCCTCTCCTCAGAAGGAGGGGGAGAAAATACAACACAGAGAACTCGAGGTTTGAGATGAGAAAGGTTTAATTAAAGGGAAAGGGAATGGGAAGGAGAAACAGATACAAAAGAAACAATCAGTCCGCGCGGAAGCACAGAGAGAGAGAAAAAAAATTACTCTCTACTTCCCATCAGCGAGCGGTGTTCGGCCACGTCCTGGGAAGCAGGGCCTCAAACGCGTAGCGGTTGTTCAGGAGGAACAGCCCCCTCCCCCACGAGATCACTGCTCATGTCCCGCAGCCTGAAGGAGATGCCAGCACAGACGCGCTTTGAACCAGGACATTTATTGGGGTAAATCCAGGAACGAGGGGCAGTGGCCTCCCACCGTGTGCTAAGTGGGGGGTGGGAAGGGCCCCTCCACAGCCCCATTCTGCGCAGGGGAGCACGGCCAGGTACACACAAACAGGGACTGCTACTTGCAGGCACAGGGAGAGATTCCCAGGGGACCACGACGCCGGGGGGAGGGGGGCGGCACAGGGAAATCCTGGGGGGGGGATGTGGGGGCTGGGCAGAGTCTCGCTGCTCTCAGGAACCTCCCTGGGGCGGGGGGGGCATCCCTAAACTCCCCTGCATGGGGGGGGGGCACGAGGCGGTGACCCCACTGCAAACCTCAGCCCGGGGGGGGCAGCAAAGGGGGGGTGGGGGGGGTACCGCATCCCCGGCCCCTGGGAACTTGACCCCGAAGCCAGGGCCAGACGCCGGGGTGCTGCAGGGCAGGGCGGGGGGGGTGGAAACGTCGGGCCCCCCCCCCGGCCCTGCCCCCCCCGGAGGGGTCTGGCAGCAGAACAAAGGCGGCGGCCGGGAGGCGGCGCGGGGGGGCCCCGAGGGGCTTCCCACGGGGGCGAGGGAGGGGGCTCGGGAGCCCCCGGCCCATCCCCGGGCCGCGGGGTCGCTGTGGTGGGGGCTGGGGGGGGGGTCCCAGAGTCCCCCCCCCCCGGCCCCTCCCCCTCAGGTCCCTCCTACCCAAGCCCCGCCTCTCCAGTCAAGCCCCGCCCCAAATTCCACTCGATGACGTCACCGCCCAAGCACCCCCCCCCCTTACCGACTTTCCAACCGGCAGCGGGGGGGGGCTCGTCTCAGATCGGCGTCATCTCAACCCCTGAGCCCTCCTCTCAACCCAACCCAACCCCTGAGCCCTTCTCCCAACCCCTGAGCCCTTCAGGTCGTATTTGGGGAGGGAGGGAGCGGCTGATGTGGAACTCGACCACCCGCCCGAGCACAAGCACCACGCAGACACCAATTCTTATCAAGAAGATTTATTCCTTATTTATTCCTTCTCCGGCTCTTCCGTCCCCTTCCGCCGCAGGAACTCACTTCGGTACCGCTGTCCGGCACGGGGTCACGGAGCTCCGGAGCTGGCGCCTGGCTGTGGGATGAGCCTTCTGCTGCGGCTGCCGTGGAGGGGAGAACTCCTCTCCTAAAGTCCTGCAGCTCCCTCAGCAGCCTGAGGCACTGCTCCTTGTCCCCAAAGACATACACGTCGTTTCCCAGAGCCAGAGGAAACTTGAGTTCAGGGCACTCGTCTGGACCCTCCGTGGGTTGGCAGCCGTGGCGAGGTGAACGGCTTTTCAGTTCGGGTGATTCTTGCCCCAGGGACTGCGGGATGAAGGACACGTGCCGTGCTCCCGATTCTTCGCTCCCATCTACAGAGCCCTCGTCCGAGGAAAGGCAGCACCCAGGGATGTCGAGGGTGACACCTGACGTCGAGGAACTTGCGTAGATGATGGTTGACTTTTCCGAAGCGTCAGAGCCGTCTTCGTGGTTCGTGAGGTTCCGGGCCTGTGCTGTGGGAGCTGTCGTCGCCTGGGGCAGTTCTGAGACGATCCAGTTGGAATTTTTTCTTTTCTCCAGTTCGAGTCCTTGCGAGAGCAGCTCACATTGCTGCCTTTGCTGCTGACACCGCTGCTCGGACTGTGTCAGCTGCGCTCGTAACGCTTGCAGCTCTTCCTCATGTGCCCTTTGTTGCTCTGCCCAAGCCTTCTGCCAATGCTTCACCTCCTCCTCTTTCTTCTGCAGCATCAGCTTTGTTTCCTCTAGCTCCGTCTCCCGTTGTTGCATTATTTTGGCCAGTTGACTCGTGTTCTGAAATTCACAACTGACATACTGCAGGACTTTTACGAGCTGTTTAGCATTTCGCTGCTCTGACACTTGCAGGACTTCCTGCTTCAGAGCAGCGTTTTCAGCCTCAACCTCCTTTATCCTCTCATTCTGCTTGCGGAGCTGAGAGTTTTCCTGGTCGCGTGTGGCTTTTTCTTTCAGCATCTGTGCCAGATGCTCTTTGAGCTCCTCGCTCCTGTTCTTCAGCCGAGAGCGTTCCAGGTCCCGTTTCTTCTGCAGCTGAAGCTTCTCCATCGCCTCCTTTTCAATCAGCTGCTGGTCGACCTGCTCCGTCTTTGCAGCAGCATTTTCAGATCTTGAGGCAAACTCTTTCAGCTGCCTGACTCTTTCCCTCACCTCCTTGGTCAGGAGGCCCACCACGCTGATGTCCTCGATGAGCCTCCGTGCCGTCTCCCTGGCTCCCAGCAGGGAGCCCTCGTCCTCCGGAAGGCAGGCCTCCTCCTGAAGGAGCCCGCATCGCCTCCCCGGCTCCTGCAGGGCGTTGAGCAGTTTGGCTTTCTGCTCCAGAAGCTGTCCGCCTCCGCTGCCGGGGGGGCAGGGCTCTTGCTGCCCTGAGACCTGAACCCCCACGTGGCGCTGGGCCGCGGCCTTGTCCCCGTCGTGGGAGGCAGGCGCCCTGCACTCGGCCTTCTTCACCACCTCCTTGTAGAAGAGCCTTCTCTGCAGGCTCAGCTTCTTCTTCAGGGCCAGGATCTGGGCGGCGGCGTCCCGCTGCCGCTGGAGCAGCTCCTGCTCCCGGCGCCGCTCGGCCTCCTTCTCCTGCAGCAGCTGCCGGAGCTCCGCCGCCCGCTGCCTCCGGCTCTGCTCCTCGAGCTGCTGCAGCTCCCGCGCCCGCTCCTGCTCCCATTTGGAGCGTAGCTGCTGGGCCAGGAGCTGCCGCTCCTGCTCTGCCCTCTTCTTCATCTCACGGGCCTCGGTGTTGAGGCGCCGTTGCAGCTCCTGGGAGCGGAGACGCTCGGCCTGCAGCTGGGCCCGCAGCGCCTCCAGCTCCTGCCTGTGCTCCTGGTGCTGCACAGGGCCCCGACGGGATGAGGGCTGACCACGAGCCACGGGCCCCTGGCCATCACCACCGCCGGTCATGGTTTCAATAACCACTACTAATAACTAATAACTAATAATAATACTAATAACCACTACTAATAACCACTACTACTAACTGGCAATAATAACCAGAAATAACTGGAACTCGGTGAACGGTCACCAAACGCTGCCAGCAATCGCCACCAGCAATCGCACGGCCTGGGCCTGAGAGGGACAGCAGGCTCTGAGCCCCCAGCAAACACCAGCACCGCACAGCAGCAGAGGCAATCCCTACTGCTGGCCCTGTGGGCGCGAGCGGGGCCTTATATGCTGTGCCCTGGCTGTGACGTTATAAGGGAGGGATGACGTCGTAAAGGCAGGATGCCGCCACATGACCTTCTATGGCGCGTCTGCGCCCCAACGCCCCTGTTATAAATGGCTCAGGATTCAAATTAGGATTAAATAAAAAAATTGGATTTATTAAAAGAATATAAAGGAATAGAGGTAAGCAAACAGCGCTGGGTGCACCGGGAGTCTCTGCTCCACCAGGACGCACACCAGTTACATCAAGCAGCTGATTTTTATGCACCTAGACTAATACATATTCATTACTACTTCTAAAAAAATAGATTATTATAACTAGCTTCCGGGGTCCAGTCCCTCCTACTGGAGCATGCGCATCAGTCTCCTCTGGGGGTCTCTAGGGGTCTTTCATGCTGAAGGCTCGTAGTCTTCCTCTCACCCTTTGTACTTACTCGGCACTATTCCAAGTTTATGGAACACTCTCTGTACACTCTCCACAGGTCTTGTCTCCCAACCGTCCTTCAGCTTCTTTTTTCTTCCTCTTAATCTCTTGGCCCCCCTGGCCAGATACCAAGGATCTCATAACAGTCACTAGTTGTTACCAGTTGTTCTGAAACTCCCAGACATCAAACACAAACAGCTTTCTTATTTGACGCTTCACGAGTAATTAAAACATTCTTCCCCAGCCATTCACAGACACATCTATAGCAGTGTTAAGTTAATCTCGAAGAAGACAGGAAAAAAGGCTGTAACTGTTAGAAATAGAAGTCCGGAATAACAAAAGCAAACAGGTTCACAAATTTAAGGAGTGTTTTCTGAAGACGTGATAAATTGACTAGAATGAGGGGGAGACTGGGACACACTGCATCTGTGGTTCAAGAACTAAATTGCCAGTGCAGGGCCCAGAGGCAGACAGGATTCAAACAGAATTATTCTTTATGGACACAAATTTATGGACACGAATTGGAATTGTTAAAACATTCCTCACAATCCCTTATCTTCTTTTTAATATCCCCAATTCGTGTCTCTTCTGTTATTAATAACTGGATTTCATCAGTTTGTTCTTGGAGGGTCCAATCCTTAAGCATCATAATTGACATATTCCCTTCCTTTTTTAAAGAAGTTATTACCAATGTACTATTTATCACCCGGCGTATTGATAATGTAAAACAAGGTATCATACAAGGTACAAATAATAACGTCATTACACCACATAACAATAAAAATAACACTCTTTTAACCCATGGTCCACCAGGCAGCCATGAAAATAAATCCCATTCCATATCCTTCCAGGTTTGTGTTTGCTCGCTCACCTCCCCCCTCTCCTTCTCTGGGATGGGAGAGAGAAATGGGAAAGTGAAGCCTGTGAGTTGAGATAACAAGAAAATAATAATAATAATAATAATAACAATAATAATGATGATAATATTACTACTAGTAATAATGTATACGAAACAAGTGATGCACAATGCAATTGCTCACCACCTGCTGTCCGATGCCCAACCCAACCCCGAGCAGTCCGGCCCTCCTCCCAGCCTGCCTGCTGGCAGGACAGGGAGAAGCTGAATTTGGCTTGGTCCTTGGCTTGGTGTAAACACTGCTCTGTAACAATTAAAAACAATTAAAACATCAGCATATTATTAACATTCTTCTCATCCTAAACCAGAACATAACATTCTATCAGCTACTAGGAAGAAACACCCTTTTTATCAATCTTTAAACAGCAATTACTAAAGCTAAATTTTCCACAGACTTCTCCTTCTTGTGCTAGTAAATAATCCAAAGTTAGGCTATTTTGATACAAAGCAGTTCTCATCACTTATAACTATTTCTATTACAGCTAATAACCTAATTATTCTATTAAGTATATATACTGGGGTCCTATAGTCCCACGATCTGTCTGCTGCCCACGTATCTGGATCATAATAGGCAAACACCTTCAGGGTTGATTCAGGCTTGTGTTACCATTCGGCCTGTCAGGGTGATCCAGCTCCTGGAAAACGAATCACAATTTTATATAGGTTAAAAAAAAGGGTCTGATGTTATTTTCTCAGGACAACCTGACCTTAGTGTGGGAGAAGTCCAGTCGAGGCCCTCTCACTCGGCAGTCAATACCCATAGGGGTTGCTTCCCTCGGTAGACCATACACACCGCAGTGGAGGGTCCTGCCCTGGTCTTGCCTTCTCCCTTTCCTCCCTTCAGGCTTGTCCCCTTTATTTGGCATCCTTAATTCATGCAGAGCCTGCAGAGCCTCGTTGCCAGAATATTAGTTCTTCCTTAGCTTGAGTTTCAGTTTCCCAGGAGTGGACTCAACCCTCCAAGTTTCAGTAGTTACTGGTCCTTTTATTCTGGATGCATGGGTCCCTTTCTGCAGTTCTCACAGCTGTTTCAGTAGTCAGTAAAACAAGGTACAGTCCCTCACACCGAGGGTTCAGTGATTCTTCCCTCCCGTGGCTGCTTGTTGAAACACTTTCTTTTTTATCTTCTGACAAGTTAAATAACAGTTATCTAATTTGCTTCGCCGTATGGCCCTTTTCAGGTTCCCGTAGCAGGATTCATCTGATAGCCTTTCAGGTTGATACAGATTTGACTACAGATACCAGGGTTTTGGCATTCATCACTATCTCCACAGTTTCCCAGCTGGACAGTCACATTCATTTTTGTTGCATTCCTTCAGGGGCTCATCACCCCAGTCCTTGCAATCTCTCTGCTGGTTACACACTTTATTGATATCTATGCACACAAAGTCAGATTCAGTACACATCTTCTTCACACAAGCACTCTCATCACTGCCATCTGAGCAGTCTTCACATTTTACTCTAGCACCGTTGGCAGCAGTGCACAGTCAGGCGAAGGCGAGCAGCAGGCAGAGCACCCCGCACCGTCACCTGTGTCACTTATACTACTCCTATTACCCATGCTGTTAGTGTCAGTGGCATCCTCCTTGTACCGTTTCTGTCTTTGTCTCCCCCCTTTTCTTTTTGTCACTGGCCATTCACCACAAATGGATGAGACACATGATTACTAGTTAGGAAAGAGAGTGTAACGTCTGCTATACGGCTGCAGGCAGTGCCAGCTGCAGCCTTAGGTTTGTGAAAGAGCCTGCCGGTGGCCATTTGGCAGTGTGATCTGCGTCTCTGCACTCCTGCCCTGCGATAGAGCTAAGTCGTCATTAGTAATAGTTATAACACCGATCTGGGGACGAATAGTCTTTTGTGCATTGCAAGATAAACCTTTTATAAAAAGAATGCCAGAGTGAAGCAGCACAGCCGCTGCTGCCGCTGCCTCCGTGGTTATGTCAGACAGGCTGCAGGGTCCTGATGTCCGTCCCTCTGCTCTGTGCCAACTCGCCTCACGGTGAGGGTCAGCTACCGGTGTCCACTGACGCCTCTGGTCTCCCGTAGCAACTCGATCTCGGATGTTCTGCAATTACTTCAATTTCCCCGCGTTTTGCAGCTTCTGTCAGGTCTATTCTGTGTCTCTCAGAGCCGTCCGTGGCTCTGCAGCATCTCTCAGGGCTCTCTCCGTCCAGCGGTAGTCCCTCCGTAGTGTCTCGGGCCTCCCAGCGCCGCTCCGGTCTCTCGGCGCCGCTCCGGTCTCTCGGCCTGTTCAGGTCTCAGCGAGTCCAGGTCTCGGCCTGTGCGGGCCTCATATGTTGCAGGAAGCATGTCATGTCATGCTCCTGCCTTTTTCTTGTCACAGTCAAAACATTTAAGAGCAAAAATAGGATACACAAGATACACAAGATACACCGGGCCCATATATTAGGCACCACCACTCAAAACTTGGATAAAACAGCACTTCTTTTCAGTCTGTCAAGCGCTTCGTTCGTCTCTGCCCACTCCCCTTGCGGAGAGTACGGAACAACGGATCGGAACTCTGCACTCGCTTTGCAGCAACGCTGCGTCTCACTCACACAGCACACTCGCACACGGAGGCCTCCAGCACATCTCATTCATACCACAGGAATATAATTTAGAATGATAACCAACCAAATAAGTATTGTCTCTGACTGTGTTCTTCGTGAAGTGACTTGTAACACTTTGTTTCAAACCCTTACATTTACACAAATACTTTCAACACAAAATACATACATAAAAACACATACAATTATTAACACTCCAGTTAGTATCCCTCCAGCAGCTGAAAACATACCGTTTGTCTGCAGTTTCAGGAGATCTTTGCTCCTGCGGTGAGCAGCTGAGAGTGGAGTCCCCTCCGAGCAAAACGCTCAGGGTGCACCTAGGGGCGTCCACGCTGCAGCCGATCCCGCAGCCGAGCAGAGTGTCTCCTGCCTGGCTCACCAAAATGACTCTCAGAAAGCTGACTCCACAATCAGTAAGATTGTAAAGTAGGTATGTTTACTCAGTTCCGTGCAGCACGGGGCGGGTAGTCCCACCAAAGTCGTGCAGGCCTAACGTGACAAATTGCTTTAGTAAAAAGTTACATATACATAAACATTCCTATACATATACATAACCTGTCCCTTTATGAACAGTCCTCCTTATTTTAGACCCCTTGATTAAAGTCTGAACCATGAGGTTGTTTTTGATCTGATTCTCAGGGCCCGAGAGGCTCCTGTTATCTGGAGGTATAAGCGCAGCACAGCACAGTAGCACATTTTAATTCTTAATCAATTGCTCTCTAATTTCTAATTCCAATGTTTCAGCTTGCTCTTTTCTGGATCCACGGGTATTCTACTATTAATGTTCAAAGCCTGACAGACCCCGTCCTCCGTGGATCAAAATACATGGGGTCTTAAGGGTTCCTTTGGTCATTCTATCATAAAATACTGGATCATTTTCAATTTACTCTTTAATTTTCTGGGGCCCCTATTGTTCCAATTTCTAATCATTATTCATAATGGACTTTTTGGTCATATATCTGGTAATTTGCTCCCTTTCTGGTTCTTGGTCTTCACAACCCCCCTGACGTCATAAAGGAATGATGACGTCGTATGACCTTAGCTGGCGGGTCTGTGCCCCAACGCCCCCGGCAACAGCCTCAGCACCAGGGGCGCGGAGGAGGGAGGTGAGGGGCTGGGAACCCGTGCAGGCATCACGCAGCCGGCAGCGGTGGCCGGTTCGGAGCTGCTCCTTTACTGAGCGCGTCCACAGGGACCTGATGCCCTCCGTCTTTCCCGTTTATTACTAAATAAAGGTCTGTTCCAGCGCACGTCCTTTCACCTTCCTCTGCTTAGCAGGACGAAAGCAGCCGGCCACATTTGTATGATTTTGTCCCCTTTCTCCAAAGCCCCCTCTCCTGTGTTGCCCCACGCGATGATGTCTCTGATTAAGGAGGTATTGGGGAGGCATTGGGGAGGCAAGGACAATCCCCAGACATGGACCGTATATCTCGAAACAAGACACTGGAACTCATGATAAGGAAGCGGCAGACGGACAGAGAAACAAATGTAAGGACTATAAATCTCAAAATTGGACATTGGAATTCATTATAAAGATACAACAAACGGAAGAATTGGCAACAACCAGCTCTCACAATTAAGAAACGTGCCAATTCAGCAGATTCCTGACCAAAGGTGAAAAGTACACTGTGAGGAAGACTCGGGGTCTTCCTCCCAAAGACCCCTGCCCACAATTCTTGGGAGGCTCTACGCAGGCGCAAGGTGCCAAAAGGCTAATTAGCATGAGAAGCGAGGGAAGGCGGGGATAGGTAATGCATATGTATAGGCGCTTGTAGAATATTGATAGATTGATTGTATAAATTCAAGACTGCTTTCTGCTCTGGGTATGCACGATAGGTGGAGAGATCCCCCGTGCATCCAGCGCTGCAATAAAGAATATACCACTTAAAGGAATTTCGGCTTCGATCTTTGAATCAATCTGGCACCCCAGATGGGACTACCTCTCTGCCGGTCCGCAGGACCCGCTGGGGACAGGACTCCCTAGGGTACCCCCGGGATTTCCCGGAGGGACTCCTCGACTCACCGGACCACTGCGGAGGCAGACAAGGACCCCATCATTGTAAGTGAGTATATTCTTTATTCTGGTTTGGTTTTCTGGTAGACCGGTCATCTGGGACTGTCCAGTAAGTCGGAAGGTGACTTCTGCAGGACAGTATTTGGTATATACTTTGTGGTTAGTACCACAAGTATATCTGGGGACCTTGAGGTCCATCTGTATCTGGAACTGTCTGTAAGTCGGAAGGTGATCTTCTGCGAGGCAGTGTTTGGTATATACAATGTGGTAAGCACCATAGGTATATTTGGGGACCTTAAGGAAAGAGCTCGCTTTAAGGTCCATCTGGAATTGTGTTGTTTATTTCGGTTTTCTGACTCATGGAGTATGGTATTTAACTCTGGTTATTGTTACTGTGATTTTGGCTATTTTTCTGGTGGTAATAGTAGGTTCGTGGCATTGTTATAAGAGAGATATCGTTACGGTGTTACACAGTTCGGTTTTCTGACTTATCGCATGTGGAATTTGACTCTGACTATTGTTATTGTGATTTTAGCAATATTGCTGGTAATAGTAGCTTTGTGACATCGCTACTGAAAGATATTGCGTGCCTGTAATTTTGTGAGTGATACGTTTTTGTGATACGCTTTTGTAAGTAACACGTGTATTCTGAAAGTGTAAACTGGAAAATGGGGGGGCGAGTAAGCAGTGAAATTCCTAAGAAAAGTGCGTTAGAGTCACTGGAACACATGTGTTTTGAGTCACTGGAAGGATATTGGAGGATCTGCCGGTGGAAGTGTGAACAGGAAAACATTGATAAAATATTGTAATAAATGGTGGCCGCTTTATAAGCTGGAATGTGGAGAAAAGTGGCCCCTAAATGGAACTTTAAACTCTAATGTTTTGCTACAGTTAATGTTGGTTTTGAGAAGGAGAATAGGATGAAATGTTGTATACTGATGTTGTTTCAGCATCTTGGTGGGAAAAGGTACGGAATTAAGTTGGCCCCTGACTGAGCCTTTGATGTTGGCATTCTGGAGAAAGATAAAGGAAGTGTTAAAAGGGTTGTTGAAAGTGTTAAAGGTGTTTGAAGTTGAATGAGCAGGGAAAGAGGATGTAGGAATGTTAATAGTTCTGCCTCTGCTCTAGGCAGAGATCTTAAAATCATGGGTGTTAGCCCTTTGGGGCAAATGGATCATGATGGGTCCAAGAGAGAGTTGTTATGGAAACAGAAAAGCAGTTAACTCTTAAAACAACCTGAGTTCATGTGCGAGCTCAGATTACCGATGGGACCGCTCAGGGAACTGTGGACAACTGCATTCCCCTGACCGACCCCACTGAGACCCTAATCATCCCTAAAATTATGAACGGCTAAGTAAATACTAAAATCTGGATGAATTGGGAATTGAGAATATGCTTCCAACAAGGTCTAAAAGAAACCCCTATGGAATTTTTGGACCAACTCTGAAATGTAATGAAAATAAATAAATAAATAAATAAAACAAAACAGTTTGGACCTGGCTTCGGAGGACAAATTGACTAGCCTTTTTCTAGGGTAATCATTGGTCCCTGATTTCAACAGGAATAACGGGGACCTGGGGAATCTACCCTAGTGGATCCTCCACTGATTATAATGAAGCTAGGGGAGGAGTGGAAGTGAAATTTCTTATTGATATGGGGCAACGTATTCAGTTCTAAATCAAGCATTAATGCCTTCACAGAATTATTATGTTAGGGTAAAAGGTGTGTTGTGGTTTAACCCGGCTGGCAGCTAAACACCACGCAGCCGTTCGCTCACCCTCCCCCTCCCTCTCTGAGACGGGGGACAGAAATGGAAAGTGAAGCCCGTGAGTTGAGATAAAGACAGTTTAATAAGACAAAATAATAATAATAGTAGTAGTAATAATACAATGATGATAATAGTACCACTACTAATAATGTGTACAAACAAGTGATGCACAATGCAATTGCTCACCACCCGCTGACCAATGCCCAGCCTAACCCTGAGCAGTCCGGCCCCCTCCCCCGGCTAGCCACCCCTATATATATTGTTTAGCATGACGTCAGATGGTATGGAATACCCCTTTGGCTGGTTTGGGTCACCTGTCCTGGGTCTGTCCCTTCCCAGCTCTTACTGCACCCCCAGCCTGCCTGTTGGCAGGACAGAGAAAGAAGCTGAGATGTCCTTGGCTTGGTATAAGCACTGCTCTGCAACAATTAAAACATCAGGGTGTTATCAACACTCTTCTCATCCTAAGCCAAAACGTAGCATTCTACCAGCTACTAGGAAAAAAATTAACTCTATTCTAACTGAAACCAGGACAAGGTGTAACCGAAAAGGCTTATTTTTGTGAACCTTTGAAGTACAAGTTAGGGAAACAATGGGGCATACACAGATTTTTATATACGCCTAACTCCTCATGGGCACTCTTAGGTAGAGATTTATTAGAGCAATTAGGAGCAGAAATTGTCGTTGAAAAAGGGAAAATGAAATTAAGAATAGGAGAAGAACAACTAATAAATGTGTTAAGCTTGGCACTAATACAAACTGACCCTAAAAGTGAAATACCTTTAGAGATCACAGATCAATATGTCCAGGAGTTTGGGCTACCGAAGTCCCTGGAAGAGCAAAAATGTGACCTTAATAATTATTAAATTAAAGCCAGGAGAGAAACCCGTTAAGGTTAAGTGATATCCTTTGAGGATAGAAGATAGGAAAGGAATTAAAGAGATAATTGATAAATTTTTACAGTATGGATTATTGATTGAATGTGAATCAGAATACAATACACCCATATTGCCAATTAAAAAGGCAGATGAAAAAAGCTATAGGTTAGTTCAGGATTTGAGGGCCATAAGTAAAATCACTGAGGATATACATCCAGTAGTGGCAAACCCTTATACTTTGCCGACTAAATTAAAGAATAGTCAAGTCTGGTTTACCGTACTGGATTTAAAAGACGCCTTCTTCTGCCCAGGCTTAGCCAGAGAAAGCCAAAACCTATTTGCCTTTGAATGGGAAAATCCCAATTCAGGCAGAAAAGACGCAGCTTACGTGGACATTACTACCTCAAGGATTCAAGAATAGCCCCACTCTTTTTGGAAACCAATTAGCAAGGGAACTCGAAACATGGATGCCTCCGGACACTGAAGGTGCTTTGTTACAATATGTAGATGATCTCTTAATAGCTACCGAGACTAAAGGGAGCTGTATTCAATGGACTATAAGTTTTCTTAATTTTCTGGGTTTAAAATGGATATCAAGTCTCTTGACAGAAAGTCCAGCTGGCTCAACAAAGTGTGACCTATCTGGGATTTGAAATTTCGGGAGGACAACGAGAACTAGGAACTGAACATAAGGAAGTCATTTGCCGGACTCCAGAACCTCAAACGGTAAAGAAGCTACAAACCTTTTTAGGAATGACAGCTTGGTGTCGCCTTTGGATTTATAATTATGGACGATTGGTAAAGCCTCTATGTGAATTGATAAAGATTAACCAGTCAAAGTTAGTCTGGACTGGAGAAGCACAAAAAGTCTTTAAACAACTTAAACAAGAATTGATGATTTTAAAATATCAAGCAATATTAGTAGAACAAGATGATGTGGGAATTGTAGTCATTAACATCGTAAATCCAGCTTCTTTCCTTAGTGGAACTCTGGATCAACCCATAACCCATGATTGTACAGAAACAATAGAGACTGTGTATTCTAATCGACCCGATCTTAAGGAAGAACCTTTAGAAGATGCTGACGAATCTTGGTATACTGATGGGAGCAGCTTTGTGAAACAAGGACAACGTAAGGCAGGGTACGCCATTACAACCACTCAACAGGTAATCAAGTCCAAACCATTACCCCTGGGACGTCCACCCAGAAAGCAGAGACAATTGCTCTTATGCGAGCACTGGAACTAGCAGCAGGAAGGAAAATAAATATTTGGACAGACTCTAAATATGCATTCGGCGTGGTACATGCTCATGGAGCGATATGGAAAGAACGTGGATTGCTGACTGCTCAGGGAAAACAAAAAGAAAACATGCTGAAGAAATTTTAAAATTGTTACAGGCTGTAAAACAATCAGAAAAGGTAGCTATGATGCATTGTCAAGGACACCAAAAGGGAAACTCTGATTTTGAAATTGGAAATCGATTGGCAGATCAGGAGGCTAAACAGGCAGCTGAAATAACTGAGGTGAAGGCATTGTCTTTAATACCAGACGGTAAAATCCAAACTATATATATGAACCAAAAAGCCAAATTATACAAAAGAAGACTTAAAATTAATTGAAGATTTGAAAGGTAAAATGAAACCAGATAGATGAGTATATTTAAAAGATAACTGTGTAATAATACCCCCTAATTTGACATGGCTCATAGTTCTTACAGAACACAATAAAACACATTGGGGAGCTGGCACACTGCATAAGAGCCTGAGTCAGACATTAGTGGAACAAAATTTATATACAACAATAAAACAAGTAACTCAACAATGTAGCATTTGCTTACAAAATAACCCCAATACCAAGAATAGAATAAAATTTGGAATAATCAGTAAAGGAAATTATTCGGGGCAACTGTGGCAAATTGATTTTTCAGAACTCCCTAGAAAAGGGGGGTATTGTTATTTACTGGTTCTGACTGACATGATTTCAGGAAGGCCTGAAGCCTTTCCCTGTCGAACAAACAAAGCAAGAAGAAGTGGTTAAAGTCTTGTTAAATGAAATAATACCATGCTTTGGGATTCTAGTAGCAATGTCTTCTGATAGAGTTTCACATTTTTGTGTGCAAGTGGTACAACAGATAAGTAAGATTCTAAAGATATTCTAAAGACAACTGCATACTCTTTATAGACCGCAGGCAAGTGGACAGGTAGAAAAAATGAAACATTTAATTAAACAACAAATAGCTAAAATCGGACAAGAATCTAATTTGTCATGACCTCAATCCCTCCCTTTAGCATTACTTAGAATTTGAGTTAAACCTAGAATAAAAGGGAATTTGAGTCCCTTTGAAATCTTATATGGAAGGCCGTATCCATTTCTATTTAGTGGAGAGGATCGAACGCAGTTAGGATTAGAATATTTATATGCATATATAACTGAACTTCAGAAATAATTAAATAAAGTACGTAAATTTGTTCTCAGGACCTGGGCTAGACGGTTGGATCAACCAATCCACCCTTTTAAGCTCAGGGATTATATATATAAAGACTTTTTCAGGACAACCCCTAGAGGAGAAACGGAAAGAAAGTGGACGGGACCATACCAGGTATTACTGACAACACACACCGCCATTAAGATTAAGGAGCAAGCAGCTTGGATCCACGATTGAAGGGTGAAGAAGGCCCCGGCGACGATATGGACCACGACCCCAATTGGACCAGCAAAATTGCATTTTTCCAGATCCTAATGATTGTGGGGGTGTGGTTGTCAGATTTGGGATGGGCAACTTGGGATGAGAACTTACACCTGTCCCTGATACAAACAATTTCTCAAGTAATTAATAAGACAAACTGTTGGGTATGCACCCATCTGCCAGAGCATGGGAATAAGGGTGTATCGTTAATCAGGATTCCCTTGCTTGCAAACTTACCTTGGACTAATTTGTGGGAAAACACATCTTGGGGTCGAAAATATGAAGAAGTTTTGGAACTAGAAGTGAGTAGCTTTGTGCCGTTGGAATCTTACTATGTATGTGTACAAAGCTGTAACCCACCTAGGGGTATGGGAAAACAGGATTGTATAAATACGGGTACTACTTATGTGGGAAATCAGACATCTTGTAATCAAACAATTGATATTAGTACAACTAGCAGTTGGGCAAATTCAACCAGCTGGTCGGTTCCAGAAGGAAAAGGGTGGTATTGGCTATGCAATGATACAGCCCGTAAGGTCTTGCCCGAGAATTGGAAGGGAACTTGCACTCTTGGCGCAGTAGTCCCCAGTTTGACCATACATGATGTAGCGCCTCGAGGTTATTTGAGAAATCATATCCGGAGAATTAGACGAAAAATTAACAATCCATTGATAGAGAGACACACCGCTTTTCATAGTTTTGTTCGATGGTTTATCACATGGTTAGGAGTGAGTGAATTGGAAAAGGCGATAGTTAATATTTCTGCAATTATAGAGAAGTTAGAAAACAAAACTCTGGATGCTATAAAGGCTCAACAAGAAGAGATATCTAGTTTATCACAGGTAGTATTACAAAATCGGATGGCCCTAGACTTGTTACTGGCCGCTCAAGCGGGAGTCTGTACAGTAATAAACACAAGTTTTTGTGTGTATGTAGATCAGAGTGGAAGGATCTCTACCGACCTGGAAGAAATATGGAAGCAGACAAGGGTCCTACATGAGATCAGTAAAGATGATCTTTCATGGAGTTTTAGTGAAATAAGGAATAAGTTAACCTCCTGGTTGCCCAGTTTCCAATGTTTGAAACAAGTGTTCATTGCTCTATAACATTAGTAGTGTTAGGAATATTTGTGTGCATGTTGTTTAGATGCCTGCTTTGTTGTGTTACTGTAAATAATGAAAGTATCTGATGCAAAAGAATTTGCATGGGAAAAGAAAAGGGGGGATTGATTAAGGATGTATTGGGGAGGCATTGGGGAGGCAAGGACAATCCCCAGACATGGACTGTATATCTCGAAACAAGACACTGGAACTCATGATAAGGAAGCGGCAGACGGACAGAGAAACAAACGTAAGGACTATAAATCTCAAAACTGGACATTGGAATTCATTATAAAGATACAACAAACGGAAGAATTGGCAACAACCAGCTCTCACAATTAAGAAACGTGCCAATTCAGCAGATTCCTGACCAAAGGTGAAAAGTACACTGTGAGGAAGACTCGGGGTCTTCCTCCCAGAGACCCCTGCCCACGTCCCAAAGACCCCTGCCCACAATTCTTGGGAGGCTCTACGCAGGCGCAAGGTGCCAAAAGGCTAATTAGCATGAGAAGCGAGGGAAGGCGGGGATAGGTAATGCATACGTATAGGCGCTTGTAGAATATTGATAGATTGATTGTATAAATTCAAGACTGCTTTCTGCTCTGGGTATGCACGATAGGTGGAGAGATCCCCCGTGCATCCAGCGCTGCAATAAAGAATATACCACTTAAAGGAATTTTGGCTTCGATCTTTGAATCACTGCTCATGTCCCGCAGCCTGAAGGAGATGCCAGCACAGACGCGCTTTGAACCAGGACATTTATTGGGGTAAATCCAGGAACGAGGGGCAGTGGCCTCCCACCGTGTGCTAAGTGGGGGGTGGGAAGGGCCCCTCCACAGCCCCATTCTGCGCAGGGGAGCACGGCCAGGTACACACAAACAGGGACTGCTACTTGCAGGCACAGGGAGAGATTCCCAGGGGACCACGACGCCGGGGGGAGGGGGGCGGCACAGGGAAATCCTGGGGGGGGGATGTGGGGGCTGGGCAGAGTCTCGCTGCTCTCAGGAACCTCCCTGGGGCGGGGGGGGCATCCCTAAACTCCCCTGCATGGGGGGGGGGCACGAGGCGGTGACCCCACTGCAAACCTCAGCCCGGGGGGGGCAGCAAAGGGGGGGTGGGGGGGGTACCGCATCCCCGGCCCCTGGGAACTTGACCCCGAAGCCAGGGCCAGACGCCGGGGTGCTGCAGGGCAGGGCGGGGGGGGGTGGAAACGTCGGGCCCCCCCCCCGGCCCTGCCCCCCCCCGGAGGGGTCTGGCAGCAGAACAAAGGCGGCGGCCGGGAGGCGGCGCGGGGGGGCCCCGAGGGGCTTCCCACGGGGGCGAGGGAGGGGGCTCGGGAGCCCCCGGCCCATCCCCGGGCCGCGGGGTCGCTGTGGTGGGGGCTGGGGGGGGGGTCCCAGAGTCCCCCCCCCCGGCCCCTCCCCCTCAGGTCCCTCCTACCCAAGCCCCGCCCCTCCAGTCAAGCCCCGCCCCAAATTCCACTCGATGACGTCACCGCCCAAGCACCCCCCCCCCCTTACCGACTTTCCAACCGGCAGCGGGGGGGGGCTCGTCTCAGATCGGCGTCATCTCAACCCCTGAGCCCTCCTCTCAACCCAACCCAACCCCTGAGCCCTTCTCCCAACCCCTGAGCCCTTCAGGTCGTATTTGGGGAGGGAGGGAGCGGCTGATGTGGAACTCGACCACCCGCCCGAGCACAAGCACCACGCAGACACCAATTCTTATCAAGAAGATTTATTCCTTATTTATTCCTTCTCCGGCTCTTCCGTCCCCTTCCGCCGCAGGAACTCACTTCGGTACCGCTGTCTGGCACGGGGTCACGGAGCTCCGGAGCTGGCGCCTGGCTGTGGGATGAGCCTTCTGCTGCGGCTGCCGTGGAGGGGAGAACTCCTCTCCTAAAGTCCTGCAGCTCCCTCAGCAGCCTGAGGCACTGCTCCTTGTCCCCAAAGACATACACGTCGTTTCCCAGAGCCAGAGGAAACTTGAGTTCAGGGCACTCGTCTGGACCCTCCGTGGGTTGGCAGCCGTGGCGAGGTGAACGGCTTTTCAGTTCGGGTGATTCTTGCCCCAGGGACTGCGGGATGAAGGACACGTGCCGTGCTCCCGATTCTTCGCTCCCATCTACAGAGCCCTCGTCCGAGGAAAGGCAGCACCCAGGGATGTCGAGGGTGACACCTGACGTCGAGGAACTTGCGTAGATGATGGTTGACTTTTCCGAAGCGTCAGAGCCGTCTTCGTGGTTCGTGACGTTCCGGGCCTGTGCTGTGGGAGCTGTCGTCGCCTGGGGCAGTTCTGAGACGATCCAGTTGGAATTTTTTCTTTTCTCCAGTTCGAGTCCTTGCGAGAGCAGCTCACATTGCTGCCTTTGCTGCTGACACCGCTGCTCGGACTGTGTCAGCTGCGCTCGTAACGCTTGCAGCTCTTCCTCATGTGCCCTTTGTTGCTCTGCCCAAGCCTTCTGCCAATGCTTCACCTCCTCCTCTTTCTTCTGCAGCATCAGCTTTGTTTCCTCTAGCTCCGTCTCCCGTTGTTGCATTATTTTGGCCAGTTGACTCGTGTTCTGAAATTCACAACTGACATACTGCAGGACTTTTACGAGCTGTTTAGCATTTCGCTGCTCTGACACTTGCAGGACTTCCTGCTTCAGAGCAGCGTTTTCAGCCTCAACCTCCTTTATCCTCTCATTCTGCTTGCGGAGCTGAGAGTTTTCCTGGTCGCGTGTGGCTTTTTCTTTCTGCATCTGTGCCAGATGCTCTTTGAGCTCCTCGCTCCTGTTCTTCAGCCGAGAGCGTTCCAGGTCCCGTTTCTTCTGCAGCTGAAGCTTCTCCATCGCCTCCTTTTCAATCAGCTGCTGGTCGACCTGCTCCGTCTTTGCAGCAGCATTTTCAGATCTTGAGGCAAACTCTTTCAGCTGCCTGACTCTTTCCCTCACCTCCTTGGTCAGGAGGCCCACCACGCTGATGTCCTCGATGAGCCTCCGTGCCTTCTCCCTGGCTCCCAGCAGGGAGCCCTCGTCCTCCGGAAGGCAGGCCTCCTCCTGAAGGAGCCCGCATCGCCTCCCCGGCTCCTGCAGGGCATTGAGCAGTTTGGCTTTCTGCTCCAGAAGCTGTCCGCCTCCGCTGCCGGGGGGGCAGGGCTCTTGCTGCCCTGAGACCTGAACCCCCACGTGGCGCTGGGCCGCGGCCTTGTCCCCGTCGTGGGAGGCAGGCGCCCTGCACTCGGCCTTCTTCACCACCTCCTTGTAGAAGAGCCTTCTCTGCAGGCTCAGCTTCTTCTTCAGGGCCAGGATCTGGGCGGCGGCGTCCCGCTGCCGCTGGAGCAGCTCCTGCTCCCGGCGCCGCTCGGCCTCCTTCTCCTGCAGCAGCTGCCGGAGCTCCGCCGCCCGCTGCCTCCGGCTCTGCTCCTCGAGCTGCTGCAGCTCCCGCGCCCGCTCCTGCTCCCATTTGGAGCGTAGCTGCTGGGCCAGGAGCTGCCGCTCCTGCTCTGCCCTCTTCTTCATCTCACGGGCCTCGGTGTTGAGGCGCCGTTGCAGCTCCTGGGAGCGGAGACGCTCGGCCTGCAGCTGGGCCCGCAGCGCCTCCAGCTCCTGCCTGTGCTCCTGGTGCTGCACAGGGCCCCGACGGGATGAGGGCTGACCACGAGCCACGGGCCCCTGGCCATCACCACCGCCGGTCATGGTTTCAATAACCACTACTAATAACTAATAACTAATAATAATACTAATAACCACTACTAATAACCACTACTACTAACTGGCAATAATAACCAGAAATAACTGGAACTCGGTGAACGGTCACCAAACGCTGCCAGCAATCGCCACCAGCAATCGCACGGCCTGGGCCTGAGAGGGACAGCAGGCTCTGAGCCCCCAGCAAACACCAGCACCGCACAGCAGCAGAGGCAATCCCTACTGCTGGCCCTGTGGGCGCGAGCGGGGCCTTATATGCTGTGCCCTGGCTGTGACGTTATAAGGGAGGGATGACGTCGTAAAGGCAGGATGCCGCCACATGACCTTCTATGGCGCGTCTGCGCCCCAACGCCCCTGTTATAAATGGCTCAGGATTCAAATTAGGATTAAATAAAAAAATTGGATTTATTAAAAGAATATAAAGGAATAGAGGTAAGCAAACAGCGCTGGGTGCACCGGGAGTCTCTGCTCCACCAGGACGCACACCAGTCACATCAAGCAGCTGATTTTTATGCACCTAGACTAATACATATTCATTACTACTTCTAAAAAAATAGATTATTATAACTAGCTTCCGGGGTCCAGTCCCTCCTACTGGAGCATGCGCATCAGTCTCCTCTGGGGGTCTCTAGGGGTCTTTCATGCTGAAGGCTCGTAGTCTTCCTCTCACCCTTTGTACTTACTCGGCACTATTCCAAGTTTATGGAACACTCTCTGTACACTCTCCACAGGTCTTGTCTCCCAACCATCCTTCAGCTTCTTTTTTCTTCCTCTTAATCTCTTGGCCCCCCTGGCCAGATACCAAGGATCTCATAACAGTCACTAGTTGTTATCAGTTGTTCTGAAACTCCCAGACATCAAACACAAACAGCTTTCTTATTTGACGCTTCACGAGTAATTAAAACATTCTTCCCCAGCCATTCACAGACACATCTATAGCAGTGTTAAGTTAATCTCGAAGAAGACAGGAAAAAAGGCTGTAACTGTTAGAAACAGAAGTCCGGAATAACAAAAGCAAACAGGTTCACAAATTTAAGGAGTGTTTTCTGAAGACGTGATAAATTGACTAGAATGAGGGGGAGACTGGGACACACTGCATCTGTGGTTCAAGAACTAAATTGCCAGTGCAGGGCCCAGAGGCAGACAGGATTCAAACAGAATTATTCTTTATGGACACGAATTTATGGACACGAATTGGAATTGTTAAAACATTCCTCACAATCCCTTATCTTCTTTTTAATATCCCCAATTCGTGTCTCTTCTGTTATTAATAATTGGATTTCATCAGTTTGTTCTTGGAGGGCCCAATCCTTAAGCATCATGATTGACATATTCCCTTCCTTTTTTAAAGAAGTTATTACCAATGTACTATTTATCACCCGGCGTATTGATAATGTAAAACAAGGTATCATACAAGGTACAAATAATAACGTCATTACACCACATAACAATAAAAATAACACTCTTTCAACCCATGGTCCACCAGGCAGCCATGAAAATAAATCCCATTCCATATCCTTCCAGGTTTGTGTTTGCTCGCTCACCTCCCCCCTCTCCTTCTCTGGGATGGGAGAGAGAAATGGGAAAGTGAAGCCTGTGAGTTGAGATAACAAGAAAATAATAATAATAATAATAATAACAATAATAATGATGATAATATTACTACTAGTAATAATGTATACGAAACAAGTGATGCACAATGCAATTGCTCACCACCTGCTGTCCGATGCCCAACCCAACCCCGAGCAGTCCGGCCCTCCTCCCAGCGTGCCTGCTGGCAGGACAGTGAGAAGCTGAATTTGGCTTGGTCCTTGGCTTGGTGTAAACACTGCTCTGTAACAATTAAAAACAATTAAAACATCAGCATATTATTAACATTCTTCTCATCCTAAACCAGAACATAACATTCTATCAGCTACTAGGAAGAAAAACCCTTTTTATCAATCTTTAAACAGCAATTACTAAAGCTAAATTTTCCACAGACTTCTCCTTCTTGTGCTAGTAAATAATCCAAAGTTAGGCTATTTTGATACAAAGCAGTTCTCATCATTTATAACTATTTCTATTACAGCTAATAACCTAATTATTCTATTAAGTATATATACTGGGGTCCTATAGTCCCACGATCTGTCTTCTGCCCACGTATCTGGATCATAATAGGCAAACACCTTCAGGGTTGATTCAGGCTTGTGTTACCATTCGGCCTGTCAGGGTGATCCAGCTCCTGGAAAACGAATCACAATTTTATATAGGTTAAAAAAAAGGGTCTGATGTTATTTTCTCAGGACAACCTGACCTTAGTGTGGGAGAAGTCCAGTCGAGGCCCTCTCACTCGGCAGTCAATACCCATAGGGGTTGCTTCCCTCGGTAGACCATACACACCGCAGTGGAGGGTCCTGCCCTGGTCTTGCCTTCTCCCTTTCCTCCCTTCAGGCTTGTCCCCTTTATTTGGCATCCTTAATTCATGCAGAGCCTGCAGAGCCTCGTTGCCAGAATATTAGTTCTTCCTTAGCTTGAGTTTCAGTTTCCCAGGAGTGGACTCAACCCTCCAAGTTTCAGTAGTTACTGGTCCTTTTATTCTGGATGCATGGGTCCCTTTCTGCAGTTCTCACAGCTGTTTCAGTAGTCAGTAAAACAAGGTACAGTCCCTCACACCGAGGGTTCAGTGATTCTTCCCTCCCGTGGCTGCTTGTTGAAACACTTTCTTTTTTATCTTCTGACAAGTTAAATAACAGTTATCTAATTTGCTTCGCCGTATGGCCCTTTTCAGGTTCCCGTAGCAGGATTCATCTGATAGCCTTTCAGGTTGATACAGATTTGACTACAGATACCAGGGTTTTGGCATTCATCACTATCTCCACAGTTTCCCAGCTGGACAGTCACATTCATTTTTGTTGCATTCCTTCAGGGGCTCATCACCCCAGTCCTTGCAGTCTCTCTGCTGGTTACACACTTTATTGATATCTATGCACACAAAGTCAGATTCAGTACACATCTTCTTCACACAAGCACTCTCATCACTGCCATCTGAGCAGTCTTCACATTTTACTCTAGCACCGTTGGCAGCAGTGCACAGTCAGGCGAAGGCGAGCAGCAGGCAGAGCACCCCGCACCGTCACCTGTGTCACTTATACTACTCCTATTACCCATGCTGTTAGTGTCAGTGGCATCCTCCTTGTACCGTTTCTGTCTTTGTCTCCCCCCTTTTCTTTTTGTCACTGGCCATTCACCACAAATGGATGAGACACATGATTACTAGTTAGGAAAGAGAGTGTAACGCCTGCTATACGGCTGCAGGCAGTGCCAGCTGCAGCCTTAGGTTTGTGAAAGAGCCTGCCGGTGGCCATTTGGCAGTGTGATCTGCGTCTCTGCACTCCTGCCCTGCGATAGAGCTAAGTCGTCATTAGTAATAGTTATAACACCGATCTGGGGACGAATAGTCTTTTGTGCATTGCAAGATAAACCTTTTATAAAAAGAATGCCAGAGTGAAGCAGCACAGCCGCTGCTGCCGCTGCCTCCGTGGTTATGTCAGACAGGCTGCAGGGTCCTGATGTCCGTCCCTCTGCTCTGTGCCAACTCGCCTCACGGTGAGGGTCAGCTACCGGTGTCCACTGACGCCTCTGGTCTCCCGTAGCAACTCGATCTCGGATGTTCTGCAATTACTTCAATTTCCCCGCGTTTTGCAGCTTCTGTCAGGTCTATTCTGTGTCTCTCAGAGCCGTCCGTGGCTCTGCAGCATCTCTCAGGGCTCTCTCCGTCCAGCGGTAGTCCCTCCGTAGTGTCTCGGGCCTCCCAGCGCCGCTCCGGTCTCTCGGCGCCGCTCCGGTCTCTCGGCCTGTTCAGGTCTCAGCGAGTCCAGGTCTCGGCCTGTGCGGGCCTCATATGTTGCAGGAAGCATGTCATGTCATGCTCCTGCCTTTTTCTTGTCACAGTCAAAACATTTAAGAGCAAAAATAGGATACACAAGATACACAAGATACACCGGGCCCATATATTAGGCACCACCACTCAAAACTTGGATAAAACAGCACTTCTTTTCAGTCTGTCAAGCGCTTCGTTCGTCTCTGCCCACTCCCCTTGCGGAGAGTACGGAACAACGGATCGGAACTCTGCACTCGCTTTGCAGCAACGCTGCGTCTCACTCACACAGCACACTCACACACGGAGGCCTCCAGCACATCTCATTCATACCACAGGAATATAATTTAGAATGATAACCAACCAAATAAGTATTGTCTCTGACTGTGCTCTTCGTGAAGTGACTTGTAACACTTTGTTTCAAACCCTTACATTTACACAAATACTTTCAACACAAAATACATACATAAAAACACATACAATTATTAACACTCCAGTTAGTATCCCTCCAGCAGCTGAAAACATACCGTTTGTCTGCAGTTTCAGGAGATCTTTGCTCCTGCGGTGAGCAGCTGAGAGTGGAGTCCCCTCCGAGCAAAACGCTCAGGGTGCACCTAGGGGCGTCCACGCTGCAGCCGATCCCGCAGCCGAGCAGAGTGTCTCCTGCCTGGCTCACCAAAATGACTCTCAGAAAGCTGACTCCACAATCAGTAAGATTGTAAAGTAGGTATGTTTACTCAGTTCCGTGCAGCACGGGGCGGGTAGTCCCACCAAAGTCGTGCAGGCCTAACGTGACAAATTGCTTTAGTAAAAAGTTACATATACATAAACATTCCTATACATATACATAACCTGTCCCTTTATGAACAGTCCTCCTTATTTTAGACCCCTTGATTAAAGTCTGAACCATGAGGTTGTTTTTGATCTGATTCTCAGGGCCCGAGAGGCTCCTGTTATCTGGAGGTATAAGCGCAGCACAGCACAGTAGCACATATTCATTCTTAATCAATTGCTCTCTAATTTCTAATTCCAATGTTTCAGCTTGCTCTTTTCTGGATCCACGGGTATTCTACTATTAATGTTCAAAGCCTGACAGACCCCGTCCTCCGTGGATCAAAATACATGGGGTCTTAAGGGTTCCTTTGGTCATTCTATCATAAAATACTGGATAATTTTCAAATTACTCTTTAATTTTCTGGGGCCCCTATTGTTCCAATTTCTAATCATTATTCATAATGGACTTTTTGGTCATATATCTGGTAATTTGCTCCCTTTCTGGTTCTTGGTCTTCACACCCCCCCTGACGTCATAAAGGAATGATGACGTCATATGACCTTAGCTGGCGGGTCTGTGCCCCAACGCCCCCGGCAACAGCCTCAGCACCAGGGGCGCGGAGGAGGGAGGTGAGGGGCTGGGAACCCGTGCAGGCATCACGCAGCCGGCAGCGGTGGCCGGTTCGGAGCTGCTCCTTTACTGAGCGCGTCCACAGGGACCTGATGCCCTCCGTCTTGCCCGTTTATTACTAAATAAAGGTCTGTTCCAGCGCACGTCCTTTCACCTTCCTCTGCTTAGCAGGACGAAAGCAGCCGGCCACATTTGTATGATTTTGTCCCCTTTCTCCAAAGCCCCCTCTCCTGTGTTGCCCCACGCGATGATGTCTCCAACGCACCGCAGGTGTTGAGGAGAAATATTTCTTCTCTGATAGCACGAGGGCTAATGGGTTTAAACTAAAAAAGCGTAAAGTCTTAGCTCGAGCTACACTGGGGGTGCTTGGAGGGCTTGCATGCACAGTAAAAGCTGCATTTCAAACACCCCAGCTGGGCCCTGCTGATTAAGGAGGTATTGGGGAGGCATTGGGGAGGCAAGGACAATCCCCAGACATGGACTGTATATCTCGAAACAAGACACTGGAACTCATGATAAGGAAGCGGCAGACGGACAGAGAAACAAACGTAAGGACTATAAATCTCAAAACTGGACATTGGAATTCATTATAAAGATACAACAAACGGAAGAATTGGCAACAACCAGCTCTCACAATTAAGAAACGTGCCAATTCAGCAGATTCCTGACCAAAGGTGAAAAGTACACTGTGAGGAAGACTCGGGGTCTTCCTCCCAGAGACCCCTGCCCACGTCCCAAAGACCCCTGCCCACAATTCTTGGGAGGCTCTACGCAGGCGCAAGGTGCCAAAAGGCTAATTAGCATGAGAAGCGAGGGAAGGCGGGGATAGGTAATGCATATATATAGGTGCTTGTAGAATATTGATAGATTGATTGTATAAATTCAAGACTGCTTTCCGCTTTGGGCATGCACGATAGGTGGAGAGATCCCCCGTGTATCCAGCGCTGCAATAAAGAATATACCACTTAAAGGAATTTCGGCTTCGATCTTTGAATCAATCTGGCACCCCAGATGGGACTACCTCTCTGCCGGTCCGCAGGACCCGCTGGGGATAGGACTCCCTAGGGTACCCCCGGGATTTCCCGGAGGGACTCCTCGACTCACCGGATCACTGCGGAGGCAGACAAGGACCCCATCATTGTAAGTGAGTATATTCTTTATTCTGGTTTGGTTTTCTGGTAGACCGGTCATCTGGGACTGTCCAGTAAGGCGGAAGGTGATCTTCTGCAGGACAGTATTTGGTATATACTTTGTGGTTGGTATGGAATACCCCTTTGGCTAGTTTGGGTCACCTGTCCTGGGTCTGTCCCTTCCCAGCTCTTACTGCACCCCCAGCCTGCCTGTTGGCAGGACAGAGCAAGAAGCTGAGATGTCCTTGGCTTGGTATAAGCACTGCTCTGCAACAATTAAACCATCAGGGTGTTATCAACACTCTTCTCATCCTAAGCCAAAACGTAGCATTCTACCAGCTACTAGGAAAAAAATTAACTCTATTCTAACTGAAACCAGGACAAGGTGTAACCAAAAAGGTTTATTTTTGTGAACCTTTGAAGTACAAGTTAGGGAAACAATGGGGCATACACAGATTTTTATATACGCCTAACTCCTCATGGGCACTCTTAGGTAGAGATTTATTAGAGCAATTAGGAGCAGAAATTGTCATTGAAAAAGGGAAAATGAAATTAAGAATAGGAGAAGAACAACTAATAAATGTGTTAAGCTTGGCACTAATACAAACTGACCCTAAAAGTGAAATACCTTTAGAGATCACAGATCAATATGTCCAGGAGTTTGGGCTACCGAAGTCCCTGGAAGAGCAAAAATGTGACCTTAATAATTATTAAATTAAAGCCAGGAGAGAAACCCGTTAAGGTTAAGTAATATCCTTTGAGGATAGAAGATAGGAAAGGAATTAAAGAGATAATTGATAAATTTTTACAGTATGGATTATTGATTGAATGAGAATCAGAATACAATACACCCATATTGCCAATTAAAAAGGCAGATGAAAAAAGCTATAGGTTAGTTCAGGATTTGAGGGCCATAAGTAAAATCACTGAGGATATACATCCAGTAGTGGCAAACCCTTATACTTTGCCGACTAAATTAAAGAATAGTCAAGTCTGGTTTACCGTACTGGATTTAAAAGACGCCTTCTTCTGCCTAGGCTTAGCCAGAGAAAGCCAAAACCTATTTGCCTTTGAATGGGAAAATCCCAATTCAGGCAGAAAAGACGCAGCTTACGTGGACATTACTACCTCAAGGATTCAAGAATAGCCCCACTCTTTTTGGAAACCAATTAGCAAGGGAACTCGAAACATGGATGCCTCCGGACACTGAAGGTGCTTTGTTACAATATGTAGATGATCTCTTAATAGCTACCGAGACTAAAGGGAGCTGTATTCAATGGACTATAAGTTTTCTTAATTTTCTGGGTTTAAAATGGATATCAAGTCTCTTGACAGAAAGTCCAGCTGGCTCAACAAAGTGTGACCTATCTGGGATTTGAAATTTCGGGAGGACAACGAGAACTAGGAACTGAACATAAGGAAGTCATTTGCCGGACTCCAGAACCTCAAACGGTAAAGAAGCTACAAACCTTTTTAGGAATGACAGGTTGGTGTCGCCTTTGGATTTATAATTATGGACAATTGGTAAAGCCTCTATGTGAATTGATAAAGATTAACCAGTCAAAGTTAGTCTGGACTGGAGAAGCACAAAAAGTCTTTAAACAACTTAAACAAGAATTGATGATTTTAAAATATCAAGCAATATTAGTAGAACAAGATGATGTGGGAATTGTGGTCATTAACATCGTAAATCCAGCTTCTTTCCTTAGTGGAACTCTGGATCAACCCATAACCCATGGTTGTATAGAAACAATGGAGACTGTGTATTCTAATCGACCCGATCTTAAGGAAGAACCTTTAGAAGATGCTGACGAATCTTGGTATACTGATGGAAGCAGCTTTGTGAAACAAGGACAACGTAAGGCAGTGTACGCCATTACAACCACTCAACAGGTAATCAAGTCCAAACCATTACCCCTGGGACGTCCACCCAGAAAGCAGAGACAATTGCTCTTATGCGAGCACTGGAACTAGCAGCAGGAAGGAAAATAAATATTTGGACAGATTCTAAATATACATTCGGCATGGTACATGCTCATGGAGCAATTTGGAAAGAAGAAATTTTAAAATTGTTACAGGCTGTAAAACAACCAGAAAAGGTAGCTATCATGCATTGTCAGGGACACCAAAAGGGGAACACCGATTTTGAAATTGGAAATTGATTGGCAAAGGCTAAGCGGGCAGCTGAAATAACTGAGGTGAAGGCATTGTCTTTGATACCAGACGGTAAAATCCAAACTATATCCAAATTATACAAAAGAAGACTTAAAATTAATTGAAGATTTGAAAGGTAAAATGAAACAAGACGGACGAGTATATTTAAAAGATAACCGCATAATAATACCCCCTAATTTGACATGGCTCATAGTTCTTACAGAACACAATAAAACACATTGGGGAGCTGGCACACTGCATAAGAGCCTGAGTCAGACATTAGTGGAACAAAATTTATATACAACAATAAAACAAGTAACTCAACAATGTAGCATTTGCTTACAAAATAACCCCAATACCAAGAATAGAATAAAATTTGGAATAATCAGTAAAGGAAATTATTCGGGGCAACTGTGGCAAATTGATTTTTCAGAACTCCCTAGAAAAGGGGGGTATTGTTATTTACTGGTCTGACTGACATGATTTCAGGAAGGCCTGAAGCCTTTCCCTGTCGAACAAACAAAGCAAGAAGAAGTGGTTAAAGTCTTGTTAAATGAAATAATACCATGCTTTGGGATTCTAGTAGCAATGTCTTCTGATAGAGTTTCACATTTTTGTGTGCAAGTGGTACAACAGATAAGTAAGATTCTAAAGATATTCTAAAGACAACTGCATACTCTTTATAGACCGCAGGCAAGTGGACAGGTAGAAAAAATGAAACATTTAATTAAACAACAAATAGCTAAAATCGGACAAGAATCTAATTTGTCATGACCTCAATCCCTCCCTTTAGCATTACTTAGAATTTGAGTTAAACCTAGAATAAAAGGGAATTTGAGTCCCTTTGAAATCTTATATGGAAGGCCGTATCCATTTCTATTTAGTGGAGAGGATCGAATGCAGTTAGGATTAGAATATTTATATGCATATATAACTGAACTTCAGAAATAATTAAATAAAGTACATAAATTTGTTCTCAGGACCTGGGCTAGACGGTTGGATCAACCAATCCACCCTTTTAAGCTCAGGGATTATATATATAAAGACTTTTTCAGGACAACCCCTAGAGGAGAAACGGAAAGAAAGTGGACGGGACCATACCAGGTATTACTGACAACACACACCGCCATTAAGATTAAGGAGCAAGCAGCTTGGATCCACGATTCAAGGGTGAAGAAGGCCCCGGCGACGATATGGACCACGACCCCAATTGGACCAGCAAAATTGCATTTTTCCAGATCCTAATGATTGTGGGGGTGTGGTTGTCAGATTTGGGATGGGCAACTTGGGATGAGAACTTACACCTGTCCCTGATACAAACAATTTCTCAAGTAATTAATAAGACAAACTGTTGGGTATGCACCCATCTGCCAGAGCATGGGAATAAGGGTGTATCGTTAATCAGGATTCCCTTGCTTGCAAACTTACCTTGGACTAATTTGTGGGAAAACACATCTTGGGGTCGAAAATATGAAGAAGTTTTGGAACTAGAAGTGAGTAGCTTTGTGCCGTTGGAATCTTACTATGTATGTGTACAAAGGTGTAACCCACCTAGGGGTATGGGAAAACAGGATTGTATAAATACGGGTACTACTTATGTGGGAAATCAGACATCTTGTAATCAAACAATTGATATTAGTACAACTAGCAGTTGGGCAAATTCAACCAGCTGGTCGGTTCCAGAAGGAAAAGGGTGGTATTGGCTATGCAATGATACAGCCCGTAAGGTCTTGCCCGAGAATTGGAAGGGAACTTGCACTCTTGGCGCAGTAGTCCCCAATTTGACCATACATGATGTAGCGCCTCGAGGTTATTTGAGAAATCATATCCGGAGAATTAGACGAAAAATTAACAATCCATTGATAGAGAGACACACCGCTTTTCATAGTTTTGTTCGATGGTTTATCACATGGTTAGGAGTGAGTGAATTGGAAAAGGCGATAGTTAATATTTCTGCAATTATAGAGAAGTTAGAAAACAAAACTCTGGATGCTATAAAGGCTCAACAAGAAGAGATATCTAGTTTATCACAGGTAGTATTACAAAATCGGATGGCCCTAGACTTGTTACTGGCCGCTCAAGGGGGAGTCTGTACAGTAATAAACACAAGTTTTTGTGTGTATGTAGATCAGAGTGGAAGGATCTCTACCGACCTGGAAGAAATATGGAAGCAGACAAGAGTCCTACATGAGATCAGTAAAGATGATCTTTCATGGAGTTTTAGTGAAATAAGGAATAAGTTAACCTCCTGGTTGCCCAATTTCCAATGTTTGAAACAAGTGTTCATTGCTCTATAACATTAGTAGTGTTAGGAATATTTGTGTGCATGTTGTTTAGATGCCTGCTTTGTTGTGTTACTGTAAATAATGAAAGTATCTGATGCAAAAGAATTTGCATGGGAAAAGAAAAGGGGGGATTGATTAAGGAGGTACTGGGGAGGCATTGGGGAGGCAAGGACAATCCCCAGACATGGACTGTATATCTCGAAACAAGACACTGGAACTCATGATAAGGAAGCGGCAGACGGACAGAGAAACAAACGTAAGGACTATAAATCTCAAAACTGGACATTGGAATTCATTATAAAGATACAACAAACGGAAGAATTGGCAACAACCAGCTCTCACAATTAAGAAACGTGCCAATTCAGCAGATTCCTGACCAAAGGTGAAAAGTACACTGTGAGGAAGACTCGGGGTCTTCCTCCCAGAGACCCCTGCCCACGTCCCAAAGACCCCTGCCCACAATTCTTGGGAGGCTCTACGCAGGCGCAAGGTGCCAAAAGGCTAATTAGCATGAGAAGCGAGGGAAGGCGGGGATAGGTAATGCATATGTATAGGCGCTTGTAGAATATTGATAGATTGATTGTATAAATTCAAGACTGCTTTCTGCTCTGGGTATGCACGATAGGTGGAGAGATCCCCCGTGCATCCAGCGCTGCAATAAAGAATATACCACTTAAAGGAATTTTGGCTTCGATCTTTGAATCACTGCTCATGTCCCGCAGCCTGAAGGAGATGCCAGCACAGACGCGCTTTGAACCAGGACATTTATTGGGGTAAATCCAGGAACGAGGGGCAGTGGCCTCCCACCGTGTGCTAAGTGGGGGGTGGGAAGGGCCCCTCCACAGCCCCATTCTGCGCAGGGGAGCACGGCCAGGTACACACAAACAGGGACTGCTACTTGCAGGCACAGGGAGAGATTCCCAGGGGACCACGACGCCGGGGGGAGGGGGGCGGCACAGGGAAATCCTGGGGGGGGGATGTGGGGGCTGGGCAGAGTCTCGCTGCTCTCAGGAACCTCCCTGGGGCGGGGGGGGCATCCCTAAACTCCCCTGCATGGGGGGGGGGCACGAGGCGGTGACCCCACTGCAAACCTCAGCCCGGGGGGGGCAGCAAAGGGGGGGTGGGGGGGTGGGGGGGGTACCGCATCCCCGGCCCCTGGGAACTTGACCCCGAAGCCAGGGCCAGACGCCGGGGTGCTGCAGGGCAGGGCGGGGGGGGGTGGAAACGTCGGGCCCCCCCCCCGGCCCTGCCCCCCCCCGGAGGGGTCTGGCAGCAGAACAAAGGCGGCGGCCGGGAGGCGGCGCGGGGGGGCCCCGAGGGGCTTCCCACGGGGGCGAGGGAGGGGGCTCGGGAGCCCCCGGCCCATCCCCGGGCCGCGGGGTCGCTGTGGTGGGGGCTGGGGGGGGGGTCCCAGAGTCCCCCCCCCCGGCCCCTCCCCCTCAGGTCCCTCCTACCCAAGCCCCGCCCCTCCAGTCAAGCCCCGCCCCAAATTCCACTCGATGACGTCACCGCCCAAGCACCCCCCCCCCCTTACCGACTTTCCAACCGGCAGCGGGGGGGGGCTCGTCTCAGATCGGCGTCATCTCAACCCCTGAGCCCTCCTCTCAACCCAACCCAACCCCTGAGCCCTTCTCCCAACCCCTGAGCCCTTCAGGTCGTATTTGGGGAGGGAGGGAGCGGCTGATGTGGAACTCGACCACCCGCCCGAGCACAAGCACCACGCAGACACCAATTCTTATCAAGAAGATTTATTCCTTATTTATTCCTTCTCCGGCTCTTCCGTCCCCTTCCGCCGCAGGAACTCACTTCGGTACCGCTGTCTGGCACGGGGTCACGGAGCTCCGGAGCTGGCGCCTGGCTGTGGGATGAGCCTTCTGCTGCGGCTGCCGTGGAGGGGAGAACTCCTCTCCTAAAGTCCTGCAGCTCCCTCAGCAGCCTGAGGCACTGCTCCTTGTCCCCAAAGACATACACGTCGTTTCCCAGAGCCAGAGGAAACTTGAGTTCAGGGCACTCGTCTGGACCCTCCGTGGGTTGGCAGCCGTGGCGAGGTGAACGGCTTTTCAGTTCGGGTGATTCTTGCCCCAGGGACTGCGGGATGAAGGACACGTGCCGTGCTCCCGATTCTTCGCTCCCATCTACAGAGCCCTCGTCCGAGGAAAGGCAGCACCCAGGGATGTCGAGGGTGACACCTGACGTCGAGGAACTTGCGTAGATGATGGTTGACTTTTCCGAAGCGTCAGAGCCGTCTTCGTGGTTCGTGACGTTCCGGGCCTGTGCTGTGGGAGCTGTCGTCGCCTGGGGCAGTTCTGAGACGATCCAGTTGGAATTTTTTCTTTTCTCCAGTTCGAGTCCTTGCGAGAGCAGCTCACATTGCTGCCTTTGCTGCTGACACCGCTGCTCGGACTGTGTCAGCTGCGCTCGTAACGCTTGCAGCTCTTCCTCATGTGCCCTTTGTTGCTCTGCCCAAGCCTTCTGCCAATGCTTCACCTCCTCCTCTTTCTTCTGCAGCATCAGCTTTGTTTCCTCTAGCTCCGTCTCCCGTTGTTGCATTATTTTGGCCAGTTGACTCGTGTTCTGAAATTCACAACTGACATACTGCAGGACTTTTACGAGCTGTTTAGCATTTCGCTGCTCTGACACTTGCAGGACTTCCTGCTTCAGAGCAGCGTTTTCAGCCTCAACCTCCTTTATCCTCTCATTCTGCTTGCGGAGCTGAGAGTTTTCCTGGTCGCGTGTGGCTTTTTCTTTCTGCATCTGTGCCAGATGCTCTTTGAGCTCCTCGCTCCTGTTCTTCAGCCGAGAGCGTTCCAGGTCCCGTTTCTTCTGCAGCTGAAGCTTCTCCATCGCCTCCTTTTCAATCAGCTGCTGGTCGACCTGCTCCGTCTTTGCAGCAGCATTTTCAGATCTTGAGGCAAACTCTTTCAGCTGCCTGACTCTTTCCCTCACCTCCTTGGTCAGGAGGCCCACCACGCTGATGTCCTCGATGAGCCTCCGTGCCTTCTCCCTGGCTCCCAGCAGGGAGCCCTCGTCCTCCGGAAGGCAGGCCTCCTCCTGAAGGAGCCCGCATCGCCTCCCCGGCTCCTGCAGGGCGTTGAGCAGTTTGGCTTTCTGCTCCAGAAGCTGTCCGCCTCCGCTGCCGGGGGGGCAGGGCTCTTGCTGCCCTGAGACCTGAACCCCCACGTGGCGCTGGGCCGCGGCCTTGTCCCCGTCGTGGGAGGCAGGCGCCCTGCACTCGGCCTTCTTCACCACCTCCTTGTAGAAGAGCCTTCTCTGCAGGCTCAGCTTCTTCTTCAGGGCCAGGATCTGGGCGTCGTCGTCCCGCTGCCGCTGGAGCAGCTCCTGCTCCCGGCGCCGCTCGGCCTCCTTCTCCTGCAGCAGCTGCCGGAGCTCCGCCGCCCGCTGCCTCCGGCTCTGCTCCTCGAGCTGCTGCAGCTCCCGCGCCCGCTCCTGCTCCCATTTGGAGCGTAGCTGCTGGGCCAGGAGCTGCCGCTCCTGCTCTGCCCTCTTCTTCATCTCACGGGCCTCGGTGTTGAGGCGCCGTTGCAGCTCCTGGGAGCGGAGACGCTCGGCCTGCAGCTGGGCCCGCAGCGCCTCCAGCTCCTGCCTGTGCTCCTGGTGCTGCACAGGGCCCCGACGGGATGAGGGCTGACCACGAGCCACGGGCCCCTGGCCATCACCACCGCCGGTCATGGTTTCAATAACCACTACTAATAACTAATAACTAATAATAATACTAATAACCACTACTAATAACCACTACTACTAACTGGCAATAATAACCAGAAATAACTGGAACTCGGTGAACGGTCACCAAACGCTGCCAGCAATCGCCACCAGCAATCGCACGGCCTGGGCCTGAGAGGGACAGCAGGCTCTGAGCCCCCAGCAAACACCAGCACCGCACAGCAGCAGAGGCAATCCCTACTGCTGGCCCTGTGGGCGCGAGCGGGGCCTTATATGCTGTGCCCTGGCTGTGACGTTATAAGGGAGGGATGACGTCGTAAAGGCAGGATGCCGCCACATGACCTTCTATGGCGCGTCTGCGCCCCAACGCCCCTGTTATAAATGGCTCAGGATTCAAATTAGGATTAAATAAAAAAATTGGATTTATTAAAAGAATATAAAGGAATAGAGGTAAGCAAACAGCGCTGGGTGCACCGGGAGTCTCTGCTCCACCAGGACGCACACCAGTTACATCAAGCAGCTGATTTTTATGCACCTAGACTAATACATATTCATTACTACTTCTAAAAAAATAGATTATTATAACTAGCTTCCGGGGTCCAGTCCCTCCTACTGGAGCATGCGCATCAGTCTCCTCTGGGGGTCTCTAGGGGTCTTTCATGCTGAAGGCTCGTAGTCTTCCTCTCACCCTTTGTACTTACTCGGCACTATTCCAAGTTTATGGAACACTCTCTGTACACTCTCCACAGGTCTTGTCTCCCAACCGTCCTTCAGCTTCTTTTTTCTTCCTCTTAATCTCTTGGCCCCCCTGGCCAGATACCAAGGATCTCATAACAGTCACTAGTTGTTATCAGTTGTTCTGAAACTCCCAGACATCAAACACAAACAGCTTTCTTATTTGATGCTTCACGAGTAATTAAAACATTCTTCCCCAGCCATTCACAGACACATCTATAGCAGTGTTAAGTTAATCTCGAAGAAGACAGGAAAAAAGGCTGTAACTGTTAGAAATAGAAGTCCGGAATAACAAAAGCAAACAGGTTCACAAATTTAAGGAGTGTTTTCTGAAGACGTGATAAATTGACTAGAATGAGGGGGAGACTGGGACACACTGCATCTGTGGTTCAAGAACTAAATTGCCAGTGCAGGGCCCAGAGGCAGACAGGATTCAAACAGAATTATTCTTTATGGACACGAATTTATGGACACGAATTGGAATTGTTAAAACATTCCTCACAATCCCTTATCTTCTTTTTAATATCCCCAATTCGTGTCTCTTCTGTTATTAATAACTGGATTTCATCAGTTTGTTCTTGGAGGGCCCAATCCTTAAGCATCATGATTGACATATTCCCTTCCTTTTTTAAAGAAGTTATTACCAATGTACTATTTATCACCCGGCGTATTGATAATGTAAAACAAGGTATCATACAAGGTACAAATAATAACGTCATTACACCACATAACAATAAAAATAACACTCTTTTAACCCATGGTCCACCAGGCAGCCATGAAAATAAATCCCATTCCATATCCTTCCAGGTTTGTGTTTGCTCGCTCACCTCCCCCCTCTCCTTCTCTGGGATGGGAGAGAGAAATGGGAAAGTGAAGCCTGTGAGTTGAGATAACAAGAAAATAATAATAATAATAATAATAACAATAATAATGATGATAATATTACTACTAGTAATAATGTATACGAAACAAGTGATGCACAATGCAATTGCTCACCACCTGCTGTCCGATGCCCAACCCAACCCCGAGCAGTCCGGCCCTCCTCCCAGCCTGCCTGCTGGCAGGACAGTGAGAAGCTGAATTTGGCTTGGTCCTTGGCTTGGTGTAAACACTGCTCTGTAACAATTAAAAACAATTAAAACATCAGCATATTATTAACATTCTTCTCATCCTAAACCAGAACATAACATTCTATCAGCTACTAGGAAGAAACACCCTTTTTATCAATCTTTAAACAGCAATTACTAAAGCTAAATTTTCCACAGACTTCTCCTTCTTGTGCTAGTAAATAATCCAAAGTTAGGCTATTTTGATACAAAGCAGTTCTCATCATTTATAACTATCTCTATTACAGCTAATAACCTAATTATTCTATTAAGTATATATACTGGGGTCCTATAGTCCCAGGATCTGTCTTCTGCCCACGTATCTGGATCATAATAGGCAAACACCTTCAGGGTTGATTCAGGCTTGTGTTACCATTCGGCCTGTCAGGGTGATCCAGCTCCTGGAAAACGAATCACAATTTTATATAGGTTAAAAAAAAGGGTCTGATGTTATTTTCTCAGGACAACCTGACCTTAGTGTGGGAGAAGTCCAGTCGAGGCCCTCTCACTCGGCAGTCAATACCCATAGGGGTTGCTTCCCTCGGTAGACCATACACACCGCAGTGGAGGGTCCTGCCCTGGTCTTGCCTTCTCCCTTTCCTCCCTTCAGGCTTGTCCCCTTTATTTGGCATCCTTAATTCATGCAGAGCCTGCAGAGCCTCGTTGCCAGAATATTAGTTCTTCCTTAGCTTGAGTTTCAGTTTCCCAGGAGTGGACTCAACCCTCCAAGTTTCAGTAGTTACTGGTCCTTTTATTCTGGATGCATGGGTCCCTTTCTGCAGTTCTCACAGCTGTTTCAGTAGTCAGTAAAACAAGGTACAGTCCCTCACACCGAGGGTTCAGTGATTCTTCCCTCCCGTGGCTGCTTGTTGAAACACTTTCTTTTTTATCTTCTGACAAGTTAAATAACAGTTATCTAATTTGCTTCGCCGTATGGCCCTTTTCAGGTTCCCGTAGCAGGATTCATCTGATAGCCTTTCAGGTTGATACAGATTTGACTACAGATACCAGGGTTTTGGCATTCATCACTATCTCCACAGTTTCCCAGCTGGACAGTCACATTCATTTTTGTTGCATTCCTTCAGGGGCTCATCACCCCAGTCCTTGCAGTCTCTCTGCTGGTTACACACTTTATTGATATCTATGCACACAAAGTCAGATTCAGTACACATCTTCTTCACACAAGCACTCTCATCACTGCCATCTGAGCAGTCTTCACATTTTACTCTAGCACCGTTGGCAGCAGTGCACAGTCAGGCGAAGGCGAGCAGCAGGCAGAGCACCCCGCACCGTCACCTGTGTCACTTATACTACTCCTATTACCCATGCTGTTAGTGTCAGTGGCATCCTCCTTGTACCGTTTCTGTCTTTGTCTCCCCCCTTTTCTTTTTGTCACTGGCCATTCACCACAAATGGATGAGACACATGATTACTAGTTAGGAAAGAGAGTGTAACGTCTGCTATACGGCTGCAGGCAGTGCCAGCTGCAGCCTTAGGTTTGTGAAAGAGCCTGCCGGTGGCCATTTGGCAGTGTGATCTGCGTCTCTGCACTCCTGCCCTGCGATAGAGCTAAGTCGTCATTAGTAATAGTTATAACACCGATCTGGGGACGAATAGTCTTTTGTGCATTGCAAGATAAACCTTTTATAAAAAGAATGCCAGAGTGAAGCAGCACAGCCGCTGCTGCCGCTGCCTCCGTGGTTATGTCAGACAGGCTGCAGGGTCCTGATGTCCGTCCCTCTGCTCTGTGCCAACTCGCCTCACGGTGAGGGTCAGCTACCGGTGTCCACTGACGCCTCTGGTCTCCCGTAGCAACTCGATCTCGGATGTTCTGCAATTACTTCAATTTCCCCGCGTTTTGCAGCTTCTGTCAGGTCTATTCTGTGTCTCTCAGAGCCGTCCGTGGCTCTGCAGCATCTCTCAGGGCTCTCTCCGTCCAGCGGTAGTCCCTCCGTAGTGTCTCGGGCCTCCCAGCGCCGCTCCGGTCTCTCGGCGCCGCTCCGGTCTCTCGGCCTGTTCAGGTCTCAGCGAGTCCAGGTCTCGGCCTGTGCGGGCCTCATATGTTGCAGGAAGCATGTCATGTCATGCTCCTGCCTTTTTCTTGTCACAGTCAAAACATTTAAGAGCAAAAATAGGATACACAAGATACACAAGATACACCGGGCCCATATATTAGGCACCACCACTCAAAACTTGGATAAAACAGCACTTCTTTTCAGTCTGTCAAGCGCTTCGTTCGTCTCTGCCCACTCCCCTTGCGGAGAGTACGGAACAACGGATCGGAACTCTGCACTCGCTTTGCAGCAACGCTGCGTCTCACTCACACAGCACACTCACACACGGAGGCCTCCAGCACATCTCATTCATACCACAGGAATATAATTTAGAATGATAACCAACCAAATAAGTATTGTCTCTGACTGTGCTCTTCGTGAAGTGACTTGTAACACTTTGTTTCAAACCCTTACATTTACACAAATACTTTCAACACAAAATACATACATAAAAACACATACAATTATTAACACTCCAGTTAGTATCCCTCCAGCAGCTGAAAACATACCGTTTGTCTGCAGTTTCAGGAGATCTTTGCTCCTGCGGTGAGCAGCTGAGAGTGGAGTCCCCTCCGAGCAAAACGCTCAGGGTGCACCTAGGGGCGTCCACGCTGCAGCCGATCCCGCAGCCGAGCAGAGTGTCTCCTGCCTGGCTCACCAAAATGACTCTCAGAAAGCTGACTCCACAATCAGTAAGATTGTAAAGTAGGTATGTTTACTCAGTTCCGTGCAGCACGGGGCGGGTAGTCCCACCAAAGTCGTGCAGGCCTAACGTGACAAATTGCTTTAGTAAAAAGTTACATATACATAAACATTCCTATACATATACATAACCTGTCCCTTTATGAACAGTCCTCCTTATTTTAGACCCCTTGATTAAAGTCTGAACCATGAGGTTGTTTTTGATCTGATTCTCAGGGCCCGAGAGGCTCCTGTTATCTGGAGGTATAAGCGCAGCACAGCACAGTAGCACATATTCATTCTTAATCAATTGCTCTCTAATTTCTAATTCCAATGTTTCAGCTTGCTCTTTTCTGGATCCACGGGTATTCTACTATTAATGTTCAAAGCCTGACAGACCCCGTCCTCCGTGGATCAAAATACATGGGGTCTTAAGGGTTCCTTTGGTCATTCTATCATAAAATACTGGATAATTTTCAAATTACTCTTTAATTTTCTGGGGCCCCTATTGTTCCAATTTCTAATCATTATTCATAATGGACTTTTTGGTCATATATCTGGTAATTTGCTCCCTTTCTGGTTCTTGGTCTTCACACCCCCCCTGACGTCATAAAGGAATGATGACGTCATATGACCTTAGCTGGCGGGTCTGTGCCCCAACGCCCCCGGCAACAGCCTCAGCACCAGGGGCGCGGAGGAGGGAGGTGAGGGGCTGGGAACCCGTGCAGGCATCACGCAGCCGGCAGCGGTGGCCGGTTCGGAGCTGCTCCTTTACTGAGCGCGTCCACAGGGACCTGATGCCCTCCGTCTTGCCCGTTTATTACTAAATAAAGGTCTGTTCCAGCGCACGTCCTTTCACCTTCCTCTGCTTAGCAGGACAAAAGCAGCCGGCCACATTTGTATGATTTTGTCCCCTTTCTCCAAAGCCCCCTCTCCTGTGTTGCCCCACGCGATGATGTCTCTGATTAAGGAGGTATTGGGGAGGCATTGGGGAGGCAAGGACAATCCCCAGACATGGACCGTATATCTCGAAACAAGACACTGGAACTCATGATAAGGAAGCGGCAGACGGACAGAGAAACAAATGTAAGGACTATAAATCTCAAAATTGGACATTGGATTTCATTATAAAGATACAACAAACGGAAGAATTGGCAACAACCAGCTCTCACAATTAAGAAACGTGCCAATTCAGCAGATTCCTGACCAAAGGTGAAAAGTACACTGTGAGGAAGACTCGGGGTCTTCCTCCCAAAGACCCCTGCCCACAATTCTTGGGAGGCTCTACGCAGGCGCAAGGTGCCAAAAGGCTAATTAGCATGAGAAGCGAGGGAAGGCGGGGATAGGTAATGCATATGTATAGGCGCTTGTAGAATATTGATAGATTGATGGTATAAATTCAAGACTGCTTTCCGCTCTGGGTATGCACGATAGGTGGAGAGATCCCCCGTGCATCCAGCGCTGCAATAAAGAATATACCACTTAAAGGAATTTCGGCTTCGATCTTTGAATCAATCTGGCACCCCAGATGGGACTACCTCTCTGCCGGTCCGCAGGACCCGCTGGGGACAGGACTCCCTAGGGTACCCCCGGGATTTCCCGGAGGGACTCCTCGACTCACCGGATCACTGCGGAGGCAGACAAGGACCCCATCATTGTAAGTGAGTATATTCTTTATTCTGGTTTGGTTTTCTGGTAGACCGGTCATCTGGGACTGTCCAGTAAGTCGGAAGGTGACTTCCGCAGGACAGTATTTGGTATATACTTTGTGGTTAGTACCACAAGTATATCTGGGGACCTTGAGGTCCATCTGTATCTGGAACTGTCTGTAAGTCGGAAGGTGATCTTCTGCGAGGCAGTGTTTGGTATATACAATGTGGTAAGCACCATAGGTATATTTGGGGACCTTAAGGAAAGAGCTCGCTTTAAGGTCCATCTGGAATTGTGTTGTTTATTTCGGTTTTCTGACTCATGGAGTATGGTATTTAACTCTGGTTATTGTTACTGTGATTTTGGCTATTTTTCTGGTGGTAATAGTAGGTTCGTGGCATTGTTATAAGAGAGATATCGTTACGGTGTTACACAGTTCGGTTTTCTGACTTATCGCATGTGGAATTTGACTCTGACTATTGTTATTGTGATTTTAGCAATATTGCTGGTAATAGTAGCTTTGTGACATCGCTACTGAAAGATATTGCGTGCCTGTAATTTTGTGAGTGATACGTTTTTGTGATACGCTTTTGTAAGTAACACGTGTATTCTGAAAGTGTAAACTGGAAAATGGGGGGGCGAGTAAGCAGTGAAATTCCTAAGAAAAGTGCGTTAGAGTCACTGGAACACATGTGTTTTGAGTCACTGGAAGGATATTGGAGGATCTGCCGGTGGAAGTGTGAACAGGAAAACATTGATAAAATATTGTAATCAATGGTGGCCGCTTTATAAGCTGGAATGTGGAGAAAAGTGGCCCCTAAATGGAACTTTAAACTCTAATGTTTTGCTACAGTTAATGTTGGTTTTGAGAAGGAGAATAGGATGAAATGTTGTATACTGATGTTGTTTCAGCATCTTGGTGGGAAAAGGTACGGAATTAAGTTGGCCCCTGACTGAGCCTTTGATGTTGGCATTCTGGAGAAAGATAAAGGAAGTGTTAAAAGGGTTGTTGAAAGTGTTAAAGGTGTTTGAAGTTGAATGAGCAGGGAAAGAGGATGTAGGAATGTTAATAGTTCTGCCTCTGCTCTAGGCAGAGATCTTAAAATCATGGGTGTTAGCCCTTTGGGGCAAATGGATCATGATGGGTCCAAGAGAGAGTTGTTATGGAAACAGAAAAGCAGTTAACTCTTAAAACAACCTGAGTTCATGTGCGAGCTCAGATTACCGATGGGACCGCTCAGGGAACTGTGGACAACTGCATTCCCCTGACCGACCCCACTGAGACCCTAATCATCCCTAAAATTATGAACGGCTAAGTAAATACTAAAATCTGGATGAATTGGGAATTGAGAATATGCTTCCAACAAGGTCTAAAAGAAACCCCTATGGAATTTTTGGACCAACTCTGAAATGTAATGAAAATAAATAAATAAATAAATAAAACAAAACAGTTTGGACCTGGCTTCGGAGGACAAATTGACTAGCCTTTTTCTAGGGTAATCATTGGTCCCTGATTTCAACAGGAATAACGGGGACCTGGGGAATCTACCCTAGTGGATCCTCCACTGATTATAATGAAGCTAGGGGAGGAGTGGAAGTGAAATTTCTTATTGATATGGGGCAACGTATTCAGTTCTAAATCAAGCATTAATGCCTTCACAGAATTATTATGTTAGGGTAAAAGGTGTGTTGTGGTTTAACCCGGCTGGCAGCTAAACACCACGCAGCCGTTCGCTCACCCTCCCCCTCCCTCTCTGAGACGGGGGACAGAAATGGAAAGTGAAGCCCGTGAGTTGAGATAAAGACAGTTTAATAAGACAAAATAATAATAATAGTAGTAGTAATAATACAATGATGATAATAGTACCACTACTAATAATGTGTACAAACAAGTGATGCACAATGCAATTGCTCACCACCCGCTGACCAATGCCCAGCCTAACCCCGAGCAGTCCGGCCCCCTCCCCCGGTTAGCCACCCCTATATATATTGTTTAGCATGACGTCAGATGGTATAGAATACCCCTTTGGCTGGTTTGGGTCACCTGTCCTGGGTCTGTCCCTTCCCAGCTCTTACTGCACCCCCAGCCTGCCCGTTGGCAGGACAGAGCAAGAAGCTGAGATGTCCTTGGCTTGGTATAAGCACTGCTCTGCAACAATTAAAACATCAGGGTGTTATCAACACTCTTCTCATCCTAAGCCAAAACGTAGCATTCTACCAGCTACTAGGAAAAAAATTAACTCTATTCTAACTGAAACCAGGACAAGGTGTAACCGAAAAGGCTTATTTTTGTGAACCTTTGAAGTACAAGTTAGGGAAACAATGGGGCATACACAGATTTTTATATACGCCTAACTCCTCATGGGCACTCTTAGGTAGAGATTTATTAGAGCAATTAGGAGCAGAAATTGTCGTTGAAAAAGGGAAAATGAAATTAAGAATAGGAGAAGAACAACTAATAAATGTGTTAAGCTTGGCACTAATACAAACTGACCCTAAAAGTGAAATACCTTTAGAGATCACAGATCAATATGTCCAGGAGTTTGGGCTACCGAAGTCCCTGGAAGAGCAAAAATGTGACCTTAATAATTATTAAATTAAAGCCAGGAGAGAAACCCGTTAAGGTTAAGTAATATCCTTTGAGGATAGAAGATAGGAAAGGAATTAAAGAGATAATTGATAAATTTTTACAGTATGGATTATTGATTGAATGAGAATCAGAATACAATACACCCATATTGCCAATTAAAAAGGCAGATGAAAAAAGCTATAGGTTAGTTCAGGATTTGAGGGCCATAAGTAAAATCACTGAGGATATACATCCAGTAGTGGCAAACCCTTATACTTTGCCGACTAAATTAAAGAATAGTCAAGTCTGGTTTACCGTACTGGATTTAAAAGACGCCTTCTTCTGCCTAGGCTTAGCCACAGAAAGCCAAAACCTATTTGCCTTTGAATGGGAAAATCCCAATTCAGGCAGAAAAGACGCAGCTTACGTGGACATTACTACCTCAAGGATTCAAGAATAGCCCCACTATTTTTGGAAACCAATTAGCAAGGGAACTCGAAACATGGATGCCTCCGGACACTGAAGGTGCTTTGTTACAATATGTAGATGATCTCTTAATAGCTACCGAGACTAAAGGGAGCTGTATTCAATGGACTATAAGTTTTCTTAATTTTCTGGGTTTAAAATGGATATCAAGTCTCTTGACAGAAAGTCCAGCTGGCTCAACAAAGTGTGACCTATCTGGGATTTGAAATTTCGGGAGGACAACGAGAACTAGGAACTGAACATAAGGAAGTCATTTGCCGGACTCCAGAACCTCAAACGGTAAAGAAGCTACAAACCTTTTTAGGAATGACAGCTTGGTGTCGCCTTTGGATTTATAATTATGGACGATTGGTAAAGCCTCTATGTGAATTGATAAAGATTAACCAGTCAAAGTTAGTCTGGACTGGAGAAGCACAAAAAGTCTTTAAACAACTTAAACAAGAATTGATGATTTTAAAATATCAAGCAATATTAGTAGAACAAGATGATGTGGGAATTGTGGTCATTAACATCGTAAATCCAGCTTCTTTCCTTAGTGGAACTCTGGATCAACCCATAACCCATGATTGTACAGAAACAATAGAGACTGTGTATTCTAATCGACCCGATCTTAAGGAAGAACCTTTAGAAGATGCTGACGAATCTTGGTATACTGATGGGAGCAGCTTTGTGAAACAAGGACAACGTAAGGCAGGGTACGCCATTACAACCACTCAACAGGTAATCAAGTCCAAACCATTACCCCTGGGACGTCCACCCAGAAAGCAGAGACAATTGCTCTTATGCGAGCACTGGAACTAGCAGCAGGAAGGAAAATAAATATTTGGACAGACTCTAAATATGCATTCGGCGTGGTACATGCTCATGGAGCGATATGGAAAGAACGTGGATTGCTGACTGCTCAGGGAAAACAAAAAGAAAACATGCTGAAGAAATTTTAAAATTGTTACAGGCTGTAAAACAATCAGAAAAGGTAGCTATGATGCATTGTCAAGGACACCAAAAGGGAAACTCTGATTTTGAAATTGGAAATCGATTGGCAGATCAGGAGGCTAAACAGGCAGCTGAAATAACTGAGGTGAAGGCATTGTCTTTAATACCAGACGGTAAAATCCAAACTATATATATGAACCAAAAAGCCAAATTATACAAAAGAAGACTTAAAATTAATTGAAGATTTGAAAGGTAAAATGAAACCAGATAGATGAGTATATTTAAAAGATAACTGTGTAATAATACCCCCTAATTTGACATGGCTCATAGTTCTTACAGAACACAATAAAACACATTGGGGAGCTGGCACACTGCATAAGAGCCTGAGTCAGACATTAGTGGAACAAAATTTATATACAACAATAAAACAAGTAACTCAACAATGTAGCATTTGCTTACAAAATAACCCCAATACCAAGAATAGAATAAAATTTGGAATAATCAGTAAAGGAAATTATTCGGGGCAACTGTGGCAAATTGATTTTTCAGAACTCCCTAGAAAAGGGGGGTATTGTTATTTACTGGTTCTGACTGACATGATTTCAGGAAGGCCTGAAGCCTTTCCCTGTCGAACAAACAAAGCAAGAAGAAGTGGTTAAAGTCTTGTTAAATGAAATAATACCATGCTTTGGGATTCTAGTAGCAATGTCTTCTGATAGAGTTTCACATTTTTGTGTGCAAGTGGTACAACAGATAAGTAAGATTCTAAAGATATTCTAAAGACAACTGCATACTCTTTATAGACCGCAGGCAAGTGGACAGGTAGAAAAAATGAAACATTTAATTAAACAACAAATAGCTAAAATCGGACAAGAATCTAATTTGTCATGACCTCAATCCCTCCCTTTAGCATTACTTAGAATTTGAGTTAAACCTAGAATAAAAGGGAATTTGAGTCCCTTTGAAATCTTATATGGAAGGCCGTATCCATTTCTATTTAGTGGAGAGGATCGAACGCAGTTAGGATTAGAATATTTATATGCATATATAACTGAACTTCAGAAATAATTAAATAAAGTACGTAAATTTGTTCTCAGGACCTGGGCTAGACGGTTGGATCAACCAATCCACCCTTTTAAGCTCAGGGATTATATATATAAAGACTTTTTCAGGACAACCCCTAGAGGAGAAACGGAAAGAAAGTGGACGGGACCATACCAGGTATTACTGACAACACACACCGCCATTAAGATTAAGGAGCAAGCAGCTTGGATCCACGATTGAAGGGTGAAGAAGGCCCCGGCGACGATATGGACCACGACCCCAATTGGACCAGCAAAATTGCATTTTTCCAGATCCTAATGATTGTGGGGGTGTGGTTGTCAGATTTGGGATGGGCAACTTGGGATGAGAACTTACACCTGTCCCTGATACAAACAATTTCTCAAGTAATTAATAAGACAAACTGTTGGGTATGCACCCATCTGCCAGAGCATGGGAATAAGGGTGTATCGTTAATCAGGATTCCCTTGCTTGCAAACTTACCTTGGACTAATTTGTGGGAAAACACATCTTGGGGTCGAAAATATGAAGAAGTTTTGGAACTAGAAGTGAGTAGCTTTGTGCCGTTGGAATCTTACTATGTATGTGTACAAAGCTGTAACCCACCTAGGGGTATGGGAAAACAGGATTGTATAAATACGGGTACTACTTATGTGGGAAATCAGACATCTTGTAATCAAACAATTGATATTAGTACAACTAGCAGTTGGGCAAATTCAACCAGCTGGTCGGTTCCAGAAGGAAAAGGGTGGTATTGGCTATGCAATGATACAGCCCGTAAGGTCTTGCCCGAGAATTGGAAGGGAACTTGCACTCTTGGCGCAGTAGTCCCCAGTTTGACCATACATGATGTAGCGCCTCGAGGTTATTTGAGAAATCATATCCGGAGAATTAGACGAAAAATTAACAATCCATTGATAGAGAGACACACCGCTTTTCATAGTTTTGTTCGATGGTTTATCACATGGTTAGGAGTGAGTGAATTGGAAAAGGCGATAGTTAATATTTCTGCAATTATAGAGAAGTTAGAAAACAAAACTCTGGATGCTATAAAGGCTCAACAAGAAGAGATATCTAGTTTATCACAGGTAGTATTACAAAATCGGATGGCCCTAGACTTGTTACTGGCCGCTCAAGCGGGAGTCTGTACAGTAATAAACACAAGTTTTTGTGTGTATGTAGATCAGAGTGGAAGGATCTCTACCGACCTGGAAGAAATATGGAAGCAGACAAGGGTCCTACATGAGATCAGTAAAGATGATCTTTCATGGAGTTTTAGTGAAATAAGGAATAAGTTAACCTCCTGGTTGCCCAGTTTCCAATGTTTGAAACAAGTGTTCATTGCTCTATAACATTAGTAGTGTTAGGAATATTTGTGTGCATGTTGTTTAGATGCCTGCTTTGTTGTGTTACTGTAAATAATGAAAGTATCTGATGCAAAAGAATTTGCATGGGAAAAGAAAAGGGGGGATTGATTAAGGATGTATTGGGGAGGCATTGGGGAGGCAAGGACAATCCCCAGACATGGACTGTATATCTCGAAACAAGACACTGGAACTCATGATAAGGAAGCGGCAGACGGACAGAGAAACAAACGTAAGGACTATAAATCTCAAAACTGGACATTGGAATTCATTATAAAGATACAACAAACGGAAGAATTGGCAACAACCAGCTCTCACAATTAAGAAACGTGCCAATTCAGCAGATTCCTGACCAAAGGTGAAAAGTACACTGTGAGGAAGACTCGGGGTCTTCCTCCCAGAGACCCCTGCCCACGTCCCAAAGACCCCTGCCCACAATTCTTGGGAGGCTCTACGCAGGCGCAAGGTGCCAAAAGGCTAATTAGCATGAGAAGCGAGGGAAGGCGGGGATAGGTAATGCATACGTATAGGCGCTTGTAGAATATTGATAGATTGATTGTATAAATTCAAGACTGCTTTCTGCTCTGGGTATGCACGATAGGTGGAGAGATCCCCCGTGCATCCAGCGCTGCAATAAAGAATATACCACTTAAAGGAATTTTGGCTTCGATCTTTGAATCACTGCTCATGTCCCGCAGCCTGAAGGAGATGCCAGCACAGACGCGCTTTGAACCAGGACATTTATTGGGGTAAATCCAGGAACGAGGGGCAGTGGCCTCCCACCGTGTGCTAAGTGGGGGGTGGGAAGGGCCCCTCCACAGCCCCATTCTGCGCAGGGGAGCACGGCCAGGTACACACAAACAGGGACTGCTACTTGCAGGCACAGGGAGAGATTCCCAGGGGACCACGACGCCGGGGGGAGGGGGGCGGCACAGGGAAATCCTGGGGGGGGGATGTGGGGGCTGGGCAGAGTCTCGCTGCTCTCAGGAACCTCCCTGGGGCGGGGGGGGCATCCCTAAACTCCCCTGCATGGGGGGGGGGCACGAGGCGGTGACCCCACTGCAAACCTCAGCCCGGGGGGGGCAGCAAAGGGGGGGTGGGGGGGTGGGGGGGGTACCGCATCCCCGGCCCCTGGGAACTTGACCCCGAAGCCAGGGCCAGACGCCGGGGTGCTGCAGGGCAGGGCGGGGGGGGGTGGAAACGTCGGGCCCCCCCCCCGGCCCTGCCCCCCCCCGGAGGGGTCTGGCAGCAGAACAAAGGCGGCGGCCGGGAGGCGGCGCGGGGGGGCCCCGAGGGGCTTCCCACGGGGGCGAGGGAGGGGGCTCGGGAGCCCCCGGCCCATCCCCGGGCCGCGGGGTCGCTGTGGTGGGGGCTGGGGGGGGGGTCCCAGAGTCCCCCCCCCCGGCCCCTCCCCCTCAGGTCCCTCCTACCCAAGCCCCGCCCCTCCAGTCAAGCCCCGCCCCAAATTCCACTCGATGACGTCACCGCCCAAGCACCCCCCCCCCCTTACCGACTTTCCAACCGGCAGCGGGGGGGGGCTCGTCTCAGATCGGCGTCATCTCAACCCCTGAGCCCTCCTCTCAACCCAACCCAACCCCTGAGCCCTTCTCCCAACCCCTGAGCCCTTCGTGTCGTATTTGGGGAGGGAGGGAGCGGCTGATGTGGAACTCGACCACCCGCCCGAGCACAAGCACCACGCAGACACCAATTCTTATCAAGAAGATTTATTCCTTATTTATTCCTTCTCCGGCTCTTCCGTCCCCTTCCGCCGCAGGAACTCACTTCGGTACCGCTGTCTGGCACGGGGTCACGGAGCTCCGGAGCTGGCGCCTGGCTGTGGGATGAGCCTTCTGCTGCGGCTGCCGTGGAGGGGAGAACTCCTCTCCTAAAGTCCTGCAGCTCCCTCAGCAGCCTGAGGCACTGCTCCTTGTCCCCAAAGACATACACGTCGTTTCCCAGAGCCAGAGGAAACTTGAGTTCAGGGCACTCGTCTGGACCCTCCGTGGGTTGGCAGCCGTGGCGAGGTGAACGGCTTTTCAGTTCGGGTGATTCTTGCCCCAGGGACTGCGGGATGAAGGACACGTGCCGTGCTCCCGATTCTTCGCTCCCATCTACAGAGCCCTCGTCCGAGGAAAGGCAGCACCCAGGGATGTCGAGGGTGACACCTGACGTCGAGGAACTTGCGTAGATGATGGTTGACTTTTCCGAAGCGTCAGAGCCGTCTTCGTGGTTCGTGACGTTCCGGGCCTGTGCTGTGGGAGCTGTCGTCGCCTGGGGCAGTTCTGAGACGATCCAGTTGGAATTTTTTCTTTTCTCCAGTTCGAGTCCTTGCGAGAGCAGCTCACATTGCTGCCTTTGCTGCTGACACCGCTGCTCGGACTGTGTCAGCTGCGCTCGTAACGCTTGCAGCTCTTCCTCATGTGCCCTTTGTTGCTCTGCCCAAGCCTTCTGCCAATGCTTCACCTCGTCCTCTTTCTTCTGCAGCATCAGCTTTGTTTCCTCTAGCTCCGTCTCCCGTTGTTGCATTATTTTGGCCAGTTGACTCGTGTTCTGAAATTCACAACTGACATACTGCAGGACTTTTACGAGCTGTTTAGCATTTCGCTGCTCTGACACTTGCAGGACTTCCTGCTTCAGAGCAGCGTTTTCAGCCTCAACCTCCTTTATCCTCTCATTCTGCTTGCGGAGCTGAGAGTTTTCCTGGTTGCGTGTGGCTTTTTCTTTCTGCATCTGTGCCAGATGCTCTTTGAGCTCCTCGCTCCTGTTCTTCAGCCGAGAGCGTTCCAGGTCCCGTTTCTTCTGCAGCTGAAGCTTCTCCATCGCCTCCTTTTCAATCAGCTGCTGGTCGACCTGCTCCGTCTTTGCAGCAGCATTTTCAGATCTTGAGGCAAACTCTTTCAGCTGCCTGACTCTTTCCCTCACCTCCTTGGTCAGGAGGCCCACCACGCTGATGTCCTCGATGAGCCTCCGTGCCTTCTCCCTGGCTCCCAGCAGGGAGCCCTCGTCCTCCGGAAGGCAGGCCTCCTCCTGAAGGAGCCCGCATCGCCTCCCCGGCTCCTGCAGGGCATTGAGCAGTTTGGCTTTCTGCTCCAGAAGCTGTCCGCCTCCGCTGCCGGGGGGGCAGGGCTCTTGCTGCCCTGAGACCTGAACCCCCACGTGGCGCTGGGCCGCGGCCTTGTCCCCGTCGTGGGAGGCAGGCGCCCTGCACTCGGCCTTCTTCACCACCTCCTTGTAGAAGAGCCTTCTCTGCAGGCTCAGCTTCTTCTTCAGGGCCAGGATCTGGGCGGCGTCGTCCCGCTGCCGCTGGAGCAGCTCCTGCTCCCGGCGCCGCTCGGCCTCCTTCTCCTGCAGCAGCTGCCGGAGCTCCGCCGCCCGCTGCCTCCGGCTCTGCTCCTCGAGCTGCTGCAGCTCCCGCGCCCGCTCCTGCTCCCATTTGGAGCGTAGCTGCTGGGCCAGGAGCTGCCGCTCCTGCTCTGCCCTCTTCTTCATCTCACGGGCCTCGGTGTTGAGGCGCCGTTGCAGCTCCTGGGAGCGGAGACGCTCGGCCTGCAGCTGGGCCCGCAGCGCCTCCAGCTCCTGCCTGTGCTCCTGGTGCTGCACAGGGCCCCGACGGGATGAGGGCTGACCACGAGCCACGGGCCCCTGGCCATCACCACCGCCGGTCATGGTTTCAATAACCACTACTAATAACTAATAACTAATAATAATACTAATAACCACTACTAATAACCACTACTACTAACTGGCAATAATAACCAGAAATAACTGGAACTCGGTGAACGGTCACCAAACGCTGCCAGCAATCGCCAACAGCAATCGCACGGCCTGGGCCTGAGAGGGACAGCAGGCTCTGAGCACCCAGGAAACACCAGCACCGCACAGCAGCAGAGGCAATCCCTACTGCTGGCCCTGTGGGCGCGAGCGGGGCCTTATATGCTGTGCCCTGGCTGTGACGTTATAAGGGAGGGATGACGTCGTAAAGGCAGGATGCCGCCACATGACCTTCTATGGCGCGTCTGCGCCCCAACGCCCCTGTTATAAATGGCTCAGGATTCAAATTAGGATTAAATAAAAAAATTGGATTTATTAAAAGAATATAAAGGAATAGAGGTAAGCAAACAGCGCTGGGTGCACCGGGAGTCTCTGCTCCACCAGGACGCACACCAGTCACATCAAGCAGCTGATTTTTATGCACCTAGACTAATACATATTCATTACTACTTCTAAAAAAATAGATTATTATAACTAGCTTCCGGGGTCCAGTCCCTCCTACTGGAGCATGCGCATCAGTCTCCTCTGGGGGTCTCTAGGGGTCTTTCATGCTGAAGGCTCGTAGTCTTCCTCTCACCCTTTGTACTTACTCGGCACTATTCCAAGTTTATGGAACACTCTCTGTACACTCTCCACAGGTCTTGTCTCCCAACCGTCCTTCAGCTTCTTTTTTCTTCCTCTTAATCTCTTGGCCCCCCTGGCCAGATACCAAGGATCTCATAACAGTCACTAGTTGTTATCAGTTGTTCTGAAACTCCCAGACATCAAACACAAACAGCTTTCTTATTTGACGCTTCACGAGTAATTAAAACATTCTTCCCCAGCCATTCACAGACACATCTATAGCAGTGTTAAGTTAATCTCGAAGAAGACAGGAAAAAAGGCTGTAACTGTTAGAAATAGAAGTCCGGAATAACAAAAGCAAACAGGTTCACAAATTTAAGGAGTGTTTTCTGAAGACGTGATAAATTGACTAGAATGAGGGGGAGACTGGGACACACTGCATCTGTGGTTCAAGAACTAAATTGCCAGTGCAGGGCCCAGAGGCAGACAGGATTCAAAAAGAATTATTCTTTATGGACACGAATTTATGGACACGAATTGGAATTGTTAAAACATTCCTCACAATCCCTTATCTTCTTTTTAATATCCCCAATTCGTGTCTCTTCTGTTATTAATAACTGGATTTCATCAGTTTGTTCTTGGAGGGCCCAATCCTTAAGCATCATAATTGACATATTCCCTTCCTTTTTTAAAGAAGTTATTACCAATGTACTATTTATCACCCGGCGTATTGATAATGTAAAACAAGGTATCATACAAGGTACAAATAATAACGTCATTACACCACATAACAATAAAAATAACACTCTTTTAACCCATGGTCCACCAGGCAGCCATGAAAATAAATCCCATTCCATATCCTTCCAGGTTTGTGTTTGCTCGCTCACCTCCCCCCTCTCCTTCTCTGGGATGGGAGAGAGAAATGGGAAAGTGAAGCCTGTGAGTTGAGATAACAAGAAAATAATAATAATAATAATAATAACAATAATAATGATGATAATATTACTACTAGTAATAATGTATACGAAACAAGTGATGCACAATGCAATTGCTCACCACCTGCTGTCCGATGCCCAACCCAACCCCGAGCAGTCCGGCCCTCCTCCCAGCCTGCCTGCTGGCAGGACAGTGAGAAGCTGAATTTGGCTTGGTCCTTGGCTTGGTGTAAACACTGCTCTGTAACAATTAAAAACAATTAAAACATCAGCATATTATTAACATTCTTCTCATCCTAAACCAGAACATAACATTCTATCAGCTACTAGGAAGAAAAACCCTTTTTATCAATCTTTAAACAGCAATTACTAAAGCTAAATTTTCCACAGACTTCTCCTTCTTGTGCTAGTAAATAATCCAAAGTTAGGCTATTTTGATACAAAGCAGTTCTCATCATTTATAACTATTTCTATTACAGCTAATAACCTAATTATTCTATTAAGTATATATACTGGGGTCCTATAGTCCCAGGATCTATCTTCTGCCCACGTATCTGGATCATAATAGGCAAACACCTTCAGGGTTGATTCAGGCTTGTGTTACCATTCGGCCTGTCAGGGTGATCCAGCTCCTGGAAAACGAATCACAATTTTATATAGGTTAAAAAAAAGGGTCTGATGTTATTTTCTCAGGACAACCTGACCTTAGTGTGGGAGAAGTCCAGTCGAGGCCCTCTCACTCGGCAGTCAATACCCATAGGGGTTGCTTCCCTCGGTAGACCATACACACCGCAGTGGAGGGTCCTGCCCTGGTCTTGCCTTCTCCCTTTCCTCCCTTCAGGCTTGTCCCCTTTATTTGGCATCCTTAATTCATGCAGAGCCTGCAGAGCCTCGTTGCCAGAATATTAGTTCTTCCTTAGCTTGAGTTTCAGTTTCCCAGGAGTGGACTCAACCCTCCAAGTTTCAGTAGTTACTGGTCCTTTTATTCTGGATGCATGGGTCCCTTTCTGCAGTTCTCACAGCTGTTTCAGTAGTCAGTAAAACAAGGTACAGTCCCTCACACCGAGGGTTCAGTGATTCTTCCCTCCCGTGGCTGCTTGTTGAAACACTTTCTTTTTTATCTTCTGACAAGTTAAATAACAGTTATCTAATTTGCTTCGCCGTATGGCCCTTTTCAGGTTCCCGTAGCAGGATTCATCTGATAGCCTTTCAGGTTGATACAGATTTGACTACAGATACCAGGGTTTTGGCATTCATCACTATCTCCACAGTTTCCCAGCTGGACAGTCACATTCATTTTTGTTGCATTCCTTCAGGGGCTCATCACCCCAGTCCTTGCAGTCTCTCTGCTGGTTACACACTTTATTGATATCTATGCACACAAAGTCAGATTCAGTACACATCTTCTTCACACAAGCACTCTCATCACTGCCATCTGAGCAGTCTTCACATTTTACTCTAGCACCGTTGGCAGCAGTGCACAGTCAGGCGAAGGCGAGCAGCAGGCAGAGCACCCCGCACCGTCACCTGTGTCACTTATACTACTCCTATTACCCATGCTGTTAGTGTCAGTGGCATCCTCCTTGTACCGTTTCTGTCTTTGTCTCCCCCCTTTTCTTTTTGTCACTGGCCATTCACCACAAATGGATGAGACACATGATTACTAGTTAGGAAAGAGAGTGTAACGTCTGCTATACGGCTGCAGGCAGTGCCAGCTGCAGCCTTAGGTTTGTGAAAGAGCCTGCCGGTGGCCATTTGGCAGTGTGATCTGCGTCTCTGCACTCCTGCCCTGCGATAGAGCTAAGTCGTCATTAGTAATAGTTATAACACCGATCTGGGGACGAATAGTCTTTTGTGCATTGCAAGATAAACCTTTTATAAAAAGAATGCCAGAGTGAAGCAGCACAGCCGCTGCTGCCGCTGCCTCCGTGGTTATGTCAGACAGGCTGCAGGGTCCTGATGTCCGTCCCTCTGCTCTGTGCCAACTCGCCTCACGGTGAGGGTCAGCTACCGGTGTCCACTGACGCCTCTGGTCTCCCGTAGCAACTCGATCTCGGATGTTCTGCAATTACTTCAATTTCCCCGCGTTTTGCAGCTTCTGTCAGGTCTATTCTGTGTCTCTCAGAGCCGTCCGTGGCTCTGCAGCATCTCTCAGGGCTCTCTCCGTCCAGCGGTAGTCCCTCCGTAGTGTCTCGGGCCTCCCAGCGCCGCTCCGGTCTCTCGGCGCCGCTCCGGTCTCTCGGCCTGTTCAGGTCTCAGCGAGTCCAGGTCTCGGCCTGTGCGGGCCTCATATGTTGCAGGAAGCATGTCATGTCATGCTCCTGCCTTTTTCTTGTCACAGTCAAAACATTTAAGAGCAAAAATAGGATACACAAGATACACAAGATACACCGGGCCCATATATTAGGCACCACCACTCAAAACTTGGATAAAACGGCACTTCTTTTCAGTCTGTCAAGCGCTTCGTTCGTCTCTGCCCACTCCCCTTGCGGAGAGTACGGAACAACGGATCGGAACTCTGCACTCGCTTTGCAGCAACGCTGCGTCTCACTCACACAGCACACTCGCACACGGAGGCCTCCAGCACATCTCATTCATACCACAGGAATATAATTTAGAATGATAACCAACCAAATAAGTATTGTCTCTGACTGTGTTCTTCGTGAAGTGACTTGTAACACTTTGTTTCAAACCCTTACATTTACACAAATACTTTCAACACAAAATACATACATAAAAACACATACAATTATTAACACTCCAGTTAGTATCCCTCCAGCAGCTGAAAACATACCGTTTGTCTGCAGTTTCAGGAGATCTTTGCTCCTGCGGTGAGCAGCTGAGAGTGGAGTCCCCTCCGAGCAAAACGCTCAGGGTGCACCTAGGGGCGTCCACGCTGCAGCCGATCCCGCAGCCGAGCAGAGTGTCTCCTGCCTGGCTCACCAAAATGACTCTCAGAAAGCTGACTCCACAATCAGTAAGATTGTAAAGTAGGTATGTTTACTCAGTTCCGTGCAGCACGGGGCGGGTAGTCCCACCAAAGTCGTGCAGGCCTAACGTGACAAATTGCTTTAGTAAAAAGTTACATATACATAAACATTCCTATACATATACATAACCTGTCCCTTTATGAACACTCCTCCTTATTTTAGACCCCTTGATTAAAGTCTGAACCATGAGGTTGTTTTTGATCTGATTCTCAGGGCTCGAGAGGCTCCTGTTATCTGGAGGTATAAGCGCAGCACAGCACAGTAGCACATATTCATTCTTAATCAATTGCTCTCTAATTTCTAATTCCAATGTTTCAGCTTGCTCTTTTCTGGATCCACGGGTATTCTACTATTAATGTTCAAAGCCTGACAGACCCCGTCCTCCGTGGATCAAAATACATGGGGTCTTAAGGGTTCCTTTGGTCATTCTATCATAAAATACTGGATCATTTTCAATTTACTCTTTAATTTTCGGGGGCCCCTATTGTTCCAATTTCTAATCATTATTCATAATGGACTTTTTGGTCATATATCTGGTAATTTGCTCCCTTTCTGGTTCTTGGTCTTCACAACCCCCCTGACGTCATAAAGGAATGATGACGTCATATGACCTTAGCTGGCGGGTCTGTGCCCCAACGCCCCCGGCAACAGCCTCAGCACCAGGGGCGCGGAGGAGGGAGGTGAGGGGCTGGGAACCCGTGCAGGCATCACGCAGCCGGCAGCGGTGGCCGGTTCGGAGCTGCTCCTTTACTGAGCGCGTCCACAGGGACCTGATGCCCTCCGTCTTGCCCGTTTATTACTAAATAAAGGTCTGTTCCAGCGCACGTCCTTTCACCTTCCTCTGCTTAGCAGGACAAAAGCAGCCGGCCACATTTGTATGATTTTGTCCCCTTTCTCCAAAGCCCCCTCTCCTGTGTTGCCCCACGCGATGATGTCTCCAACGCACCGCAGGTGTTGAGGAGAAATATTTCTTCTCTGATAGCACGAGGGCTAATGGGTTTAAACTAAAAAAGCGTAAAGTCTTAGCTCGAGCTACACTGGGGGTGCTTGGAGGTCTTGCATGCACAGTAAAAGCTGCATTTCAAACACCCCAGCTGGGCGATCTGAGACGATCCACGCCCGCCCGCCGCTTGTTTTGGAGGCGCGCGTGGTCCGCTCCCATTGGGCGGCGGCGGGAGGCGGGGCAGCAGCAGCCCCAGTAGGAGCAGCAGCAGCAGGAGGAGGAGAAGCACCAGCACCAGCAGGAGGGCGCCGCGCGCGCGCAGCCTACATGTCCCGGCATGCAGCGCGTCGGGCTGGCAGCCGGGCGGCCGCGCGGGCGGCGGGTGCTGCGCGAGGGGACGGCGCGCGCTCGGGCTGAGGCGAGCGCGGCGCCCCCGCCCGACGGCTCCGGCAGGGGGGGGGAGGAGGAGGAGGAGGAGGAGGAGGAGGAGGAGGAGACGGAGACGGAGACGGAGACGCCGCCGCTTCGCCGAGCCTCGCCCGCTCCGTGCGGCCGGGCGGAGCGGCGGGAGCAGCATGAGCAGCGGCGGCGGGGCCGGGCGGAGCGGGGCGGCGCTGCGGCTGCTGGCGGCGCTCGGCTGCGTCCTCGCGGCGGAGGCCCAGGTGGGAGCCGCGGCGGGGGGGGGGGGGGCTCGGCGGTTGGGGCTCGGGCACGGCCCGCGGCCTCCGGGCAGCGCCGTCCTCAGGCAGGAGGCGGTGAGGGGCAGCCCCGTGTCGGGGATGGAGGGGAGGGGGGGGGGGGGGCTGCGGCTCGGCCCCGGGCGCCGCGGTGAGCACGTGGAGCCGAACGCCCCGGGGGTCCCCGGGGGTTGTTTTTATTCCGTTTTCTGAAGCTGACGTGCTGTGTGGGGGCTGACCGCCCGAGGTGGTGAGTAACCGAGCACAGGAACCCCACGGTTTGGGGTTATAACCTGAAGCTGGCCGAGGCTTCAATAAAAACAACCCCTTACCTAACAGTTATCCCAGCGTAACGAGGCGCTGGCTGGGCTGGAGCTCCTAACGCAGGTGTGAGGCTGTCGTGGCTTTCCCACAGCCCTTGGCTGCTGGTAGGACTGGTATTACCCTGTGCTGGGAGCTGAAACAGCCACGGTTCGGCGTGCCCCGAGGAAAGATAAGCTGCCCATTAGCCCCTGGGGTTGTGTTACCTGCGGTTCTTCTCTTCTTCTGCAGCCCTGGCGGAGTGAAACATCGAGGAGCAAAGCGGTGTCCCTGGTGGTCCTCTAATTGTTGGAGCAATTAAAGTGCAGCAACCTGATAGCGCTAATAAGGGGGTTGGTGTAAATATGCTGCTTGTTAGTATGTGCGCTTGTTCGGGTTGCTGATAACGTTGAAGTGCTGAGTACGCTTCTCTGTCGGCCTTTCATAAGGAGAAATTGATGCAGGTTAAACACCGACCTTTTTGTGTGAAAGCTCAGTTTATCTTGGAGAAGTTTGACATGCCCAACACAGCTGATACTTGTACAAAAACTAAACTAAGTTTAATGATACATGGGAATACTTCGATAAGCATAGTGGGAATAAGGAATAGAAACTAGTCTGTCTGACTTTGATCACACTTATGTTAGATTAATGCTTCTAGAGTTTATCGTAAAGTTCAAAGTAATTGACAAATGAAAAGGAAGCCTGATACTTGGTGGTGGTAGCTTCTAGTACAGGTCAGAAGTTGTGCTAACTTCTAGTAGAGTTTGGCTGTGTATTTGTGGTTTAAGTTAACTAGTGCAGCTCAGCTCAAAAAGGCAAAAAATGAGTGGCGTGAATAGCAAAGTAGGTCGTGCAATAGATAGTGTTAACTGTGAAATATGTTGTCCTTATTTTCATATCTTCACATCGAAAATTCACTGGGGGATCCTGGTGCTGACAAACAGAGCAGTATCATGCATTTTCTTAGCGGTCTGTCATTAAGCACTGAAGACTTTACCAGCACTAATGACAAGGGTGGCTGGAGTTAGCATGCCATGAACTGACTCTGCTCCTGTGCAGTATTGGCTTTTCATATGGGCTGTCAAAGGACTTCATAAATTGTATTTTGGTACAGATACAGCATCGTTTAATTTTAGAACGTGCCTTCCAAAGAAACATCATTTTTTTTTCCAGTTTTGTGTGTTCAGGGAGCCAACTGCTTCAGTTTTGTAAAGCTTATGAGAATGAAATTGAGAGTTTTGCTTGCTTGCTCTTGCTACTCTACATTAGTTTTTCTCTTAAAAAATTTGACCCCTCTTCTAGTTTGGGGGGTGGATTATTTTTGGCACTGCTTATTTTTTTGAGTAAAATGCACTACATTGTGAAAGGTGTTCTTAGAATGAAAGCGTTATCAGAGACATCTGGCAAAGGTGTAACTTCAATTAGTTTGTTATCTTGGTTAAATAAAGGACTGCAGCTTTATTTTCCGTGGGTATTTGATACTGCTTGTAAGTACAGCTTGTTGATTTGGAACGCTTTCCCCCGGAGCGGCGTTTTTGGTTTTGCAAAGATGGTCTAAATATTTTTATAAGCAGTGGGAGGCAAGCATCAGAATTATTTCCTACTCTTCATCTTTAAGTCCAAAGAAAATTTCTCAGCTCCTCCTCGCTCTGCTTTCATCTTAATACGTTACTGTTCTTTACGTAGCTACTCTGTTATATAGTTGAATAATGTTTGAGCAAAATGTTGAGTTACCTTTTTGTATTTTAGCAGAATGTGCTAACTGTGTGTTAGTGGTAAGGTGTTACTTGTAAAGATGGCCAAGTTACTTCCTGCATGTGTGATCGATACAAAAACTTGAGTTTTGCAATGAAATCAAATTTAAAATGCATGGATGTTTTACTTCCGTAAATATTGATAACAACTTCTGTATTCTTGCTTAGAACTTGGCAGTCATGTGGGTTGTGAGGTCTTTAGGCTTTTTAAAAGCCTGTTAATGAATGCAGTCTTCCAGAGCTGTTTGCCCAGGTTTGAAGTTAAATAACATTAACAAAAGCAAGTGTAACAGCATAGAAGACTTTAGGGTGAAGTTGCTTCCCTTAAATGTGTTTTACTTCATTACCATAACTACCCTGCAGAATTGTGACAGCCTTTTTAGTGTGTCAGGGAAAGTAAGATCTATGTAAGGGGAATTTCCTACTAAAATGCTTTATTGCCATAACCTCGCTGTATTCTCTTGGGTGGTGAAGAATCCACTTCCTGGGCTTCCTTTCTTCTTCATAAGAGTGGAAGCCTACAGTGTGGTTTCTGGTGACTTTTTTTTTTTTTATATCAAGCTTGGTTATATAACGGTATCTTTGCTGTAAAGTAGTGGAGTGATCTATCATGCATAAAACAGATTAGACGATTTCATAACCTCATCTCATCTAGCTGTGAAATCTATAGAGAAAAAAACACAATGTTTTTCTTCTCCTTTCGCATGCAGCCTTTTAGTACTGAGAAGTTCTAAGCCTACACAAGATACAAAATATGCGGGGCTTTCCTATTTTATTTGCTTTCTAGGCCATCAGTTATGCTGATGAATTTCACGTCTGGCTGAAGAATAATAGTAGTTAGCAGCAGTGCTTGATTCCATTCATTTAGATATGGACTAAAGCTTCAAACGTAAGCTTGAAAGGCCTTTCAAGGGTGCTTCTATTTGGTGAAGAAGCCGAGGAGTAGTTGAGATTTCATTCAATTTATGTCACAAGTGTTCACAGAATCACGTTTTCACTGTTCCCGTCTCTCATTAAGGTGCTGTCAGGGTCTTAGCAAAACTGTTGCCATAGCTTAGTCTGCTCAGTTGTTGGGGCCTCTCTTGGCTACTTGTGCACTGCTACTTCCTCTCCTGTGCTGGCAGCGCTTGGGCTGCCTCGGCACTTGTGCGCGCTTTCTTGCAGGGACAGTCTTGTCTAGTTCAGTGCCAGCAAGCTTGTGGTCCTGGCACAGGAGGGATGGAGCCTGGGAAGTTCAGACTTAATTTCACAATAGGCTTACAGCCTTGTAATATTAGGAAAACCAAGTGCAGACACCTGCATTTGTTTGTAGAATTTAACTGTGAAGTTACTAACTTCTTAGGCAGAAAAGTACTGATGCTTCTTTCTCCCATACTGCTAAAGAAACTATCTAGAATTTTTTGTACTTTTAAGAAGAAATGAAAAAAACAGGATAACAGTGCATAGTTGTGTGTTTTTTGGGGAATTCTTCTATTGCACGATCATTAGTTGAATACTTGGTTTGCAATTCTGTGCTAAGATAATGTGTATTTGTAGTTTGGAAAATCTTGCTGTTTGTTCTGCAGAACGTTCTATACGTTGAATATTTCAGGGCTGGAAATGATAGTCTAACATGGATTCAGAGTTGTGTTTGAAGGTGGACTTAAGCTAAAAAGTGCAAAGGTCTGTTATTTTCCAATTTTGGGTGTGTAAAGTATGTTACATAATGAGAAATACATTATTTGGTATGGAATTACATTTTGCTATTTCTTTTGACTGTTATCTTTTTTAGAGGATTTTTCCACAGTTAATGCTGCATTTCTTGATTAAAAATCAATCCAATGTTTGTTTTTTTTATAGCTCACAGGAGTCCTAGATGATTGCTTATGTGATATAGAGAGCATCGATGACTTCAATACGTTCAAGATCTTCCCCAAAATACAGAAACTGCAAGAACGTGATTACTTCAGATATTACAAGGTACAATTAGTGACTTTTTTCCTGAATAATTTAAATAAAATCCATAAAATACAGGGAAGATTACTGAGCAAACCAGCTTGGCTGCATTAAGTTGTCTTTTAGAAATGTAGAGTTCTTTCATTTGGTTATAGCAGGCTTTCAGTCCCTGGAAGTTATACTGGTAGGAGGTCCTGTGTTTGCTGTTAATCCTGGAGTCCGTGACAGCAAATCTACTGCTTTCATTCAGCGTATAAGTGGTAATTTTCAAGGCAATGTCTTTGGATGGCTACATCTGGGAAAGGGTTGTATATTAGCAACTTTCTGACAGCATGCAGCACTTGTCTTCGAAGTAACTTGTATAATTTGAAATGGAAATATTACAATGATTTTTTTCTTACCAGCTCAGTTCTGATGTGTTTGCTATCTAGAGAGCTCTTATTTCTTTGAAAAAGAGGAACAAATACTTTTCAAATGGTCTGTGATACCACTCGTCCTTCAACAATTGTTTTCTCTCTGTTAGACTCTGATGAGTGAAATAAGACTCTTATTTTCAGATATGTTTAGCTTGAAAATGAGGTTACATTTTGTGTGAGCTCATCAGATGGTTACCTGCCACTGGAGAGAAAAAAAAAAAAGATTCCTCTTCAGAGCAGGCCATCCCTGTTCCTTTGCTTTTATATCTTGGCCTTGTCTGACTGTGTGTTATGCCAGTACTTCCCTTTAACCTGGTCGATTTTTCAGGATTTTTTTTTTTGGTTTTCAAGATGCAGTAAGTTATTTACATGGTCTGGGATCAGACAAATATTCAAGTTAATGTAAGGTGGGGTTATAAATGTGAGAAAGGAAAAGCACTAGAGTCTTCCCTGTGTAGTCTGAGCAAGCAATAATGTGTAACTTCATCCTGAAATTCCTCCTGCTACATGACGCAGTTCTAACTTGAGTTTTCAGGAGAAGCAAGGTATGTGCAACCTGAGGGAGAATATCACTTGGTTCTGTTCATTAGTTTCTCTAGAGGCAACAGGAAGATTGAACCCAAAGAGAGGGCTAGCATGTATACAAGGTTTTGTACAAACTATACAACAGTAATTTTGTCCTGCAAATTGAGGTTTTATCTTAATTTTAATAGCAGTCTGCGGATCAGTTTGTTAAAATCCTACCTCATCTTTCATACAGTTCTGATTTCATCAAAATGACTGTATGCTTGAATGTACAAACAGTAGTTAATGCTTACAATTTTCCTGCATGACAGGCACCAAACCAATACAAATTATTTTGGAATCTGTATTATTGATTCACCTTCAGTGGATAGGTATATCCTTCCAGTGGGTAGAGAATTGAGACAGCAAAATGCAGTGTGTTAACCTATAGAGCTGGGGGATAGTCAGGAGTTGAAGTTTTTTTGCATTGCTGATATTGCTAACAGGAAGATGCAAGGTCCAAGTAACTAAGCAATATCTGTGCTCACACACAAAGCACACTTGTGAGCCCAACTGAGGTTGTACAGTCCTTGTACTTTAATCAATACCGATTATGCACTGACTCCATAGCACTTCCTTGATTCTGTGCAGGGACAAAAAACCTGCTGCTTATTCAGAAGGGAACGGATAAAAAGCTTTCCAATTTATTCAGCTTGATTTTCTGACAAATTCTTCTCTAGAATTAGTAAATATTGTGTAGCAATGGGTGGACTGCACACCGGCCCTCGTGACTGCTTAAGTGTGTTAGGGTTTACCTTGAAGAAGGTTGTATCCTAACAGTATTAGCTGGTTTTGGTGTGCTTTTTTGGTAGAAATTGGTGTGAGGGCATGTTTTGTGTAGCAGTTCTTACTGCGGTGGTAGTGATGAGATACAACAGGAATGCTGTTACAGTGTACGACTCCATTTGTTGTACAGCTTGTATACGTCTCTTCTTGTGAGCTAGCATATGGATTAGTTTTCTAGCTTAAGATGTATAGACCTAAATAATATTTGTGAGCATGTTTTTAAATCTTAAGTTTGTGTTGAAATTGTTCAAGGACTTGATGCTGTCCTTGGAGTATTAGGCTTAATTTTACAGTGCATTTTATTAGAACTCTTGCTGTGTCCAACTGCGGACTCAAAAGTTTCAAATATAAAGTAATAACCTCCAATCATTTAAGTAGGTTATTTGATATAAGTAGTGACTTCAGTTTAATGTCTTTGAATGGTACTTATAAACTGAAGGAAACTAGTACAGACTTCGCTAAAGGAAAACTGAGAAACAATAGTTTTACTTTGAGAGTTGTAAAAGTGTGTCTTCATTTTTATCCAAAAATGTTGATAGCTTCTGAGGATAATTGTGTTGTATTTTACTTGTAATTTTATATTTCAAAGATGGTGTATTTCCACAGTTTTTCTGGCTGATCATGCAAGAAAACTTTAAGTATGTAGTCTTCAGTGTAGGAACAATGAGGTCCAAGTGTGTGTTACCACGTATGTGTGTATATGGCTCATGCAAAATAAAACTTTTTTTTTGAACTGACTTTCATATTGGCAATCTGCATGAAATGTAATCGCAAAGTGTTTGAGTCTCTTGCTATGTAGTAGATACTAGTATGTGTGTTATTCTGCCATTTAATAACAAATAGGAGCATTGACAAGAAAACGACTGGATTTGATGGTAATGTTTCTGAAGTGGTTTCTCTTAGTTATTTATACTTGTACAACATCAGCTCTTTAAGTCCATTAGTATTTTGATACCCATTATTCCTTGACTAGAGTAATGAAGTGCAGTAGTGATTTGTCCATTTTTACTGCTTGGAATCTGAAATCCTCCAAGCATTTAATTTAAACCATAAACTTCTGTACTAGTTCCTGTCTTCCATGAAATAAATTTCCTTGATCAGTTTAGTACAAATACAACTAAGTACAGCCATTTTATAGCTGTATATGTCTGGTTTGCCTTATTTTTAGCATTTTGTTACTGCTTTTTTAAGTTACATTAACTGACAGATTTAATTTGGGCTTTACTATTCTGTGTTTGTGTCCACTTGGTACCATTATTAACAACTCCAATGCACCAAGCTTCAGCTCTGAGGGAGAGTAGTTCAATGTATGTATGTATATGTCAGTACTAAATTTAACCCTTTTCCTTGTATCTTTTTTAATTTGAAAGGACTTGATAGTGGGAGTTCTCTGTTTTAAAATTTGCTTTAAATAATATTGATTGTAACCTTTTGTTTTTTGTGTGTTTAGGTCAATCTGAAGAGACCATGCCCATTCTGGGCTGACGATGGCCATTGTTCTATCAAAGATTGTCATGTAGAGCCTTGTCCTGAGGTATGGATCAAATAACATGAAATAGGAAAGGGTCTAAGCAGTTTCCTTATTTTTTAGTGAGTAATGCTGTATGCTCTACTTTTCCACTATAGTAAACTTAAGATCTTTGTAATAACATACTTTATAGTTCTAATGGTAAGTAGATATGGTTCTATTATTTCCTCTCATTTAGAATAAATCTGTTTTCCAGCCAGGCTGTATAATGTCCACAAGGAAATGGTAGCACTGAATGTAAGTGAAGTGCTATAATAATTATTAGTATGTCAGCAATTATAGCGATGTATTCCCATCCATGTGTAGCTTGATTCAGCTCTCTGATAAAATCAAGAGTATCTTAGACAAAATCTGTCACTGATGCATTAATTCTTTCAAAATAAACACAGCTGTGAAATAGGTAACTTACCTGGGGGGGAAAAAATGATTCCTAGAGGTAGCCATCTCATTTTCTAATATTTAGAGACGGGGGGTAGATACGATTAAGGTTCTTACGTATACCAAGTCCCAACAATATATTTGTAGTATTGAGGTCTTTGTTTCCTTGGATTTACCATGTCTTCTATGCAGTAACTTACAACATGCATTCAATGAGCAGTGATGCAAAGCAATAGGTGGTAGAACTGCCTGATTTCATAAACTGCAAGTCACTGCTAATGTTTAATGTCACTTTTATGACATTTCGCGTCTGAGACTAGAGCCTACAGTAGTTGGCACTCTGTCACCCAAATTATTGATTGGGGCAGGTATATAATGTACACCTTGCGTTTTCAGAAGGCATAAGAGACAAGGGTTGGTTCTTAGCCTGTTTGGAGATCATGCATCTTCAGTCAAAAGGTAGTCTGCCCTTGACTTGTGAGAAATGTCAAATTGTTTTTGGCAGACTTTTAACTATTCTGAAGTATATACTGATTCTTTAACTATATCAAGGCTCATTTATAAGGCTGATCTATACTTATAATCAGTCATCAGCTAACAAAATTCGTATTAGTTCAGAATTTTTACTAACAAATCTAGTTAAATTTAAGTAAAAGGGTGACAAAACTATTTTGAAAGAATAAATATCAAAGTAGTCTAAGGTCTTAATCATTTTGCCACTAACATAAATAACTCTAAGTCTGTCAAAGATGTAGTACTGTTTTGAATAAATCCAAGGAAGGAAAGGAACAAGCTAATTATGTAAAACAAGTATGGTTTGGCCTCCTGTAAATCTAGGAATTAAATATTTCTATATCAAGCATAATTGTTTCTAGGAGCGGTATAAAAACTGAATTATCTTTTGTTTTTAGAGTAAAATACCTGTTGGAATTAAAGCTGGGAGCTCTAATAAGGTAAGTAGTCATTTATTTTTCTAAGTTCCATCTCATTTGTTGTAATATTAACATTACAGTAGATGTGTGGGTTTTTTATTGCAAATCTTCAGTCTTGGCGTCATGATGCAACTGTTAACATAACTGATCAGTTCCTGTGTGCAGCTTTGCATTTTCTGTTGTACGAGTAACAGTGTTCCTGATGTTGCTGGTACCATTGCGCCATTCTGAGTCTTTAACAACTTGAGACTCAGTACAGACAGAATCAGTGAATGACCAGGGACAGCGACGCGTGGCCACCGAACACCTGATACAAAATTCTGTGCTCCTTCCTGAGTATAGACCACCCTCTGTGAAGCTATAAGCTGAGATGAATAGCAACGTAGTCTTTTTGTAAGAATCATTTCTAAACACAACCTGTAATATTTTAAAAAAGGTGAACATTTATTTGTACTTTTGATGCATCTAATCTTGAACAGCTCATGAGCCTTAAGTTGATGTAGGCTTAAGTCATCTGTGCCTGCTTAAGTAGTCAGTCTGTGCTGTTGGTTTTTGCTTTTGTCCAAGCCAAGAAAAAAGGTTTTAGCAGTTGATTGGATAAGAGTATCTATGAGGCCCAAATAAGAGATCTTACTGTTGAGTGCCTGGTGTGGTTTAACCCTGCTGGCAGCTAAGCACCACACAGCTGTTGCTTCCCCCTACTCAGCTCTGATGGGATGGGGAGAGAATCAGGAGAGGAAAAAAAGTAAAACCTCAAGGGTTGAGATGAGACACTTTAATGGGACAGAAAAGGAAGAGGAGGAGGATGCTGATGATGATAACGTACAAAGCAAGTAATGCCCAACATGATTGCTTGCTGACTGATGCCCAGCCTGTTCCCAAGCAGCAGTCCTTGCCACCCCATATTAATTGCTCAGCATGACACCATGCTATGGGATATCCCTTTGTCTGGGTTGGGTCAGCTGTCCTGGTTCTGTCTCCTCCCAGCTCCTCATGCACCCACAGCCTCCTTGCTGGCAGGGCAGTGAGAAGCTGAAAAGTCCTTGGCTTACTGTAAACACTGCTCTGCAACAACTAAAACTTCACTGTGTTATCAGCATTATTCTTACCCTAAATCCAAAGCATAGCACTGTGCCAGCTACTAGGAGGAAAACTAACTCTATTCCATCCAAAACCAGGATAGTGCCATGGCTCTGTTGTAGGTTCATACTTACTCTTGCTTAACTCTATCTCCATCCTTCCCAGCACTTTCCACCTCACTGGACAGCCAGCCATAGTTACTGTGTATTTCACCTCAGTGTAACTTACTGTATCATAAATGACGGTTGGTATTAGGTTTAAACTGTATTCCACAAAAGATCACCAAAGGTAGCTGAGAGCTACCATGGAGTAATTTGTGTCTTGATCAGTGTAACAAGTCTGTCCAAGCTTTAGCTCAAGAGGAAGTCTCATTTCCTGTTTACATGTATCTAGTGGCAAGCTCGCTCTGAAGTGTGCCCATTCTCTTAAAGGCTTCCGGTGGCCAGAGAAAAACTCCCATCTCTCTGACATGACTGAATGTGTTTCAGCATATGCAGTAGTTGTACTGGGAAAACTTTAGTACTTTATCTGGGTAGAAGATCTAGAGTTTTAGCTGGCAAGTCTTTTCTTTGACTCTGATCTTTTCCAAATGTAAGAAAGTAAAGTTTCTTTTCTTCCAAGTAAAGAAACTGACTACTGAAATACCGTAATGACTCTTACAGGCATTTTAACTTCATCTCTTCTAAAACTTAGTCTTTAAAGATTATTTAAGTACATGTTTGAGCCTTCTGATTAATCCTGAGAGCCATAATTAAGATGTGAATTAGTAACTAAAGAGTAATGGTGGTCTTAAGATACTACTTCACATAATGATGTTGAGTTGGACTTAAGGAAATATCAGCCACTTTTTTCCCTACAATAAAGGAAGAGTGAAAACTTCAGGGAGCTATAATTTGCTGGTATATGTGCTACAGTTGTTTCATCTGAATTGCCTTGCAGGCTGTTACAAGCAGCTACAGTATTGGAAGTATGGCAATTCTGCCACTTTAATCAGTAGTAGAACCAAGGGGTTTACATCTGCTACTTGTCTGCAGGAAAGATGACACCAGGACTGGCAGAAATCTTATGCCATTTTCATACACCTTTTGGTTAAGTTAAAATTGTTTCTTCAAGCCCATTAAAAATTGGGAATCTCCTTTACAATCTCCTTCAATATCCCTTTTAAGGAAGCATCAAACTCATCTTGGTATGGATAACTTTTTTCAAGGACTATACAAATACTGGCTTGGTCCATTTGAGAAAGTCCTGTGTCTTGTAGATTATCCTTAAAACACTATTTTAAAGAAAGTGGTTTTCCTCGGGGGACATACTTGTCCAATTCCTCTCCTTTGTCCTGATGTGCCTTAGAAAGGTGAAACCATCTGAAGACATCTTTAAATAATGCAAGTTACACTCTTGGATAGATAAACTCAGGGTAGAATTCTGTGGAGAAGTCTTCTGTGACTTCAGTGCTGGGCTTCTGCACAGTTTCCTATTGTGCATCTCTCCTAACGTAGAGGAGCTGCTAAACTTGTAGCTGTATCTCACACTTCTGTGACTTTTTGCCTTGTTCTAGGCAGAAGTTTTTTTTGCCAAGGGTTTTTTGTTGGTGGTTAGTCCGGGGTTTTTTGTTCTTCTGTTTTTATTTTGTGGTTTCTTAATTACTGCGGGGAGAACAGTTCTGCATTTGGAAGATCAGATAGGCACAAAGACCAGCGTTAGACTTGTACAGCATCTTCACAGAAGTCCAGTTAGCAACAGAGGATCTCTTCTTAAAGTATTGGCACCAATGTAAGCTTCAGATGGTGCTGGAAAGTCACAAAGTAGTTTCACTTTATATAGTTTTACTTCAGTTGAATAGTGAAAACATTTTTGGGTAGTAGGCTGGTGGCATAACACCGGTAGGTAGCTAAGCACCAGCGTACCGCTGTTGTGTTCCTGTTCTTCAGAGAACAGGGCAAGAAACTATCTCAACCAGTTTCTTTATTTTTTCTTGATAAGGGTAGGAAAATCCCATGAGAACATGAGAACTACCATTTTGGGCAAGGCAGGCTCAACTTTGGGAAGATCAGTTTATTGCCAATTGATAACAGACGAGTGAGAACTAAACGTAAACTAAAAATGTTTTGTTCCTCTGTCTGAGCTGCACGGGGGAGTGAGGGTTGCAGACAATCCATAACACTTGGTTGTTGCTGCTCCTTCCTCCTCACTCTCTGTCCCCACTCCAGTATGGGATCCCTTATATGGGATGCCCTCCTTCCTGAACTGATCGTATGTGGGCTTCCTGTTAGCTGCAGTTCTTCAAAAACCACTGTAGCATGAGTCCGTACCACAGGGTGCAGTCCTTCAGGCATGAGCTGCTCTGCCACAGGCTCCTCTCCACGGGCTGCAGCTCTGGCCCAGGGCCTGCTCCTGCGGGGGCTCTCCATGGGCCGCAGCCTCCTCCAGGCCACAGCCACCTGCTCCACCGGGGGCTCCTCCACCTATGGGGGGCTGCAGCGTGGAGATGTGCTCCATGTGGGACCCATGGGCTGCAGGGGGACAGCCTGCTCCACCACGGGCCTCTCCCTGCACAGGCCGCGGGGGAACTGCTGCTGCCTGCCTGCAGCACCTCCTGCTGCACTCACCTGGGGGGGCTGCAGGGCTGCTTCTCTGCTTCTCACTCCTCACTCTCCCAGCTGCTGTTGCAAAGCGGTTGTTCTTCCCCTTAAATCTGCATTCAGAGAGGCCCAACCAGTGTCACTCACTAGCTCAGCTCTGGCCAGCAGTGGGTCTTTGGTCTAAGAGCAAAGGAGGTTGCATATCTGTTGTTGTTAAGCACTGGAGAATTGTGAAGCCTGGAAACGCTTCAGACTTAAATGTTCATCTCAGTGTTATTTCATCAGCAGTATCTGTTTCGTTCATTCTAGGTCAGGTGTATTCTCTGTTAACATTTTTCCATTTAACAACCGTTGATGTGAAAGAATGAGCCTCACACCTAGCAAACTCAAGAAAATTGAGCAAGAAACTCTGTCTAGTATAAATACTTGTGGGCAAGTTCCCTAACAATGTCAAAATGACTTCTTAGTCTCCTTCACTACTTTGGTATTCAGTAGGTTTTGCGGTTTGTAACTTATTTCATAGCAGTACATATGGTGCTCTATTTTAGATTCATGACTAAAGCTGTGTGGATAACAAAACAGTTTTTTAGCTATTGCTGATCAGTGCTTGCAGGCCATCAAAATCTTCCCTGTTTATCACTTTGCTTTTCTGTCTGTCCCCCAGGAGAACAGGTTAGGGGTGGCCAAGAGGCTGGGAGGGGATGCAGCTGGGATGGCTGACCTGAGCTAACCAAAGAGATAAACAACATGCTCAGCATGACATAGTTCGGGTATGCAGGCAGACTGTCCAAAAGACCTGTTTCTGTCTGACTGGGCTTCGGTCTGTTTCTTGGAGTTGGCAAGTAAACTGCCTTTGCATGACTTTGTATTTATTTGTTTTCTGCTCTATCACTCTGTAATCTGCCTTTATCTCAAGCCACTAGTCCACATCTTTGTTCATCCAACTCTTTCTTCCCCATCTTGGCAGGGGAAGGGAGAGGAGCAGTGAGCAAGTGACCAGTGGATGCTTAGTTGCTGGCCAGTGTCAACCCACTGCATTCCTCTGAATTTCATTGCAACAGATTTTCATAACATCATTCATTTTTGTGTGTGTACTTGGACTCATCTTCCATATGTACAAGTGAGTGGAAGGGCCTGTTAGTCATCTGTCGTACAACAAAAGTATAGGTTTGTTTTGCTCTGTTGGACCACGTGGTTGCTTGATGTGAGAGCTAATATGAAACCTGTAAAAACACTCTGTAAAATGAATGTTGTCGGTAGGCTTTCATCTCGTTCCTCAAAGTAAGCCTTCTGTCCTTAGTGGATAACACAGGGCATCACATGCAAGGTTTTTTTATAATCCTTCTTTCGGTGGTTGTTGTAGACAGCTTCTGGAGTGTGCAGAGGGACTGCAAGCTGTATAGACATGAAAGTAACTGGCTAATGTGCACAATAGCTAGCTTGGACTAGCAAGCTTTTAGGCTAAGCATTAATATTGGTGTGATGAGGTATCTAATAAGTTCTGCTTGCCTGGTAGCTGTCAGGTGGAGAGGTGCTAACCTCTCTTACTTCTTGGTGTGGGGTGCTCAGTTGCAATATTCTGATGTTTTCAATAATGTTTTCATACCTTTTCAAGTGATTCAAGAGCTTTTGCTCTTAAATCCATGAGCTGCTGCATATCCACATCTCAAGGATCTTACCTCTGTTGGCAGTCTTACTTTCATGTTGCTTGGCTCCAGTCTACACATTTACTTATGGCTTTCTCACAAACTTCACCATTTACTCAAAAGTTTGAGGCAAGGTTATGCAGGTGTGCCTTGCCAAATCTAGAACGTGGATCACAGATAGCTCAGCCTTTTTGGAGGAGGCTACCTGTTTATTCCCATGTGCCTTTGTCTTTGACAAATACTCTCTTTTTGGAAGGGAGGCGTTAACTCTTCCTTCAGATGACACAAGCCTTGAACCTGGAAGATGGGCATTTGTTATCCATGTACAGAGCCCTCAAGGAAAAAGGGCACTTAACAACCCTTTCAGGCTTCTCTTCAGTAACAGCATTCCAGTTGTGTTGGGCAGAATTACCACTGCATTCAAAGATAAAAACTATGACCATCTTAAGAAGAAAAACAGCATAGTAAAAGACTTTTCTATTGTGTATAGCCTATTAAATATTTCAGTTTAAGTTTCATAAAATGTTAACTATAATTTAGAGTTGAATAAATCCTTTTATCACTAAGTACATAATGTAGTGTGAAGACCTTCCCAGTGTTGAATTTCTGTGATTAGCATTTTTAGGGGTAGTGACGGTTTCTAGGGGTAGCAAGTGTAATTTTAAAGTTGTCCTGCCTATTTGTCTAAACAATTTTAATTTTTTTTTTGAGAAATACCATGGTATATGCATTGCAGGTAAAAATAAATAAATAAATAAAATCCTGCAGCTTTTCTAAATATGCGTGGGAAATAACTGGAGTATGACATCTTGACCACAAATCTATCCTCAAAAAAAAAAAAAGCTATCCTCTTTCTTTAAAAATTCTGTTATTACAATTACTGTTTGCTGTTTCTGAAGGGTTGACTGAGGTCTTTAATTTCTGGTTTTATTTTGGATAGTAATCCTTCCTGCCAGTTAGTATATGCCCAAGAGTAAGAGAAGCCAGCAGTTCAGCTTTACAAAAAGATAACAGTTGCCTAACATCAAATCACTTTCCATATTTCTTAAAGGCTGTGATAAGGTAAAAATCTGTGTAAACCAAAGTCTCAATCTGCAAAACAAACAAAAGAGGAAATTGGGTTTGTTTATCTTTTAGGAGGGTGCTGATACTGTATTATGTTGTAAAACAGTTAGAAGGGTTTTTTGAGCTATAAGCTGACAAGCTAACAGATTTCCTGGTGACATCTATATATTACTGTAGAATAAGGGGATTTAATTTAATTCTTCTATTAGCAGGACGATAAGGAAAACGGCTTCTATTTCACTGGATTACGTTAAAAAAAAAAAGGCAGCTTAGAATTGGCATTCAGCTTAAAGACTTAAGTCTTAGCTTTGAAACAACCAGTTTGAGTCCAGATCAAAAGATCTCGCTTCCAGACCTATGCATTATCTAAATCATTCTAGTGAATAAAATTAAATAAAACATGATGGGGAAAGCGGCCAAAACTGATAAACTTTCCCACAGGAATGATGGACTAACCTTGTGTTCAGCAAGCATAATCATACCCCAAGTTAAGTTTATAGCTATCCCATTGCTTGTATTCCAAAGTCAGTTTGTCAGTTTACAAGAATGTAAACAAGTATCAGAAATATTTCAGAACTCTATTTAAAAAAAAATAAAATCCGACACCACATTTACCTGAATTTTCTGTGGCAGTTGAAAGCACAGGGCGAAAATAGACTGACAAAATTAATTTGGGGGGGGGAAGGGGGGAGAAAGTGTTCCACAATTACTTGCCACTTCCAGAATATAAGGATTTTTCCCTGATACTGTCAGATTCAATGCTAAGCCTAGAAATACTTCTCACATGACCTGCTTTCAGTAAATTTTAGTTCACTTATATGTTGAATGTAACCTTTCTTACAGTACTCAAAAGCAGCAAATCATTCCAAAGAATTGGAAGACTGTGAGCAAGCTAACAAACTGGGAGCAGTTAACAGTACCTTAAGGTATGCTGTGATTTACAACAGTAGTATAGAAATAGTAACAAAGGGGTGTTCCTTTTTGTCTGTCTTGTTTTTGTTCTTCATTCTTCCATAGCCCATTAAAAAGTAAATGTGAAATGATGCAAGAACATCTGAAGGTAAAAGTAGGCTCGTTACTTTTAAAAAAAAAAATTATGATTTTATTTGAAATCTTGCAGCATCAACAGATGAAGAAAGTTTGCAAATGAATGTATTTTTTCTACGTTTTACAAGTATCAACCGTCTTTGTTCTTGATGACTGTGATGAATTAAGGAGTTCTGTCCTGCTCTGTCCCTCTGTTACACTGACATGCCTGTTTGTGATCATTCAGTGAACCAGATCAGGGAGCTTGCGAGTTATTTCTGTTGGCAAAGTTATTTTTAGCTTCCATCAATTCCCTGATCTTGCTTATTGCATGGCACAGTCATGCTTGGGTGGGAAGAATTCTGCAGGATAGTGTTGCCCCTATGTAAGAAAGAGGAGAACAGCACTTAGAAAAACTTGCAGTTGATTAGATACCTCACATTTAAGAAGTAGCAATAGAAAAATCAGTTTTTCACTGTTGTTGGAAAGGTGTGGCACCTTTGGCCATAGATTCAGCAGTTCTACCTGATGAAAATGTAGAGACTTCCCTGCCTAGAAACAAAATGGGACTGCAATTTGAAGAGAGGGGAGGCAAATGCTGCTGCTTGGTATGTAGTATCTTAAACCAAACTGGGTAGAGCATTTGTCCAGGTGTTTTGGGGGAAATGAGCCATTAACACTCTTCCACTTCTGTAGGATGAAAGAATGAGGATGAGTACATGTACAGAAAGCTAAAGAGAAGGCCTTGTATCAGATTAGGGCAGTTGGTTAAAGCTGGCAGAGGTCAGATAAAGGATCCTCCAAGTGAAGGAAAAGTTTTTGCTTTGTAGGCAAACCTCCCAATTCTATACCTAGAATGGTATAGAACCTCAACCTAGCTCATGGTTGAGGGTTATTTTCCTTTATAAACTGTGTTTCCTGTGGCTATCGAATCTTGTGTGCCCATAGTTACTGGAGAAGGACATTGGGGAAGTTTTGAGTTGGCAGAAGGTTAAACATGTATCTTGTTAAAGCTTTGCAGCTGTAGAATTGAGCTAGTGCTAATCTGGCCAAATGAAATAGGTTGTTTTCAGTATTTCCAGGGACTTCATTGGAGCAGGGTTCCTGTTTCAATGTTGCTTACATTTTACTGTCAGTAGTGTGGCATTGGTAGTCTTGTGCTGAACATGTGTGTAGAAGGAAACATTCAGCTTGTGGCACTGTTTGTGTTTCATAGTGAGAGAACTTCAAAGTACTTCAAATTGCTAGGGTGAGCTGAGTAATGTTGTTTAAAAGACTTACATCATTCTTAAAGTAGTTTAGCCTGGAACAGGCCTTTAGAAGTCCAGCCTCCTACTCAGAAGCAAGGCTAAGTATTGTAGATCGCTTTGGAAGTATGGGTTAAGAAAATAAGATCATCTTTTTTTCCTGAACTGACAGCTGTTGAAGTACTTGAGAATGTGTTAAAAATGTGGTATGGAATTATTTTACCAAGTTTTTACTGAAGGGAGCAAAGTCACTGCCTGTGTAGTTTGTTCAAATAACGATGGTGAAATCTGTCCTGGTATCTGACATGAAATTGACTTTTAAAAGTTGATTCCTCTGTGCAGCTAATGGTAATGCCATGTATTCTAGTGTGCCAGATAACGTAATTTGGATTTCAATTCCAAGTTAATTACTGTGTTGATTGTGTCTTTGAGTAGCTCTTGTTGTCCTTGTTTATTTAAAAGTTTAAAACCAAATGTATTTTCTTCCCCTCAGTAACCAAAGTAAGGAGGCTTTCATTGACTGGGCAAGATACGATGATTCACAGGATCATTTTTGTGAACTTGATGGTAAAATATTTAAGCTTTTTAAGAGTGTTTGTTTTATTTACTGTCTCTTAACAACACAGAATATTATAGCTGCTCTACCAATAGCCATTTTTTAAAGGTTTTAATTTTGTGGTAAGCAGGCATGTGACAGTTTATATCATCTTACAGAGAATGCAGTTTGTACAAGGAGCACTTAGTAGTCTACATTTATTGTTACCTCCTGCTACTAAGTGGACAGGAGATTTTTACAGAAATAAATAACTTAAATGGGAGGGATTTTGCCTTTTTATTAAAAAAAAAAAAGATGATTATACAGGAAAAGTATCTGGCACAAATCTAAGACAAATACCTGCACTTGATTCAGCTTCTTACTGCCATATTATTTTTGCTGCTGTTCTGTCATCTATGCTTGGGCTGATAATGTCCTTCCAGCCTTGCTATTTCAAACAATTTCTGCACTAAATTCACCCCTATTTGTAAAGACTTCGTTAACACATTAGGATTCTAAATTGTTTTCCCTCTGCTCCACATGAGTCCTTTTATTTGCATGTAACGTTCAAAGCTTAAAGGAGAATTTTTCAGATAAACACATAAACAGATAAATTGTCATGTTCAAGGAAGGCTGCTAAAAGCATTTTTATTAAATACCTTAGTAAGTTTTCTATGCTGTTAAGACGTAAGGTATTGTGCAAGACATTTTAATCTACCTTTAGATTAAAACCTGGTGTTACCTGAGAAAGTAGCTGTAGTGGACTTACCAGTTGCGGTTCTTTGAGCACTTGTACTGCATCTTATATGTGAAATTTTCTGTATGAACTGTTTCTGTAATACATACTTGGTGAGCGTTACTGTAGATCTGAGCTGTTCTGTGCAATACGCTGCTGCTTAAGCAATAAACTGCAATCTCCACTGTCTTCAGGCTGCACACTCGCATTTTTAAGAGGACTCAGTTGGGAAAGGTATAGTTGAGGAGCATTTATTTTAGAAGTAATATTTGCGTAAGTAGTTCTGGTACTATCTCCCTACTTTGTGTCCTTTTGAAAGATGATGTGCTACCCTCAACTGCGTGCTTCCAGTGCCTTTTTTGCACTGGCTGTGGCATGCTTCTCACTGCATGGTAAGCTGATTGCAATTTAGTTGAATACCAGGAAAGCTGACATCTCCCTTCCATCTCCCAGACTGCTGGGGTGAACTGGCTTGTTAGGTGAGTCCCTGAGCTGGTGCAGGGAGAGGTGAGAGAGAGGACTGGGAGTGACAGGGAGGAGGGAGAAACTGTTTTTTTTTTTTTTCTTCATTACCTCTCTTCCTGGTGATGTCAGAGCCCTTATTTCACTCAGCTGTAGCACAAAGCTGTATCTTCAGATTTACTTCTTACTAGTGTTTTGTTGGGTTTAACGATAGAGTAGATAAGGGAATTGATCTGGCTGGAAAAAAGAATACTTAATCTAGGTCAGTTTTCTACATTTCTGTTGTGCTGCCCCACAGACTCAGTTGTATGTGGGTAATGAGAACCAAGCGGAGAGCTGAAGTGACCAGGAAGTGTAGGAACTGCTTGGGTTAGCCATGTTGTCAAAGAAATCAAGTTGTAATTTGACGTTATTCCATCTGGCACTCACTGTGTTCTTGTGTTTTGTCTGTCTCTTCTTTGTTTTTGCTGCTACTGCTGAAGTGATGCTTAACTACTCGTGTGGAATCATCTCTTCAGAGCAGTTTCCATTCTTTCTTTGTCTTTTTTTTTTTTTTTCAACATCTGAGGAAATGCTCAGTTGCACTGCTTGGGCTATTCCTATAAATAAGACTATGGACTTCTGCCTTGCATTGTATGCAGGTCTTAAGCATGATTTGTTATTGACCTGGAATTTCAAAGAGAAGGGGAGGGAGCACTTCCTGCTTTTTACTGAGTGTAATTGGAAAACTTAGTCCAGTTTATTCTTACACTATATAAATAGAGTTTTCAAGCAGAAAGAGTGTTGTTTAGCTATTTATTTTGGGTGTGTTGCCAGAATTTGAGGCGAGATGAGAATGCAACTTGTTGAAATGCTGTTTAAATACTGTTTTGTGTTGTAACCAACTCTGTGTCCTGGGGTATGCTGAGTTTGTTCAATTAAGCACTAGGATTCGTACTTTGCACCAGCATACAAGATTATTTGAGGAATAAGTGATTTAGCTAATAAATAAATCTTCCAGGTATTAAGGAGCTCCCTTAGCAGCATACCCATTTTGAAAAAGCAACTCTTCCCTCCCTTTCTTTGCACTGAATACTGCTGAATGATTAAATCCGGAGTTTGAAGCCTGTTTAAAACAAAACACTGTTTATGTCCAAGTATATGTCAGGAGAACACACTGCAGGAGAAGTGTTTATGGCAGAGTTGAAGAAGCCACCTAGAAGTATTCAGACATTGTGGAAATTTTGGCAGCATAAGAGACTGTGGAATAGATTATGTTCTTTGGGGTTTTCTGCTTAGTGAGTATATTGCTATATTTCTGTGTACAGAGCATTTAGAATCCAGCTGGAGAAATAATAGTAGACCTCTTATTTATATGTAGTCGTGTGGCTTTTTATTTAAGTATTTTTAAAATGATCAGTTGGAAACCTTTTGTTACGTATTCTTATTTAGATGAGAGGTCTCCAGATGCACAGTACGTGGATTTGCTGCTGAACCCAGAACGTTACACTGGCTACAAAGGGCCCTCTGCTTGGAGAGTGTGGAACAGCATCTATGAAGAAAACTGCTTCAAGTAATCAGGAGGGACAAGCCTATTCTTATACCTGTGCTTCAATTTAGCTTAAAACTGATTTTGCACTTTCTAATTTATTTTCTAGGCCTCGATCTGTCTATCGCCCTTTAAATCCACTGGCACCTAGTAGGGGTGGGTTTTTTCTATTTTATTTTTTAATGTGATTTTTTAACGTAGTGACTGCAGTGTAAGTGATAAAAATAACAGTCTTCAGTCTTCAGGTGTGCTTTCTGATTTTTAAATTTCCTGTGTAGAGGCTGTTGTCAACTTTGAATATCTAGACTTAGGTTTGTGATACTTGATTACATATGCACTTAGTTTGAAGCATGCGAAAGCACAGCCAATAGCATAGGGCTTATTAAGCAACAGGCTTATTGTCAGGGGAGCAGACTTGACAATTCAAGTATATCTAAAGCTATTCAATAGGGAAGTCACAGTAGTGACTTTCTAGTGTAGGTGGGAAGGACTTTGAATTCAATACAACTTTCACCACAACTGTTTTTTTCCTTGTCTTTTTTTCTAGAGTATTTAATTTAATCCCTTTAACTCATAGTCATCCTAGTATAATGTAGCTGTATATTTTCCATAAACAAAGTCTATTAAAAGTGTGCAAACGATTGCATTGTCTTAAAGAGTGGATACGTAGGAAGGCTCAGGTATTTGGTTTGTAAAAATATGCCAAATACTTGAGTTTTATATTTTCAAATTAAAACTGAGAACTATAACAGTATGTTCTAAGTGAATCGGCTTTCCCCTGTCCCCCTACCAGATATTAGAAGCTCAAGAGGGATTTTGGTAATCACAAATAGTGAGGTAATACACAACTAAAAAGAATTGAAAGAGTAGCTAGATTAGAATTTTTGGTAGAAAAGCAGTGGTCAGATCCTTGAATAATGTGAACTGAAGAACAAGACTACTGTCTGTCTGAAGCTTAAAAATGGCCTTCAGGAACATATAAATCAACTGGTACTAAGTGTTTAAATTTAGTGACTCTCTTTATAATAAAGTGTCTAGTCTCAGGTTGTCTTGAGGAAAAAGAAGAGGATGGAAAGTAGATGATGCTTTCTGGGAGATCAAATAAGTTTCTTACGCTTTTTCAGTTTTTATAGTAAAGCCTGTGTTTCATTACTGCTTTGCTGTGGAAATGATGTTTTTAATGCTCATGGATTTTTATTTCTTCCACCTCTACCCCTCCAGGAGGAGATGATGGTAAGTTATCTTATTTTGCTTGACCTGCAGCAATTAAGCAAGCATTGTACAGTTGTGAACTTTTGATTTATTTGCATTACTGCTGTAGTATTAGAGGCCAAGGACATTTTGTTTTTATGAAGAGAATCAGTTATTCAGAAAATGTTTTTATTGGGACAATTCCTTCAGGTCAAGTAGGGGAAGGGGTGAATAGGAACAAAATCGAGTTGTGTTATTGGTTCTTACCTTTCTAATGGTTGTTGTGATAATACTGTTCGCAAGATAAGTGGAGATGTATAAAGGATTCTTGGGTCTCCTCCAGAAGAGCCCCATTGATATGGATGTCAGATCCCCTAAAAGAAGATGGACAGGAGTTCATTTGCTTTTTTGCCAAGAAGATGGGGAGAAGCTGAGGCGATAAAGCACTTGGTCTGTTTACAGTGAGATACTCTTTTTGGTTACTCAGATCTCTCAGGCAAAAAGCTTTAATCCTACTGGAAACCTTCAGGCAGTAGCAGTTAAGGTAAAGGTTATCAGTTATGATGCAGAGGAAAGATGGAAGTGCTAGTTTAAAAAAAAAAAAAAGCTAGTTAAAAAGAAAGCTAGTTAATAGAGGCAATAATATAAAAGCAGAAAAGTGTTCTGGTGTGTTTTGTTTATATGCCAATTACTAGTGATTTCCTGTGACCTATTGAGCCAAAGAATCTGTCTTTTGTATCCATACAATTAATACTTATAGAGAAGATTCATTATGGGTTAGGATTAAAGAAGTAGGTAGGATATTTTACCCCACCTTATGTTTCAAAGACATGAATTAATTACTTATTGCGCATAACAGAGAAGAAATTGTAGGAAGTCATTGTGAAATCACTATAGGGTTTTCTTCTGCTTTTGATACTGACTTTCCAGAGAATCATTGTTTAGAGGTAGTAATGAATGTTTTACTTTTGTCTGATGGAATGAGTAATGTTCGCTATTTCTATTAACTGTTAAAAGGCTGATAGTGCTTTAAAGCACTACCTTGATGGTAATGCTTATAATCAATTAGTATACAGTCGCTTTTTGCACTAATTTAAATTTTTCAGCTGGTTTTGCTCAGCAGATCTTTTTTCTTAAATTGCAAGGCTTTAGAGCTTGTGTTACTATTTGTACAAAGTTTGACAGATTGATTAGATGTCTTGTGAGATGACAGAATTCCATACCTATGTTTTAAGCATTTCTCTGCTTGAATATGAGCACAGGGATTGATTGCCTTTGGTTGTCATTAACCATGTCCAAAGCAGAAAAGTAGTGCATAAAGGGTACTGTTACTGACGTGAAGCTGCATCTACTGAAACTCAGTAGTAGCATAATGTCTTTGTAGGTTTAGTCTAAGAGTATGTCCAGTAAAGAACTGGTATAACCAACAGTAAGTTTGGTAGTGCGGTATTTGACTTAGGACCCTTACCCATTCTGCTAAACCCGGGGAATCTAGGCTGGTGTCTGTTGAAAACCAAGGTTTAGTAGTTTCTTTGCTCTTGGAAATGTTCTTAGTGACTTTAAAATACACGATCATAGATGGATGCAGGGAATGTAAACTAGATACCTTTCCACAGATACTCTTATTTGCTCAATTGTACGCTTTCATCATATCTTCAACCACTAGTGCATATAATTGTGCTTATACTTGCTGTTGAATGCCCTCACTAGTACCTTAGTTACACCTATTCTTGTATTTCTCTTATTCTGACCCCAACAGATTGAAACTAACCTCAAAGTTTAGCCATTTCGGTCCCTATTCTCACTTTAATAGTTAAATTATTTAACTTTATGTCCAGATGATAGCTAATGTTAGTACACATAGTAATGTAAAGGTACTGTAATGATAAAAAATAATACTCTTAATTTAACTATATATTATCTGTTTACAGGAGAATCTTTCTACACATGGCTAGAAGGTAATCCTCATGGGATGGGGTTAATATAATTTAAATTCACTAGAAACAAAGCATTAGGATTTTTACTCTCCATATCTTTTGTTCATAGTGTAACTGTTTTCCAGTGCCATGAAGCTTTGTGGTTTTGATTTCTTCCTGAAAGAACACATCTCTAATTCAATGATAGATTTAATTCTGACTAGGATGGGTCACAGCATAGTTCTGGTTTCCAGATTGTCAAAATTTAAGACTATTTCAAATCTATTGTTCAAACAATATAAGCATCTTACTTCTGCGTGCCAATTTATCTGTGCTAATTGACCAGATGGTTATTTGACTGCATTTATTAGAACACAAACATCAAGTAAATGTTAAATGTCATTCTTGGTGGTACTTTATGTACAAAAATAAGAGGTGTACTTTCCCTATGATGGATATAAGTACTTACTAGATGTACTGCTAGAAATAATGATCAAGTGCTGTGATTGTAACTCTTTAAAGTTAAATGGTGAAGGCATGTCACTGAGGCATGTCAAGATACATTAATCTTAATACATCGTTTCCAGTACTTAGTTTGGGATTTGCTTTTTTCTTTTTCCTCAACAGGTCTTTGCCTTGAGAAAAGAGTGTTCTATAAACTCATTTCTGGGCTTCATGCTAGCATCAACTTGCATCTGTGTGCCAATTATCTCCTTGAAGGTAATTTTAAGACTGGGTAAAGTTGATGAATGGAATACTACGTCTGTATCCTGTATTGATTTTCTTTCTGAAATAATTTTGTGTATACTTGGTTCTTGTCTGTTTTGTTCTATTTTCCAAATATGATCTTAAGCTCCACCCCTCCTTTTTTCTTCTATGTAGAAACCTGGGGGAAGCCTAGCTGGGGACCGAATGTGAAGGAGTTCACTCGCCGCTTTGACCCTATTGAAACAAAAGGAGAAGGACCAAGAAGGCTTAAAAATTTATATTTCTTGTATTTGATAGAGCTACGTGCTTTATCAAAGGTTGCACCATACTTTGAGCGTTCAGTTGTTGACCTTTACACAGGGAATGGCCATGAGGATGCTGAATCTAAAGCTCTCTTACTAGAAATCTTCAGGGATACAAAGTAAGGCATGAGGTTTTTTTATCAGTACCTTGAAATTCTTAGTTATGCTCTCCACTGAGAATAGATGACTTCTTGACAGGATAGAACAAGGAAGAGTGTGACATGAGGAAATAAAATAGTGGGGGAGAAGAGGAATTTGTGTATTTGACAGGATAAGAGAAATGTTTGAGGCTTGAATATGTGAATCTTTAAAACGAGGTGGGGAAAATCACCACCCTGAGCTACTCCCCATTGGTGGCTTTTTTCTGATTCTTCAGTGTAAGATGCGTGATCTGTTTTGAAAAGGAAAATGCTACATATATTCTTTCAATGTTTTAGTGAGTAATCCCGTGTTTTTCGTATGCTTATCCTTCTTCCTTCTGGCGGTCCTGTAAGGCTCTCTATTCCAATTCCTTTGCTTATCTTCTCACTATTTTTTGTGGTCAGTTGTGTGCTGCATGGCTTCATCTGTTGCCTCTAGTCACAGTCATAGTCATGTTAAGTATTTGAGATGTGGTCAGACACAACTGATCGACTGAAAGGCACATAGTAAGACAATCTCAATTTGTATTAGAAAGAAGTCCAGATCAATGGAGATGAAGAACATTCTCCAGAAAATTGGAACAGTTTTCAGGCTATAGCGATTGAATGGTCAAGTCAATACCGGTTAGTAAATTTTTGAATAGCAACCAGTTGAAATTTGAAGGATATCTTTGAAACGGAACAAGTAGGAACTCTGAAAAGCATTTTACACTGTAACAGCTGCTTGACGGTACACTGTATTTCACACTGGGGTTGTTGAGTTCTTTGTATTTTGTCTTTATTAGGTCCTTCCATATGCACTTTGATGAAAAGTCCATGTTTGCTGGAGATAAAAAAGGAGCCAAGTCATTAAAGGTGAAGCTGCTTCTCTAATAAACATCCAAAATATCCATTTTGGAATTATGTTGCGTTGTTTTAGAAAAACCTCTCTCAGCAGCATGCTTATGGCAGGTAGACTACTTATGGCAGGTAGAGAAGGCAGGGATGACATCTTACAGAATTGTATCTGAGGCTTCTCAATCTCCTTTACAATAAATGAATTCAAGGTGCTACACCAAGTCAAGCAGATGGAATGGGACTGTGCTGTGGGGTAAATGAGTTGATTTGGTATTAGTAATGCAAGCAAATAGTTATTTAAATAGTGTCAGCTTCACATAGGCATTCCGTCCAATAAAAAAGTGATGTTAGGTTAAAAAAAAAAAAATAGGTGGGCAATCTATGCACATTTTGGTGAATTAGAATATGAGCTTAACATTACAAAAGTATAGTTCTCTGACACAAGATCCTAATGCAAATACTGTTACTATCTAGAAAATATCAGTGTTGTTATTCAGATTATGTGCTGGAACTCCACAACTGGAGTGTGGCTCATAGCAATAAAGGTCTGTTAAAAAATATTAGTAAGTATTCAAATACTTATTTCAGTAGTAGCATTGGATTTTTTTTTACGATCAGTATTAGGAAAAATGCTTTTTGAAAGGTGGTACCAGTAGTTTATCAGCCCTGCTAGTGTTTTTCTGACCTTAAATGTCAGAAAAGATAACATTAATTAGTTCTGTACTGTAATTGCTTCCACCCTAACTGAAGCTGCAAATCAACAATCTGCCCGTAGTTTTGAGTAGGAAATGCCTTTTGTGAATTGTCATTTTTTTGCCTTGTTGTCCAAAATGTAGGTTGGTTCAAAAAGGGTTTGAATAACTTAATGGAATTAAAATTGGACATTGACATACACAATACTTACAGCTCAGAAATTTTTGAGCAAGTTGATTATGTTCTGTACACTGTTTCCAGCGCTATTCTGCATGTCCTATATTTTTGTTTTTCAAGGAATCAACTCTTATCAAATGCTTGGAAACAAAACTCTGGGTATATGTGGACCTTTATTATAGCCTGACCCTGTATGGTAGTCAGTTTGTTCGATTTTAGTAGCAGAGGATTGATATTCTAGCGGTAATAAATGACTCTTTGTAAAGCTAAGAGATACTTTAAATTAACCTTTTTAAACTTTGTTTTTAACTGCTAGGAAGAGTTCAGATTGCATTTCAAGAACATATCCCGCATAATGGATTGTGTTGGATGTGATAAATGCAGGCTGTGGGGCAAACTGCAGGTACAGTTTAGGTCCTTGATATCCTTACCTCTATATTAAAAAATAAACATACGTTGTTTACTTTTAAACATTGTTTTCGATGTTTTTGTTGAATATTATTTAATTTTAGTCAACAGCTGTCTGTTGTTTGTATTCTCAAAAATTACTTTTTGGTTTAGAGCAGATAATTCAATGCAAAATCTTGTAGAATCACCTGTGGGAAGCCTTCATGGAAATACTCCACTTGCTTAATGAGCTTTAACTCCATAAATTGAGGCATAAGAAAAACAAGTAATTCAGATTTTCACCACTATAAAATACTGCAAGATGCACAGTAAAGCTGACAACTTGAAAACCAGTCTGTTTCTGGAGACGTGTCTTTATTTTATTGAGAACAAGTTTTTAACCCTTAAGGGTAATATTAACTGTAGTCTGAGAACAGTTGGTAATTCTAGGTGCCTACTATATGGTAATGTTGTGTAGCATTAAGTATATTAGGGGTCAGTTCTCGTATAAGTTCCTAACACAGAAAATGTGGTGGTCTCTGCTAAATTTCTGGAGTTCTGCCTATTCTGTACCAGTTGATACTTCTGATCTATTACCACTTTTTCTTCTCATGCAAAATGAGATGGATTTCCTTTTCCTTGCAGCTAATCTCAACCACTGTCAAAATCCAGTCATTTCCTCAACCTGATTAAAAGGGGGAACAAGATTAGCTGTGTCTGATACAGTTTCAGACCCAATTTTGTATCAAAAAAAAAAAACAAACAAAAAAACAACACATAAAATGTCTGCCACTGGGACTGGAGATGAAGTAAAAAAAAATAAAAAAAAGTGACACCTCATTACAAAAACCTAGCTTGACCTGGAACAGGGGGGAAGAGAAGGAAAGAGGAAGCATGATCCCACACAGATCCCACAACAGTGGGGAAGGGATGGAGGTGTTGTGTGACAGTCATGGTTTTGTATGCCTCTGGTGTGGCTAGGAAGAAAAGAGATGGGAAAGGAAGAGGTTAAAACCATAAGGATTTAGAGTTAGTATACCGGAGGAAACAAATATTCTTAAATAAGTGAATGAACTTGGTGTGCAGTTGATGGTATGTGTTTGCATTGGCGTCCTGGATTGTATATAGCTATTTGTGTTGAGACAGTGTCAGTATAAAAGAATTAGTACTACATTTTGGGTGCATGGGTAGTTAACATTTTAATGGTTTTCTAAGTTGAAAAGAGTGACCTTATTGGCATTAAAACATTTGGATTTTCTTGTAGACTCAAGGCTTAGGAACTGCTCTGAAGATTTTATTTTCTGAGAAAGAAATACAGAACCTTCCTGAGAATAGCCCGTCAAAAGGTTTTCAACTCACGCGTCAAGAAATAGTTGCTCTTGTAAATGCCTTTGGAAGGTAAGGTTTTGTAATTTGTGTAGGTTTTTTTTGTTTGTTTGTTTTTTGTTTTTTTTTTTTTTAAGTAAAATTTCAGTGTCAACACTCAAGGTCTGTAGAAAAGGCATGTAGATGTAGCTCTTAAAGGTTGAATTATTCTCAGTGATACTGATAAACTCAGTACCATCAAACAGAGTGTGAAGTACTGATTATTAACCTTGGTTGTTATTTTGTTTTGGGACCCAACTCAGCCTGTATCTCAAATCTCCTGAATTCCATAAGGCTCTTAATCTTAAGCAGGAGACAGTCTAATGCTTCTTGAACAGTAACTACAGCTCTTCTAGAAGTATAGTTTATATTTCTGTTTTAAATATATATACCTGAAAAGGAGGGAAAATATTTGAGGGTTTCTTTTTTTTCAATGCTGTCATTTAGCCCTTAAGCTTTGGGATTTTGGGGTGTGATGTAATTGTTTTTGTTAAAACTTAAGTTTGATTTATTTTGGAGGGAACAACAAAAACTTGACCTCTTCAAATGGTGAAGTAAAACTTAACAACTTTAAAAGACTTGTAGAATTTGTCATGTTCATCATGCTAATTCATCTGATCTTGAACATAATTATTCCTGTTTAAAAGAATTCACTTTATATTACCTCTGGTTAGATCTTGAATAAAATCAGGACTATTTAAAATATATCCAAACTTTAATCCCTGTAACATGTTAAATGTAATGGAGAGCCAGATAGTAGATCTCTCGAGGGGAAAGTAGTATCATAAGTGTTAACATCTGGAACAGAATTGTGTAGCGCTTTTTCTGTGGGAGCTTTTTTTTTCCAATAGAAGACAGTGGTTTGCACTTCTTGTCACAGTTGACCTACTAACACTTTGTGGTTTTTTGTTTTGTTTTGCAGGCTTTCCACAAGTATAAAAGAGTTGCAGAATTTTAAAGTTTTATTGCAACGAACTAGGTAATGAAGGCCTTTGCACAAACTATTAGTGAAATTAGTGAAGACCATTTACAGGACTGCATTGAGCAGAAGGAACTGATCCTTACAGGACTCATATGAACTGATGAAAAGTAAAATCAAATACCAACTTGAATATTTATGTTTAAACTAGGAATGGTTGTTAATTAGAAAAGATATTTATGAATGAAGTATATAGTTTTTAAATGTGTAAATTATGCCAATCTGTTTAATTTTTTTTAAGTTCTCTGCTCACAGTTCTATTGTACTGACACATCATAAATTTTCTTTATTTTCTTGTCTTTGAGACAGTTGTTTTATATGAAAACACAGGTACCTCGATCCTGACTTGGCCTGTCCTAAGTGAGGTGGTTCACCCCTCACCTCGCCCCAGTACTGAGCTTCAGTAAGTTCTGAGGACTGAGTATGCTGATTATGGCTGTCTAAAAGTAAAACCAGAAAAGGAAATAGGGCTCTTGTTGAGTTCTGTTGTTTTACTGTAATTATGAAACTTTTAAAAATAGGAAATTTACTGAACAGAAAATTTTACTTTGTACCAAGCTCCTTTGCAATATACTGATATCAATGGTTTTTTCTTTACATGCTGCTTTTCATAAATGGCTATTTTTTAAAATGACCACCTTCTCTCTGATACAGCACAGTTGTAAGTGACTCTTCTTCAGCCCCTTTGCTACCTACATGCACTTCAGGGGTGAGAGGGAAGGGCATGGAGAGATGGCTAGTGGAGCATTGATAGCTAAGTCTGTCAGTCAGGTTTGCATCTAGTCCATTTTATCTTCTGGATGGTAATCACAAATTCAGTCTCCAGAAATTGTCCTTTTAATGTCTAAGTTATTAAAAATAGCACATTTTGCTCTTTGAGCAGTGGAATTAGATTTGCTTGTAATGGTTTATGTTTTAGTGGTATATTAAAAGGTCAGTGCAAAAAGAAAAAACTTTTTAATAGTCACTTTAAAAAAAAAGCTTTTTAAAATTCATAATCATACTGACATTTAATATCACATACTCTATCTATGCAATCCCTAACTGTACCTTCTTAAAAAGGATATTCAGCATAATAAAACGGGTATATAATAATGTAACTTTCATAAAATATGAAATTACTTGTGTAATCGCAGTCCACAAATGTCAATGATAAATTATCATTGACCAAGACATAATTCAGAAGCAGTACTACTGATTAGTAGTAACCAAATGTTGGTTTAAATTTAAAATGAAGTAATTTTGTTTCTTTAAATCCAGCGTATTTCAAAGTATAGTTAGGAGTTACGAATGTAGGAAGTGCTGGTACAGTGTAGATACCTTTTTTGTTATTTAAAAAAAAAAAATAATCAGCAAATGAAGTGCTCTTAAACATTTTTCACTCTACCAGATCTTCAGTGACCTGTTTATATAATTTATTGTAATGATACTGGCTTCCATAATGTGGTCCTTTACAGCAGAGATTTTCCTGGAAGATGGAATATACTCTGTCCTTCATTTCTAGACAAGCCTCAAATTTCTACCAGGCTGGAAATGAGAGACTATTTTGCTGGCACTTATAATAAGAGTACCGTTTCCTGAGAAAGTAAACCCTCTTGAGTCAAACTGGGGTAAGCTAAATGAAAGAGAAAAAATCGGTAGTTGCACAAATTGGCAACTGCCCAGTCTGTAGTTCCTATATAAGCCAGTAGATAAAATCAATGTGGTGTTAGAGAAAGGTAACGCCAGCCTGGGGACGTTATGTTCTGACCCAGCAGCCTCTTGTGCTTTTGTGGGCACCCATGCCTGAGCAAGTCACCATGGACTGCCTTTCTGGTTAGGGGAGGAGAGCAGCTGATTTCCAGGTGGATTTGCCTGACCTTTTCTAAGGTTGGTATCTGTAGTATCTGTATACTCTAGGATACCATAATTTGCACCCTGGAGTTTCTTTTCTTTATTCAACTGAAATGAAAATCTAGGTCTTTGCTTTAATGTGAACAGCTGTGTTTGGTCAAATGAGTTATGTATGCCCTGAGTATCGAAGTCTTCTGAGTTATATATATATATATTGAAGGAATGTATTTTTTTCAGCTGGCCATTTATTTCTTCCATTTTGGGTTGACCTGCAAGGGCTAGAACCTGTAGGCTCACTCATGTGAAGAATCCTTTACAGCTAAGTTTAACTGTAATATATATCATAGTGCCTAAAGCTTTAGGCAGGATTTTCTAGCTTAAAAAAAAAAAGTCTACAATGCACCAGGAAGGACACGAGTCTAGAACAGTTTTTCCTTTCCCCTTCACCTTGCTTTTTGGGGAAAGTGAATTGCTTCCAACCTTCTGGGGATGCAGTTTATTCTTTTCTTCCACCTGTGCCTGGCTAAAATCCATGGACACTGAAGCAGCATCACATGCTAGCGTCATGCTCTTGCTTATGGGACAGGTGAGAGATTCAGACATACAGATCCTGCCCACCTGCTCTGTAAAGATTTCATTGGCACAATCCAGCAAGGTTCTTACCATTGGGTGAGGACTAAGAGATGGGAAGTTTTTCTTCTCTTCCTTTGTGTCATGATAAAAACAGGAGTGCAACTGAACCACGTAGTTCTGTGTACAGAGAGGTTCTATTGCATTTGAAGGTACATTGCAATTGGTGATCAAATACGGAAGGCATTTCACTTCACTGTTGTAGAAATACAAGATCTTTTCCTGTTACAAATCTACTTGAAACAAGTTTCCTGTCACCTATCTTTTTTTACAGTATTTGATGTACATTCTGTGACTATGCTGCCTATGAGGTTTTGCCATGTGGGTTGGATGACATAGGTCTTTATATGTTAAATTAATTTTCAGAAAATTACAGATCTGTTTTTATACTAAAGAATAAGGTTAGTTACACTGTCCCTGAGCTGTAAACTATTTTAAATTCCAGCCTATTGGAGATCAGCTTGTCAACGTTGTCTGCCATTCATTTCAGAGTAAAATTACACTTCCTTGTACAAATGACACAATGATTGTAATCACAGAGGTAGCAAGAAGACAAAGACGAATGTTTCATCGTTCTGAAGTCATGAGGACTTGAGTGAAACGTTAAAAGACTTGGTCCAAACTGCATAGGCAACACGTAGGGCACTGTTGCTGAACAACTTGCTCCTAAGTGCCAGAGAAGGAAGATGAGAATGCAGTTTTAAAACAGTGAAGTATACAGATTATGTGAGCTGGAATAGTAAGTGTGTTCCTACTTCAGCTGGTGATTTGTGCTATAAGTCATTGTATATGCATGAAAAACTGTGCCACACTTTCTAGATTTGTGTTTTGATTATTGGGTCACCTTTATATGACCTTGCTTTGTGCTTTCCTGGGAAATTACCTGTAATATGTTGTAAATAATCTAGATGCTTACGTTTATAAACTAGCAATCTGGCAATTCATCACTTTACAATTCCTTCCTATATCTAGCCTATTAAAATGTAATATTTATTAAAATCAAAATCCATGTTGGAACTGCTTACTGAGACCTAAACACTTCTGAATCTTTGCTATGTTTGAATCTATAAAATACAAATTAAAGTATTTTCTGCTATATTTTTTGTGAATGCAATTTTTTCAACTATACTTTAGAAATCATGCAGAGTAAATTGTTTGTGTCAGTCATTTAAGCATAAGATGATGAGCAAGATTCCATTATCACTAATTTAGTTTAAAAGCTAAATGTAACTTCTGGATTTTCATAGGAAGGCTGTTGCATATCTGGTGCTATTGACAGTGCACTGCCATACACCAGTGCATCAGAAATCCGTGTGGCAGAATTAAAATGTCTCTGTATGAATATGGCTAAATTTAGCCACTGGCTAAGTCCCACTGTAGAAAGAGGCAAAAAGCTTATTTTGAAAGGAAGTTGAGTCTGTCCTGTCCCTTTCTCAGCATAGTTGTAAAAATTTCTATAATTACTTTATGGCTGTTAACACAGTGGGGCTCTCCACCTGAAATTATTACCCCTAGAAGGCTTCCTCAGCTTTGTTTCATTCCATGCATGTATTCAACAAATTACCTTACTACCCATTTGGTTATTAATATATATATATACCCATTTTGTCTTCGGTTGACCTGGGTAAGTACCTGTTACACCAATGATAATTCAGTAACTTAGCTACTGACCTCTGAAATTTGCATCTAAATCTGTTGTATTTGAGAGTATCTCATTTGTTACTGTGGCTATAGTAACTTGTAATTCCACGTTTTATGCATACAGCCACACAGGGATTAAGCTTGTTTTAAGGGCAGAATTCTCCCAATTAAATTTTTGCAGAGCAGCTGTATCTGCTATGAAGAAAATGCAATTCCTGCAGATTTTCTTCACACTAAGAAAGACTTTCAAGTAGTTTTGTTCCAACATGATAGAACTCCACAGGGCTCCCATTCCAATCTGATATAACAACCACCTTTGGGGAAATTTTTAATGTAACTGGGAGTGCTTATGATTCCCAGGTGAAAACAGTAAGACAGTAAGAATGTGCTCACACCAACCTGGAAGAGGTACTGCAGTGGGAAGTGGTACTTGCTTGTCCACCAGCAGAGCAGTTTACTGTTTGTCTCAGAGAGAAGGCAGGCACCATATATGCTTTAAGAACAGCTGTTTTGGCCTTTAATAAACCAATACAGGATTAATTCATTGACAGCAACTGTAGCACAGAGGTGGTGGTTGTGTTTTTGGTTTGAGACATGACTTCAGGTCAATGTCCCTGCAGATGCTGGGGCAGGTGAGGCAGAGTGCCCTCACAGGCGGGGAGGTGCCCTGTGGGGCTGAGCACTGTTGAAGTGAAGGGTGCTTGATAGAAACTTCCTGGCTTTGAATTCAGAGGCTTCAACTCAAGCCTGGATTTCTTTGGAAGGATTTTTTTTCCCTTTCCCAGTCATCTTGGGAGCAGAATCTTACACTTCTGTGTAAAATTCTTTGTTCAGAGTATTAAAAAAATTAGCATTTAATCTTTATGAACATTTTCAGTCAGGAAACGTGCTAAAGACTAACATTACCTCATTTGAAGTTTATAAAACAGCTGTTCAACTTCGGTACTGCAGCTGATTATATTGTGCCTTCTGGTTTCCCCTAAAACTTCCATTATCTCCCTTTTGTGGGTAAGACTTGTGCTGTAGGTTTGCTATGTTTGTGGTGTTTAATTTCTCCTTCCCCTAGCTGCTGCTACTGGCAGCTTTGTTCCAGGTTTTCAGGTAGTCTCTCAAGCTGCTTTCTAACAGGGCCATGAGCTTCAGGATGTCAGTGCACCTCGCAGTGCTCCTTTCTCCAACGGAACAAAAATCGTATCTAACAATACCACAGAGTTCAGATCGGTGCCTTATAAATAACGTGTTATTTATAAGTGATATCACATTAATATCTCTTCCTATCTAGAAGACAGGAGGAGGACTAGACTTACTGTATTAAAATAAGGAATACTAACTACATGTATCCATCTCTCTGCTCACTGACTAGGCATTTGAATCACTTTTCTACATAAAGTACCTAGAAAGGATTGACAAAAATGATCACATAGCTTTAATTTTTCAGACTTAGAGGTGTTCAGCCTGTTTCACAGTTCAAAATGCCCAAACCAGAGCAGATGACTCTCTCTTCCATTCGAAGACTGTTTCTATGGCTGCTAAGATACAATTCTCTATTTTTAGAGGAATGCTGTGTTTTGAGATCGTAACTAGTGCATAAATATTATTAGCCTCCAACTATCTTGCCACATTGAGTAAGCAGTGATGATGCAGAGTAAATTGTGCTCCAAGAATGTAGTAATAACTTGAAAAGACAATATTTAATGGAGTTGACATTTTTCCCTTACAGGCTGTTACGTGCATGTAAGAATCCCTACCGTCATGCGTTTGAGCAACCTTTTCATGTGTTTACAGTATATTCATCATAATCACATATTTCTAACCTAATACAGTGTAAAAATAAAAATACTTAGAAAATAATTGCCGTTTACCTTCATGAAATTTGCTCCTTTAAAATGAGCATAAAATGATTAAATTATACCCTAACAACTCTATTCAAAGCCAAAAATATCATGGCTTAGAACAAGGTATTAATTAAACAGTCTTCAAAGTCTAAATCATTAGCTTACACTTTTCCTTAACCTGTGAAAAGCTTGTGGCAAAGACAAGTTCTTCATTTATCTGTGCATAGAACACTTCTAAAAACCAAAGCGTGACGAAGAATTGCTAAGCTTTGTTTTTCAGAACATCTGTTTTAATATTGGAATGTCCTGGAATGCTGTAGGTGGCTGAAGTTATATGGGGCTTGGCCGCTCTGTGTCCAATGCTGCCTCTTGCTGGAGGGATCCGATGTAAGCCATGAAGCTGTTGTTCTGATGGCCCCAGTCGTAGTAGTCTGGAGAGAAGCTTAAAAAAGAAAACAGGAATTAGTGACTGGCAGGGTGGTTGTGTAAATGCCTGGCTAGTTAGTTTGTGCAAAATGCAGTTCCATAGGTGCACTTCTCACACTGAAGTGCAAAATAAAACCACAGCCATTTAGGCTGTGAGTTCAGGCTGCTGTTTGTTTCTTATCTGGCAAATGTTTCAGCCCAAGCATTCTTGACTCATTACCTGTTTCTTGATTCTTCTAGTTCACTGAAGACTCTACTTTTTCTGCTTTGCTAATCCAGAACATGGTTGACAATTTTAGTGCTGTGCTGTTAGCGCCTCTACTCCACACCGAGTCCTACCGCTGCTATGGACTGTCGGTGACAGAGCTAAACCTCCTGTGTCTGTGCACAAGGGGCCTGGATTTGGTCAGCAGCTCTGGCGTACTGGCTTTACTCCCATGAGTAGCATGAGGCTAAACAACCCCAGCTCTCAGCCTTTCTTCATCAGAGAGGTGCTCCAGCCTTGTGGCCTCCTCTGGACTTTCTCTAACAGATCGCTGTCCTTCCTGTGCTGGGCACCCCAGAGCTGCACGCAGTGCTCCAGGTGGGGCCTCATGAGGGCAGAGCAGAAGGGGACAATCACCTCCCTCGCCCTGCTGGCCACACTGCTTTTGATGCAGCCCAGGACACAGTTGGCTTTCTGGGCTACAGGCACACGCTGCTGGCTGATGTCAAGCTTTTCATCCACCAAAATCTGCAAGTCTGCAGGACTGCTCTCAATGAGTTCTCCCAGTCTGTGCTCCTGTCTGGGGTTGCCCCAACCCAGGTGCAGCGCCTTGCACTTGGACACACTTACGCAAGGACACACCTCTTGCGTCCTTGTAGTCTCTGTGGGGCCCTTGGATCCCTACAGTCATTCAGTGCTGCCACATCAGCTTTCCCCTTTGCTTCCTCCCTGCCCCTTATCATTTAAGCAACAATTGGAGCTTGACAATCTACATTATTCTGCAGTGTGTGGCTTCCTTCTCCTCCAGCTGTTTCTGCTATGGGAATCCAGCTACTACCTGTTGTATCTTACCTGCCCTGGGCTCCCTGTGGTGCAATATTCCATGCCAGATCATCATCGCTGTCATATCTGCGAGGGTTGTCAAAGAAATAAGATCTGGGATTGAAGCCATGGCTTGGGACCATTCCTGCATTGGCCTGAAGGAAGGGAAACAAACCTCAGTCAGTACTTGCAACACATAAACTGCTTGCTGCCTCTCTTCTAGAAGTTGCCACTGGAAATTTACCTCCTGGCCTCCGAGATAAAATAGGTAATTTTCAATTTGCTGTAGACAATAGAAATATTTTCATATTTTCTGTATTTTTCTCTACTACCATAGTGATAGTCTTGTGATCTTAACAGTTTTTCCTCTTCCTGCCTTGCAGCTAACAGATATGACCCATTTCTGAAACTACCCTTCAGGATGTGTTCAGCCTGTCAGCCGAATTTTCTGCCCTGGATGCTTTACGCTTTTAGCCAGTTGGCTTGAAGTGAGCAGTAGGAAGGCAGCTGAGGAACCGCAGGACATTAAAGAATCTGAAGAGATTTGGTTGTAGCCCCCGTCCCTGTTTGTAACCCTCCTCCTGCAGTTCTCTCCCTTGCCTCAGGAACTGATCATGCTGAACCTTGGCACCCTGCTTCACAAAACCACAGCTGAAAGGCTCCCTGGGACTGTCCTCAGCAAATTCAGTATCTACTCAGTGCTGTGAGGACCAAAGCCCAAGGAAATGTGCCTCACTAAAATAGGGAATGAGGTGTACCTGTAACACCCTCATTTACAAAACCCTTTGCCTTTATTTCCCTATGAATCAAAATGGAAAGTGCACGAGATTTGAAAGGTCCATATGATTCTGAAGCCAGTGCGTAGGGACATCTAGGACCCAGCTGAGCCTCTTTGACTCATCCACTGCTTGTATCTCCAGGGAACAGGACTCCTTGCACCCATGGATAAGCCAGGATGATGTCTTCTCCTTGGCCTTCAATAGGAGAGCAGTTTAACCTCCCACTGTATTTTAGATGTTAAATAATTTCAATATAAATGAACTAAAAATAGGTCAATTTCTGTCATTTCTCCGTTTCCAACATTGGTCTTGCTGCAGCTATGGCAAGGCAGAGGACCAAGCACTGCAGTTACCACATGGCAGCACCAAAGCACACAGGCAACTTGCGTGATCCAGGCTGGATCTGTCACATGGAGCTTTACATTTGAGCAATGCTGAAGGCAGGCTGCCTCTACTCAAGCTTTTTGTTTCTGAAGTCCTGAATGAAGCGTAAAAAACAAAGCACAACCGTTCATTGGCAAGTTTCCTTATCACAAATCAAGTACATCTTGGATTTCTGATAAATCGAAGTTGTTAAGATTTATGTTTTTAACTAAAAGAGGGTTTGTTTTAATTCCAATCCCATGCTTTCTGGGCAAGTATTTTCTGCCAAGGACCATTTTCTAATACTTGCTCTAATAGTCTACTGACCTCGTTAGACTAAAGTCCTGTGGCCCTTCGTCTCCCTCTTGTGGCATATTCGCATTGAAGTTCAGTCTTGCCTTGCCACACAGCCTCTTTGGTTTTTCTTTCTAACATCATTTGCAGTTCTTTCTCTAGTCACTTTGTAGAAGAGCAACAGCAAAACTAAAACATTTAATTTCTTTTCTTTGCAGTTATCCTGGCTGACTCCTAAGCAGGAGTTGATCTGATCTTTTCCTTTTTTTTTTTTTTTTTTTTTGTTTGTGATGTACACACGGGCTAACTTGTAGGTTTCTAGCAGGAAATCAGTATCGCAGGCGAACAGTAAGAAGAGTTTTATTTAAGTGGAGGTTTGTTACTTCCTCACTCAGTTTGGCATTATTATTATCTCTGAAATCTGTGTGTGAGGATAAAAATCATGGTGTCCACTAAAAAAAAAAACCAACAACAACAACAACAAAAAAAACACATATGAATTGCTTCTCTTATATGTGAATTTACCATTTATGTCTTCCTTGGGGTAGCTGACTGGATTGGCCCTATAGAAACATTACCTTAGTAATCCTAGTCCAAGGCTGATACTCCCCATGTACCTGTCAGTCAGCATATCCTACACTAACCTGGGAATGCTGCCTACAGCTATTAAATGATAGTCCATCTATTAATTGCCTAGATATTAAGAGTAATTAGAAGGGGTTACCCTTCCAACTCACACCTTATTCCCTGCTCTGCTGAAATAGCAAACAGAAATGGTAGTAGCGCTTACTGTGGCTATTGGCTTTTGACATGGAAACAATTCAGCAGGCACAAAGCTTGAAGAGTTCAATCTATTTCATATATGCCATTGAACAGTTAGCAGAGAATGATTTTCACTGTGTAATGAAAGATACCAGGTTTGAATAACAAGCTGACTTCTTTTTCACTGACTAGTACGGTGCCATATCAACCCAAAAGGAACATGTCCCTAAATTTAAGATTACTGTTTCTTAAGGTAAATTGCCCAAGAAATATCCTTTCTTCTTGGTAAATATGATGAGATTTTCTCATGAGAACTTTAGCATAACAAAGTGGTAAGCTTGGGTTGCTTTTATTCTGCTGAGGACACCTTGAAAAAGATAAGTCAAAACATAAAGAAGCAAAAGTTCCTTCAGAAACTGAGCCCTCCACACCTGCCAGGACATCATGCCATCAAATGTACTAACAGATTTCACTCACTAGATCTTTTGTAGGGTTTCGGACACGGAAGAAATACACCACCAAGGAAGTAGGCAAGAGCTCCCAGATGAAAAGGATCACTCCAAACACTATGTAACCTGCATCTCCCAGCTGACATTTCAGATCTGCCTGTTGAAAATTCAAAGAGAAAAATGTTCACAAACAAAAACTGCAGCTTGCTTAGAAGGTGCAAGAGGCAACATGTCTTCTTATGGAGACCTATACTTAAGTGGCTGAACAACATGGCCAGAAACTATATCCAGTAAAGCTGGATTAACCTGGTTAATTATTAAAGGCATACTAAAAAGAAAAAAAAAATCAATATTCTATGTTGCTGGGTACATGATTTCCCTTTCCTTCTACCTCCTCTCCTCCCTCTTTCTCATGCCTCCATCTTTTCTTCAGGAAAATGTAAGTTCAGTGGGCGCTTGGCAGGCTAGGCTCTTAGACTGGGAAGAAAGGGATAAAACTGACATAATGAGAAACTAGTCCTTTCCCAGCTGAGAATAACACATGAAGGAACACTCAATGCCCACGTCTTCAAGGGCATTGCTGGCAATGTGACCTTTAAAATTCATGCTCGGATCCCCTCAAATTGGTGCATGTTTTTAGCCTGAATAACCATGCAGTTACTCTAGCATTAGCTTTGAATTCCTCTCTAGATTTAATTCCACTGTTCACCACAGCTGCAGAGGGCAAATCTTGTCTTTTTGTGTGTTTTCTACAGAAGAAATAAGGGTAATGTTTGTGACAGGTGAGCTGAGGCAGTGCCACAATACGGCCTAAAGCATTTCACTCAGCTCCCTAGGAACAACCACAGGTGGGAAACTGGACCCAATACTCTGGCCATAGATTTCCTGTCCTTGCAAGGGGTCAGCAGCATGTGCTGCAGGCCCCACTGACAGGGAAGTAAAAATTGGATTCAGGAGGTGAATCACAGCCTACTGCCCTTCCATCTGAAACTTGTGTCTTCTAATTACACAGAGTGGTACCACCTAGCTGCTCTCCTCTTAACCACACAGCAGCAGGGGAGATTAGTGATCCCCTGACAAACCCTGCTCAAATAACTCTTAATGAGAACCTCTGGGCAATCTTCCCCTGCTGTTTACCTATATCTTATTTACAATTTTATCTACTACTCAACAAAAAACTGATAATGGCTCCAGGTTTGCTAGCCTAGCCTGGTACTACGAGGTGCTTGCATGTCTGGGAACACGGCTTCTGCTCAGCAAGTGCTTGCTGGGGTGGTGGGGCAGCGTCATGTGTCTGGGATTTTGGGGCCAAAAAATATTTAGTCATGGTCCAGACCCAGGCCTTCCATTCTGCTGAGCCTTGACAGAGCTGGAAAACTACTGGGACCTACCTACATGCTTCAGAGTAGAGAAAGGAATTGGATGCCCACGTTTCACAAAATTCAAAGAATCACCTGCTTATTTCCTTCAGTGTTTTTACCACTCCTAGTTTTCAACCTGAATTGTCATTTTAATTGTTGTCTTAATTAAAAGTTGAGAGGAATCATAGTCTGAACCTAAAACTACAGAAGGTATCGCACTACTGACAGAATTATGGTAAATAACTCCACAGCACTAGAAGGCAATGGGAGAATTGACAATTACTTTAGAACTTGGCATTTCAGTGGAATCGAGCACTATTTTTCTCCTCCAACCACAATACTTTCTTTCTAATGAACAAAACACCTGTGTTTTTTTTAATAAAATGATTTTTTTAATAAAATCAAAGTAAATAAAATACACGATATAAAAGGATAATTTAATTAACAGTTTTTCTTTCAGTGCTGTTTTTTTCCCTCCTTTCTTCGTACTCCTAGAGCAAAACAAATCTAGTGCATCAAATAAAAGGAAAAAAAAGCAATAGAATTTTAATATATTATTGCCTCTTGCCATATCATTTAGGAAATCAGCCGTCACATGCAGAATGAGTTTTTCTCATTAGCAAATATTTTCATACTTGCCTGATCTGATACGTTGTACCAATCATAATCAAAAGAATTGACTTTCTTGGTTTGGGAAAATGATAAGATGAACAAATTGTAACAGGCTCGTGAGGTATAAAGTAGTATAACAGTCACTCCTATACTTGTCACCTGACACACAGATGAGCCCTGGAAGAGAATTAAACATAGGTTATTATTTGTATGGGAAGTTGACAAGAACATCGCTTTGCATGGACTTCAGGGGGTTGTCACGCTAATTTGCCTAAGGAGATTGACTTTCCTTCTTTGATCAGCACATCCTATACGATGTGTATTCCTATATTTTACCAGCATGGTGGTTTCCAGGGAATGGTAGCAATTCCAGCCCCTGCCAAGATGGGCTGTGACTAACTCCTGTGACTGTTGTACAAGTACTATTTTCACAGCAATGACAGTACATGAGAACAACACTTGATATCAGATGGAGCAGCAGAATTCAGCTTCCAGCTGTGCACTAGCTATTGAGCATCCTATATCAGGTGCTGACTACTAGTATGATGCAACCTTACATCTTTTTATAACTGCTTGCTGTGCACCTATTTCTCCTTCCAAGTACTGAGCAGATCATAGGAGTCAGCAGTAAAACACAGCCCAGAGAGGAACAGAACATCCTGCCTTACCTAAAGTCAACATGGAGGAGACAATGAGGAAGCACAGCCTACGGGCAGAGTGACCATGGCAGGGCAGGCTGGGAGTGGGACACTGGCACAAGGGAAGCAATGAGACTGCAAGTGTGGATTTGAGATAGCTCCTGAGTCCTAGCGAAGGAAATGGTCAGAGAAGGGGACAGAGCCTCATCCAGTGTGAGGAAAAAGTGTGACATGACATCCCGGCCACTGGATGCAGGGGGCTGAGGGAGCAGCACAGGAGTTGCTGCAGCAGCACCAACTTCCAAAGGAAGGAATCAAGGAGCCATGGCTACAGGGAGCAGTGTGAGACTGACTGTGGAGGCAGCAGATGTACCAAAAGGGGACTGCCTCTGAAGGAAGAAACTCGATATAAATTCTGTGCAGTCAGCTCTGCAATACTGCTTTTCACAGCTGAAAGAGGAATGCTATAGAGAACCATGCTGCAGGGGAGCAAAACACCTTGCAGCCATTTGCTTCACTAGCCCTGCCCTCCCTCTCCTGGCAGAGACCCACACCATGCAGATGGGCTCCTCTAATCCATCTGGGACAGATGAGCCAAGAGGGAAGCTGCTCCTCCTGCCACAGGACCCCTCGCGGCAGTGCAGGGACAGGCGGGCCTGCACCCTGTCCCCTCCACCCAAACTCTGCTTCCACACCTGCAGTCCAGGAGCAGAGCACCGGAGAGCACAGAGATAACACAACTGGCTGCTGGAGAGTCAGGAAAGTCACCGAGTCACCACGTCCTGAATCCCTGAGCTTCAGGGCCCCTCTGCTGTGCTGGCAGCTGCTGTCCTGCGGCTCTGCCAGCCAAGCTCCTCGGCCTGGGTCATCCCTGAGGAGAGTCAGTTAAAAGGAGCTCAGGGACTTGTCAGAAAAGCCTGCAGGAAACGAGCTTGCGTGTTTTCCCAGCAAAAAACACCGATTCAGAGACCGGTCAAGCTCAGGGGTGTTACAAAATCCCCAGCGCGGTCAGTCTCTCTGACTGACTTCCCACTCCAAACGCCGCCGACCAGGCCCCAACCTGCAGCCATGTCGGGGGCGAGCCAGGAGCCTGCTCTGTGTGGGAACGGGACCCGGGCACCCAGCACAAGGCGGTGAAAGCTGTGGCAAGACGAGCGAGCAGGAAATGCCAGAAAGAGGAAACGTTTGCTGGGCACTTCTCTGTTCTCCTCCCGCACGAGCAGTGGCGCTGCCATGGAAACTGAGGGTGAGCGAGCCGAGGGAAGCTGCTGACAGGCACGTACCTCAGTACCTCAGCCCCTTCGGTGGCAGCTTTCAAAAACAGAAGTGAAGAGCGGAATGGGGTCGGCATTTCCCTGTACCCGTTTCCCCACAGGGCTGTTGTTCTTAAATAACTTTGCTTTCTTTAAGAGCTGAATGTGCTGCAGCTTTAGCAAACTGACACCAAAGCAAAGAAGGGGATAAAATTGTCCCGTTCTCCCTGCCAGTCAGATACATGTGGTGGCTTGGGGAAGGGAGATTGCAGAGACAGGAGCAGAGCCAGAAGGCGTCCCTGTAGAAGAGGGGGCAGCCCCAGGCTGGCAGTGCCCCAGCACAGGAAGCCTCTGGCCAGCAGAGAACCGTCCCGAGTCAGCCCCTCACACCTCTCGGAGGGGCCGCGCACCTCCCTGGTGCTGCCTGACCTGTGGCCAGAGAGCCAGGTCCGTCCCCATGCCACATCACGAAGGTGGATGCAGCATCTCCACCAGCGATTTCACCCCTGGTCGGAAGGCAGAAGGGAGATACAAATAAAAGGCTGCTGGTAGCAATCCCTATCTACACACGCCCCAGACATTATCTCTAATGATACTTCTATCGTATCACCATGAAGAAGAATTTTTTCTTCTTTAGCTAGTTTTTTCAGCACAGCGGTAGCAGATTAAACCAGGATGTTTTTTCACCGGGCTCCAGCCTTCTGTATCCCGCAGTATGTGCAGTGAAATCCTACTGGAAGTCCCCAGAGGGACTCCCACCTCAGGTCAGCAGAAAAGAGCAAAGCTCTTTAATTCTCATTTCAACATTCAGACTTTGATGGCTCAGTGTCCTGTCTTTTCCTCTTTGCAGCAGTGCTGCAGTTTGTTTGCTTTTTTGTGAAATAGCTTGAAGTAAAGAAGATCGGGTTCCCAGCAGAAGGAGGAAACGGAACAAGTAATCTACCAAAGCCTCTTGTAGGTTAACACGGCTTTGTTACAGAGATTTACGCTTCTGTGATTTGCAGCAGTAGAAAAACTTTTCTTCCTAGTAAAAATAATCCATTGCCCATGCCCTTTGGTCAGCAAATGACAGCCTTGAAAGAAACAAAACAAACTAAGCCGTGTTTTTAAATCTTCTGTTCAGCCATGAACTCTCAGTTGTTGTGCAGTATCGCCAGATTTGATTAAACAGGAAAAGTGTTCCTTTCATCTGATTAACTAAATGGAGAGATGGATTTTATTGTAAGATTTTCTAACTAGCAGCTGAAACTTACATTTTTGGAAGGTTTGTTGTGGTAATGCTCTAGTGGTTAAACTAATTTACTTTAAGATGTAACCATGTACTATGAATACAAGTGTCATTATGTATAGATACAAAACATCATCACTGATTTTATGACAAACACTGCTAGCTTTTATCACATGATGTCACCTATGAAACCAGCCCTTTGACCAAAGCTGTGAACCTAATGAAAATTCTTGAAAGAACATTTTGCAGAGTGATAGGACATTTTTCCTCCTTCTCCCCACCTGGATGAATTTCTAAAGCATTAAGTCTTCTAAAACACATTCTTCCTATCTGTAGGACAGTATGCAACGTTATAAAGGGAGATTCATATTCCTATTTCTGACTTACAATCACCACGCTGCTACCTTAAACGTTTAAAATAATCAATCAATAATCTGACAAGCTGAAGGATCCTAAAGCACAGCCCACCTCTATGTACCAGTACAGAAATGAAGTGGTCGTCAGACATAGTTCTGGAGAAAGCAGTATCCATATGAAGAACAGCTGAGAAACTCCAGCCAGTAGATCTATAAATTCTGTCCTAAAGACAGGTATTTTGGGGTTTCTGCTGTTAGCCAAAAGCACCCTTGCTTAGTATTTAATTAATTTATTGAGCAAGATGGACAAGTGTAAGCTATGAAGTCTAAGGCCTCTAGTTCTTGGGGGATCAACAGAGTTTTGTGCCTTCGCTTCGCACTGCCCACATCTCTCAGAAGGTACTTTAAAAGGAACTGAAAATGTACCTTACCTTGGACTCCAAGTAAATGTTGGCTAAAGACATCTTGGAAATCTTATACAGGCAGATGGAGAGTGAAACAGCGCACAGCACAAACAACGTGTCATTAATTGCCACCCGGACAGAGACAATGACTTTTCTCTCTGAGTTCTGTGTCCTCACCAATACTGCACATGTTAAATTCACCAAGAGGAAGAGGAGACTTATGAAAAGAGAAGCCAGGTAGAGGGGCAACCTGGGAGAGTGAGGAGAAAACAGTTTTAGCGACATTGTTCAGCAAGTGTCAGTCATGAGATGGAAGTTGCACTCCGAGCACTGAAAGTCACACTTGGGCTGCCACGGCTGACGGAGTGAGCAGCCACCCAAGGCAAAATCAAAGTACTCTAGACCACTGGAGAGATGAACACAGCTTATTTCAACCCCTTTTTTTTTTTTTTTTTAAGTTATAGAACAAGCAGTAGGTAACAAAACTAATGTCAAGCAACAAAACTTGGAAAAGTATTTGCAGCAGAAATACCGTGGCACAGTTCTTACAAATCATTTAAATACACGTCTTAAGGCATGCACTTCACATACAGCACAAACCCTCTGACTATTTGCTGACAGGAGAAACCTCACAAAAGGTCGAGTTGGTTGGAATGGGCTGGTGTTGATCCTGGTTTTACTACATCATCACTGCCGTGAAAAACATCACTGCCAGTCTTTGTAGACAGATTTCACATTAAATTAGGGAAATGTCTAACTGTAGGAAATCTCTGAGTTATTGGTTCCCCGGCATCTTTTTCTGTCACTTTTCCTAAATATCTTGGTTATGGGCAGCCTCTTGAGAGAAATTTATGCACATTTATTATATGCACATTGATTAAGGGTTAGCATTTTGCCATCTATGCCAGGCAAAGGGTTTGTTTGCACAACCACGGGAGCAGAGCTGGAACAGGAATGTGTCAGGAGCCTAGCAGTTGGACTGGTTTTCCCCATTTGTATTTTTTCCTACCTACCCAGCAGTGATACCTGCAGTGTAAGTATACCATATACTCAAGGAAGGCTGCTTCTCTTTACTCCTACACACAGCTGCAGAGTTTTTCATTTAAAGAAAAAAAAAAAAAAGGAATAAAAAGAAGCATGTTTCCATTTTAAGTGTTTGCTTACTTCATTATCATTGTTGACCGAGGCAATTTCTGATAAGGTTTATAATCTACAGTCACAGAACATGAGGTTTTGGTCACAGCCCTTCATGCCTGCTGAGAATCTTGAATTTGGCTGATAGCAAACGTACAGATTGTCTCTGAAGAATCAAATTTGTATTGTTCAAAAGTACTTTTGCCCAATGATGATAATTCTCTTTCACACGTTCATATCGTTTTGGGATGGCACCAACCCAGCCACAAAACACAAGTGCAGCTGGCTTCTTTTCAGACGGCAGGAAAGGAAAGGGTACACCTTTGAGACCTGTTAGATGTGTAACAGGGAGAACTGAAAGCCTGTAATTCTCTGCTTGTGTTTATGAATCAATATCCTTCTTCCCAGCTGTATCTGGCAGTGAGCAAGTCTGCTGTCTTTTCCTTGCCAGTCATGGAAATCCCTCTGGGGGGGAAGATTGTGCTCATTCATAATCTTCCAGGGCAGGGCTCTGCTCTTAGGATACACAAGGCAGCTCCTGTAAACCTCACAGTCCTAAAGCTTCTCCTCTCTCACATGGCTTCCTTTGGTGGATGCAGCTCCTAGTTGAAGTGGTGGAACCTTTACAGATTTTATTAATATTTCAAAAGTCTTTATGTTATGGTCAGGTGTCTTCCTTTCCTTGCCCTCCCACAGCCTATTTGCTCCCCCCACCACCCGTATGGTTCCCCCATTGCAGTGCAAGTAAGATATAACTGTGGGTTTGGGGCTGAGGAGGAAAGATATGTACTTACACACTGCCTATGTGTGGGACAGTAAGTACGTGCAGTCTTTGTGCTCTGCTTAGTCAGAGGGACCTTCTGCTTCAGCCTGCATGCCCCAGATGCTGGCTCACAAACAGCAAGGCTGAGAAGCTTCCAGACCGTGCTCCTCCTTGACAGGTTTTAGCCAAAAAAACACCACCAGCAAAGCACTGTCATGCTCTCATGCCCACACACTGCCATATGTACCAGTGTGAGCTGTCATGGCCCGTCAGTTGTGCAGCTCTTCACATAATGAGCTTCCATCCCCCTTATTAACATGATGTGGCTGGGGAAGCGGCTGCCTGTTCTGACAAAGGAAGCATTGTGGCTGAACCTCTGAATAAGCACTGATGGAGATGGAGGCTGTGTCTCTCCGGGCAGTTTTAGGGTCTCTGCAGCTGCAGAAAACATTACAAAACATTACAGCCTCACTTAAAGGCAGAATGCGCCCCTACATTTCAACTACATGGGCACCTAGAATGAAAGAATAAGCTTTTTTTTTTTTTCAGAAAAGAGAAAGCTGGACAGGAGAGGTGCTTCCACATTACACCAGCAACTGTTCAAACAGCCTGTTGTGCATAATCCCCATGCTGAGGCCAGTCCCTAAAGCGGAGCTGTGTGTAATCTGGCTTGGCCAGGGAAGGCACATGTCAGGTTGTTCTCTTTTTTCTGTCAGGCTGGATGCACCTCTGAAGTTTTTCTTTGAGCTTAACACCAAATTACAGCTGAATGCCGTGAATTCTGCCTTGTTTAATGAGAAAATCTGGGTGAAACTACTACATTCTGTATGTGGTTTCCTCAGAAACCATACAGCGTCTGAGGTTTGTATGTACAACACATGCACACACAGCACAGCAAGCCTCATTCAAACCCAGGGACTGTAAGAACTCCCCAAGCCCAGGGCGATGCAGAAGGAGGCTGTTTAAATACGAAGCTGGGCTAGCACAGGCTTGGCCGTGAGATCTTTTGCCACAGTGACTAATATCATGAAGGCTATGCTGAGTAAAATTTACTTAAGATTCCAGCTCTCTGACAGGATTTCATCATTTTTTCCCTTATCTGAAATGATTCTGATTTCCGAGACCTTTGTCAATATACAGACTGCAGCCCCACCTCTCTGCTGACTTGCATATGTTGCCCTTATCCATTCCTGCCGTGCTGCAGAAATGACATCAGGCAATATGGTCTGCCACTTATTAAAAAAATGTGAAAAAGTCAAAAAGAAAATTAAAAAAAAAAAAACAAATTCAGTAACTGTTGACTCCACCCTTGTATGAAGGCCCAAATCATCCGCCTTTCGCTAGCCTGTTATGATTAAGATAGAGGACCTCTGCTGCAGGTGTGCGTGTATTTACACCACTTCAGCTGCCCTCTATAAGAAAGGAAATGAGGTCGGCTTCATTTATTTGGCTCTTTTACACAGGCTAACCACATTCATGCTAATCGCTCTAGATATTAAAACAAGATACTACTGTGGTCCTTTAACAAGAGGGCTGAATAAGAGGCAAAAGGCTAGACCAGATTCAAGAGTGACCTGTGTTAGAAATGCAGAGGGCAAGAGCTGGGGCAGGCGTTGATCTGTTGAGAGCAGAGCAGTCTGTACATGAGAAATGCTGCCCACAATAATGCGGTCACTTCATGGACACTGAACAAATAAAACAAGTTCAGAAGCTCCCTTTGCTTGAAGAAATAACTTTTTGTGCTTTTTTTCATGAATAAAGCCTTGCCACAAACAGTAGTAACAGACAAGGTTCAAAGTCTCTCTCTCACCTTTAAAGCCAGCCAGGAACATGTTCACAGTTTCCCTATACCAGCAGAACCTACAGCTCAGGTGTTGTGCAAAGCCTTCCTCCTTATTCCTCCTGGCTATGTGTGCCATCAGCGACAGGCTCTGTCACTTGCTGGGGGCTGGCTGGTGTGTGCTGTGCTTGTCTGCCAGCCCATACTCCTGGATTTCCTTCCCACAGAAACCAGAGCCCAAAGGGGGATGTAGGTATTTGTATGCCGCAGTGTTCACCAGGGAGCATCTGGCTCTTGCCCCTTGAGGTTTGGGAGGCAGCCAAGGTATGCACACAGACCCACTAGCTTGGAAGCATTCCTGGGGCCACCAAAACAGACACAGCCTTCTCTGTTCTCACCCTCACTGTTCCTGCATCAGCTGCTCCTCAGCATGGAGTCCCCATCCCTCAGTCAGCATCCACACCTTGCCTGTCTCATACCTCACTGCTCACCAGTCCATGCACTGCTCACCCCAAGTCTGCTCTCGTTGTCCTGCCATTCTGCCAAACATGTCTTGCACATCTCTGTCTCTCATGCACTTGCGCTGGGTGATCGCTGCTCCAGCTGTGTCAAAACCCAGCCAGATAACCCTTGTCCAGAGCAAGGACAGTATTAATGTCTGACCTGTTGATACAGTTCCACGTTCTCCTGATCAGTCAGCAAATACGGGGTCAGATTTCAATTGCAAATTACTCTGCTTTCCCATCCTGACTTCAAACTGTAAACCTTTGTTTAGAAAGGAGACAACCTCTCTTGCTCTCCCACCCTAACTAAACAACATTGCCCCTGATTGAAGGTTTTAGGAATTGCCACAGTGAACATTAATTTACTGAGCTCTTCCTCAGCTTTCTGGTCATTTATGCCTTTCCGGAAGCTTTCAGGGAGCTCCTGACAATCCCTCCTGCTCAAACAAGACCCCAAATGGATCTCACCACCTAAATGCAGAGCTACCATAGCCTCAACTCTATGGAGTTGTGGAAAGCTATCTGTGAGCTCCCAAACACATCATCACGTTGAAGCCGTTCTCTCTAGCTCCTTCCCTTCATAACACTTGTCTCAGCTTCCCGAAACTTTGGAGTCTTTTATTACCACTGACCTCACTTCTGGGCTGAGAAATAACCAGTCTCACTCTTTCCTGTCAAAATGAATACACCACCCTGCTACCTTTACCAAAGTGCTGGATCTGGATTCACCTAACATACAAAGCTTTTATTTAAGAACACATAGGCAAAACAAATTTTGTAGACAAATCACCAGGGTCAATGTTTTCTGCTTGTATTTTAAATAGTTGCCTTTGAAATATGTGAATGGCTGAAAACGTTACTTGTGTTGGGAAATGACACAGACTTTGAAAAGTCAGAGGAAGAAGCTGGCCTCAGAACCATCATCGTAAACACTGGGATTTAAATATGAGTAGCAGAGATATGAGCACCACAAATGATCAGAGATGTAGCGTTTCTCAAAGTACATGGCTACTTTTCTTTACCATAACAAATATTTGCACAGTTCTTACCTGTATTTCAGTAGCTCTGGGGAATATTTTGATTTAGCCTTGAAAATCACCTGCAAAGCAGAAAAATATTGCATCAGATCTAGAATACACATGAGTAAAGAAAAACACTGTGATCCACAGGAATCTTGCCTCACACATCACGTGAAATGTAATGCTAGGTTTCTTCACACAATAGATTTGCATTTATGGCTTATCTGAGGCAGGCAAGCTATAAACAAAGTATTAAAACCACTCAGCAAGAGATTATGATGCACTTGTACACAAATTGTATCCACCATTATTTTTACTTATTCTGGTTTGGGAATAAGGTTTTATACCAGCTTTTATACAACAGCCAGTATAATCAAAGAGGTAAGTAATTATTAGGCTCTTACACATCCTATCAGTACGTCTCTCACACGCACCAGCTCATGCTGGCTTTTGGGGTCAGATGCTCTGTTCATATCAAAAGCTCACCGTAGTGCCCTGGCCTGAAATCAGATATGTAAGGTTGTATATCTACGTTGTGTTGACAAAAGGATGCCATCAAGACCCAAAGGAATTGGTTTACTCTGAGGTTTACTTGGCTTCTACTGACTCACTGACAGAGCAGTACGTATTTTTACAGAGAGAGCTCAGGCAAATCAGTTACCTTGCTGAAACAGGAGAGGCAAAATACTGACACATTTTCCACAATGTAGGTAGGTGGTATCAGTCACAGGTGTTTAACCACCATCAGGAATTATACAAGAATATATTAGCATATTTTGTATCTCGTTTATTAAAAGCAAATCTAGGTAAGTACCACTGCATTTTCGTAAGCTATCACAGTTACTAAACACACTCAGTTTATAAAAATTTATAAAGGTTCATTTAAGCTCAGCAACCAACACTGAAGCCCACTGGTTGCTGAAATTACCAAAAATCATGCTGCATGACTTTCTGTGGGCTGCTGCCTAATTGATTCCTTCTCAAGCCACCCTGCCTTATCCATTTAATTTGGTTTTGCATGCCCTGTAGTGTAGCTTGCATAATATTTGCTGTGATTATCATGCTTCCCCAAGGAAACAGGAATGACATGATCACTGTGTGTGTACAGGCATGCGTCTGTCCTGTCAAGCTGTTTATCTGTCCCCCCGCTGATCTCAAAATACTCTGGTCAGAGAGCTGACTGCAAAATAAGTGTCAAAGACATGATCCTTCTATCACCCTCCTGAAAATCAATGACCCAACAGAAGTAAGGGACCCTCTAAGTGCATCTGATGTGAGGAGAATCCTGCCTAATGATCCCACATCACACGGTACGAGAGGCTGCACATAGCGAAGCACCACAAGAAGTGCCCCAGTTATAGAAGCAGCCCCAGTCACAGCTCAAAGTCAAGCATGAGACACGGATCTGGAGAAAATCAGGCTTTGCTTGTTCCAGCGCTCCTGGAACAACTTGTCATTTAACTGCTATTCACCACAAGCAGCTGCCTTGACTTGGAAATTATTTTTATGACACATCGGTCTGCTTGGGACTAGCTGAACCAGCAGAGAGGACTGAGCCTTTCAGTAGGCCTTAGAAAAATAACAGCTGAGAATAAAATTGAAACGCCAGGGGAGGGAAACCTCTAAAAATATTCTGCGACCATTGGCACTGTTTTCAAGTAGTTAACATCTCTGGCAGTATCCCTTATAGAAGATTTGGGGGATTCATTCTCTAAATTCCTAGATCATCAATTCTCACAGGAATTCAGGAACATGTTTTATGTTGTTTTACCCATTTGCTACCTAGAGGAGAGGTATGACAGGCTTGTGAGATTTCTGTGTTCCTGTGGCGCACAGAGAGGAGCTGTCAGTCTTTTAGAGAAGAGTTGGGGTTCAAAATCCTTTCTGTATGTGTTCTGTACTAGGTATGTTACCTCCCCTGTTTATTCTGGAAAACACCGTGGGCAAGTGGGGAGGGAGCAGATTCCTGAGCTCACTGAAATTAAACAAGAAAAACTTGTCTCTAGGGCCATTCCACAGTCCTCGGCTGTGCTGAGCAGCACTTACTCACCCATGCTGTACCGTTAATTTGGACAGGAGGAGCACTGAACAGAGGTGTTCAGAGCCTGTGCAAAGAACTGCACGAGACAATTCCCGGTGGGCAATGAGTCATGCTGGGTCCACAAAGCATGGGAGGTTCACAAGTTCCTGAATGCCATCTCCTGTGCTTCCCCAAAAAGGATCCATCCACCCCTACAATGTCACCGAGTGCTACTTTCACATCAAGCAGCCCAGGGCTGTCCTGCTCAGCAAAGGCTCCATGGCTAGCTTATCAAAAGCCAAGTGTGATGTTCCTCCTGCTGATAAAATGCACGGCAGCATCTCCAGGTGTGAGGCTGCTGGAGCAGCCATGTTGTTGTGATCCCACATTTGGTGGAGCTGTCCCAGCAGGCAAATGCTTCTGGATTCTTTCAGAGCAAAATGCCCATTAAGAAAGAAAATTGATACTAAGCATAAAATGGATGCTACATAGAATGAAAGCTTTAGTACAAGAACGGGCATTCGTACAAAGTCACTGCTAAACAGTAACACAGCCGGCCACGTTCTGCCACCTTGGCTTACCCTGATGGTGCTTTATTTCATGAGGAACTTTGCTGGAAGTGGTATGACTGTCAGTGAATAAAGGGCTGTTCGGTGGCAGTAGGGATGTCTGAAGCTGATCTGAATATACCTCAGATGTGTGGGTGCAGCTCTTTGCATTTAGCACTCATTTCACTCAAGAGCACGCTGGAAGAAAAGACTGGTTGCTCAATGGCCCCTCCCCGCAACAGTGTTGAGAAAGCTTCCAGTCAGTATCTGAGTCATCTCAGCAAGTCTTCCAGCAAACCAGAGCAAACCAGGCTTTTCCTATGAACAGATTAAGCAGCAAGCAGAAGGCAGACTTTTAAAAAGAGGCCTTTCAGAGATCCCCAGGATGAATAGGAACCAGGAAAACTCAGTGCAATTCCTTGCTGATTTTCCAATGTCCAAAGGGCTACTTTTCCTTCTTATTTTTTCCCCTTTCACTTTTTTATTTTTTTTATTTTTTTTTTTAAAGGAGAAATACCTTGTTTTGACTCCTTCTTTTTTTTTTTTTTTTTTCTGAAGGACTGGAAACCTCAAATGAGATTCTCACACTCCCTCCTCTACTCCCCTGAGGTATATGTCTGGCGTATAAAAGGGCAGCAGTACAAAAGGACGCCAAAAAAGCCCTTAATACAGCCAGGGAAAATTCCTCTGTTGCAACAAGTGATGTAAACAGCTGACCTTAAAGGCATTCTACCAGCCCCCAGCAGCAGAGCTGGGGATGGCACAGGAGTCCCTCAGCAGCTTGGCTGCAGGGAGCTCTGTGGAGCTGCTGGGCAGGCAGGCAGGGCCAGGCTGCTGAGGCTTCAGGGGGTTCCAGCTATGGGTAATGGAAGCAACGTCAGGAACCGCTCTGGGCCTGTAAGTATCAATGAAGCAGGTGTCAAAGCCAGCTTACACGCTCCCAGAACAAAAGAAGCACTAAAATAAAATCTCACTGGAGCAATTCTCAGTTCGCGCTGATTTAGCTGAGCTGATGGGAACACTGGCACAAACCTCCCACATACCTCCAGGTCTGGCTGATCAGTTCACTTTTCCAGGAGCCTCAGCTCACCACAAAGCCTCAGGTATGTGCTAAGTGCTTGCATATGTCTCAAGCCGGCCCTCTGCAGAGGAATGAAGTTCAGCTTTATTTACCAGTCCTCGTTTCAAAGACCTATACGTGGAGCACAGCGTGTTCTTTTCCCTCCCAGTCCTTTTCACCGCTGCCCCTCTCTCCCTCTGTCACTCTGTGCAAACTTCTTTGCACGCTGAAAATAGGCCACAGCCTCATGCAGGCCCAGAGCCCCTCACCGCCAGTGCGTACACCCTTCCTCTGCCGTGTATTTTCCAGTCCCACCTTGCTTCTTCTCTCCTTATTCATTCTTTCATGTTAAATGTTCCTGCATTTGGACCAGCTCCCCACAAACATGCCAAGTTCTCCCTCTACTCCCTAAACCCTACCTGCTTTGTAAAGCCTCCTGATACCAGCAACAAGACCCCTGCCAGTCAGCCTGAGGTGAGCTGGCAGAAACATGGGACGGGGACATCGTGGGGCTGGCAGCCACAGCAGGCTCTCTGCACTTTCCTGTCCAATTACCATCCAAACCAAACGACGCCGTTCTCCATGTCAGATGCTGAGAGCCAGCCAGTCTGCAGCTCCAGTTTGTCTCCTACAGACCCAAAGGGTAATGTTTTAAGCCAAACGTATTTGCTGATGCTTCACCATCTCGAGTTGGACTCCTGTAGCTCTGTGTACATCTGAAGCATGCTGCAAATAGCAAGCTTTATACAATATGGTGTATTCATATTTATCAAAAAATAAATGTTCCTACTAAATAAAAAGCCCTCTCTGTTCTCTCACCGGTGGTATCACTGTTAAAGTCCCGTCTAGAGGAATTAGAGCATAAGAAGCCCCCTTTGTTTCCCTCACAGATAACTCATGCCCCAGTCCCACAGATACGGGCAGCCTCTCCAACAGCCTCGTGCAGGTTTTACCCCACCCTGCCAGGCACTTCCAGCACGGCTTGCTCCTCTCCGAACTGCCTTACTCTGCACAATTTCTCCTCATTTGAAAGTCCCTGATGTTATCAGGCCTGCCTGGGAGGCAGGGTAAGCTCCTCCATCCGAGTGCCAGAGAAAAGGGAAGATGGTTACGGAGGAGGAAGGAGAGGAAAATCCAGCTGCCAGCCCTCCTCCAGCTGTACAGCCCCACAGCTCTTCAGCTCAGCACCACCTTCTCTAGGTCCTGGAGAAGTTCCCAACCTAATGGTTAAACCCACAGCCCACCAAGTGGCTCACTGTGCCTGGCCACAGGGGAGGACTGGGATTTCCAGCATCACCGATGGCTCACAGCCTTTGGCCTTTGGCCTTGACCTTGTGTTTTGAGCCTGTAACCCTCCATGCTAGCCTGCCTCCTTCATCTGTATCCTGCTCCCCAGGAAAATGTAAAGAAGAAACAACAAAGTGAAGCGAGCCCTTCTCTGCCCACCTGCATACCAAAAAAGACAACTTGTTATTTTATTTCCCACAGCCTCCTTAAACTTCTGCCCAGGGCACTGAGCGTAAAGCCTGAGGACTCATCTCAGCCTCCTCCTGTCAGGGGCTGGGAAGAATGGGAGCTTTGGCCAGGCAGGACGTAAATTAAAGAGTGCTCGAGTCCTGGGATCCTCGCTGGCTGAATTCAGCTGAAGTGGAAAATACGGTATTTGCCCATGTGCAGCCTTTGCTTTATTAAGCAGCCAAAATACACCCGTGGGAGGTGCAGGTGTGAGGCAAATGTATCCATGGGCTTTTCGGTCTCTGCAGGTGGAAATGCACACTTCAGCTCTACCTGATGGGTCGGGGATGGATCTCAGCTCCACTGGAGATTTACTTCAATCATTTCTAAGGAGACAGAGGGTTATCCTGAGAGGGTAGTTAGCAGTATTGCTCTCCTTTAGAAGACAGGAGGATGAATACAGACATTATAAACTAATAAATTCTAGGAAATTTGTGTTTCTTATTAGCAATCACACGTATTTGCTGCAGTATGTGATTTCTGAGCGCAGGTAATATTACACAAGCCTTTTCTACAGCACCGTTTTTATTCTGCCATCAAGACCATGGCGAAGGACCCTGAACTTGGCTCTCAACCCAAAGAACAGCTCTCAGCTCTCAGGAGTTGTTCTGAATCAAAACTACTTTGATTGTAGCTTGTCTTTTGGCTACAGGTCCCCTGGTTTAGCAACCTGCCCAGCGCATTGGCTTCCCCTGTATCTGCTGATGGTGCTGCCCAAGGCTGGGAATAACCCCCGCTGTGCTGACGCCATCTTGGCTTATTTGTCTTCCTAGGCATAATGAGCAGTCCAAATGTGTGTCCTCGTTGCTTTGGGATACCTATTAAAAAGAGAATAGTTGTGGCTAACTTTCTGTCAAGTTCAAAGGTGCTCATTATTCTAAAAAATGCCCTCGGGCACTTGCCAAATGAGTTTCTCTGTTGGGCCAGGAGCATTTGCAATCTTTTTGGAATCACTTTTTCTTCTCACCTCTGCGTCTCCAGGTTTTCTCTGCAATGCCACATTTAGAAATGCTGGGTGCTGGGCAGCAGGTAAACACCTGCAAAGTCCTGAGACCCATGAGGTCTCTCCCTGTCCCCTGTCCCCATACCACATGCAGAACACTTCTTTTTCTTGAAGCTAAGCATCAGTTAAATAGCATGGTTTTCATGCAACAAGACACAGCTGCAGACTTTTCTTTCCTTCCTTCTAGAGAAAAAAGGGTAAATGTTGCTTCTGAACAGGTCTGTGAAGTTATAAGGTATTACTGAAAACAAAATTCTCTCTCCCCACCCCTTTCACACTAGTTCTTGCTTGCCTACTGTGGAAAGCTAGATGCACATTAAACATACAGTCTTAAGAAGATGCTGAATTTCAAGCCAAACCACCTTTTAATGTTTAGAAATAGAGAATTAATAACAGTGAATTAAAAATATGTGCACTGATTCTGTGCCCTACATTATATCTCTACAGTGGCTGTGCTTAGATTTCTTAAGGCTTTGTTTTGGCTAGGGAGATATTTGAGATAAGATTTCAATGGGAGCAACCAGCTCTAAAGCAAACAACGCTGCTAATAATGTGCCAGTCTACAGCGGCTCACAATCTTTAAAGATTATGACACATAGCACAAACTCCGAAAGGCAAAGCAAATAATGTTTCCAAAGCTTCACAACAGCACTTCAAGACAGGTAACTATTAGCTGTTTTTTTTTTATACAGGGGCTCAAAGGAAGATTGTGAGGACTCACGGTGACAAAGCAGAAATCGTGTCAAAGGCAGAACCAGCAGCCTTAGCATTTCGTGTGTTTCCAACTAGTGTCTCATACTTCCTTAGTAATATCAGGCAGCAATGACAAAAATTAGTTAAAAGCACATATCGGTGCGTTCCGTGTGCTCCCTTTTTACTTCTTCCATCGACAAGAGGAACTGGTTGCTCACTGCAATCAGCCACTCAGAGCTGGCACCCTATGCATGGAGCGCAGCCGCCGTGCGTGCTCTGGGCTCCCCTCAGCTTTGGCTGCTCTTGGGTGAGAGCCAAGATGCTGCAGTCTGCCTCCAGACCTCCACCGCAGCCCTACCTGCGTGTCTGAGGGAAGAACCTCACTCAGGGCTACGGTTTAGTCCTGTGATGGTGACGGGCTGCGTGATGATGGACGTTTGCCCCTGGGGAGCTGCACCGCTCTCAAATGCCGTGGGATAAAGCATAGGTCATTACATGCCTGAGCCAGATTTGGGCAGCATGCAGATGAAAGGTTCCTGTAATCCTTTAATGCATCTCAAGCCCTGGGGAGCGAGCGGGCGAGTTACAGGCATTTCAGCCCCTGAATCCAGAAAAGCAAACTTAAGCGCACAACTGTGTACGTGGTTCTAAGTATGTAATACCCACTGCGACTCAAGTGATCCTCTTACAGCTTTCACGCTTCCAATCCCCGCATTTTCAGCTCTGGGAGAGCAGCTCTCACAAGCAGCCCGATCTTGACAGCCTGGCTGTTCAGGACTCACGGGCCTGTATCACTACAGAGCCCCGGTAAGCACTGCAGGCACTACAGAAGCATCCAAACCCGGGCATTGAGCTGGTCCCACGAGGGGCACACAGCAACATGCAGAACATCCTGAGCGCTGCCTGGGGGTGCTCCAGGGCTGGCTGGTGCTCCCCTGGCCAAGCCACCTGTGCCCTGGAAAAGCTGCCTCTGACAAGGGTCAGCTGAGGGCAGGCTGGGCTTCCTGCTCCTGGCACGGTAGTGGGATTGAGGAGATACTGATCCCAACCCCTGCTCTCCTGCGAGCTTCTTGTGAGATCTCAGGCGAGCCCAGCAGCCCTTCTGTGCCTCAGCATGCCAACATCCCGTCCTGCAGCCCAGTGACCAGATACCCAAGCTCACCGTAAATACTTCCAAGCAGATCTAACTGCAGCAACACGGAGCTCTGTGCACCCTAATTCACCTGGCTTCCTAGCTGTCTGCAGCAGATATATTCTCAAGGCAACCTAATGATACAGAGAGACTGTTCCCTTCACCCCCCCACATGGCTAATTCACCTTTACATCATGGTGTCCTTGAAACAGAGGGTGTATGTACCTCTGTACAGCAGCCAGCACTTACCGGGGCCCAGACTCACTGCTATTTGTAATACAGATCATTGTAAGCATGGGAGCCGGCAGCAGGGCTCGATCTGCACTTTCAGTTGTTGATACACAGCACAGAAATCTCACTGAGAAATATTTTAATCAACTTATGAAAAAAATGAGGGGGGGGGGGGGGCACGGGCTGCCTGCAAAATTACAAATTACAATTCTGGTAGCACACGGATATCAAGGTCTGCTAAGCCAGGAGGCTTATGAGGTTTAATAACAGCACTAAGAACAATAATAAAGAATAATAACAGAACGGCATTTTGGTTATCCAGCCTTCAAGCCCTCCAGCTCTCCTGTACATTTTTTCCTACCTTTATATCAAATGACACCTATTTAATGGACAGTAGATATATTATTTGCCATTCCTGAAACGATCACTTTAGGCTCCCGTCTCACTGTAAACTGATCACTTGCACAGAGATCAAAAGTTAAAATTCCCAGCTAAATAACTTGAAATTTGCTTTTTGCCTTGCCAAAGCACATTAGGAAATTACATCTTTCGCACAAATCTTACAAAACAATGCTTTATCATTCTGTCATATTTAATCAACCAAATATCTGTTGCTTACCTGTGTGAAGTAAAGATTCATCAGGGTCAGGGTAAAAAACTGGAGGCAGACTGGGAAGCAATAGAGGAGCCAGAAGATGAAGGGGCTGAAAGAATTTGCTGTGACAAAGTCTTTGAAGTAAAATGAAAAGAGCACAGTCCTAAGAGAGGCCCAAAACAAGCACAGAAACAGAAAGACAGTCTGGTAACTGAACCTCTTGTGCCTGTAGTGCAGGACCAGCCAGAGCTGAACGTAGATGAACACAAAAAGAAGTGAATAAAAAACAGTATATACAATGGTCAGGCCCAACTTCACATACGGAGGGACAGCTGGCGTCAGGGTCGGCGGAAGGGTGTCATTTTTCAGTGGGTCCCACTCAGGGGCCTCCATTTGATATCTGGAATCGTCAGAATTATTTATTAAGTTTGGCTGCCGCTGCTGCCTCCTCCTCCTGCTCCTTTCATCTTCCTACAGCATAGGAATCAAGAAAATGAAAGAAAACAAGCTGCACTTCCTCTTTGGCAGCTCACTGTGGGCTGGTAGCACATGATCACAATTCAGAATGATTCATTAGGACTGCCTTTGTCAGCAATTGGCAGGGAACAGCTCAGAAAGCTGCCCTTTGCTGATGTCTGTGCACAAATCTCTACCATCCTTAGGAAAGAAAGAAATGCACCAGCCCTGAAGTGGTTTACTGCTGATTATTTTTCTACAGAAAATAATCTGGATTTTAAATTATTTAAGTAATGTTCTATTTTCTGCACGAAGCAGGTACTGAGCATTTTCCAGTGACAGCCACATGCTGTCTTTGTAGGATTTTTTGCCTTGTTTCACATTTAACAAGTACTTTATTTAGCTGCATTTTATTAGGAATAATTTTAAGCACCTTAACCTCCTCATGAAATTCAAACTACTGTAATAACCTCTAACAGTTCAGCTCTGCATTGCAGAAACCTTGGTGTTTATAGCAAAATGCAAAATTTGCACGGCTTATCTAACACATCTAATATCTTTTTTTTCTTCTAACAAAAGACTTTTAACTAGAACGGGGAAAAAAAGCACATAAGGCTTCCAAATATGCTGTGTACGGGAACAAATAAAACCCCCTAAATACCCAAATTCACCAAAGCATACATGCAGCTACAGGTTCCTTTCTTCTTGGTTGTTGCCTATTTGTGCCATCGCTGTGGCAACAGCTGACCAGACACGCCTTCTCCCAAGCATGCAGATGTGCCCTTGGGATTAAGTCTATAAATTAATAGGTGCTATTGCAGCCTGCTGGCTTTGACTCATGGGGTGAGAAGCGAGAACTGAAACTTAGTGGTTTAGATCTTTGCAGCATGGTGGAAATGCTTAACGTATCTCTAGGTCCTGTATAGCGTCATAGACAAGTGAATAACAAGTTTTCATGAGAGATAACCACACGGCAGCAGGAGCACTGCCATGATCTGTCCTGTGCTAGCATTTATAGTAAGTTGACTGCAAGAACTGCTTTGTTACCTGGAACAATCCCCGGGGAGGACCCCGGTTAAAAAAAGATTTCTTCAGTGAAAGAGGCCACGCAGGAAAGGCTAACACCATGTTCGGGGCAGGGTAGGGAGACGCTGATACTGGCACAGAGTACTAACTAAGGCAATTATTTAAATTATTAATGCCTCGCCATAACAGGGATTGAAAACTAGTATTTTGTTGAAAAGGCAATTATTATAATTGTGCTTATTAATATAAATACAGTGTATATAAGTTTGGATAATGCCTTTTTAAAGTGAAGCCCATCCTGCCCTAAAAATACCCATACCGGCCACTTAAAACTATGCCTCAAAATCCATGCTTGGGCACTGAAATACATGTATAAGTGGTTTGATTTTAAAGGTGCCAAGCAAACTCAGCTCCCATTGACTGGGAGGAGATCTGTGGGTTCGCACTTCTGTAACTCAGGCCACGTCTCCTAAGGTGCCTGGACATGACATTAAGAAGCTTACCGGGAGCAGGCAGCTCTGGGAATGCTGGATGAGCAGCCCACGGGAGCAGGGTGGTGCACAGCCCCGGGTGGCTCTGTCGGATGAACTAAATACAGAAACACACAGACACGCAGTGAGGGATGGGAAAGAGGAGTGAGGATAAGAAATGTCAAAACACTGAGAATCATATACATATACAGAGATATGTTATAGCTTGCAGGGAAGGAGAATTTTATGACTTTAACATAAATAACTTAGACTTTGTTTTAAATTAGCACCTGTTCCTAGATCCTGCATATTTCCCAGGAAAAAATAAAAAATAAACCTGACTCAATAGCAGGGTAGAACACAGAAAACTGAGCAGTTACTGAAGGAAGTTTGTTAGCGAAGCTGTCTGTACTCAGACTATCACATTCATTAGGCAAAGATGGGTAAGATAAATGGCCTGGACAGGAGTTTAGACAATAGGTACAGCAAACAGAATAAGTACAATAAAAACTATTTCGATACATACTACAGAAGGCTCTGTCTCCCAGACCAGGAAAACGTCTCCCCTAGATGGATACATGCTTCCTTCTAGAGGACAAGGAAAACCTCTTCCTAGCCTTTCCCAGTCCCACTAATAGGCCTGCCGTATACATTCCTCGCTCTCCACAACCCCAGTGCACACACACTATCTAGAGGCCAGAGTACAGTGATAATAAATGCAGTGGGTTACACACCACCTCTCTGCTCTCAGCACAAACTTTCTGATTATGCTTGTGGCTAACATTAACCTGTGTCGGCCATGAGCCCGCTATAGCCTTTTATCAGTGACTTATAACAACAGTTCAAGCTTGTGCTATAAGACTTTAACCTGCTAAATGAGGGTGAAGGCTTCCATGATGTGACATCAGCAAAACCACAAGGATTTGCTAATTGCCACGTGCCCAAAATATCCTATAAAATGTGCAGAGAAGCAGAAGCCCATTTCCACCCAACAAAGTTTTCCTTTAGTCCCCCTGTGGGTATGATTGCCAGCTCACGACTCATGGCCAGCATGCTGTAAGCAAAGAGAGCTGCTGCTCCCTTGGTGGGGTGTTCAGAGGGACTGCAAAGAACAGTGGTTGCACAGACGGCATCACAGATTTGTGGCCTGGCCAGTAAGTCTGCAAAGGTTGGCTGGGAAACTCTGCATTGCAGCGTTATGAGAAACTGAACAGACCAAACTTCCCGCGCAGATCTCCAGCTCAGCTACTGCTTGGTCTTCATCACGCTCCTGCTGTCTAGGGATGTTGGGAAACTCCAGAGGACTTGTTTGTGTTACTGTTTTCTTTCGAAGGGTCAGTGTCCAAGGGAATAAACTTGAGTGGAACTTGAGGGCTCAAAAAGTTGCTTAGCTAGGCTGTCACACTGCTATTTGACCTGAAATGATCAAAAGAAGATAACGTAAAGTATCTCAAGCTGAAGTGCTGCCCTGCTCCTGAACAGAGAGGTCTAGGGTTTTCATCTTTCATGTCACTTGAACTGAAAGAATTTGCTGGCAAGACTGTAAATGAATCATTGTTTGCTGCTCTGCACCCAAAGACTCTCACTATCTAGTGTATACTTTTAAAAGTGTTTTAGAAAGGAGCACTTCTAGGAAATTAAAAAATAAAAAATAAAAATTGTAATTTTACATTTTGTTAGATCCTGAACTGTTTTCATATTTGATTCTCTAGCATACCAGTTCAGAGAGTTTGTCCTCAGTTATACTGAGAGGCTTTTCATCCTTTCAGGGTTTCCTGATTTCTTGGATTCTGTTTCTTACAATAGCTGGTTCTTGTGGTTTGAATCTTGAGCACTGAGTAAAGAATCTACTCCATGAACAAGTGGGACAGAAACCTGATGTCGAACAAGATCAGTCAACCAGCTGATGAACAGTGGGAGTATTAGGACTTAGAGAAAAGGTAAAGATCCTGTGGATTTCATGTTGATTTAATTCACCTGAATTTGCCACAACACTTAAAAGTCTTCTTTCTTATTCTGTGTCCCACAGGAATACCAGCCCACATCTTTGCAGTTCATCGACTTCATTTTTTTCCCTAGTTCTGGCTAAATAACTACTTGGAAAGGCAAATTCCTCCGAAGCCTTTAGTAGTGTGGCTATTAGGCTGGGTAAATTTAACTGTTTTGCGTAAGCACACACCTTCTGTGTCTAATACTAAGGTCACTGCAATTTGGTGCACAGCATGACAAGATACCAGCTTTCCTGATGAGAGAAGGTGGCCAGGATGCTGAAAAGAATGAACATTCCTTTGTAACAGGTTCAGGAATCTGATTTAACTCCAGGGTAGGTACCTCAGCTAGTGCCTGCTCAACACAATGGATGAATTAACCAGGAAATCCTGAAAATGTAATTTATCATTTGTCCCTGGATTCCAAAAACCTGGCATTGGAAGCTTTTTTGAATGCTACTGCATTGCAGAGCATGATTACTTAGGTTTGGAAAATGCTGCTGATGGGATACTTCCGTCCTTCGCTCATTGTGGGCTTATCTCCAAGTCATGGCCTACGTCACCGCCTTTGGGATCCAGCATTTCTGTGCCATTCAACATTTAGCAACTCTGACAAAAAGCAAATAGAGGGCTGGGAACCGGTGCTCTCAAGGGAAAAAATGTCCTTTCATTGTTGAGCTTTCTCCATGCTGGGGCATGCTAGATATCGTTATTAATCCTGACACAGACCTCATATTCAAAACATGTCTAAATAAAGCCCTCACAATAAATCAGGATTTATTATTCTAATCTCATTTAGGTCATATAGTGGCGTACAACAGTACAAATGTAGGGCCCTAACCTATAATCCTTAAGGCAGCCAAAGCTTCCACTGGCTTCAAATAAAGTAAAGCCTATGCATTACCAAAGGTAGGACTTCACCCTCACACACTAAACAGAGTAATAAAAGTAGCTCAAAAGAAAAAAGTGGTTTGATAACTTCAGTCAATACTTGACCAGAAGAAATTTTCTAGAATTAAATGTTACTCAGTGGAAGACGGAAGCAGACAGATTCTGTGAACCAGAAATATGAGAACTTCTGAGCTTCTGAGTCTGTTTCATTTTGAAGTTTTGGCTCTATTAGTTATAAACTGATTTCAGGCTCTTCTGCAGACTTCCCCATTGCACAATGTGCAATAAGAGCAGATCCAAGCTTGAAGATGCGGTCTGCATTCCAGACTTGAAAGAAGTCTTGAAAACCCTGAAATTTCTGTCCATGTTGCACGTTCCTCGGAGCTTAAAAGAAGACTCAGCAATCTGCAGATCTGAGATTATAAATCACTGAAAAGAATTTCTTGCTTTTCACTTTTTAAATAGGTCTTTATGGTCTTCAGCTTCCTGGATGCCTTGATAACTCAAACAGATACTTTAAATCAACGTTAGCTCAAGTAGTATATATCCTCCTCTCTGCTGGCCTTCACTGCTTCCTCTGCCTTCGGGTTTATCCCATTCTGTGCACCCTTTCCCACCCCCACAGGAAAAAACCCTTACAAGAGGAACTAAAGCAGCTGAGTATCTCTTCAGTGGGAATCCCCTTAGATATTTCAGTCAGCTGGGTATGAGCTGACTGGAAAAGGGACTGTATGTACACTGAAAAAAGAGGGAGGTGGATTGAGTGCTAAGGATCACTTGCTCCAGTGTCTGCCGTTTTGTATCATCTACCACGCATCTTGGCAGGGAATGTTTCTTCTCTTCATAGGAACCTTGAGAAGGAAAGCCCATTTAAACAGGGATGGTTTCAGCCACAACCAGTAAAGGAAATTAATTTATTTTCTTTCCTTGGCTTCTAATACTCTGACAATATGAAGCATCTGTCTCACAGCTAATAAAGACCCACATTAGAGATCACCTGCTTCAGCCCTGATTATCTCGTAGTTCAAACAGCTGAAGTCCAGCTGTGGAAAAAAAGGTCCTGAATCTTGCTGAATGTGTGCAGGAGAAACTGTTCAGCTGTAGCACTGGCCTTGGAATAGTGATGAAGACTTTCTTGTTGATGAGAGGCCTGCAGAACTCCAGTCTGGCCTTTCTGGGATATAAAAATATATATTTTTTTATACATGTATAGGGCAGGAAGGGGCAACCAGTCTGTCTGGAAGCAAGGATTGTGTCTGGGGTTTCAAGGTGATGTAGCTCTGTAGAGAACTCCTGAACTACAGGTCAAGCCTACTGCTCAGGGATGGATTCCTGAAGGATGAGGTTTCTGTGACTACCAGTGAATCTGTTCTTAAGACATCTACAAGAACCTGAGAGACCAATGTAACTTCAAAGCTAAGACCAAAGAGTTAACAAACCTTCACAACAAATGTGCATTCAACATCTAACACAGAGGACTTGGCCAACAGCACCCCTCCTTCTCCATATGCATGTATGTTTTGTGTGCTGTATTGCGTGTTTGTAGGTAGGCATTCGTGCTATTGCCGTCCTGCCACCAGCTGGCTTACCCAGGCCACTGGCCATTTGCTCTTCAGGGGCTTCAATGCAGAGGAATGGAGGAGAGCTAGGGTGATGTGAGGAGGGCTCCTACAGCCCCCCGGCCAAACTGTGCCATCACCCTCTCCATCAGCGGGAAGGTGAAGGCAGCCTAGGACCCCTCAGCTTGGGCCACCAGCTGAGCTTCCATTTGCCACTGCCTCCCCCTGCCCACCCGCTCAGGGAGAAGCCTCAGGTGCAGGGCCGTGTGTGGGGAAGCTGGAGACATGAAGGGGCTGAAGGGGAGCAGTGAGCACACAGCGAGCGGACTCCTCTTTGCTACCGCCACCGAAATGGCGGCGCCGCCCGGGCACCGCCGCGGCACCATGGCGCCTCCCAGCGAGACAGGGCGGCGTGGGCCGGGCTGCGGGCTCTGCTCGAGGCTGGGCAGCGCTCCGTGAGAGGAAGACGAGGAACACCAGCGGCGAATCGATGGCTTTAAATTCCTCTCGTGTTTATTTATTTTATTTTTTTATCTGTGCTCAGGCACTGCGTGGCAAGCGTCACAGCTTGGGCTGAAAAATGACGGCAGAGCCCGAACCCCGTGGGCTCTCCTCACCCTCCTTAGCAGCCGGGCTGACCAGAAAGAGATCACAGTTTTCTTCTTTCATCTGGCTTTGCGTGTCTCGAGAACATCTGTTCTTTTTATTATTATTTTGTATTGCCTGTGAAGATGTCTGTTTTCTGCATAAAATTCTCCTGGAGGAGACAGAAGATGTTACACAGCTTCATGTCCTGAAGCTCGCTGCGTTCAGACGGGCAGCTTCCTGTTAGACCGGCAGCTTTTCCAGATTTACTTTTTGTTGCAAAGCAGTGATCAAAATAACCCCCTTTTTTGTACTTTTTACTTCTAAAGGAATTTATGTGTTCATAAACTGTGACTCGGGCAGAAATTGAACTGTATCTCATCCTCCTTAACATCATTAAAATATGTGAAAAATAGTCACCAGTAGCTTATTTAACAAAATGTTTCTTTTGTTTGGGGAAAAGGTCAAGAATATATCGTATGTTTCTAAATTGAACTACTTCTGCTTTTAACACAGTAAAAAGAAAAGAGGAGCACTTCATGAGTTTAACGATTGTGCAGACTGTTTATGTTTGTTTATACTGCGACAGAGCTTTGAATGCATTAAACTTCAAATGCCCCAGCTGGAAAATTTGGCTTAGTGGATGGAACAGAGCAGAGGACTGTAGAAGTGTGGAAAGAGAGAATAGTGAAAGAAAGATAAAAGGAGACTTTGAACAAATAGAGCTGCAGATGTTACTGCAGGAACAACATCAAAGAAAAACTCTGCTTGAAGAAAGTACTATGCAGATCCCTTAACTTTGGGGAGCTTTTGACCATGAGCCAGCACTGTACCCTCATGGCCAAGAGGGCCAATGGGATCCTGGCATGCATTAAAAGGAGTGTGGCCAGCAGGTCAAGGGAGGTGATCCTCCCCCTCTACTCTGCCCTGGTCAGGCCTCACCTGGAGTACTGTGTCCAGTTCTGGGCTCCCCGGTACAAAAAAGACAGGGATCTCCTGGAAAGAGTCCAAAGATGATATGGGGCCTGGAGCATCTTCCTTATGAGGAAAGGCTGAGAGACCTGGGTCTGTTCAGCCTGGAGAAAATAAGACTAAGAGGGGATCTCATCAATGTGTATAAATACCCAAGCTGTGGGAGACAGAGGGATTTGGCCAACCTCTTTTCAGTGGTTTGTGAGGACAGGACAAGGGGCAATGGCCACAAGATAGAGTCCAGGCAGTTCTGCACCAACGTGGGAAAGAACTTTTTCACGGTGAGGGTGACAGAGCACTGGAGCTGCCCAGGGAGGTTGTGGAGTCTCCTTCTCTGGAGATACTCAAGGTCTGTCTGGACGCCTACCATGGCAGCCTGCTCTAAGGAACCTGCTTTGGCAGGGGGTTGGACTCGATGATCTTTCGAGGTCCCTTCCAACCCCTTCAATTGTGTGATTCTGTAGTTTCCCCAAAAACTCTCATAAGCAAGTTGCTTGAAGATACCAACACAGTAACAACTTTGTCTTTTTCACTTCTTTTAATAAGCCTGTGTCCACATAAGATTATTATATTAAATAAGCATCTTTACAGAACAATAATAAGGTAACTTCAAAATTTAGGAAAGATTGTAATTAAGGTTGTCACTGCAAACTTAATTTGAACCCCTTTGCAAGTGTTTTTTTTTTTGTTTTTTTTTTTTTTAGCAACTCATTCCCCCAGGCTCCTCACTTCCTTCAGAGGACAGAGTGGAGAGTGCAATAAGTGTTCTGGGTTGTTTCAAATTGATGTGGCTGTTTGTAGGGTGTAAAATACATGAGAATTGGGGTTTGGTGAAATAAGGGCTCGCATAAGGGCACATCAGGTCTTTGTAACTACAGGCTGTTTGGGATTCTTGGCCTGAGCATCATCAAGAGGATTTTCGTAAGCACAGGATGAAGAGAGCTGGTGAGCTTTGCAGAGGGTAGAAGCTGTCCAGTGCTACATACATGCTGTGAAAGGAGAAAGGACAGAATGATTGAACAGCTGGGATGGAGGGCAGGGAGTAGGTATTTACCCTGGACGTACTTCTGTCACCTCCAGCTGTGCCGGTTGTAGTTTATTTTGGAGCAAAATCCAGTATAATACAAGGGCAGATTTCCAATCCTCTTATAGAATGGACAGCATGCAGTAAGAAGGCATCAATCATTTTTGCTGTTAAAACATTTTAAGAGATGTGTTCCTGTATGCAGCTGTGTTTCCTCTTAACTATGCCATGCAGAGGATGTTTCATCACAACTTCTATTTTTTGTTTTATTTTTCATGTTTTGATGGCTCAGATTAAAAAAAGAAAAGGACTAAATCTCAGGTAAATGTAGTACGGCCATTTGATAAATGAATAGAAAAATATATTTAAATATATATATATATATATAAATACCTTAATGAAAGAAACTGAGCAGCCAAATTTAATTCTGATGAATCTGTATGAAACATTTTGAGATATGCATCCCCTTGTTCACTAATTTAAATGAGAGAAATGCATTAAAGAGTCCTTTGTCAGTGGGATAATTGACAAAGCTAGAATCAAAAGTGACTTTAGCTAACTGATACAGCTTGCTGGGATAGTCATATTGGACTGCTTGTCTGCAGTTGTTCCACAGGTTGCTGACATCAGATGTGTATTACATATGTCATGCTAAGTATTGATTTTTTGAGAAGAAAATACATATTTAATATGTAGTCAGATCAGGAACTAGTTTAGGTAGACAATTGTTTTTGAAATGGACCTTTTGTTTATCTTCTGACTAGTATCCTCTTTGGAAGACAAACACCTTTACACCTAAAAGAAGCTCAGAGCATGGAATGATATGTATCAAAGAAGAACCTAGTGACATCTTTTCACATCCTTGCTACTACATTTTTTCCAAACTTGGCAATATATGTAGGCTTGGGTAGGCATTTACTATTACATAGCTCTCCTGATACACAAAGCACAAAGGTTTCCTGACTTGTTTTTTTTCCATATCTGCATGTGTCTTTATTATAGTGTACCACCAGATATTGCTACACAAAATCAAGTTTTTAGATCAGTAATTCAGTGAGATCAGCACAGAAGAAACAAATTATAATGTGCTTAATTATCGAGAGTCACTAATTACTTCTGGATAAAATTAAAGGAAAATTATGCAAACTGTCATGCATCCTGTCTTCTTTGTGTGCAGTGAGGAGAGAAGTCGCTTAGGTTGTTCTGGTTTTGTTTGAATTTTACACATATCTATTGGTCAGAAAACTTGGAAAAAGGAAAAAAAAAAAAGATGATAATACCTGTAATTTAAGTTTTCATTACAATCTCCCAAATAAAGTTGGTACTGTAATTAAAGCTCTAGTTAACATTCACCTGTTTGGGAAATTTACCTTTTCATATATGGAAGCAGAATCTGTACTGTAATTATGTGCTCATTCTGTGCTTGAGCTTTCACATCGCTGCTCCTGCCTTTAAATGATGTATGCGTATAGTGACTGGAGGCAGCTGCAGCCGCTTACAAAGGAAATGAGTGATTGCTGTGTTTAGTAAAAAGCTATACATCTCTAGATTTAACACAAGAGGTCTAGCAGCAGCTCCCAGCATCCTGTTTACTGCAGGTGCCTTTATGGCAGGGACCAGCTGAGGGTGCTGCTGCTACTTCTCTGTCCTGCAGCGTGCTGAAAAGGAGCTGAGAGCAGCGCTGTGCTGGGACAAAAGGTGTGCTGGTGTAGTTTTGCCTTTCTCCTTCCACCATATCCTTGCAAACTCCTACCCACCACAGCGTCGACAGCCTGCCAAGTAACTAACTGGTGGTAGTGAGCACCATCTCCAGCCTGAAAGACTGGCTCTGATAGCTGCGGTGCCATGGAGCAGGAAGGGAACATCTCTCTTGGTTGTGAGCGTGGAGCTGAGCTAAGTAACCATGGTCCTGCTGCCGTAGTGTGTTGCCAGCTCTCTTGTTAGCTCCTTGCTGCGAGGTAGCCTCAATGCTGGCCTGGTGACGGAAAGTGTGGCCGTGGGCTCAGACAGGGGGTGCTTAGTGCCACCAAAAGATTCTGCAAAATGACAATGGGAAGATAAGTGAGTCAGCCACCTGCTGCAGGGCTTGCCGGGGCAGCATAGAAGGTATCTCGTGTAATGTACAAGGAAGTTCAGGCAGTCCTGGAGGTCTTTATGGAGGACTGGGGCCAGGATGCAGCTGCTATGCATAACAAATACTGTGACAAGATGGGGTCTGTGCTCTCAAGCACCAAGCCTGCGCCCTGTACAGATTTGGATAAGCTTATCCCAACAAGCTGAGCATCTGTGTCTAGTACATGGGGCCATTGAGAAAGAATTTGCAGTATCAAAAAGCTGCGTGGTAGGAGTCAGTTGTTTGTCTCACTTTCAAAGTATGGCTTGAAACTATAGCAGAGAGGTTTTCATTGACCACTGGACTCAGTCTGTTATGCTAGCAGTTTGCATTTGTCTGAGCCCTGTTTCTGTTTCGAAGCATCTCTGTAGAGCTACACAACAGGGGGTTACCTCCTTTAGCATAAGCGTTGGCTGCATAGATGCATCTTTTGTGGGGAGCTTTTGCTTCCCTTGTGGTAGCTGTAGCTGCTTGACTGCTTTCAAGCAATCCCAGTGCTAACTTTGAAAAACCACCTTTTGGAGAGTGCAAGGCATACGGTGTTAAAAGTATCATATATGGGTAGCCTGTGTGTATTGAATAGCATGTGCTTGGAGCATTTTTTGGATGACTTCACAGATGTTGGACCTCTGTCAGGGAAAAACCTTCTGAGCCCTCAGCATCTGCTTAACTGTGTCTTCAGTTTGCCAGATATCCTAAAGAAAAACCCTGCGATGCCAGGAACCGTTTAACACTCACAGAATGGTGTCTGAAGACAGAAGGAAATTAAACGAAATTATATGATTTGCTCTTTGGACCAGCACCAGTGCCTGTCTTGTGCCTAGGGAGCCAAGGATGCCTGTTCTCCTTTTTCAAACATCCGTGCTTACTACTGAGTAGCAGCATTCCTTGCATCATGCCCAGCAACACTCATTTTGAGAATTCACTCTTCTTAGCTGAACTTTACTGGAGATAAGTGAGATCTTCAGTCAAAGGAGAGATTTATTTATTTATTTATTTGTTTGTTTGTTTATTTATTTATTTATTTATTAATTTTTGTGCAGGGTGTGAAGACCAGCAGGACCAGCAAACCTTGGGTTTCATTTTGTAGGACTGGGAGCATATGTATTGTTTAGGAGCACTCCACTTCTTGCTTGTTTGTCTGCAGGATTGGATAGCCCGTGTTTTTTATTTCTGCTTGCTGTTAGTATGGAATCAGCCTTCTTAAAGTGAACGACATAATATGCATGCACAAACCCCGGCGATATCAGGTTTTATCTTTGTATCCTCTGACTCAAAAGGCTCAGGTTCTCTTTCTCTTTCCCACCTTCCTACTCCATCCTCATTTGACTCCTCTTCGAAATCCATTCTGTCCCTACCCTGGTTTGTTCCTTCTCAATTGAAAACAGACATCCTCCTCAAAGTAAGGAGTGAGGTTGCTGAGGCCAGTGGAAGTCCAGCAGGCTTCTTCTCAGCTCCGGGTCTGGCTCCAGCACAACTAGCAGCAGCTGAAAGCAGCTGGTTCACATACTGGGAGTAACAGCTCAGCTACTCTCCTGAAGCAATGCATGAGACAGCTGGTTATGTCTGGTACCAGAGGGGAAAAACACGTTCTGTAAAAATGGGCTATTTGGAAATGGCAAACGTCCTGTCCTTAGATGAGGCTGAAAAAATCAGTGGGATTTCAGTTTAGGTCAGGAACTGAGAAAACTGTATAGCATGCTGTAGGAAATGTTCAAAAATCTTAGTAACCAGAAAAAGTTATCAGAGTAAGTGGCAGTGAAATAATAAGGGTAATGTACCTAGATTCTTCTATATGTGTAATACATACGTTGCTAAATATAAGCCCCAAGTTTGTAAATGCTCAAGCAGGAGTTCTTCCAAGTTTTTGAGAACACTTAGATGTATGAAGTGTGTAGGGCATGCTGGCAAGTATGTGAAAATGAGCATTAGCAAACAAGACAACAAGGTTAATTTTGGTCATAGTTTGCCATGTAAAATGGGCATGGAGGCTTTACAGGTGAGGTAAGAACTCTCCTGAGTTCTTCAGGAGAGAATTGTTCCTAGCAGAAGTTTGTCTTTAGTCTAATGCTGCATCTTTGTACTTTGCTGTCTTTGGACAGATGGGTATTTGAAAAATACTGCGCTGTCAGGGGTGATTTGCTGCTGCTGTTGTGTTAAATCAGCCTGTTTGTTTTACGTTACTCTGAAGCATATTTCCTGTTTTCAAAGTTAGGTCACAATTAATGGAAATCAGAAACAGCTTGTAGATATTTAAGACCAACCTTTTAATTCCTCCACTACATAACATGGAAACTATTGCAAAAACTTTGTGTCTTTCTGTGCTTGCTGAACTGTAATTTATCAGCCATATACCCTTCTAGTAAGGCTGAACATGTCAGCCAGCAACCCAATTCTTCATTACATATTCAACTTAAAAAAAAATGACTCTAAATTTTACTTGTGATATTTTATTTTATTTTTTGTCCATTTCTGCCATGTGGTAGCCCCTTGAATATCTGAAGTTGGTGAGCTTTCCAGAAGCTCCTGAGCATTAAGAATAACGACAGAGTTCCACTCTCTGGATACCCACAGAGACCATTATTAGTTAAAATTGGCATTTGCCTTGAGAAGAAACACAATCTGCTCTGCTTCAGAAAGCTGCTTGTGGTTGTCAGGAAATCTCTGCTAAGTTTCCAGCCTGTCTTCTGATTTGCCAGGTGGACAAGCTGTATTCCTTTGGTGCTTTCATTTTTCTGTCTATGAAGTGGAATAATAATGTTTCTTAAGTCAGCAGGAGAGGTTTTGAGACTTGACACAGTAGTATGTAGTAATGAGGAGTGCTGTCAGGACCGTGATTGCTGGATGAAAACCTGCTTTGTACTTTAGTGCTGCTGCAGGGAATAAGCTGCAAAAAATACTTACATTTTGGATGGGGCAAAGTCCTGTGCTGTGTACGTAAATGACTGAATTGTATTCACTAACATGGAAGAAGCAGAGGGCAGCAGATTTCCCTCAGGAAGAACACAATGCACTTGTTTGTTCAAAGGCTGTGGCTCGTTCTGCACAACTTAGAATCCCTGCTCAGATGATGAAAATGTAAATACCAGTACATCCACAGAAATCAGTTATTTTATTAAAATCTATGTCTACTGTAATACACATTTCTTCCACGTTGTTTGTTTCCAATAATTGTGTTTCCAAATATTTTCACAATGTTTAAGCTCTGTCCACACGGCTCTCTCAATGGCAGTCTCGTGTTGTATTTAATGGCTCTAGAGATGGGTGGGATTGATGGACTGGTTCATCATTTTAAGAGACAAGTGCATTAAACTCATTTGATGCGTTTACAAAAATCGTATTTAATGAGTAACTAGAGAATTAAGAACCAGATATAGATCATTTTATTTCAGGTAATACTTTTTCCGTCCTAAGTCACTTCCTTTAGTTTAGTGATTTCACTTGTAACTAAAAACTACCCATGCTGGCAAAAGTGGGGTTTGAAAGATCTGTGACGCTGGAAAACATTCACATATTTTTCATGCAGGAAGTTTGAGAGAATCGTAAAAGATTTTGCAATTAAAGGGAAACAGGCATGAGTTTCTCTGAGAAAGAACTCGAGGAATGAGAACTGGTCAATGAGCCATAAAGCGGGTCAGCCCTAAGATCCCAAAAGGTTAATCAAAGCCTGTTCTGGAAAAAGACAAGGAAGGAAACTAAGAGGAACATACTGGTACAGAGTTGAAGGCTCTTGTGGAGAGTAGGTGAAGGAGGAGGATGTTACGGTAGGTTCAGAGAGCTCACAGGGTGTTAAAAAGGAGAGAAGACAAGACAAAAATTGCTTAGATAGAAGTCCAGTCCTGAGCAACAAAACCAATTAATTACTTGAAAAATGTCTTGGTAACCTTTTCTTTTGCAAGTATAGTTTTTTGTTTGTTTGTTTGTTTGTTTTTCTTATTGTAAGAGTATTGCTGCCCCTAGAAAAACTTAAAATATGCCTCTGAGAAGGAGGCTCCAGATACACAGGTACATCTATAGTGCTAAATGAGAGGGGACCAGGATCTCTCTTAGCACTGGGTCTGAGTATCCAAACTGCTTGAATGTTAGCTGATTTCCTGCCTGCTCCCAGTGGCTCTTTCCCAGACAAAGCACAGGAGCAGCCTGCAGACAGTTTGCTCCAAGGACCAGCCTCAAAAGGCAGTCATACACAAGCCAAGACCAGGCTTTGTTCTTGGCCCTAAGCAATCTTCCAAAGCTTTGCAGTTTCAAATACCTGCACATCCCCTCATGTGGCATACCCTCAGTTTTGTGCTGTAACTAAACCACTTGCGTATAATCGTTCTCTTTATCTTTGACAGTGTGTACTGGAAAAAATATATACATTTGTTGTTTCCTAGGACTACAGTAACTCAGCAGAGCTCACAGGCCAAATGCTAAGCAGTGTGGACACAGCCACTGAGAACTCAGGGTTAACAGTCTGGACACAATCCAGCCCTTGCTATGTGGCCTTAGGGATCACACCCTGTCTTTCTTTTAATTGGGAGCATAGACTACACACAGGGGCTGTTCTCAGCAGCCTCTTGCAGAGGAAAAAAAAAAAAAAAAAAAAAAGCTCCCGCTTTTGCTCCTATCCTGTCACTCCTCCTCCGATGAATAAGTTATTGCATCAACCCTAGTGCTTGCACATACTGCCTCTTTTCCCAGGGGCAACGTGATTGTTCCTGTGCAGAGCTGCTTTAGCACAGATCCTCATGTTTTATTGTTGCTCTGTGACAAAGCTAGTGGTACATCCTAGGCTGAACACTCAACTTTGTTTGGGAAGAAATGAGTGGGCCACTGTTTATATTAGTCTGCAGATTCCAAGCAAACAGCAATGTAAGTCCTTAGGTCAGCTGCAATTCATGGAATTACTCCTGGTTTTTGGATCTGGACTGTTTCAGGCCAGAGGATAATTCACAGGCTTTATGCTGTTTAAAAAAAAAAAAAAAAAAAAAAAAGAGAGAGAGAGAGAGGGAGAGACAAACACTCTTTCAGTATTACAGATGTGTGGCATACTACAGCCTACTCTAGGCATTACGTCCAACTGATTTTAAACATTTTATCTACAAGCATAAAAACTAGGCTTTCAGGTTAAAAATGCGTAGTAAATTCTTGAACTTACAAGCAACCTCATTTGAAGAAATGTTAATCCCTAGTGTTCAGTCTGGCCAAGCATGGGCTTAATTAGGGAACTTTTGTTCTTCATCTATGCAGGGCTTTCACAACTATTCTACATGTAAAGATGAACCACAATCTAATTTTAATTAATAAGAATAGGTGCTAACTTTAATATTTTTTCCCTTCTCCAGTCCTGTTGTAAAAAACAGTGGTGAAAACAATTGGCCTCTGCTGCACCACAGTGTCATTTACCTGTTGTGAAAGTTGGTTTCTCTGTTTTATTCACAGCTACTCAAGGTAATATGCTCTCCTTGGTGAGTTTCACTGGCTTATGCAATGGATTCCACTCTTCAAAAAATCAGTTTCCAAAATAAGTCCTTTTCCTTCTACAAGATACCATCTGATCATGCTAGGGAAAAATTTATTAAGTGTCCTCGTTAACCTGCCATGGCTGTTTAGACTCACCTGAGAAATCATGTACTTTTTTTTTTTTCTAATTTTAATTGTTATAAATTGTGTTTTCTCAGAGGCAGAGGGTCTAGGCATGGCCAGGCTCCATGAGGCTGGATGCTATACAGACACAATGAGCAGGGTGTGAGATAATAGTTTGGCTGTCACGGGGAACTCTGTGCCAGAGTTTCAGACTTTATTAGCCCTTTTCAGTGTTCATGGAAAAGTTAAGGCTGAGCTTCTATACTAATCATTTGTAATTGAATTTCTAGCTACCACTAGCCCTCTCTTTCCTTCTTGATAGTCATCTAGAGGCTTTGCTGCAGGGACTCAGTGCAACACCTTTTTTGTATCCCACGTACAACCGAAATTCGCATTCACTGCACTGAAATTCTGGATGCCCCAGGAAAACAGAAAGCAAAATTTAGCAATGCTAAATTGGTTTGGGTGCGTGTTTAATCTTAAGTGGTGGTTTAGCAAGAAATGCATTAAATGCAACCTCATCACCAGGCTACAGGATGTATTTTCCCCATGTTTGCTCTCTCTGCTCTGAAGTCTGACACAATAAAATGTAAGTGAGGCAGAGGAGCTATGTCTTAAGTCTCAGAGTAGACAGGAGACAAAGGATACCTTTTCCATATCTGTCTTCCTGTCCCAGTCAAATTGCTTTTCCATATTCTATTCCCATTGTTTAAAAACAATGTTCCTTTATATTGTAATCATTTATCTACTTATTTATTTCACATATATGAGGAATGGGTCATACCTTTTGTCTTCCCATCTCCTATGTGGTTTTAAAAGTTTGAAGTCAGTTCTTAGTGTCTGTCTGGAGACTTTTGTTGCACAAAGCTAAAACTTTTAGATAGCAACAAAATAGTAAGACTTGGAATCGTTAGTGCTGTGCTCAACATTTATATAGAAGACCAGCTATGTACCTGCTTTCCCCATTCCAACTCTATTACGACAAAGAAGTTGTAGTATTTTTCCTGGATGAGAAACTCCATTCTTGAGAGACTTAAAGCTATAGGCTGTAAGAAGGATTTTTTGATAAAACACCAAAACCAAAATGATAAAGAGTGTCATATTTTTCACGTGGTACATGACAGATGGGAGAATTGTGAGGCTGTTATTTTTACATAGCTAATTTCTGTGACGGTGGTATTTTTCTGTTCCATTTTCCATCTTGTTTTTCCTAGGCTGTAGACTGGGATTAAGGGAAGTGTTCCTGCATCTGTGTTAGTAACACCTCTGCGTAACTTCCTCTGTGGTAGTTTGTTTCTGTCCCTTTTTGATACAGCTATCAGTTCTAAGACTAATAAGACATACAAGTGGAAGGAGGTAACCCTAGAAGTGTAAGGAGTCTCCCCAAACAGTGGACTCAGGAAGTAGCTGGGAGCTATTTCTTCTCCCTTGCTTTGCCCCTGCTGCAGGCAGTTCCCGGTGTTACTGCTTATAGTAACACCGTTACTATAGTTACACCATTATATCCCAGCAGTCTCTTTCTTCTGTAATGATCAGGTCACTGTTGCACATCCCCATTGCTGCCCAGCTGTTCTCCAGCACAGGATATGAATTCCCAAGGAAGTTGTACTTCTCTTGCTCTGTAAGATCTCCACATGAGAGAAACAAGGCAGTTCACAATCTTTTGTACCCTGCACTGATGCAGAGGGCCTGCCATGTTCATCTCTTCTCAAGATCGTCTAACACTGCTTCAAAACCAGTCTCCTTCTGTAGAGAGTTCTGCTGCAAAATATCCTATTTGGAAATTGTTCCTAAATCTTGTGACCTCCGTAATGATACAGGCTCATTTAGAGGGAAACTCTTAATGTTCCACTCTACTGAACAACAAACATTAAGTGCCAGGATGGAGTGATTTAAATTCATGATGCTCACTCCACGATCTTCCTGCAAGCTTTGCCTTTGCTTGTGACCTTCTGATTCCCATGACCTTCTCTCTCAAAAAATGTTCCTTCTCAGCAGACCTCGGTCCTCTTCTTTCCTGTCATTATCCCAAATGCTCAGTTCTTCCCAGCTTATTACCACATGGTTACTCTCTCTTTTGATGATCCATCTGCTGGAATGCTTCCTCATCTTTGGACAGTTGAGGGTCATCATGAGCAGCCCAGGTCACCACTTTCCTTCTTCCAACCAAGCCAGCAAGGGGGACCCTCCAGCTCCCCTTTTCTATTCAAGAAAGTGAGGAGAAGGTTGGGATTGTCAGGAGAATCACACAAAAACCATATCTGCAGTCCTCTTTTCTACATCTCCTCATGCGTAGGCAGTGAAAATATTCAAATATACATGTGTGCATACCTGTGAGCTATTTCAGTACCATATCAACATAAAAACTCAAGGGAAAAATCAGAGAGGCTATCTTGTCCCAGGATCAAATACAGAATTATTCCTTACTGTAATCCAATCAATCTGGAGATAGGACTATTTAAAGCTTTCTGTCATTCTGCTTCTACTATGTGTAATCTCTGATTTTTCCAAAAATGGACCCCATGGTAAGGAAACATTTTCTGCTATTTGGTTTTGTGGTGTCTTTTGGTCATTTTAATCCTTGGTTGTCTGTATTCCTTAAACACACTGATCCAATTCCTCCCTCTGGTTGGTAGCACCCTTCAGATACTTGAATGGAAGATGCTTCATATCTTTGATGGCAGATGGAAATCAAATCTCCTCCCCGTAATCATTTAGGCATGTGCACAGTTCAGCTCTTTAATAATGCTTTGTATGCTGCTCCCTCTGGTCCTCTGATCTTTTTAAATGTCTCGGTCAGAGTTCTCTCCCGTAGTGCACTTTTCGTGAGATCTCTGATCTTGCAAGCAGTCTCTGGAAAAGCAGTGTCATCACCTCCCTGTAGAAAAGGTCACTTATGTCCCAGTAACTCAGTAAAACCTGCTGCTGTCTTGTACTTGATCTCTGGGGGCCACATTGCTTTGTAAACTGTTGCCATGTCTGGTTTGTTATCCATTGAAAAGGCAATGTTCTTGGCATTTAATATTTGGAAGATTTTGCATGGTGATATCCTGGAGATAACTGATATTATGACAGTTTGCCTCGGAATATATTTCTTCCCATTTAAAATCTTACGAAAGTATTTTGCATTCTACATTCTGCTTGGCATTAGAAATTAGCATCTCCCAAATAATTACAACATTTGTAAACATGCTTCTCCACCCCTTTTTCAGGTCATTATTGAAGATGCTAGGAAAGACAGCTTAAATAAAATATTTTTTGGTCTGAGAACTAACAGTTCTCATTACTCACCACTGTGGGAGCAACATACAAGGTAAACTTGTTCAACAGAAACACCACAATCCTCTTAACCCCAAAACAGACTAAACAATCACAATGTCCTGACTCATGGACAGAGGATTTACCATAACATTGCTATTACTCTGTTTTAAATATCCAGATGTATACGTTTAACTCTCCAGACTTCAAATCAATTTCAGATTTACTACAAGAAGATTCTGGCTTCCCAGTGATCCTCATATTCCAAATTCTGGATGTAGTACTAGGAAATCATAGAGATCTGGCAGGAAAATGTTATCCTCAGATTTTTTTTTCATATACACGTATATGCTTTTATCTTTCTCTGGCTCAGGTTGACTTTCGTGTCAAAGAATGTGGCTATGGAAAACTTCAAGCTTAACAGAAATGACATTTTTATGTTGTGAGTGTATATATGGGGGTGTTTTATGGTTTGATTTAGGTTTTCTCTTTGTTGTGGAGCTGTGTTCCACAAACACATCTTGTCCTTACCTTCTGTAGGCTTGGAAGTAGTCTTATGCTGAATAGAGGAGGTTAGAAAGAAAGGGTGGTTTTTGGTGAAGGCATTCCATCATGTTTGAGTGTGCACACTTAACATGGGCAAGGAGCTGTTGCTGTTACTGGTTACTGTTTAATGGGCTGTGAAAATATGGGGAGAAGGTGCAGGTGAAAGTACAAAGTGAGCTGGGTTGTGTGGAGGGAGGGCTTCTCTTCCCAGACCTCCAGGCTACGTGTGTCTCAGTGGCTGCTTTTGCTGAAATGTAGAAATCAGGTGGACAGGGTTGCTAACGATAATAATGTTCGTTACATACCCAAATGTATTTCTACCTTTTAGGAAGGCATGGTTATAGCACTTCGCCAAGTGTCTTGTGCTCTTGTAACTCACCAAATGCGAACGGTACTTTCTTACCAAAAACGGGTGAAATCGGATGAGACTGACTGGGGAAAAGGAGAGAACTGGAAGGAGCAGGTGTTTAGAGACAAGTAAGAAGTCATGTAAAAGGCATGTGAGTAGGGTTTCAGCTGCCTCCCCTCAGGCGATTCTCTGCTATAGGCATTCCGTAGAAATAGCACAGCATACGCTTCTCTGGACAAGATTTAACGATTTAAAGATTTAATTTGAATTAATTATTAACAATTCAATTCAAATTACTTAATTTGAATTAATGATTAAAGTTTTAACTTGAAGATTTAAAGATTTAATTAAAGATTTAAAACACTTGTGTTTTCTATAAATGTCTTTGCCTGGAACCCTTAGGAAAAAATATGAAATTTATCCATTCTTCAGCTGATTCTGGGTGTTTCCTGCTGGCAGGACGAGGCAGAGAAGTAGGAAGGTGTACTCGGGCTGTTTGCTGCTCTGCACATAGATTCCTATGCACCTCATCCTCAGCGAAGTTCCTTTTCCAGGCTGCTCCGTGGGGTTTACTTCACAGCCGGTGACGCTCTGGCGTTGACAGGATGACTTCACGAAAGACCTTTGGGCGTATTTTTGGGTTATCATCACCATTTCCCCCTGCCGATAACCCCCCGCCGTCGAGCAGCCCCCACACAGCGCTCCCTCCGTCCCCCCTCACACCGCTTCTCCCCGCCTCAGCCCTCAGCCCGCCCCCTGCCCCCGCCCCGCCCGCTGCCCGCGCTTATAGCGGCGGGGCCGCGCCGCCACAGCCTCCCTCACAGCCGCCAGCCATGGGTCCTGCACCGCCCTGCGCGCTGCTGGCCCTGGCCGCGGCCATGGCGCTGCCCACCCCGCTCCTTCTCGCCCCAGCCCCGCAGCCCCAGCCCCGTGCCGAGCCGCTGCTGCTGCCTCACGGCCCGGGGCACGGCGACGCGGCGCTGCAGCACGGCGACGACTCGCGCTCGGCGGCGCTGGAGCTGAGGCGGGCGCTGCGCTTCTATGGGGCGGCCGTGCGCGCCCTACACGTGAGTGCGGGGTGCGGGGGGAGCCCGGCGGCGGGGTGTGGAGTTTTAGGGTGCAGCCCAGCTCGCTGGGCACAGAAATTGACGTGCTGAAGGGGTGGCTGCTGGGGCGCATCTCCGCGGAGCTGCTTGGGAAGCTTCGCACCTGGCGGTGCCTTTCGGGCTGCGGCTGCAGGTGTGCGGTGTGGCTCCCCCGTGCTGGGGAGCGCCGCAGCCGTGCTCCTTGTCCTCAATGTCCCTACCTATTGAAGTCCCGAAATCCCAGCAGAAAGTCAAAATTCTGAGGGATGTCTACGTGTGAAGAGGCAGGCAGAGATAATTCCCCTGTAGGTGAATTAGCCCAGCCGTCAGTTTGAGCCTTTCGGTCATTGTCTTGTCTTGTGCCTGGTCACTGATTAGCCAGCCCAAGTCAGAAATGCCCTTTTAGAGGCACAGACAGAGCCTTGCCAGATAGCGGGCTGTGTGTCCTGGCACTGAGGGGCGAGATAGCGAGTAACGTGCCCGATAAGGGACGGAGGGGGACAGTAGGTTGGGTAGCACCACGAGGTTTCTCAAGCTTAATGCTCTCATTACTGGCCCGTGCCATAAAACCACAGTGATTTGAGGCTAGTGCTTGTCTTGGAAAATGTAGAGGCACTTCCAGAATCAATCCTAGGGCTTCTTCAAGCCTGGTTAGCAAGGAAGGCAATTCTCAGATTGGCCAAGTCTGGTAATAAATGGTGTTTGATATCAGTCTACCTAATACCAAGAGGTTTTTGTGTTGCATTTAGTCTGTCACAAGGATTGTGAAACAGAAGCATGGCACAAAGTGTATGGGAACAAAGTATATGCATTAAAGGAATGTACTGAGCAGTCTTAAATGCACCTTCACAAGGTACCCATTTATTGTACGTTGGCAGGGAGTCCGTACAAGCTCTGATGTTATTTGGTAAGCAAAATTTACTCAGATATATAGTGGATAGTAAATATTGCCAAGCTTTTAAATTAACACATGGTATCAAAATATATTACGTATATGCAGTACATAAAATAATTTCTGCATCAGATTTTGAGTTGTTGTGATGAAATATGTATTTCCATAAAGTTCATCAGGAGTATGGAACAAGCTTATTCTAATTTCTGAGCACGTGATTTTTGCAAGTTTCATCAGTCAGTTGAAAAATCATGTGGGTTTTTCCTCTCTTTTTCCAGTAGTTGGGAAGCTGCGTTGTTTGAATTAGGTCTACTTATGAAAGAGAAGGCAAGGACTCTTGAGGAACGATTCTTTATTATCAAATTGTCATAAAATCCCTAGCAACATAACTTTTTCTTTTCATAGCTAGGAGAGAGAACTCTAATTTAATACAAATTCAAACATTAGACCGTCACATACAATAACCTTCTGAAGACATTTCAAGGAAAATAAGGTGTTTTCCTATGCAAGGTTTATAACGCTGGAACCTCTCAGTAGCCTATACTGATCTATTTGTTTTAGTGACCCTGCTATGAAGACTTTTTCAGTTTACACTAGAGCTTGCTGATGTGGAAAAGTTAGAGGAGTGGAGACATCTTCATTTGGGGGAAGGATCAGAGTCTGTTAACTCAGGATAGGTGCAATTTAACTGGTAACGATTAGCATACTAAATTAATAATCTTTCATCTTTATATTAGAAAACTGTGCCATTATAGGTCAACAGGCACTTACACAAATAAATTCAGTTGTTAAACTCTTTTTTTCTTCAGAAATATTCACGTCCTTAAAATGCCTAGCAACTGGCCAGGGGGAAAAAATACTTCATTTGCCTGTAAGTTTGACTTGTATTATCCTTTTTTTTTTCTGTCAGTAGAAGCACTTAGTTACTTTTTAGCTCCTTCTCCTCACTTACTTTTTCAAGATAGGACCATAACAGAGTGTGTGTGACTTGTTCTGTGACAGACCATGAATGTATGTTAACTATGTGTGTAATCCAGAAGTTGGATATGCTAAAAATACATCCGTGTTAGTTCCTGTCAATTTAAATAGAATTATACCCTAAAAGGAAAGATGTACAGTACAGTTGATCTTTAGACAACACCCACCTGATGCTTTTCTCCTTTTCCTTTCCCATTTGACAGGAACGATGCTTTAATGAAACCCAGTTTACTCTCAATTACTTCTCTGTATTTTGGGGTTCATGCTTTAAGCTGCCAGTGTGAGATTAAAAGGAACAGGGTAAAGTTAAATCATGATACTTGCTATCCGTGTACATATAAATGTATTATTAAATCTGAAAACGAAAAGCATTTTTAGTAATAATGTATGTTCTTTCTCTACACTAAAATCTCTTACAAAGTGCTCAGTTGGTGTATTTATTTTCACTTAATAGCTCGCAAATGTTTTCTTGGTGATAGAGTACTAGCAACCAAACAGTTCCTTAACATTTATAACCAAACCGTCTCATAAACTACAAACATAGAATGAAGATGGCTGGCATTTCTGCATCCCCTTAATTAAATTACTTGTCGCATTAAAGTCTTAGCAAGATATAAAATGAATAGTCAGATGCACATCCCTAATGGATGAAAAGACAGAGACCAAATGTTAGGTCATTTCTTCTAGCCGCTACTTTGTTCTGTAATATTACCTAGTCCTGATCGTGTTTTCTCACATTGGTATTTTAATCTTTGCCATACATGGGGGACCATGCAGGCTTAAAGTCTGCACACACCAAATCTGACAGAGTGTGGAATTTGTTTGAAATATTTTGAATGCAAGTCATCTCTCACAGGATGATTTAGAGTGGGAGTAGGAACGCTTGTGTGCAAAAGCCATAAGCAAGAAGGAAAAGAAATACTTTGACTTGATGCTAAATTCGTACTTCAAACATGCAAAAATGTTTTAGCAAGCAGATTAGACTGGGAGTTTCATTCTGGAGGAGAAATTAAACTAGGGGAGAGACTGGGTAGGGTTTGGCCCTATGTCCCAGTACAAAAACTAGGGAGCATAAAATGAAGTGGGGAGCCAGACTGAAAACAAACAAAAACAGGAGAGACCTCAGGGTATGAGTCAGGGATTGCTTTTTAAAGGATTTTGCGTATGCTTAAAGTTTAGAGATGTCATAGGGAAGACTTAACAAACACTTGAAGGAGATCCACTGAGGATGAGTAAACAGTCAAACCACAGGGAACAGGGAATCCCTTGAGCTGCACGTGGATGGAGGCTGGCTGGAGAACAGTGGGCTTTGTGTTCTGCTGAACCCAAAGGTGTTGTAATGCAGGTACAGCGGGGGGCACAGCCTGCTGGGCTAGATGGCCCTGAGGTCTGGGTCGCTGTGGCCATCTGCACATTCTTCCAAGTCTTCATAAAGATCGTGTAACACTGTGGATGTCTTGACCATGTGAGAACATCCAGTGGTGGCTTCTTCTTCTTGGACATGTAGGAATCCCTGCAAGTGAGGTAAAGCTGCGAGAGGCAGCTGGTGTAGTTTCAAGGCTTGTGGTGCCAATTTTGGGACCTCTGCCTGTTTGTGAGCCATCAGCATGTGAGGTAGCAGCCATGGGGTCAGAAGTGTCTGGCTGCCTGCAGGCAGTCTGGTGTGCCCTCTTGCTGGGGAGCCTTGGAAATTTCCACTTGGAAATGCGTGGCTGATTGATACAGGGCCATACAGGTCTGGAAGCAGGGCCAGAGGCAGAGGTGGTTGCCTGCAAGTCATCACCTCACTGACTAGCTACATCTTGCTGAGCTAGTAGATATGCATCCAGGTAAGAATCTAGCTCACTGCTTAACCAAAAAACTAACAGTTGGCTTCATCTTTACCATGCCTGGTAATGCTATTGTAAAACTGCTCTGTGAGAATGACAGCTAAAAAGGAGATGAGCTTTTGGTCATCAGCGAGGGTCTGCACACAGTGCACAACAGGTTCATGGTGGTGTTGCGCTGGGTTTTGGTCTGAGAAAGACTTGGGAACTTGTGAAATGTGGTGGATGTGGATGTCTGTGTTAGAAGAGGCAATAAGGATCTGAAATGTAAATGGACAAAATCTTTTTTTCTAGAGAGAAAAGGTTGGTCAATCTGTAAAGTAGACTTGTTTTTTTAAAAAGGAAGCTTGCAAAATTTAATTGCTTTACAAATACAAGGCTGACTTCTGACCATTTATTTTAGAAATGGAATGAAAATATTGTGATCTAGAGCACATAAATGCGGGAGACAGGCGTACGAACAGTATTCATCTTAAAATTTCTACTTCTTATTAGGTTGCCACTAATGGGATTATCGCAGTGAATGAACCTTCAAATGAGGAAAAATATCTTGGTCAATTCCCTGTCAGTTTTGGGGCTATTGCTCCGTTTATGGCAGATCTGGATACAACAGATGGACGTGGAAATGTGTACTACAGAGAAGATTCATCCTCAGAGGTCTTGAAACTTGCATCAGACTATATCAAAAGGGGGTTTCCTGAGACCACTTTCGAACCCAGCAGTGTTGTTATTGTTACCTGGAAGCTCGTGGCTCCTTACCAGGGACCTGGAGAAGATCCTTCTTTGGAAGAAAAGGTGAATGTTAATCAGAGCTTTGAGCCAAATTGGACACATGTTCAGTTGATGTGTAACACCATAACCTGTTGTTTTGAAGGCTCAAATTCCTTGTATTTCTTTGTTGAAAAGGCTGTAGCAAAATAGGAGTTTCCACATTTTTTTCCTGTTTTTTATAGTATTTTATTAATTCAGAGGAAAATGCTTGAATCTTAATAGCTGATTTCTTTGCATTCCCTGATGTTCCCATACCAAATGCTAAGTGTGATGCGATAACTGAAATAGTTGCATATGTACTGCCCTCCACCTGTGGAATACAATCCATTTGGCTTGAATTGTTCAACAGACTGTTAAGGCAGTTTGATATCAAACTATCTAAAATCTGATAAGGACTAATAAGAACTTCAAACTGTGAATCCAGTTCTCCACAAGGAGAGTTGACCTTGCATTAACAAAAAGCCCATACTTTGTAGCAAGTGTTGAATGAAGTAGCAGTTAAAAGTTACTTTTTGTATGATTTGCAATCCATTTCCCTTTCCTTTTTGCTTTTTAAGTCCTGTTAGATACTATCTTAAGATTTCTGGTGTTTGTACCTTCATGCGCTGTAATTATCCTAATTGATGAGCCTGTTCACGATGTATGAAGTTGAGAACATTACCACAACTTAGCAGGTCATCTTTTATCAAAGATGAATTTTTTGCACCTAGCTTGACACAGCCATTGTTCTCACAGTAATGATTCTGCACTGGTGTATCAATGAATAGCTGATGTCTGAGGTACTGTATGAATGGTTCCTACAGTGTGTAGGAGTGTTCCTGCAGCAACATGCAAGTTCAACTCTTCTTTAAATATTCTGTTTACAAATATACTCATGCCACTTTACTACATCTTTTTATTTAGTCTAGCCCATTGCCTTTTATTTTAAGGAGACAGCTACTTCCTTAATGATTTAACTTCCCTCTTTCTGTTTAATATTTATGCATGCTAAATGTAAAACTGCCTGAACAAAATATAAGTTTGCGTAATATTGATTTTTTTCCTCGTAGTACATGATGCATTTATTATGTGTTATGGAAATTCAGATTTTGACTTTGTATTTAAAAAGAAAAAAGTCATTCTACTGCCTGTTTTATTTTTTTTTTCCACACAGAGAAACACATTCCAGGCTGTTTTAGCCTCATCCGATTCCAGTTCCTATGCTATTTTCCTTTACCCAGAAGACAGTTTGCAGTTCTACAGTACATACTCCAAGAATGATGATGGGAAGATTCCTGCTATGGTTGGCTTTAGTCAAGCCTCCACAAACTACTACTTCTGGGAAAAGGCGGGATCCTACAATATCATCGCTAATGATGAAGACAGCATTAGAAACTTGCACAAGTATGCTTTTTTTAAAGTTATCAAGAAAACCTCCGGGATTTCCATGTTTTTTCTTAATTGTAGCATGAGTCAATGAGAAATAAGTTCCGTTTAGCCATTGCTTATAAAATTGCAAAGTCTGCCACTGATAAATATTCATTCTCTTGAAGAATATAGGGACAGTGGTGTAATTTTCAAAAGGTCATGGAGTTCCGTTGTCACTGCTAGGGACTGCTTTTTACTTAGCTCTTCTGAAGATAGGACCACTTAAGACTAACTCTTTATACTCTTTCATGGGCGGTCTCTTTGGGGGAGTTAAAAAAAAAAAAAAAAAGGTGAACAAGAAGGAAAGGGAGTAGGTTAGAAAGTTCTAACAAGTGTTAGCAAGACGTTTGTGACTCAAATATGTCCTTCTGTTTCCACCTCTTTGGAGTCAAGAAGAGAGCTCTGAGTGTGGAGAAAAAAATGCTATCTAAACTGACAGTGAAATTTGATAATGTAATTCAACAGTTTGTCTTGATATTTCTTAGTGAAGTATTACATTTTGTGTAGCATAAAAATACCACAACTTGCACTTGACCATTCTGATTTGGCATACACTTCTCTTTGATAGAAGCAGCAATGCTGGGAAGAAAGGAGTCTGGGTTTTTGAGATTGGTAGCTCGTCTGACAGTATTGTGCCTGCCAAGATCAGCAATGTTCTGGAGAGCCTAGAGTCCAGTGAACAAGACCAGGAGATGACATCAAAACCATTTATGTCAGACTATGGCTCCACTGAAATAAGACAACAGTATGTCACCAGCAGTATGGACAGTATAGAAGAGGATCAGCACGTGACTTATAGCGTTCCTCAGTTAGCTGCAGAAGACTTTGTAACTTCATACCAAGATGTAACAGGAACACCTTCAACTGAGTCTTTCTACAGTCATCAAGATCTCCCAACAGCAAAAGCTCCACCTCGCCAGTTCCCGGCCCAGCAGTTCCCCCCACAGGAACCCCAGGTCATAGATGTGGAAGAATTTGATGAAACTGGTATCGGTAAGGTCTTCTGTACAGCTTGGTTCCTGCTAAGTTGGATAGGCTGCTGGATAGGCTTCAGAAAATCTGGGCACTTTAAAGAAGCTTGCATTACTTGTTGAGGCAGTTAACCCTGGATGTCACCTCAGAATCAAATCCTGCCAGTCTAGTGAGCTAATCCTGCGGCCAGGCTCACAGGAGAGCAAGTTTACAGTGCCTGTGGAACTGGAATCTCTCCTAAGGAGAGCTTCCCGTAAGGCTAGTGGTATTCCTAAGGTTGACACATAATTTGCGGAACTGATTTCTCCATGTCTTTTGGCCAGGACTATTGTTAAAGGTATGAGCTGAATTTATTAGCTGCATTAAGCGGCTGTTCCTGGTAAAGATCTTATGGGTTCTATTGAAACCTGGTTGTGTTTTTTTTTCCTTTCCTGGGTGTGTTACTTGAATACAGGTGATTTAATAAAGGCTGGGAATTTTACTGCTGTAAAAATCATTGGCTAAAAATATTGGCTCAAGTTTTACAAGGCTAGTATTTGCAATTCTAACTTCTAAGGAGTTGTTTATAGAAAGTTCAAAACAGTGTGACTGACTACCCAGATCTTGTTTCAAGAAGCAGATGTGAGCATTTCTCTGTGAAATAATGGGTTCAACCAACTGGGATTAGTGTGTGTGTGGTGCGTGCTCCTAGGTATTGTACTGATATTTTGTTCTGAGGTTGGAAAGGTTTGCTTTTCCTGTGGTTTGGAAGCAATGGCAGGTAAAATATTGTGTGTTTAGCTTCACCAAGACAGCTTAACTGCGTAGATCCAGTGAATTCAATAGAACTAAACATCTGAAACACTGATGTTTTCTGGAAAACAGTGGACTGTTACTTGCATATTCGAACATTAGGAAAAAAATTAATTATAATTGATTGTTTTCCCCGAAGACAAAATGTGAAGAAAATACCTGATTAAATGGTGTAGTGATGCTTTGAAACCGAAGCAGGGGCATGTGAATACTATAGTAATTGCAAAAAGAATGAGTGTCTGGTCTTATTTTCTGCAGTGTTCCGCTACCACACAGATGTCCAACAGACCTGTGCTAACAATCGCCACCAGTGCTCTGTTCATGCTATTTGCAGAGATTACCCCAATGGATTTTGTTGCAGTTGCATTGCTGGTTACAAAGGAAATGGCAGACAATGTGTAGCAGAAGGTAATTTTTTTGAAAATTGGGTGCATATGAGGCAATTGCACGTAGCATGCTTGAGTGAGGTAACCTATTTTCAAAAGTTAAAAAAGACATGGTTAAATGTTTCTTGAAAAGCTTACCACTAAAGGTGTTTTAAAAGGTATTTTAAGTGAGCTATGCTTTCTAAGATGGTGTTTTCATTTCTAAACAGAGCAAATCGTTTTAGGTGGTTAAGTATACGAATTATGCATTTTATGATGACTTTCTAGCAATTTCTTATGAAACTGACATAATTTAATAGATAGCACAGCATCCAGTGTTACTGCTAGAAGTAGCTGTGAAGTTCCAGCGTTTCATAACCTGATTTGATCCCCGCTCTAGAAATGGATGGTCTAAAGGGGATAAACAAATGAGCTCTGATCATCAAAGTGAAGAGCATGGCTCCTCTTTGTCTGACTCTTAAGCTCCTTTACTAAGGGGCTAATCTGCCAGATTTTTGTTAGATACCCATTTAAACTTTGTTCCTGTGTAGGATCCATAAAGGAATTTCTTATGTACACACTTGTAATCCTCATAGTGACTTGACTCAGAGTATAGATGCATGTCAACAACTGAAATAGCTGACTGCAAACTTTGTGTTGTATAAGGCAAGAAAGTAAAACCTACTACTCAGTTTCCAGTTCATAAAACTGAGTTTTCCAGAAGGATGGAAGAAAAAAAGCATCTGATGGTAATGCAACTTGAATTTGAGTGTATTTAGGATACTGTATATAGTATTAAAGTGGTAAATCAAAGTAACTACTCTAAGACACAGTCTCAAAACAAATTTTATCTGGAGGTCAATAGTCAGATGACTCTGAACACCTAGGGGTGTCAGCCAGTGGAAAGAGCAAATTTACTTTCACTAGAAATTGATATGAAGTGTGATATTCAAGTGAAAAAGTGAAGTGCCACTTACTGTCAAAGATCCTGCAACAGCAGAGTCTGTTTGTGGAGTTGTCCTTGGAGGAAAAAATTGTTAATGAGGGTAAAGGGCATCTGTATAGGCAATTTTGACTGGTTAGTAATCTGTATAGTGACAATACACTTGTAAGCAAACCGACATACTGCTTCTGTGCAGTTTCCTGTCATTTGAATTCAGTGAGCATTTGTTTGCCATTCATTTTGACACTAATATCTTTGAACATAGCACATGCTCTGAACTCATTCCTTGCAGAGTATTTGAGAACTGTCATTTTGTTCTGATGCCTTGCATTGATTTGCCAGGTTCCCCTCAGAGAGTCAATGGGAAAGTCAAAGGAAGAATCTTTGTAGGAAATAACCCCGTGCCAGTTACGTTTGAGAACACTGATCTTCACTCCTATGTTGTGATGAACCAAGGACGTGCCTACACTGCTATCAGCACTATCCCAGAGACCTTGGGGTATTCTTTATTGCCTCTTGCCTCTATTGGAGGTATAATAGGATGGATGTTTGCTGTGGAACAGCAAGGATATAAAAATGGATTCAGCGTTACTGGTAACTTTTAATTTAAAATATTTATTCCTCTGTCTTGAGTTAAGAAATGTGTATCTAGAAGCAATATAGGATGAAAATCTGTTTATTCTGAGCTGAAAATTGGTTGCTTTATAAACGTCTTGTTTAGATATTGGCCATTTCATTTTACAACTTGTGCACAAGCATGTAAGTCTCTTGGAGAAGAATGGATTGGCCAGTTCCTGTACAAGAAAGATTATTAAAAAGTATCTCATTTTTGGCACTAAAGTGTAACAAGCTGCTGGAAAAAACACCTGCCCCTACATGTATGTGAAGTCTAATATTAATTGCTTGATTGTGCCAATGAAGCAAAACGCAATGAAAATCTGACCTAGTGAAGGTCTGAATTTCGTAATGGAAGCAAATGCTACATGAGAGGCAAATGGTTTTGCTAACTTGAAGGAAACCACAGCTTACAATTACAGCTTTTCATAAGTGTCCAAGGCCTTATCTACTTGTTTGTGCACATGAATTCAAGCTGTAGGTCCAATCTGTTCTCGAAGAGCATGTGTTTCTTTTTTAAATTTTATCCTTTACAGCCCTGCACTATGAACTTAACTTATTATTTGGGGATTTTTTTTTTTTTGATATTGTGTACTTGAAGTTTGTTCCATAATTTACAACATACGTTTTACTTGGTTTTGATTTAGGAACAGATGTGTGGGATTTTATTTTGAACTGACTGTGTTCCTAATGGATATATTCTCTAAAATGTACAACTCTTATACTACTTTAACTGATAGGATAAGACAGAATATTTTTAGCTTTGTCTGAACATGTGTTTGGTTATTTGGTTGATTTTCATTCTCCTGTTTTTTTTTTTGTTTTGTTTTTTTAATGCTTCATTGGGATTACTTGCAGTTTAGCATGTTCTGTGTTTAAGAAGTGAAAGTTTCAGGTATCAATATACTTCTGGAAGTTATTTCTGTAGGGACCCAAAACGTTAATTGTGCCACATCAAAGCTTGCTTGCAGAAAATAGTTATTTTTATTATCTGGTACAAGAGGTTATGGCAAATGGAAGCCTTCCGAAACCAGTGCAAAGTGGCCTGACTGATACTGTTTCTATAGGTGGTGAGTTTACACGGCAAACAGAAGTTACTTTTCTTGGCAATAATGAGAAGCTGGTTATAAAGCAGAAATTCAGTGGAATTGATGAGCATGGTCACCTTACTATCAGCACAGAAATGGAGGGCAGAATACCTGAGATCCCCTCTGGTGCATCAGTTCATATTGAACCATACACTGAACTCTATCACACTTCTAGTTCTGGTAAGTTTTCCTAAGAAGGAAATATGTAAGTGCACATTTCTCATTGTGGAGAGTAAGACAATCTGGAAAACATGATTTTATTACCTTCTTGAAGGGTGTGCTTATGACCTTTATTTACAGAAAGTTGCTTTTTACCTCTTAGGAGTGGGTCCCAAAAGAAGGTGGATTTTGAGTGCGACAATGCAAATATTTTTCATATTTTTATTGGAAAAAAAATGAATTTAACTTTCAACTGTTGTTTGCACTGATGTTCTGTTTTTTATTGTTCTTACTTTTATACTGCCAATGACAGTCATACCAATTGCAAAGCTTTTTGTAGGGTCCACAGCTCTCCAGTAGGAGCCAAACTGGTATACCTATTAGTAGACCGATTTGTAGTAATGTTGTCATTAAATGGGCTTTGTTCTTGTCTAATGAGACCATGCAAACCAGTAATTTACCAGTATGTATCAGTTAAGCTACACTTCAATGACCATGCCTTCTGTTAGTAACAAGCATTGGTCAGTATTATTTGAGCTGAATTTAAACAACTGACCAGGAAGTTAGGAGGCTCTTAATTCCCTTAGCAGTTTTCTCCATAGTCTCTTCAGTACTTCTCTTACATCCTTCTGTAAGACTCTGAGATTTGGTAAGAGATCCATTCATTTCACCATTTACATTGGGATAATCCTTTCTTTATTATGGATGTCTCAACCCAGCAAAAACAAAGTGAGGTTGTGGCCAGACAACCCAGACTCAAAAGAGCAGTAAAGGGGTTTAGGTACCACATACTGCTTCCCAAGTGCATCTGGATATTAGAGAGACAGCACTTTGCTCCGATGGTACTTGCACACTTTGATTGCTAGAGATAGCTGAAAGTAGTGTAGTTAAATCATTGCTGCACTGTGTCTGCTGGTGCCTGGCATTGGAATCCAGTGCAGAGCCCCTCTTGCTGCTTTGCCTGGGAGGAGGCATCCTTCAGGCTGGGTTTAATTTACCAGCAACCAAATAGCTGTCCTTCTGCTGTCCTATGGCATATCTGATGGACCATTATTTAAACAGCAGAAACCCAGCTTTTGCCAACTGTTGTAAATGGATTGATATAGTGCTGTCTGTTTGAAGACTAGTGGAATTCAAAGGAACTTTCTGTAGGTGGAAGGATCTGCAAGCCTAGATCTGCTTTAAAGAATAATGGTCAGAATTTTTCACAACATGGGAAACTGCTGTGGAGTGTACAAGGGCTCTCAGACATGTCATCTTCAGGACTGTCAAAATCTAAGACCAGTAGATGTCAATGAACTTAAAGTGGATGTAGTGTGGTGCTGGTGATGAGGCTCTTCTTGGCTTATAAATCCATTATGCAGGTTCATCTAAAGAAACTTTTGAGTTTCTTTAGAAACCACGACACAGAGTTAATTTTTCTTTTCATTACCTGGCAGCCCACAAAATTAAGTTGTATTTTTAATTACATCAAGAAAAATTATATGTCTTGTCCCTGAATGCTGCACTGAGAACAGAACAAACCTCATCAAGTACCTATTCCTTTGTATGGGAATATGTCCAGATGCTATTTGGGCAGAGCATTTGTGTTTTCTGTTCTGATCAATGTTCTTGTTGCCATTCTGCAGTGATCACTTCCTCATCCACCAGAGAGTACACAGTGACGGAGCCAGAAAGGGATGGGGTTGCTTCCACATACACGGGTGCCTATCAGTGGCGACAGACCATCTCCTTTGACGAATGCATTCATGATGAGTCCTTACATGCTACTTCTGCTACTCAGCAGCTCTCAGTGGACAGTGTATTTGTCCTGTATAACAGAGATGAGCAAATTCTGCGATACGCTATGAGTAATTCCATTGGTCCAATCAGTGGTATGTACAAATTAGAAATCTTTTTTCCCTCTATTGTGAGTAATTAAAAGCATGCTTTTATGTTACTTTAGCCTGCATTAGTTGGGCATTAATGAATTAAATTAGTTGCGTTAGTCTCCAGATCTGGGCCCATCAATTAAGAATAGAAATGGGACTGTTGAAAGTTTGTGTTTTTACTCGGGGAATGCTATTTAAGTAATTACCTGGTTTTGAAATTGAGTGGAGTGTGTGTCTAATTCCTTGAAATACTCTCAAAATACTAGCTTGAATCTATTGCTGCTTAGATACATGGGATGTGTCATTTTTCCTTAGCTAATGCGTAGGAATTTTTATATTGTCAGGGTAAAGGCTAAAAGAGAGGAGTAAGATCTACCATTAAAAAAAAGTTGCCATAGTTTATCTTGAAACAAGGCACGTTCGTTATAAGGTAGAAAGCCTATGAAATGTACCTTTTAGAACAGTCCAAGTTTGTATGTGCTAATACCAGGAAAAAAAAAAAGAAATTTTTTTTTTACTGTGACCAGCAGGGCTAGGGAGGTGATCGTCCCCCTGTACTCGGCTCTGGTGAGGCCGCACCTCGAGTACTGTGTTCAGTTTTGGGCCCCTCGCTACAAGAAGGACATCGAGGTGCTTGAGCGGGTCCAAAGAAGGGCGACGAAGCTGGTGAGGGGCCTGGAGAGCAAGTCCTATGAGGAGCGGCTGAAGGAGCTGGGCTTGTTCAGCCTAGAGAAGAGGAGGCTCAGGGGTGACCTTATTGCTCTGTATAAGTACATTAAAGGAGGCTGTAGAGAGGTGGGGGTTGGCCTGTTCTCCCATGTGCCTGGTGACAGGACAAGGGGGAATGGGCTAAAGTTACGCCAGGGGAGTTTTAGGTTAGATGTTAGGAAGAATTTCTTTACTGAAAGGGTTGTGAGGCACTGGAACGGGCTGCCCAGGGAGGTGGTGGAGTCACCATCCCTGGAAGTCTTCAAAAGACGTTTAGATGTAGAGCTTAGGGATATGGTTTAGTGGGGACTGTTAGTGTTAGGTTAGAGGTTGGACTCGATGATCTTGAGGTCTCTTCCAACCTAGAAATTCTGTAATTCTGTAAATTTGAAAATGCATGCCAGATAAGTACAGAAACAAGTATCTCACTTTTGTTTGTTCCAAAAATTAAGTTCTACTAACTTAAGTGAACAAAACAAGCTGTTAATCACACTTTGGGTCTAGGCTAGTGGCTGGAAGAAGCATTAAAAAAAAAAAGACTCAACAGTCCTTTGCAGAAGTTACAAGGAATACAGGTGTTACTGTCATTTGAGATTTCATGTCCTGCGTGTCTCCTGCAAGTCTCCTTCTTCCTAGTGCAAAACATGCTTTTTTCTTATTTAATGTATGCTAAGAGGAAACTCCTCCTGGGCCTTACGTGAGTCTTATTATTTGAGTAGTGTTCTTATGTCTGAATGTGATCTTTCTTGTCAGATGGTTCTGCTGATATTAACCGGAATCCCTGCTACACGGGTACCCATAATTGTGACACCAATGCAATATGTCGTCCAGGAACTGGAAATCGTTTCGTCTGTGAATGTTCCATTGGCTTCCGTGGAGATGGAAACGTTTGTTATGGTAACAGAATATTTTCATTTCAAAATGACAGCTAACATAGAATTTGGTTAGCTTGGAACTTATAGACCCTTGGTTTGAGGGGTCAGGATGAACCAACCTAAGAGGCTGGTTTGGGGAGCAATTGGTTAGAGGGATGCTGGGGTAACTGACCGATCTGATTAAGTCTGTGTAATTAAATGATAGATTAATTGACTGTTTTGGAGAATCAAACCTGGGTATGTTTTGTTAGCTTACAAAGCATCTTGTGTAGTTACTCTTTTCATAAAACTTGTGGGAACTTAGCTGTGAGAAATGTACTGTTCTACAAAGTCTGGTTAAAATGAGTCAGCTAAGTTAAAAGTTCTTGAGGGCAATGAGGAATTGCATGTGTAACATACATACAGAGCACAGGTACATGGAGCCCATTGAAATAATCTTTTTTTTAAGATATGCTTTGAAAATTCCTTCTGTCCAAGTCCTTAGGATTCAGGAATGAAATGCTTAAAGATGCATTATCTTTGTCTTTGCTCTCTAGTGAAGATTTTGTCTTGCTACTGTGTGCAGTGTTTCTGCTTCCTAAGATCTTCTCTTTGTAACATTTGATGGGTTTCTGAGATGCTTTGTAAGAGCTGCTGAAAAAGTTGAAAGCTCCATGTCTTTACTTGATTATCTTCTTGTCAATGAAACGTGTTGTTAGGTTGACAGTTAGATTGCTTTGCAGTATGAAGTTTCCTTCTTTTCCATATTTCAATCTATTTTGCTTGCCCCAGGTCATAGTAGAAACTTCAGAGAGGCCTCCTGCTTACTTTAAAAAAATGATTTTTTCCAGACATGCTCTTAAGTTGAACTAAACTCCAGTTGGTGACTTACGCTGTTCAGTTCAGTAAAATATTAGGTCACTTTAGCTTCTGAACTTGTGATCTTTACCTCTTTTATGTGTATGTATATTAATATAAGTAAACAGTGAGCTTTTGAAGTTAATTGAAAGCTTCTGGCATATAAACCAGTTACTGTATATAAGGTCAAAACCACGTTTTAGATCAAGTGTAAAGGTTATATCCCCGGTTTTAGTTTACTCCATATTTTAACTTAATAGTGCATATCAATTGTTTATTTGCCATTTTCTGTCTTTAAGCAAGTTCTTTTTAATGCATTAGGTTTTAGTATATGGATAACTACAGGAGGGGTCTTTCCTAAAGTTCTGCTTGCCAAGTAGCCATCACTGCTGCTGGTCACCTTGTAGCCTGTGTTTTCTTTTGCAGTTTTTCCTCCTTCTGTGATTTCCAGGCTTTCCTCTTATTACTCCACTATAGAATCTCTTCAGGTTTTGTTTTTGTGCAGTTTAGCTGAGGCCACAGTTACCTGAAAATGATTTTCAGGTTACCAGTACCTTCTAAGAGGTGTGGTCTATCCAAGATGTGGATTAAATACTCAAGCCTGCTATTATTTAACAGTTGCACAGTTTGCTTTTTTTTTTGGTATCAGTATTAAATGCGTATTTGTAATAATGTGAATCCTTATAATATTCTAGATGTTGATGAATGTTCAGAGCAACCAGCTCTATGTGGCAGCAATGCAGTTTGCAATAACCAGCCAGGAACGTACCGATGTGAGTGTGTAGATGGATACCAGTTTGCAGCAGATGGGCAGACGTGTGTTGGTGAGTTTCAGATTTCTTAAAAACACTGATTAAAACACTGGCTTTCAGGCTGTGATTTGTCTCACAGAAACAGAATGCACCTTCTAGGATACATGCTGGCTTCTAACATGGATTGAATTTAGGGGTTTGTTCTGCAGTTAGTAACTACAATCCATTAGGTAACTGAAGAAGGTGCCTGAAGTATTTTCTTTCTGTCTCATAAAAATTCCCCAATCAAAATGTTTCCAAATGGAAAATTTATGGAATGCTTCTGTCTTTTTTGTACTGTGACTTAGTTGTAGATTTCACATAGAACTAAAATTCCAATTTGTAAAAGAACAAAAATTGAAGTGAGCAGTTACTAATTTGTCTTTGTCAGTGTCTCACTCTCAAAATGAGGTACTGCTTTTTCTCACCGTGGCTGTAAATTATTTTCTGTTGTCTTGCACCTTTTGCTTTTTTGGATTTGAAGTTTTGTTTCTTTGTTAAAGCTAATTGACAATAATATTTTTTGTCTTTTTTGGTCTCCGTACCTGATGTCAAGGGACAAACCATTGCATCTTAAAGAAAAACTGCATGTTCTCTTATCATTGGTTGTGCTGATCCAAACTTCTCTAGGCAACTTGTTCCAGTGCCTCATGACCCTCATAGAAAAGAATTTCTTCTTATTATCTAATCTAAATCTATCCTTTTTTAGTTTAAAACCATTACCCCTTGTCCTGTCACTACATTCCCTAACAGAGTTCCTCCCCAGTTTTCCTGCAGGTACTCTTTAGGTACTTCTCTTCTCCAGGCTGAACATCCCCAACTCCCTCAGCCTGTCTTCATTGCTTCAGCTGCTCCAGTCCTTTGTTCTTCTTGATCTCCTCTGGACTTGTTCTAATGCTTCCATGTCCTCCTTGTGCTGGGGCCCCAGAGCTGAATGCAGGGCTCCATGTAGGGTCTTGAGAGCAGAGCGGAGGGAGAGAATCGCTTCCCTCGACCTGCTGGCCATGCTACTTTTGATGCAGCCCAGGATACGGTTGGCTTTCAGGGCTGCAAGCGCACGTTGCTGGCTCATGTCAAGGTTCTCATCAACCAACACCCCCAGGTCCTTCTTGTCAGGGCTGCTCTCAATCCATTCTCTGCCAAGCCTGTATTTTTGCTTGGGATTGCCTGGGTCCAGCTGCAGGACCTTGTGCTTGGCTGTGTTGAACTCTGTGAGGTTCTCACAGGCACACTCTCAAGCCTGTCCAGTCCCTTCCCTCCAGCATGCTGACTGCACCACGCAGCTTGGTGTAATTGGAAAACTTGGTGAGGGTGTACTCTATCCCACTGACCCATGTCACTGACCAAGAAATTAAACAGTGCAAGTCCCCAAACCAACCCCTGAGGAACAACACTGCTCATTACTGATCTCCACTTGCATGTGGAGCTATTGACCATAACTCTTTGAGTGCAGCCATCCAGCCAGTCACAAGCCCCATTTATTTGTCCAGTGGGAATTACCATTCAAGCCCACTCAGTGTACATGGAGCATATCCTTTTCCTGCAGAACATGTGGAAAAAAGTAATTTTCCATGACACAGGAATGAGTGTGGTCAGATATGGAAGCGCAGCTTTATATTCTTTCCATTATAATCACTGATACCCTATAGGCACCTTGACCTGAAATTGAATGTTCCTTCCTCCAGCCATGGCCTTGCTGATTTCACTCTACCACTTTTCCATGAAGCTGATGTGTCACACTTGTAACAAGTGCCAAGTGGCTCCTTACCCAGCTTGAAGGACTTCAGTGTGATCCCTTCCTTCAATTGAAAAGAAACTTGGCACCCATAAGATTGAGGGGGGGAGGATGATCTGTTGTTTCCCAACAGAGTGAAAATAAATGCCATGGTAATCTTGTTCCCCTGTCTATGGGTTTACCGCCTGTGGACAGCCTGAACCTCAGAAAAGGCAACAGCTACCCTCTCTGTGGTTGTGTGGCTTACTCTGGGCTACCCACTCTGCCTCGGCTTTTCTGGAATAGCAGCTTTTTCATACCAGCTGTGTAACTCACTGAACAGCTTAAGGAGAGTTGTAAGTGAATCCTGCCCTATTTTCCCACCGAGGAATAGGAGGACTTAGGGACTCCCTAGAAATTCTAGCTCTAAAACTTTAAAATTAAGCATTTTAAATGCTTAAGAGATTACTTCATCAAGCAGAACAGATAGAAATTATTCTAACAGTGGTGTCATCTCCTCCAGAGAAACGAAGAAAATGCCTGTTTTCAGATCTGACTATGATGGCATATTTTAGTTTTTTTTTTCCCTGCCGGTACTGTGGTAGTTTCCATCTGTGTACTGCGATGAAAGGAGCACTGTGGAGTGTGGTGTTGGTCCCCTGTAAGTTCCTAGGAAGAACTGCATAAAGAAAGCCTTGGTGAACTCTGTTACAGCAGCTGGAAGTCTGTTCCTAGATGTGCACGCTGCAAACTTGTGTACTTCACATATATAAATGTATACAACATTTTTGTAGTATTTTGCCTCTTTATTTTTTTAAATACCATGGTTTCTTTTCCTCTTCTTAGACATAAGAGAGAGCCGCTGAAACTCTGCCTTACCTGGAGTATATTTTGATAAGAAGTGTTGTAGTGCCTTCACAGTCACGGCTGCCAACGTTGAGAAAGCTGTGGAAAGCTGCAGGACTGGCCCCAGCTGCCCCAGTTGGTCAAAATCTCTCCAATAGTTGACAGATGTGTTTATCTCTTATTAAATGAGTCACGGCTCCTATCCGTAGCCAAGTGATGACAGCCCTGGGTCAGTGCTAGGTTAGTGTTGCAGGATATCTAATAATTCCCAGCGCAGTGAACTGGCTACTCAGCTAACATGTGAGGTGCCTTTGTGAGATTCCTTACATTTCTTCAGCGAGGACTTCTGTTTATAAACAAAACTGGTATGGATATTAGGATCTATGGCTGTGGTAGCCTTTCTCCCCTGCTCCCCATTAACAAGCATTTATGAGGTGCTAGAAGACACTATGTCACTTATGAAACATTAATAAGGTTTAACATCAGCAAAAGGGAAGGTCTTGGGGGGAAAACAACAACAGCCCCCAAAGCAAAACTCAGTTTCCTTGTCTCCTTTCTATCCTCTGTGCTTTCACAGCTGTTCTTCTCTCTCTGCAAACGTATTACAAGCTTCAGCCTTGTGGAGGAAAATTCAAACTTTCACTCTCTTGTACGTCTAACCTGCAGCTGTTGAATATGCCGTAAACCACTGTCAGACAGGCACGCATGGTTGCGACATTCCTCAGCGTGCTCAGTGTGTGTACACGGGTGGCTCTGCCTACATCTGCGCGTGCCTCCCTGGCTTCTCTGGAGACGGGCGTGCCTGTGAGGGTGGGTAGCACCATTTGTTGTGTTTTCTTGCACTTCATTGCACAACTTGGCTGGTCACTGCTATCTCCTATAGTTACTTCTGATTTACAATAGGAAAGTTTGTAGCTTGAGTCCTGCAGGCAAGCACTGAAAGCTCTTGTTCTTTTCTCCCTGCACTTTTTGAATTCACTCTTCAATATTTGTACTACGGGTAGTCTGAGATGAGGTAGCCACAATTTTTGCGGAAGCTGCAGTTAGGAGATGAGATCCTCATCTGCTGGAGTTGTTTGAACTGTATTGGTTTATGTTACTAAGAGGGAATCACATAGTGCTCAGAATTCAGAGTCTGCGAAAATGTTATTCCATGCTTCATGTCAATTGGAGTGTAGTGGGAGAGCAGCCTTACCTAAAAACATATTGGAAACCTTGCTGGCCAAATCCTACCTCTTTTGCTTTGTTTTTTAATCTTTTCCTTAAGAAACATGGAGAAAGAAACGTATTTAATACTGTGTGAATTAACAGTGCCAATTCCCCATCAGAGTAGCATGGTAGAGGGATTTCCTGGAAGGCAGAATTTAAAATACATGCATGCTTTTTTCCTCTTTGCATTTCTGTATTCTTCCAAAGGTCTGTAATTCTAGTTTTATGTCCTAAAATAGAAGCCTGAAACTAATAAGCCAGATTTGCACTTTAATTCCTCACTCTGACTTGTAAGCTACCTTTCATCATGAGGTGTGTTTATCTAAGACTGATCTTTTATTTTACAGATACGGATGAATGTCAACAGGGCCGCTGTCATCCTGATGCTTTCTGCTACAACACTCCTGGGTCCTTCAGCTGCCAGTGTAAGGCAGGTTATCGTGGGGATGGTTTCCAGTGTGTATTAGGAGGTAAAATTCTACAGTTCTTGAAAGTTGGACTGGGAATATAATTGGGAAATTGGAGGTTGTATGATCATTTGACTTCTCTGTAGAAAAAATTGTCTCACCGAGGACTTTGTTCTTTCTCAAGTCTCTCAGGTTCTGAATTGCATCAAGTTTGTGCTGAAGTCTGTATCTTATTATCACTTTTCTTGTTCAGTATCCTGTTTCAGGTTTTGTTTGTCTACCCCAAGCAATTCTCAGCCCAAAGCTGATGCTATCTTTAGAAGTTGCCTTTTGCGATGGTTTGATAACAGATTGACTTTGTTTTGCATACGCAGTAGTCATGTATCATAAAACATGGAGCTGTTGGTAATGTAAATTCTTTGCAGCATTACAGGAGAAAAGTGAAGGATGAGATGAACGTATCTGCAATTCACTGAGATCTAGATGCCTACATTCAGAGTATAGCCAGTGAGAGTCCATAAAGACTAACTCCAGTTTTGAACTCTTAAATGTTTCTGTACTGAGCCAGTTCTGTATTTAGCAGAAGGTTCTTTATCCTTCCACACTTCTGTTCTTGCACTGTGGTTTGGGTCTTGAAGTACATAACTCCTGACCTTGTAGGCATGCTAAAATGTGTGTATTTAGTAAGGAACTGTAAAGCACAGCGTAGCATTGTGAGAGTTGCTTTAATTCAAAAGCATGACAAAGCTCAGTGACAGTACTCATTTTTTTGCACAATGTTGAGTGCTTTCATCCAGGAAATACATAAAGCCTACCATCTGAGTACACTTGAACCCACTTCCCCTGCTTCTGAGATTGTTGCTGTTGGGATAAAGACCACCCTGCACCTCTGCACAGACTGAAACTCAAAATGTGCAGCCAAGAGTAAAAATGGCATGTAGCCAAAGGAGGAAAAAAAAAAAAAGCAGTATGACTGAGGAAGGAGAATCTGTCTTTATAAATCAGCTTCTGCACTGTGTCTTAATGATGTCCAAAGTATTTGATGATTCAAAGTTGTTTGCTTTTTTTTAAACGATTGATGTACTGCCTTAAAAGTGCTTGTCTGTATGACACAATATCACTATCTGATGTGTTGCTGAAACTTATTTTCCTTTTGCTACTGTCTTCCCTAATTTGAAGTTCTGACACTTCTGCATGGTATGATACTAATGCCTCAAAACAAAAAGGCAAAGGGTAACTTATATAGGAGAGGCATAAAAAAATCACAAGGTGATTCCTGGTTTTAGATCATATTTGCATGGCTTCATCGTGCACTCAACAGAATGTATTACGTCAAACTATCTGATATTTGTAGACTTTCCTGTCATAGGTAAATTGTAGGAGGTTTTGCACAGTTTAATTCTGAAGCTCAAGATTTTGCAACTGTACATGAGCCTTTCAATATTATTTTCAACATACTTTTGATGCATGAATGCCCATACATATTTTTGTTCTAGTGCTAGATGAATGTAGAACTACTCTGTGTTTCTGACCTATGTTAAAATATTTAGCAACGAACTTGCTGATAAAAAACAGGATTTTTACTCATAGAGGAGAAACTTGATGTGAGTAGCTTGAAGCAAATTCAAACCTTGGAGCTTCCAGTTCTTCAAGAACAATTGCAGAGGCAGAAATACTGCGTTCATGTCTGGCACATTCCCCTTTGTAGCTGAGGCTGGTAATTTTGGGTGGTGATGACCTTGAACAAGCTGTCCTGAGAAGCTGTGGATGCCCCATCCCTTGAAGTACTCAAGGCCAGGCTGCATGGGGCTTTGGGCAACTTCATCTGGTGGGAGGTGTCCCTGCTCCTGGCAGGGGGAATGGAATTAGATGATCTTTAGTGTCCCTTCCAACCCAAACCATTCTGTGATTCGGTAGGCTGTTACTTGAATTCAACCATTTAGCTCTACTACCAGGGCATATTTAATTTTTTCTGAGTGTATATGATAGCATACTTGCGTTGTTGGTTTTTTGTTTGTTTCGTGAAAAACACCTTTTCACAGTGTCTACTAAACTGCGAAGTACAGTCTAGTATTTTTGTAGTAACTTGTTGTTATTACTCTTTATCCTGGACGCTTCTTGATTTTTCCATACTCAACACAAATGTAGCTTGAATGGGGATGTCTCAAAGTCCTGGATTTAATGGTAACAAAAAAAATGTTTTGGAGAGTTTAGTTGAGTCTACTGTTCTAGTGGGTGGGGATTGGCCAGGTTTTGTTAATTGGTTAATATTTTTATTTTTTAATGTGGTTTTGTACTACCAGTAGAAGACGTGCTTTAGAAACACTTGCATCAATTGGTTCTGTTCATGAAATTCTCTGAGCAGGAGTAAAAAAACAAACAAACAAAAAAACCAACAACAGACAAACAGAAAACAACACAACCAACCAAAACAAAAAAAAGGCAAAACAAAACAAAAAAACACCCTCCCCCCAATTTTATAGATAAGTCTTATTTTTGCTGAACCTTGACTAAGGGACAGAGCATCTGCGTTGCCTTGCTGGCCTGTAGCAATGGCAGTGGTGGTAACAAAGTTAGCTACTCCTCCCTTCTTTGAAAGTTAATAGAACAATAGCTGCCCTTGGGATGTCATTTATTGCTAAAGCTTTAGTGCTTTTAAAATTGGTATATCCAAATGCTAATCACTGCCAGCAGTTAGAACCAAAATACTTTCTGAAGCCTAGCAAAAAGCAGCTTAGTTTACTTTAGTACCCAATTTGTAAAGTAAGTTGCTTCAGGATGGAGATTGCGGAAGAGAATCCATTGTATTCAGATGTTATTAGAGAGCTTTCCTTCCCTTTTTACCCACTAAGGTTTTGATCTTATTAGCCTCAGTCAAGTCACTGAAGTCTTTCCTGGTGATTAACAGCATGGAAAGTTTCATTCATCCAAATACGGCTCTTTTTCCTGTCCTTTTCTGAACAATGTGTACAATTGTTTGCTTTTATGGTGTCTTTATTATTATGTGGAACCTTACCACTGGGAACAGCACCTCTTGTAGCAAGCAGGCTTAATAAGTAAAATGGATTTGAGTTGTATGTGAGTGGATGTGGTAGGAGTAAACCAGCAGGTTAATGAAAGAGTTAACAATGCTGGAATGCCCCGCTGCTCACAGCTATTAAGAATGTCTGCACTTCATTATTTCCTCACGCTTCATTTTTCCATTTCAAAAACCAGATGTCTGAGTGTTTTTACCCCTGCAGACCCCAGACACTGTTTACTAAACAGACACAAGTCTAGATTATTGGACTGGGGGTCTGACCATTAAGAGACATTCAGTGGTCCTCTGCACACCATCTGTTTCACACGAGAAATGCACTTACAGGGCAGCACTGGAAGCGAAGGATTGCAATGCAAAGTGAATGGACAAAGGGAAGTGTGTTGTTTTGTTTTTCCTCTTCCTTTTCTGGCAATGTCTGAGAACAGCAGTTAATAGTGCCAGCATAACTCTTTGTGATACGTGGGGAATAAAGTGATCCGCATGAGAAATAAACAAGTACTCTTTGGTTGGATACTGGTCACAGTTTTAAATCACTTTTCTGCCTTTAGCTTGTGAGTGAAAACCTGTATGAGTAGTTATATCAGATCTTGAAAAATTTCTGAATGCTAATTGAATTTAATATAGCATACCGGACTCCCTGCCAACCCCCCCTACAGAGTGGAAGGGAAGAAGACCCATATTGTCCCTGTTTCTCATCCTATTTTCTCAGCCTCCATTTTTTTTTTTTTTGAAAAAATCCGTAAGTTATCTTCTGCAGTGCTGCTACGAGATCTTTCCTTTATAACCAAAAGAGACTTTGAATGTTTGCATATGCCTTTTTTTGGCTTATGTTGGGAAAGTGTAGTTGCATGTTTTTCATATGGTCAACTTTCAGTATCTGTGCTATTTCCAGTTCATTTTTTCTAGTTCCATGATATTCAGTGACTTTTAAATTATGTGTTGCTAGTGGCAGTTGATAAAAACAACTAGAAAAAAAATGCTGAAAACATTTAATTGTAGTTTTATTTTTCTGAGAAAGGGTATTCATTTAGCTTGAATTCAGGATGTGCACCCTTTCATGTACCTAGTGTGACTTTTTGTGGTCCATGGAGCATCACTTCTCCAGCAGCCTTTCTTCTCTGTTCTGCACTACAGCTTCTCTCCTCAGAGCTCCTTTCTGTGCACTGCTTCAATTTTTCACTATCCTTTCAAATTCTGGGTACCAGAGTTGGACCCACTATTCCTTGAATCATTTTATTAATCCCACATAGAGTAATAACTTTGCTTCTCTATACCTGCATGGTGTTCCCTGTGTATATGCTGAATTCTTATCCCCTCACAACCCCAACAGGACTTAGCTCAGTGTTCACGCTGAGTTGCTTATCTACTGTCAGCTTTCATGGGTTGTCATTTTCCAAGACAAGCCTCTATCTTTAGAGGATGATGTACGACGCAGTGTCTCCCAAGAAGAGTAACTTTCCATTTGACTGTGAACCCACTTGTTGATTTTACTGAGCTCAGTTGACCTAGTGAGGAGGTCACAGAACCTTGAAATAAGCATGCTTCATTTTCCAGCTGCTACAAACAGGTGTGGTAGTAGATGTAATGTCACAGTTTACAGCAGTTAAGCATTATTTGATCTTAGTTCTTGGTGAAGTTAAAGGAAATCTTCCTCCTACCTTGACCTATCCTAATCTTGACCTAGTTCTCTGGTCAAGAGACCAGAGAACTCTTCTAGTGTTAATTGTTCTGGATCACTGAAGAGTCTTGACTAGATGAAATATTACTGTATGGATATTAAAGGAGGAGCTCTAAGGAACCTTCTCATGTAGGCTGGTGCACTGAAGGAAAGGAAACTTACTAGCCCTGTCTGTGTCTGAAAGCTGGCTTACAAAGTACCCCTTGTATGACCAAAATATGTGCCAATTCTTGCTGTATGTTTTGTCTAACTTGTGTTGTTAGATTGACAAAGCATTATTTACTCTGTGACTCTCATCTTTCAGACTGCAATATAGCTAGCCCCATTTCAGACAGTTAATTAACACAACTTAAAGCTTGCAAAATTAAGCCATATTTTGTTTTTTAAGCACTCTGAATGAAATGTATGACTGAGTAAGCATTATGAGTAGATTATTCCAACCAGCTGGCACGTCTGGATTTTTAGAAAGAATAAATCATATACTCTGCCTTCTAGAAACAGGGTTCTGATTTTGGAAACTAATTTGGTTGACTAATCTCTTTTCTTTGGAGCTAATTGCATAACCAAGGCGTTTGTGGGATTGTTTTTGATCATTCCAATATGAACACGCTTCAAAGCTTCCATCAGTATTCCTGTATAAAGTCTGTAGATAGAAATGTGAGCATTGTTTTGAAATTTGAGCAGGCATTAGTATTTCATGTTCCCAATAACTTCAGTATATTTTGTGTGTAACAGTTGGGTCCAAGCTGGGAGCACATATGGTCCTTTGTATAGTTTATATTTGTTAACTCCTTTTCATAAAGTTAATCTAGTCTGCTATTTTTTTTATTTTATTTTTTTTAATAATAATCTGTTTGAGTTTCTCTAATTCTGGGAGTTCCTGGGACAGGAAGGAAAACTGACCAGCTTCTACATTAGCTTTTGTATCCCATTGAGGAGGAGCTCCTAGTGTCTCAAAGGATGGCACGAATGTGTTGCAGAACAGCAGCAGGGAGGGTCAGTTTACCAATACCCTGTATTCCCCCTGCTTTCTCTCAGGAATGGTGCATGTAATTAGATTTTAAAAAAAAATAATAATGTTGCGACAAAAGTATTGTACTGGAATCAACATTTCTTTTACCTGCATGGTATTTTGAGTACTATAAACAACATTTGAGATAATGGAGTTTTTCTTTCAGTGTTTGATTTTGTAGGTTGATTCAAGGCCCTTCACCACCCACACTAAAGCTGAGGCCAAATATTTTATTTGCTTGGACTGAGCTGTTCTCCAGACATTTGTATTGCTTTAATTGTGTCCAGGTGCATGAAACTCCTCCAAAGCTTTTGCTTGCATAACTGGTTATAATAACTTAAAAAATATTCCCCCCCCTTTATTTTTTGATATTTGTGTGACTGTTACACCATGATAGTCTGTAGGCTCATGGGATTAGATTCTAGCTCAGCTGTGCTAGGTCTTGGCTGTCCACCAGGCAATGTAAAAACGAGAGTGTAATATTCAACCTCTCCATCAGACAGACTGTGGTAAGTAAGTATTTCTAGCTGTCTGTAGAAATCACTGACAGCAGGAAGATACTCCCCAGAATTACAAGTCTTTCCCATTGTGCAGGACTCCTTTATGAGTCTCAAGTGTAAGGTAAAAGTGACCCAGATTTCATTGTGCAGAGAAGGAAAAATGTTATTTTTATGGCATTCTCTTAATTTCACTATGCTCTTTCATATCTGAAAGGATATGTTGATCTAGATGACATTCCCTATTGCACAACAGATAATACCAAAGAGATGTATTTTTCAGTACAGACTGCTTAGTAAACTTGAAAACAAAAGAAATGAATCCCTTTATCTCCTGATAAATTGGAAAGTTAGTAGTCTTCTGTAACCTCTGTAGCAATACATAAGCATTTGGTGTGGCCACTGCATATCACGTTTATCTGTATGCATGGTAGTATTCCTGTTTTCAGTATAGCCTCACTTCTGTGCTTTACCAGGCACTGGGCAAACTGTTCCTGCAGTTCCTCACTTAGGTCTAAAATATCAAATGAGGGCTCAAACGTGATGCCTCAGCTTTAAAAACCTATTATGCATCAGAGCAAAGAGTTGAGTTGCTTCCTAGGCTCCATAGAGAACTCAGCATCTGCCTTGTGTCCTAATTTTCTTTGGTGCCTCTGAAGGGAAACTCAACTTTTAGCATTACCAAAAAAAAAACTTTACCCACTGTATGGTCTGGCTAACTGCTCACATTTTAAGGCCCACGGGTATTTGCCAAACAAGTAGACTTTGGGGGGTCCCAAGTCGGACAGAATGTTCTTGCTAATGCGCTGCTAGGAAAAAAACTGAAGCTGGAGAACATTGTCTGTGACCTTTCAATGTAGGAAGCTGCAGGGGAGCTCCTTGTTCTGTTTTAAATTACACAGTGAAAGATATTTGAAATGATGTGAAGTTAAGGCAAATGTGTTAAATTTACATAGGACAGACTTTCTGAAGGTGCACTGAAGGTATACACCTTTCAAGTTTGTAATAATGTTCCTCCAGTGGTGAGAATGCTCGTGTTTTAAGCCATCAATGCATAGTAACTGTTAGTGGAGCAGAGTTATTAGTTAAAACAGAAATATTCACCAGTCTGTTTTCTCTCCACAGGAGTAGAAAAGACCAGATGTCAGCATGAGCAAGAAGTAGCTCTTGCAAGCGGAGGCGCCTACTTCCAAAGAGAGATGAGAGTGGCTCAGTTTGTTCCTCAGTGTGACGAGCATGGCAATTACCTGCCCACTCAGTGCCATTCCAGCACTGGATATTGCTGGTGTGTGGACAGGGATGGAAATGAGATTGATGGCACCAGGAGTGGCCCAGGAGTTCAACCGCCATGTAAGTGGCTGAAGCACTTGTCTTTTGTGTCTCTCTCTGCTGAAGTGTACAGTCTCCAAATACGGGGCCCCTGAGATATAGCACTGACTTGGAGCATTGCAGACTTCTGTTGTCCCAGCCCTTTGACAACTCCAGCATATGCTTTTCCTTCAGCCAGGGCATCTGGACAACTGTGGTGAGCCTCTGATTAAGAAGATGGTTTTCTGACTTCTTTTTGTGCCTTGAAACTGTGAGAGGCCTCTATAGTTTCTACCCTCAGGGAGCTGTGGCAGCTCTTGCTGTGTGGTAACTGGCTGTTGTTTCAGGAAATGAAAGATGTTCTTTCTTACATCTTCCTCACTTCAACTGCAAAATAAGATTTTGAACGTTTGATGGAACAAGCAATTACAGAGTTGAACATGAAATGACCTTTTATGTCAATTGCTCCTTCTCTGTCAGCCAAAGGAAAAAAATGAGAAGCTCTCTGCATCTGATTATAGTTATTAGTGTCTACTTATAGGACTGTTTCCTTCTAAGAAGCCTGGCTGTAATTGTATCTGAAAATAACAAGAGGCCTTGTTATGCTGTACAACCTCATTTTTTCCCATCTGCTTCTTTCTCTATCAACAAGGTCTGAGCACAGCTGCTCCTCCTATTGCTATTGGGCCCTCTGTTCGACCAGACACGATACCTCTGCCTCCAGGAACACACTTGCTCTTCGCCCAAAGTGGGAAAATTGAGCATGTTCCACTAGAGGGAAACAACATGAAGAAAAATGGTGCAAAAGCACTCTTGCATATTCCAGTAAGTAACCTACTATAAAATTCCATGTGTCTTGGAAGAGCTGCAGCAAAGATCAAAGGGATTGTTTCTTTTATGTCATTTGATAATTGAAGTTCCAAATTCAGTTTTTATTCTTCATTAGAATTTCAGTATCGTCGCACTTTGCCACTGAAAATCCATGACCTGACTACTCAGAAAAAATGAGCTATAGAAAAAAATATTTGCCTTTAAAGAATAGATCATAAGATAAAAATGTAATATTTGTGATCTTATGTGTTTCCAACAGTTCATGATATAAACACTCCTACCCTTACACTTTCATTGGCTTTCTATTCATTTCTGGCTGTGGTATAAAAATGCAGATCTACAAAAGCAGTATATGGAGTTTTCCTCTTACTCCCTCAAAATTTTGTCATAAGTCTTAATCTATTCATGTTCTCAGCATTCTTGGCTACAGATATATAATTTTTTTTCTTGTTTCCTTTTCCATGTGCAGCCCCAGTGGGTGGTAAATCCTTTTCCCACACTTACTACTATCTTGAGAATCATTTTTCCTTGAAAATGAATCCCTGATGTTGAGAATGTATCTTTTCCATCACCTGTGACATGCACAAACTCTTTCCGCTTCCAATTTCATCACATTAATTTATTTTGCCTGAAGCCTGGGATTTCTATTTTCATTCTAGTATTAGTGTATTTATAAATGATACACCAGGTAGCATGCTGGCCTGATAGATGAGATACTGACTAAATTACCCTGATTCAGTTAAGTACACAGTACCACAAATTCTGCTGTGATGTAACGGCAAAATCAAGCTTTTGTCATTTGTCCACAGCACTGTTGCAGCAATGCTTTAAAGAAAATACTGTGGGTTGTTAAGCTGATATAGAGAAACAATTCTGAATCCTTGTCAGCTAGTCTTGTTACTTGGTCTGGCTTAAATGGTGTAATTAGAACCATCATCAGGAAAGAGCTTCCAAAAGACAAGATGCAACTATTCATTAAAACTTCAATTAAACGCTCGATTTCTGCATGCGGTATTGTCTTTGTTTTATGCTATCTCAGTATTTGGGAAGTGACAGTGTGGAGACATTTAGACTATTTAGTACCCTACAGTAATAATGTAGGCTCAAAAATATGTCCATCTCTGTTCTAATGCATGTTTTTGGACCATCTTTGTAAGAAGTTGCTGATCCTTTTCGTTTTCCATCCAATGAATGAGAGTCTTAAGTCTTCTTTAATAAAAAAGAAATCAACTCAGAAATCCATAAAAAATTAGTGTTTTATCCAGAAAATGCCATTCATTTGTTTGGAGAAAAGAGTTTCCACTCTGAACTCAAACTTCAGCCCTACCTTTTCCTGCCCAGAAAATTGCTTCCTTGTCCCTGAGCATATTTATTCCAACAGAATGATTGATTTATAGAGTTTTTCATTCAACTATTTTTTATTTTAAGAACTCACTTTGCTATAACTTTATACCAATTAATGCTTTGTAAGTAAATGGTAAAATGGAGCCATTGTGCATGGATTAATGAATATACAGAACAGCAGTCAGATTTGATAAAGTCATTGTTCTGTCCTTGAAGGGAAAGGATGAGAGGGGAAAAAAGCATATGAGGAATAACAAAGTAAGATATCATGAGTTTTCTTCTGCATATCCATTTAAAGAAATTACTGAAGTAAGACCAACATGTCAGTATTAATATCTACAGTGCTTCTTTGGAATAAGAGAACAGTGAATGTTAGTTAGAAGGTTAGTTCCTGCTAGTTAGAAGGAACTTGAAACTAAAAGTATTATTCTAAGCTACACTATGATGACTACCCATACTTCTTTTTTTTTTTTGCCTGTCTTCCTCATCTCTCACCTCTTTCCAAGAATTATTTTTTTTAGGCTTGAGACTTTGACCTGCTGGCAAATACTTTTGTTGTCGTTGTTTGTTTTGTTTAGCATAAGCCTAATTTTCATGTTGGCCAACAGGACAAAGTTATTATTGGAGTTGCTTATGATTGCATGGACAAGATGGTTTATTGGACAGACATCAGTGGCCCTTCGATCAGCAGAGCTAGCCTGCATGGTGGGGAGCCAACAACCATCATCAAAACAGGTAACAGGACTAATTTCTTTGTCTTGCTACTTCCTAGTAATGGTATTAGAGACATGAGTTTAATAATCTATAATTCGCAGTTGTTGCCTGCGCTGTAGCATCACAAATGAGTGCTATTTTGATAAACAATAACCAGAAAGCCTGGCTAATGTAAAAAAATAAAAATAAAAATAAAAATCCATTTCCTGTGCAGTAGCACTTCATTGCTGTTTCACTATTGAGATAAGTGAGAAGTCTGATCTCCTTATATAAACTAAGTTTAAGCCCAAAAGTGCAGAAGAGCAGGCTGGAACATATGGGTAGACTAAGCTCTGCTGTAAATAGAGACATTTTTCATGCTTACAATGATGCAATGCCTACAACATGTAAATACATGAAGGAAAAAGCATAAATAAACATGATGTTAACAGTTGATTTAGGGTTTTGCTGGTTTTAACGTAGGGTAGTCATGCCTTATATAAAACTATGAAAGCTTTTCAACAGTCAGTGGTTGTGCAAATAAAGGTGATTCAGTAAGTATAATGTAGCTGGATTTTCAAAATGCTTTGTGAGGTTCTTTGCAAAGGACCTACCAATGGGCTTGTTCAGAGAATGGAGGGATGGTTTTCTGCTGGACTGACAGCTTCTTGTTGACCGAGCAAAAGACAGTAACAAGGGTAGCAGTAAATGGCTGGTGCTTACAATGGAATTGAGTTATCATTAAAACCTAGGGCATGTGCTGGGGCCAATCCCTGTTGTTTAATGCATTTGTGATTTGAAATGGAGGATGATGGATTGTCAGCTTTCTGTTGAATGAATGCAATCAAAACTAAAGCCTACTAAAGAGTTGCAGAAAGATTTCATAATAATTTGGTATGTTCACATTGAATTCTATCTGTGGGCATCACTCTGATTTCGTTCTAGTAAGCAAGGTAGGTAATATTTTGACTGTCTGAGATTTGAATTTGTATAGGCATTTTCTCTCCTTCACTCTGCCCGTCACCTGTCTGTTGTGCTGGGGAGTAATGGGTGGGCAGGGAGGCTGAAGAGGAGAACCCCTGCTCTCTGTTCCTGGGCTTGGAGATTGAACAGCTGAAAGGTGGCTAGAAACTGTTTCAGCTGCGAGTTTTCTTGTCTTCCAGTTAAGTTTTGAAGTAAGAATGAGTAAAACTAGTCTCATTCAGTTCTCACCCTTGGAGTTGCTCAAGGCTTCAAGAATTGGGCTAGAGAGTAATGTGGGGTTGGTGCTTTTACAGCTTATGTCCTGTTATGGTATTTTTCCCCCAGGTCTCTGCTCAATGCAGTTTGTGTTTGTTTTCATTAGAAATGTAAGTCTGACCATCTACAATACAAAAACTTTTCTTAAAAGAAAAGGATTAAGGGAAAGGACAGGTTTGGGGAATCACACCCACCCACACACACACACACACCAAAAACAAACAAAACAAAAAACAACAAAAATAGCTAGCAGCACTATTTGCATGCACGTATCCTCAGAATTGTAGAACACCTCTAAAGTCAAGTCACTGGAGGAGGTGGCCCTTGCTTTTGATCCTTTTTACCTGTTGTCACTAAAACTTAGGAAATTGACTTAACAAAATGGTCAAGCGGTTTTAAAGCTTCACAATAATCTTGCTTTGGTTTTCTTTATCTGTTTAAGTATCTCTACCTGAGTATGTGCTTCAGAATAGCCGGTTTGCTGGGGCTCCATTCAGGCCCTCAGAGGCAGTGGAGAGGGGGGAGCAGCTAGGATCTTCCCATTGCTCTGGGAAGGGGTAAAGGAGGGCTTAAAGCCATCCCTAACCACAGTAGCAACTATGGTATTTCTGTACAACTTGATGTCTGAGGTATTTGTAGGACTTCTTTTTCATCCCAACACGTTCAATCTAAATGAGATTTTAACCCATAGTGCAAGCATGTGCTTGTATAAATACAGATTCAGTGGGGCAAGGATTTCCAAATTCCACTGTTCAAATATTTCCTCAGATTCTGTACTCTTAAAAAGTGAGGGAAATTGCTATTGCTAAAGATTTTGTATAGATATAAATTGGCCTATCTAATGAGAGAGTGTGTGCATGCATTGAAAGTCTTGCAGTGTATACAATATTTTAGCAACATTTGTTAAGATTTTCAACTCAATCTTATTATTTTAAGTAATTCAAAGTGCTTACAGCATGATGCCATGTGAAACCTTCATTTTTTTTAATCTGCTACAAATAATGTGTGTGTAAAGACATCTCATGATTTCTGTTGTCCTGTTGTCCCCATAGGATGTGTGTGGCATTCCTGAAGATATGTTGAACACTGCTGCTCTTTACTTTGTGTGAAATGTTAACTGGATCAGAACAATATAAGGCTGAATATTCAGTATTTCAGTATCTCTATGCTATCCAAAACTGAAACTTTAAAATTTCAGGAAATGGGAAAAATGCGTCTCTCTCAGAAAACTCATGAGAGTCTTGTCATAAACTATTTTTTTGTTTTGTTTTGATATTTGTCTTTTTCCTCAGGAGAGCTACAGCTGCTTGCTGCGTTCTTCTGTTCATGTGTATTTTTGTGGAATGCACTTTTATTTTTTTTATTTTTTTAAGTTCTTGCAATCCAAGTGGAGTTGCTTTGCAGAAACATGTTTTATTGTGACACTCCATCCAGTTCTCATCTATTCCTGCAGCTGTATAGCCTTTGGAGGCTTTCTGAGCTCTGCAGCTGTGTAGGCAGGTCAGGAAGTAGAGCTTCCCTCTTTGTAGTAATTGCCTAAATTTTATCAGCTGTATGTGTCTGTCTGTTTCCCAGGGGTAGAGCCTGTGACTGCATAACGCCTGTGACAATAGTGCAGGAACATGTTTGTGCCTCTTGAAAGACTATATCTTAATTAATCTTTTCCAGCTCTTCAGCAATGAACATACATCCAAAATGATGTGTTCAGACTAAGTTTAATCCACCCTGGTGAGAGAGGAGAGGCTGTTTAGTCTGCTGTGTAACTTAATTCACAGAAAAGTTGCATCTCTGTCTGGTGTTCTGGACCAAATGCCTTTTTTCCAGAAAGGCAGTTTGTGTTGGGATCTGTTTATTTAATGGCTATCAGCAAATAAACCTGAGCATTAATAGAAGGCTAACTTGCCACATACCCTCATTCCTGTACATTCAAATGATGTGTGGATCTGCATTTGAAAAAAATTTGACAGATGGCTGGTATGAAGGACCACTGCCTATTCTGGGGAGTGATCACGTGCAATTCTTTATTTCTTTTGGAACTGAAATTAGACTAAAGTTGATTTGTACCTGTCTTTGGCTTCACTACATCCTGCACAACCTGCCTACTCCTTTTCAGTGAACCTTGAAGAGTATAAAGCGGCTTTTCAACAGTGGCTGAATTAAACCTCCAAGTGCCATGTATTTATTCTCCATCTCCATCCTTCAAGTGGGTTAGAAATTACTAATGCTAAAGCAGTAGGTCATTATCTGTTATTTCCTGTTGCTTTTGGAACAACTCACTGTCCAAGAAAATCTGTGCACATACAGTTCTGAAACATGTTCCAAAAAGGGTTGCTGTGTAAAAAAAAAAAAAAAAAAAAAGAACTGGATCTGAATTCCATCAGTTAGCTAATATCATTATCTCTAGTCCTTTGAGCTTGGTTATCTCTGTGTATTGTTTTGGCTAAACTTTGTATGAAATCCAGTTCTCAGAGGAGTGCTACATATGCCAGTATCAAAGAAGGGGGAATATTAAAAGTTATAAAATCTATTCCAGATCCTGACTTGCTGAGGAGGGTAGAGTAAGTTGTATTCTAGCCCAGTGTAATGTAAGACATGAAGCATAAGTGAGTCTTAACAATTCAGGTTATCTGTGCTGTAACCCTGCCTGAAATCCATGGCTTTTATAAAGGAAGTGCTCACAAGAAGGGAAACATGGGCCAGGGGAGGTTTGGGGGGAAAGCTATCAAGCAGGGAATTCCCTCTCTCTGTTTTAATGCAAGTCAAACTGCTTTACTTGTTCTTATGTAATGGGAAAGCCAAAGCCCAAAGGTGCAAGGATGGGAAAGGAAGCACCAACGCTTGGAGAGTGAAGGGGACCTTGCTGGAGGTGGGAAGGAAGGTATTTGAGAAAGCAGGAATCTGCTGTGAAAGGTGTAGAGTTCTAGGTTGTAAAATGTTAAAAGAAATGAAGAGCTGGGGAAGCTGTTGCCTAGCTGTTATGCTATTTTGCCATCCCTGCACCAATGAGGCACTGCAGTGCCCCAGCCACCGAAGATCAGTTGCAGTTCAGGGCAATGTTCTTAAAAATCCATGTCCAGTAGTAACATAAGTCATCTTTGTGTTTATTGGCACTGTGTTTGCTGTCTTTCTCTGATTACAGATTGATCTTTTATTTATACATCAGACACATCTCCAAGGGCTCTGTGTTTATAAAAGTTCTGTGTATTTAAACTTCATAAGGCAAAATTCATATTCCTCTTCCAACTGATGTGAAGTGGCTTTTGTTGGACCACAGCCAGAAAACTGAAAGAAAACTTCTCTGTTAGGAGCTGAGAATGCTTATGAGGCCAATGCTGTATATTGGTACAAAATATAATGTCTAGGCTTGATTTTTTTTCTGTTGTCTTGCAGACTTGGGAAGCCCTGAGGGGATAGCTGTAGATCATCTGGGTCGCAACATCTTCTGGACTGACTCTCAACTGGACAGAATAGAAGTGGCTAGGCTGGATGGGCGCCAGCGTCGCATCCTTTTTGACACTGGCCTGGTGAACCCCAGAGCAATTGTTGTGGATCCTGTGAGAGGGTATGGATGCCTTTTCTAAATATACATGCAAAGCTTGGTTTTATAGAATAGATTTATGCATTTATGTATTTAACAGTAGTGTATGCTCTGTGTCTATGTATTAGGCGGTCTGTAGACAATAATAGGACTATAGTTTCTTAAAACAACAAACAAAAATGGAACAACCTACTTGTGTCCTGTGTAGTAGGCTTGAAATAAACTTCTAAAATGTCCACTAGGTAACGCCGTGATACTTTGAGAGATTTGTCCAATACATGTTAAAATCAACATTTCCTATATGTCACGTAATTGTGGGATGAGAACATCTGTGCATGTGCATCAAGTGACAGCAGAGTAAGGAAAAAAGAATGCACTTCATAGCATGAAGGAAGAGGAGAGGCACAAGCATAATGAGACTGAGGGGGGACCTGTTCCATGCAGAAACCCCCTGACAGCATGGGGCTCTGGGATCTGGCTTCTGTCTCAAAGCAGATTTTGTGGGTGGGTTTAGGGGTTAAAAAAAAAAAAAAAGAAAGCAAAGGTGCTTGCCTTGAGGGACCCTGTAAATTTTCAGATTTAGAAAGCACATTCAAGGAAAAAAAATCACTGATACTTTATTATTAGTGATCAGTGGTTAGCGATTTTTTAACGGCCTTCTCTGGGGTTCTCCCCTGACCATAGTCTGCTATGATCACTTCCATTGCATACTGCTTGGTGTGCTGACAAGAAGAATGTAATTCTGAATGAATTCCACGGATGTGTGCCAAATGCTGCTGCTGTTTAACTTGAGCAGACATGATGGCTGGTGAGCAGGAGTGGTAGGGATGTATAGTTTGACCAGTCCGCAGAACTGTTTCAGTAGAGGTGGTTTTGCCTGGTATCTTGCACGTATTTTATTGCACACATTGTTTAGGTAAACAATATAGAAAAAACATTTCGCCGTGTGTGTGTTTGTCTGTCTTTGTTTTTAATGGAAGTATAACATTCGATATATCTTCACTATTCTTCGGTTGCTTCTATATCCAAGGGCAGTGTGGTCCTTCCTATGGATTTAACTAATGGGGATGATGGTGTTATTTCAGTGTTCTTACTGTTTTCCTTGATTACAACAATCCTTTGAGATCAGTCACTGTCTTAATTTTTGCCTTTTTCTTTCTCTTAAGAAACTTGTACTGGACTGACTGGAACAGAGAAGCTCCTAAAATTGAAACCTCATACATGGATGGCACAAACAGAAGAATTCTTGTTAAGGATGATCTGGGATTACCAAACGGGCTCACATTTGATCCTTATTCCTCAATGCTGTGTTGGGTAGATGCAGGTAAATAGGTGTTGAAATCTATCTTCGTAATAGTAGTATAATAACTAATCCTGAAAAGATGCCCAGCCAATTAATGCTTATAGCTCTTTAGGAAAAGTCTTAAATTTCATACCTTGCTTTTTGGCTTTAATAATCTCACTTTATTTGTTCGTATGACCATTGAGTTCACATTAGAGACTGTGTAAGCTGGAAGATTTAAATTCTGAACAGATTTTCCAGGGATGCAGCAGGTTTATATCTGTGTGCCTTGCATGTAGCTTTATGTTTAGATAGTATTTAGGCCTTTGGGGAAGTTTTGGTTTCATAGATAATAGTTTAAGACCAGAAAAGAACACTGATCTGTCTAATCTACAGAACATTATTTTGGCATTATTGTTCTAAGCCCTGTAACCTGTTGTAAGGTAAAGCCTGGCTTATATTTGACTGAAGCAAGCCTTAAAAGCAATTCATACTGTATTTAGAGATCAAGAGATTAAATTCTGGCATTGACACATTGCTGGTTTCCTGCCAGTGTCTTACCTGTTCAAAAAAAAAAAAGCATACTTCTAATCCTCATTTCAACTGTTCTTTTTTTGCCATCCTGCTGTCTTTGCCACTGTAGATTCTGCCAGAGATCTCTTCCTATGGATGTCCTTTTATGCTTCAAGTCACCTTTCAAGTTACTGATAAATTAAAAAGATCAAGCTCTCTGTTTCACTGTAAGAGACTTTCTCCAGCCTTCATATGTTTCTCCTTGTGCTGTCTTTTTTTCCTCTCTCCTTCTTTTGTTCTCAGATTAGTCTCTTATCCCCTTTTCTCTTAAACACCTGTAGTGGGTTTCAAAATTAGGTTCTCTAGCCGTGTTTCCAAGGTGCGTAGTAAACTTAGAGCTAGACCTTTAAACACCCTATTTGCATTGAAAAGTTGGATGTTCCTCCTGCCGTATTGTCTTTGTGGCTCAACCCATCAAGCTTTTTGGGAACATGTTTACCAAACTGTACTTGAAAAATGCCTTCTAGAGGAGGTAAAACCTGACTAGTGGCTGAAGGATCCCTCCAGAATGGAGGAGACCTTCTGTCAGCTTCTACCCCAGCCTGAGTATGCTGGTTTCAGTACCAAGGGTTTCAACATGTGAGCAAAGCCGTAGCTGCACTGGATGTTTGTGTTTCAGTAAGTTAGGTGCTGTGCTAATTACATTAGCACTAGGGTACTTTGCGATTCAGTCTTTGGCACGTGTGGAGATCTGGCATGGGAAGGGCTTTGACTAAGCAGCAGACCAAAAGACTTCCAGGAAGTTTTATTCTGTTCGTGCTTGCATGCTTACACTTAGCCTTTATCCCCTCTGAGAGCTCTCTTGGTCTTGTTTTTGAATAAACTGAATTGTTTCACTATATGCAGGTACAAAGAGACTGGAATGCATGAACCCTAATCAGTTTGGTCGACGAAAGATTGTTGAAGGAATTCAGTATCCTTTCAGTGTTACAAGCTATGGGAAGAATTTATACTACACGGACTGGCGCAGGTATTTTATCTGCTTAAGGAATTATGGAATGCTTTATTCTGTTCTCCTGTCTCATAGGAACTGAAGTATTTGATGCATTTCTCATGTGTGACCTCTCACACATTTTTCTTTTTTTTTTTTCTCCTGGCAATAGCTGTTGCAGGGCGGAGTGAATCTGCAGAGTTGACCTATTGATGTTGCCAGTTAACTGGGTTTTCTTTTTTCAGCACATTGGTTTGTCCTCTAAGAAAATGCTTTTAGAACTGAACATTTTTGGGAAAGGAGTGGGAGTTAACATGTTTTCCTTATGGCTGTACTTGCAGCATTGTAGAGGACAGAAATTACTCACTCAAGGTCTTCTATGCTCAATGTTATCTGACTGTTCAACCAGAAATAAGAAGGCACTTTTACTGTCTTGGTGGCACACTCTTTGTTGCAAGTGAACTAAAACACTGAAATATGATTGAGACTTTATAGTTTATATATTTAAAATACATGTACCGGATGTTTTTCTGGAAATATATAGTATTTTCATTTGAGGTAAATAGTTACGTGGACTTACCTGCAAACTTCTGTATAACTGAGTCTGTTAATTGCAGCAAAAAGAGCTATTAATGTGCTTAATTATTTCCAAGCTGGAACCTAATAGCTGGCAAATGCTATTCTGGATATATGGAGATATATATATTGAGATATATCCATATATATATATATCCATATATATATATATGTATTCTGGATATCTCATATGGATATATGAGAAACTGTGTTGCAGTTCTGTCAGCTGAGTGCCGTTTTGTTTCTAGGAAAAAAAGAAATTACTTAGGACCGGCTGTATTCCTTTCAGATAAAATGCTTCACCTGAAACACAGTATTGTCCATAATTATTGTGTGTAGTATCTATGTAGTCTATGTCACAGAAGATATCAGAGGGGCAGAATATGTAATGTGTCAAAACTACTAGCAGATGTGTCCCTGTGTTGGAAGTACCTCCAATAATAGTAAGCTGGCTCCTTGCTGCTAAATCCTTTTGCTGCCTAGCATGAAGGCTATATATATATACTTGAGTTGTCCATGAAAGTTAAGGTCTTGGTGGGATTTTATTCTGGCATCACTTCCTACTAGTGAAAATGAAGCACTTCCAGATTTTTCTTTTTTTGTTTTGTTTCTCCGTGTACTTACACATTAATTTCTCTTGTATGTGGCAGGGATGCTGTTGTAGCAGTGGATCGCATGGCTTCGACAGAAAATGATAACTTCCAGCCTCACAAGCGCTCCCGCCTCTATGGAATCACCACAGCTTTTGCTCAGTGCCCAGGAGGTAATCCACATTTTTTTTCCAGCTGTGCAGCACCTTAGCCTGTAAACGAGCTTAGTAGCAGCTCTCACTGAAAGGCTTCCAACTGATATAGATGTTTTTTTAAATCTAGTTATTGCTTAGATTTGTGTCTTCTGAGTTACTGAAAATCACATATGTATGTGTTGTTTTTATAAAAGCAGTTATTGTGGTTGCCATATCAAACCAGAATAGGGAGAGAAGGGGCCTGTTCTTTCCTGTATGGAAGGACAGGAGTATGATCAAGATGAAAATCTGATATGGCAAAAGCTGCTATCTTGTCATCATCAAAATTGAATGCTATATTTGTACTTAGAGCTTATTTACTTTAAAAAAAACAAAACAAAAAACTAACTTTGAACTATAGAATATAAACTTTGAACTATAGAAATATCATGGTCTTTTGTCCTTAAGAAGATGGGTGATTTTAAAATGAGACTGTTCAGAAAACAGCAGGTGATAGAGTGGGTGGACTGGTCTTTCTGTGCTGTTGAATGTTAAGTTTTTCAGCTACTTTATTGAAAATGCCCTTGTGAAGCATAGAAGAGAAGTTGATAACCTTGAAATAACAATTTGTTCTTTGGGAAGCAATACCACAGTTCAGTTATGTTCTTCTTATCAAATCACAGTTAGGAGATGAGTTTACCTTTTATTATTATGATGTGGCTAGAATTACAGGAGGTGTGGTATTTTAATTTCAGGCCTAAAAAAAACTTGAGATGGTTTCTACTCAAGTTACTCAACATGTATAGAAAAAATGTAACTTAATTGCATCCATGGTTCAGTGCATTAAAAATGCATATGAATATCATAACTAAGAAACCAATTATTTTATTACTAGTTAATACTATTAATTTTGTGGTTGACTAGTTAATTATTAGCTATTGGTTAATTATTAACAAGTTAATAGTTCCATAGTAATAGGCACTGTGTAGCAAAATAACACTGTGCACTAACTAAATGTGTATAATGGTAGTAACCTTGGCATCACTTCTGTCTCATCATAGGTCTATTTCAAGTGCTTTTCCTCCTTCTCTGACTGATACCTTTGCCCTCAAAATCCACTCCGTGTAGATCTTTCATTTTACCCTCAACATTAATGCATTTCTCCCCATACCCCCAATATTATTTTGTTTTCATAAATCATTCCTCAATGTGTTTGTACTGGGTGCTCTCTAGGAGCGATATCCTGTGGCCTTTTAGATTTGGTCTTCATGTGTTGCGTTTCCCCTGTTTCTTCGCTCACCCTCTCTTCATTCTAATATCTGTGATCACTCAGCCAATTTATGAAGTATGTTTCAGAAACAGGCTATTTTCTTCATGTTGCCTCTCCTGCTCTGTCCTTATAGCTGAACCTTTATTTGAGGGGAATATCAGAAGCAAACACAGGGGATATGATGAATTCCATCTCCCCAAAGCATAGTTTTGTTTCACTCTGTCTCGTTCTGACTTGTTTTCCAGTGCAGTCTCAAAATCTACACTTTCTCTGTACATGTGTTTTGGATTTTTTTGTGGGTTTGTTTACGCTGTTCTTCAACATTTTACATCTCTTTTCTTTCAGGACACAATTACTGCTCAGTGAATAATGGTGGTTGTACTCACCTCTGCCTGGCTACCCCAGGAGGCCGTACTTGCCGCTGCCCTGACAACACAGTTGGAGTGGATTGTATAGAAAGAAACTGAGCATTAAAACAAGCTTTCTAGTGGCAGGCACTTTTTGGAAATGTGCTGTAAAAAATTCAGTTCTATAAATACAATCAGGCCCTAAAGATAAATGCTGCATGCTGTTGACAGCAAGCAACAATGTATGTATGCAGACACACATAGGCAATGACTGTTTTGTAGCAGTTAGGCAAGACAGAGCTAGTCAGCTTGGGTCCAACTCAGTCTTATTCCCTGTAATACTACCTTCGTGCTTTTAAATTTAAATGTGGGTGCCTTAGTTGCACCTGTGCTGGGCTAGGAGGAAGTGTGCCTTGACAGAATTGAAGTACTGAATATAGAATGGAGGGTGGTGTGATTCTGAGACTGGGTTGTACCTTGAAGCATGCAGAGGTTATCTGCACAGTGGTATGGTGTGCTTAGCCCTTCACATACATGACTGGGCTCTATCTTTAGCAGAGAAGCAGCCAGGGGGTCTCAAGGATGAATAGATGGGAACACCCAGTAATAGCACAGATTTAATGCCTAACTCCATTCATTCCCACTACTAGTCTTTACACTTTCAAAACTTGAATCTAAATTTTTGATTCTTGTGTTATAGAAATACTACGTGCTGCAAAATCCACGTGCTGCAAGGGTAGTTCTCACTAACCTCATGATCCCCTTCCACAGCATGTGATTCTTGATAGATAGTCAGCACTGCTTAGTGGATGTATTTGAAGTTTTTGCTGGATTTTAAGAGATTTATTTTAATTCTGTCTGATGTGGATTCTGGAGTAGTTTCCTAAAATCCACTAAACAAACTTTAGACATAGATCTCAATTTATGATAGTTCATCAAAGAATGGATGTTGATTCATTTGGAGGTGTTTGTTTTCTTAAAGAGAGAAAGTCATATATGTTTCCTGAGAAGTTTAAAAATAATATTTCTATGTTTGAGTCTATAAGCCTGAGAATGATCTTAGAACTTCATCATAGCTATCTTTCTTCTTAAGCAAATCACATCATGCCTTTTCATAGGCGATGTGAAACATGAAAGTTAAAAATCTGGTTTCCAGAAAGGTCAGCTGTGTCTTTGCTCAAAAGACAAAAAGTTATGTCCGGTTTGTGTGCCAGTGTTCAGTAACAGCAAAAAGGTATGTTGAAAGTCTAAGGAAAATTGTAGCATGTTTTCAATATCACAAATGAGTTTGGAGATGAGAGGCAAAATCAAAATTCATATTCTTAATGTCAAAGTAGCAGTACAAAGCTAAGAGTGAAGCGTATCTTCTGCAGTTTGTGTTGGGAAGGAAGCTTATGTGCAAGCCTACTTCTGTCAGCACACATTTCACAATAATGTTGTGATCTGAGCAGTAAGCTATGAACACCCGTTTCCTCACTCCTTCAGACACTACAGTTAAGCTTCCTAGAGAGCCACAGTCTTAACTGTGGCATCTTCCTCATTAATTGTATATTTATCATAAAAATAGCAATGTAAACATTTTAAAGATTTTTTTGTATAACTTTTTATAACTTTTAATTCATTTTACTCATACACTTAATCAGGAATGTCTTACTGTAAATATCAAAATGTGTTGAAATGAAGGTGCTTGATAATTCTTTCTCCAGAATTGTTCACATATCTGGTGAAATATTAAAGTTTACACTCTGTACAGCTATCTACAGTACAGTCAATAAAAATGTTTGGTTTTTTAATTTTTTGTTTTTAAAAAAAAAAAGTCCTCCCTACAGAAGGAATATGATACGTGGTGTCTCAAATCTCTTTTCCTATAGATTGTTGATGATGCAACCGTATTAGGGGAGAAAGTGCTGTTGGGAATTTTGTATTTTTAAGCCAGTAGGATACTTTTAGTGCTCTTGCATTAGTTTTGCATAAAAGAACATACAATTTCCTCTGTTTTGTGACTTGGATGACACAGACTTTTTACTGGTTGTTATCTTTGGGTAAACATAAGTTGAACGCAATTCAGTTACACCATATGTCACTCTTCTGTATTAGTGGAAATACAGGGCAGGGAATAGAGAAAGTGAGGGCCAGAATTTATCCTTTTCAGAGATGCCCTGCGTGCAGAGTTTGAGAATGACAGGGATGCTTTATTGCTGCAGGCTGTGTGTGTGGCTACGGGTGTGCTGTGTCTGCAAGGCAAGTAGAAAGCTAAACCATGGGGCCTGCTGGAGGTGGTGATGCTGAGGTTTAAACTCTTAACACTTTTACTGCTATGGTACGTCAGGGCCAGGGTCAAGTCTGGATGCAGTGTTGAAGACCAGTGATGGCCAGGCAAGTCCATAATGAAGGCCTGCAGTCCAGCTGGTGAGTAGGTTTGTTGGCCAGGGTCTGGATCAATAGCGTGCATGGCTGTGGCACAGCTCAAGCAAGGCTCAGGGTGAGAGCATCAGCTGAAGAGCAGCAGCTGAAGATCAGCCTCCAAGGGAAGGAGGTTGCCCTCAGTGAGGCCTCCCAGCAGAGCTGTTTGAGGACAAGCCTCTGCTGAGGTTGCTTTGCGCTCTCTTCATACATCCTGACAGCCAGCTGGCCTTGTGCAAGCAGCTGAACTGCTAGTGGTGGGAGTGTGCTCTGGGTCATGACACTGACATTTCTTTATTCCTTTAAATGTTTGCGTTCTCATTGAATCTTGCTAAATCTTTGGCCTCTGAAGTGTTCTGTGGTATTGAGTTCCTCATTTTAGTTACAGTCGGGGGAAGAATCTCAAGCTTTGAGATTTGGTATTGGCCATTTCAGGGGATCTGTCTTGTGTCTATCATATTTTTTAGTTAGATGTTCACAAGTATTTTGAATGCAACATAGCAGATGTGATTTTTCTGTTTTGTCTCTCAAAGCATAGACAGTTAATGGCATCTTTTTATAACATGGGGCTTTCTCATGCTGACCCAGATCTAATTCATTTACCTGGTTCCTATCCTGATTGCTGTTTATTAGCGTCTGACTGTTGTAGTCTTGCTCAGGCACAAGCATATTTCAGTTATATTTTACACTGTGCTTTGGGTTTAAAAGGTATTGGAAAATGGGATTTCTTTAATTATTAAAAATAAGTTATTATAAAAAATAAGTTATAAAAAGCTGGGGTTGGTAATCATGTCAGTCTTGCTGTGGTGTTTGAAGAAATTATTACGTGTAATTACAATTCACATTGGCTACAAAAAACAGAAATTCACAAGTTTTTCTGGGAAGGTGAACAACTCCTTCAGTGGTTGAATGAAAGACAAAATACTACAGACTTCTGCAGAGGTAATTTTTTGAAATGCTTCTCTTCAGATCTTCTATGACACACAAGATATTAAATGGTGACACCATTAGTAGTGTTTAGCAATGATGTAAAAAGTTGCAAGCTGAAAGTAGTATTGACTCCCTGATGAACTGACGGGGTGGTTCAGCCACCTTTGCATCTGAAGGGAGTGTAAAAAAGTGTAAAAAGAAGTTACTCACTTGTTAACCTCTGAAGAACTCTTTCCTCATGTTTAAAGCAGTGTGGCTTGCTGAAACCCAACATCCTGTCCAGTATTGTTCCAAGCTGGCAAACTGCTTACTGTGCAGTTCTCCAGCTGCACAATTTTGTCACAACATATTACATTTTTAACTTGTGGGCATATAATTAAGAATGACAGATGATTAGTGGGGAATAAGGGCCCCTCGATGACAGTGTCACAATGCATCAGTTTAACCTATGGTTAAATGGGAACCATTTCTTGTGTAGGATTTCCCAGTGTATTGCTTGGAGATCTTGCTGAAGAAAAAAACAGGTTGTGAAACACATGGTTATAGAGAATACAGTTGTGAGACACCCCCTGCTTGGTCTGTCTGTAAGTACTGAATATTATGTCCAGTATCCAAATCCCCAACTGGGGATCTGGCAGCAGTTTGTTCATTAAGAGACTGAGTCACCTCCTTGATTTAAATTCTGCTGCATATGAAATCTGTCCTTTATCCGACAAATGAGTTAAGGATAGTCTGTCATTAAAATAGGGGAAAGATGTGAATATTTTTTTCCTACAAATATAAATATTGAGGACTCTGGAGCTTTGCTTAACTAACAAGATGTTCAGCTGGCAGCGCAGTGAGTGGGCTTCCTGCTGCTTTGTGGCAAAGCAGGAGGAGCTGCAGTAACATTTGCTGCTCCTCTTTTGGGGGGGAGGATTCTGGAGTTGATGAATGGCAGAAAGCTGCTAGTCTCGCAATTACCCAAACGGTGTATTTCAGCCTCTGGCTTCTTTGTTTTAAGAATGCACCAAAGCCAATTCAGTTTGTGGTCCCTTTGCTCTGGGCAGGCAGTGTTTCCTGCACAGTGGGGTATCTGGAACACACACAGGGCAAACAGGGTAGTTGTGTAACGCAGGGCCTGCAACAGGAGAGTACAGATGGTGGTGGGGCGTGCATTGTGGCAGCTGCGGGTTGGACCCAGGAACTTGTGTAGCAGTGCTGGGGATGGCAATGGAAATCTTCCCAGGAGCTGAGTGTGGAGTTATGGAGAAAGCACAACTGTGGTGACAGGCAACTGAAGGAGAGACAGATTCGGAGGCAGTGGATGGTGATGTGTGGGAAGCTTGGGAGGTGGGAGGAGCAATTAGCATGAAGGTTGTAATGCCGTTGTGGTCAGTACACTGCAGGGGGTAGGGCAAGGGAGATGAAGCCACAGAATCACTGAGTTACAGCAGATGTTAGAAACCTTTTAAGTCTCTTCTCCTAGTACCAGAATTTCCCACTGACCACAGCACTCTCTTTGGGCACTGCAGGCTAAATGTGAGATCCCACATCCAATTCTGCTTGAACACGAAACTCAAGAGCACAAGGTTCTGTTCTCCTCGCCTCTCTTCCCTGCTTTATGCAGAGGAGAAACCTGAGCAGACGGCAGAAAAGAGCCCAAGCTATAAATCACTGGTCTGTCCCCAAGCTTCAGAGACACCTCCCACTAGACCAGGTTGCCCAAAGCCCCATCCAGCCTTCCCTTGAACATCTCCAGGGATGGGGCATCCACTTCTCCAGGCAACCTGTAAGCCTGCAACCTGATGATGTGTTTGTAAGCATGAGATTTTCTCATGTGGTGTATTAGAGGTGGATTAGTGGTTGTTAACCATTGAGTAGATGCATCTCATGTATTTTTAAGTGATTGCACTTTAATCATGTATCTGAGAAGCATGTTGTCCTTTCAAACATGAGGACTTATGGAGAACTGGCAAACCACACAGCTTTTTTTTTTTTTTGTTGGAAACAAAATAGCTTTCTAGGTTCTTGGCTTCCAAATGTCAGTGCAACCATGTCACTGACTTCAAAACAATGAGAGAGTGATATGCTGCAATGGGTGTGGGTGTTAACCTAGAAACCTTGTAACTCACTTTTCACAGTGACATGCCACATAGACATTTTTAGCTGACCTTAACCTGAAGAACCAGCACTTTTTTATTTTGTTTCAGTCCAAGTCCTGGCATATCTCCAAGCACCCAGCTGATCTGGGTGAAGTCTGGTATGGTCTCTGTAGCAGTTAATTAAAATGCGTTTGGTGCAATGCATCTTCTCCAGGTAGACACATCCGTGCTCTGCCATGGCAGGAACAACTTCCAGCAGTGTCAGAGGGCCGTGCTTCACTCCAGCAGCCCGTGACTTACACTCCTCTGTCTGATAGATGTTACTGACGTAGATTTTATGGATGTAGGAGTCCGGACTTTGCCAGGAAAGATGTTTTGAATGTTAACCATAGATTAAGACAAAGAGGAGGAAATTGTTTCTCTCAAGGGAAATGCTGCCAGAGATTGATGTGCTCCCTGTGAAATCTCAGTCCCCACTGGGTGTTCCCTGGAATCCAAACTGTGAATGCAAGTTGGCAGTACTTATGTTTGCCCAACCAGTTCTTAGCTTGTCTGCTGGATTGTCATCTCTCAGGGGCAGCCATTAGAGTCTGAAAACCTATGTAAATTACACATTTGTCCTGGTACAGTATTTTACTACTAGTGAAGCAAGAAAATTTAGGCTCATTTGTTCTTTAGTGCTCTGAGAAATCTATGCTCTTACAGTTGTGCAATTTGTACTTTTCATTTTCAGCTTGATTTTTACTTGAATGAAGAATTGCAGAGGGAAGAGCAGCATGTTCTTGTATAAAAAACTCCTTAAGACATTGCCTAATGAGCAACAAATGTACAACAGTTAGGGAACACATTTAAAAATTTATTCAAAGATTTTATCAGGAACAGTGTTTTCTCCTAAAGCCTCAAATCTTATGCACATGACCCCTAATAACCTTGACTCTAGAAGTCAAAAAAAACACACAGAATTTTCCCCCCAAAATTTATATTCAGTATATTTAAACTGGAAGGAACCTCAGCAGTGTGTCAAGTCCAAAGCCCTGCTCAAAGCTTGACCAACTTCCCTGCAGGAGCAGATTGCTCATGATCTTGTCTGATTGACTCCCGAAATCTTCTAAATATGAAGGTGCTGCCTTCTCTTTGGGCAGCATCTCAGTACTGACCCATTTCAGTGCTGAAGTCCTGAAGCCCAGCATTTCCTCAGAAGATTGATAGGCCAAGAAGGACCTTCATCTAGCAGATCTACGTTAGGTTGAAATCAAGTTAGGATTGGTGCTAACACATGAAAGGGAGCCTTGTGAAACACATTTAAATTAAAGATTCTGTCACTTTGAAGACTTAACAAGGTGTAACGCAAACATAATGATTAATATAGCAATCTAAAATACAATGCTGAATGTGGAAATAAACGGTCATGTGTAGTGGAAGGCTATGTGAGAGATAGGGTCTCATTTTCTCTATCTGCCTGGATTTCAGATTGTGCATTGGTTCTGTTCTGAGCTGCTCCTGGTCCCACGTGCTGGTGAGATGCTTAAGACAGTCAGTCCAGTTACAGGATATCATTCAGGAGCAAATTACAGCTGAATACAATACACCTTCAGGCAACTCACCAAATTTAAGCCTTGATGTCAAGGTATGTCATCAAGTAGGGTAATACAAACAATGTTTTCAATTTTAAGTGCTCTATGATATCATTAGTTAAACTGCAGCTAGGTGGTTATTTATCATCCTCAGGTTAGCCACGGTGTTGTATGTGGATTAGGTATCATTTTGTTAATACAAAATTGCCAGGTATCACTTAAGTTACAGTAATTTCTGATTCAGCATGTCTGGCAGCCAGGTAAGTTACTGATTCTGAAGCAAAAGCCTTCAAGTAGGGTTTCTTTAAGTGCTTGTCCGTCTTCATGGTTTGAGAGGCTTCCTAGTGTTGAGCAAGAGAAGATCATTTGTTCTTTGTATCTTGGGACTGGTGTGCTGACTGAAACTCCAAGATGCATCCAGCTGCAGCTGCCTCAGATAAAAAGGACTGGGCATCAGAGCAGGTTTTTTAGGTTCTGTGTAATTGCTTGGGTCCTGTAGCCCTGTTACTTTGCTGGGTAGTCTCCTGACAACTCACTTGGGTCTAATTCCAGTCTTTTGTATCAAAACAAACAAGTAAAATCAAGGTAATTCTGCAGAAAATGTGAACTGCTTCAAATTCTGCTGTTTGCCAAGCAAGGCAGAACTCAGCTGTTGGGTGTTTTAGAGTACGTGAACAGTTTTAAACCCGAGGTCCGTAGGAGAAGGACTGCATGTAATCTGACTGACATCCCTCGTGGTGGGCACACAGGTTTGTAAGACTCCTACAGGATAAGTCTCTAATTTCTGCTTGTCTGTGCAGGTATCACTTAGAGAAAACATGAAAGAGAGCTCTTCTAAATTGCAGTCAAGCTGCCCTGAAGTCATGGGTTTCATCTCCAACTTGAGCTTCATTTACAAGCAGCATGGGTAGCTCTAATCACCTGCCCTTATCTATCACTAGAGCTGATCAAAAGGTCTCAAGCTAATTCTTGTTTTTGTTCCGCTATAAATCACTCCTTTCCCTGCTGTGACACTGAAGTAATTTGTTGTTGTTTTCTTGTGTTGGTGCCATGCATGCTTCTGGAGACTTGCCATGCTAGTAGCACAACTCAGCTGGAGTCACATTTTTTTTTAGCCATTTTACTGCAGATTTCTGTATAGATCAGCTGTAATGCCCTTTTTTCCATTGCTCCTTCCTTATTTTCCTTGCGGGCATTGTTTTTATTCTTGCTAAATCAGGACTTTGAAGTGCCTTAATTCAGCTCACAGAGTTGCCGTGCCCTTGTTGCTTTGGTAGCGAACGACTGAGGCCCCCTGGTGCCTGCTGTGTTAGCAGCTGGGGGCAGAGTGAGGCATTGCGTGTTCTCCGTGCTTGTCCTCGTGTTTAATTATATGGGTAAACGAGAAGTAAAGCAGAAGGAGAAAATGCTTCTTCCCAGTGCACACTGGTGCCTGGATCCCACATTTTTGAATAATTGAATTTTATAGTTTTATTTTTTATAGTGTTATTCGACTATTTTTCTTCAGTGTTCTCTTACTGTCTGTGCCATGCATTTTTCCTCACATAATAATGGCTTTACTATAGCTCTCAAATGAGAGATACAAGACCACATATAAAGCTGCTTAACACACAGGAAAGGTTTCATTATTTTCCACACCGGCTTTCTTAATCTTTATTGCTTCCTCGGTTGAACAGTGGTGATGGTGTTTGTTCCCTGGATTTCTCCTTTCCATTTCCCCCTTACTTTTAAAAGGGACATTTTGCATTGTTTCAGTCCTGGCTAGCCTTTTTTTATTCGCAGTTAGGGGCTGTGTAGTTACTTGCTTCTGTTTATGCAAGAATCCACATCAAAGACTTCATCATTCCCAGTTTAGAAGATCATACGGAGATCAAAAATAAGACTTGAAAAGCCAAATCTCCCTGGAAAAAGGCTTACGCAAAATATCAGCAAAAGCTGTAAGAGCAAGCATTCAGCAGTTTTGGATGTTGTTTTTTGATTCATGCAGGTGTGGTGATGTAACTGGACACCAGCTAGTGGCACAAGGTCAAAAATAATCTGATTACAGCCATATGTTGATCCATTCTTTGAAGTTTATTCAAGTGTTTATGGTGGGCAAAATGTTGAGTTGTCTTGCTGAGGGTCTTTTGTGATCAGAACAAAAATGTATTACTTGTAGTGATTCACAAATTCATGAAATTACAAGTCAGCTTCTTGCCAAATCATCTGTCAGTAGTGTGCTGCCACCCCCAGTGCGTTTAGCATTTGAAATGGTTTTCCAATGCATACCACCAATTGGTATCTTGCTTAGGAGTAGTCTGAAATGTAAAATTCAGTAACGTATTTGAAATTAGCTATTTCCTAGCTCTGTGTGTGTGGGGGGGGGAGGGGTTAGTTTGTGTTTTGTTTGCTCCGTTTGTCTGCTCTGATCTAAAAGCATGGTCTTTTTCGATGTTAAGTGCTTAATAACAACATGGCAAGGAAAGTATGTCTTAATATTTGCAACACAGGTTTCCCCTAATGTTTCTTAAAACTCAATGTATTCAGCTGTTCTGGAGAGTGCACTGTCTAAGAAGGCAAAAGTTCAGTGCTTGTGTTGGTGGCTGTTAATACAAACGAAAGTTGTTGAGCCATTTAGTACCATTTCCCCCCTTTTTTGCTAATAAGGTATTACTTTTCTTTTGTCTTCTTGCTAGTGCACTGCAAGCAGGATGTTAATAGATTCATTTTGTGTTGGCTATACAGCCTGACTGATGACTAGTTGGAGGCTCTTGGCTGATAGTATGGCTTCCTTGTGTTCCTCTCTTCCCAGTAGAATAAAGGTGAATTTAAAATTTAAAAACAAACCTCAAGCTTAATTATATGCAGTTGTTTTTTATTGTTAGTAGACACTAAAACTGAGGGCAGTGCTATGTCCTTTCTTATCCTGAAGTCTGCAAGGACTTCTATACTAGAATAAATAATTGTCAAAATAAGGTAAAACTAAACCGTGAAAAATTTGAAATTCATGACCCTCTTCTCTAAAACCCATATTTCTTTCAAACATAGGAAGGCGATCAAGATTTTGAATCTTGCTCCCTGGAGCTGTTTTCTCAACACCAATAGATCACCACCTGTTATCAGTGTATTTCAGTTCCTTGCTGCATCTTATGACAAACATTCACTTCAAGACATTGACATTCAAGACAAGGTTGCTGCTTAAAAGCACAAGGATCTTAAACTGGCATCTAATATCAGTGCTGCTGACAACAAAAAAGACCTGTCTGATAAAAAAAAAACAGACCAGCTGCTAGTGTACATCATCCAAATGTGAAAGCGGCGTTCAAAAAGTGTGAATTCCAGTGCAATGCATTAACTTCAGAGAGGGGCTGAAATCCAACACTTAACAGCTGGATCTCATTCTCCTTTATGAAAAGACCCTTATAGTTAGCTTTAGGCTATGCACAGAAAGCTCGGCATGAATCTCTGTCTCAACACGTGTTTTAACAGGCAGGCTGTACACACAATGTGTAAAGAGATGAGGGGTCTTGCCCCCAAAGTCGTACATCAGAAAACCCAGTAGATAGTCCTTGCCTTTTCCAGTAGCTCTGATAAACCACATGAAAAGTTGGGATCCATGTAACTCCCGGAGTAAACTTGAAATCTTTATTAAATATCATAGCTTACACCCATCTTTACTCAAAGCACCTGAAAATACAACAGCTCTGGGGAAAGTAAACAAACTGGTAAAAAAAAAAAAAAAAAAAAAAAAAAAATAATAATAAAATTGTCCAGGAATCCCAGTTTACCTCTGTTATTGGGCTGCAGTTACCAGGATGCATGCAGGAAGGACCTGGTTTTGAAGAGGAGCAGTATACCAGTGGGGGATTTAGTGGCTTGTGAGAGGAAGGTTTTTCTGGGATAACATGGGAGGCTGGGTGAAAGCTCTGGAAGAGAAATAAAGAATTGGCCTTTTGCTAGGGCAGAACTAGCCTGTAAAAGTTCTTTTGGAAGAAAGGACAAGAAATTGGTACCAGAGACAACAAGAGGGGGTTAAACCTGAGGGTAGTGAGAGGAAGAATCAAGAGGAGTACCTGTAACAGTTCAGGCAACCCAGAAGGGCCATCTGGATCAGCAAGGAGGAGGCGAGGTGCCAAAGCATGGAGTTAACAGGTTTGGATGACAAGTTTGACAGCATTATGACCTTGAGAGATGATACAGCTGGATGGAGGGAGCAGTTGGCAGGGTGATGGGGGAGGCTTCAGAAGAGAGACGGGTGTTGTGTCCTGACCCTGCAGGACACAGGTCCACAGCTGGTGTTTTGTTTTCTTTGTGAAAGTCTGCAGAGGTGGAGGTGTTGTAGCAGGCAGGGCTAAGCACTGTGAGATTACCTGAATGCAGCAGTAAAAATCACATAAGCATCACTAAAGGAAGTTAGTGGAAGAGTTGTACAATAGGGGGATCAAAAGGCTTAAAAGATCATGTATTTAGTGGCCATGGAACAAAGACATAAGTAATAGGTTTGATTTAGCATCTTAAGTAGTTTGTTATAATCCAGAATAAGTGACAGAGAAAGCTATCTGCTAATGTGTTTAGGGTGCTTTGTAATTCAGGTCAATACGGAATTTGAGATGTTAAATGGCTTTCTCTTCTTCATTCCTGTACAACCCATCTCTGGGAACTTGAAAAGGATTTACCTTCCTGTGAACTGGATCCCACAAATGGAAACATTCTTACGCAGCCTGCATATGCAAAGGCAGTCTCAGCTTCAGAAATACTTCACATAAAGAACTCCTGAACAATTCTTGTCCCGTAGTTCTCTGCAATCCCCAACTAGTGGGCTGTGATCCCTGGAGAAGGGGAATTAAAAGAAGAAAAATTGCAGAGTTGTGAAATCAGCTGAAAGAAAATGTCAAGCACTTGTGCAAAGAATTCTCTACTTCTTCCCTTCCAAGGAAGGCTGAGGTTAGAGCTCGGCACTATTTGATGTTTTTACCACATATTTTGGCTGGTGGGAGAGTTAACATTTCTTTCATGTTTCTAGTCTTAAAATCTTCTATCTAGTAAAGAAAAAGGAGAGAGTGAATTTTAATCAAAGAGGAAATACTTAAAGCCAGAACACATGTGCCTCATCAGCAGCAAATGGTAGTGCTGTGCAACTGTGTGTACTTACACTGATAAATCAAGGGGGCAGAATCTGATATCATGTCTTGTATTGGTGAGACACTTTTTTTTTTTTGTTTTGCAGAATAGTCTTAATGTCTGCATTTTGGTACGGAAATAAGGGTAATTTCTCATGTACCTCCTAATTTCTGGTTTCTCAGTGTCTGCATAGCATCAGAATAAGGCATAGCGTCCTTAAATTGTCAGAAATTGATAACGGTTAAAATATTACAGTGACTTTTACTTAGTATGTTTCCCATGCCTTCTGGAGTAAGGCCTAAAAAGAAGCGAAGAAGTAGGGCTGCTTTTGAGAGAACTATGTTACATGAGAAGCCTTTCTTTCAGATGTTGGTATTTCTTAGTGTCTGCTTTTGCTCTGGTCGTTATGATCTTTCTGTGAAGTTTGAGTTATGGCAAAAGAATGTCCAAGGGCTTTATTGCAGATTGTTAACTTCTTCCATTTTGGGTGCTCTTCCTTTGCAAAACACCAGTAGACGGTCAATTATTTAAAGGTAGAGTAAGTTCCCTGTAAAAAAAAAAAAAAAAAAAAAAAGCTCAACTTTGCAGGAACAACAATAGCATAATTAGTGCTCTCGTTATCTCTAAGTCTAGCAGGTTCCATGGATATTTGGGAGGAAATGTGGGGAAAAAAAAAAGAGAGGAGGGTAGTGATCACTGTTCTTCAAAATATTTTTTCTCAGGTATTTTGTCATAATCAAAGTATAATGGTAAACTTCCTCGTGTAAATGACCTCTGAAAGCAGTGTTAGCAGAAACTGTTCTGGTGCTCCATGTAAGTACTGAGCTCCAGCAGGGCACAAGGGACACACTTTGTACCTCTTGCATTTCTCAGATTTGCGTTCTTAAATTCATGCAGAAAGCCATAAGCAGTTTTCTGTGTCTTAACCACTGCCTTTATGTTAAAGTGATAATTTTATGCAGACAACCTTCTGGTGCAAGCAACTCCGATGCGTTTGGTTAATATGCAGGTGTGTCCAATATCTCTGCTAATCTTGCAGATCCCTAATGATTACTGGAAGGGCAACTGCAGAAGGCATAATAACAGAGACAAAGCAATCCAGTGACGTGAGATTAAAAGCTGACTCTGCACAAGTCTGTGTGTGTGTACAGATATGTCTGTTGTGCAGGGCTTTAGTTGTATTGATCGGGTGTGTTACACTTTTCTGAAGCATTTTGGGTCCGTGCAAGGTCATAATGTGTCTTGCTTCTTTTGTTCTTTGCTATCCCAGTTTAAGGGAAAGAAGAAATGGCCCTCTGATGAGATAAGGTGGTAGTGGACTGATACAGGCCAGGATGAGGGTGTTGAAGGCCCCCCACATTAACCAGCCAGGGCAAATAGACTGTGCCATATCCGTGGTAGCTACAGGTCAAAAAGATGCCCCAGCTGTTTGTTCCACCACTGGTGTATGCACAGCCAGTACTTTAGGATAACTGTACAATGACTAAACGCAGCTTTTCAAAGTTGGTCTATCTAGTTTTACCTGCTAGATTCCCTGGCAGAACTAATTACAGCCCAATTAACTGTTAGCAGGTAAGTTTTTGAGCCAGGGCACTTCCTGAGCTGGTGTTGCTGGTTTTGGTTCTGCAGGTGGTTGCTGAAGGTCCACCTCTGCAGCTCTCTAAGGGAAGGACTGATGGTTTGCAAAGGCAGAGCTCTCTAAGGGGTGGGCAACCAATTTACCAAAAAGCAATATCGAGAAATTAAATTACTTTTCCTGGTGGCCAAGTGGAGTAGCAGCATCAGCGAGAAAACCTGCGTGAGCAATGCCCAGACACAGCACAAGCAATGGCACCTCCCGAGGCTTCACCTTGAAACCCTCGGATGAAGATCAGATCCGAGGACCTTGCGTGGTCACAGAGCACACCGTGGCGGTGTGGCTGGGAGCAGGATTTACCACTAGGTGGTAGTGTATCAACACAGCATGGATTGCTTCCCCGGCTGGGAGCGTGTCCTGAGGCAGGGGCAGGACCTGCAACTGCAGAACTTCTGCCTTGGTGCCTGCACTGTGAAGGGACGTCACTTGGCGAGTTCCCAGCAAAACCTGTGGTGATTGGGGATTTTAAAGACAGCACCAGGAAGTACAAAAGGTCCAGAAAGTCGAGTGTTGGCAGAAGATGGAGCAAAAGGATGGACAACGAGCCCTGGGACTGAGGCCCTGTTCCTCCCATGCAATAAAAGAGCAAAACGGACAGAAATGAGGTGTGATGTGTCCAAATGTGATGAGACGAACCCCTTGGGATGGCATCGTGCCAAATACATTTCTGGGCCACTAGAGAACAACTTTTCAAGGAAGCAGCTATCCTTTTGTTAAATTCTCTTAGAGCTTGTAGGTGCTAACGTGTTACTGAGATGTATCTGCATCGAGGCATCCAGGCCCTGTGCAATCTTCAGTGTATGGGTCCCAGGGGAGCACTGTGCTTCCCAGCAAATCTCCCAAAAAAGCCGTAATGAAATCGAATTAAGTTAGAGAATTTGTATCAGTAAAATATACTAGGAAAAAAAAAAAAAAAAGCAGTAAAAAATCAGTAAAATGCACCAACTGCTGTCACTTCCTTGAAGAAAGGCATGATGAACGCCAATGGTCAGGTTCAGCTTGAGAGATTCAAACATTGCAGGCAGAGAGAAACTAAGATCTGAAGTAACCTCAGTGCTGCTCTGTACTGGCAGCAGCCAGCAGTGACATTAGGGCTGGTCAGCTCATGAATGGGTTCCCTCTGGAAACCAAATTAAAGCAAAGCAACGTGTTGTGAAAATGCTAATTCCAACAAAATGTGCAACAAAAAACCCAACAAGCTGATTTTTTTCCTTTAGCATGCTATCTTACCCAGCAGTCAGACCATCTGCCTGATGGGTGACTGGGACCCACCACCATGTCAGGCACTCGGTGTTCTGGGTCACCGATGTCCCCACAGCTGTGGTCACGCAGAGCACCGTGGAGCCATCAGACCTGCCTGGGTGAGAAGGTCCAGCTCTGTAATTCATCTTGAAGTGAATCCTTGCAAAAGTTATTTTTCGCATGGATAAACCTTCTATCTCCATTTGTTCCAGTTCAGAATAAAATAAAATAAATCTAAAATCTTCCATGGGAGAGGGATTGTGGTGAGTGCCCAGCATAGGAAGCTGTTGCAATGAATTCTGTTCCACTTCAGGCTGCCTCGGCTTTTCAGGTCTCCTAAGATTTTGGCTGTGTTCCTCCATCAGGCAGGGATCATTGACAGGATGTTGAAATAGCTGTGCCAACTGAACGGGAATATAGTTCAAAAAAGAAAACGTGAAAAAGTCTCCTACAGGATCATGGCTGGTCCTTTAGCCAGCAGCTGAACAGCACTGAGATAGCTGCACTAACTTTTTTTTTTCCCCTGTTCCAGCATTTCTGTTTCTCTGACAAGGAGAGGTTCCAGATTTCTGCTGTGGTACTGTATTGGTACTATATTCCTGATTTAAGAGATTGGTCATTTAGAGGAGTTCTGAACATTTGTCTGGTAGCTCGGTACTTGGAGGGGTCTCCTAAAACACGGAGCCCAGTTGTCTGCTGTTGCAGGCAGCTTTGTCTTGTTATCCCTTAAACAGATTTATCAAGCTTCATCTTAAAACTGTTTAGGCTGCTTTTGCAGCCAAAGTTTCTGCCTGGAAGTCTGTTCCAGAGAATTGCCTTATTGACGGGTAGAAATAATCATCTAAATCCAGTCTAAATTCGTATGTGGCTGGTTCACAGCCACATGTCCTTGTGCCGATGTTATCCCATTGCTTAAATCCCTCTTTTCTCCCTCTTTGTGTTTCTTTCCAGTATGTGTCCAGGAAGTGATCATGTGCCTTCTCAGACGCTAGAGGAAACAAACAGTAGTAATAGCTGTCTGTCTCCTCTTGTAAGACGCCCTTACATTCCTGACATCCTTCTCTGCACCCATTCCAGCATGTATTCATTTTTCTTTAGTGTGGGGTGCCAGGATGCTCTTCCCTGTTCTGGACAAGCCTCATCCAGGCAGTGCCTCACTCAGTGGCATTCCTGTGCAGGGCTTTCTGCAAGATTGCTGCAGTGTGGCAATAGTCCCATAATCCGTCATCCCAGATGTGCCCAGCCCAGCTCAGCTGAGTGTCCTATGTCATTGCATCCCCTCTGCTGAAAAAGCAAGTGTGTGGGGGGGGGCGCATTAAAACTACTGGGACTAACGGAGAGGAAAATCAACTTCAGCCATCTTCCCTTAGACAGGCCACGTCAGACTGTCCTTCAAGCAGTGTGAGTATAGACTCTGTAATTTCTGAATTGTCTAAGCCATAATAAGAGGCTGTTTTTTCCTTATTAAATGTTTCTATATCCCTGTCCTATAAATATAGTCACAAAATACTAGGTGCGGCCAGTGCAATATTTCTGATAGGACTTGGAGTTTTTCCAGTTTGGCCAGATAATGTCTGATCTCAGTGCTTTCCCAGGTAATTTTGAAATATATGGATGGGGTAAGCAGTAATAAATATAGCAAAGCATCTGAGATTCCTGCTGTCCACTGCTGAACAAAACTTTTGTTCAGGAATCTTTTTAACTTGAGACACTTCAGGTCTACTAATGTTATTTATAGGAAATAACTAGTTCTGAATTGTAACCCAGCCTGCTCTGTCCAGGGAGTTTCCTGGAATAGGGAAAATGCTCTTCTGTACTTGCAGGGTTTTGAGTCGGTGCCAGACGGAAAGTGTGGAGCTCTAGCTCATGACCAGTGCTGGGAAGGACACCATAGGCTGCAGTGCTGGGAATACTCTGAGGGATGTATACATCCACTGCTTTTTTGAGTTTAATTAACAGATATAAACTGTAATAATGTCGGAATCATTTCTCATTTACACTGTCAGAATGTGTGGATATAGGAAAGACTCCAAAGAGTTTGGATAAAACAGAAAGCAAATAGTGTATTTAGTTTGGGTCATTGTTTTTTTTTTTTTTTTTTCAAGCTTGCATGGCAAAGCCTAAAAATCCTAAAGTGACCATCAGCAGAAGGTAGCACCCACAGTAATCCTAGTCCTTGACTGTGTTTCCTGTTCCATTTATGTACTGAGTTCCAGTTCTTGTTGCATTTCCTTTCTGAATTGTTTTGCTACCGGTAAAGATAAAATGGTTGAAAAGATAAAACTGTCCAGAAGTTAAAGCTTGCGACAATTTACTAGAACAGTGTGAATATTTTTAATGGGTATTGAGCCAGTCGCTCTGTCCTGTTGCCTTGCTCTGCTCAAGGAGCAATGCTTTGCATGTGTGAGCCCACACAGCCTAAAGGGCAAGCTGTCCTGGACACAGGTGTGTAGTTGCATCTTCCTCTGATACAGCTCAATAAAAGTGTAGAAAAGGAGGGACTGCACAAAACAACTGGTGGGCCCTGAGAAACATCAGCCTATAAAAAATCATATAATCCCTATTCCCCATCTCCCCTTTTGGTTTACTTTGGAAGGGATTTCTTGATTATGAGGCACATAAATAACTGGTAATCCAGAAAAGTTCTGCTGCCAATCCCACAGTTTTATTCTGAGATTAGGTGTTCCACTTGAGGTTTTCACTGGACGTTTTCCCTCTCTGATCTCTGAAGTCCTTTTCCTTTGGTTTGCTTAAAACCCTTAAATCTTTTTCTTGGAATAAGAAAGCAAAAGCTATTATTATTTGTTTGCTCTGTCTCTACTTCTCAGTAGTAGAAATTGCAAAGCAAGAGTTGGTGTCCTCTACTGCAGGTCTTTGACAAACAAGAACCTTTAATTCTTTACTCACAGAGCCTCTGCCATTGCTGATGCTGGGACAAAAAGCTCAGTCCTCACGTATGCGGCTTATGTCCCCATGAGGATTTGTTTACTCAGTTCTTGACTAAATTGCAATCCAACTCACGCTTTAAAAGGCCCCTAAATAACACATGTAATTAAGTCTTTGCAGTCAGGACAGATAATGTAGTTATAAACTTGTTTTCCAGCCATGTTCAATTTTCAGGCCAACAGGTGCTTTAAGCTATGGAGTACGGCACATAAGCATTACCCCCTTGTAAAAACAGTGGAACGGAAAGGAGGCTTTATAACATCAAATTTTATGTTTCTCATCTGTTCAAGTTCTGCTGAACCATCATATCTGATAGTGTTGTGTTTTTGTTTGTTTTTTATGTGGGTCCAAGGGTGAAATTCAGCCCTTGGGGCCCTTTTGGTTATTCTTTTGTTGTTTTTGTGCGTAAAGGGACAGAAGAGGTCCTAACTGCTGCATGTTCTTATGAGGCACTGAAGGTTAAATTAGCATGCATTTTACAATACAGGTTTTACCTGAAAATACCTTTCAAGGTGAAGGTGCTATTAAGGCTCTTTATTTCTTCACGTTCAGAGTTAGTGGAAAGTACCAAACCATCTCATTTAGACTGACAGTTGTTCTGCTTCCTGAACTGGAGATGGTGAAACAGTGGCAGGTGTTTATAAAACCTCTTCTGCGAGCTCGTTATAATATATGCAATAATTAGCTCTCCTGGGGACGTACTTCCAAGCAGTCTGTCTGAGTGACTCACGCTGACTTCAGTGGGAGCTCCATGCAGAGAATTGGGTCCTTTTATAGAAGAGAGGGAAAGAAAAGAACTGTTGTTTTTAAGAAGGCAACTTGAATCCACAGATAGAGCTGGCTATTTTTATGTCACTCTCCCGTTGAATTCTGCCTGGTCTTGATGTTATTTCAGCTGCTCTTTCCTCCCACCTCTCCTGGGGTGTTTGATTTCCTCAGGCATTACAGCCCTTGTTTTCCCTTTAGGTGCATCATCTTAATGATACTTTAGGCATATCCCTACTGATGGTAGCACCCCACAGAAATACCGGAACGTAACTGGTTTTATTTTCGGAGAAGCTTTTGTTTTCTCTTTTTGTCACCCCAGTAGAATGTACCAGCTCTGAATTTTCTGTCCATTTTACCTGCACCTGCTTTACATCACTACCTCTGCGATAGCTTCAGCAGATCAAATCCCGACATATAGTGGCGTGGGAGAACTGACTGCTGCTTTGTATTTTCTTTGAGCTTTAGCTGTCTTGCTTACAGAGTGCAGCTTGTGAGCCTGACATTTCGTGCATTGTATAAGCTACAGATGAGTCAAAGTCAACAATTCGTGGCAATCTTTCCAGTAACTTCAGTGGGCTTTGACTTAAGCCTTGGGTGCCCTTGACTAAAACAGATGGCCTGTCGGCAGGCAGGCGGGCTGCCTGATGGACGTCATTTTCGGCTGTATGATGTCATTGACTCTGATTTACGCCAGTTGTTAGTGAACAATGCTGCCCACACAGGCAAAGCCTCTCCTGTGAGTTGCCGTACTGAGTTCGGTCCAGCAGCTTCTTTGCTTGGATGTTCTCCCCCAGTGGGGGCTGGAGATGAACCAGAAGCAATGTGTGGGTGTGGGGTAACTCATTTCTATAATGATTTTCTCTTGAACATCAAACACTGGGGCTAGTTTAATCCCTATAGCATGGTTTAATCCCTAAAGCACGGAGCTTCTTGACCTTTTCACATTTTAGTATTAAAACCATCACCCTGGAGGTGTTGAAATTGGCTGTCATTTCTACAGAGTCAAAATGGGAATATTAACGTCAGCTTCAAAGGCAGTACAGCAAGATCCTGTTCACCCACAACACTGTTTCTGGAGTCATTCTGTGGCAGAGGGCAGAAGCCAACAACATATACTTCAGGGCACTGGAAAACCTTTAAGTGTTATGGAAATACCACCAGATAGTTCCTGTCTGTGTAGAAGAAAAAAGGTTCCTGTTATTAAGGTCTCACCCTGAAAGCTGTCAGATGATAAACTGCACAGCAATCTCTCTTGTACCTTTGAAGCAAGAAGGGAGGGTAAATCCTACAAAGGCCCATACCTCCAGGCAGTCTACAGACACAGCTGTTGATTGTTTCTTTGAGGAGATTTGCCATGATTGTTTCCTTTTTGCTTTCATTTTCTACTTGCTTCTTCTCCAGAAGAATTGTGAAGAGGGTGATAAATCTCAGCCTGGACAGCTGAGGGCCTCTTTGCTCTTGCTCTGTCTCCTGGTCATTCCTTTTGAAGCTCTGACCCCCAGCTCAGCCTGATGGAAAACTCTCAGAGAAACCCAGAACTTCCTTATTCCTATACCTGACAAGGATCAGAAAACTTTTCTGTTCTGTATTCTAAACTGTGGTGTTGCAGGTAATTTATTGAGCTTGTAATTTTCTGTGAGAATGAAACTGGGGAACTTTCAGTCCAAAAAAAAAAAAAAACAGCAGCTGTTGTTGGTCAAGGTATGGCATTCATGGATGAAAAGTATCTTAAGTTTCTAAAACTGGATGGATCTATCAAACTAAAACTGAACATGGTAATGAGCATGGAAAACAATTTCTAGTTTAAGAAAACATTCATTGTGATCAACCAGTTTCATATTGTTTCTTCTTTAACAAGCACCTGCATGAGGAACTCTTACTGCTTATCCTTCACCAGGCTCACACTTTAATTCTCTTTTTACAGCATAGAATGGGTGAGAATCCTTCTTTTCTATGGTGCAAACCTAATCTCCAAATCAACAAAGATGATTCATTAGCTTTATCCTCTGATCTGGCCAGGTCAGCCACTGCCAGCAGCTTTATCTCTGCTGGCAGCCAGCTCCCCTGCAGCTCTCTGAGCAGCTAGAAATGCAGACTGATGGTGGTGCAGCACACAGTTTTACTGATGGTGGGGGAAGAGGGATCTGTGTGGGTGTAACTTTTCTACTTTCCTCCTCGGGCTCCTTGCCTAGAGCCCTTGCTAACGTCAGAGAAGCAGCTTATCTCCCTCTAGTCCAGTTGACTCCAACTATCATGCCTTGGAGGAATTTCTGTTTGAGAGCTTCCCGTGGGTGTTACTAAATCCTGATCATTTCAGGTTTGCACTTAAGCTGTTATTGGTTTTGTTGGTTTTGTTTTTTTCCCCAGTGCGGTGAGTAGGTATGTCCTGTAGTACCAGGGCTGCTTTTGCATTTTCCTTTATCTTTGCTCAGGGTAAGGATGTGAAATCTGCATGTAAATGTCTGTCTGGTTCTTCTGTAAGATCAGATATGAAATATATACATAAAATGACTAGTCAGTTGCATGCTCCACGTGACTCAGTCTCTTTATGTAGCTACTCAGGAGAATCTTCTTGTCTATTAACTTGAACACATAATACCTGTTGGGTCAATAGGAGCAGTTCAAGTTCCTAATAAAGGAATTATTTTTTTTAGCCTATGCAGCTTTTCACCTTATCAATTTTTCCAAGGTATTTGTAATTCTGTAATAAACTGTGAGCTGCTGTAAAGAAACTCAGGATTTAAGTCACCATCATGTTTAGATAGATAATTCTTCAGAGATCCTGATGTACTTTTAGTATTTAAAAGAAATCAGGTAATGTTTACCTTGCACTATGTCAAATATTAGCAGATTGCTTATTACTTTTAGGGAAGAAAAACAGTTAATGTTTCTTGGGTGGTTTAATGGGTGCTTTTTACTAACCAAAGCTACTTAGGATAGGAGTTTGCAAGTAGAATCACAATTTTATTTTTATTTTCCTTAGCAGAAATGGAGAGCACAAAACCACATGTTTTTTGGACAAAACACATAGCATGTCTATTTGCAGATACGCTGTCAGTTGTATTATATGTATGTGATAATGGCATACTGAATTGCATCGTGTTTCTTCTCGTTATCTATGTATGTCATTACAAATTTGGCTCTATACCACATGGGACAACATCTTTCTTGAGTAGTATTGTGTCTTGCTGGTTACTGAAGCTTTAGGATTTCTCATGCAGTACTTCAAATCTGGTTTACTGCTTCTTATCTAAAAAACATTACATTTCCTATGATATCCATCTTTAACCTCAGTGTGAAAAGTGCTTTGCATGCAAGTCTGCTCGCAGATAGTCAGAAAATGTCAGTGGTGATGTACACAATAACAGGGCAAAAAGGAAGAGGAAGAAAAGAGTTGCACTTTGTGAACGCACAGCTCTTCGTTTCAAAAAAAGGTTATGGGGGATTTCTTCAGAAATATGCTTTTGTCTCAAGGTACTGTTTACTAATAGTGGGTGGTAGAGGCCAGTTATGTAGGATGTGCACTGTTTCTGCTTCAGAGTGAGTGAAAGACTCTTTCATCTGCTTCCTGTTCTGGCTCAAGACAAGTTGTCTCACGGATAGCCCAGCCCTGCATTCCCAATAGTAGAGATAAGGAGTTAAGAAGAAAAGGGTTGTTGTCCACTCTCTTGTTGTTCAATGACGCAAAAAGAGTTATTAGTTAATGTGCAGATGTGTATGCCACAAAAACATTACGGCCAGAAGAAAATTGCACAATCAACTCTGCTGAGCTGGAGGAGGCTTGTCACTTGCCCACAGAGCAGCCCCTTGATATGCCTTGAGGGCACCTCCATTGCCGTGCTCTTCTCTGCTCATCCTTCTCTTGCATCTTTTGACTCTGCATTCGTAGAAGAGAGATTTTGGTATCCAACTTCAGAAAAAGCAATTGGGCCAAACTCTGTATGAAAATGATCAAAATTACTTTTTTTCCTTGCAGAAAAATGTATTCCATCCAACATCTATACAGTAATAAAGGCATGTGAAGCTCCACCTACCAGCTAGTTGTCCCATGTGCTTTTGGACTTTAGTGATGTTCATACAGCTCTTGCAGGACAGTCAGAAGTGCAGCTGAGACCTTTGCAACCTACCTGCTTTCTGTACGCTTGGTTGTCTCTCAGGTAACTGAAGGTGGCCTTGCCTGTCAGCCAGCAGAACTGCTGACCTGCACAGCAGGACCTTTGCCATGTAGGAACCTGAAGTGCCCTGGCCATGCCCACAGATTTACCATTTCTGCTGCATGGGTTTGAACACCTGTTTACTGAAACCGAAGGGATTCAGGGACAAAGCACTATCTGTACATCTGTATTTCTCCATGGGAACACCCCTATCCAAGACCTGACAAATAAATAACAGCCTGTTTAGCCCTTGTGACCTGCTCAGAACCAGTTTGAGTCTACCTTCTCCCAGCAGCCCAGCTAAGCAGAGCTCTGGGGTTGTGGTTATGGGTGCAAAATGTAGCACACGTGGAAGTAGTGCCTCCCACAATTTTGAAGGATTTGCTTGTGTTATTACTGCATTTGTAGCTTTGCTTTTTCTCTACATTTCCACGTATGGCAGAGAGGTTGAAGAAGCATTCTCCTCCCTGAGGCCAAAGCCTCTGTGTGCTTTCACCAGAATAAAGAAACATGGATTGCTAGCGGCCTGACATTTGTCTGGTTGAGAAGAGACAGATCGCAATGCTTAGAAGTCAGTGGTGTATACCGAGACAGACTGCATGATAACTTTAGGTGATGTTCATGCTGAAATCACACATAGAAGCCATTCATTTTAGAAGCGAGTCAAGTTCTCCTAATGCGTGGCAGGTTATATATGGTGCTGAAGGTCATACATCACAAGGCCTTCCTCTTCTGCAGCCGTGTATATAATATTTTAGTTCCAGTACGACTTTGAAAGAGATTCTTTTATAAAGCAGGAATACAAAACTGCAGTCACTTCACACATAAAGGAAATAGTAGAATGAGGTTATTATTCTTTCTTAAATGTTGCAGTTACATAACCCTATTTGTAGTGATCTGTCCACATCCAATAGTTTAATAGCATTAGCTACTCTGAGAATTTAACCAATTCTATTTTCTGAGATCTTTTTCATTTGATTTAATAGTGCTCAGTATGCTAACATGTTTAATAGTATCATCTGTTTTGAAATGAATAAAATTCAAAGCACTAGTAACTCCCTGTCAATAAAAATCAGAGTCCAAAGTCTGTGAATAAAGAAAACACTTTCCATGGAATAAAGGAAGAGAAAGAAGTAGTATTAAGCTTTAATAAAATACTTGTACTGTGCATTTCATGCTTGAGAGTAGAAGCTCATTGATAGGCACTGGAGTGCTTGCTTTCATTGAAGCACTGATTCAAATAAACTGCTATCCAAGCAAATTTTTCTTGAGTTAGCTTGTAAAATGTGAGTGGCAACCCAATAAGATTTTGGAGCTGCACAGAGTTACACTGCAGAGTGGCTGAGACTGGATTCTCACATTACAAACACTTGATGCCAATACTGCCTTAATATATTCCCTGCTGCAGCTGATTAAGCTGTTTGTGTGATGGAATGTTAAATTGTGCCTGGCAGAACTTGTACTGGTGACATGGCTTCACCTGCTGCTGTGGAGGAAGGGATGATTATCTGGGTGTAGGAACCTCTTCAGCCGGATCTTCTGGTGATGGAGTGGTGTGCAGGAACCACAGCCTGATGGCTGGGTGAGGACACGCTGGAGGGCGATCGCAAAATGAGCTTCCCTACGCTGTGCTCTCAGTCTGCCTCTGGCCTGGCAGAGAGACCACTACCAGCATATCCATACCTTTGCTTCTCACTGCTCCCTCTAGAGTTAGCCCCTCTATTCCTCTGTCTTGTGTGAAACCTCAGGATCTTGGGTCTTCCAGGTTCAATGTTTTTTTAAAAACTGTGGCTCTTCAGAAGTTCAGGTGGTGCAGCAGCAGAGCCTTTCCTCCTGGGGCTGACAGCAGGAGGCAAACAGAATGACTCACATCTGACCAACTTCTGCTCTCTGCAGAATCTGAATCAACCAAGTGAAATAAAGTGAGTGGCTTCCTGTTCAGCTGGTACACAGAAAGGAAGAATTGTGTCCATTACTCATGCGGGGCTGAAAGGAACAATTTATAGTCAAAGGTCTTCCTATCTAATCAGCAACCTATCTAGGCTGATAAAATCTTGTGCTCACAGTCTTTCCCATGTTGTCTTTTTTTTCTTTATGCTGTACAATGTAGCAGTCTCCAGGAAAGATTACACCATTGCAGGCTTGCAGCTCTGAGGCAGGTGTTCATTTGTTGCTTCAGTCAGTGGAAACTGCTCTGTGCTTTCTTTTTTACTAAAATGCTCTGGTTTTCCTTCCTTCTTGTCAGGTGGCATATTAAAATGTTCTAGGGGATGTACTAAAATGTTCTGTACACTAATGTATGTATACTAAATGTAGTGAAGGGTTAATGAATAGAAAATCTTGCATTTCAGAAATGCTAAAACACTTATTTTCAGAAGAAAGAACACGTTATTTGTGCAAATGGGGAAAAAAGATCTCATTGTGCCCAACTTGGTCTCCCATTCATATTGCATTTTCTGGTTTGGTTTGATTTTGTTTCTGCATAGACGTTTTTCATTTCGTTCATAGATGTTTTTCATTTGGTATATTTCAAGGCCCTGCTGAACTTTTTCATCAGATAGCCAAAAAAGCGTTCATTCACCTCATGAACAACCAGTGCTGCTTCTAGCTTTAGCACAGGACATGCGGATGGAACTGAGGAAGCTCTTCAAGAGCCCAAATCTCTGTTCATTTTTCTGTGACTAGCAGAGTAAAATCTGGATTTCTAGTGAATCATTTACAGCAGAAAGACCACCCTACATATGGGGTTAGCAGAGAGACATGGTTAGCAGAGCCACGTATCTTTTGGTTTGCTGGATACAAACGCAAAGAAGGGGGGCTTCAGGTGACTTACCTTGACATGTAGCCCTCTCTCCCCATGTTTTACTGTTTTTGTTTCAAGACCTTTTTGGTTCACATCTCCTCATGCTTCCACAGTGGAGAAAAAGACAGACATTACTGCCTCAGTTTGCTGCATTCTCCTGCAGAGACTGAGACAGCATGCTTAGAGACATCTTTGATAGCTGAAGAAATCCAGCGTCAGCACACCTTCTGCCTGGAATCATGAAGTCTTAGCGTGACTGAAGCGGTTGTTGATGTCTGAATTGGGATGTCCTGGATCTGCGATGCACCATCTCCAGAGCCAGCATCAGCAGAGGAATAACTGAGAAAGATCGTGATCTTGCCTGGTGGAAATGTCTTTGGGACCATTCCCTTTCTTACTGAGAACTGCTTTCTGGGTATGAGCTGCCTTGCATCGTCCTACTGTGAATACTATCTAAACAGTTTGATATTCTACAAACTGTTTGGTTTTAGAAAATGGCTTTTCTATTGCCTAGATTTCTTCTCAGCATCTTAGCAGGATCTTTGGCTTAGTTCTGCTTTATTCGTCCTCCCAGGGACCTCAGTTCAAAGTTCACTGCAAGGTGCTGCGGTTAGCACATGTGCATTATTAGACAAGGATGCTAAATCTGCCAGGAACAGAAAGGTCAATAGTGCTCACAGGTATTTCTGTTCTCTGTTTGGAAAGAAACCAAATAATATTCAGCTCTCATATTCTCATTCCAGAAATAGTTTGGGATTTTTTTTTTTTATACAGAAACTACTACTATAACATTTTTCAGCCTGTCAAATGAGTAATTTACAACCAAAACTTTAAAAACAAACCAACAAACAGATTGACAAACTCTCTGAGCCTCTGAAGTCAATACATAATGAATTTGATAATATTGGAGAAATGTCAACACCAGCTTGTTTTTAAAAGCCACAGTCCCCAACTCCAGGGACAAAACATTGCTCTTTTGACTGCCAAAGCATTGTCCTTTCTGTCTTCTGTTTGACCAATGAGGAATGAATGGATATGTCTTCTCTCTGAGAGCTGTCACAGAAGGCCAGTGGTTAGGGCTGTGATTTCGGAACTCATCTGCCATTCGAAGATGTTTACTGGATTCCAACCTTGCTCATTAATTAGGGATGCTTGGAGTAAATGTGACTCACCAGCTATATGGTCTTGCCTGAAGAGCTGGGACTGCAGAATTTTTCAGTGGTCGATCTACAGTTAATACTAAGGGATGGCATGAAAATGATGTCCTGGAAACTGTGATCATCTAGGGGGAGGGAAGGTAGACTTGGATCACGTTATGGTGACTCATGCTCCCTCTGGAACAGGCATGAAATCTACATCCTGCACAGCTAAGACATTAAAGCTAGCACAGCATGAACAGATCACTTCTAAAACGATGTTAGAAGCAGTATGCTATCAATGTTGTGTGATTTGCACTATAGCTGGCTTCTGGTTTTTGGTTTCACATTGTCACGTTTCCTTACCAGCAGTGAACAGAGAAATTGAATCGGTCACCCGGTTTGCAAGAGAAAATGAGTGAAGTTCACAATCGCTCAAAGGATCTCAGATTTGATACCTTCTTGGCCAAAAAATCCTCTCGTTCTAGGTAGTTGCACAGGAGTTATAACATTACCTGGTTCTCTGCAGAAGTAGTGGCATAAGAGCTGATGTCTGAAGACAACACAGGAAATTGAAATCAGTGTAGTTATTGGTTATCTTTTCATGGAGAGCAAGAAGAAAGGAATAGTTAAAGATGTACTGTTTTCCTATATATTTAACTCTTAACTAAGTAATTGGAGCCTAGGATGGCATGTGCTTGCATGCATGTATTTACTGTGGATGGAAAAGCTGCCAATGTTTGCATCCCCTTGAAATCAACATTATGTCTCCCCTTGTCTTCAGGGGCAACAGAGGCGAAATCTGCAAATCCTATCTGCTAATTATAAAAGAAACAAAGAATTGCAGTATGCAGTAAAATCTGATATGGCTGTGATTCAGGAAAGCACTCAGTGCTCTCTGTCAGGGAAGTAAATCACATAGCAGCAAGGGACGTTCCCTGTTCCAGATGCCCCTCAGGAAAACCAAGCACAATTTTAACGGTGCAGGTTTATGTATGCCGTGCCTTCATGAAACTTTCCCATCTCTGAGCTGTTGCTTTTTAATCCCACAAAATGTGCTGCTTCTTTCTTTTAATATGTTGCAGTATGCATTTGTTTCCACAGCTGAGCACTGAACCCCTCCCAAGAAGGCAACAGCTGTTGTGAATGTCTAATCAGATTGCCCAGCTAATTAGCAGGTTAAAATGGACTTGGGTGTTTTATTCCCTCTCCTTGTGATTTCAGTGACTGATGCTGTTAATGAACTCTTAATGAGGAAGGATGTTATATAAATGTTGGGTAAACATTTTTCGTCTTTCATTTTCCAGGCAGAGCCCACAATTAATGTATACCATGCATAGAGTCATAGCTTCATTTAACTCCTCTCAACTTGCCCACTTTACACTGAAATGAATATTTCCTCCTCATTTTACGTGTCTTGTTGTGTTAGATGTACCATGCTGATCTAAAAAAGGCAAATTCTGTGGGTGTCCAGAGTTGTTGTCAGAGTCAGACACTGCACGCTTGCAAGACATGCTTCCACGCAACGCCTTTGGTTTGAAGAAATGTGTAAAATGATCTCACTTATCCTTTCAAAAGTGGTTTCTAACCCATTTCCTTGCAAATAAGCCATTGAAAATGCAATCGTCCCATTAAAGCTGACAATCTATTACTCATTTATTTTTCCCATAGGGTCTCATTCTATTCATGGTGTGGTCACAAGTAATCAGGGAATAACTGTGCCATCTGTAAGGAATTTTTAAATTTGGTTGGAAAACATTACTTTTTATAATCATTACTAGGGATCATTTCTCAACATTAACTTTGAAAGAATAGTGATTTTTTTCAAGAGTTTCCTCTTGAAAAAGAATGTAATTTTTAAATATAATAGTTATAAATATAATAACAATATAACCCATTGTTATAAATATAATGTTTTATTTACAAAGCAATAATCAGAGGTTGAAATCTTCTCAAAGCTTTTCTCTGATAATCTCTGCCAACCAGTACTAGTGAGTAGGAAAAAGAATTTCAGAGAAAAAATCTTGCATATTTTGAAAGCACAACCAAATATTTAACAATTTGAAATGTAAATGAACTTAATATCTTCAAGACTTTGCAGCTTCTAAGGAAATGTATATTTATGGTAAATTCTCATCTTTTAGAAAATGGATATGTGTCATCAGCTATCTTTCTTGTGGAAAATTCCTGCTGTATTGTGTGTAATGTCAGCAAGCCTCAGAATACAGAGGATCATTTAGCTCCCATTTACTGGAGGGAGGAAGACTCCTTAAAGCTTCTCTCTACATAAATAGCAGGGCCCGGCAAACCAGGAATCAGTCTCCCTATAAATAAAAAATAAAAAAAAAAGACATTTGCTTAAAAACAGTGTTTCTGTAAATACTTAATATTCATTTCTCTTTTAGCTTTCTGTTTTCTGAGACTTTAGGGCTTTCATTTTCCATGCTTTGATGTGCAACTCTGAGGATATGAGTAATTTTCAAAAGGGAAGTGGAGTTTCTTCATTGACCACATGAATGCAAGAGCTGGGCTTTTATGAAAGATAATCCAATATTATGAAACTAATGATAGTGTGGCTAAGAAGACAGCTTTAGAGCATGAAAAGTACTGGAAAGGACAGGTGAAGGGAAGCTAAATAATTCCAAGCACTGGTATCACATCCCAACATTTGTGTAGTGCACCCAGAGTTCAGCTTAATGGTTCCTCTTTCTTGCAGGCCCTAAGCAAATGTTTTCCTAAATGTGTCACTTCAGGCATGATCGGCTTGGCTCAGGTGTGTTGCTAGACACAGATTTAGCTTATTTACAAAAGGCAAGCCTATCTGTCAGTTTTTATCGACTTATTCTCCTCAAAACTTTTCTTTTTATAGTCTTTTAGGTAAAGATTTGGTACTTACATATCCTGAGCTCTACTGCTAAAGTTATATTTTCTTGAAGCATGCTCTTGGTATGACAGTGCCGATTATGTGTACTAACAAAGATACACATGCTTCTGACCAGTGTGCAGGGGCCAGAGTTCTGGGTCAGAGAGGGATAGAGCTTTTCCTTTCTTTTGGAAGCGATGTCCCCACTGTTGCCATTGCAAATGTTGGAATGGTTCCTCTGTGACACAGTAGGTAAGCCTTGCCAGTCTGTTAGCCAAGTTGTTTAGTGTGGACTTTGGTTAACCTACATTTAAATTTAACTTTCTCTTGGAAAACCTAGCTGTTTGTTTTCTGTTGTTGCTACGTTTGTGGTTAATATCTTGACATCTACATTATAATAATGGATAAATAAAGAATTGTATTAATATGGATTTTTGTTTGGCACCAGCAAGCTATATTACGACTCCGCCAACAGCCGAAGCAGCCAGATGTGTGTGTACGTGCGTGGTTTTTCAACCACATAGGCTTTTGCACAATAAATCCATTAGTGCTGATTGCTTCCCTTTCTCTAAAAGGCTCTGCTTTTTCACTTCATTTTGCTATCTCTAACTGTAATTCAGCAAATGGCCTTTAGTGAAAACCTGAGAGAAGGACATGAGTGAATTATATAATTTAATACATTAGTCACAAAATAGCAGATGGATTTGTTAAGGGTGAGTCACGGCTTTATTGCCTGCGTCTTCTAGATGTAAAATGGATCTTTGTGGCTTTTTTGCCTCTAACCTTATTTATTCTTTTCTGTTCTGAATGCTAAATACCTGCTCAGTGTTATGGCTAGGAAGACACACCATATGAAAGAGGCGCCAGCTTTCTCTCTAGGTTCAGTATGTATTTTTAATTGCATCTGCTCATTTTACTACCCGTGAAACCTCACTGTTGGTTGCTTTCTTTTCTTTTTACTATTTTTTTTTTTCCAGAGCAAGTCGTAAATATAGCTTCAACACCCATTATACTGAAAGCACACGGGGTCTTGCTTGGCACTTTCCACCAGGCCTCAGGGTGCCGGGCGCGCAGGCCTCTGGTGGTGCAAGGGCAGGAAACGGGGGTGACACCTCCTGCCGAGGGCAGGCCACTCACACAGGGCGAGAGCTCTCTTGAAGGGATAATTTCAGTTTCCAAATTATTAATTGTTGTATGGTGGTGTCTCGCTTTGGGCTTGGCATGGAGCCCGCAGCTGAAAAGTCAAGTCTTTCTCACACCAGTTCTGCACGACCTTGGTGTATGGCAGCTGGAGGAAGAAGCGATTTCCCCGTGCCCCACACTGTGTTTGTGCATTTACCCAAGTGTTTGGACATTTCTCAGCACCCGAAGTTGCATGTTGTGACTAGGCGGTTGCAACACCTGCCAGAGGCCTTCCTTCCTCTCCGCATCCCTCCCTCGGCCCTGGTACCCCTCCTGCCCCCAGGACCTTCCCCAGGCCCAGGGGCTTGGTGGCACAGGGGCAGAGGAGGAGGAAGGGAGGAAGAAGACTTTTGTGCTGAGCTCCTTCTCGGGGCAGAAGTTGTTGCAGTTTCTTCTCAAGATCCCAGCCTGTTTACAGTCTCTCCAATTAAACCCTAAAGCAAGAGACAAAGTACCTTCTTTATAGGGTAGGTCCAACAGATCCTTCCAGACCAGGTCTGTGAGTCAAGCTCTTACTCATTGCTGGGGACATGCCAAGGAGTCTGTTTTTAAGGCACTTACCTTCTGGGCAAGCAGTGCTATCAGAAATAATTGTAGTGATGCAGCTCCCTCTTCACAACAAGCCAGCATTTGTTATGTCCCTGAACATAGCTGGCAGTGCCCTTTGATTAGAGGGCCAGGGCAAAATTCAGATTGTCTAAAGCTGCAGGAGCAGCCATGCAGCATGCTTTGCTTTTCCCAGATCCATCCTGCTGTTTTCTGTCCCTCTGCGTGCCTCCTGGTAAGCATCCTTGCCTCCTACGCTTTGGCCTTTCAAAATTTTAACTTCTGAAATTACTCCTCAGCTAGTGGACCTTCTGTTGTCTTCACCAGAAAAGAGTGTTTTTCTCTCAGGAAAAGAGCCCATTCAGCTCCTGGCAGGCCATTTCATACCGACCTGCCCCATGTACTGTTTGCCCACAGTTCATTTTCTTCAGTAAAGGCTAGTGATTAACTACTTTGCTGCCTCTCCCTTGCCAGCAGCACATTGCAAGCTGGAGAAGCACAAACATAGTTCATAAAAACACCACGCAAAGCTCCTCATTCCTCACAGAGTTTATGTCAGGGTACAAAAGAGCTGCCCAAGGCCTCTTGTAGTTTTGCATAAAGAAGTAAGTTATGTATTTCTAGTTTGTGTGTGCAAATGGAAAAGTATTTTCATAGTCTGCAGCTGATCACCCGCATCCTTGAAGCGCAGAGCCTGGTTTACTGAGGGGAAGAATGTCACCTCATGCTCAAATGCGCTTCATGGTCTCTGTGAGGACTTTGTAAAGAGGGATCCTATTAATGGTTAACCAAGTCGGTAACAAGACTGGGAAAATTGTTAATGATATATTTCACTGAGAGCACAGTTGGAGCAACTTGTAAAGTGATGTGTGATGCCATATGCGCACACAGGCAGGAGTGGGCAGGGTGCCACAAGCAGCGTGCGAGGCCTCCTGACCCACCACACAAGTGACACAGGCAAGGCAGCATCGCTTGGAGTGACTCCTTCCAAAAATGGTATTATATAAGGACAAAATTCACTTTGGATGTGGCAGGTTTGATTTCTTCCTTGCCTGCCCAACTCTTGTGGTGGCAGTAACAGCATGTGCTAGAGAGCCCTGGACTCTGGGACACCTGGGTCTGCATGGGGCTGTGTTGACCAGACACTTCTGTTATGCAAACACTGAATCTATTGACAACAGGCCAAGAAAAGAACTGGTTTGCACTAGGATGTGGCCCTACGGTGTGGTAATTATCTCCATTTCAGCCTCACCTCTGAAGAAGATGGCTGCTTTGGTTATGGTCACTGCATAGGTGCTGGTGGCTGCATATTAATGCCCGCTTTGTCCCCTGCCTTTGCAGCAGTAAGGCGGTCAGCTTCTCAGAGCCAGCCACAGTGTGTGCTGTGCTTGTGCTGGCCCTGTCAGTCTGTGCGTGGTAGCAGTGTTTGTGCTAATACAGGTCCCATCTTGGCAGGCTTGAGGTCTGAGAGACCGCTGAACCCCTGTGTATGCCCTCTTCTGCAGGAGGGGAAGGGCAGCCGCTGGCTCCTGTCTCGGTGCTAGTCTGCGGGCTGCTGGTGGACTGGTCCCCGGGGGCCTTCACATCTCCAGGCCGGGCAGCAGCTCACCCCAGTGCTTTGGGCTCCCAGGAGCCAGAGACGCAAGCAGGTGAGCAATGGTCATCTCCTACAGTGTCTTCTCCCTTTCCTGGAACAATTTGCTTGTTCTCCTCATACAGAAATCATGGAGTATGGCAGGCTAAAGGAAAGTAGTTCACAATTCCATTTTTTAAATACTTTCAGAGCCTTTTTTTTTCTTTTCTTTTTAATTCTGAAGGAGGATCACTTGACTTCCCAAGTACGTTTTTAAAACAACATGACTTCTGTGACCATCCTCCATCTACTGGATTTATATAAATAGCTTCAATAAAAAAATCATGAAAGGATTAGTAATAACATGCAAATCATCATCTTTAAGGGTATCCGTCTCTTCTTCTCTCTCATATTATGAACTGCAGATTTGCTGGATAGCTTCCCTTTGCATTAAGAAGACTCGGTCTTGTTGCTTGGCTTTCTGCCACTTTTCATTGCTTAACTCCTTTAGATAATTAGCAGCTCTTCTGTTTATTAAGTTTGTATCAGTTTAATAAGGCACCTCCACTGGGCGCTGTTAAATCTATCTCCCTTGAGCTGTGCTACTGCTTGGTGACTGGCTTCTCCCATCTATGCAATTGCATTTAGGGGATGTGAAATCTCAAGCAACTCATCCTGAAGCGTAGCACATGGCCAGTGCTACAACTTTGTCACAGTGCAGGGGAAAGGAGTGTCCTAACCAGAGGCTGACCTGCCAGCCCACTTCTTCCACAGGTGAGCCCAGACCTGATGGTGACTCCTGTGCAGGTGGATGACCATCCCACAGAACATGCTGGAGGCTTTGCATGGCCCCAGGGACCTGCTGGCACCACAGCAAGTTCTGCTTAGAGAGCCCAAGCCTGAGAGAGGTGTACAGACATAAGCACTTTGAGAACAACTGACATAAAAGTGCCAACCTTTTGGTAAGCTACTTGTGTGTGAAGACTATCAAAGTGACTAAAGAACATGATAGGAGTCCTGTGATGGCAGGACAGCACAGCATGGCGAATTATTTTTGCCTCGTATTATGCTCTGTTTGGTCTGTTAGTCTGATTATACTGAGTCTGTCATGCACACAGCTGCTATGGAAGTGCGTATGTAAATATTCACTTAAATAAACACATCAGCTTTGATAAACGCACCTCTGCTCAATGAACCTGGCCAGCTAGCATAAATCAGTACAGATATTAAAAACAGGGACAATAAGTGGAACTTTTTCCTCTGTGTGTGTAGCAGATGCCACTATATTTATGACCTTTGCCCTGTTAGTAATCTCTATAGCATACACTAGCCATATAGGCTAACCCCTATAGGGGTTAGCCTATATACATATAGGGCTGCACCATGGAGATGGAGAAAAAGAGGTTTTCATTAGGAGATTTATTCTTGAAAATGAGAATTTAATCCTCAAACAAAACAGAGAAGGCCTTGGAATTAATCAGCAATGTTTCAGAGGCTGGAGTGCCAAGGCCTCTATTTATCTGCCACAGAAAAGCCACTGGCTGCATGGCCAGAGCTCACCATTACAAAGTGATGGAGCAGCACTGAAATCTCTCAGCTTCCGTGGAAATTACCTGAAACGGAAAGTGCCAAATACTTTCTGAGAGTTACTTGACTCTCTGCAAGCTGAAACTCTAACACGTTGTCATTTATTTATCTTTCATTTGCATGCCAGCCACACTGCTGAATGGAACCTGGTGCTTCTTTATACTAAGGCCTCTCTGAACCACTTCAGTGTTAATATCTGGTGACGACACCTCAGTCTGAAAGAGGATGCACCTGTGTAGCGTCTGTGCAGCTCGAGTTATTCTGAATCCCTCTGAAAGGCTGGGGCCAAAACCAGCACATACTGCTCCTTTGCTGTGGGCTGTCAGGTAAATGTACTGGCAAAAGTGACCAACAAGAACTTATAAATAAAATCTGCTAAAGGGGGAAAGAGGCAAAGAGAGCAAGCAGACCTTATTACCTACATAATGTAAATGATCCCTGACATTCTTAGGTTCCCTTTAGAAAACTGAATCCTTCCACAAGAATGGATGTAAGGCTTACGATATCTGATACCACAAACAGGAAAGTTTGGAAACTGACTCTCAGGATCTGCGCTCACTGGAGCCTGGCTAACGCTTTGTGTCTTTGCTATGTTTACTTGATCTACAGTTCAAATTACAGCGCAGCAACTGACCACATAACATGATAAAAGAGAAGTTTGTCCCTACCTGACATGGCCTTTGTATCTGATGTGCCTCATATCTCTCCGGGTAAATTGGCTCAGCTTGACTTGAATAAAAAACAAAATAAATAATTTTCAAATCTTCTACCCATTCAAGATCTGTCTTCACTTACACTGGGTCTACTTCCGTTTTCCTTTCATTTTCTATGCACATTTGCAAAAAGGGTTTCTTTTTACTCACATTTCAGGGAGGTTTTTTTCATACACAAGTCTTAGATAAGCTCACTAGCAGGCAAGTGCGTAGCACAGAAAAATGCATATGATTTAACCGATGAGTCACATGCAACAAATAATGAATTATGGATGGTAGAACTCAAAAGAGAAGTCACAAGGCTTATGCAGCATTTAAATCCTGTTTACAACTCCAAATGAGGGCACTTTGATTCAGGTCCTTATATATTTGCTTACAGGCCGGATTCCCAGGAGCCAGACAGGGATGTCACCAGTTTCCCTCTGGCAGTTCCTGCTCTCTGTATCTCATTCTTCAGCCTATTAAAAAAAAAAAAAAAAAAAAAAAAAAAAAAAAAAAAAAAAAGGAAACACAAGAGACACAGAATCAATAAATGTCCTTTAGCTGAAGTGTGAAGAGCTGCCACTGGCCATCCAATGGCCATCCAACACGCTGCATGTCACCAGAGCTGCCAGGTTTTGCTGCAGCTGCTGAAAGACAGTGCAGAGGACAAGGTGGGTGCAGGTGGGTGCTGGTGAGAGGAGAACTGAGTGCCTCCGCCAGGCCTTGCCATCTGTGGGGCCAAATGAGGCACACTGGAGGCGCTACTTTATGCTGTGTGTGTCTTGTGGTTAAGCATGCAGCTTTACTTTCCAAAAGCTTCCGTTTGGTGTTTCTCATAATCGTAACAAGTGTTAAAATCACACGTCTTAAATTCGTTTGTGGGCACGAGCAGACAAAACATGCATCACACTTTGATTAGTTGCAGAAGGGTCAGGCCCAGAAAAAAATCACCGCAGAATGAACTGTATCTCTGCTTTGTCGGCTGACCTATATCTTTATATGTATATAACAATTGGTCGAAATATGTTGTTGCTTGCACCTTCTGGCACAGTAATTTGTGTGATACTGATCTAATACAATCTTGCTCTTCAGGGTCATGCTGATTGACATCTGCTCTGCACCTAGCAGCCTCTGTCTCTCTGGCACCCGCAGCAGAGCTGGCTGCTGCAGGGACTGCATTTAAGCTGGAGCAGCTGGAGGGAAGCCAGCTGACGTCCTTGCATGGGATCTGCATCCCTGGTCACCTCCTCTGCAGATTGACCAGCAAGACAAACTCTTTACTATCCATTCAACCCTGTCCCTTCACTTCCAGCCAGCTTCACTTGTCTCTTCTTCCATTTGTTCTTCTCCTGTGGTTTGCCATTGCGGTTTGCCTTTGTTTCCCACAGCTCTTCCTTTCCTGCCCCAAGAAAACTGTAATGTTTTCTTGCCTCCTCACTCCCCCTTCTTTTTACCAGTGGATATATGTGCAGTGCAAGGCCCTTGGAGCAAAGGCTGTTAGGAGTTTCTGCACTGCCACCACACAAAGGTCCCTTTCCAATCTGAACCCTTTTTGTGTTGCTTAAACATCCCTATGTGTGGACGGCAGTGTCCCCCCTCCCACATGGAGGTAATAAATTTGTGATTTTGACTGTTGGAGACACTGTCTGAAGGCCCAGCTGAAATCAGAGCTCACAGGTGTATATATAAGAGCTGTTGGGTTATGAGCACCTTCTTCACACAGCAGCCATTTCTGTGACTACTCCCCTGAGTCTTCCCCCTCCTTTTCCCACACTGCAGCTCTCCCGCAGCTCCACGCTTCTCCATCCTATGCCTCGCTAGCCAGTGGAGCAAGGATCTCCTGGATCTCTTGCCCAAGCTGGGTGATGGCCGCAGGCACCATCTCCTCATGCTCCTGGGTCTGGTGATGCAGCAGTGGCATGGGAGGAGTAGGACAAGCCACCCTGTTTCTCACCAGCAAGCAGAGCTGTCTCAGACTGGTGGCCTCTTTCTGCTCGGGTTTATGAAGCTGTTGCCTTCCCAGCCCAGGGGCGAGGGAGTTGCCTGCCTCTTCCAGCAGCCCCGGCTGGCCCAGCCTGTTGGAGCACTGCTTTTGGGGCAACATCTCCAGGCTTCTGGGGCAAGACTCAGGCTCAGGTGAGACTCCCCAGGCTTGCCTTGGGAGCCTAATGTCATCCAGCACTGAAGCAATTTGGAGACTCTCCCAGGAATGAGCCAGTGCTGAGCAGTACAGTGAGGAAAAAAGAGGGTTCCTAATTTTCCTGGTTACGATATTCTTGCTAACGTGCTGGAGTTTGGGGGCCTTATGGCAAAGAAAAACGCTGGGAATGTCTCCATGAGTGATTGTCCCAAAGGGCTGATGCTCACATAGAAAAGGCAGAAGGACCCCTCCTTCCCTGAGACCATTCCCAGAGCATCCTTCAGTCCTTCTCAGGAGCAGTGCACAGACTTGTCGTCCCTCCCCTGTAGGCAGCTGCCTGGCTCTCAGCCACTTCCCCTCCCTCCATGCCAGGAGATGAGTTTTTTTGAGGGGCCACTGGAACCTCTGCTCCTAACCAGCCAACAACTGGGGCAGCAACCTTTTCCCCTTGTTGCCGTGAGGGAAGCAGTGTGGGCCCTAAGCCAGCCCTACACCTCTGCCATAGGGTTGATTGTTATGGTTCCCACCCTCCTGGGGCAGCCTCTCCTCCCTGAGCTGCCCATGCAGCCTGCTGCAGGCCCTGCCTCGGGTGGCAGGCTGGACGGCCATTGGGGTGTGGGCTACCACAAACACCAATGCAGAGTCAGACCTTGTGCTTCTCAGAAAGGCAGGCGCTGCCGTATGCGAGCCGTGCTTTACTAGTAGCACTTGCTTTTTTATTCACTTCACTGTCACTCAGCCTCTGACCTTCTTGGGTAGTTTAGGGAAATGAATGCTTCTGGTCAGTGCCGACCCCTTCTTATTTGGAGACAAATGTCATGCTGGAAAATGCATGGGTAATTAGCTGACAGAAAGGGAACAAAGGCAAAGCATTTCTCTGTTACACAGGATGAGTTCTTGTTGCAAATGGTGCGATTATAATGAGCTTGAGCCCAATTCATTACCTCTGTTTATAAAAATCGCACACCTTCAGAGATAATGATCTTTAAATTTTAATTCCGTTTCTAAGTGACTTGGTTTGACCTGTTTTGCCAGAAATAGTAATCCTGCTCATGAATACCATCTGCCCATTCAAACCATTCATGTACCAAATAATATATTTGAGGCTGGAGCTTACAGCTTTAGCTGTCACATGATATACAGTCCCATGCCTCTTAATCAGAGCATCAAGTGATTTATTCAATGTGCTTTTTTATTTCCTGCCGCAGCCTGCCTTCTCCGAAGTTTCCAACAGCTTGAGGCAGCCAGCACTCGCTCTCAGGGCTGGCTGCTTTCTGACGAGCAGGGCTGTTACAGACTGAAGCCCTTTCTGCTTCACCTTCCCATGTTAATTTCTGTAATGTATTTGGGAATCATCTTTTTTTGTATTTACATGACCATGACCTCAAAATGGCATCTGATAGGTGAGCCATGTGCCAATCAGTATGCCACTGGATGCTTATCCCAAGCAAGTTAAGTTATTTACTTATATATATTATTTACTTATAACTAAATGATGTTTGTTTATATGTATATTGTTCACTCATTTAGTCAAATTTTCTGCTGGAAATGTAACTAGACCTAGATACCCCAAATGTGATCCAATCATGAGATTTGAAATCTGATTTTTTTTTTATATATCACAGATGCTTCTGAGCTTTTGCAGGTCTGTTGAAAGAACAATTCAAAGACCTAGTCAAGAAACAATTGAACCAACAATAGAGGAATATTACAGACAGTATTTAAAAAAAAAAATAAATTGTGATTGAAATGTTTGTTTAATATAGGAGGGTGTGCAGTGATCTATTCCCTAAATTTCATATTGGTGGCGGTTAAGCCTTATTCACAAGATTCACCTTTTACATGCAACTGCTGCTTGATGCCAGCAGTTGCATGTAATGTATGTTTCAATATAGGTCTGTGAGCCAAACCTTGGAGGGCAATGGCTCTCAGGAAAATTGTAGCAAGGGCATAAAGGGAAGTTAGATCACTAACCTATATTCAGCCTTCTTCTAGGCATGAAGGATGGATAATGTGTAGGGAAGAGGACACCATGATGCATTTCCATGGAGACATGTCCCCCTACACATGGGAGGTCTTGGTTTGACTGATCAGATTAACAACAGGCAATGATAATTTACTGTGTTGTCTCCAAAGAGCTTTCTGGATAGATCCTGTGTACAAACAACATTTCCCCAGCGTTGATCACAACCTGGGCTGTCTTCATCATCCCTGACACTGATTTCTGTGGTAGAAGCACACAGATGGTTCCACAGACCTGGAACATCTGGTCCACAGTGGAAGAATTACACGCTTGCCCTTTCCCTCCAATCACTAATATGCACATTTCTGCCTTTCATTTCTGCATTAGAGGCCTTTCTTGTCAGACCAAAGTGGTTTGTTTGTGAAAAATTTGCTTGTAAAATCAAGGGCCTTGCCACATTAAAGATTTGTGTTTGTGGGCAGAGATCTTGAAACCATTTTCTGTATCTTAGAAGTTCTTACAGTCCTGTAGGCTAAGGAAGAATGTCATCCTGTCTTTCCTAAGGTGAACACAGACTAAAGCTACAAAGGAAAACTTTGCACTGATCTCCTGAATTACAGCCTGTGACAACAATCATGACCATCCTTCCTCCTATTTTAGTAATAAAAGTAGAAAAAATAAAAAGGAAAAAAAATGAAAGAAATGAAGCAAAAATGTACCTCTTTCACTGTAAATTAATTAAATATTAAGTTTAAAAATGCAGGTTGTTTCTTGTGTTTGTTGTAGATCAGGGTGAAGATAAGGAATGGAATTCTCTTAGCATCTCCTTTCAGAATGGGTCTCTCCCTGAAGGTGCACACTTTGATTCTGGCCATTTTATAGAAATGACAGCCTCCATATGTGACTGAGTTGCACTCTTTCTCTTACAGTCCTATGAGCAGAACTAAAAACTGTCACACTATACACAGGGTCATGGAAGTCTGTTGTGAGAGCAGTAGAGCATACAGCAGAGGATACCTGTCCCAGCCTTTGCTGACTCTTCAGCGATATTCTGCATTTATGTGTTTTAGGCAGAGTATTGCATTGGCACTGAAGAAGCAGAGCCCTCCGGGATGAGTCATTTGTGTATCCTGTGATTGTGGTTTTGTATATCAGCCTGCCAAGATAAAGATTAGCATTCTTGAAAGAAGGACTGAAAATTGTTGTATGTTGCAGCTGAATCAGCATCGGCTGTCTACATTGGTATTATCTTCTATTTTTTTGTAATCTTCCTCATCCATATCTTGGAGATTTTGTCTTAACACAAACAGACATCTAGCTTTCTCAAAGGGCCTAGTATTAACATCACTGGCCAGGACAATATTGGTGGTACAGAGGTGGCACTTTTTGTGACGTCTGAAGCATGTGTTCAGCATGCGGATGTGTTAAAGCAGCTGTTATGCAAAGTGCATGCCACAGGAGAGAGCCTCTGGTCTCCAATGCTACCTTGTGAAAATCTGTATTCAGGAACTCACCTGTCAGGTCAGCACTACTGGGAGCAAAACTGACCTCACTTGTGTACAGCAAGCACTCAAGCATCCTTCTTCTGTGTCCACAGTGTTCACATCCATTCTGTTTATAGCTGTAGTGACTTGGACACCAGCTGCAGTGACTTGGACACCAGCTGCAGTGACTTGAAGCAGCAGCCTCTTGTTTTCTCATGGGAGCTCTGTTGTACAGGGTGAGGTGACGGAGTACTGTTATATCTGCTGGGCTACTCCACTCAGTCCCCCAGTGCCAGCAACAGTTTTAAGTCATTTTCTCTGCCAAAGGATGAAGGTGAATGATCAGCTTTCATTCTCTTTCATTCTGGTCACAAAGAGTTGAGAGACAGCTGAGGTGGTTACAGGACACCCCAGAACTGTGGAGGGAGAGCCAGAGACTTGAAGATGGCTCCCCAAATTCATATTGTTGTCAGATACCTTTGAATGGCAGTCTGGTGGGATGGATCCATGCTGTGCTTGAAACAGGTCTTTGTGACCTCTTTTAGATTCAGACTCATTATAAACTGTTGTTCCCTAGTCCCAAAATGAAGAATAGCAACTGCAGAAGTGCTGGATGAGGAGATGAGTGTAACTGTGCCCCTACAAGGAGCTTGGCAGTGCCACACCACAGCTCCACCATTTGACTAGAAGCACAGCAGTGAGGCCACCCTGAAACATGTGCCAGGCACTTCTGCGACGTGTTGACACAGAGGTGAATGGAACACCAGAGCAGATAGACGAACAATTCAAGAAACCTCTACAGGAACTTAAACTATCAGCTTAATCACCCCCAGCAAACCCTAGAGAACCAGAACTGACACCGATCCATGGTAATGCAGACGTTACAGGGCTGTTGTGGAAAAGGCTACGACATGAATACCGCATGACCGGACAAATTACATACCATAATGGTCTGTGTGCTCTCTTTTCACTGAACTACACTGGCGTTATTGTTGCTGTCTTAGCTGAGAGTCTTCCTGAACATACACAACAAATTTTGAGATGAAGTACTTTTGTCCACTTGTGTAATCATGCATAATTTTACTTGTGTTTTCAGCTAACTCTTACTAGGATGACTGTTTTTTGTGCTGAAGAAAATGGCCGAATTAATTTATATTTACTATTAATTGGCATCTGATATCAAGTTTTCCTCAGAAGAGGAGCTGGAACGCATGAGCTAAGTAAAAGTTATTTAGAGCTATAATCATAGTAGCACCAAAAGTATAATGCCACAGTCAAGAAATCATTACAGAGACGATCCAGCAGCTTGCCAGGTAGTGGTGACTGTATAATGTGATATTTGCAATGACTGCATGTAAAGGAAAATACTAATGGACTCCTCTGATGAAAGATCAAGTTTATATTTCAGTCAAAGCATAGACTTACATGCAGTGTAAACCAAAATCATTTGTAAGTGTAATGAATATACTTGTAGGAAACCCAAGCATTTTCAGTAATAAAGATAGCCGGTAAAATACCTAGTGCAATAACAACTGGTGAGCTATGTGATATTTTATATCTTCTTAATGTTTTGGAAGATAGTCATAGCTTCATTCAAATTTAGCAATACAGACTTCTTCCTTCCCCCCCCCACCATTTGTTGCCAGCATAAAATAGTTTAAAAGCAACTCCTAAATACCATGGGCTATGAGGTATGCACAACCCTAAGCTGAGATAACAAGAACATCCTGCAACTAAAAAAGGAAAGAACAATCTTCTGTGCATCAGGAATAACAAAAGGCGTGGGAGTCATGATCATTATATTCAGCCATGCAGCCACTCACTAAGTGCTAATCAATAGAGACAGATTTAGAAACCGATGTAAGTCATTTCCAGTAACAGAAGTAAGCAGAGGGCTCAGAAATGGCATAGCAACCAGACTGTTCTGCCTGAAGGAAGCCATTTCCATCAATCTGACTCCATCGCCATCAGCTGTGACACACACAGGCCATGTACATGGTGTCACTTCAGTGCTGAGTGTGTGCAGCATGTAGGCTTTTCTGTTCCCAAATTGCATGTACTGGCAATCTGGTCTGAGCACAAGTGTCTTGTTTAAAACTGTGATCATGGTAGGACTTATGTCTTATCTGAACATGAGCCAGGAAGTGACAAACTGATTTTGTACAAACTAATTTTGTACAGCATGCACTAAGACCTGGAAGCCTGATGCTCTTGTATTCTGCCAGAAGAGCATTTCCAGACCTTAAGGTACTGAGGACTGCTGAACCTTCACCAGGTGATTGTGTCAGTCTCCCAGGCTGTTGGGCACACACAGAACGAGCAGGAGCTGAACACCACCCTGCCTTTGGCCTTCTGCACCCCTGCTCCTGTATCATCTCCTTTTGTGCATGACTTTCTCATGCCTTTTTATTGGTACCAAACTTCCTCCTGCTTAAATTTGTCAAGGTCACTTTGCAGTTATAGCCCTTAGGCTGTAACAAAAGGGAACGAGAGGTTTTTAAAGGGCTGGCCACTGTGACCGTAGGGATTCTGGTAGGGCACACAGCTTAGGGGTTATGAAAGCTGGAGAAAAGTGGCACATGTAAACAGATTATCAACTTTATGTGAATCATAAAAATCATTTAAATGCTCAATAAGACTATAGCTTCGAATCCATATGCCACACATTCCTGTAATAGGGAGTGTTTGTGTGCATAGCGTGTGCTGTGATGGAGCACTGTCTGTGGCTAGAGCCTCCAGATGTTTAAAGCAGTACAAGCAATTGTCACTCAGCTCAAGTGTGTGCAACTTCACCGCACTGTTGCCATTCACCAGAAAAAAAAAAAAAAAAAAAAAAAAAAAAAAGGATCCTGAGGATGTTGTCATAGCATGGACTCTCGGACTCTCTGATGGTTATCACTAGACAGTTTCTGAACATGCCTGCATGCTTTCAGGGCCTCTTTTGGGGGAGATGGAGGCATGTACGCAAGCAGTTGGTGTGTAGTGTAAGTTTGCCCATAACACGTACACACGTGTGGGTTCAAATTGAGCCTAGAAGAAGCAAGGATGGGTTGCATCTAGCCTAACTTCAGTCAGTTTAGGACAGCTCCCTAGGCTCTTTCTATAGTCAGTGGAGAGAGAGGGAGAGGAGCATTTTCAGGGGCCAGTTCATCCCACTTATGCTGCAAACCTCTTTTAGGACAGAGTAACTTGTCTTTTGGTTCCTATCTGTCCCCACTGGCCATATAGGAATGGTTTTTTAGATTGTGCATCTAATTTATGGGGGAATGAACTTAGATCAGACAAATCTCATGCCTAGGGATTACTGCAGATTTCCAATTTCTAAGAAAAACTCTAAAGAGCCATCATTCTTTTCATAAATCCTTAGGCATTATGACAGATTTGTCAGTCATTTTATGACAGGAAGATGCTACAGCACTAATGAAGGGATTATTTTAGGTTTCTGTGTCAGACTCCGAATTCTGCTATAGTATTTCATTGCCTCCTGTGCCAGGTTTTGTCTCCCTGAAACTGAGAAGAAGCTTTCTGTTGGTATAAGTACAAGAAGTACATTTATGCCTGGAGACTTTCCAAGAACTTTCCAAAATTGAGAAGTCAAATTAAATAGTGATTACATGTTTCCATCAACATTGCACTGACGGTGAGCTGTATCCTCTTCCTTTATACAAACTGCTACAGGCACAGAGAGTGTGTGAGTTCCCCCTCAGACAACCATATATTTGGAGTGACCCCTCTAAAACTAAGGTGGTGTGGACCTGCTGACTGTAGATGCAGAATCCAGCACCATACAACTGCACATAGCCTGCATGGAGGTTATTCAGAGAATACACGGTAAGGTTTGCTTTCATGGTTAGGCTTGTGAGGCTGAAATCAAAAAGGATGGTGCTGCCCTTCATCTTGCAGGTGCATGCCCCCCTCCCTTGTGCTGGCACAATATTTGTGACTACGCCATCAAACAGGTCAGCAAGCTGATCTGGTTGAAAACTTGCCCTGGAAAAGCAGCAGATCGTTTTTCAGCTGGGTCAGTGGGCTGATCCAGCCAGATGCAAGACCAGATGAGAACCAGCACTGCCTTCCTAGCACTCAGTCTCAGCACCCTGAGATGTAGGTGTGACTGCAGGACGTAGAACCTACCCAGAAAATATTAGAGGCAAATCCCAAGACCATATTGCACTGACAGGAGAAATCGTAAGAGGTAATTCAGCGTATCGAGACCAATGGGTAAATTGACCTGGTAATATGTGGCAGCGGAGCTCAAGGAAGCAGTCTAAAAGGCTGACTCTGTGAGACAAATAAACATTGCATGGACACCTCTTAGCTGAGGGCTCGGAAAATCACACAGGAAGCGAGGAACTGCTGCCAACCTCTGTGCTCCAGCGGTGCTTTTAGCACCTGGCAGCTGCCATCGTGGTCACAGAGCAAAGCCAGAGCAATGTCTGCAAGAGGTCATGGCTTTGGGTCTCTTCCCCTTTAGCTGAAAATAGCAAGCCAGTGTTAGCCACAAAAGAGTTGGTTGGTGCCTGTGCAACTGTATGCACTCATCTGGTATTTTAGAACAAACATAATTTCTTTATTATGACTAGCAGAAGGGGGTCCTGGCCTTCCTATTCTTGCAGATGTTATGGAAATGAAAATTCAAAAAAAGGTATCTGAAATTACAGGCTCAGAGATGCAGCTGCAGATTTTGAGTTGCGTGGTTTGATGACCCTTTTATTTTCTTTAATGCTGTGATTAGAGAAATAGCATCAACTGGAAACAAGAAACTTTTATTTGAAAATCAGTTCAGATTTGCTCATTGAAAGCTTTTTGGCAAAACTGGACAGAGTTTTGAGTTCTTCAGACAGTCTTCTCAGTTCATGAATTTTGCCTTAAGGCTGAAGCGTTCCCTTTTGATATGCCTGTATGCAATACTCAAGCGAACACAATAGAATGGCATATTGGAAAGCTTTTAGCCTCTTGCACCACTTAGCACAATCTTTGTAGCTGTCTGCATTTTTTATTCATTGCCCCGCACCACTGATAGTAAAAGCCTGGATGTGTTTCTTTTAATCTTTCTTTGCTTTATTTATTATTATTATTGTTATTATTTTTATTATTATTTTGACCCAAACAAAAGCAAAACAAAGCAATCTCCAAACTCCGAACGTCTGCAGAAAAGGCTGCTTATGTGAAGCTGAAATGGAGCCAGAGCACAGCAGCAAGGAAGCTGTGATTTCATCCCGCAGAAACTCCAAGGCTTCACTGCAGCAGCTTGTGCAGATGCAGCATCACTCCTACTGGGTCTGTATCCAAGGCTAGCAGAGGAGTCCCCAGAAGGAGGATACCCGTGTAACACTGTGCCACTGCCCCCTTGCTTTGTAGCTCCAGCTCTCTGAGGAAACCAGGTATGCCCTGCAGGTTTTTAAATAGCTTTTATTCCCTGGAGTAATGCCTAATTTCCAAGGGAAGGGTGAGCTGCATAGAGAAGGGGACGATCGATGACAGAGAGAGGTGTCCAAGGAGGGCCATTCCCTCCTGTCTTGTGCCAGGGTGTGCTGTGGGACGAGGTGCGGGAAAACCAGCCTGAGGGGAGGTGGGAGGGCACTGCTATGGGTGCTTTCTGGAGAGTTTTGCAGCCCAGTGGTGCAGATCCTGAGAGGCCCCACATCTGGCACGAGGACCAAAGAGCCCGGGGTGAGTGAGTAGTAGCTGCTGCGCGTATTGTGGTGCTTGTCTGGGACAGGTCAGAAGCGGGGAGTGATGTCTGTACCTGGGGGTTGTGTGCCAGCTCCTGTGTTAGGTCAGCAATGAGGGGAGTGCTGGTGGGGAGGGTCTGGGGAGGTGTGTGGGGGGGGCTGGGGAAACACTGAAGATCGTAGCAAACCCTTTTACACCAGCATGACTCCAGGGTGACTCTGCTGAAAGCAGTAAACGCTGACAAAACAGTGAACGGGATTTGGCCTTATCATCAGAAAATGAGAAGATTTGGCAGAGGGCCTGGAGGGGTGCTGGGAGCTAGTCTCTGGTTCCATAAATGCGTATGTTTCCAAAAAAAAGTCAGTGCCGGTTGCTGGATATGTGTCTGAAGCCTTCCAAGCGTGAATCACCTTTCATGTGGAACAAAGAAACTGTTGCACTTCAGACAGCCACCCTGCTGAATTATTTAATGCAACTAAATACCTGCAGAGCTCCGCCGCGTTACATAAACCTGCAAAACTGGCTCAATTCCTTGCCTCGAATCAATGTCATGCTCTCTTTCTGTAAGCTACTTCATGGCATCAAACGAGTGACTTGGAGCAATTCTGGAGATGTTTGGAGAAGGAACAGAAAACACAGGCAAGTGTGAAGGGGAATGGGCACGTTCCTGTCAGGACAGCCCAGGCTGCTGCAGAGGCTGAGAGCATCTGAAATTTAGCTTTGTGGCCTGCAGTGTCTCCAGGGCTAGCGTCTGTCCGAGAATGCTAATCTGGAGAAAGTGCCTCCTACAGAAAGGCAGGAAGGCACAAAGGCTGAGCGTTGTCACAGGGGCTGCTTCATGAGCCATGTTTGTTCCAGGACAGACAAAGCAGGCCCTGTGTGCTGTCCAGGCTGGCTCTAGTGCACCCTGTTGTTTTCCCTGCATCATCATTCCTCTTGCCAAATTCATCTCCTGTGCCAGAGCTGAAGGTGGTGTTAAGTACCAAGAGGGAACTGTCTGTGTAAACATTGAGCACCTACCTTTGCTGATTTTCCTCAGATTTCACCTCAGCTTTGCTGGCTCAGCTCAGGAGCTCATCCTTTGCCTGTTTATTTACTGTAGAATGGGGACTGGGCTGTAGACATTGTTACCGACACATGACAATGTGTAACTGTATGAGGTGATTGATGATCTGGTGTGGTTCATACATTTGGGAGCCATGAGAAAGTGTAAATTAAAGTGCTGTATATATGTATTCATCCTCTCATATTATTTGCATTTCTCATTTGGCTTCTCTCAGTCCTTGTAGTGTGAATTACTCGAACTTCAATCATTCCTGTAGAAATTGATTTCAATCAAATTTTCTTATATCATTCAAACTCACTACACCAAAGGCATTTTACTTCTAATTCAGTGATTAGCAATTTACCTCAAGTGTTTTAAAGTAAACTTTAAACTGGAGGAATTCCTTCCAAGTAGCAAAGCCAAGGCTGGTCAAGCTAGACTTGCCGATTCATAGAGACTACACATAGCACAAATGCAGGGATCATGCAGTGTGCTACAGGCAGGCTCTCCACTACCTGCTCATCTCTTCTGCAAACTGCAACAAGAACCACCAGTAAAGACATCCTGATGTCAGCTTTGTGCTGGCCAGGAATTACTGCAGTGACGAGTCAGGCACCACTGGGAATGCAGCCCTGCTTGCAGCAGGCAAGCCTGAGCAACAAGAGAAGGTTTCCCAGAGCTTCTGTGCTTTCAGATCTTTTTGGATCTGTAACCTAATTTATTTTTGCCTTTGTGCTCTACCCATTAAATAATGTTTTCGTTTTCTCCTCTCTGGTCTTTCTATTCCACTAGGGTCAGCTAGTCAAAAATGAATTACCCAGACATGAAACATGACCAGCCTGGCTTTGTGTATCCTTGAATTTGCTCTACAGCTACCTCCTCCAACATTCATCTGGAAGTGCATCAACTCACAGACTGCTTCTCATGATAAACACACTGTATGTTACCCACATTTAAACTAGCATGTTGTCCTAATGAATCTCTCAGACAATTCACTGATTCCCCAAGTGCAAAACTACTTTACCATTTTTCTCACTCTTTCAGATTTTTTACAGTAGCATAGGAAAAAGTGGAGTATGGTGCTTCCTTGGGAAAACAGGCCAATATTCATCCTCTGCAAATCTGAGCTAAGATATCCTTTCCAAAAACCTCTCTGATTTAAGATGGTGGTTTCAAGCCATCTCACATATTGTATGTATCACTCCTCAGTTTTTATTAGTGACTTTTTTTTTATACCATTAAAACACAGATAGATTTTCCTAGACAGGTAAATAGGCATTAGAAAAGAAAGAGTGAATATGATTGTAGAAATGGCCCGCAAAATCCACGCCTTACATTGCCTTTGTAATGTTTTCAGCTGAAACTTTGATGACAAGAGTAGACGGTGGCTTACGAAATGTAGTGGGTACCTAGGAAGTTCTGGAATAACACATTGGCCCATTGACCCCTAAAATTTTTGAACCACTGATTTAAATCCACTGCCTGTGAACATTAACACCACATACTGAAGAATATGGGTACTGATGCTACCTGTGCAGGTATCAGCAGTGTGGGCTTGTTCTGTTGTTCAAGAGAATAAGAGGAAAATGCCATTTATCGTCTTGTATCTTGCTTGGTTTCCATGTTAGTACCACCTGCATGTTTGCAGAGGAGGGAGAATTATAGCAGAATGCTACAATTTAGGAAGAATTCTGCTGAAAAACCTTACAGATTCAAGAGAGATTCAGATGATGCTTGTAAAATAAAGGGAGTCAGCAGTGAATTACTGTTGATACAAAGAACTAGACTTGATTTAAAGTTATTGAAGCATGAACTGGGGTCATGTTACTCACTTTAATAGAGCTGCTGCAAATTTATATTGACGCACATGAATTCAGAATCAATTCCCTCATGCATAGTATTTTATGGTAAAACTCAGATTTCAAACTGAACAGCAGGCATGCTGCCATATCAGCAGGAGCTTTAATTATCGTAATTAAAGAAAATCCACATATCTGAAAGATAGGTTGCACTTTCAAGCATTCTAGAGAGAACATTAATGTTCTGATAAAATCTTTAATTTCATTTACTTACCTTTCTCAACATATTTATTTATTTTTTTTATTATTCCATATAGTTTATAATCTTTTTATAGCGTGTACATGAGAGCCGTTTCAGGGCATTTCAATATAGGCTACGATCATCTTCTCTTCCAAAGACTGCAACAGATGCCTTGCAAAAATCACTCATGTATTCAAGTGTGGTGACCAGTTCTTATCTGAAAACTCATAGTTTCAGTAGAAGTTATCAGTCCAAAATGCTTATATTCCTGGCATACCAAAGCTGATATCCAGGGGTGTGTTGATGTATTGCTGTACTTCTGATCTGTCTGTCTTCCTTTCCATTGCCGCTGCTTAAATTCTGCCACACACCCCGGCAATGTCCGGGCTGCCTCATTTCTCTGGTCTCCCTGAGGAAACCAAAGACAACGCACAACTCTGAGTGTCCTGCTGGCTCTGTGTGGTGCCTGCTGATGGGGAAAGCTGGGCAGCAACCCTGAGCCTTGGAGGTACCGATGGGCACGAGCTTTGTGGCATGGCAGAGCAGCAACCAGCACGGCAGAGGGACACGTAGGCATGGTTATTACTTCAGCAGGATCTGCAAGGCAGATAAAGCAGTGCTCTCTCCGCTTTCTGGTAAACAGGAAGCTCTGGTGGAGAGGTAGCGAAGACTTCTCTGCCTTCGGGGCCGCAGGAAGCGCAGGGGCTTCACGCAGACGTTTGGGAGTCTGCACCCAGAGCGGGGCACCCTCCTCCTCCTCGTGCCCTGCGCCGCTGCTGCCCTTCCCTGGGCGCAAAGCCCCTGGTGTCTGCGTGAAGCAGTCGCCTCACGAGCATGTAGGCTGTGGCAGGCGAGGCCGGGTGCCTGAAGGGTAACCCCGGTGGGCACCATGACCCCAGCACTATGGAGCCAACTGGGGCACCACGGGGGGCGTGGCCTAAGGGATGGTAGGCGTGGCCTAATGGGTAGTGGGCGTGGGCTAAGGGACAGTGGGCGTGGCTTACGCCGCAAGCCCCGCCCCTCGTGTTTTCGCACCTCCCCTCCCCGCCGGTCACCCAGGCGGCGCCGCCGATTGGCTCTGGCGCGCGCGCGTGACACCGCCCCCCCCCCCCCGTCCCCTCCTCTCTTCCGCGCGCCGGTGGCGGCGGAGCGGGAGCGGCGGCGTCAGGTGGGGCGGGGCGGGGCGGGGCGGGGCGGGCGTTGCCATGGCGACGGGGGCGGGCGGCGCGGCGGGGCCGGGCCGGGCCCTCCCGCCATGGGCTGCCGGGAGGCCGGCGGCGGGATAAGAGCGGCGCGGGCGGGCGGGCGCCGCGGCTCTGCCGGAGCGACGAGCGGGTAAGGGCGGCGGCGGGCGGCGGGCAGCGGGCAGCGCCGCCTCGGGGTGCGGAGGGCTCGGCGGGCGCAGGCCGCGGCGCCGCTGGGCCCGGGAGGCGGAAGAGGCGGTGGCGCGGGCGGGGCCCTGCAGTGCCCGCTGAGGGGCTCCCGGGAGGGGCCACCCCGGGCCGGGCCGGGCCGCGCGAGAGAGGCGGGGCCAGCCCGGGGCCCGGCGGCCGCCCCGCCCTCGCGGTGGCTCCGGGGGCGGCCGTTTAACGGCCCCGTGGAAGCAGCCGGGGAGAGTCGGGGGCAGTGGCGCAGCCCCGTGTCCGCAGCAGGCTCCTGGCGCTGCCTGCGGGGCGCTGGGGTAGCCCTGGGCGTAGGAGCAGCGAGGAGCTGTGTTTGAGGCAGGTGTAGCGTGGTCTTTGGCGCTGCAGCAGGGGAGGGATGTCTGGAACGCTGAGCCCTTTCTGCAGGAGATACCGGCAGTAGAGGTATGTCTGTTGACGTGGTCTGGTTGAGGTTGCTTGCTTGGACGGGAGATAATGTCTACAAGGAGCCCTTACAGGGGTCAGCAAAGCACCAGTTCTTTTTTCTTTAACTGTGGGCTGACAGATAATCGCCGACAGTGCGAAGAATAAAGCATCCTTTTAGGTACCTTGGGAGATTTGCTGCTCGGTGGCTCTGAGAGTTTCTGTTGGGCATCTAAAATACCAAGAGAAGGAAGAATGAGAAGGCTTTCAGATGTTACAGCTGAGAAGAAATTAACCTTTTCATACAGTGTTCTAATTCTCCTCTGTTTTTCTCATGTTTTAAGCAGAGATTCTTGCAAGGTAGAGGCAAATAGCTATCAGTGCTGTACTTTGAAAACCAAATTTAAAAGTAGGTGAGACCTCAGGAAGTCAGTAGTCACTCAGTTCATAAGGCTGCATATGGATTTCTTCAGAGGAGCTTGTTTAATGTCACTCCTTCCTGCTCTCCCTCTACCATCAGTGTTACTTTACCCAGAGACCCCTTCTATCTTTAAAATGTTGAATAATTGTAGTAAGACTTTTCTGTTAGTTCAGCAACCATTTAATAAGGATTCTTAAATGCTTCTTCTTGCTTCTTGTTTCTCTCAGTCCTGTGTAGGTTTCTCAGGTGCCTCTGTATCAGTTTGTAGTGCTGTTCTAGGCAGTAAGAAGAGACTGTAAGCACCTTGAACAGTAGCAGTGTTGGAAAGCGAAACACTTGATACGTAAACATTAGGAAAGAGAAACTGTACATCCTTAACACTTCAGAAAAGTATGTTGCTGCTTTTATTCAGCTTTCTTTGGAGTTGAGCTCAAAGAGCACACGCAAGCAGTATGAATATTAACAGATGCTTCAGGCAGTTACCAGTTCTGAGTTTGTCAGTGGTTTCTTTAATAATCCATGGTGCGTCCTTATTAATGTACAACCGTACACCTTTGTAGCTTGTGCAGAGACTTAGGACTTGTGTATTGGAAGAATTTTGCCATTGTCATAGCAGTCCTTTCCAATAAGGTAATATTGCACATAGAGGAATTCTGAAGCAAAAAATGGCTCCTGTCTTCAGTGGGTAGAAGGGAGCTGAGGGAAAACAGGGTGAAAAGATTATGTTGTAAGAGGATTCTGTTGCACCAGGAAGCACTTGCTGCTGAAAATGCTCTCACTTGCCTTCTGCAGACAAATTAAGGTTCATTGGAGTAAACAGCTGTCATTAGCCCCCACCAAGGTCTGTTTTATCCTCCTCTGAGGAGGCTTCAGGCTCTGTGGGCTTCCTCAGTGGAGAACTGTACCAGCTGTTGCCTGGGATGTCACTACTGGATGTTGTTCATTTGGGTCATCTTCAAGGTGTTCCTTTAAAAAAAAAAAAAAATTAATGTTTTAAAAGGATTGTAGTATGCAGGGAGGGAGGTTTCTGTATATGCCTGTGGTTACATTTTACCTTTTCCAGTTGGAGATAGTTATGAGTGTCAGACACTCTTGCACACTGTTGTATGATGAAGATGAGATAGGATCAAGTAATTGAGTGGGTATCATGAGAGCTATCAGCTCCTGCAATACCACTGTTCTGAAGGAGATAAACCTGTTCTAAGTTGTGTCAAGATCAGGGAGAAGGATTTCTGGGCACTTTTCTTTTGTGGTTCTGGTTTGCCTGAGCTGATCAAGCAGCTTGTTGCTGCTGTGGAAGGATCTGCCTCTCACCTTCTCCCTTTTTCTGACAGTAGCTGACCTTTGCGTGGTGATCCAACACAAAAATAAACCAGCTGGGGAAAAAAAAAAGCTTTCTGCAAACCTGTAGAAATGAATTGCAACAAGAAACTGAGCGGGCCAGCAGCGCTGGTGGAAGAGGAGAGGAAGGATTGCTGGGCAGGAATAGCCACGCCTCACTAGCAGGGAGCTGCTCCTCAGGAAGTGGGGGCTCCCCCTTAGAGCAGGATATCTGCTTCAGCTGCTGAGGTAACTCAGGAGGAACCAATATAGCACTGTGGTGTTTCGTAGATTGAGACTTTTTTTCTCCTTCACTTCTCATTCAGACGCTGCATTTCAGCATGCCTTTCAGTGACATGTTGAAATTAGTTCATTAGTGATTGTCTTGCCTCCAGATAAAACAGTGTGCAGAAGCAATGCTGGATGTGTGAAGGGGAAGGGAAAAGGGAAAAGCATGTCATATGGAGTCTTGGTGGAAGAGGTTTTTCTTGCTATAACTGTCAGCTCTAATGGCTTATGCTTGCAGCCTGGGGTCTGATCAAAATCCCATCTTTCTGGGAAGCTAGGCTTTGGTACTAACTATCAGGGTAGAGTCAAGGGTCTTGCTAGTGTGACTTGTAGAGTGCTGTGCTCTGCAGGTAGACAGCTCAAATCCAATGCTGAGGGTGAGTGCAAAGCAGAACAATTTAACACAATCAGCTTCTGTGTGTTGAAGGGGTTGAATGCTGTAGTTCATGCAGTGGAGTCTTGGAATAGTACTATTTCTTGATACCTGCTGAACCAGCTGTTACATTTTGGTTCCTGGATATTGAAGTTACAGTAGGTCTTTTGAAGTCACCACTGCGTGTTTCATCTGTCATCTTCTGTGTCTGTGCTCTGCTTCTCAGACTTCTTGGCCCTCGGCCTCCCTGTACATAGCTCACTACTGTCTGCTGCTACTGTGGGTGTGATTTTGCACAGGCAATGTGGTACGTAAGCACTAAAACCGTTGTCTTCTGCACTTTTGAACTTGTGTAGTTCTCTGCAGGAGGCAAGCCCCAGAAGTCTGCAGCTCTTGTTTGAACAGCGCTTTGAGCCACGTGGAGTGGAGGCACTCCAAGAATCACTTCCTGGTGCCCTGTGAAAGAACTGGCCTGCGCTTTGATAACCTGGAGCGTGGGGTAGTGGAGATGCGGGGGCAAAAGCAGTGAGCGGTGCTGGAAGGCTGTTGTCTACAGGGCTGTGTCTGTGTCAGGTGGTTGCTCAGCCATTCTAACAATCTCAGTTAATCCCCACACTTACTTATGCTTTTCCCTCTTTTCCTCCACCCCCAGGTGAGCTTCTTGACTGCAGTTACATGCCTCACCGTGCTCTGAGGGAAAGTATGTGTGCATGAAGCACTAGGAGTGGGTGGGCGCCTGGTTCTTTGGGCTTCTAGCTGTAGAAAGAAGCCTGTCTGCTTTCCTAAGAGAAAACTGGGAAGGTAGAACGTCAAAGGGAATTGTCAGGTAGTGCTCACATTAAAACTTCTCATTTTGTACAATTCTATTTCAGCAAAGGACTTGCTTTATGCATTCCTCTCTAGTATTGTGGACTCATCTCCTGAAGATTTATGTTCTTGAGGTGGATGAATGGCAAAACATCTAACTAGATCTGTTAACCTTGGTAATCAACACTAAGGTTAAGTCTTACTATACTAACCAGATGAGGAATGAATGATAGAAATGGCACTGTGAAGGGATGAATAGTTGGTGTCATAATTCTGGAAAAAAGTGAATTAGCAAGGAAAATATTAAGATTTAAGGAAATATTTTTGTGAATTTGTAGGATTGCAGGAATCAATATAAGTACAACAAACTTTTGTTATATTTCAGGAGTTGCTTTGTGTAGCTTTCTGAGTCAGTAATTGATACTGAAATAGACTTAATGTATAAAAAAAGTATCAATTTCCTGTCCTATTTCTAATGGAAGATGAAAGAGGCTAACAATCCTAACCTCAAGTTAAGGGCAAATGTTCTTATGGCTTGCTTTAGTGAAAATGAAACAAAAGTGTCATACTATAAAACCTAATGTGTAAGCTACCTGATGTACATTTGTACTTTTGCATTAGCTGCATCTCTCAGTTCTAAGGAAGAAGAGTATAGTTTCACTCTAGATTTATAGTTCAAATAATGAAAAATCAAAGGAGAACTTACACATCTGGATATCTAGGTGAAATTCTACATGAGTGTTTTTGGCTCCAGAAGATGGTCTAAATTTATTAGAAACTATTTTAAAAACTTAAATTATTTTGTAACACTAAAGTCACTTTCATTATAAGGGTCCTGTTAAATCCCTGGCATTTGCAGAAAAAAAGAAAATGCATGTGACATCTGGTTACCAAAAATACTGCTACACTGTACATCTAGTTTTCATCTGGCATACTTCATTCTCTTTCCAAACTGTCAGAACAGTTTAAAGTCTTGTTTGTCTGTACATGTAATAGGTGTCTGTAGTTTGGGGGACATGTTAAAGTTTGACGGTCTTCAGTATTTTGAATAGCTTTATGGTTTCCTAGGGTGTTTCAGAGTCTTCTTAAATACGTCTATTTGCTAGTAGGTATATTGGGAAACTTTACACTTAGTCATTATTATACGAAGTGAAGTGAAATCATTGATTATAGTTTCTTTGTTGCAGTGCTTGACTAATTTTTGAGTGCTTTTTGAATGTCAAGAATAAAACAAAAATCCTATTTGTTCCCAACTTGCATTTCCAGTGGAGAAAAGTTACCTGAAGTGAGATGTTGTGTGACTCCTCCTGGCTGTGATTCTCTTGCTGGTTAGGCAAGGGTGTTCACAGGCCAGTTCATGTCCCTTTGTTATAAAGCCGGGGAGAGGTACAGGGTCAGGCCCCCAGAAGCAACTGATGCTGCTTGTGCTTTGCAAAGAAGCTGGCACACTGAGCTTAACTGGAACAAGTGTGTGAGACTAAATATTCTGGGAAATGCTGTTTTCTTATATTAGCTTCAGAATTGCTACCCTCTGTCTTGTCCCCATGTGATTACTACTGGAAAATATGGATTTCATACGTTTTTTCAAAATATGGATTTTCACAGACCAGTTTTAAAATCCCAGAAGCAGAGTGTCTTCGGCACATTAATGACCTCTTTAACTCCGATCATTGACCATCTTCTCTTATTTAACTGCTCTTGGTGAGTACTTTAGACACAATGTCAAAGTTTATTTTCAGTGCTTTGCTTTCTTGTTCTAGTCCTTTGATTAACAAGCTTTCAGTTTCAGGAACAGCCTTTACTCATTGCTTCAGCAAGAGTGCCTCAAGATACTGCTCAACTTTCTGCCTCTTCCATCTCTGGTATTTTGGTGCAATCAAAATGTATAATCTCACAGGTTACAGAGAAGCGTGCATGGTCTTCCACATCATGCTTTGATTTGTGTCAAGGTGACATTTGTTGTTTAAAATCATCTCCAGGTAGATGCAGTGTGTTCTGTTACTTGCGATATGGTCACAACTGTAGCATTTTTCCCTGCTTGTACTGGAGACCACAGTATCTGCTGTACAGCCAAATAACGCAGGAGGGTCTTCTCCAAGTCAGGTTAGCTTTGCAGGGGCTCATTGCCATGAGCTTTCTGCTGGAGGAGTCCTGAACTTCCGACTTGACCTCTGTAGTAGACTGTTTCTGTTGCTAGAGTGGAATGTAATCTTCATCTTCCAAGTTAGTCACCACTGCGCAACCACAGCTGTCAAGACTTGTTCTCTTGTCTCTTTGGAGGTGTTTATCAAATACAAAGCTTGGAAGAACACATTTTGGAGTATTTGTTTAACTTTTAATTTGGTGAAGAACTTGCTAATACTAAGTGTTCCAGACATGGGTTATTTGGTAGCCTCACAACTTCAGCCTTTTCACTTCTGAATGTTTTACTGAAGTTCTTCATCCTCTGGTTTTCTTTTAAAGTAACTTAGTAGTCTTTTGTAGTTTATTTTTCTAAATAAGTTCTGTCTTGCGTTGGTGTATGTCTCAGTTCCTTTCTGTAGTACCATGTGCTCCTTACAAACATTGTCTTCTGGCACTTGAGATAAGATCCTGAACAGGTTCTTGTCTTTAATTGTGATAGCCAAGCTTGTCTCAAGTATTTTCATGCTATTGGTAACAGCATGGTAGTGTTCTTTGTTGGAGCATTTTAGCCAGTCTCCGTGACTGCAAGCATGCTTGTTTTTAACACAATTAATGTAGCAGTGATTATCTCTGAAAACCTACAGCGTTCACCGTGCCTACTCTAAGGAATGTTTATCCTCAGCACCTGCATGTGCTGGTCTGAAATATGTAAAATTAAATGAACTGGAATGCATATAACGTGGCTGACAAGGTGGCTATAGTTACTGTTTTGCTTAGTATAAAACCACAAGCTAAGCATAACTTATGCTTGGCATATACTATGTACAGTGTTAATGCGTGACTTGCGTGTAGGTAGTTGTTTGGGAACCTGTCTTTCATCAGTGCTGTACTTTTATCTGCCAGATGACTCATCTTCTCTAACCTGATTGCAGGCTTACCAAGATTGCATGCCCAGGTGTTTCAGATTGGTTGATGACTAAACAAAATTCCATGTTGAGTTGAGAAGCTGTCTCAAAGCACTTGTGATATGCAGATAAGCTGAGGGATTCTTTGCTGTTTACTGTCTCAGCAGTATTTCATTTGGACTCAAAAGGGGGAAACAGTTGCTGATCTTCTAACTTGTAAAAGGATACAGATCTTTGTAGCTCAAGGCAGGACCTGATCACAACCTGCTGAATTTCAGCAAGAAAAACTTTTCCTTGCACTGATCACTTAATAATCTCTGATGCCTTCTTTTTAGCACAGTTAGCATTGCACTGCTCCGTTCCATTATGGCAGCTTACATAGCTCCTCATTACACGAATTGCTTCTAAAAATCTTACACTAAGGGTGCTTAATCTTATCCAGTATTTTTTCCAAGTAAGGGTCATATATGTCAGGTAGGTATTTTATGGGCGGAAAACCCGTGACAAGACAAAACTGAAATACTAAAGCGTGTCACTTTTCTACCAACAGATTTTCCTTTCCCCATTCTTACATGATGGTGAATATAATCTGTTTTGGATATGTTCTACAAATGGAGAGCTGATACTTAATCCTAGTATCCAAGATTATAGTACTTCCCAAAGAGTAAATATTAAGTGTGAGTAAGATTTGCAGGTGCCATATGTCTGAAGTTCAACATTCACTCTATGTTGAAGTTAAAGCAACATAATAAACTCTACTTGTAAAAGTTCTGTTATGAGTTAAACAGATAATGCAGATTTTTGGAAGTAGACTTGAAAATGAACAACAAATTATGACATGAATGCTTCAGTCAAGTTGGGTAAGATGCTGTAGCTTGAGTTAAATCTTATTTAAAAGAGGCTTGTTTGTGTTTCACTGCTGTGAACACTTCAGTAGCGTGTGATGCATCAAAATTCACTGGATTGGCCTTAATGAGATGGTTTTTAAAAATGACTCCCCTGACAAAGAACAATTAACTAAATGTACTATAAGGAACTATGCAAGGAATTTCATGGAAGACATGGGAAGCTGTTTCCTGGGCTCCAGGAGGTGTTAGCTTGCAGATGTGGTGGCAGAGAAGACAACTAACACACAGGAGGAACTAAGACAAGTGGGGTAAGTTAGCATGCTTTAGAAAACGTGAGGGCTGGGTTTGAATAACAGGCTTGGCCTCTGCCGTACCCTTGTACAGGAGGCACGAGTAGACTAGGACAATAGCTGAAATCCGAAGTTTCCCAGTAGTTTCATCATGGTGGATTTCAGATTTTTTTATTTTAATGGTCATGATATTTAACCTTTGGAGTTCTATTTGTTGATGTTTTAGAGGTCTGACCATGCAGTTTGTGTATTTCTGGTGCATTGCTTGTATGTGGACAAGTCTGCATTTAGGTTGCATGTGAGCTGGCTTCCTTTCTGGGGACCCAGATCCCTTATCACCTGCTATTTTCTTGCCAAGTTCTCTTTTGTTTTTGGTTCTCCCTGGTTGTGCAACCTCCTCTAGAGCAATTTATTATACCTCACTGTTGTTCTTGGCTTGATTTCCAGTCCCCTATGTGCAGCTTGTAGCTACAATCCTTTTATAGTCACTGGCAGCTAATTAATTAGAAACCGGTTGTTTTGAGCTGATAGAACAAGCTGATGCTTTTCATGGCCATTAGTAGGTTTTCTGCTCAGGGGACTGATACATAGCAAAATGTATGCAGCGAAAATGCTAAGGATGTAAATTACAGTTTGTAGAATGGAAGTAGTGTTGTAAAGTTGTACTTCAGAAATTCATGAAGAAAGTGTTTTTTCTATGTAAACAAGAGTATTGTGTGTGTATTGATCTGTTACACCACTTTGATTTGTGCTTCTATTATTCATTCAGAGGTGCTGTTACAAATAATTGTGCTGAAGATTTTTGAGATCCCAGAAATAGTCTTGTTGGACAGAGCGCTACAAGTCAGAATGTATCCAAGAAACTGGATTATACCTTACTTGGTTAGCATAGTTTTGTAGAAGTAACTTAAACTGCATTTGCTGGAGTTTAATCTGAAACAAATTTTGTGCCCAAAGTTATCTGTGAGTATAATTTTTCCCAACTGTTGAAACTACCAACCTCTCCCTCTACTCCCCCCCCCCCCCCCCCCCCCCCCCCCAAAAAAAAACCACCACTCCACCACTAAACCACTAAGGCATGAAAATATATGGCAAATGATGATTTGGGGATAAGGAATGGCTTTTTGTTTGTCTTTACTTCCTCACATCGTGTGGTGTTCCATAGATCTGGATCCAAATCAGAAGAATGACATTTCTGAAACTGAGGAGTTGACTTGCCTGGACATCTAATGTCTTTTCATATATCTCTAGGTACCTATAGCCTTAGGTACAGTGCTGATTAAAGGTTTTCTGACTTGTCTATACGTATGTGGTAGGTATTTTGTAAAGTGCCCATTTCCTTAGTTTGGCTGAATTTAGCGTAGCATTTGTCTGATCTTAATTGTCTTTTTCCTTGGTAAATCTGTTAAACAACAGAAATGACTCATTTAGGAAGCACTGTGACATGGATAGCTGACTGGACTCCATATTAAAAGAAGCATTTTTATTTATGTACTGTTTCTTTCAGAGAGCACAGATATTGTAATTCCCTAAAATTCTGAGCTTTTTTTTTCAGTGTAAGATGAAGTGCTTTCACATCCACTTAGTAGTAGAAATTTAATTCCCTGGTTGTGTAAACACTGAGCTTCACTGCTTAAATTTGATTTTAATATCTAGGTAGCAGAACATAAGTAGACTACATTTTATAGGAGGCTTAAGGTGCTTGTAGAAGTAGGGCTTTGTCTTGTGGTGGTGTTTCAAGGCGAGCATCCCACGTAAGTGAGAAGGGAGCTGCAAACGCATCTGACTTCAAGTGAAAGCAGCAGTGCTAAGATTATACATGCACAAACACACTTGTGTATACAGCAGGGCTATTGCTCTGAAGATCTCAGCATACCTTACAGTGTTTATTGAAGTAATGCTTGTTTATTGTGTTATGAACTTGATGTGCTTTTCCCTGGTTAGTGAAGAAGACTGTATATTATTGTTCCAAGTATACTAAACATTTCTTCATTTTTTTCTTTATCCTGGGGAGAGAGTCTGAATGACTTCTTTGGCAATATTAGTGGTCTAGTAGATTTTGCAGAAGACTGAAAGCCAGTTAGTGAAGTCCTTAATGAAATAAAGGACTGCCAGGCATCAAACCATGCCAAGGAAATTGATATCTACCTGCAGTCTTATGATAGCTTCTGTATATTACGAAGCTGGTTTTCATGTGCAGCTTAACGGCTGGAACAATGCTGCCTTAATATATTTTAGTGGTTTGTCTGCTTTTGTGACCCCACCCCAAATAGCTACTAAGTGAGAGCAGGAAGTGGCTGGAAATAAGGAGTAAGCAGGAGGTCTTCTGCAGAGCTAGAGCCTTGTGTGGTATGTCTGTTTTGAGAGTGAGCTGTACTTGAGCTGTCTTGTTTTCACTTGTTTGCTCTTGTTTTTGAATATCAGTGTTGTTGGATGGTTAGCAAATGTTCGCTGCCTGTTTTTAAGCTACGCTTCTGGCTGATTGCCTTGCGTTTGTAAAACAAGGCAGGAAAATGGAAGCCTCTCAAGTTTTCTGTTGATGCGTTGCTTGAATTACAGGTGCTGTTTTCTTAAGGGACTGCATATTGCTCCTGCTGCATAGCCTGTTTTGACAGTGCTGGTTGGGTATTCAATTCTAGCCTGTTTAAAGTTCTAAATATCAAAAGAAAAAAAGGAAGAATGCTAATTTCTCCAATACATTACCTTCAAACTTTACTTGCATTTCCCCACCAAGGGGTCAAATTTGCTGTCTGCTGCTATTAAGATAAACAGTTTCTGTAATAAACCTGGCTGTGTGTGTTACAATTGCATAAGCCTGTTAGTGTCTCTGTCAGTGATATGCTGGTGCTCTTCATCATACCTGTTGTCCCTGCTAAGAAAAAAAACAGAGCTTAAATTTAAAGTTTAACTCCAAAGTAAACCTGAAAATCATTTTTAATATAATCACGTTAATGTTAGAATCATGGAAGAGGTCACAAGCATATTCTACAAAGTGAAAGTGCTTAGTGGAGGTAAGAAGACCGGGACAATTATTTACTGAATGGAATGAGTACAATGTAAATACAGCTTTTATTGGCCAGTAGTGACTCATTCCCATATGTTTTATTCCAGAGTGAGTAAAACAGTTCCAGTTTTAGAATGAGGCCAAAAATAACTGCATTGTACAATGACTTACATAAATAGCATTTTTCCAAGTGTTAATTTTCATACCTCCTGACAATGCAACTTCATTGTACCCTGTTCTCAAAAGGACTCACAGCCATGCTTTTGTGTAAAGCTTAGTCAACGTTTGTCTCTTATCTGGAATAGAAAACAAGAGAAGGTAAACAAATTAACAGCTGCCTGTGCCAAACATTCTACTCCTGTTTGAATAGCCCATAAAGTAATTTCTCGTAAGTTTATTTTTTTCTTACAAACAAGGCTATCACTTCTTTACTGCCATGTAAAACAGGGCTAAAAGCATATAACCCTTTATACAAGATGGCTTTTATTGAAAATAACAGTGGGCTGCAGGAAATAAAGGCTTACAAGTGGCTCATGCATGCCATGTGCACCTCGGGTACATGTAACTTTGCTTTACTCAGGCACTGCAGCCAGGCCATGCAGCTGTTTGGATAGCACTCAGTAGCATGCTCTTTTTAGACTGGCAGTTACTCTAACAAGCAATTTGCCCAAGTTTTGATATCTACTTCATAAGAGACAGGAGACTGAAGTAGTTTTCTGTTGTTGTTCTTTGCTAGTACTGTAAAATTAATATAAAAACTGAAAGACCTAAGAGGAAGTGGGTTTATCAGAGCAGTGATTTAGGCTCTTGTGTGAACTGGAGACCACCACCAAACTTTCTGCCTTGTCTCTTACCCTTGCGGTAGCTGTTGGACAGCAGTTACAGAAAGTAATTGTGAACTAGTGTTATAGCATTTTGATTTCATTTGACTTAATGTAGTATTTCATTGCAGTGTTGCTATAGTAATTTGCTAATTGGTACTTTTTATTGTGTTACTGGACTCTTCAGATATTTCTGGGCAATATATTGCTGAAAGCACAGCCAAGTCAAAGGCAGAGTTCACTCTCAAGCAGAATACTAGCCCTGGCCATGAGTTTTTTTTGTGTTTTCATCATTCCTTCACACTGTAATGATGTTGGAGATTATACAGCACTAATGAATTAGCTATTAAGTTAGTATATTCATGATTTGGTATTCAATGTTGAACAAATGGTCTTATTTTTAAGTTCCGTTGTGGTTTAAATTATTTAAAGAATGCTTTTGATATTTTCTTCTGAAGATATGAAGCCCACTGAAGTACAAGGCATTCCTATACTTCAAAATGCTCAACTGATGAGCAACTTCATAAAAATGAAATCAAGTCCAGAGAAACTACAAGTTTCAGTTGCAGGTAGAGTGATCTATACCACAACACTAAATAGGAAGTGCATTCCCTGAGAGCTGGCACAGGAAGGGGCTAAGGGGCTAGAGGGCAGAACTGGTATGAATTGAATTGAGGATGATATAAAGATGGATGAGATTATATGTGCATATCAGGTCATTCATAGCTTAAGTGATTTATTCTCTTTAATGCTTGAGGATTTTTCTCCTTTCAGACATGGTTACAATTCATAAAGAACACCCCAAATAAAATGGATCATATTCTAGAGGGTGGAATGGAATTGAACAATGTGATTTTTTTTCAGGGCTAGCCATGTGAAGCCATGACACTGTATATTCCATAACTGTCCCATTAGGATTGTACACAGCACTGGGTAACCAAGATTTTGGTAGGTTTCTTGCTGTTCTCTTGTGGTGTTGTACGTTATTTTGATGACACAATCTCTCTGAAGTCCAAAGACAAACTAAGACACTACCTTACTACTGGTATCTAGAACAGTGTCTGTTTCCATGCTACCAGGCATCAGAGCAATTAAAGATGTCATCTTAAAACAAAAATACTGTAGTAGAGTAGTTCCTACTTAGAGCAAGTTAGTTGGCATACTTTCTCAGAGTAAGAGGAAATGCCATGCTGTGTAGGATGTAGTGTCAGTATACCACTATCTGCAACAGAAAGAGAAAGTGATAAGCAAGCTGAAACGTTAGGATGTGGGTGGATTTATTATTGGTTTTGGGGGAAAGAAAAAAAACCCTCTGTGGAGCATTTGCTTTGTTACAACATCAGTGTAGCAAGTTGTTCAGTGAGTCTGTTTTAAAAGTGCTGTGCTTTAAGGGCTTAAATGACTGGTCAGGAAACAACACAAAAGAGAAGAAGGCTGGCTCTGTACATGCAACTTTTCTGGGAACTTGTTTATTATTTCTTGTTTTTGCTTTATTTTTTGCCTTCAAGACAGGCTGAACATTGAGGTGATCTGAAACTGCATTTCGAAAGACATGTGTGCTGTCAGTCTGTTTAAGGACTGAATTGCAGGGAAAGAAACAGGTATAAAGAAACAGGTATAAATAAGCAGCTAGCACTTGTTGAAATGAGTCCTTCCAAACAGAAGTGCTTTGTCCTGCATGATAGCCCTGTTTTTTTCTGTGCTTTAGAATGACAGCATTTTACTTTCTTAGCAATTGTATATGAAATTCTCCATGAAGATGGCATGCTTGATATCTTTTTCTATTGGTATTAACAAAAGAGTATTTTATCTTAATAGTGATGTTGAAAATTCACCCTTTTGTTAGAGTATTTCATCTTGCTAAATCAATGGAACAGTGCAAGCAATGCAGAAAACCTGGGGAGTGAAGTTCCTGAAAGAGGGACACTGAAATATGGAGAACAGTGTCTTTTACATCTTCTAATAAAGTCTGGTGCACAAAAACCATGAGTTGCCTGAGCTATTATTGCTGTAGTTGCAATGAGTTGTGAACACTGGCTGTATGGGTAAGATGGTTTTCTGTGAGGCTTAAGTTGAAATGTGCTGCTCCAAGCACTCAAAGGTGGGCCAATTACTATGAGCTTGCCTGGGGAAGCTGGTCTTTTGTGCAATGTGCATACTCCGTCACAATCATAATGATGAAGCTGAAGTTTTAATTTAATTGCCACCTGATTACTACAGCCATAATGTTTTATTTTTTTTTTGCTTTTCTATCCCTGAATTAAGGGGAATGGGTTGGGGGGGGTGGCATGGGAAATATGGACTATAAGTGATTTTGGAGCACTCACCTAGAGACCTTTATAGTTGAATGTGTTTTCAGTCTTTTCTTGGTGTTGAGCTTTCACATTCCCACTGATGGCAAATGCATTTCTGTCTCTTAATCACTTCTAGAGAATGAGGTTTTAATGTTTAGATTGGCTTTCAGCATTGGCACCCCAATTTGTGGATGTTTCAGTAAATGTGTGATTGGACAGCTCATCTGTGTATGTCTGTGGTAATAGCTGCAGCTTCTGAAAATGTCAAGACTGATAGAAATTGGGTTCAGTTTAAACATCAATTTGGGACCTGGACAAGTTGGATTGATGGGCAGAGGCCAATGGGATCAGATTGAACAAGGCCAAGTGCTGTGTCCTGCACTTTGGCCACAACAACCCCATGCAATTCTAAAGGCTTGAGGCAGAGTGGCTGGAAAGCTGTGCAGAGGAAAAGAATCTGGGGGTGTTGGCTGACACTTGCCTGAACATGAGCCAGCAGTGTGCCCAGGTGGCCAAGAAGGCCAACGGCATCCTGGCTTGTATCAGAAATGGTGTAGCCAGCCGTGCCAGGGAGGTGATCATCCCCCTGTACTCTGCTCTGGTGAGGCTGCATCTCAGGTGCTCTGTTCAGCTTTGGGCCCTTCAGTAGAAGGACATCGAGGCCCTGGAGCATGTCCAGAGAAGGGCTACGAAGCTGGTGAAGGGCCTGGAGCACAAGTCCTGTGAGGAGCGGCTGAGGGAACTGGGGTTGTTTAGTCTGGAGAAAAGGAGGCTCAGCGGAGGCCTCATTGCTCTCTGCAACTGCCTGAAAGGAAGGTGTGGGGAGCTGGGGGTTGGCCTCTTCTCGCCGGTGGTCAGGCGTGGGTAAGGAGGACAGAACTCTTACGTTACTTCAGTGGGCTCTACAGATACAAGGAGTAAAGCATATGCAATACTGTTCTCTTGCAATTCTATTAACTACCTCTTTTCCAATGATTAGGGTAATAATGATTTGTATATCCGTCAAGGCAAAAGAAAAAGAAATGGTTTAATGCGCAGTCAGGTGCTGATGAAAATGCATAATTTGGATTCTCTATCACTTGTATCTAGAGCTGCAAGTGCTTGAAGTGTTATGTATGTGGAGAGTCACCACTTAAAAAAAAAAAAAGAAAAAGATACTGCTTCTAGAGGAAGATGTTTAAACTTGAATACCTAGCACATTTTACATTTTCAAAACTAATGAACCTTATTATGTTAACTTACCCTGCATGTACCAGTTTGTTTCTCTGTAACAGAATTTTGGTTATACAGAGTCATAAGGTAAAAGTAGACGTAAGAGTTTTAAAGCTCAAAACTCAAGGAATTTTCATGAACTATAAATAACTCTCATAAAATGCATTCTAAAAACAAAGAAATTGCTTATTAAGTATCATGCTTTTTGTGCTTTTCAAACAGGTGAACCAAGGGTGGCATTTCTGGAATATATCTACTTTTCCTTCCAAGGAGAAGATAAATGCATTAAGCTAGTGAAGTAATTCTGGTAAGAATTTTTTCTGTTACTGAGAATGTTGTATGTATAAATATTCAGTCTTGCCACTGAAAGAAGCTGTTTCTACTATTATTACTCACAAACTTGTTCTTTCCTAACTTATTCTTACTTATATGTAAATGTTTCCTGATCGTGCAGTATTAATCTTTCTGCTACATTTCAATGATCTTAAGTCATTTGGCCCCCTTCGTGGATGTTCTGTGCTTGGGTGTTATGAAAGTATTTGAGTTTTGAAGATTTTACTTCAACTGTTTACATAAAAATGAAGAGTTAAATGTGCTGTGGTATTCATTAAATGGGTTTTATGTGGATTAAATATTCTTGTTATTATAGTTACCACAGATTTTTTTGTCTTGCCTTCATTAGTGATCTGATCAGTTTTCTACAGCTATGTGTACATAGTACTTACTGATTGCCACCCACTCAGTTGATTTTGTTTGAGGGGAAACACTGTTGGGGTTAAGTCTAAAGCATTATATTTATAAAGCTCCCACATTCATCTTAAGTCACTACTTTTTCTTTTTTCCCTTGAAGCAAGGTGTATATTGCTTGAATACATAACAGGGTAGAAAATAATGTCTTCTAATAAAACATTTAAGAATGCATTTCCTATAAATTCTGTTTAATAGCTACCTGTTGTCCCTGTGTTTTTTCAGCTTAAATGCATTTTAGAAGCAGATGAAGATTGAAGCTCACATCCAGCTTTTTTTTAAAGTGAAATTTAGTAATTAACTTTAATTTATGCAATGTGAAGGAATGCTGTGGATCATGGGATTCACCTATTAGATTTATAGAACAAGTGTTTGGAATAATCCGCTGTTAGCTAAGGTCTCACTGAAATTCTCAAAGTTTATCTTTCCTATTCCTTTCTACCTTATGTTGTTATATTTAATCCTCTGTCCTGCAAATCTTCCATGTTTCGGAAGTGGACAGATTGTGAAGAAATGCCATTCTCTCCCCCCGTCTTTTCCATAAGGAATGCACTTTCTGCACTATTTAACTTTTGTACTTCCCTCTAATTACAGCTCAGACATGAGCAGTGCCAGTAACTCACTGGCACGGGAATTTTTGACGGATGTCAATAGACTGTGCAATGCGGTGGTCCAGAGGGCAGAGGCCAAGGAAGATGAAGAGGAAGAAACTCATATGGCAGCACTGGGACAATACTTAGTTCAAGGCCGTGGGTTTATTTTGCTGACCACATTGAACTCCAGTATTGATCAGGTAATAGTTTTTCTTACCTCATTTTAAACCTTCTTGTGTTGAGTTTTGAAGGGGTTTGTCTGGCTTGTATTTATGGTGCTGGTTTTCTTGCCCTTCTTGTGTGTGCGCAAATTAATTAGACTAGAAGTTTAGAAGGATAAGTTGCAATTGCATTCTGTCCTCCACCAAGAACAAAAAATAGCTAATATAACTGTTTGCCAAATGATACTGGTGGCTATTAAACTTCTGATTAGTTAAGTCATGTGTAAAACTTGAGTGCAGCAGCTGGGTGGAAAGAGGCAATAGGTTAGAATCTTTGAAAAGAATGAGTCTGTTTGGGGAATCTACAGCTGAAACTGACAGTTGTTACTTTGAGAAGGTTCTTCTAGTTTAAAGCAATAAAATAAGATTAATTAACATACATATTTCATTTTGGGGGGGGGTAGTGGGGAGAGGAGTGTCATGCATCTTTCAACAAAAAAAAATTTCTGAGGATGGTCTCTCTTTGACTGTCATGTGAATGGATGATCGATATTCGAGTTGTCCTGTTTAGAGTCCATCTCAGAATCCCATATATGCCATAACTGTAGAGTTGTTTTTTTTTTAAAAAAAAAGAAACTTTAAATCCTTATTTCCTAACTACCACTATCCTTCACTGATGGTGTAATTTCAGGAAAAGGCTCCAAAATCTTAAGCTCTGCCTATTCAGAAAACTTAATTGAAATATATTTGCTTTGTTCTTCCCCATCTTATGTGTTGTACTGTTTTGTAGTTCTCTACTTTGCATCCAAGAATGAAAAGAGGTGGGGAACAAGAAAGCAAATATGAGTCACTTTGTAAAAGTAGATCTAATAAAATGGAAGTTTAATTATCAATCTAATTTGTAGAGGGGTTATTGATGGACATATGTTTCTGATTCAATCTTTGGAATGTTCAAGCTTGAACTATTTCAGTTGGTTTCACTCAAAGGAACATTTTTTTCTGTGAAATACCAGGTGATTTACCAGTGAGGTATTTCTTGAACCAAACGAAGTGAATAAGCTAGCATGAAGAAATTTAGATAGGTATATGCAAAAGTAGCTGATGCTGCTTTGCAAGGTGTCATTCATTTTACTTATTGACTCGAGTAGCTTAGCTGCCTAATTTCTTAAAACTTTAGCAAGTACTCTGAATAACTAATCTATTAAAATATTTAAGAATATGCCATGTTAACAGTTTTTTTTTTTACTTCTGTCCTGTCTTCTAACATTTGCAAATGTGTTTCTAAGGACTCAATCCAGAATCTTTGTAAATAAAGGTGTGTGCAAACATTTCAAGTCACTTTTAAATTCTAGGCTTCAACTAAAAGTAGATAGGTAAGAAGTCATAAAACTTTATTAACAAGCTTACTCAAAGTTATCTTCACACATCTTAATCTCATGGCTACCTTGAATACTTGAGAAAAGACATTCCTTTTACTATGTATCCCTGAATGGTGGTAACTACCAAAATGGTCAAGTCAGACTTCTTTGAAGAGGAAAAAGATGGGATTTCTTGATCTTTAGGACTGAAACCACACTGGTAGTGATGCACAGCAATGACTAAATTAATTGTTAGAGTCCTTTATCTTCTACTGTTTTTGTCTGTCTTAAAATCCAAGTAGGATTGAGGTATTTTAGTAATTAATCTGTTTTCTGAATTAAGAATCATTCCTCTTTCTTCCTATATTTTTACCATTTCATTGTGAGTCAAAAACATCACTTGGTAAGTGTTTCATTGGTGTAAATGTCAGTCTGGATAAAGTAGAAAGCTTCACATGAAGTTCTCTTGTATTTCTGGAACTACAGAAACTTCAAACTTTTCCCAAGCTTCATGCTGACTTTGACTAAATCAACAAGTATTTGCTTTTCTCTTTTCTTTCCTGGTTTTCCTGTTTGATTTTTGCAGAAGCATAATAAATATCTTAGATGCTTTCTTATTGGCTGCGGGTAATGATTGTAGCACTCTTGGTGGTTAGGTCATTTTTCCAGTGTGCAAAACAGAAGAAGGGCTTAGGGAACTGAACATTTACAGCTTGTAAAAATAAACCTGAAGATTAATCTATTCAGGAAAAAAGTACAAAAGCTTATTTCTGTTTTGTTTCTAACATAGGAGCTGACATGTCGGGAAGAACTTCTGACTCTTCTTCTGTCACTTTTGCCACTGGTGTGGAAAATCCCTGTCCAAGAGGAAAAAGCAATAGGTAAATTTTTATGAGTTACAGTATTAAGGACCTAGAAAAAAGTGGTGCATTGTATTTGTATATTACTACGGAGGCAAGGAATTTGAAAGAGTATATTTTCACTGAAGTGGAAATGTTTAATGGTGAGGTAGGAAGAAAAACTTACTGGTTCTTAGAGTGATACTTGCTGGTGCTGTAGACTGATTAGAGGTAAGGTAATAAAGACTTCACTGAAATTGAAGAGAATATGCATAAAGTCTAATATCAGTTATAGTATAAAAGTGCAATGAAATGGTAAGGAGATAGGCTTTGAAAATAGAATAATACTATGTGATGACGAATAGACCCAGGTTGCATTTCTTAGTTGGATGTTCTGTGTCAGAAAAACTGATGTGCTAATAGAGGAATTAAACCACGAGAATTCAGCGGCTGAAGAATCAGTTTAAAGCAAATTAAAGAAATAAAAGGTATGATAAAGAAGTTAAAGGTATATATACAAGATAAGCCTTCACAAGAAGTGAACCAGGAAATGACAGCCAAGATTATTTTTGGGGTGGGGGGGGTGGGGTTTGCATTTGTTTGCTTTTTTAATGGGTAAAACAGATGATGAAACAAATGAAAAAATGGTCTGTTTGAGAGGATTCCCACCTGAAGCTCTCCCAGTGCTCTTTGCAATTTTCAGCTCTTGTGAATATCTAAAGCTTTTGTTGATGTTTGGAGACCTAAGGTATTTTAAATGCAAGCTTCATATTACTTTTATGTAATTAACTACCCTGCTTGCATCTTTCTTCCATGGTTCTGGAAGCAGGATTGAATTAAAGAAACATTTTGGTCTCATGATAGCTTACTGAGTCTTCCAGTTCAGTTTAAAATGCTGGTGTATTAATAGGATAAGATATACTGGTTTTGCACTTCGCATAATGCACATTTTTTCCTACTACATGCTTCCATCTTGTATTACTGATGCAGTAAAGATGCTGTATTCAGTTGTACCACAAGAGCTGTGTTTCCTTGGTCTGAAATAATGTCTTGACCCATCTGTATTAGGTAACTTTTTCTGTTCTGTGAGGAAAATTATTTTGTGAAGTGCTTTTAATTAACTTCCTGCCTCCAAAACAGATGATCCTTAAGCAACTATGACTGTGAAACAGCAAGGAACAGTCATTCTTGCACATGGAAGCACTTTTCAGTTTAATGGTCATATTTATAGTGTGGGCTTTTGGGGCTTTGTTTTTTTTGGGGTGGTGAGGAGTTATTCTTAACTATCACTTTTTTTAAATACTGAACTTACTGGATGATGAATGTTTGCAGTTGTTTTATGCTAGGTATTCTATTCACCAAGGCATCCAGATACCGTTGTGCCTTTATCCAAGAGCACAGCCAATTTTTTCCACCTGCTTTTGCAAATTACAGTCTGAATCTACCAGTACAAGAGAACTGGAAAAACTTGTATTTTATTCTTCAAAGTCATCTTGCCAATTGAATCAGACTTAAATTTCATATTTGCCATTTTATACTGAGTAGCTGAAAGGTGTTCAGTCTTGGCTTTCATGGGAACATTCCACACCTTAATCAGTACTCCTTTCTTGCCCCTGATTATTGCAGTAAGTCTACAACGTTTGCCTGTTACTTTTGTTTGGAACAAAGCTCAAGTGATTGAAGCCTGTGTACTTAAAGATAAGCAGTAGTTCTAAGTAGGTATTTTTTCCCTATTACCACCAATACTCAACTGTTTTTCATATGTTCTTATAAGAGGGCTATGAGTGAAGGAACTCAGCTCCTATAGCAGCTGAGATGTGTAAAGCAACAGTGAGTCATCAAATTGAAGACCTTTTTTCTCTCCTTTAAGGAAGCTTTTTTCCTTGTTGTGGGATGGGGTTGTTTCACAATACTTATTGTGAGACTTGGAACATACAAAATGGTATGCTCAAAATAAATATTACTAGTGTTACTACCTAAAACTGCTTCCACAGCTAAGTAATAGAAGAGATCTCAGAGCTGGTATCTTGCTGATTAATAATTTATTACTGCTGTATTAGTGTAAGATAACCAAACTTGAACTGAGTATAACTAATGGATTATGGTTTTGTTTCCCCATATCTTATCTGTAACAGACAAAAGATTTTTTTCAAACTAAGCTTTCTTCCGCTTGTTCCCCAAACAGACCTTTCATGTGCCTTGATATAACCTTATATTTTAAGAGAAGGGAATAGATGTGCCTACAATAAGTTCTGGGAGACTAGCACATTTTTTGTCTATCCCTAATTGAAAAATTAACTCTGCTGTCTCGGCTTTCAAAGTAAGCCAGTGCTGTTCCTAAATGTCAATTTTTTACTGACTTAGTATATGTCTGTAAATGTCAGACATAGGCGAAAACATAGCCTATTAAAATACTATTTTTTCATGTTTTTGAAGCAAAAGTATTGAAGCATTTTTCTTTTTTATGTTTTTAACATCATTTTCTTGAAAGTTTCTTTAATGTTCCTTTGTTTTTCTGTTGCAATAGGTTTTAATATACCCTCTACAGTAGACATCTGCCTGACCAAAGAGAACAATTCAAGTTCTGTGAAATCTACTCAGGAAAAACTAGGATTAGATGGAAGCACTCGTTCATCTCTTCAGGCTTCTGTAAAACTAAATCCTCGATCCCGAAAAAGTGGACATGTGCGCAAAACCACCCATCGTTACTCTGTGCGAGATGCAAGAAGATCTCAGCTCTCCACTTCAGATTCAGAGGGAAATTCTGATGACAAGACTACTGTAATGATGAAACACAGACGCTCCCAGTTCCTGCAGCCTTTTTTAACATATTCAGTTAGGGAAAGCTACCTTGTAGGTAGAGGTGACTACTTACCTGCTGAAACGGTACCAAATTCTAATCTTGATGCCCCTAATGTAGAAAACTCCAGCCAAATTACTCCAGCACATGAGCTCAACCCAGAGACTTTGAATGAGCCAGCTGCAGGAATTGCTGAGAGCAACACGGATAACTCTCCTTTTGACTTATGCCATGTATTATTGTCACTGTTGGAGAAGGTGTGCAAATTTGATATTAGTTTGAATCACAGTTCTGCTCTTTCAGCTAGTGTGGTGCCCACATTAACTGAATTCTTGTCAGGATTTGGAGACTGTTGCAATGTAAGTAACACTGAAAATGAAGTAGTTTCTGCAGGGTGGACAGAAGAACCTGTGGCTTTGATTCAAAGGATGCTCTTTCGAACTGTACTGCATCTTATGTCTTTAGATATTAGCAATACAGAAACCATGCCTGACAATTTACGAAGAAATTTAACAGACTTACTTAAAGCAGCATTAAAAATCAGAATTGGCTTAGAAAAGCAACCTGATCCTTTCCTTCCAGGGTACAAGAAAACACTACAGCAGCCAGTTCAGGATGACTTTGTATTTTCTAAGTGTCATCACAGAGCTTTGCTTCTACCAGAGGTTATAGAAGGAGTCCTGCAGATTTTGATCTGCTGCCTACAGAGTGCAGCCTCTAATCCGTTCTACTTTAGCCAAGCTATAGATCTGGTTCATGAGTTCATACAGCATCAGGGATTTAAGCTGTTTGAAATAACAGTACTTCAAATGGAATGGCTGTGTATGAAGAATGAAGGAGTAACTGGGGAAGCCTCAGAGCATCTGAAAGCCCTTATCAACAGCATCTTGAAAATAATCAGCACTGTCAAAAAAGTGAAATCAGAGCAGCTCCATCAATCAATGTGTACAAGAAAGCGGCACAGACGATGTGAGTACTCTCACTTCATGCATCACCACAGAGATCTCTCTGGGCTCTCTGTGTCTGCTTTTAAAAACCAAGCTTCCAAAAATCCATTCGAGACAGCTGATGGAGAAATTCATTATCCTGACAGATGCTGTTGCATTGCTGTTTGTGCACACCAGTGCTTGCACTTGTTGCAGCAAGTTTCTCTGAGCAGTACTTGTGTTCAAATTCTCTCGGGTGTACATAATGTAGGAATATGCTGTTGTATGGACCCAAAATCTGTGATTGTCCCATTGCTTCATGCTTCCAAGTTACCGATATTAAAAAACTTTCAACAGCACATACTGAACATCCTTAACAAGTTTATATTGGATCAGCTGGGTGGAGCAGAAGTTTCTCCAAAAATTTTACAGGCGTCATGCAATATATGTACTGTTGATTGTGATCAGCTTTCTCAGTTGGAAGATGCCTTGCAAGGCAACTCTAATGATGCTGGTCTTGCATCTAGTTCCTCTTGCAGAGTTCAGGGAATTCTGCCTAGCAGTGGATCTGAAGATATGTTACTGAGATGGGCTGCATTAGAGGCTTATCAGGACATTGTTTTTGAAGAAGACAAACTACGTGGCATGCAGATTGCAAGCCATATCTGCCACTTAATCCAAAAGGGAAATGCAGTGGTCCAATGGAAACTATATAACAGTATTTTTAATCCAGTGCTTCAGAAAGGAGTTGAGCTAGCTTGCCATGCTCAACAACTGGGAATAACTACAGCTGATAAACACACATGCAGTTACCATAGCCAGTGCTTGCCTTATGAAGTACTTCAGATTTATTTGCAGATACTCCCTGCGTTGTTTAAATCCAGGTTGGTTGATTTTCTGCTTATTAATGGGAAAACATGCTGTTTATGTAGTACAGAGCTTTATATATTTGTTACCGAGTAGAACACAAACCTTTTTTGGACAGTAGTTTGCTTTGGATATTGGGGGGGGAGGGGAAGGTGGGACACAAGATCAAAACAAGATTTACTCCTAGATTCATAAGCCATACCAAATGAGGGTTCTGCAGTGATGGGCCATGGCCTCTAACAAGTCAAAACAAAGCATGAAAGCATGTAGAAACACAATCTTTGACATACTCTTTGTCTTTTAATTCCTCATGCTGAAGTGAGTCAGGAACGCTGAACATGTCACTTTTCTGTGATAATTAAACCACTCAATTTTCTAATCTGTTTCTGTTTTTCTAATATTTACAGAACACTAATCATTTAAAATGGTTCAAAAAGAAGAACATTTTTCTAAGGAATGAAATAAATTCCCTATTTATTGTGGAGTCAATCAAGTAGCTGTTGAATAAATTTCCATTTATGATTATTAATAGGAATGTGTCATTTTTTCCATTAAAGTTTCTGATCATTTCTCATGGAGTCCTGATAAACTGAAATTAGGGTTACATAGGGTTACCTGAGATGGTTATGAAGAATAGACTAGTATTCCAATGTTCATGAAGGCTTGCCTAATACATTTCTAATAATGATCCTGATCTAAACCGTCAAACTATCAATTTCTGAAGAAGCATGTAGTGAAAAGCCCTTTGTGGTAAAGAGATAAGAGAATTAGTTTAGATTTATAAAACAAACAAAAAATCTTTAAGGTATCTTACCTACCACTGGCTTAAAACTTGTATATATACAAGTCAGTACATGACTTATTTCATTCTGGAGTGCTTATCTCAGTTACAGTGAAAGCTGATCCATCAGAAAGGAAGATGGAGAGTAGGGAAGGTGAATGTCTGCAAGCCAACACAGTACATTAAGATACTTACAGATCCTTTCTTCAAACTGCTTGAGTTCAATGTAATATGTGGAGAGCAGAAGGAATGGAAAAACATACTTGGAAATACCCCCCATATTTTTTAATATTAAACTTTCTGGCACAACAATTGCACAACACTGTGCCTCAAATGCATTTCAGATACGATTCAAGAGTTTTTTGCAACTGTTAAAACATTTTACTAGCTATGTCTATTTAAGATCTCAAGTTTGAGAGATTCTCTACTTCCTAGTGAGATCATAGCCATGAAAGACATCAAGATATTGACTAGCTACAATTGCTAATAAAAACTAATAAAAAGTGAAGTGGAAGTTAAATGTGTGTTATAGAGTTAAACACCGTTTTTAATGCTTTGAATATCATACATCTGTGTTCTGTGAAAAAAAGAGATTGAATTTTCCCATCACATTCCTGAGATGGGACACTTAGAGCAATTACTGTAAATGCCATCTGTCCCTGGTATTAATCAAGTGTGGACAGACCAGAGGATTATTTTTGGGTATCTCATCTTATGAATAGCTTATGAGGTCTTAGGAGCTACATGAATTTTTGTTCCTTTTATGAGGTAACTCTTATGCTTTCTCTTACAGGATAATTAGGAACTTGTTTCTGAGTTGTAATGGAGTGAATCAAATGATTGAGTTAAACTACTTAGATGTTTTAAGAAGCCATTCTTTGAAAGTGTTAGAGACTTTGATACTCTGTCTTGGTGATCAGCAGAAAGAACAAGCAATGCCAGAACTAGAAGACCTCAGCACTGAACATCAGATGTCTACACCTGACTTGCCTGCATCTCTTGGTAGCCAGCACATTGTTTCAGAAGTGCCCCAAAGCCTGAGCAAGTTTTATGCTGGCCTGAAAGAGGCTTACCCCAAAAAGAAAAAGTTTGAGAGTCAAGACACTCATGTCAACACAATAAACCTATTCCTCTGTGTTGCTTTTTTATGTGTAAGTAAAGAAGCAGATGGTGATCTGGATTCAGTTAACGACTCTGAAGATACATCAGGATATGATAGTACAGCCAGTGAGCCGTTGGGCCACAAATTACCATTTCTGTCACTGGAAAGCCTTACTTTGCCCTCCCTGGAACACATTCACCGCGCTGCAGATATTTGGTCCGTGTGTCGTTGCATCTACTTCTATAGTTCAGTTTTCCAGAGACAGTTCCATAGACTTAGAGGCTTTGAAGCATGCCACAGACTACTCATCCTCATAATTCAGAAACTTGCAAAACACGAGAAGGAACAAGAAAAAAATGAGAAAGTACTGAGTGACAGCAAAAGTTCACATGGGAGTCCTCGTCTCAACAAGGATGATGCTGTTCAGTTCCTGAAGAGCAGGGAGATGACACAATCAGAGCTCAATAATGCTGACCATCTTGCTGGTGCAGAACAGCTAGTGCCTGAGTGTGTCTCTTGTGACATCTCTGTGAGTGGGGAACATGCTTCAGTTACATCAGTTGTAAATCTTGAAGAGATTAAGACTTCTGTAAGAGAAGAGACTGAATGGGCACTTCAGGGTATCAGGCTTCTGGAAGCTCTGCTGACAATTTGTCTGCACAGTGCAAGCACCATCCAGCAGAAGATGGAAGGGGAGGTTTTTCACCAGGTACTGTGTAACTTCCCTTAGCTTACCTCACTCGTATTTGTTGTGTATGGTATTACTTTAATAATAATCCAGTCAGAAGTTCTTCTGGAGAGTAAAGGTTTATGTTCTTATTCTGGTACCATAATTTGTGTCATGCCTCAAGTGTACTGTTTAACTGTAGGTGTTGTAGTTGGTGGCAGTGGTCAGCAGGCATGAAGGAGTGGGAGTAAGCAAATGGACAAACTGGCAGTTGCTGTTTCTGGGAAGGCATTCCCCACACGTCAACTTGTTTCCCTTTTTCTGTACCCAGTAAAATACTGGTTAGGACCCTGTGCCTGTTTGTCCTCCAAAATTACCTTTGTCTTCTGCTCTTTTTGGTTGGATCTGTGTTTGTGCCTGTTTCTGCTTTCTCAGAGGCCGAGGGAGAGTGTTCTAGAATGGCAGAATAATCCAGCCTAGATGAGATTTTTACCTTTGTGGTGTTTGAGTTGTATTTCCAGTTTATTTTTTCATTCATTTATTACAGTTTAAGCCATCGTGGTCAGTGTGGCAAAGGGCTTAACGTCGTATGCTCTGTTCTGGATTAATGCATCTTGAGTCCGAGGGAAGGCTGATCCTAGGAGATGAATTTTTTTCTTCTGTAGCCTAAAGTGGTCCTGACTAGAGGAAAGGGATGGTTTCCTTGGCCAATACATGCAATAGTAGATGTTGACTACTGTAAATTGCTGGTGATTGCTTTGTCTGGTTGGGTATGGCCTGTTCTTTCTACTTTTTTATTCTGTGCAGTTCTTTTGTCTAGTCCATGCTGTATGGAGACTGTCTGAGCTGATGGGTGAGAATGGTGAGAGACTTCTTTTCTGAAAGGGTCTTCACTGGATAGTGTGTGACAGAGGTGAGATTGAAGGATTGTTGCATAGGGAAGACATGAATTGTATGTAGTACCTTGCGTGTAATGTTTTTGATGTAAATGCTGAGCAGAGCATGGTGCTTGAGAAAAGGAGTATTAGAGGGCACAGATACTGAAGACACCCGAAAAAACAGTTGCTTAAGCTTTAGAGGTGAATTAATTCAGCATACCACCAAAAACTGTCGATTCATGGAAGACAACTTTGATGTACTTTATTATTTTAATGGCCATTTTTAATTGTACTTGGCAGTTTACCATAAAAGCAGGAGGAAGTAGGTACAGGTGAGAACTAGAAATGGGTGTTTTTTCTGGGCCACCTGTTGTTTTCCTTAAGTTGGACTTCTCACCCGTGATCTTGTTAACCTATCTAGTAATAGTAACGTGGTGTGGTCTAAATGCACTCTGCACTGAAAACTGTTTCAGAGGCATTTATTTTTGAACCATAGTGCTTTCAATTTTTTAGGAAACAGAAAGTTGCCTGGATTTTTCCATGTGCAGATTGCTTAAACTTGTCACGGCAAACATGCCAAGTCTCTGTTACCACAGGAGACCTCAGCGAAGCCTGGTAGTTCTAGCTGGGAAATCTAATCAGTGTAGGTGGAAGGAAGTTCTTAATTGGGATACTGGACTATTTTAGTTAGCCAAAACAGAGTAACATGAATCAAAATGTTTGTCTCTTCCAAACTGTAGAATGCTTCTGTGGATGATATCTTGCTCCAAATAAGAGAACAGCTTGCTCAGTCAAAAGTGCTAGAAACTGCCTTGGCAAAGCCTCTGTTTGATTCGCTGCTCCGTGTTGCGTTGGGCACGTTCTCTGCTGATCTGGATCGTTCTGAAGAAAAAATAGAAAAGGTATGAAACACCAATTAAATACGTAGTCTAATTCTGAATACTGCAAGGTTTTCTAGATCAAGGTTTTGTTGTTTGGGTCTGTGCTTTTAAATAGGATGTTTAAATGTTTGGTTCTTGTGGTTGTTGAAAAAGAATTCTCTGATTCTAATGTGTTGAATGATGGTTATTCATGTGCTGCTCTGAAATGAGTCATGCCCCCCCACCCCCCAAAAGGAGAAAGCTCCAATTATACTTTATAGAAATACATGAAGTTCTCCTCACTCTCCCATTCTGTAGCAGGGAATGGAAAAACTCTCAGAGGAGAGCATCAGAAGGTGGATGTTCACTCACATTAGGGGCTGCAGACATATCTTCACCGAAGAGTGGATGTCAAAATCCTAACTTAGAGTGATTTTTGCAGCAACAATTTTTCTTAATGCATTGGGTACTTGTTTCCCAAAACTTTGGGTAGCTAGAAGGGAATATCCATCTTTGCAGAATCCATTTTCTATGTAAGAATGATGTATCCTTAGAAAGAATCTCAGGTCTTTTGTCATCTTTTTATTTCTTTCCCCAATGGGCATAAAGAAAGGTTCTGGAAGGTTCTAAGCTACTTACTGTTCTGAACTAAGATGGTAAATTTGTTTGGTGTGTTAAACAGACACATTACACTGAAAAGGAGCCTGTGTCACAACCTGGAGATATTTCTGAAGAAGCTGAAGAATCACAGTGCTGTAGCCTTAAACTTTTTGCTGAAGAGGAAGGATATGAAGCAGATAGTGAAAGTAACCCAGATGACAGTGAAACCAAGGATGAAGGTAAACTTGAACTTTCTGAATATGCAAAGCAGTCTTTACAACATAGCCAACCTTACTTGTCTTTTTGAGGTGTACAAAAATAGGGAAGCTAAGAGGTTCTAGTTCTGGTAGGATCCAGTTTCGTTTGGAGAGAAGTCTGTCTTTACACTGAGTGTTAAAAGAAGTGTTTTTGTCCTGGTTTATATGATTCTTGCTCTGAAGTCGTGTTGGGTTGTCTTGGTTGAAATGTTTTATGGTGATCTAGAAGCAGTTTTCTACAGAGATGCTTATCAGTAGGTAGTTTATCAATAAAGGTTCAAAATTTTATGTAGTTTTATAGTTGCTAGAAAGTGCGTAGTCTAGTCTTACCTATTTTCATTCAACAATTGATATGCAAGTATTTCACTTTTTTGTGTAACTTAGAACGCATTTTTTTGTGCTGAACACCTAGATACTTAAATTTTAGTATAATATGAGCTAATTATGAACTGTAATAGCAGCTAATAGAACTGTATTTCACTATTACTGGTTACCTGTATGACAAGGCTTTATCAGTAGTGATCTAGAGAAGCGTATACAGCATTTTAAAAGCATTTCTGAATTAAAAATTCAAACTGAAATATTTCTATGAAGCACTTTCAAGTAGCATATGTCTGTACCAAATCGTATTAGTTTTAAGTGATGTGTTTTAAAGTCTCACCAAGTTGTGAGAGGGGGGCTTAAATGTTTGTTTCTTGATTGTCATAGAGATATTCTGCCATGCATATTTCCTGAGTTAAATAACTAAAGAGCTGTTTCCTCCAATCTTTTAACATAAAAAAGGTTAATTTAAATTGATGTCCTTTCTTAGCAGGCTCACAGTTATTTATAGAAGCTGAGGTTCTGATGCACTGCGTTTTACTGCCATATTTTCAGTTGCATATTTCATCATTGCAGTGCATGTCCATTTCCCAGCAAATGAAAGCATGTAGTTCAAGAACACGTAATGGGAGAAACTGCATCCTTGCCCTTATGTATTGGCAGGAAAATAAGAAAATCTGAAGCAGAATAGCTTGTAACTTTTACGAATTTCTGAAAAACTGCTGATATGCTAGCGACTGTTTTTGTTTTGTACCTTTGAGAAGATTAGGTAAAGTATGTCCTTGGATGTCCTACTTAAATCTTGCAAACTGTATTTATCTGAGTAATTTTCAATAAGACTGTCTTTTTTCAGGAGCAGATGCAAAGGCAGAACCAGGGTGTATTGATCCTACAGGTTATTTTAATGACCTAGCCGAACACATCAATCAAGGAGAATTAATATATCCTGAAATCTGCATGTTAGAATTGAACTTGCTGTCGGCTGGTAATGCAAGTTTAGATGTGCTTGCTCATGTATTCCAAAGCTGCTTGGAAATTGTCAGCCAGAAGGAGAGAAATGCCACTGTACTTATAGAACAGGTAAAAATGTTATTAAACAAATGCAACACTTCAGAAAACTTCTGAAATGCAGTATTTTCTTTTTATTCAGTTCTATAGTAACAGTGTAGCTAATAAGGTGAACTCAGAAACATTATTACTTGTTATGGCATTTGATAAGACTTGAAACAGTGTAAACGACTGATATTGTCAATGAAGCTGCATTGCATTAAGAAGTTAACAAATTATGCTTAACTACTGTATTGAAAGACAGTTGACCTACAGAGCTTTTGAGTTTCACAGTTTTTCATCAAAACCGTTCAATCATGAAAGCTCCGTGTGTGGTTTTAGAAACCATCAAGCTACTGAATATAGAAAACAAAAAAACAAAGAGTATATATGTACATACATATTTGATACATGTATATTTTGTAGTGTACTTTTAGAAACTTTCAATACTATGCCTGAAAAACATTTCACTGTTGCTCCTCATAAGTTTATATTAGCTATAATATTTATATTAGCTATAATATTAATCAGCTAAGCACATGTTGATGTCTTTGTGATAATTTTGAATTTCTGAAGGCTAGCTTGTTTTGCTTTCAAATAACTAAGCTTTATTAAACTTGTTTTGCAGAAATAAAAAATATAAGTAAGCTTAGTGTTTGTTTATATAATAACTCGATGAAGTGATGTTAGTGCTTGACAGGTTAATCTGAAAGTGGGAAGAAAATGTTTTATTTTGGTACTTCCAGTCATTGTGTGGATTACTAGCTTTAAATCACTAGTACATATTTTATTTTTCTGAACTTTAGCATGTAAAAAATACTATTTATTTTTTTCTTTTAGTGTGTTTCTAAAAAAGCAAGTATATATCTACTGAACTAAACAGTTTAGAAACCTTGTATATACTTACAAGATCTTTATGTGACATTTAAAATCGTATTTCTGAAACATGTTGCTCTTAAGTAAATGACTTTCTAATTACTCTTTAAAATAATCTTGCACAAAAAGGTTGGGGAGAGATTAAATTTGTGTTCAGTATTGCATCTCTATATACCAACATGTTGTATTTTGTCAAAACCTGTCAAATTTTTTAATTCTGTTCTGGTTGAGAACACAAGGGAGTAGTTCTCAGTTGCTGAATGGATGGTGGTAAAGGATACTTTCTTGAATCATCTGGATTTGAGAGTCTTTCTGATATGCATTTGAACTGTAATCATGAAAGCATACTCATTAGCAAATATATATTAAAAAAAAGTAAACCAACTAGAATTATTCTTACTTAAATCAACAGTGCATAATAACTGTTTGGAAAAAAATACTTTGAGCTTGTGTGTATTCTTGAGACATGACATTTTCCCCTGTATTTTTTGAACAGGGTGCTGTTAAACACATTTTGGGAGGATTTATGAACATACTGACACAAACGGAATCTAGTTTTCATGGTGAGTACGGAGTCTAGGTTACTTGAACACTTTTTATAACTTAACGTATATAGCCCCAATTTTTTAACCATCAATGGAAAATGCAAAACATTGTGAATTCACATTCAAAAAAACATTACAAAGTGAATTCATTGGCATGTGTGAATGGATGCAGCTGTCTCTAACTTGTGAGGGATATCTAATTTGTGTAAATACAGGGCTATTTCTGAACTAGTAGAAACTGTTATTTATACAAATTCTGCCAGAGCTGAACAGAGTAATTGAAACCACAGACCTAGGATGATAATGTTAACAAACACTACTTGGGAAAAATAGCACTTAGTTCACTGATTAAATCTGACTCCATCACAGCATAAGCTTTTATTTCAAATTTCTTTGTAACCCAAAATTTAGTACTATCTTGATTGTGTTTTTCTAGTCAGAAAATACCCTAGCTAATCCAAGAAAGTGGAAGCAAAGTAAAAACTTATTCTAAGGTAGCTCACAGAATGAGGCTGTTCCACAGCAGGAAACTCTGTAAGCCATCCCAGGACTTAATCTCTGGCTTTGTAGGAAGAACCTTTGCAATCTATATGCTAGGTTTCCTAGATTTTCAGACTGTTTTGCAAACCTGGAAGCCCAACTTGCTGTAGTGATCTAGATTTGTTCAATGGAACTTTAAATGTTAATAGTGTCAGGAAGTAGGTAGATCACTGTAGAATTCATCTTGTAATCATTGCTGCTTCCTGAGTTTGAAATCTTTTCACAAAACACTGAATTCCAAGTTAATTCTTCCTCATAGTTGTACCAAATATAAATTTATAAAGTTTTTCAAACATACTCTTCAAGAATATTTTCTCTTTATTTTTAGCATGTCAAGCGGTGCTGGTAGACCTGCTAGTTTCTTTGATGAGCTCACAAATAAGTTCAGAAGAGCTCACTCTTCTCTTAAGGATATTTTTGGAGAAGACGCCTTGTACGGTATGTATTCATTAACATCTTACAAAATTGAGAAGGAAAAAAGAATCCTTTTGTGCCAAAGTATTTTGGGAAATAAGGACTTTTTAAGAGCAATGTTGGTTGTTGAAACAACATACTTTCAAAACATAGGGAAGTTGGAGAGAAATGAGAGGATTTTGAAGTCTGTTGTTGCATATACTAGAAACTCCTTTCTTTAGCACAAGAAAACAGGACTTGTCTTAAGCAGATGGACATTACGGTTATGGATGACAGAGTATTGTAATGCTGTAAAATGTAAAGCCTTTCCCTTAGTTATAAAGCATCTGTATTTTAGGAATGGGTGCTGCTTTAACAGCAGAAATTACTTTAAATACTGACTTAAGTTGGTTTGTTTAACACTGGAATCTACTCCTTGTGTGGGATATACTGCTAAAATAACTAACAATTGGTTTGTGTGGGAGTCTGTACAAAAAAAACGCATGGAAGGAAATTAAGCATTATTGTGGAACATAAAATAGCACCAAACTGGGAAACAAGTCAATCTTTCAAAGGTAGCTTGCAATAATTAGCTATGTACCTAAGGAAACATTGGCTTAAGGGCTCAGGTAGTTTTGCTGCTTGATTATGCAATAACAAAGGGATGGCCTGTGTGTACACTCACACTCCCTCAAACAGGGAGTAAAAGGTGTGGTCTCCTTTGAGGTATAAATTAATCTTCTATTCTAATGTGTCAAAAATGTGAGATAAGATCACACAATGGCCACCTACAGTGGTTCAGCTATGTATTCCTATGTACATAGTATTCCTATGTATTGTAACTTGAAGATTGATCTGCTGTAACTAAATGCCCACAACTGTTGGGCCACAGTCTGATCTAGCTACTCACTGTTGTAATTGTGTCTCAGTCTGATATTTAAGTCCACCTATATTGGAAAAACCATGAATCCAAGTTTAAATGAGAAGTGGGGTTCTGTTTAGTTAAGAGATGATGCTTGATGATGCTTGAGAACATGGTATTAAACAGTTTGATTCTTACTTACTTGTTTGGTTTATTTCTTCTAGGAGATACTGCTTAAGGGTGTATTGAAGATTATAGAAACTAATATTTATATGAACCCATTGCAATACCTTGCTTTCCCTTTACTGTATGGCACAAATTTGAGTAGTAGTTCTTCACAAAAATCTGCTGGCACTTTCAACAGCAAAACTGTTGGACTAGTAAAAAGAGCAAAATTTTCACAGAATAAGAAAGAGGCAGATGGTGAAAATTTGAGTCACCAGCTGCTTTCTTCTTGGCATGTAGCCCCAATTCACTTGCCTTTAGTTGGACAGAACTGTTGGCCACACATGTCTGAAGGCTTCAGTGTCTCATTATGGTTTCATCTGGAGGGTGTTCATGAAACAGAAAATTCAACAGAAAAGGGGAAGAAGCAAAAGAAAAGAAGCAGACTCTTCTCTGTAAGAGAGAACAGCTTTGATAGCACAGGTGAGGATATAGTACTACTTCTTTCTATGTAGGTAGCAGCGAGGGATTCTGGTTTATTTTTTATTACTAATTGATGTCAGATCCAAAGGGTTGCACTTTTTCCTTATGATGAATATTAACCAGAAGTGATAATAACCTGTCTGATTGTTCTTTGTGTTCTGTAAGATATAGTTAAGAACTAAGCTAGGAATGTTTACTTAATAACGAAGCTAGAAGTGTTTTATCTTTGTTAGATTTATGTCTACTTCCTTAGAAATGTAGTGTTTTCATTGAATTTTTAACTTCAGTCAAATGTCTTTATTCTGCTTCATGTTATGTTGGAGGAAATATTCAATGCTGAAGCTGAAAGATCATGGGAGAAGACTGTCATATTTAATTGGTCTCGTGTTGATGAAGCAAGTGGCTTTTGTGTTGTATGTAGCTTTTGTGTTCTTTCTCTTCAATAGAGAGCTACTAAATCTTCTTGATTTAGGATTTAAATACTGGTACTCTTAACTAAAAGATGTTTTAAATCCATCAAGAGCCTGAGGCTGACTCAGTGTAAATCCTCTAAATTTCCCTGTGTACCATTATAAATATCAATAGCTGTAAAAACACTTCTCTACTTTTTTTTAAGACTTGCTAGCTCCCAAACTGTTTCAAGCTGAATCTCTTGGATTATAGTTTATAAGAGGAAATATTCCTTGAGGTATTCAAAATGCCTCCCAGTCACAATACTTAGGATGCCGTCTACTGTACTTTTACTCAACACAGTTTAAAAAAAAATGTGTTTCGGGGCTGAATCTTGGAAATTACTAGAAACACTTTTGTTAAAAGATCTCTAATTGTGCTTCATAAAGCCAAACAAAAATACTGGATGCAAGATCATGTTTAAAGGGTAGTATGATTTGTAAAGAACCAAGTCTAAAGACTTGGTGCACTGAGACTGCTAGGTCAACACAGGGGATGGCGTGTTAAAACTATTGTTGAATTAGAATGTATACACGTTTAGTGGGTTTATCTGATTCCAAACAAAAACATACCAACTGTACCAAGTGCTTAATGTTAACCTCTGTTTCAATACACAGAAGACCTAAGTCTCTGAAGAAAAATGCACATTTTAGCTTGCTAAAAATGAATTGTGTTGTAATTGTTTATAAACATGCTTATATTTCTAGAAGAAACCAAGTCTATAGGAATGGAATACCTAAGCATGGGAGACAAACTTGTTGAAGATGGCTGCATTCATATAATTTCATTGGGTTCCAAAGCATTGATGATACAAATCTGGGCAGACTTGAACACTGGAGCTTTCATATTTCGGTATGGTGTATTAGTCCAAAAGTCATCTTGTAAACATGTTATCCTATCTAACTTCTAGGAGCAGCTTGCAGAGAATGCTGCTGTGGAATAGAAAACTAATTTTTATAGTAGAGCAATTGTACATGCTGGAAACATCAAGTGAAGTTTATTGTATATAAACCTACAGGATTATAACATCTCAGATCTTATATGTTTCATATAAATATATATAAATAGTTGCCCTAAGTTTGTTGCAAGATGAGACATAAACACAGTGTAATGCAAAGTGACAAGGTAGTGATGAAGTGACACAGCAAAAGCTTTTGTAGCTGTAGATTTTCATAACTCAGGTGTGAAAATTCTTAATAGCTATGACAATCCTCATCTTCTGAACACATCTTAGTATTATTTTACTTCCTAGATCCTTAAAACAGATCTAAAGCCTGAATTTTAGAGCACTTAATTTCATAGGATTCAAAGAACTTGCATTTTTTAATGCAAATTACTTCTCTGTAAAATAGAGATATTATACTAATCTAAAATGCAAGTAGATTCATGCAAGCAGATTAAGTAACTAAGGTGAAACAACATACTTGCATAGATTATTCTGAGCATTCTAAATACATAATTCTGTGATTTAAAAAGTTATATGTGAAAGATGAGAAATAGAACCTCAAAGTGACTGATAAAATGCATAGTTGGAGCTGAAAATGCAAACTTGAAAACACTTGTTTTCCCTTTTCTGTTTTCTTAGTATGTGCATGGATCCAAATGATGAGATGAAAGCAGGTCTTCTGGCACAGGCTGAATCTCCAGAGAATGTTTTCCTTGTGGGCAGGTGGCAGCATTTGGCAGTAACATATCTACAGCTGCCAGAAGGCAAGAAAAATATCCATGGAAAGCTGTTGTTGTGGGTTTCTGGTCAGAGGTAAAATGTACACTAGTTACATCTATATCTTTTTCTTCAAAACCTATCAATTATTTGATAAGAAAGCATCTATGCTACTTCAGTGCAGGCTGAAGTTACAGTTGAGAAGTAGTGTTTTTTGGGGGGGGGGGGGGGATAGGGGGGTGGAGTTTCAAGTAGAAATTCTTGAAAAACTGCCATTTTAAAATTTCGCTGTAACAATTCAGGGGTGTGTGTATAGCATGTGTATGGTTGCTTCTTCACCAAGGTTAGAGGGGAGGAGAGAGGATTTCCCATCTAGCAAATCCTGACTTTATGGCAAAGCTAGCTGATAACGCTATTCCTTTTCTTCTGTCTTGGGTAGTAATTGAATATACATACCATTATAGGCACCTTGAAACTCAGTTATAGAAGTTGAAGATGGCTTTATTAATTTTATGTCAATAACTACATGGCTTCTCATCTACTAAGTATTAAAATTTATTTTAAGTCTAAGCTGACTACTTGAGGTAGCAATTTTGAACACTTATTTATACTTTATTTTTAGGAAATGTGAGATCAACTTAGATTATGCACTACCAAGGAAATCAAGTTTGTCATCTGACAGTAATAAAACATTTTGTATGATTGGCCACTGTACATCATCTCAGGAAGAATTGCTTCGCTTGTCAGGCAGATGGGATCTTGGAAATCTGCTTCTTTTTAATGGTACTTCTGTATGCTTTGTTTTTCTTGCACAAATCTTTATTTCCTCCTTCCCGATTAAAGACTTAACTTGATTTCTTAACAATGCCACTTATTACAGTAAAAGCAACAATACATTATTTACAAGTGCAATATATTAAGGAGGAAGTAAGCAAACATTTCAGTATTGAGTACTTCCTAATGTGTCTTTCTGCTTCTCCCACTATTGTCTGTCTTTTTTGTGTTGTAGCTGGCAATTCCAGTTACTTCAGTGATCTTAAAAATTTCTTCAAAGAATACACTGGGGCGCAAGGGGATAGAGGGGGAAGTGATGGTAATACTTGTTCTCCTTTATCTTAAAGCACTTGGTCTCTGCCAACTGGAAAACAGATTTCATTTACCTGCTTCTAAATTAGTAATTTAAAAATACTTGAAGCATATTAAAAATCAAACGAAATGCAAACCACTAAATGCCTTGTGTTAAACATGCTTATTTCTGAAACTGCTCAAGTTACTTCAGGGTTTTCTTGGACATACAATTCTTCTCTTTCTTCTGAAAGTTTTTTTCAGGACTTCTGTGTGTTTGGTTAGCCCCAAAGACCAGAATCCTGCTGATTATAGTTCTGGCATTTCTTCATGTCCAGTGGTCTAGTAAGAACTACCTTACATTAGAAATCAGTCGGCTGGGGTGTGTGGTGTGTCTATGTGTTGTGTGTGTGGAGACTGCATATTTGAGCAGGCAGCGAGATGTTTGCTGTAAATGTAAGCTCCACCTGGAGAATCAATATGGTCTGTGTTGACTACAGCTGGTATAACTGATGTATCCAGAGAACAATGGATATACAGCTGTTGTGTACCCAAACATCATAGACTTCAGTCCTTGTACTCTCTGAAGCAACTGATAAGAGTTGCTTCATTTGAAGATACATTCTCACAAACAGGTCAATTGAGGGAATTGAGGGATAACCTTCCCTCACTCTCTAGACAGTGTCATTTGACTTTTTTATTTTCTACACTTATTTTTTTCTCCCTGTTGGTTGTAGTGAACTATTATTATTGGATCCTTGAGTCACTCTGATCAAGTCTTCATGGTGTTGTGGCATGTTCTTACTATCTACAGTCTTGCTATGCTTTGAGAACTGAGTAGTCTTGGATAGATAACTTTTCAATTAAAAAACAAAAGAAGAGTAATTGATTAATTTAGTGCCAAAGGCAACTGAAAACAAATCAGGAAAGCTGTCTGTATGAACTTAAGACAATAGAACTGAATAATCAGGCCTATGACATGTGGCAGAAGTCACTGCTTCACAGTAGTTAGCACTGGACTTCACTGGTTGTTTCAGATCAGCAGGTCCTGTAAAGAGAGCCAGTAATCTTCCTTCTTAAGGTATAAACTTCACCTTAATGTATGCTTAGAAGTTAATGTCCTTTTTGTGTTCTAGGTGCAAAGATTGGACCAGAGGAAGCATTTTACTTATATACCTGTGGACCAGACTTCACGTCTGTAATGCCTTGTAAATATGGCAAAACATTGGCTGAATGCTCAAAGTACATAAGTAAAGATATTCTACAATGTGAACAAATTAAGGAGCTCTTCATGACAAAAAAGGAAGTGGATGTTGGACCTTTAATTGTAAGGTTCTACTTAAAAATGGTTCCTAAACTCTTAGAACTGATTAAGAAGCTGGGAAATTGATTTCTGCTGTCTCCTAAAATGCTTTACTACCTAAAGGCTGGCAAGAGCAAATCCAGTTCTCATTAACATATCTGCAGAAGTCTTTCCATTTATTTCAGTGGGAGTTGCACTGTACACCCTGTGTAGAGTTCATCTTCATGCATTTTGTTTGTCTGAGAAGCAGGCACCTCTAGAGTTGTTTTAAGTACCTGTCCTAGGATTAATGGGTAGCTGTTCACTTCATTAGCATAGAGGTAGTCAAGGACAGCTTAGCTTAGTTAACTTCTTAGCATTAAAACAGGAAGATAGGATTTATCTGGCTTTAACAGGAAGCAAAAACTTCATCCCAATTCTTCTCTGGTGTTGAGAGAGCTGAAAGCTTGACTGAATGAATGGTCATCTTCCAGATAGCGGATTGTTGTTTTTCACATCTTCTCTGATGCATACAGTTGTAAATATTAGTTATGTTAGAAAAAGAAAAAAAAATAAGTTTATATTACACTTGGAGATTTCTATTACTTTTGGAAAATTGTCCTCATACAGGTAACTCCTGTTGTATGAATTGTTCCCAAAAGAGGGAATTTTCTGGTATAGTTCTACAGAAGCTCCGTAGCTTTAGGCAAAGGATCTTTCTGGATGTAGTCCTTGTAAACATTAGTACCAATTAGTAAACTAACTGGTACTACAGTGAGTAACCAGAATAAAGCTATGTGTTCAAGTGAAAAATCCACCTCTGTACTTCTGCATAGAACAAATGCCTTAAATGTAATTACTCTGTTGTAGCCTCTATGTGAAATAAATAGACACAGCCAGTTTTCGTTTTCTGTGAAAATGAGTTGGTTACTTATGATAGGTTTGATTTTTTTGATTTAGTCTTTTCATCAGTAAAAACTTCTGTAGCCTTATGTGTAAATTATGTATAAATCTTCTATTGACACCCATTTTATAATGGTGAAGCTGATTGAAGAACTGACTTAAAACTAAATGTTTTGGAGATATTTTGAAAAATAGCAGTTACTCTATATTTTGGACTTGGTCATTCTTCCACTTTTAGGCAAATTTGTTTCCCTTTCTGATATTTCAGTATGTTTATTTTCATTCAAATTTGTTACCTTTTTTGCAAAATAGTTGTGATTGGTTTTCAGGTGATAACAGGAAGCTGATCCTTGGTGTATGTTTTTTAGTTACAGCCAAGGAAGTTAAGAAAACATGACAAAGATTCTTAAATTTAGTTCTGTTGCATTTTAGTACATGAGTATCTGTACAAAACTTAGTGCATATGAATGGTAAAGCACAAATGAATCATTGAGGTTGCTGTTACTTGCTGTTAGGTGTCTGTATGTGTTCTTTTAATTAAATCAGTTCAACTATCTTAATTTTTTGGCTAATAAACCTCTTGTATTTCAGGAAAGTCTTGCTGTTGTTTATACCACGTGCTGCCCTGGTCAGTATACCATATATGAACCTGTTATTAGACTGAAAGGTCAAGTGAAGACTGTTCCTTCTCAGAGACCCTTCAGTTTAAAAGAAGTTCAGAGCAATGTATTGGATTCTCATCACTTGAAAACACTTCAGCCTGTTGAATATAAAACTCTCCAGGGTATCCTACATGAAATTGGAGGAACTGGTGCATTTGTTTTCCTCTTTGCTAGGGTAAGGGAGCTGGAGGAGGGGGAGTGCATGCATATGATTGCCTGTATAAAGCTTTCCTTTGATCTTGGGTAGCAACTAACATATTCCAGCTACCTAATTCATGTCAATTACAAGTCTGCATGTGATATTTTTTATATTTAAAGAACAATTGTGGAATGAATCTGTTGTAAGAGTGCATCATAAGGTTGTCTTAAACAGGAAGCTGAATTGAATTATGTAATGCTTTTTATAATATAGCTTGTATATACAAGTTGTGTTCTGATTTAGAGATGGGGCTTCTAAATGTCAAAATAACTTATTTTTAGGAGTACTGTAGAGCTGGCTGTATTTTTTGGTTTCTAATTTTTAAATCTAAGTATTGATTAATATTTTTAAAAGTCCTCGAATGCATTGCACCTCTAATGCTTGAAACACAGGATATTCATAACGCAAGTATGAAGAAATGTATAACTACTTAGCGTGCAGAACTTTTTATCTAATAAAATCTGAGGTTTTTTTTTTTGAAAGCAAGTCTTTTAGCGATGTTCAAGGCTTAATCTGTCCAATAATTTAATTTCCAAAATACTAAGGCTGTGAAGCTTAATTACTACTTTACTAGGGCCTGTATGTGGAAAGCCAAATACCCATGCTAGGAGTCTCTGTAGTGTTAGTTCCCTCAGAATACTAATGCAGGCCTAAAACTTGTTTTGCGTGCCTCTATGGAAACAGTTTTCTAAAAAGTATATATGGAGATTAACCAGTGCACGTTAAACTAGAGACAGGTGTTGCGGCTTCTGATTATGGAAATACTGCCTGCTAAGTTTTAATATTGATAGTGAAATCGGAGGAGAAAATTCTTATTTGTGGTACTATATAATGCATGTTTGTGCATGCTCTTTATGGACAAAATAAAACTTGTATGTAGACACTTAGAATCAAATGTTGGTGTAGTCTATGCCAGCAGGAACCTTAAATTAAAAGTTTAACCAAATTCATAAATGAAAGGCAAAACTGAGAGCATCCAGAGGAGGGCTATGAAGATGGTGAAAGGTCTAGAGGGCAAGATGTACAAGGAGCAGCTGAGATCCCTTGGTTTGTTCAGCCCAGAGCTGAGGGGAGGCCTCCTGGCAGCCTGCAGCTTCCTCACTGAATGTGCATATATATTTAGAAATGGTAACATATGTCATCTGACAATCTTTAATCCAGAAGTTATGGCTTGAGACTGCCACAAATAATTTCTAAGGCTTTTTTCTAAACATTTCTCGTGTAAAGTGTTCTATTAAACTTGTTTTTTCAGGTTGTAGAGATCAGCAGCTGTGAAGACACTCAAGCTTTAGCACTGCAACTTATACTGTCTTTAACAAAATACAATCAACAGAGAATACAGGAGATGAAAAATTGTAATGGTTATTCCATGATTCATCGAGTGTTGATCAAACCAAAATGCATTGTTGGATTTCGCATGCTGAAGGTAGAGCGCTCTTTAAACCTGATGCTGTTAATGCTAGCACAAACTTAGACATCTGAAGCTGTCTTTGCGAAAGTAGAACAGTGCTTTGGAGCTGGTTCAGTCCAGGATTGTTTTCGTCTTGAACTAGAAACTACTGATGGGTGAGCAGAGAAAAAGGAAATGTTGAAAGATCCTGATTTCAGAGGGGATGGGAAAAAATGCAACTTCTCTCTGAGAGCAGAGACTTTCAAGTAAACTTAAACTTCTAAGCAATGAACAGCAAGTTGGATTCTATTTTTGGTTTTAGTTATAGTGGCCAGGTAGAAAAACATGCGCGCAGTGAATGAACCCTGTTCTATTTGTACCATCATGCTGTAAGATGGATAAGAGGCCAGAAGTGTGCAAGTGCATCTTTAAATAAATAAATAAATGAACTGCTGGTTATCTGAAGCATCTTGGCAATAACTCACTTAGAAGTTTGTTTTTAATGGGTAATCTAGTTGTACATGCATCATGAAAACACCTAGAAGTATTTTGCTGTATAGCTTTCAGCAGTTTAAGAGCTTAGGTGTGACTGTAATCCTCAAGTCATGAAGCTTCACTTGAAAAGTCCTGATCAAGGCTATTAAAAGCATCTTTCAAAAGTGCCTATTTTGGCACTCAAAACACCTGAAATTTTTCACAATTTGTATACTGATGTTATTAGGCCTCTACAATGAATCCAGTGAGATTACTAAACTGAAATTATTTTGCAGGTTGGCCAGGTAGACTTGTGCCTTCCCTGTCAAGAGGTTGATGTGTCTTTAAAGGTTTTTGATAAATCTGATAGGACAACTGTTTTGTTTTGTGGCTATTCTAAATTCCCTTCTTCGCTTCTTTAAGACTCTCCTTGAAGGATGCTGCAGTGGTGAGATTCTGTATATAAATGAGAATGGGCAATTCATGCTTGACACGGATTCTACAGCAGTTATCCAAGATGTTCAATTGTTAGAAAAGCTACTGCTTGACTGGAAGATATGGTCTAAAGCAAAGGTAATTACTTTCTTTTTGGAAAGATTGTCTGAAAGCCAAATTTGACAAGTGTTCTGACCTCTGAAATGAATTTCTACAGTTTAGGAAACTTCAGAAATTAGTGACATCTAAAAATTAATGGTTCTTATTTTTCTTTAAGTAGCTGGTGGTAGCTTTTAGCTCCCAGTATCAATATTTCAGGTTGCCTTAGTGTATTAAAATCTATAGATGTAGTGTATGTAAATTACTTGTTAGTTGAATTGATTGTTATTCATCCATTCCAACAAGTTTTCAAGAGCAACTTGGTGTGACTGAGGAAAATGTTCAGCTTCCCCCTGGAATTAAAAACAAAAACAAAACAACCATCTGGTGTTACCTAAAACACGTTTTGTTACCTAAAACACCTTTATTTTAAGGTGTAATTTTTTTTTAGCTTCAATCACTAAAATGTGATAAATTGCACACTCTTAATTTGTAATGAGCATAACTCTTCTGATGGTTTCTAGTTCTGACCTGACTCTTTGCAATCACTTAGTTTTGCAGCTGTGAAAAAGATTAATTTGACTGTTCTTATCTGTTAGTTGTTTTTATTCTCAGGATAGATTAAGCAATAGATAGTAAGCTATGTTCCTGTTCTGTTTGTTTTTCAGCAAGGTGTATGGGAAACTCTGTTAGCAGCTCTAGAAATCCTTATCAGAGCTAACCATCACCAACAGATGTTTAACATTAAACAGCTGTTGAAAGCTCAAGTGGTACATCACTTCCTGTTAACTTGCCAGGTTCTGCAGGTAATTCCAATTTGAAATCCTATTTTGTGCTTGGCAAGTACTTGGTTTTACTTAATGAAAAAATATGGAACTGCATGCTATAGGAAAAAAAAAGTTAATGCAATAGACTGTCCTCTGTGCTTCCAGACTGCTTTCATCCTCTACAACAGACACCGTTGCTGTAAACTGATACAGTTCCCTAATGAGAGCACAATGCTGTTTTTCCTAAGGGACAGAAGGAACAAGTGGTTTTAACCATACGCTACTAATCGAAAGCCTAGACGCTGGCTTACTTGTGAAATCCATGCATGAGGAGGAGCTGAAACAAACTGTGAACCTTTTGTGCAGGCCTAAGATGTCTCTCACTAGTTTTATCATCATCAAGTCTTCATTACTGAGAAATATATATGGGTCATACAAGAATGTTACACCTGCCTCTCTGTCCTTAGAAACTAGTACCTTTATGGTTTAGTAATAGACTTCTTGGAAATCACACAAATTAAACGTGACACAAACTGTCTTAGTGTATTTTCAGAAGCATGTCCCTAATTAGTGATGACCAAAATCTTACTGAAATCTCTGCAGACTTTTTAATGAGTTAAGATTTTTTTTCCTCAATCTGAAGGCAATTAGATGCGAAATAAAAAAGTATTTCTCTAACCGCCTTCATACCTGTTTGTTCTCCTGGTATAGCATGATAGTTAAACTGTCAAATTAAAAATACAAATAACTTAGTTGTACTGCTCTTTCTTTCTAGGAGCATAAAGAAGGGCATCTTGCATCCCTGCCTCGGGAGGTTTGTAGGTCATTTGTGAAAATAATTGAAGAAGTGCTTGGATCTCCCCCAGACCTGGAATTGCTGACACTGGTCTTCAATTTTCTCTTAGCCGTTCACCCTCCCACTAATACATATGTTTGTCACAATCCTACCAACTTCTACTTTTCACTGCACATAGGTAGATATTTTGTGTTTAACTAGAAATGGACATTAAGATAAAATTCTACTGAGGGGTGTGTGTGTGTGTATATAAATGTATGTATCACTGTTATAGACTACTGCTTTTTGAGTATCTTTTATTGGTTGCTATATTGTAACTTTATTTACAAAACTACTGACTTAAAGTATTTCACTGTATTGAAAGACATTCTAGTTAGACTTTGCTTGGTTTACTAGGAGAGCTTTCTTCTGTTTAGAGCTACAGATAATGGCCATGGTGTTTGTCTTTAACTTTCTTGAAAGTTTGCTGCTAACTGTAATACATAACAGTTTCCTGTAGAGACATGATACCCATGAATGCATGCAAACTTGGTAAATCCTAGATATATATGGTTTTGCAGCGTCAAAAGCTTAGGCTCAGAGGACTATAACACACCAATAATGCACTCATTTTGAGTATATTTCCAAGAAAGACAACATTATTTAGGCAATTGGGGTTCTAGTGAAAAAGTTTAGCTGGAGTGTTTCATAGTATGTATTTGCTTGTATATCACAGATACCAAGTGAAGTAAAAGTAATTCTGCACTACAGGGTTAAAAAATAATGAAGGTTGCCCAATGACATTTATTAGTGTACCTCACAGGATTTCAATTATTGCTGCTGTATACAAACACTTAAAACTGGAACTCAGATGAAGCTGATCTGAAGCAGCTGTCAGTACGCCTACAATGCAAATTTGTTAAGAAAGGCTATCTTGTTTAAAAAAAAATATATATATATATATTTAAAAAAAAAGGTTATTTCTGAGAATCAGTCTATCAGGAATTCCAATGTAAATAAAACTTTTTAAAGAAAGTTCCTCTAGGGAAATGAACAGAAAATAGTATAATACCACAAGAGTCCTATAATGTTCATAGATTTTCTATGTAAATTATAAACTAAAGTCAATGAAAACTGCAACCAAGCTGTTTCCAGATCTAAATTACAATTAGGAAGCATTTTCCTGCCACTTTTATGTAATCATTGCTGCTTGTTAAATGTTTTGGCATTTAGCAACATAATAATGAGATTAATATTAGCATTGTATGACTTCAGCTGTAAACTATGCCAAGATTGAAAATTTGACCAGTTAGAAAATTTTTCTTCTGATGCAGGTGCCAGTGTACCTCCAGTTTTAGTAACTGTTGTGTGTCCAAAGACAGTATGGTTGTTTTTCTTATCTATCCTCTAAAATTAATAGATGTAAAACAGAGTAAAAGTAGAACTCATTTTTTTTATACTTAGTTTTATTAGATGAACCTAAGCAGTCATCTGTCTTGACATGGCAAAAAGTCCATGTTGCTTATTACTGGCAGTATGCAAATGAGGACCATCTTTAAAGATAGTTACTCTAGAACAGCTTAATATTTTCAGTGTTCTGAAGTAAAATTTGAAGATACATTACTAAAAGAAACCAAGAAGTTGGTCTCAAATTTTTTTTCCTCAGATGCTAGTGAGTCAAACATTTCTCACTAGCCTGTAGTGATCATCTTTTATGTAACCTGAATATGAATTTTAATATATCAAGAATGTGAACTTACTATGCTTTTATGTAACTTTTCCCCTTTTCCTTCTAGATGGCAAAATTTTTCAGGAGAAAGTTGAATCCCTTATGTACCTGAGAAATTCCAGCAGTGGTGGGAAGTCAGTAGACAGTTCAGCATTTGTGGTTACAACTCCAACTGGTTTTGCAGCTCTACCACTGGAAGGTAAAACAATGCTGGAAAAACACATAAGGACATTAAGACAGTTCTTTGTAGAGTGCCTTAAAGTGTTACTTTCCCATGTCTTTCTTACTAAGCCCCCTACTGCCACTATCACCCCCTCAGAGTCTGATGTCTGAACAGCAGAGTAAGAATTCAGTTGAATAGAACAGGCTGCCTCAATTGCTCTTTTTTCTCAGGTTGAGACAAATTGTAATGCTGATGGCTCAGGCAGTGAAGTGGGCCAGCTAAACAAATTCTTTTGTTATAAAGGCTTGCTAGAGATGTGAGAATGCCTTAACTAGGCAATAGTTAAAATAGTAAGCTATAGGAAGCTATCTTGTCTGTGCAGAAGGTATTAAGCTGATACTTCAGTTGTGCATAATTCTTTATCTCCATCTAAATGTAGTATTAAAATATTGGCATTTAGTTATACTGCAGGTATATATACTGTCCTTACATGAGAGAAGATGAGAACCAAGATATAACTTGTTCTTTACATGCTTTATGTAAATTAAGAGTGAATAATTTTCTTGAAACAGTCTCATTATATAGCATGCTAAGCAAGTCAAAGGCTGTGGAAATAACTGCTTTAATCAGTTTTGAATTTTTCTACTACAGATGTTGAAGTAGTCCAAATCTATGAAGTAGTGTGAATTTACTAGTTTACAATGGTAACTTGTCAGTTAGCTTGTTGTCCAGGGTAGTATTTTCAGCCTTATTGGATAATTTCTTAGTCACACTTTACACTGTTTTGCATATACAATTGACAAACCACCTGTGAAATGAAAGCTAAAACATATAACTTATGCCTAAGCCTTTATTTAAGCTGTTCAACAATGAGAAATATTTTCCAAACAAAAATGCAAGTTTGTCAGCTTATACAAAACAGGAATGGAAGATTACCCTGTTCTTGGATTTAACTGCATTGTATTTCAGATTGTGTATGACTTAGCTATACTCTGTATATAACCAACTTAATACTTTTACAATTGGTGTTTTGTTGGTCCTTTGCTTAGAAAATCAAATAGTTTTCAAACAGTGCATTGAAATACTTAGTTTAAATCCTTTACTGAAGGCAGTGATATAAAGAGCAGACCAGAGTTGTGTATGGAGTTGGTCATTCTCCCATATTGAGATGATATATGAAATCTTACTCTCTTAAACAGAGTACTTTTTCATATCAAAAGTACCAAACTCTTGTACATGAATGAAGACTATTCATGTGCACCAGAGGAATGCTCATCATAAATTTTTGTGAAAGTAGGTGTTCATGTTGTGATTATGAATTTGAATTTTTAAATTTAGGTAAAATATTTCAAATGGCATTCTTGTTAGACAACTTGCTACTTACTTGTGTATTTGCAGTTGTATATAGTATCTGCAAATTTGTGTAAGCTTGGCTATAAGACTGCAGCTATGTGGATCCTTTCTGTTATGTACAGGACAGGTCAGTCTAGTTGAATGTATTTGTGTATGCATGTACACATTCATGTTCTCTGTATGTTACATATGATTCACAAAAATATTCTGATGCATCGTCATTGTATCAGTACTAGTCAAAACTATTGCCCTAGTACTAATTAGTGCATAGTTTTCAAAACATTTCCAACTCAGTCTCCTTTTCCTAGACTATCAGAAGGCATCCTCTACCAGGCTGGCATACTTGCTGCTTTTCCTCTTGAAAATGTTATGGTGACATCTATAATGTGCTCTGGAAGTAGGACTGCTTCAGGCTAAAATGTGCCATTAAAAGCAGACTACTATGCTAAATAAAACATTTAGTAATTCATTACAGATCTGAAGTACACATAATGGCTTGGTGCAAAAAGGTTAAAACTAGTAGGTGAGCAGTTTGCTATTATCCACTGGGACATGTTGGTAGATTGGGCCTCTTACAACAGAGAAAAGAGCAACCTACTCTTTGAATTTGCTTTGAACAGAGGTTGGACTGGACAGTTTCCAGAGGTGCTTTCTGCCCTCAGTGGTTCTGAATAAATCCCTACTGAGGGTTGATTGAGAGGATCAGAATATAAATCTGGGAGACTTGGACTTATATGCAAAAACTATTTTGCAATTCATGCATCTTTCAGTTTTATCTTGCCAATTTTTTGGATGCATAATAGCTTAGTATCTCTTGATCACTTGGCCAAATCTGAGCTACGCCAGTTTTTAAACCAATTTTGCTGCATAAGACTAGTTTGGACGTTGCTGTATTTTCACGTGGAATGTAACAGTGAGTGAAAAGCCCGTTTTGAGTGCAAAAAACAAAGCTAAATATACCCTTATTTCTCTAGAAAACACTTCCAAAGCTACTGTACAGCAGGAAGTAAGTTATCAAGTACCTAAAAGGCTATGCAAAAGCTTACCAGCATCTCCTACTTTGTCACCTCAAGTACATCAAAAAAGACTAATTGAAAGATTGAGGAGCATTGATGATCTGCAGAATATTGGCAAGCATGACTACATTGATCTTCAGGATAAAACTGGTTTTGAAACACATTCTGAAACCATAAAGAGAGTACAAGAAGACTTCCTTAGCAGTTGTGAGTCTGCGAAAACAGTTTGTGACTCAGAATTAACATCTGTTGAAACATTTGAAGACATTCCAAAAGAAGAGGAGTTATCTGAAAACGTATTTGAGAGTAAAGAAGCAGATGTGGACCTGAAATGTAATGAAGGTGGTGCTGCAGCTGAGCCATTGCTGCGTCGTCCAGACAATCTGAGAGGACTGACTTCACTTCAGAGGAGTCAGAGTAATTTTGCAGGGTTGGGCTTAGCATTTTCTGTTCATGGAGGATCATCAGCCATTGCTCGCTGGCCAAGCTTTGCTGACAAAAATGTACTTCCTGAAGAATGGGAGAGTCTTGCTTTTTCCTCATCTAATGAGAATACCCGAAAAACATATGAAAGCTCTGATGAGAGGTAAGAAGAAAAAAATAAATTAACAGTAGCTCAGTATATCAGGGAAAGCTTTAATTTCACAATGTTCTTGATTACTATCCTACATAAATAAGACTGAAAAATTAAGAGTATGTTTTCAGTGGCTGTAATAAACCAATCCATTAAGCTTAGTAGTCTACAGAATTGTACCTTTTCGAATTTTACATTTATATAGCGAATTCTTAACATTTGGGATTTTTATACTACCTACAGTAGGAGTGTGAACTTATGGTAGCTCCCAAAAACCTATGTAGTCATTCTGGTCACATTACACTTCTGTTATTTATTGTCAAAAATAGGTATTAGTAAAAAGTGGCAATAGAACTACTGGTTAAACATTTGCCAAATCCCCCCACTCTGTCCACCCAAATAGTAACCAACAGTTATGCATTTCTTAAGGTTTCTGTTGTAGACAACAAACTGAGGTAAAATGCATTTCTTTGTGTTCAGATGTACAGAAGACTGCATTGTGCTTGTCTGTTGTGGATTATATGACCTCTTGCGTGGAGTTCTCCTAATATTACCAGATGTCATGCTGGAAGATGTGATGGACAAACTTATCCAACCTGATTATCTCATAGTTCTTGTGAACCACCCATCTCCTCTCATACAGCAAGGCGTCATTAAAGTAAGCCAATATAAAATGTGTTCAGCTAAGAAGTTGTCAGCTAGTTGTGAGCTTACTTTGTCAGAAACATGAAAGTAAAATAAAAAATAACGATTTCTTCATTTTTGTGGACTTCTGAATTTTAAAATCTGTTTCCACCCCCATGGTTTGAAACAAAACACCAGCAAGCCAAAAGAATCTATCAACAGAAATATAATTTGTGATCTAAGCCAGAGAGCTTACACACTAGGATGGAAGGCTTAATACACAAAGTTTGAATGTATCTGTAGATTTAGACTGGATATAGAAGAATAAATCTTTTTATGATAAGGGTGGTGAGAGACTAGAACAGGTAGCCCAGAGAAACTGGAAATGTTCAAAGTCAGGCTGGAAGAGGCTCTGAGCAACCTTGTCTAGTGGGAGGTGTCCCTGTCTATGGTAGGGGGAGTGTGTGTGGGGTTTGAACTAGATGATCTTTAATGTTGCTTCAACCCAAGACATTCTGTGGTTCTGTACCTGTTATGTATGTGACTTGATCTCCCTTGAACTTGACTAGGAACCTAAAATAGTCTTTGGAGTTTAAAAAATAAATAAATTCAGTTGTGTTGGGTGTAGCAAGGCAGTTTAGACCAGAGTTGCAATGTAAAAACAATTAGTTTTTAATCTGGAATTTTAAAAATCATTGATTTCAAACTGTTTAAATTGTAGGCAAGAACTAGACTTTTAGGCAAGTTGTTAAATATGTACATCTTATGTTGTAATTATGTATTTATTTTTAGTTGTTGGATGCATATTTCAACAGAGCAAGGAGGGAGCAGAAGGAGAAGTTCCTAAAGAATCGTGGCTTCTCCTTGCTTGCTAACCAGCTCTACCTTCACCAGGGGACTCAAGAAGTTGTAGAGTGCTTTTTGGAAATGCTCTTTGGCCGCTCCGTTGGCTTGGATGAAGAGTAAGTAATGCTTTGCGTTTGTATCCTGTAACTTAACATTTAAACTAAAAGTAGTGCACTTTCTTGCTGAAGGCAAAGATGTAATAGCTTCCTAAGTACTATTTTTTCTTTCCATAAAGCAAAGTTCTTCAAATATTTTACATGTTTTAACACTGCTTTAACATTTTTCAAGTGCATTAAACCACTTAAAGCTATTGTATGGTCCTTAAGCTTTTGATAAACAACTTCATCTCATGGGTGTTGTCAGGATGTTCTAAACCCTCAGCACTTCAGAGGACCTCGAAGGCCTTTGCACTCTGAATTTGCTGTAGTCAGTTTAACACATCCTATTCTTCTCTGATCCTATGTGAAACAATGATTTCTATCCTTGGGAATTTTAAGCAGTGGTCACTAGGCTGCTGCTACTGGACTTTAAGTGATTAAGGAAAAAGCTTGATGCTACCTGTTTCCTTGGATTGGTGCTGGCTATAAATCTCTTTTTTCTTCAGGGCTAATATGACAGAAGTGCTATTTACTTGAACTGATGAGCTACCCCATATTGGTAGGAACAGATTACCTTCAAGCAGAAAATTAACTTTCTAAGAAATTTATATATTTTAGAATTAGCTTGACTACTTAATGATTGTACAGGGAGGACACACATCCAAGTACAGTCAGCAAGCAGTGCATAAATCTTAAAAAAAAGCTCCTTTCCAGTTGCCTTCTTTGCAGGAATTGTAATGGCTTCTGTTTGTTGGCATGGTCTTCACTCCAAAAATGTTCCTATTTAATTACAAGACTTAAGCCTTTTGGCTCCTTAACAGTTCTCTGCTTTGGGGCTAGTTATTTCCTCAGAACCCATTGTGGGGCTGGAAAGTTAATTCTTATGGCTCAGGTTAGTTTAGGATGGTACATAGCAGTCATGTGATAGGATGTTTGTTACCTTCAAGTAATCAAGTTTGTTAATGCACAAGTAATACAAGGCCTGATACTCTGATTTGAAATTCTACAATTGAAATAAGCCAGAAATTGCCAGACTTTGATCTAAACCTCACCACTAATGGATACAAGGCATCAAACCTGCTCTCAAGTCAATATTGTACTGATGCCAAGGTGTATCTGGTTTCTTGATGTGTGTGCTAGTTGTAATATTACTGGAAAGAAAGTCATTCTTGTACACTGATCAAAAAAACATGCTTGCATAAAATCCATACTGTAGATCATTTGTAGTAAGGTGAAGTACTACATATGCTTTTAGATATTTTGTTTCCTTACAAAGTGTTTTATTTTGCTCTTGTTTTCTGTGGTACTGCAATGAAATGTAAGAAATTGGTATCTACATCTTTGCCAAAGTGCTAGTATAGACCGGTATTCCAGCATTAATAATATATTACTAATTATAATAGCTGCATACACTAGGTTGCTATGTAAAGATGTTAGACTGACTTGTATTTATTTCAACAGATTTGATCTGGAAGATGTCAAGAATGTTGGACTTTTTCAAAAATGGTGTGTCATTCCTGTCCTGGGTCTAATAGAGAACTCTTTGTACGATAATGTTCTGCTGCATAACTGCTTCTGTCTCCTGCTGCAAATTATAAATTCCTGCTCAAAAGTTGCAGACCTGCTGCTTGATAATGGTTTGCTATATGTGTTGTGTAATACACTGGCTGCTCTTAACGGACTGGAAACAAAGTGAGTACTTTATCTGTTGCTATAAAATAACCCAGACACAACCTTTAGAGAAGCAAAAACTGAAGTATATAGTATCCTTATTTAATTTTTGAAGTGTTTAGTGAACGTGTAGAAAATAAACTGCTTTTGAAGTCTTCAGCTTTTAACTACACCTCCAAATGAAAGTTAATATTTAGATACTTAGTTTAAATAATAGAACACACTGGTTGTGAAGTATCCTTTGAGTACCCTAAATTTTCAGGTAGGGTCCAGGAGATGGTAGCATTCTACCGTATCTATTGACAATGTCAGAACTGCAGAAGTGTCCCTCCTGTGCTACCTGTTTTTAATATTTGAGATTCTGAGTAGGTCAAATGATTTAATTATAAATATTCTGTACTTACTGGAGAAACTATACAGTAAAGGAAGGAGAGGTGGGGTTTTTGTGCCTTTACTTCATTAGTTCATATGCTGAAGAAGTAACTAGATTTCCTTTATCCAATAGTTTTAATTCAGCATGGTTACAGAAAGAGATTGAACTGAATTTCTTGAGACACCCTTGTGAGGAATTTAGGATTCAGAACTGTTCTTTATCTTATAAGTCTCATTTAAAAAAATACAACTTTTCCAGTAAAACTTCTCTACAATCCTAATGTTACGCTATCTCAAAGATTTTCCAGGCATTCAATTTGCAAAAGTTAAGGCTGAAAAGAGTCTTAGATTACAATTTTCTAACCTATAGCAGTAATATCTTCAGAAGTACTAATTTCAAATTAAATACAATATAGTAGGTATGGCTGGCAGAAGTAGCAAGAGCAGTAGTAATGGGTCATCGTACAGGTTATATCTACTAAATGGTAACGTTTCTGATGATTACAATTTTGCAGCATTCCCCTGAATGACTACAAGTTGCTTGCATGCGATATACAACAGTTGCTGGTAGCAGTTGCAATTCATGCCTGCAGCTCCTCGGGTTCTCAGTATTTTCGTGTTATTGAAGACCTCATTGTGCTGCTGGGTCATCTTCAAAATAGTAAAAATACAAGAATGCAAAGTAAGTTATTTGCTTATTTTTGGGGGTCACAGGACTGGAGAAGTAAATCCATTCCCCACTGATCTTCCAGTTGAGGGTGAAGGGGCATTTTTTGGTGATGAACCTTTCTTCTTTTAAGTGGTTCTCAAAGTACTACTCTTCCTTGGAAGCCTGTCTTGTGGTAAAGAATTGTGTACTGCTAATATAAATGAACAATGACCATAAGACTTCGATCAGGATGTTTAAATAGAAACCTTCTGTAAAGTTTCATTGAGCTTATTTTCTAGTAATTAAATTCTACGGCTTCTATGTTGAGAACTCAATTCTGTACCATATGCATTTGTATAATGATGAGATGACTTTCAACATGACTTCTTGGAATCAAGAATTTTACCTCTGACACTGTTTTCTTTTACTTTTAACAAATATCTGGAAAAAAATCTTAGACTTGTACAGAAAGCATGCCATTTGGCCTTTATTATGCCTCTTTCCGTAGATATGGCAGTTGCTCTGCAGTTAAGAGTTCTTCAAGCAGCTATTGAATTAATAAAAACTACAGCAAACCAAGATGCTCAGGAGCAGCCTGGATCAGTCCCATCCCTATCTGCACCACATCGTTCAATGTTTCAAAAGCGTAAAGGCATTGCTGGTTAGTAGCAAAAGTGTAATATACTTGTACTCCTGTCTCTGTGTTACTAATGAAATATCTACAAAACTTGTTTTGCTTTTTCTATGAAAACACAAGTTCAAAATGGGTATAGATTACACAGCTCTAAAATGCATCATGATTTATTGGCTTTATGTATTAATCATATTTTAGAACAGGGTAACCTACCCATTTTAAACTTGGTTTTGTATTACAAGGGGAGAATGCGAGTATGAAATTGAAACTTCAGTTAACTTTCTCATTAGTCTCTAAAGGCAGATACTGCCACCTTTGGAAGAGAGTATCAACTGGAAAGTTGCATAGTAAAAACATTTTAAAGGTAGTTCATAGTACCTAACTTCGTAGTAATATTGAAATACAAAAAAAAAAAAAGTGCTTCTAACTTGAATGCAGCTACAATGTGGGGATTGCACTGTTGCACAGCTTTTAATTAATGATTATCCTGAAGTAACATCTGGCACTGCAAATTCAGGTGGGAATGTGGGGGAGCTGGCCTCTACCATGGAAACTTTCATAAAACATTTGTACAGTTCTAGGTTTAACAATAATACTGTGTCTGTATTGGATGGTTTGTGAATCATTCTGCAAAGCTTTTGGAGTCTTCTGGCTGGAACTTTAATTTGTATGTTGCATTTAAATGAAGCTGCATTTAAGGCGTGTAAAAGATGTAATTTAAAAACCTGAAGTATTTCACTTGTTTTAAAAAATCTTTTATTCCTAGTTTTCTATGGGAACCTTTTTTGTAATATGGTCAGCCTATGAGACTCCTCTCCATCAGCCCAGTAAATACAGTGAAAATATTTGTGAGGTAATCTAGTAAGGCACCAAGGGTATGTGTGTGGTTGTAGTTATTTCAAAAAGAATGAAGTACAGTCAATGCTCAGCAGTTCATTTCAAGAATTGTTTTTCCTAGGAGTATTCTGGTAAGATAGAAATAGTTCTCATGTGGTACGAAATGCATTTGTTTATACACTGTTAATATAGTGACTCCTCAGTTGTGTTGGTAGTCAGCTTCTGATATTAAAAGTGAGTAATACCATATTAAAAACTAATGCATCCTTTATCATAATTGCACAGTGAAAATGGATTGAGTAACTTCTTCGCACAAAAATACATAAGTTGCACAATAAATCTGATCTTGAGACTAACTCATTTTATGGTGCCATTTCTTGAATTTCGTATGTTTTTAAATATAAAACATGTTAAAAGAAAGAGGCAAACACTGAAATGATGCTTTTTCCCTTTAATATTAGCATATTTCAAATGCTTGATTTCCTGAAACGATGCAAAATGTTTGGATAAAAGCAGTAACTGAGTGGTGAATTTGTGTGTTTTAGTAGGATGCTATTAATAGTAGGGTACTATTAATGTTTCTCTGCTTCAAGGTTCCAGAAAATTTTCACTCGCTCAGTCTGATGCTCTGCTGATGAAAATGCGTTCAGTAGCAAGTGAGGAGTTCCACATGATGATGCAACGACGAATGAGTCAAGAACATCCTATCCACGCCACTGAGGCTGAATTTGTACAAAGATTACAGAGGCTAACTGTCCTCGCTGTTAACAGACTCATTTATTTAGGTAGGGTTTTTTGTACATTTCTATTTTGACAGTGCCAGTGCAGTACCGTATGAAAAATCAATATTTGCTTTTGGAGAGTTTGTGTTCAAAAATGTAATGCTGTTGATGTTGGCTTAATGGAGTTAACTATAAAAACATCAAACTCTCAGTAATTTGTCTGTCAGTATTACATAACTGACAATCAAATCTGAATATCTGAATGAACCGAACTAGCTATTGTAGTTCTACATTAGTTCATCTAAGCTGCCTGAATTATGAAAGGGAGCTCTTGCTTTCTGTTTTAAAATTTATCAGTTTGCATGTTTCTATGAAACGGCTAAATTTGTTAGCAGGTCTATGATGACTCGGGGCGTTAGTTAAAATTTCACAGAAGCAAGAGTTTAGCATGTGGGACAAAGAATTGAACTGTTCCATGATTAACTGTGAATACTGAATAAACTGATACCTAAGGGAATTGAAATAAGGAGTACATGTTGATACTTAAAACAATGGAGTAAAGATGATACTTGATTTAATGCCATTTGAAGGAACATGGGATTAGTTTGGTTGAGATGGTACTGACCTATTTGTGCCTCAAAATTTAAGCATCTACTGAAGAGTGCCTTGATTTACTGGGTATAACAGAAACCACAAGTCAAAGCAGACTTTCAGCATCCCAGCTGGAAGTTCCTGAAGAAGAAAACCAGCAAGAACTGCCTAACAGAACAAATCCTTTTCTGAAAGACATGTTCAAAATGTTGGTGGAAGGAATCAAACTATCCCTCGTAAGTTACTAATTAGATGTTTTCCCCGTTAAAGCATATTTCATAAGGTTCATTTACAAGGAACTTTTAAGGACAGAAAGCTTTAGGCATAAAATGTTTTTCTTGCTGCCTCTCTCAATCCAGCTGAAGCATTGTTAAAAACTGTTAAGCTTCCCAGTTATTCTGAAGTTGTGAAATAATAAATCCATCTGTCCTGATTTAACTGTAACACTTGGCAAAATTCTGATTCTTGAATGAGTATGCAAAGGTTGGATAGATTTCTGTAGTCAACTTTTTCCCCGTAAATATTGAGGTATGTTCCTGGACGCTATAAAAGTAGGTCTGCTATATATCTACAAAGGATGCATAAAAAGGAGAATTTGAGTGATTTATATATGCTATAAATGTAAATAACATTGGTGATGTAACTAGGGGGGCAAACCTTTTTTAAATTATTGCCAAAGAACAGAGTTTCTTTTCTACCATACAATTGTTAGCCTGTCAGCCTTTCCAAGATGACTAGGTTTCACTTGAGCAATTTGAAATGATTATATTGGAAAACCTAGCTTATTGCTTCTTGCATCTTTATTTTCCTGAAGTCATCTTTATAAAAAATAGTTCAATCTATTTTTCTCCCTAATTCTGGAAACTGAAGTTTGTGGGGTCTTCTCATCATGCCTTACTTGTAGAATTTTCCAAAGACTACTGATTCCTTTGAGCTCCAGCACCTCAAATGCCCGGTTTCTAACCTTATATGAAGTAATCCATTATTCTGAAACTAGTGATTAACATGTGAGCTATGTATTAAACAAAACCCCTTTTGATTTTTAAAGCCTCTGTTCATTTTCTAGATTGTTGTATAGTCCTTCTAACTGAGCATCCAGTTTAGCTAGGAGCTGCATTGCTAATGTTGGCAGATCGAGGGAAAATGCTTATCTTAATAGAAAAATGAAATGCTTTTATTTTCAGTAGAGTGCCTTCTAATATGTAATAAATCAGTAAATTAGTTTAAACACTGTTTTTGTGGAGTTTTGCTCATTTTAACATTTTGCTCGTTTTAACAATAAGTTTGTTTTGCAACGTAAAGGAATCTGGTGAAAAGAAGCCCTATCTCACTGAGAAGACTAAAAAAAAATGTCACTTTATTTAGGGTACTAGCAGAATGAATGCACCCAAGCAGCAGTGGAAGAGAATCCTCTTGTCATGTAAGGACACTTTCCGTACACAACTTGGGAGGCTTCTTGTGCACATCTTGTCTCCAGCAAAACCACTACAAGAAAGAAAGCAGGCTTTGGAGTTGCTCCATGAAGTGAACCATCAGGAGATTATGCGTGACTGTCTTAGCCCAACTTTGCAGGTAAGCTTCAGAGTGTTTGAGGAAAGCCTGTGGAACTTGGGTTCACATTTCTGGTTTAAATTGTACAGTTATCTAGAACTGTGTGGCTGAAGTTGTTCACTGCTATTTTAGTGACACATAGAATAATGACAGTCACATCGTATAAAATGCCCTCATCTCTGCAATTACTATATTGTCCTGAGGGTAGATAGCTTTGTAAGAGGCAAAGCGTGATTATTTCTGATTATGTTGACTGTAGCACATCAAACATCACATTTCCTGTGCAATGCAGGAACAAAAGGTTTTAACATGAATGGTTTGACTGAGGATGCTTGAAGTTGATGTGCCCTGAACAAGTAGATTAATGAGGGATTATGCTTGCCTTGGAACTCTAACTGTAGACTTTCTGAAACTTGTAAGAACTGATTGCCACTATAGTTTAAGAGGATGTCAGTTGTCAATCAAAGCACTACTATTCTTTAAGCAAAGCACTATTTTTCTTTAGCCTTTACTCTTAAAGTGGAATTATGTACTTTGTCTTATTGTAACTCAAGTAGCTGCACAGCTTCTCCCTGCATTTTGGGGTTTACCAGGAAAAAAACATTTTTGATTATACCCCCTATCAGATTGTATACTGCAAGTTTGAGAGAAAGCATTTTTTTAGGAGTTGTAATTGGACAGGAGCGTTTCAGTTTGAGATCTTTAGGAGCTACAAGCATGAGATAAGTGAAATCAGATGTGCCACAGTTTGAGTCACTATATGCTAAGGAGAGAAAGTACTTGTTAAATCAATCTATGATACTTACTTGTTTATTATCATATGAACATTATTCAATTAAATCAATGCTCTGACCAGTAGACAAAGAGCTCATATGTTAACAGTGGCTTCTGGTGTGTCACATGGAGTGTGTTTATTGCTTATGTCTGCTTAACTTCATTATTTGTCCATTCTAATTTGGCTAATCAAACAAGGTAAAATTAGGAGCCACTGGCACATATTTCCTGAAGCATAGACAAGATTGCAAGAGTATTTGAAAAAGCAACTTACCTCTCATGTAAGCCGTTTAAAAAGTCACAAGATGCTGCGGGGAAACTATAATGTGGAGGATTACATTTAGCATGTTCTTTCCACTTCTATAAAAGTTTGTCTTTGGACATCAAAGCTTTAAATTACAGGAAAACGTAGAAGAAACCTGTCCAGGCTTACTAGAAGAGGGAATAAAGTTTAAGGAAGAAAAAAGTTCAGTGTTGTATTTTACAATTAAGAATGACCATACCTCTCTTCTTGTCCTCCCTTCTTTCTTTTTGTCTTTTAGCATGGACCTAAATTAGTGCTCTATTTATGTGAGTTAATGCACAATCACAATGATGAAATGAGCAAAGAACAACAACTAGCAGCGGGAGACTTTGTGAATACTTTAAAATGTTGTGGCTATAAATGCGTTCCTCTGAGCACACGGCCCAAACCAGATATAATAAAAGCTTTGAAGGAGGTTTGTGAATAAGAAACTTTACTTTAAAAACTAGTTATGCTTAAGTTAGATAGATAATATATCTATTATATATGGATGGAGTTTTAATGAACACAGTGCTTGCTTTGAGCATGGATTATGTTTGTTGGCATTCTCTGAGTTATGAATATTTCTGTAACATGCTTACACTTGACAGCAAGCTCATTTTAATGATACTTGGTTAAGTATATTACTTAAAGCAAAAGTGAGAGTTCACAATAAGCTACTAGTATTCCCTTGCCTGGAGAAAAATGAATTTTTGTGATTCTTGGGGAAAAAAAAAAAAATTAGATGTAGTTTTATGTTAAAATGACAGCTGAAATGAAGACTTGGTTTTAAATGGTGGGAAGGTATCAGGTCAGTGATTTTTCTACCAGTTTTTTTCAAATGGGCGTCTACTTCACCATCTGCTTGCTTTTTTCTGAGTTTGGAGAAATAACATAGAACTTCTGTTCAGGATCAGAAGAAGTATGAGATAGAAGAAGGTGTGAACAAAGCTGCCTGGGAGAAAACAATGGCTAATAATCGACAAAAGTAAGTGCTTTCTTGAAGGGGCTGCAAGAGCTTCCTTAGAATGCTGTCTCCTTGGCACACCATTGCAGATACCTCTGTAATTATTAAATGTGTGGGATATTTGAAATTAACATGGATAGGAGCTTTCAGCTATATTACTGTTATATAAACAGTTTGATTGTGGGTATATGCATTTGGGTAGGTTGCATAATCTTGAGAGTATGTACTTTTTTGGATATTTGGAATTTCACCTCCAGTTTTACAGCAATTGTGTCTGTCCAATCAGCTTGCCTCTTAATGTGATCTTTTAAACATAACTTACTTGCAACTAACCCTCATCTTCAGTGAACACAATATAACATTCAGCAAGTATCTGTGAATCACTTTTGTGAGCTCTGCAGGCTGGTGCTTGATGTAACACAAATTGAAATAGCTTGTAGTAGAGTAAGAGATTTTTTCCATTAATTTACATTCCAAGCCATACCATAAAGTCAGCTGAGATGCACACAGTGTGCTTTAACGAAGGCAACTACAGCCGTCTGTAAAGGTCAACTTAGATAAGTCTGTCCAGATAAGCAACAAGGCTTCACTATGTTAAATAACTTTTAAGAAATATGAGCAGTAGTGAATTACTGTTCTTAAGAGTTTTATTGTAATGAAAGCACACAATATTAATGCACATAAATTGATCTTGATTTGTTTCTTCTTGTCTTTGGTTGCAATCACCTTTTTGTTAAGGCTAAGAAGCAGAAGGTATTAATGTCTCATGAAAATGTGAATATAGGTAGTGTTGCTCTAGCTGCTGTAACATGAACTACAGATATCCAGTGCCAAACAGATTGCATTTTATATGAATTTCTTGCTGTCTTGCCTTCCCTTCTCAGTGTGATTTGACATTTTAAAACATGATTCTTTTTCCCTCAGTCTCTTTCAACGTCTGGATACAAAATCTAAAGACATTTCCAAAATAGCTGGAGACATCACACAAGCTGTCTCTCTGTCACAAGGAATGGAAAGGAAGAAAGTTATCCAGCACATCAGGGGGATGTATAAGGCAGAGCTCAGTGCCAGCAGACACTGGCAGGAACTTGTTCAGCAGCTTACACATGATCGGTAAGTTGTTCTCTCATCTGAGAGGGGGAGACGCTTACTGTCTGATGTGCACTTCATAATACTTAGAGGTATAATGCTTGGTATGTAGACGACATTAGCAAAAGTAAATCATTGTAATTTATTCATCTCGTTAAAGGTCTGTAAAATACTCTTGATTTTTCTTCGTGTTTTTTCTTTTAGGGTGGTAGTAGAAATACAAGTAGTATTTCTGTCACTGAGACAGTTTTGTTTTCTTGTCAGTTACATTTTTGCTGTGTTCAATAGAATGAAGAATGTTATGACGTTTTTAATATTTTACATTACACTGACAAAGAAACAAAATATTTTTCATGTCATTCCCTTTAGTATCCAGCTTCAGTGTTTTCTGATATGCATAGAACAAGATGTTAAGCCTTGACAAGAAATTAAACAACGGTGCTTTTACCACTGCTGAACTAAAGTTTCTAATAGCTGAGTTTTCAGAATAATATTGCATTGGACACATCATATTGCTATTTTCATCAGAATTAGTAACTAAGAGCAGTCTTACAGTAGTAGTTCATAATGAGCAAGTCAATGGCATAGCACATGAACATAAACTACGTGAAAATAGTCTTAATTTTGTTGCAGAAAAACTGTCCAGTGCTACTACCATGGAACTTCTGTCTCTGCCATTTAAACAAAAACAGAATGAATAACAATATATACTGCCTCTACTGCTACGCTCCATATATATCTTGATTTTTCAGAGCACTCTGGTATGACCCAGTCTATTACCCAACTTCTTGGCAACTGGATCCAACAGAGGGCCCAAACAGAGAGAGGCGCCGCTTGCAGAGGTGCTATTTAACTATTCCAAATAAATACCTTCTTCCAGACAGACAGAAGCAGGAAGGTAATTATAACCTCTTACAAAAGTAGATTTGAATAATAATGAATACTAGTGTCTTACTAGTTGTTTTTTTAATAGGCATGATAAAACCTCCCTTATCTTACCTATTTGAAGACAAAACATATTCTTCTCACTCTTCAACTGTTAAGGACAAAGCTGCAAGTGAACATATAAGGTAATTCTTGATAAGATTTACCTCCCTTTTTCACTTCTTCCTACCCAAAATAAGTCCTCGCTTTGTCTCACCTTACTGAATTCTCTTAATGTTTGTTGAGAGACTATTGTCAAATTGAAGGTGTTTTATTGCTATGTGCACAAGGGATCATAACTACCAATACGTAGGTTTTCTGACACTTAAAACACAGTCTCCATTATGTCAAAAATCACTGAAAGCATATAGTATCTTGTGTTATAAAGGGATAAGGGTATTCTGTGGGACAGTCTGATGGGATTTCTTTACTTATTTGTTGCTTATATATCCAGGACAGGCAGTGCAACTAGATCTCGTAGTTCTTTCTTGCTTTTATGATCGTTATACAACTATAGCTGTGTTAATTTACTACCCATTACAGGGTCTAATCCTACTTAAAATGACTGCAGAGAACATACAATGCAATAAATTTAATACAGATACAGTTGTGTGCAAGTCTAGAGAGTTGAGGTTCCGTTTTCTTTACCTCCTTGGGATTTGAACCTTTTGGGTCGTAGTCCTTCAGTTGTAGCCTTTGAGGCTGTTAGTTTTAGGTACATGCCAAAAGTAAGCAATACTACACTTGGAATTCTTTCAGAGTTAATCGAAGATGCATCAGTGTAGCACCTTCTAGAGAGACTGCTGGTGAACTGTTGCTAGGTAAGTAGAACTGCCGGTTCTCATAAATATCCTTGTCTACAATTTCTGCTGTGTGTGGATACTTGGCTGAAATTTTAAAGAATATTTTTGTTCTTGAATATGTTATGAGGAATGCTACTGCTAAGAAACCAAACTGTTGATTGACTTGTCATATATAATATATCGTATAGATCAGTTTTGGCATTTGCATAAGTGGTGTTTGGATTGTAGCTAGTTTTAAAGTTGCATGGTACTTGCCAAAAGTTGTGGAGTAAGTTCTATGTCAGCCAAGTACTGTCTTGTCCAGGTACTGTTCTTAGTTTTCTTAACACCTAGACACTAAATGTTTGTATGAATTAAGGTGCAGTATACAAATGGTAATACCATGGTACCTTTTTGCAACTATTTCTTCCTGCAGGGAAATGTGGCATGTATTTTGTTGAGGACAATGCTTCAGACACAATTGAACATACTGTAAGTATTAGAGCACACTGTCCATACTTAACTTTCCCAAACTGTGACAGTAAATAGCTTTTGTCTAGTCACTGATTGTTTGTTCTGTCACCGAGATTGCTGAGTGCTAGAGTTAGATGTCTATGGACAATACCAGTGAAACTGATTAGTTTGGGTTCAGTGTTCCTGTTGTGCCTGGCTGTGGTGTCAGTGATAGTAGCAGAAAACAGAGAAGAGGAAATCCAGCAACTTCTGGGGCTGGGGAGGGAATTGTGGATTGGGAGTCTTTTGCAACTTCTGTCCATTACTTTAAATGTACAGAACTTGCTCTAGGCTGCACCTGAAATAACTTAATGGAAGCTGGATCACTGTGATGTATGGAAACTACCAAATATATGAATTGTGCTGTATTCTTACAGCATCTGTTACATGAATTTTTCATTACATAGGATGTTCTAATCTCAGACCCTCTCCCCCTTATCCTATATAAGAAATAAATGTTTTATATAGGAAATTGAAGCTGACTTTCTTTCTGATACACAAAGGCTCTGATTATAAGTAAGTTTGTATATCCAACAGACATTTAAGAAAATTATTGAGCAAGGGGTTATGCTACTGAAAGTCCTACAGTATTTTCAGGGAGCTCCTCCTTACCTTCACTAAACACAACTCCTGTGGTTTGAGAAGCTACCAGCTGTTTTGCTGTTTTACTGCTTTGTCCTTTGTAGAACTGGCAGAATTGGGATTCATGGCAAAGCTTGACAAATGGCATGGCAAGCATGGCAAAATTTTGTCCAATATTTTAGTTTAGGTGCTAGTGAAAGTATGTTTGGTCCAGAGCGCTGGATAGGGTACTGAAGTGGCTGTGAGAAGTGTACGTGATTGCCTTGAGGAGAGGGGAGGATGGGAAACATCTATGAAAAAAGTCACAAAATATCTTAAAGCATCACAGCAAAATCATCCAAGTTTGCTTTATGATATCCTCTATGGTTATAAACTGGTCTCACTGAAGAAAAGTTGCTTGTTTGGAAAACCTACTTTTTAGGTTAACTTTTCAATTGTATCTTCCTCAGAGTTTTCATGGAGAAACTGAACCAGCTTCATTTTCTTGGACCTATGAGGAAATTAAGGAAGTTCATAAGCGCTGGTGGCAGCTAAGAGACAATGCTGTGGAAATATTTCTAACAAATGGCAGGACTTTACTCTTGGCTTTTGATAATACAAAGGTAACGTGGCACCAATGCATAATAATATATCAAAGGATTTTGCTGTGTCTTCATAATATGTTCATGTATTAGTTTTTAAGGAGTTCTGTTGCATGACCTAATAATAAATTCTGCTTAATATCTTTGGAAAAAACTCTGCTCAGCTAGGCTTCTAGACAGACAGACAAAATCACAGTGTAAAACATCTTTGTATTAAGATGTTAAAGAAATCTTAGTAATGCTAAACATTACTTGGTTACAACAGATTTCTGGAAATTTGTGAGAAACTTACTAAGCTTTTTTTTTTTAAGCTTTTAAAACCATATGACTAAATGTATGGTATTTTCTTTTAGGTCCGTGATGATGTGTACCACAACATCTTAACTAACAATTTGCCTAATCTTTTGGAGTATGGAAACATTACTGCTTTGACCCACCTGTGGTGCACAGGACAGATTACTAACTTTGAGTACCTGACTCATTTAAACAAACATGCGGGCCGCTCCTTCAATGATCTCATGCAATATCCAGTATTTCCCTTTATACTTTCTGACTACACCAATGAAACACTGGACCTAAATGATCCGTCAGTATATAGGTAATATGAAATGTTTGGAACTAGTTATTTCCAAATACTCAAACTGACTATTCAGTGTAGCTATTTAACTTCATTGTATTAAATCATGCACATACATGAATGCAACTGTTCAAGGATAAGATTTATCCATAATAACTTGAGCTTTGTACAATATGTGGCTGTTTCACCTAGGATATTGAAATAAAATACCTAGTGGTATGAGTATATATTCACAGAATGTTATAGATTGGACTTACCTACTGTTGTAAAGTGATAGTTTATTGATTTTAAATAAAAGCCATATGTTTAAATTTGTGACTAAAGACTACCAGGCCAAATAGCAAAAAAGCAAAAGAAAATAATACCATTAAGAAAAATTGGCCAGTTACAAAATACTATTGCCTTAACTATAAATAGATCAACATGAGGTATCCCACCATAATAAATTGCTGTTAAGCTGCTTTTGACATTAATGTGCAGTCTTCGCTTTTAAATGATGCTTCTGCTTTGATGGAGGCACTTTGAGTACACTTGCCAGCCTGTTAGTGTGCTATGGGGTAGCCTATGAAGTTTGCCTTGATAGCACTAACTGGAAATGTCTGCTTTATTTTTTGAACTCTTAAAAAATGCTGTTTTGCTTGTCCTTTTTGTGATTATTTCCTTATTCTTAATGATGCATTATTAAGTGGTGTGAATCAAAGATCATTTATAAAATGACAAGGTATGGGTGCTACTTCTGTTACAGAAACCTGGTCAAACCAATAGCTGTGCAGTCCAAAGAAAAAGAGGATCGTTATGTAGATACTTACAAGGTAACTAAGATACCTGCTTTTTGTCTTTCCTATGTACAAATATGGAGGCTTTTAAAAATATGTTACGATAAGGGGACACACAGTATTTTGTTTATGGAATTGTCATCTCCAGTGTATTTTTTCTCAGAATTTTTGTTTGGAACCTGTGATTGTTCCTGTACCTGAGGTCATAAATCAATTTATTCTTCCAATGTGGTACTGCTTCGGAGGTTAAATTAGTATGGTCTTACACATGAACATATATATTTAAAGATCTCTAAAGATCAGGAAGATAAATTATTGCTGTTTCACTAACGTGGTTTGTATTAAACTTGTGGCTAATGTTTTTGTTAGATAACTGAAAAGCTGTTTTCCCTCAAGTACTCTGCTATTTTAACTTGGACTGTTATGATTATTGGGCTCTTTAGGGAATTTTGCTCTTCTGCCTTCTTAAGGGTGTAGGAAATAAACTGGTGGGGCTGGAAAGCGTTTGTAGCTGGACGTTAAAGCTTATTTCTGTTGAAATGGTCTAGGATATTATTTACATGGAAAAAAGCAGTATTTGCAATATTGAAAAGACTGTACAATTTCTCTGCAGTGTTATAAAAGGGAAAAAATGCATAAGTAATAAAAGACAGCAGGTGAGTTAAACTAACTCAAGACTTTGATCCCTAGTTGGATTGTAGAAGCGGTCACATGTCTCTGGACACTTAGTCTATTTGATTCTAAATCACTTGTAAATGTGTTGTTCCTCTAAAAGTTCGTGTTTTTCCTAAACAATGTAGGCAAGATTTTACTTTTCTTATTAGAATGCAGGGAATAGGATTGTCCCTTATTTTTCTAGTGTTAGCACAGCATTTTCATGGCTTTTGTAAAGTGCCAAACTGCCTGGTTTTTCTGTAAGTTAAGAGTCCAGTTAAATACCTGCAAAATGGAGTTGAACTGTGAATAAAATTTAGAAGTTTTTTTTTTAGAAGACAGTGACTTATTTTGAATGGGCATTCAGAACAATTACTGGAATAGTATATGAATGGTAGGTGGTAAAACTGAGTGAATATACAACTTCAGAAAAGTATACTGTAGTAGGTGTTGACGGTGGAAATTTTCTATAAAAAAGTGATGGTGTTGGGCATATCTTAAGTTTTTGAGGAGCTGAAGTGTTGAAATACTAAGTGATCTCAGCAGTTAGACTTGATGATAAAAGCAAGCTGTCTGTGTTGAAGTAGGAGATTTGTGATATTTTTCCCTGCTACTTTTCTAGTATTTAGAAGAAGAGTACCGTAAAGGAGCACGGGAGGATGATCCAATGCCCCCTGTCCAGCCGTATCACTATGGATCTCATTATTCCAACAGTGGAACTGTGCTTCATTTCCTTGTGAGGCTGCCACCTTTTACTAAGATGTTTTTAGCCTATCAAGGTAAGACTACTTTTTGCTTTCACTTGCCTTTCGCATCTGAATCTTGTCTCAGCAACCCAGGAAAGCTGTATTTAACTCTTGTTTAGCATAACATCAATTCCAAATAGCTGAGATCACTAAAATTAAATGTGATGTGCTTACACAATAGACCTATTCTGGAATTATCAAGCTAGACAATAGAGCTGTATATTTAATTTGTTTACACCTTAGCTTGGCATTTTACTGTAAACATACTATATTTGACTTCCAGTCCTTGTTTTACACATAGTAATCAAGATAGACAAATTCCAAATGTTCTGAGCTATCTACAAAGTGGTAAACTTCTTGAAGTTGTGGATGTGCAGGTGTTTTTATGTCCATCGTTGATGTTACAAGTTTGGTTTGGTTTTCCTTACAGATCAAAGTTTTGACATCCCAGACAGAACTTTTCATTCTACCAACACAACGTGGCGCCTCTCTTCATATGAATCGATGACTGATGTGAAGGAACTTATCCCAGAGTTTTTCTACCTTCCAGACTTTCTAGTTAACAGAGAAGGTATACTATAAGGATACCAAAAATATATACCCAAAACAGCCAGAGGGTTGAGTTGGGGTTGAAACAGAGAACACTTATGTGATTGAATATGCTAAGTAGTAGATATGTGGGAGAAATCTGGCATTAATTTGTGTTAGGCTACAAAAGCTGTTGTGTAAGACATAAGGGAAATTTTTTAAACTCTTTCCAAGCTGCAAAGGACTGTTTTCTATTTATCTGATTCTCCATTTGAATGTGTGTGAAGGGATTTGTTAAGGATGCTGCTCTGCTGATTAGCAATAACTGTGCTTAATAGTTAGCCTTTATAAAAACCCTATAAAGATGCTTTTGAAGTCACTATAAACTAAAATGTTGGAACATTTACTCCCATGCTTCTAGGTTTTGATTTTGGAGTACGGCAAAATGGTGACAGAGTTAACCATGTTAATCTTCCCCCTTGGGCTCGTAATGACCCTCGTCTGTTCATCTTGATCCATCGTCAGGCTCTGGAGTCTGATCAAGTTTCCCAGACAATCTGTCACTGGATTGACTTGGTGTTTGGTTATAAACAAAAAGGCAAAGCCTCTGTTCAGGCCATTAATGTCTTTCATCCTGCAGTAAGTATTAATTATCAAGCTTCATGTTTGTTCGTTGTACTTAGTAACTTAATGGGGGAAAAGTTCAGTCTAACTTGCTTGGAGAACGTCCAGCATGGAGCAAGTTCCCTTGCTCACAAAATGTTAAAGAATAAGAGAAGGTTTTAAGGAGAACTGAGAAGATCCCAGGGACTAGTGTGTGAATTTCTTTTTTGCCTAGAGATAGGTATAAAGAATGATCAGGTGTGTGGTTTACAACTTACACTTTCTCAATAGTTAGTTGTTTGCAGTGGTATACAGGCTTGGTGTTGGTAGCTGTTTGTAAGGTATAATTCCTTCTCATGGAAAAGAAGCCTTCAATTTAGGCAGATTCTGCTGCAGGTTTTGATAAGTTTAAAATAATTCATTTTCTTATGTGCTCAGTATTTGTATTCTTCCCTTTATATATATATATATATATATATATAAATCTTGTTTTGCTTAATAAGCATTTATCTTCCAGTAAGCTTAATTTCAGAAGAGTCAAGTCTTCATTAATGTAAAATCTTCCAGAGTGCCATTACTGACTTACTATAACACTGGCATCTCAGATTGAAATATATTTTTTAAGCTTCAATCATTAGCTTCAATCATTACTATCACAAGGCTTGGTCAGCCCAGCAGTCCTGGTTTCAAGTGGGTGTGCACTTTCTATTTGCTCCATAGTTGTCGGAGGAGCTAATAGCAGTCATGTTTGGTAGTGGTGGCTTTCACTTTCTAAGTAGCCATCCAAATACTTTGCTTCCCTTTCCTTTCTCATGCGTAAGTACTGATTTAGTTATCTGCAACTTAAAACATGAAATTTGTGTAAATGCATTAACTTTTTTCAAGTGAGCAGTGAAGGCATTTGTGAGTGCGACTGATCAAAAGGATGTGGTACACAATTAGAGACACGGTTAATTATGAAGAAAGAAAAGTAGAGAAGAATTCCCATTTCTCTGGAATATAGAGATTCTTCCTCCCATTTCAAACCAGAGCTTTGATAAATTAATTATAAAGATGTACACAAAGCTTTTTTGTTTATCATCAGCAACCCTTCAGCTTTCACACAGATTAGTAGAAGTCTGCTAAGAAAACCTTTGACTGAAATTAATTGTGGAATACATGTAGGAAAAGCTCAGGTAATAAGTCTGAAGGTGGTAGTTATCTGCAGTAAAGAGGTGAAATGGTTTCTGTTGGAAGGGGCTCCTTATTCAGGATAGCCTTATCCTTATTAATCCTTATTCAGGATTGTGGGATGGATTACAGTCCAGCTGAAGAACTGATGGGCCCAACTCTTAAATTTGCACGTGTTTGTTTAGAAATCTTTCCCAAAGAAATATTGGACAAGCTCTTTCTCACCCCTCCCCTCTTTTCTCCTCTCTAGACCTATTTTGGGATGGATGTTTCTGCTGTTGAGGATCCTGTTCAGAGAAGAGCTCTTGAAACAATGATAAAAACCTATGGGCAAACACCTCGTCAGCTGTTCCACACAGCACATGTTAGCAGACCTGGATCCAGGCTCATCATGGAGGGAGAACTTCCTGCTGCCATGGGATTACTAGTGCAGTTTGCTTTCAGAGAGACCAGAGAGCACACCAAAGAAATAATATATCCAGTATGTCACTTTATTTGCAAAATGGTTCAATTAACATTCATATACTGTAATTGTTGTGCCCTTATATTTAAAGATGAGTAATGGAGAATAGATCCTTGTTCACCTTCAGAATAAGATACTGGAATTGCATCCATTTCATCCTCCAGACCCTTCCCTCATCCCTTCCTACTACTGCTGGCAAGGCTTGAACTTCATAGAGGTGCTACTCAGCGTACCATTCATCCTCACCAGAGAGGGGCTAGACTGGTGTATACGAGTTTTGTCTCTTCGTGTAGTATAGCTAAATAAATGTGGTTCTTGCTTTCTTCCTTCTATACCTCCTTTATCCCAGCATCCAGCTATCTCAAGTAATAACTGTCACTGAACGCTTAAGTTCCAGAGGTACCTCTGCTTCTTCTAACAACTGTCAACGGAAGAATACTTTATCCGAAGTATCTATAATTTGCCTACTCTAAGGTTTTACGAGGCCTTATATTTTAATTTATCAATGCTTTTTATCATATCCTTAATAACATTTTTTGTTCTTTATTTTCTATGATTTTTTTGTTTAATTTAGACTTGCATGTGCATTTGCACTTAAATGTGGCAATCCTCTTGTTCTGTTGATCAAGATACCCGATGGCCTTTGGTACCAAAAAGTTCAGTAGCCCACCAGATTGTTCTCATTACTAAACACTTCAGTGACTGTTCCTTAAATTGCAAGTTATACCCTTTCATTCATTTTCTGGATTATCTTTACAGTGCAAACATGGGTAATATCACAAATCCGTGAAAATAAATATCACAAGTCCGTGAAAATACTTTGACATAGAACAGTGAACATTAAGATAGACCTGAATTTAAGTTGGTTATAGAAAATCGGTACTAGTTTTATGCCTTCAACAACAACATTCTGGAATCTATATGCAAACCTAGAGTAGGTAAATGCTTGCTGTGCTTCTTTGTCCTCTACTTTTCATTTCCTGTAGGGCAGGCATGTGGTGGTTTATGGAAATGTGATACAAATGATTCTTCTCCCTTCCTAATCTTCCTAATTAAGTATTTTTGTGCTTGTTTTAGAGTCCATTGCCATGGATAAAAGGCTTGAAGTGGGGAGAATATGTTGGTTCCCCAAGTGCTCCAGATCCTGTTGTCTGTTTTAGCCAGCCTCATGGAGAAAGGTTTGGCTCTCTGCAGGCTCTACCAACTAAAGCTATATGCGGTCTGTCCCGCAAGTTTTGCCTTTTGATGATATATAGCAAGGAGCAAGGTATGGATTTGTGATTATTCTCTACATGCAAAACAGAATCATAATATCTGTAACTCTAATGCTACTATTCCGCAGTAATTTTCCCACATTTAGTCTTTTGCTAAAGATTGATTTACATTGATTTATTACATCCAAGAACAGCTTCCACATGTCTGATATCTTTCCTGGCAAGTGGATTTTCCTTGTAATTTTCAAAACTACCTACAGGCATCCAGTAATTGAGTTATTTTTCATTAAGGTGACTGAAGCATGAAGCTTTAACTTTAGAACTTATCAGCAGATTCAGTCCAAAATGAACTGAAAAACAGGAAAAAGAACATGTGGTAATGGAAGGGATAATTAAAAATAGGTTTTAGAGGTTATGAATAAGGAAAGTTAGCAGTAAAAAGCAGAGGTGAAGGATCTGCTTGGAGGGATTCTAATTGATAATGTGTAAACAGGTTCTCATGATTGTTTTCCTTTGTAATGTGCTAGTGAAAGATTTATAAATTATCTGTTGAAGGCTTCAGGTGAAAAAATAAATAATACTCTCTTTAAAGAAGTAATAGGTTGTAATTGTTTCTCTGTCTGGGAAGTGCTGTCAGTATCCTTTTTTCTCCGTTCCTACTAGATGGAATGATGCTTCAAAAGCTTTGTTCAGCTTAGGTGTACAACACAGGCGTTTTTGGAGAATGCTGAATGTTTACATAGTCCTTGAAAAAAAAACACACTATATTCATTCATAGGCTGTCTTCATTTGTAATGTACTAACAGAAAGCATCTTAGACTTTATTTTTTGTTATTGACTAACAAAGTGATAAACCCTTTGGTTGCATATATGACACAGAATTTTATATGCCTTCCTTCAGGTGTGAGAAGTATGCATAGCACTGATATTCAGTGGTCAGCTATCCTGAGCTGGGGATATGCTGATAACATTTTACGACTGAAAAGCAAGCAGAGTGAACCTCCAGTAAATTTTATCCAGAGTTCACAGTTCCATCAGGTAAAAATCAGTCTGTCTTCACCTGTAGATTTCTAGTTAATTATTCAGTGGCTTGATGTGGCAGTATTTACCCTTGCTTTCATTTTTTGCCATGCCTATAGTAAGCAAGAATTCTTACTTTGTGGGGATGAGCATCCAAGCACAACTTTATGCAGTTGTCCAATGTTTTCATTCTAGTCTGTTAGATTCTGTTTCGTTGGCATGTGTCCCTCATTGCTCCAGTGGCATAGTTCCTGGATGTGTTCATGTATTAGACAGAGCCGTTCTGAATGCATTTGATTCTTGTAGCTTTTCTCTCCTGTGGATTATTGGTGTGAATTTATTAAAGCTAAATTTTGGACCAAGGAAAAAATTGAAAACAAGGAAAAATAATAGATGCCTCTCATTGGAAGAATTCCACTATAGTTTGATTCCTCTGGGGGGAAAAAAAAAAAGATTGCCTAAAAGATAGCTGAAGAACTCTGTGTAACTTCTGTTTCACTTCAATTGTGTTTGAGACTGTACTAAAAATACTCTGGTTGATGTGGTTGTAGATCTAGAAATCTATGAATATTCATTGTGGCCTTTGGCTGTGAACTCCGGCAATGCAACATTTTCCACTTTGTTTCTGGAGTAATAGTAAATATGACCTAAAGCAGATATATCTTTAACTCCTGGATTTCTTCTTCAGCCATGTATTTACATGGCTTTTCTTAAGATAACCTATAGAAATCATGTGGACCAAATGCTATGGCATAGTGACAATTGCAGTTCCTGTTCTAATTTTTTCTGGCTTTTTTTCTTTCCAAGGTAACAAGTTGTGCTTGGGTCCCAGACAGCTGTCAGCTTTTCACAGGTAGTAAATCCGGTGTCATCACAGCATACATGAACAGATTCACAAGCAATACGGTACGTTCTGTTGGGTAGAACTGATATTTAGGGATTTAGCTATTTCTTCTTACAGCCCTTTATAACAGGGAAAGTGAGAGAAGGGGAATGTTGTATTTGGGACTCTTACTAAAAAGATCAAGTGTTCGGTTAGTATTTATTTTTGAAGGCTCCTCTTTTGACATTGTAAAATTTTTTTCTGTGTATTTACTTGTGTAGTTTATGTTCTTGTTTTCATGTGTTGCTAGCCTCTAGTTGGCCCTCACCATCTGGATGCATAACTGATTTACACAGAGCCCTCAGTTCAGGCTAGGGCTTGGAATTGAAGTGCTCTGGCACAAGAAAGCTCTCTAAATTTGGGGTATTTTTTCCTGTGAAAGAGTCAGCCTTTCAAAACCTTAAATGAAACTAGAATGTGCATTACCCCAAAGTAAACAACATTTTAAATGCAGGAGGTGTTTACACCAGAGAGAGTCACCACAACATATATACTAACTGCTATGCCTCGTCACTTTGACATATTCCAAGGGGGAAAGCAGTGTGGAGGGAAGTAATACAAGTTACATTCCTCAACATGTTAGTGGAAGGTGCTGAGATCCTTGTAGAAATCTCCCAGATACTATGTGGTGATAAGCATGGTATGAATATATAAACAGAACTTAGAATTCATCTTTTGATTCAGACTGAGTTTTGAGCTTGTCTGATTTTCTCCAGCAGTAATTTCCACACGTTTTCATAGTTTCAACAAAATTTGTAACATTCTTGACAGACGTTTTTAGGTATGCCTGTGTGATTATCCATAGCAACAACCCGACTGATCTATCAAATTTAGCTTGATACAGGTATTGGCAAACACGTTTGTATTATTGTACTATAGGTGCTCTTGAATTAGTCCAATAGGCTGGGCTAGGGGGAAGTTTGGTATGATCTGCTGTGCCTACCCAGTCTGCTGCCACTTGCAACAGTGGCAAACAGCAGATGGTTAGACTGGGAAGAACGTGAACGTACTGCAGTTACTGCCTTGGCTTTCTTTCAATTTCTGGTGATCTGCAACTCAAGTTTCCTGAGCTCAGCAGCTTTGATTTTAAAAGTTTAAGTAGAACTTGAAGCCTACAAGCTTAAATCAGTTGGATCTTAAGTCAAGCACCTTAACTGCTCGCCACAATAGAGAGCTTCTAAATAACTGATTTTGAGACTGGTATTCCAGTTCTAAGGAAAAAAAAAAGGTACTAAAATCCAGTCTGTCTGCCATCTGACATGTGGAAAAGGAACCCCAGTAATAGGCTTATGATCAAGTTCTCTGCATTTCCTAGAAACAAGTGATTTTTTTTGTTTAGCTGCACAGATGTTGTTTGAGATTTTGTTGAATTCCTCAGCATTGTCAGTTTTACATGCCTTAGGCAGATTGACCTTGATGCCAACTTTGTAGCTCCTTTTGTGGAGTCAGTTACCCAAGTCAGGGCTGCAGGGAATGCGAATGTGCTTCCTAGCATCTGTTCTGTATGCATCTTGTCAGCTGTTCAGTGATAAAGTGAACAGTCTGTTATAACACAGTGCTTGAAACATGACTATTTTGCCCTGATTCATGCATAGGCATCATGTGGGTATCATGTCATTGTCATTGCTATTGTCAGTATAGGAATCTGAAGAGCCATGTTGTCAGAATCCAAAACATAGCTCTATGTTATCAGATACTTTTTTCCTTTAAGATGGTTTTAAAAAAAATATTTTATTATAAAAATGCCTTAAACTGTATTGACTCTTGCAGCATGACAGCTTAAATTGTCCCCTTTCAGTGCAGAAAAACAAATAATTAAGTGTATTTTTCTTTTGTCTGTCACTACTTTCAAGTTTTTTGTCTGTTTTTGTATGAGGGTACAGGATAAGTATAGCAGGCCTACAAGGTGCTCTGATGTAAAAAGCAACATTTCTCTGCTGTGTTTCCTTGCACAAAGATTATGCTAATCTCTGTGCAGCAGGCTTTCTTAGTATTCTGATTAAGCAGCTCCTTCAGCTAACACCATTTTCAAGACGTCTGAATTGTTTCATGTTACATAATTTGAGTAAGTTGTCTTATTTGGTGTTCAACTTCCTGCTTTTATTTTTTGTTCAGCAGTAATAACTGCTGAGCTAGGTTTTCTGTCTATATTTCAAAGTACTGCTTCTCAGTACTCAAATACTGAGGCTGTCATTTCTCTACCATGGGAAAACAGCAGTCTTGCACAAAGCAGACCAGCTGATTTCAAGGTGTCTAGTTGACAGCAGAAGAGTTTCTCTTGAAGTTACTGGACTACGTCAAAACATTTGCTTAGAGCAGAGCACTGGAAGAAAAAGCTGAATGTTATTGATGCATACAGCATATCATATTGTAAAAACATTGGGGTAATAAAGCATTAATACTATCACTAAAGTGATAATGTTAAAAGTAATGGGAATCATCTTTGGAAATCCAGGAATGAAACTTGCCCCTACATTTATCTTTTTTAGAAAATAGACATTAAAATCTTAGTCTTATGATTTCATTTTGTCTTGCTATTTTTCAGCCTTCAGAAATAGAAATGGAGTCACAAGTCCATCTGTATGGCCACACAGCAGAGATAACGAGCTTGTTTGTGTGCAAGCCATACAGTATAATGATAAGCGTCAGCAAAGATGGAACCTGTATTATATGGGATTTGAACAGGTACGAGTACATATTTAACTTGCAACTGAAGTACTTGTTTTCCAACTTTTTGGTATCTTTACACTTCAATGTTAATTGAGTTTATTTCATGAATATCTCATGTGAAGGCCAACTTGTTTTTTTTTTTCACATGAAATATGCAGGAATTCTAGAATGAAAATGAAAAATATCATTACACAGTGTTTGTTGAAATGAATGTCTTAAATGCAGAAAAGGTTCTTCAAAAACAATATAATCTGAACTTTAGGGTTTTTTGTTCTCTTTTTTTTTTAGGCTGTGCTATGTCCAGAGTCTGTCTGGGCACAAGAGTCCTGTGACGGCAGTTTCAGCTAGCGAGACAACTGGTGATATAGCAACAGTTTGCGATTCAGGTATATCTGGCAGTCAAGGCTTCTAACTTGCAGACCAGATAAATCATGAGACTTGTTTTTATATTGGTTGAGTATGTATTAATCATCTGAAGATGCTTTTTAGAGTGCTTTTCTGGTTTTTACATATTAGCATATGAATTTCTCCAGAAATGATTAAGCAGGTGTTAGAGTGAAGTGGAGAGTTGGGGAAGCAAACAGCTTGGTCTCTTGATAAGGGCTTGAACAGATTTCTGGGAGACCTACATTCTGTGAGGTTTTCATTTTTACAGGGATTTGTTGTCAGAGGTATAGATCTTAGGGGGAGTACACTGTATTGCTGAGTAACAAAATTATTGTTCATCACTCACTTTAAATGATTTCATATTGCTAGAAGCAACCAGATTGGCTTTGCATTAAACCAGTGTATAATAAAGAGGAATAACAGATATATTAAAGGTGGAGTAGATATTTGTATTAGGGCTCCTACAGAAGGAAGTAATTCTGTCCCTGCCTCACTGCCTAATCTTATTTTAGAGCATTTTTTTTATATTGTATTTCCCATATAGTGCTGTTCCTGGATTAGGACATTAAGATCTTTTTGAGTATAATTCAGGGTGCTCAATGACTCAGACTGCCTGTGTGCTACAACACAAGCAGGGCCAAGTCAGAGACCTCACGCTATTTTGATGTCTATAAGAATACCTGTGTTAAGTTTCTGTAGCTCTTAAGCCAACTTCTGCTGGAAAATACTGTATTCTTTAATTGGTAAGGGACATGCATTTCAATCCCTTTCAAGACAAAGCAGTAGCTGGGTTATCATTACTTTCATAAATTCAAATAATGCAAGATAACCAGGTAAGCTACTTTCACTTAGTATTTCAAGTATGTTGCTTAAATGTAAGTCAGGGTATGAGAAAGCAGTTTAAAGAAGATAGGATTTCCCTTTCAATACGTGAACATTGGTCATACAAAAATACTATATGAATTCATTTTTAAAGTACAGCATTCCGTAGATATGAAGCCATGTCTTCTGAATCATTTTGCAGTGGCTTGGCAGTTTGCATCACAAAAAGCAGAAAAGCAGGGAAGAGGTAATTGTTCACTGCAGCGCATGTCACTCCAAGTCATTCAAACCTGATTTTTCAAAAGATTCTTCAGAAAGTTGAATTCTGTAACACCTAAATATTCTGTTGCATAGACCTCACTCTGGTACAGATTTCTCTCTTAATGCTGATGTGTTGTGTTCTCTTACAGTTGGAGGGGGTAGTGATTTGAGACTTTGGACAGTTAACGGTGATCTCGTGGGACATGTACACTGCAGGGAAAGTATTTGTTCTGTTGCTTTCTCTAACCAGCCTGAAGGAGTATCTGTCAATGTGATTGCAGGGGGGCTTGAAAATGGAGTTGTGAGGTAAGCATTTGCAGCTTGTTGTAGTTAGTAAAATGCTTTATAACTGAAGTTCGTGGTTTGATAGCATGTAGCCAAACAATCAGTATGGTATTTAAAGAAGGTGGGCAAGCTGTTGTCCAGTTTATAATATTAGGTGGTCGCTAAATTCATTGTGTTTATCACTGAAATAATTACAGATATAAATGAAGGAAAATGATTTTTCTTTCAGACTGTGGAGTACATGGGACTTGAAGCCAGTACGGGAAATAACGTTTTCCAAGTCAGCCAAACCCATTGTAAGGTAAAAAGATTTTATGTATACAGTAAATGGATTTTTTTCTTTCAAAACAAAACCGAGAAAAATAGCCTGTAGTATTGAAAATGGATTTGACATAAAGACAAGAGGTAAACACCCATGTTTAAAAAGAGCCATGCAATCCTACTAATTATTCATGAAAGCAAAATGAGCACAAGTGTACTGTATTTGTAATGACAGTAATAACTAGGTTCTGCTGCTAGCAGATAGAAATTAGCAGGATTCCCTTGAGAGCTGAACAATACTACCCTTCTTATTAAGTTTAATATTTTTCCACAGAATCTGTTCAAAAATCAGGAGATAATATCTTAAGGTCAGCAAACTCAAATAGAAGAGTATTGTCTTCCCTCAGAAATAAATGAAAGGACTGCATTTTCCCCTGACCATTCTCTGTTACTGGAGGAAAACAGAGAAAGGAGTAAAGGAGACTCAGAAGCGTGGCAGCTGCCATTTTAGAATGCTTATGTAATTTTGCCTACTAGAGTCCCCTGGAGGGTTTATATAAGCAGAATTATTCTCATGCCAACATGCTTTCAGAACACAGTCAAAGGATGGAATCTTTATCCCTAGAGGTACAGTACCCTGCACAGAGGTCTTGTAGGGTTCTGCCAGAACTTGATCAAGTTCATGTTAGTGTGGTACAAATCACTCTGAAGAATTTTGTTGTGACCATTACTGAAACATTTTAAATCCAAACTGCTAATCACTATTTTCTAGAAATGAAAAAACATCTGATAAATAGCAGCATGGCAATAACTGTTAAGAAACATATTTCAGAAAGCTTGTTGATGGTAAAATTTAAGAGTTATTAACTCCGTTTTCTTCTTAAACGTTACAGAAAATGAATGCTGACCCTCATGCTCTCTAACATTACCCATGGCATGACTTACGGGTGTCAGTACCATTATAGCTCAAGAAATGCCCAACTGAACCAAGTCCTGTGCTGTGATTTAGTTTTTGCTTTTGTCAGCCAGTAAGTTCAGAGGGTATTGTTCTGTGCTGAAAAGCCTTTCTTTCTGAGATGGAAGGGGCAGCCTGCTTCCTCTGATGCTGCAAATAAACAAGTACTAAATTGCATGGCACGTTGAAGTGCTGGACGAAGCTGCAGTTCAGCCTGTTTGGTTACAAAGCTGAGCAGCCAGCTGTTTGCAAATGTTGCTGTGTTAAGGCATGCACTGGGTCTCCTGTAGCTGAGAACTAATTTTTGTCTTCTAGCATTTTAAATAGCCAAACGTGATATTAAAATAGGTTTTCTTGTTTTCCAGCCTTACATTTTCCTGCGATGGACATCACTTGTTCACGGCTAACAGTGATGGAAACGTTATCGCTTGGTGTCGCAAGGACCAGCAGCGACTGAAGTTACCCATGTTCTACTCATTCCTTAGCAGCTATGCAGCGGGGTGATGACTTTTTGCTGCTAACTCGTGTCTCTGATGCACTTTAAATCCAAAATAGATTAAAGAATCTTATTTTACTGGATTTTGAAATAGTTTGAATGTCTCTAGAATGTATCTAGATCTTAAAGAACAGTCTGAGGCGGTTGTAAAATTTTGTGCATGCGCAAACTTTAAGTCTGTCAAGGTCACCAGGAGGCTCTGGTTGTATACTCCAATACCAGCAGTGGTGTACAAATGCTCTAATCTACAAGTCAAAATGCTGCAATATAAAATGTAATATTTTTTTAAATCACTTCTTGGAAACAAGTATTTCAAAAATTGAATCAGTAATGTTTATTTCCCTCCGATGCTGTAAAATATCGGCAGCGCAAAGTTCTGTAAATACTTATAAAAATGTCAGCGTATGTATATCTGATTAATGAAGGGTGGTACAGTTAGCTCTGGGATAAGTGACCGAAAACTCAAAAATCCAAGATGATTCAAAATTGCTTTTTTGAGAAGCAAAGAATTCAGTAGGTGCTTTTTGCACCATCTTATGGTATTGTAATGTTGGAAAATTTTGATTTATCTTTCTTTGTAACTTTTGCTGTCTCTTCTGTTCAGATGGCATAATAGTCTTTACAACAGACAAAAAATATTTGTCTTAATGATGGGCAGACACCTCATAGCATCATGAAGCAATAGTTACATTGTGTTTTGTTTTTTTTTCCATGTGGGGTTAACTCCCTAAATTTGTAACACCAAGCTATGTGATTTTGTGGCAGACTGCATATACACTATACACACACAGCTTATTTTCCAGAGCTCTAAAAAAGGCATTAGAGAAGGCAGAGATGTGTTCCTATTCCTGGTGTCATTGAACCCATACATTGTAAAATGTTTGAATCCAAATATTTAAATGAATGTCCATAGGCATCAGGTAGTTCAAAACAGTTTATACAGATACACTGTGCAAATACGCTACTTATTCCTAGGTGCTATTTTTGAGAGGGAAAAAAAGCCTCAGTTGTTAAAAGCTTAACAAATTTGAATTTTTAGGCCAGATCAAAACCTAACGGTTCAGTTGATGGATTTTTAAGACTTTAAACCTGACTGACACCATGAATGATGCCTGCTAGTCATGCGAATGGGAAAACATGAGGATGCTACACAAATCTAATGTAGTTCCATTTTTCTTCCAAATAGCTTTGCTTTTCTCATTGACACACTCCCCTATTGCCATACAAACTGCTGTCTTATGTTAAAGGTTCACCTGCCTTCCAAATGCTGTATATGAAATTGTCACACTATGGAAAGCATGCACACAAGAAATCTATACACTTCTTTCTAAAATTCCAAATGGTCTTTACAGAAATTCTTGCGACTTCCTGATTTGAACTTTCCAAACCAGAAAGTCTTGAAGTCTTGTTGGTCCATGACAACAAAGACTGATGTTTAGTTCGATTAAGCAAGTGGCTGTATGAACTGAGTTGTAAACTGCATATATTGTCGTGGCATTGTATGGGATGGCTTCAGTCATGTTTTTTACTGTCTAAATGTTAATGTAAGGTCCAAATGCAGACTGAAAAGCTTCTTGGCTCATGTTGAAGTGATGTGCTTTATTTAAGAGACAAAATACAAATGTCGTGGTTTGGGGGTGCTCTTGTGCTCCTTGATTTGGGGTGTTGCTCACAAAGGCTTATTTTTCTAAAGTAGAATTCCACTTGTTACAAATCAATATGCAAAATTGCTGGCCTTGTAAAGAGTGCAATATTATATATTTTTATGTAAAAAACAAAGATTTTTTGGAAGCAAGGAATATTTATTCAGCTTAACATTCTGGAACTATTAAAATAACATTGCAATAGTATATGTGCATGATGTACTGAAACTTCTGTAAATGTCACATTCCACACTGTCTTTGTATACACTGTCACATTGTTGGGTAATAAACAGATCTTTGTATCAAACTGAGATGGGTAGAACCATGTTTTTGGCTTAGTTTCACCTCTCTTTCAGGCATCTCTCACTCACTTTGCTCCAATTTAATTTCTGCTCATTTTCAGGTCTTTCATCTTTCAAAATACTTGAAGCGGGGAAGTTCTGTTTGTGGACTACATGATGTGACTGCTAAACCGAAGGAGGGGGACTATGAGAGTGGAAGTGGGAAACCTAAGGTACATTATTTTGTACAGGTGTGTACATGTCCCTCCTTCTCCGGGGATATAACAATAAAATTTGAAGTCCCTAAACAGACACTTTTTCCGTCTTCCCAACCATCCACTTCTCTTTGAAAACTTATTTAAGCTGCGGAAAGGTGGAAAAGCAGCTCCTCTCTGTACTCATGGAGCAAAGGAAGATCACTAAGGGGAGGAAGGGAGGTGCTGGTGGGAAGTGAGGAGTGGGATCTCTGGTAGGGTTCTGGCAGAGGGTGCAAAGGTACTGCTGTTGGAAGCCAAGGTCTGGGACAGATTCATGTGGCGAGGCCTATCTGATAGCACACAGGATCTGATTTCTGTGGTGAATCTGGGGATCTCTCTGGAGATGTATAGTGAGACAGGGAAGGCCAGGCAGTAGCCAGATGTTCACTTGTAGCGGGGAGAGGAGTGCAAGTCTCCAAACCATTACTGGGAAAGGGAACTCAGACCTTGGGTTCAGCCAGTATCTATCCAGTGCTTAGAGCAAAACCATTATAATGAATAGAAGGAATGAAAGAAGATCAGTAGAAAACTAAGTGAACTGAAAACTGAATCAAATGGGATAAAATGTTTTGGCAAGGGTGTGGAGTTCTGTGAGGAGATAAAATGTAAGAAGTTTAAACTTAGAGTCTGAAATATCTACTTTAAAGATCTTTGCATTTAAACCCTATCCTTGAAGACAGCTGAATTAAAGAAAAATAAATAAAAATATTTTCCTGCATACTGAGCAAGAGTCTTTCTCCTCAGGATTTCTTGAGTTACTATTTGATCTATGCATTTTGTGGGAGGGGCAAAAAGCCTCTAGAGAGCAGGGAAGGGAGGGGGGAGGAGAGTACACCCAGGTATTGTAACTAACAAATTTTGCAAATTCAGTTTACCTTCAAATATGGGTAGTCCACAACCATATAGACAGAAGTGTAACTCCAGAGTTAATTAAGTAAGGTGAAGCTCTGTAGAATGTAAAACTGGAAGTGTTAGCCTTTTTTGGTGTGTGGAAGGAGTCCAAATAGGACTGACTTTCTCCATGCTTTTTGCTTAAAGCTGTATTGGATTTTTTCCTCACATATGGAAAAAAGTCACAAGACATATGCTGCTACTCTACCATGATAATGTAAGACAAATAATGTCTTAAAGCTGCTGCTCGCCTTGAGAATATTACTCTGCATTAGTTGAGCTTGCAGAGGTACTGACAGCATTTTCTTTGACACGATATTCAGTTAAAACTGCTGACAAATGACCTCTGTGCTAGTAGGATCCAGAGCTGCTTGCTGCTCTGGGTGAGGTCTGAAAGCCACTGGTTTGTCAGCTGGGTTTCTGTAACAGGCTGTGCTGCGTTTCACAATTCAGGTGGGTCGCTCCTGAAAGGGGATTAAGTATGTGACTGCTCTGATTACAATCTTCCACTTCGTTGAGCTACCTGGTAGAAAGTCAAACAAAAGCATGAGCTGGCTCCCTATTTCCAGCTTGCAAGCCACCTTCGAAGAAAAACTCAAAGATCCTAAATCTCCAACGCGATTGCACAATGTCTGCACTACCGTCATTAGAGGCTAGTTGTGCAGGCTAGCAGGCACCAGGCACAAAACTGTGCTTTAAAGCAGCTGTTTCCCCCCTTAACTTCTAGATATGTCCGAATCCCCCAGTAAATGCGCCGTGTGGGCTCCGTTCCTGTACCATCTCGCTATCTGAGCCGCCCTGGCGCTGCCTCCCCTCACGGCCGCCTTCCCGCCCGCTGCCGCCCCTCAGCGCCTCAGGGCGCCGCCCCGCCATGTGCCGCCGGGCGGGAGGAGCCTGGGCAGCCCCGGGAGCCCGGCACCGGGCGGGGACCGAGCGGGATCGGGCGGGATCGAGCGGGATCGGGCCGAGCCTCCGCCGCACTGCCCGCCCGGCGGCCCGGGGCTTCGCCTGCCGGCACCCAGCTCGGCTCGTCGCCGCCGGGAGCAGCGCGGGGAGCGCCGGGCGGCACAAGCCAGGTTCTGCCGCTGGGGCTGGGGCTGGGGCTGGGAGCGGGGCGGAGGGGGCAGCCCAAGGGGACGCTGGCTTATACAGCACGGGCACGGCGACGGGAATCGGTGGAGCTTGGCGGTGGGATGGGGCTCGGCACTGTGTTAGGTGTAAACCGAGCTGCTGAAGTTGGGCTGTTCCGCAGTTAGGTGGTCGGCAGCTCTCCGTGAAGTTGGTGTGTGTGTGGAGTGACGGGTCTGTCCGTGACCAGCGGTCCTGCCTCTAGGCTGATGGTTTCTGCTGGTGCTGCTGAGGGGATGGAGTTACCCCTGAAACTCCTTCCTGTCAGTTTGGCATCAAACAAGGCTGGAGACGGTGCTGTTCGTATTCCTGGTGTGTTTGCGGGTGGCTAGGTACATCTGGGGATCTTTCTGCATTTTAGAATTTGATTCACTATCGTATTTGGTTCAGGGACTATTCCCTCAAATGCCATTGGGACTAACTGCGTGATTTGGGTTAAATGTTTCTGCTGTGCTGCGTGGCCCAGGGGCTATGGAGCTGGTGCGGGAGGTGCTCTTCAGAGGGGGGAATCCCAGAAGCTGCAGACCACACCAGAGCAGTTGGCAACCTTATTGAAAGGTTGTTGAAAGAAAGGGGAACGCAACAGATGGGCGTGGGGCTTTTTAGATTTTGTTCTACAGTGCGCCCTTTTGGTGTGGTGGTTTACGACCCTACTCGGAAGTGTAAGGGGGAAAATTCACCTCACAGCTTTTCATCCCATCCCTTCTCATCCCATTCCTCATAGAAATCCACACTGAAGAGCTTGAAACTACATTTTGCTTACACGTTCCACAGTATTTCAGACCCTGCATTTCACTAATGGGCATTAGTAATGTTTGGTAAATGTATGTTGCACCTCTTACCTATGCAAGGTCAAATTGTTCCTGCAAATATGTAACTTCCTGGGTTATCAGGAGATAACTTGGCCTTTGAAGCGCTGTCGGGTACAATCTGTTCTGAAAACAAACAAAGAAAAGTTGCTCTTCACAAGCGTTTTTATGAGCCCCGGAGATTAAAATCTTTGGCACAAAGCAGTTAACTGTATCCAGCAAAAAAAGGATGGGGTTCATCTCAGGTAAAAAGGTCAAGCAAACAGACAAAGCCCCCTCAGCTGGATGGGACGGGGGGCTGTCACCACGCAGCTTTCAGGAGCAATAAGTTTGGAAACGGCTGGCCAAACGCGGTGTGCCATCCTACAGAAACTGCTTGGCCAAAAAGGGCCGTGCAGGGGCTATTGCTGTCATTCGTTAATGGGATGAGCGCTCCCCGTAAAGAAAGGAGTCACTGAGACCAGACCGGTGAGCTCGGTGCTCTGCATATTTTTAATATGCTGCATAAATGAGCTCCCGTGTGATCTAGGACCGCTGGCATGCACCAGTAGCATGTAGACTGCACGTAGTCTGATCACAGCAGGGTTACTGTAACTAGGGTGATTATCAGAGCCCGTGTGCCTATGCATCAATCTAACCTAATAGGGGGCTGCTGGAAAAACAAGCAGGGGTGAACATCGTGAACCCAGCTGAGTAATTTCTGGTTCGAGCTATTCCTAGAAGCTATTCCTTTTGGGCACCGTGTAGGCTGCTGCCGTGCAGGTCACAAACCTGGCTGTGCCGTCCCGGAGAACACCTCAGTGCTTGGAGCAGGGCTGGGGCTGTTCATCAGCTGTGGGCTCAGCTGGAGCACTGGGACGGACATCCCACAGCTCTTCATCTGACAAAGAGGGTTCCTCAGATTCCAGGGAGTGAGCCTCCAGACAAAGGGTATACGATTGTCTTGTTATTAAAATTTATTTTCTCTCCAGAGCTTTATTTCTAAGTAACGTTATTTCATTAAAGAATATTGAGCCCATGGTTACTAAAGCATATCATAGGTCCTAAGGAGTGCAGAAGCACGTCTCAGCCAAAGCTTTAGCCACTAAGACAGCCAGCTCATCACAGTCAGGTTTGGGAGTGGGAACAATTCAGATTGTCAACACCATTTAATATCTGATAGGGTCATAACCGATACGCCAGCGCGGACTCTATTTGTGCATGATGAGGGAAGTCAGAGGTGTATTTAGCTTAGTAAGTGAAATGTGAAACGGGATAAATCTGCCTTATGAAGTTCTAGAACCAGAAATGACATGAAAAAAAAGAGCTTGGATACTTAAATGGGTGCTAAGCACTCCCAGAACTATGGTAGTTACATACTGAGGTGTGTGTAAAGGTCAGGGTAGGAGCAGGCTTTGGAACAGAACAAATGTTTGTGCCTTAGGGTATAAATAAATGAGGGATAAATGAAAATTTTCTCCAGTGGATGAAACACCTGTGGCCAGATTGTTTTCTTTTTTAGAAGTTTTTTTTTTTTTTATAAAACCACTTAATCTGGTCATTTTCTAATACCATGAAATAATTTACCAAAGTAGCTACATATTTCGCCCCCCAGCTTTGTTGTATCGGAATATAGGCACGGATGTATTTTGATGTTTGTGGCGTTGTTTGGGAGAACAGGGTTTGGATTATTTTAAACATTTTTGTGCCTAACAGACTGTTCAGAATTCCTTCATGGTCATCACTGAATCCCTCACCCAGCAGATGCTTAAAAACCAGCTGGAATTACTAGAAACGCTCAAATTTTCTGGTTCTAATGTGTGTAACTTCTATGGTTTGAGTGAACTACCAGAAAAGCCGGGGAGATCTGGAATCCTCGAGACTGTTCGTGGAGTTTCAGTTACTCAGTGCACTTTAATTGAACTGTATTATTCAAAATCAAATTTCTAATTTGCCTCTGGACTTCGCTGTGCACATGAAGACATGGCTCTGTACTTCACTTAGCTTTGATTTTTCATCTCTGTGGTCATTACTAGTCTAGCCATGGGGATGATAACAAAATTTAAATGATTTATACTTGGAGGGGCATAATTTTGTAAACAAAGATGAATGTGTTTACTCTTGTCTTTATAGCTTAAAAGCTGGGGGGGGATCAAAGAAAAAGGCAAGAGATGAGCTGTAATTCTGCACCTCCCGCTCTTGTGACTGCCTGGGAGCCTCTCTGCTCCTCCACTGCAAGGCAAAACACATCCGAAAATTGTTTGGAGGCTGGCTGGTTGGTTGTGGGTTTTGTACTGGGCATTGCATTTTATGCAAAGGCAGCTCTTCCACGTGTAGTTAATCCTGTACCCCGTGAGGAAATGAGTTAGCAGATTGGAAACAAAGGCAAAGAGGGGGAAAAAAAGCTCCTGCGGTCTAACACAATTTTAGTTAGAGTGCATTTCAGGGAGAACTGTGTGTTCCGCTGAACACACACATAGAGAAAACGTGTTCTTTGTATTTGCGTGTATTAAAGCACCTGTTTTATTTTGACTCACAATATAATTTAGGGTAGCATTTCTACTGCCCAAGCTTGTACAAGTACTGAAAAAGGTTGTCATGTTCCTACAAATTAGTGCTGAGCATGGTGAACCAGAGATGGTGAACCATCATATTTGTATTCTTCCATCCATATTTACCATCAATTCCATATTTACAGCACAGACTAACAATTTCAGGAAGGAGAAGTAACAGCTATCATTGCCTTGTCTCTGCATGTGAGTGTTTTCTGAGATCAAACCAGTTGAAAAGTTCTTCCTCCGTTCCTTATGTGCTCTGGATTGTGTTCTACTGACGCAAAAACGCTGAGGACATCGTGTCTGTCATTTTTGTTTACAAGAGTATTTGCTGTGTCATACTTAATTTCTTGTTTATATCTCATCCCCTGGTTATTGGATTAGGTAAGCTATTGAGTTTCAGGAAGGGAAATTTGTGTAGTTATAGATGTTCACTGCTTGTCCAAAAATAAGCTGGAAGCAGTCGTTTCGAAAGACTGGCTCCTTAGGGAGTATCAGTGCAAGAAAACCACTGTAACACTGACGTACCCTAATTAGATGTCCCTTTGACCAGCTCATGCCGTGATGTGTACGTCAGGCAGTAATTGTGTTCTTATGTCTCAGTATCCGTGGACCAAGGAGACTTCTGAATCGCCGCTGCTTCAGGACACCTGAGGGCAGAGAAAATGGCTTGAACTGCTTAGCCATGAGCTGCAGGGGCTTCAGCACTGAGACTCGCTCCTCTTCTGCTCCTTCTACATCACCCACTCCCTGATCACAGCCTCACTCTGCCCAAGGTTTTCTCAATAGGTCTTAACTCAGCGGTTCCCAAATCTTTTGGATTAAACCACTGCCAGACCTTAAAATTAGTGCGCACGGCTACCAAATCCTTAACTGAAGTCCCAGTGGATCTCACTGCTTACTGCTTGCTGTGGCTCCTTGAACCAGGCGTGGGACATCTGCCTCGGCCTCGTGGGCTGCAGCTACAGCCGCACCCAGCAGTGCTTTCTGTAGTGCACTTCTGCACTTTGCTCCCAGCAGTGCCTTCTTCAGTGCGCTTTTTCCTCATGCTCATTTCAGTTTAGAAACATGGTAGTATTTTCTCAGATTTGTAAACTACCAGACTGACAATTATAAAAGCAATCTCTTTGCTTTTGTTAATTGTTTTTTTTTTTTAACACTCCATAACCTTGATACCTAAGTATTCCTCAGTGAGTAACTCTGAACTATTAAATTCCCGTGCCAGCAGGACTTGGGATGTTGTCTCTAAATCTGCACGTTGCCAAAGGAAACGCTAAAAAGCAAGGGAAAAAGAACCAAAGTCATTCTGCACAACTCCTTTGCTTAACCTGGTGTTCGGCAGGTTAGTTTCCCAAGAGTTGCAGATCTCTTCAAAAACAGTGCATTCATTTTGGTGTAGCATACCATGCTGTACATGGTTTTAGTTGTCTTTTTACTTTGTTGGAGATCTGCAAGAAAAAATTGGAAACCACAGCATTATTTCTTCTCAGTTTCTTCATTTCTAAACTACTTATCTTTATAGGCATAATATTGATTTATTTTCTTACCTTAAATATCTCTGTTTCTGATGCTTGGTGAGATACATGTGGCATTCAGTCTCATCGTGCACATTTCTGGACTTGTTCTCATGTGAGTAGGTGTAATTGGTGTATGGAGCCAAACTGCATGGTGACTGCAGGGTCTGTTTGGGAACAGTGTCCTGAGCTTCTGAACCAGGGTGACAGGTTCTGCACTGAAACACTGGCAGTGTAATCTGCATTTATGTGTTGTTTGCAGAATCCAGGATGAATAGTTGCAGTCAACGATGCAATCAGGTGCTACTGAACAAGAAAACAGATAGAAATGGTATCTGATCTGTATTTATAACCTAACAGCCTGGCAGTGTCAATGTGGTGGTGTGGGGGCACTGGTTAGATTTCAGTAACTGTCTTATCACTAATTGGTGTATTTGCTGGCTGTACTTTTAAATTGTCTCAACTTTGTCTCCTCCAGGGAAAACAAAATGAAGGAATTAATGTCGAACAGTACAACCAACATATCTCAAGCCAGGAAAGCTGTGGAGCAATTGAAAATGGAAGCATACATGGACAGAATGAAGGTAAACTTTGACTTTTTGTCAATATTTTGAATGTACTCGCTGCTTTGTGGTACAGCCTACCTTTAATAATCCAAAAAGTCTGGATAATCTGAAATCAAAATTCTGTGTTGAGTTATAAGGCAGTATCAGCTCATAAACTCGTAAATTAAAACGACAGTATTTATAACTCAGAAATATTAGTGCAATTGACATGAGTAGTCAGTCTTGCTTATATGAAAATATAAATCTCAGTTGCTGGATTTTGTTTCAGTTTTTAGCAGTGGCTTGCTAGACCACTGAATTTGCATAGCTGTGGTTTCTGTCTCGTAGAGTATCCTGGCAAGTCCATTACATAATAGAAGTATGCTCCTAGGGATGGGTATTTGTTTCCTTACGTATGGCTCTGCCTTTTCAGTGCAGCCCTCCAGGTTAGCTTTCAGACGAGTTGGTCACCTGATTTAAGCCACATTGCAGCTGCATGAACAGAACTGACAAGAAGAAAAGGGTGTGAATGAGTGGCCAAGAAGAGGGTTAAAAAAATGTGGGCCACGTTATTGTAATTTGAAATTGTTGATACTCAGTAGATTGTCTTAAACTTGCTTTTATGTAATCAAATTATAACTTTCACACACCGAATCGTTAGCTCGGTTCTGCAGATAGCTTCATTTGTTGGATGTATAATGATGTTCTTAATTACATGTGTAAGAATGACATAGGCTATTTTTGCAGTTAGTTTAATTAACAAGAACACAGTTATTAGCATATGTAGTAGACCTAAAAAACAGATAACTTAAAAGTGCAATTGTTTTACATTTCAGTTTGGGACTGCAGAAAGCACCAAAGAAAAATCTAATGTGTTTCATTAGTCCAGAATATATGTTAACATAATGTACAACTAACATAATGTGCAATTAATGTATATGGGACACTAACACAAACTAAGTATGATTTGCAAATGTTTGGTCTTGATTTCTAGAATGTCTTTGAATGAGTATATGAGGGACTGTGAAAAGAGCTTGGTTGGTTTTCTTATTTCCTCAAGATCTGCTTTGCTCTCTAATCTTTGAAATAGTCAAGTGTGTGCTTCACTATAGGTGAATTTTGCCAAGAGACTTCAAATGGTTTTATCAGGAGATCAGAGTTCTCAGATCATAACTGTAAAGGTAGAGAAAGGAATTAATTTCCTTTTTTTTTTCCCAGCTGTTTTGCAAATGCTTAAACAAGTTAGACATTTAGATCAGTTCTTTCCAAATAACTTCATTAGACACTGTTTTGCAAGTTGCTGTAACGAAGTGGTTATTCCCATAGTAGACAAGACCACATTGTTAACATGAAAAAGGAAATTTTCCAGGTACCTGCATTATTGACCAGGGAAATTAGAAGTTCCACCTCATTTTTCTACTACAGAGGCACTTTGTAGTTTCTGTAACCAGCTACAGTTGGCTCTGCTCAACTAAAATGTTGTAATTTGAAGTACATTTCTAGTTGCACATTCCCCACTGTGTTCTCGATTTTTTCAACTGATTTAAAAATCCTACAGCCATTCAGAGCAGCAAGCAATGCCATGTTTTGAGGTTCCACAACCTTTTTTTCACACTGCTGAGGTGTGAGAGAAACAGGACAACTTAAAAGGAGAAGACAAAGATATGCATGTCCAGATTGGTGGCTGGAAGGAGTATTACCATGGTGGATTTTTGCAAACCTTGAGAATGAGAAGCCCCCAAAGGATCGTAAATTGAAGCTGTCTTCCTTCCCTGCAGAAGGAATGGCTGGTATTATAATGAAGTAAGTAGAAAGCAGGAGGTGCAGATTCCAAGCTAGAAATCATGAAATGAAATCAGATGAAAAATGGCCTCATGACCGGTAGAATAATGCGTCTACCAAAGATACTAGCAGTGAAGTTGAGAAAGCAAAGATAATACTGGTGCTTTATCACAGTTGTCCCAAGAATAAAGCACTACTTAATCTTCCCTTCACAAGCAGGAAAGCGAGGAGGAGTGCTCTGACACTAAGCATGGTGGTGTATCAGCTATTATTCCATTTTCTTTTTTCTTTAAGAAGGTAGAAAATATCCCCAACTGTTTCTGAATGGTGTTGGGAGATAAGTGGTGGGGTTGGCAATAAACGGGTGTGAATCTTTGTTTTAGATGTAAAGGATAAGCAGAGTGGGTGTCATAGCAAAGATGGTAATTAGTCACAATCCGTGACAAGACAGACATCGTAATTGCAGCATTTTGCCCTGTCATTGAAGCTTGTAATTATTAGCGCAGCTAACGGGATTATGTTCTAACTTCGGCTGTTTTTATCACCTCTGTTGTTCTGAAATGTAATGGTAAAATTCCACTGTCCTCCTGAGACTAATTCTTCAAAGCATCAGGGTTGAGCGTTTGTTGTTCTTTTTCTTCCTTCCTTTCAGTAGGTTGACAACCCGATGTATTTGTCATTGCACAGAATAAAAATAATTGTATAAAATTGGAGATCGGTGTAATACAGGATACAGATAGACTCTACCCCCTCTATCTACACGTTTAAAATATTTTTAAAAATGAAATGCTAACTTCCTGTTAGAACTCATCAATCAAACTGGAGTCTGATTTTTTTCAGCCACTTCTGCAGTAGGTATAAATTGCTTTGAGTCTGCAGACCAAGCTGTATCGTGTAGGTGAGCTGAAATGATAAATGTGCGTTAGTTTGCTCTGGATATTCAAATCAGATGCTTTTACTTTAAGCCTTGGTAAAAGCTGTTCTGCAACTGCCCAGCATCATTCAGCTCCAAGTAAGCCTAAAGGTGAATAGAAGCTGTGAGGGACTGGCCTTCTCTTAACTCCCTCCGTGATAGAAATAGGGCGAGGAGCATATCATTTCCTATGGTCACCAACCACAGCATTGGCCATTAGGCAACCTGTGCATGCTGACCTATGCTAAAAAAGCTGTCTGTCTGCTGCAGCTTTAATGCAGTGCGTAATGCAGAGGTCTTCTGCCACTGTTGTTCTGAATAATAACACTGAGCAGGAAACACACTGGAGGCAATGTTATATTTGGCATCTTTTTGCCCACAGTTCCGAATTTGGTTCCTGTGGCTGGGAGTAACATTGGCAGTGTTTTCATTGCTGCTGCAATGTGATCATCTAACTTAACTCTCCACAGTAAGTGGACATTTTTCCACTGCATGAGCATGAGCTATGCCAGTCGAAGTGAAGAAATGCCGTAATTCAGTTTCACAATCACTGGAATCCCAATGGGAGGATTTCTCCTCCCCAGCTCCTTTTTTAAAGGATAAAAATGCGTGGCCTAGTCCAGGCTGGGTGGTTGAGTTTGTGACAGTGCACTGAAATGTGATCGTGTTCCTCAGTTTCTTGTTTGTTGTTCAGGTTTGCTTTCTACTAAATCGTATTATAGTTTGTCTGAAAGCAAACTAATTTGTGAATTAAACACCCTGATGTTGAAGAAGGTGCTTGCTCTGCTTCAAAATGTTTTGCATTCCTACCTGCTCAGTAGAGTGTAAGTTACGTATAAAAATGTGTTGCATTTTTGCTAGTGAAAATCTTTTTCATTGCCATATGATGTCAGAGCACGGTGATACGTAGAGAAAAAATGAAATTACTGGGCTTACCCCTCCTGAGACTGATGGCTGAAATTGCGTTTCTCTTTTGCTGAACAAAAAGAATGTTCCTGGGCTGATGCTGCATATCCGTACGTGAAACAAGCATGATAGTTATGGGAAGGTCAGGCTGCTGAAGTCCAGCGTTGGTTCTCCACTCGTGTAGGATCAACCTGCTTAGAATGATTGTTGGTTTCATGAATAAAATAAAATAAAATAAAATAAAATAAAATAAAATAAAATAAAATAACTTATTCAGTACCTTAATAGTTGAAGATGAATGTGCTGAGCATCTTTAATAAACCCATTCTCAGGGACCCAGAGAATTAGAGTAGGTCTCCATTAGGTTTTGTGGCAGTAAAGTTGATGATGATGTAACACTATAAATGTCATTGAGTTTTTTTGTGGGCAACTGTGGCTCTGAATTTAACTTGCTCTGAGTGAAAGAGAGTTCAGGACCAATGAAATCAATTAAAGCATAGAACTACTTTAATTTGAGAGATGCAGCTGAGCTTAAAAGACAATAGAAAAGTGAAAATGCTTATGTTAAGTAATTATGAATATTCTGGTGATTGTCATTACCTGAAAATACACATTCCTCCTGCAGTTAAGGGAAACATGCTAACCTCTCCTTCAGGGGATGCATTCTATGCTAGGTTGTAGTTTCCTGAGGCCAGCGTAGGTCATTAGCAAAGAAAAGCATCTTTGCTGTCTTCTGATCTTTTGGGGCTTGATACGAATTTCATAGTAAGTGACATTGTGCCTCTCTCCAGAGAATCTGCTTTTTAAGAATTCACAAGTAAATTTAAATGAAAATTGGGAATATGATAGCATTCCCAAGCTTTCGGTTTGGCCATTATAATTCTATCTCTGAGTCTAGACATGCCCTTAATCTCATTCTTTTGTCATTGCTTAGCAAGTAGCTAATTGAAGAATGTCTGAAAATAATTAAAACTTTGTATTTGAAGTCTGTCTCTACTGCTTTTGCTTGTCCTGCTTCTCTTTTCAGAAGCAGTGGTCCTTCTCGATACCTTTGCCGGCCGATTTGTTCATTTTGTTCTCAGTCTTCAGCTTTGTATTGGCCCAGCAATCTATTGTTCATCTGCAGTGTTTCTGCCCACCCTTTTGTCTCACAGGCTAATTCACGAGCCAACTAATTCTAAGTAACATAAACAGCCCTGCTTCCTCAGCTAGGAGATAGGTAGTCTACTGGGATGCCAACTGTAAGAGGCTACTGGGTTTAAGCATCCTACAAAGGCATGTTTTAGTGGATTTTAAAGATAGAAAGTCACTTATTTCCTTTGGGAAGCTAATTTAAATTTGCATGAATCATGATCTAACACCCACTGACTTCATAGGTCTAATCTGAAGCCTACTACGGGTTGGACTTCTACCAAAGCAGGCAGGGTGTGGGGAAGGTAAAGCTAACAGTGGCGACACACCTGTCAGAAGAATACCAGAAATCAGATTCGTTTTTCCTTTTTACTGTAGTTGTGCAAACATGTTCACATCAGTATTTGGCTGAGGAGAATCTCTCCTGGTGCTCAGAGAAAAGATGTTTTTGTAAAGACTATCTCCTTTTTTCAGCTCCATTACTATATTGGAAACACAATAATTAAACAAAGCAAAGAGATATGGATAGTTGTAAATATCTTGCTAACAAAACAACTGAACAAAAATAATTCAAGTCTATATCTTAAGTTCTTGAAAAAAAAAAAACACACAAATAAATCACAGTGGCCTAATATCATCAATATTTTTAAGGCACAAATTTGCAAAGGTTTCAAGATTTCATCTAGAGCTGAAATATTTTCATTTTCCATTTCTTGCAAAATATCTTGAATATCAACATGCTGTTACATTTCTATAGGACTTTTCAGTAAGAATAAGCCAGAATTCAGAATTTGGAGACCTTAGAATTGTTTATTTTAGAAGCCTAAAAGTGTTAACGTAAAGATCAAGCTTCAATATGATGACTAAAGCATTACTTATAATAACTTACTAAATAAAAGATATTTGACTTCACTGAAAAAGGTGACTTCGGCTTAAATGGGAGCTATGAGAAATGATTTGCAAGTCTTGCTCCTGATTATTTTTTTTAATTCCATGGTCATGTGCCTAAAAAACTTTTCTTTTTCCCACATCTAGAGGAGGAAAGGGTAGAAAGAGTCTGTGGGGAACCATCCAACTTTGCTGCTTTAATGCCTGGGAATAAGAGCTGAGGCAGAAGGCCTCTACAAAGACGTGCTTCAAGGAGAATTGATATTGCTTATGAACTATTAGTAGCTAGATGTTTCATTGAGTATATGCTTCTGACCTTGCTTCTGATGGAGAGGAACAGCAGAATATGAGTCATATAAATCAATACCATCCCTTGTCGCTGTGTTAGGTAAAATGTGTATAGGGATTACAAGGCATACATCTTAGCAGCACAAATGCAGAGCTGTGGTTACTTGTAATGTAAAGAAGAATAAACCGGTTTACTATTTTATGAGTTTCCATTATTGTATGTTATATGAAGAATATTTATGTGATGCCAATTGGTTCAGATTTAAATGCTGTAATTGTTCTTTCTTCTCTTCTACTAGGTATCCAAGGCTGCAGCAGATTTATTGGCATACTGTGATGCTCATATTGGAGAAGATCCCCTTATTATTCCAGTACCTGCATCTGAAAATCCCTTCAGGGAGAAGAAACTCTTTTGTACTATCCTTTGAGTCAGTTTCCAATTAAAAATATCTTATGTTAAAATTTGGTATTGGTGGTGCATGCTATTGGTTTTAGCATATTTTCCTCAGATATCAATACTTAGCCCAGAGTTACAACATTTTTAGAAGGTAGTGCATTTTCTGGTATAAATAAGTAAAAGAATCCTAAAAAAAAATATCAAAGTAATCCTTATTTTTCAGACCAATGCACAAGTTTAATTTCAGTTTTCATGAAGATTATTTGGGTCTTAATGAAAGTATTGAGTACAGTATCATATTATAGATATCTTTGCCAGTCATAGATTTTTCTGAGACCTAAATGAGTCATACCGACTCCGAAGCTATTTTTAACATTCTAATTTTCTTTGGAAGGTGAGTTAATTCATTTGCCTTTACAAATTTGTATCCAAAAAGAGTAGTGTGACCTTTCTGCAAGTAGTATTGTTTAGGAAAAAATGCTGGTGATTTACAGTGTTTGGAATGATCAGTCTTATACAGTAAGTGATGTTTATAAATATGTTTTGTGAAGACTGTAATAAACTGGACTACAAAAACAACCTTAGCAGCACTGTCAGCATAAGCAAAGTGAAAATATACAGTTACATACGAGTTCTGCATCAATAAAACTGAAAAAACGTGGCTGCTTGCACCTTATTTTGAATGATAGCAATTTAAATTATTTTTGCAAGGAAATTGAACTGTAATATATCAGCTCTTCCTGAGAGGCTTAGTGAAGGGTGTAAGTTCTGCCCTGATCAGTCCAGGAAGGGGGGATTACAGTTTCTAAGCAGCACTCTACATGCCTTCACTCATGAGAGCGAGACTTTATGGGGATGCAGAGCAATGGTAACAGAAGGTTGCTCTAGAATACACGTCAAGGACAGTGCCATCAACAGCCACCAAGTCTGTTTGTTCTGCAGCCACAGACTTGTCATGAGAGAAATTATCAGCAAATAATTTGGATGGTTCAGGGAGGTTTTTTCTTCTGGCTTAGTCTAAAGTGATGCATTGGGCTTATGTGTCAAGGGTTTGGTAGCAGGGGTCAGCAGGGGTGGCTTCTGAGAGCAGAGCGCAGCAGCTGCCCCGTGTCAGAGCAGAGCCAGCTCCAAAAGGGACCTGCCGCTGGCCAGAGCCAAGCCAGGAGTGATGTTGGTTGGGCTTCTGGGAGAGCAGGTTTAAGAAAGGGAAAAAAAGATGCTGTGCAACAGCAGCTGGGAGAGAGGAGTGAGAAACAGCTCTGCAGACACCAAGGTCAGTGAAGAAGGAAGGCAGGAGGTGCTCCAGGTGCTGGAGCAGAAGTGATCGGTAATAATCTCCCTACCTTGAATCTGTTTTGCTCATGGTGATAATTTGTGAGTGATCTCCCTGTCATTATCTCAATTCTTGAGCCACTTGATCATATTTTCTCCCTTTTTATCTTTAAGGGGCGGGGGGGGACTGAGAGAGTGGTTGTGGTGGAGTTCAGCAGCCCAGCAGGGTAAAACCACAGGTGTGTAGCTACAGGAAAAGAATGAGATACGGAGTATGAATGATCAGTATTTGTTAAGTACAATTAATATCAATCAAGGCATCTGATGGAAACAACTGTTACATTATTTACTTATTTATTTATTTAATGTCCTTCAAGAATGAATTGAAAGCTTCTCTCTGGTCTGATATATTAGGAGAGGTCCCTCAGTTCTCTACGTTATATGTATGGTATGTCAATACGATGGAAATTTCACTCTGTGAAAACAGATGTGTGAAGTCAGCATCAAAAGTTAAGAGGGAGGAGAATTTTGTCAGAAAATTCCATTACTCTGAATGATCTGAGGCTCTGAACAGCCATCCGTAACGTAGCACACCTCGTGTGCAGAAACTTGGATGCCTTGAGTGCCTTAAGAACCTGCAAGGCAAAGACTGGCTGAGGAATTGAGGGTCTTGGGATACTCCAATGTCAAATTTAGATGCCAAAAATGGCAGCTTGTTGAATGAAGCTTTTTGCAATTAGCTCAAAGTGCATATTCTGACCTTTGAATGTGTTTTTAACAGTTTCTGTCAGTGTTCATTGTACTGTTCCGTGCAGCAGAAACACAAGACGGCTGCATTGGGCACGTTTAGTTTTCTTTGCCAACCAACTCGGATAGCATGAGCTGACCGCCTGCATTCTGCTCCCCCTCTGGTCACACAGGACAGGTGGATTTGGACTGGGGCTAGCTCATTTACCAGCTGCCTAACACAAAACTGACATGTTAATGTATATAAGGTAATATTATTGTAAAAATAACATTTATCACATTAGAGTAATATTATTGTAAAATAATATATTCCTTGTAACTAATAGAGTTTCGTGATTTCTTTCATGTAAAGGTTTGTGTTTTAATTTGCCAGCTGAAGCTATCAGTAGTGTAATAGGCACAGCTGCTTCAATGCCTATTCTGAAAACAAACATTCAAATGTCATGACTAGGTCTTGTTTTATTTAGGTTGTATCCCGATTCCCATTTCAAACTTCCCAGTTTAAGATTCCTATTCCTAACTTGTAACAAGAATATTTCCTGACGCACGGCGTGCTTGGCTTTGTCTTGGAGGGTAGGGAAACAGGCGTTAGCTGACTGGGTAGCTATTTCCTTGACAGTGAAATAAAAATGGCTTTCTGAAAACATTTGTTAAAATGGAGTAACAAAATGCTTAATAAGGTTCTTTAGGGAATCCTTCCTACACGGTAAATGATTTGGTAGCTGCGCTGATCACCATGGCAACATTTTCATTTGTCCTTCCGCATGTATGGTTTTAACTGGAGCAGCAAGGGAGGGGAATATAGGGCACACAGCGTTATTCTCAGAGGCTTTGTAAGAACTTGCATTTGTGGCTCATCATTAACATTCCCATCGAAAATAATAAAATTGCCACAGCTTATTACAGTGCTGCAAATAGCGTGCTTTCTGTTTCCAATTAGCATCTGAGGTCTTGAGATTGAAACATTTCACACTAGCTTTGAGCATCACCCATTTTAAGAGCTGCATTTCCAAAAACCCAGTGTTAGAAGAGGTGACTGTGATGGGTTTGGACTTCAGGTTTTTCTCCAAAACTTTTCTTGAAGTAGTTGTGAACATATTGAACCTTCTATATTTTTAATAGCTGGCTTCCTATGTTTGTGGTGTCTTTCATCAGCTCATAACTTAGTTTAAATTAAAAAAAATATATATATTTATTAAGATGTTTTCATGCTTCTGATGTTAAAAAAGGAAAAACATGGAGAACTGTAAATTGCATATTTATTACAGCAGACGTCTATAACATACCTGAAGAAGTTATACTGTATAAGCATAACACTGTGTTGGAAAACAGGACAGCTTTCTCCAGTGGCATTATGCCTTATTTACTAGTTCCTCGTATTAATATATTCTGTTGGCAAACTGCTAATTTGAATGAAAAAAAGAAAAGAAAAAAAAGGACTTGGAAGATTAGCAGTTCAAAGTAACGTTACCATTTTTGGATCACACAGGAATATATGTCTTTATTTTAGAACACCATCAAAATATTGACTCTCTGAAGAAAAGGGCATCATTTTTTTTATGTCAGCTTGATCCACAAATCAACATTTTTAAAGAATGTCTTTTCTTCCAACCCTTCCAAACCATATAATATCTTTGTCATTATTATATTTTTGCTGCTTTGACATTTAAGATGGTATACAAAATCTGCTATTGAGTTTCATGCTCAGACATTTTACCTCAAAATCTACACAGAAATATCTGAAAGTTCTTGAACGCTTTTCTAAAAATAAATTCATATTATTTCATGAAGTACAACACTATATATATTTTTTTAAAGGCCTCTAAAATATGGCTTTGTCCAACAGTAAGGTTTTTTATAGGCTGAAGCAATGAGTTTTTATTTTCATCAGACTCTCTGATTTGATTCCCAGCAACTTGAATGAGAACAAGACCAGGCCTGCTACTCGCCTAGTTTTGTGCTCATATCTCTCTGAGTTTTATTTCATATGCCATTAGATTCGTCATTTTGTAGTTCAGGCCCAGAAAATAATGCATGCTCACTGTTAACGGTGAGAGTTGTGGCCGTCATCTCGTGGAATGAGAAAGCTGGAACAGAAGTCAGATTCAAGAACTTTTTGGCATTTTGTTAGCAAGCCTTTCTTCATTTTATCTGCATGTTTGCTGCTCTGATGAAATGGGACTTCCCAAGGGAGGATTAATGGTAAATTATAATGTATCAATACCATCTGTAGGGCTGGCTGTTTTGCATTCCTTAGCTTAACCTTCTTGGTTTATATTGAATTTAGAATGTCATAATTTCAATACTGAAATTACTTCCTTCTGTATTATATATCAAATTCCTCTTCTTTGCTCCCTATACCATGTACTAAATTAGTAGCAGGCTGCTTTGATACTGCTAACAGGTAGGATTTTAAGCCAGGCTCTACAAAAATATTAAGGAAGGAGAAGAACAAATGAAGGTAAATTTAAGTTAAGCTATTCTAGGTCACAACACAGATTAAAATAAATACAAACTTTGCTGTCAGTGACACCAAGGTAAATGCAGGAGGTATTACCAACTGGTTAACTGGTTCAGATGGGCATCATGACAAAGAATGTGTCAGGGACTAATGGTAAAATGGCATTTTGTTGCAGTGACTTACAATATGATTATCCCTAGCAGAAGGAAAGAACACTTTAAGAACAATGCTTTGTAAAGGTGCATATAAAAGGCTGGAACATTAACGCAGCAATTCTTTATCCAGTTGAATTTCTTGTGTCAAAGGAGTAAGAAAAGATGCACTTTGGGAGGACAGCATATAGTTTTTCCTATCTCTTTGTTGTCTAGAGGTAAAAATCTGTATACATATTATCCTAGAAAATGCTGTGGTTATCTCTCACCTTTGGGGTCACATCAGAATGTGGATTTGCTTCTTCACGAAGACTAGAGAAAACTTGGGTGAAGGGCTGGTTCCTGAGAAATAAAGGTTTCTTGTATTGAAAAGTAATAATAATTAGTTTAAGTCATTACATTGGGTATATAAATGTTATATGAAATGTTAAAGGCATCTGCGCATTTAATCTTTAGACAGAATTATATTTAAAATAAATACTGTATATTTGCATCTAATTTAATTCAACTTTGTAGTATGATTATATTAAGCACATCCAAAAATACCAGAACTGGTATGAGAAGAAATTTTATGTCTGTTAGAGGAAGACGTGCTTATAAGTTTGTCAAGTGCATTTTCACCACTCACACTTGTGAACAAACAAAAGGAGCAGCTTTGCCCTAAAATAGGCTATTTGCTTTCCCAGACTCCTTTTGCGAAGCAGAAATTGCACAGGATCGTCTATTACTGCCACCTACTGATAAAGTGATAAAAGTCGACTGAAACAGAAACAAATACCAAGCCTCAGCTTGAATGACCTTAAAAGTGGCTTTTAATACATGTACTGTCAGAAACAGAAAGCAAGCTCTTTAGCTTTTGTGGTCTGCATTCGGTAAGGTGTCACCTGGTCCCATGTTACTTCTGAGACGTGGTTCAACCTCACGGTTCAGTTCCAAACTTCTCAGTTTCGGAAAAGATGGAAGTCATATAAACCATTTGGTTAAATAGGTCATAAAATAAACAATTAAAAACTTGTGGCAATCTTTGGGTGTACCAGTTGGAGTTGCTGTGTACTCCCTTCCTGTATTTCTTTTTCCAGTTTGAACTGTTACCCGGGTGTCTCTTCCGGAGCGTGGCCAGTTGTGCCACCACTTGTATCTTTGCCACTTTTCTCCCTTTAGTAGTGACATGGCTGCAAACTGCAGTCAGTCCTGGCTCTAGGACTGAAGTGGGCCCCCAGTACTGTGAGCTACTAATAATCTGTCCTGCTTTCCTTCTTTGCAGAACTGTGGCTGCTTGCTCTGTTATTCATTCACGTGTAATCTTTGCTCCTGAGTACTGCTTTGGTTACTGCTGTTGCTTTGTTTATGTTTAGTTATTTATTTAAAGGTGTTGTGTGTGGTTTTTTTTTCCAAGTTACTGAAGTCTAGGCCAAATACTTTCTCTTATACCACAGAGTAAGTATACAGACGGAATAGAACTTAGGCCATTTCACTGAAAATGTACTAGGTATGGTGTAAAAATCTATTCATTACGTATCCTCTTGCTGTACCATACCCTGTTGTGTCTTTGAACCTTAGCCTGTGTATGGCAGCCCTTTATTCTTTGTACAGCGTGCTTTAAAGAGATGCACTATTGTTGTTTCTTTTTTTTTTTTTTTCAGTGAAAGGAAAGAATGACCCAAACTTTTTGTTAAATTTATATTTATAGAAAAGAACCATTGTGACTTTGTAAAATCCTTTCAGATTGCATTGACTTTACTGATCTTTACAGCATAACAGCATCTCTCTGGCAAGTGTGGCTCACTTGACTTTTGGCTGTAAAATTGTTCTTAACATTCGTGTTGCACAAACTGCTCACTTCCATGGTTCTTGAACTGGTTCTTATCTGAGAGGTTTCCCTGGAGAGCACACCACGATCTTTTATCATATTCATCAGAACACGACGCATAGATTTCCAATATATGTATCTGAATTACTGATGTATGAATATGTTAGTCATACCCATAGAAGATCAAGAGAAAAAAAAAAAAAAACTTCAGATGGTAAGATTCTTATTAAAAAAATCATAAATGAAAATTCTGAGAATATAAGGATTATCATAGATAATAGTCTCTTTGAGGCATTTTCTTCTTTGTCAGACTGCACATAGAATCATAGAATAGCCTGAGTTGGAAGGGACCCATAAGGATCATTGAGTCCAACAAAACACGTATGTTTTGTTTTGGTATGTTTGCTTCAGGTTCTGGAAAATAGCTAGACAGATCAACTATGAAATATCAATTCAACAATAATTCAAAGGCTGTTCAAATGATTATATTTCTTCACAGTTCTGCCCATACCAGCTAAAAAAAATACTTGCAACGAGATGCAAACACATTTATGGATATTTAAACAGATCTGAATAAACAGAAAAATACATTAAAAGATCATTAAAGTAGCTAAGTTATGCACTCATTTAAGAAATGTCAGAGTTAAATTTGCTTATGCATCTTCCATTTGCCTCTCTCATTTGTATGCACTACTATTACACATTTTCATTGCAGGAATTCCCACAAGGCACAGTATAGGCAATGCTCAGTTAATGAGCAGTTATTCAATGCTATTTTGGTGTCTTTATTCATTGTGTAGCCCCAGGCTTGATTTACTCACAAATTCTGCTTTCAGTGTAGAACTAGTCCTTGATGAGCTTCTCTGTGGTGCTCATGACTGATTGCTTCTCAAAGTGTCTCCACAGTGTCCTGGAGGAATGAGAGGGTGGAACTATTCCTATCTTACAGTGGGAAGCTGAGGCAAGGGCCTCAACAGGAGGGGTGAAATTGTCAGTACCTGCCTCTTCAGAGTACTTAGCTCTCTCAGCATATAAAACAATATTCCCATTTGTTCAAGCCTCAGCTTGAATCCTCAACTCTACAAACTGGAGTGACTTTTGCAAGCTGAGTGCCCAGAAATTGAGTGAATAGATGTTCAATGTTTAGTTTTGTGATTTTTATCCCATGACACAGAGGCAATGATGAATCTCATTCTCCTGAGCATCAATGAAGATACTATAGCCTTGTAACACTATTTCTTTCATGGTCCCACCTCATTCACCTTGCATCTTCTGCAACAAATCAATCAGCCACCTTGAGCATCTTCCAGCAGATTATATCTATTCTATAGCACTGTACGAATCACAAGATGAAAAAAGCACCCAATCATGTAATTATTTTATTTTATTTTATTTTATTTTATTTTATTTTATTTTATTTTATTTTATTTTATTTTATTTTATTTTATTTTATTTTATTTGATTCTTATTGAAATACAGCCTGCATATTATCAATCCAATGATGGATAATAAAATGATTAACAGTATGTGGCCTATCTGCCTTTTAATGCTCCAAACAGCTTATGTCTCTACCAGCCATGTGATTTAAAAGTGTATTTGCTGTCATAAGTTTCAACAGGACTTCCTGAAACCTTACTCTCTTTTATATCTGTATACTCAAGCCTTTGTACCACTTGTTAAAAATAGCTGCTTGTTAGCTACACATGAAGTAACTGACCCCACCAGCTGGCTGTTGCCTGATTATTGGATATTTCAGGCTGTTCCAAATTTCTGCAAGACATTCCCCTTTGCTCTCTGAGGTGTGCCTGTCAATATTTAACTGCTATCATATATCAGTTTTGAGTCCATCTCTATTTTTGATTGTCATGATCACGACAAGGAGTCAACTAAGAATGTGAAAATTATCATTGCTGTATTGATAAGTTTGGATAAACTGTGATGTCCTGTGAGACAATTTTGTATGGTAGTTATGAATTATTGTGCAGGTTAGGCTGGGCCCAATAAACAAAATCAAATTGACCAGCCTCTTCTTTCCAAAAGATGACAAGGATATTTTAATTTATCCCTCTCTATAATAAGGCATGGTTACTTGGTCATCCACTAGGATGCTCATGAGACCACTTAGTGAGAGGAAATTAAATATAAAGCTGCATCTTTCCATAAAGTAAAGTGAGATGAGGATAGCTGGAATATCTCTGAATATAATTTGAGAGCTGTTTTGGTTGCCAGGTTCTTGCAATGCCAGTGAAAGGAAGACCCTACAGAATATTCTTGGACCTCACAGAAGTCAGTCTAAACTGTGGCTCCTGCCACAAATCAGATCCATGTACCAAAATGGTTAAAACGTCTGCATAGAAAAAATCAAGAAAGAAGAGCAAGTTACAACACTATTTTGCTGATATAAATCAGCAAAGCTTAAAGGGATTGCTATAAATGGACACGAGGATGCTAACCCCTAAAAAGGGGGGCTAGCAAAATAATAGACAATTTCATAGGAAACAAGTACTTTTTTTTTTTTAATGTTCTTAGGTAACATCCTTGATTTTTTAGAAATTATTAAATTATTTTAGCTGAAACTTACCAAACATTTCAGTGTGAAACAGGTCATTGTCACCTCAACCTTCAACCCAAAGAGCTACAGTGTGGAATAGCTTCAAGAAAGTTGATTCTTGAGTTGGGAATCCCTGGGCAGCCTTTATTAAAAAACAACAAAACAAAAACAATGCAACTCATGACACTCCACACTGCTCTATTTCTGGTGATTCTTACAGATCCTAACTACAGGCTATTTCATTACCAACCGGCATGAAGGGATTGCAAGATTTAGTTCTGTAACCACCAGGCCCTGAAGCATTTCACCACCAATGTGGAAAGAGGCTGGTCAATATGATTTCTGTAAAGGAAATCCTGACATTTTTTAACCTTTTGAGTTCTTTGAAACTCTTAATAAAGGAGCACAGAGAGTAGAATCAGTAGTCATAAACATATCTGGATTTTTTTTTTTTAAAGTGTCTAGTAAGTCTCCCTTAGGAGACTATTAAGGAAAATAGCCCTGGGCAAAACTCTGTTAGATTCTTGCTTCCATCCAGTGTACAAATAAGTACAGGCCTGATTCCACATCAGCTGCACACTGTGTGCTGTCCAAAGCTTTCTAATCATGTCGCTCTTCATACCTGTCCATCACAGTACTTAGAGTTGCCTGGTCACATACTGTTGACTTTTCTTTGCTGCTGCTAATTATATGAGCTGGCAGGCCCTTCAGAAAGACAGCCTGCTTTCCAGAGCTCGGTTGTCACAGGAGTTCCTTTGTCTGTCCTCAGGAGACCCCAAAGATACTGACTGCAGTAATAGCACAAGCAGAGGAGTCTAAGGACTTGCCTGCATCTGTACTTCATCCTGATCAGAAAGTGGAAGGGGAGGCAGGGAGATATCTCTTCCATCTAGGAAAATAAACAAAATATGTTTATTTTAGAGATCCTACAGAAGGAAAGAAAAAGACTGATAATTCCTCAATACACATGGTGAATCTGCTTAGGTTATGAGAATTATTGCCCGCGCAGGGGAATAATTAGGACCACAAACATTAAAAAACTGAATGCTACAGACTGACTAACTCTGGTACATAACTTTGGCTCCGGGATTCACGAAGCAAATTTCTGCCCACTCTCCAGCTCTTGTGCCCAACACGTTATGCCTCGTGTGCCAGAGGGACAACCTGAGTCTGTAACATTAGAAGGGTAAATCTGACCACAAGGCACAGAATGAAAATGGTGTATTTTCATGACACATTGTAAATGACACATTGTTGGTATGTTTTTGTATATAAAGCAAGGTACTGAGGAATTGAGTCTTCTATTTTGTCTGGTGTATAAATTAGCTCCACATCACTTCACCTGGTCCACAGTGAACTGATGTGAGGGAACCTGATGTATTAAATAAAAGGAAAACAGGCAAAGGTATAGGAATATTAGCAGTTACACCAGTTTTTATTTCTGCAGCTGACCCTGCTGAAAGGCAAGTGAAGTGTAAATAGTGATTAATATCAAATGGCATATTTGTGTAATATACTTCTCCTTGTAGTATTATTTCCTGACAAATATACACTCAATTGCATATTAAATATGCTTATGTATGCAAACAAAATAAAGCTGATGTATTTCCAACACTTTTTTTTTCAGTTTAAACCCAATGTACGTAGGTTAAAGTCATTGATTTTTCTTCCAATATCTCACTCCAGTTGAAGAATGAATTTTAATTAAGCTCTGCAAAAGGACTTTAAGCATTTTCCAATCACTTCCACAGCTTGAGGATTTTCAAAAACAGAATTAGTCTTCTTTTCCTAAAAACTCAATCCTTTCTTTTAATTATACTTCATACAGTTCTATTAGCAGATTATGTGTTTCTGATAGAATACCATCAGCAAGCATTAATTTAAGCCTTTCAGCTCCTATACAATAACGTCTAGTTTATGCTTTGACTTCTGAGAAGCTTATTTATCCACATCACTTTTGCAGGTAGATTCACCCTGCACAAGGCCAAGGAAACATTTGTCTTTGCTATTTGTGTTCAAAAGGGCCAGAGAGACAAATAATTTCTTAAAGCGCCAATAAGCTCGTGTTCTCCTTCATCTCATATTATTGAAAGCTCTTTAACCAGAGCGATGTTCTGCAGACGGGCACCCTCCTGGCCGTTCAGTCCAGCTACCCAACTGCAGAAAGCGGTGGTTGAAGGTAAGAGGCAAGACTGAGCGTGGGCTGTTACCATCTCCCAGCACACTTTCTCAGGAATATGAATGTTACTATCACTTTTTGGCCATCGGCCTGTCGCAGTAATGACGCTTTGATTGTCCAAAACCTCCCAGGAGACTTTAGCCAACTAACATACTCCTTGCTGGAGTAAAATATTCCACTCCGAAGCACAACTGTGCTTGAGTGCTGTAACGTCGACGCAGTTCTTTGCCAAAGTGGAGCACTCCCTTGCCTTTATTGGATTATTAAAGGATTGTTCTGGAAAGCTGGTTTGTTTCTGCACCAGCACTTCTTGGGAGGGACGCGCTGCAGGTAACGGTGTGGCACAAACAAGGAACACGCGGGCAGGCTGTTTCCCTAGTTTCTCTGAGCTGTGCTGAGCTCAAGGACGAAAACCGTGAAGGGCTTCAAGCCTCTGCCGAGCCCCTCCTGTCCCAAGCACAACCAGGGGACCTTTCCTGAGCCCTGACCGTCCCGCAGCACCTCGAGGCTGCTCATGGCAGGACCCAGCTGCCAGCAGCGGCCATCCCCAAACTCCCTCCTGCCCAGAAGCAGGGCTGTCCCCCTGGGCTGGCCGCGGGGGCCGGTGACAGGACGGGCTCAGCCCTGAGCCGCGGCGCGGCGCTGAGGGGCGCTGAGGGGCCCTCCCCCGGCGCCTCCCCGCCGGAGCGGCCCCGGCCCCGCTCCCCTCGGGCTCCCGGGGCGGCCCCGCGGCATTGTGGGGGCTGTAGGCGGCCTCCGCCGCCCGCCCGCGCCGCCGCCGCCCGCTGGGGCCGGGGCGGGACTGCAGCTCCCGGCGGCCGCGGGGCAGCACCGCCCGGCACGGCCCGGCCCGGCCGAGCGGGGAGGAGCCGCGCCCGGCACAGCCCGCACGGAGCCCCGGCGGCGCCGGGAGAGGCCGGCGCGGAGGGGAAGGAGGAGGAGGAGGAGGCGGCGGCGGCCAATGCGCAACTGGCTGGTGCTGCTGTGCCCCTGTGCGCTCGGGGTCGCGCTGCACCTCTGGCTGCTGCTCGGCTGCCCCGGCGGCCCCGGGAGGCAGGCGGCAGGTAGGGAACGGGCGGGGGGGGGACGGGGGCACGGGGCTGCGGCCGGTACCGGGCTGCGGGGGGGGGGGGATCGGGGCTGCCTGCTGCTTTCCAGGGGCGATCAGCAGAGGAGCAAGGCCGGGGGGCTTGGGGAGCCCGAGGGCTGCGGGGCTGCACAGGTGTCGCTCGGTGCTGTGGCCCTCCAGCACTGAGCGGGGACAGAGCCGGAGCTGTGCTGAGCCCCCCGTGCCTTTCCCCCGCCGTGCTGCCTTTGTAACTCCGCTGCGTTGGGCTGGGGTTGGAAGTGGCAGCGCCAGGTCGCACGGTGACATTTTCTGCTGAGATTTGTAAGGAAATCCAGAAGTTTCTCAGTTGGGGAAGGAGGGAGGAAGCTTCGCTCCTCAGGGGTTCGCTCTTACCCGCACTTGTTAGCGGAGTTTATGCTGGTTACTGTGAAACTCTGTTGCGCTCGATAATGACAACGAGGTTATCATTATTTTTTTTAAACATACATTCTTAATAGAGAAAGAGTAAGCGTACATTTTGGTTGTGCGAAGGTTATTGAGTTGTAGCCTATTGAGTAATGTATTGACACCGAGGGGAGAAAAACTGATGCTTCGTGTAAAAATAGCACTGCCATCATCCATAGGGAAATGCTCAGGATGATACATGAGCTGTCTCTCTATGGGCTCGATCTTCGCATTATAATTTCAGAGAGAGTCTGCCCCGAGTCCTCACAAAATGCTGGGAAGTGTACAAGCTGCAGGTATGGCTGCTTGGCAGAGGACAGGAGGATGAGCTAAGGGACCTCTTCTCTCTCTGATGTCTTCTGTGCTATATTTTTTTTTATTCAGAGTGGTTTAGGAACATTAACAAATTAGTATACAAGAGATGTCCCAATTTATTAAAATACTTCTTGAATTTGAGACAATTTAAGAAGATGGGGTGTTACCTGATAAAGCCAGGCGTGTTTCATTATTGACTTTCTTGATCTTTCTTTTTCTTTTTTCCTACTGCAGTTGTTCTTTATTACATACTGCCTGCAGCCCCTGGTATGAATAAGAATTCAATTTGATCACAGGACAGTGTTTCACAGTAGCTGTGGCATAAAAATGCATTATTTCTGTACACCTCATATGTCATTTGCCTGTGTCTCAACAGCTGCAAAACCGGCTATCAGCATAGGTCAAAAGCAATACATCTTTTCTTTTTTTTCTTTTTTTTTTGAGAAGTATAATTCCACTCTCAATAGTTATTGCACACACGCACAGAATGGAAATTGCTATTAAGAAGCTGACAACCTGTTTAATGATTATTTACCTCGACACGTTCAACTTATTAACACAAAATTGGAATAGACATCAAAACTGTCAATTCAGCTTACCCTTTCTAATAAGCAGCTCTCGATCTTTGCCTTAAAATGGCAGCTGGGCAGCCTATATTTATTTAATGAAGGGTTGAGGTTGCTTTTTATTTGTTCACTTGGATTCTTGTGTTCTTTGGAAGGGGCTGTTCCAAAAGCTTTTGGTCTTTCTTAGAAATGTTTCCTTGTTTCTGGCCTAAACTTGCTTGCAATTGGTTTATGCCCTTCTGTTCGTAAGCCTTTCAGCTGCAAGGGTCTTTCTCCTCCTTTGACTACATGGCTATCATGCAACCACAGAGAGCAAAGGTATCTGTTTTAAGCCTTTTTTTTTGTAAGCTCGACAAGCCAGGTACTTATCATTTCTACTGATAAAATAGGCTTTCCATTTCTAGTCATTGTAGCAGTGCATTCCTGTTGTTTCCATCTAAAGTCATCTGACCTATAGACAATGATTCCTATTCCATTTTCTGCTCATTCCTTCTCCTCCTCCTGGAAGTGCCTCCTTTAATAAAACCCTTTTCCTGACTGCTCCGTCTGAGAGGCCTGTGGTCTGCCTGCATGCTTTGGGCCCTGGAGTCATCCATCTCTCACTGCGTGGTGTTCAGACTTCTCTGTGTTCATGATGACTTTCACCTTGGTGTCACAGTATGCTTCGTGTATGTCGTGCTCGTTAACTGGGAAAATAAATAGGATCTGTTCTGAGACCAAAGGCACTGACCGTTGCCTTGGTGCCCTGACTTGGGTGGCTCTTTGCTCTCCTTTTATTTATCAGTTAATGGGGCTGTAATTCACACTTCTGAGCAAGACTTGTGCAAGAACATGCTTTTAGGTTTAATTGAAGTCTAACTGGTTACAAACAGGTGCTCTCCAAAGGAAGTTTGTGGGTAGGAAGCTTTAGTTAATTTTTGTAAAAATCTTAGATAAAAGCTAATTATAAAATGACCTCAGAAACTTGAGAAAGAACAGACAGACCTGCTTTTCGCACTCCATGTGGATTTATTGCTTCATTGCTAATTGTAGGTTTTAATTGATGGTGTGAGTCGTACTGAGTAGGAAATCATGAATTGTAGGGCTTCAGTTACTGTACCTAATCAGAAACCCCCCACACTCTGTATAAAGTGCTGCTGCTCTGCTGAGGGCGATGCCCTTTCAGACATAACTCCTGTTACATTTCCGAGGGTGTGCGGCAGATAAAACTTGACCCTTTCGTTTATGTTAAGAGTCAGTCTGAATAATTGTGGAACAGATTAAGAAACGCCATTTTCTAGAAACTGCTTGTGTGCCATCTGTTGTCCTGTGGCTCAGCACGTACTTCCTCCAGCACTGGCCTAATGGAACTGCGTGCAGGGTTGGTCAGGCTGGCATTTAGTGATTTACCTTGCAGAATTAGGGCTGTGTCCTGCACGGACTAACCTGTGTACGTAAGAGAGGAGGGAGAGCTTAACCTGCTTTTGGCTTTTCAGCACTAAGACTACAAAATATAGAAACAACCCCTGAGGCTATGAATAATGCTTTGCTCCACAAGAATTTTTTGCCAAAAAGTGATACCTTCTTAAGAAGAGGTGTTCTTGAGACCCTTTCTGCCAATATACAGCTCGTACATTGCTTGGTCGTTAAGGTATTTCATCTTTTGTAGGCATGCTAAGACTAATTAGTGTGATGGCCTTGGAAACAGAAACCTGCTGGCAACAGGTCACGTTTGGCAGTGGCAGTAGCCGTGCAGTTCTGCCTAAAATGCAAGTTGTTCCCTGGCCTGGATCTGTAAGATCTTACTAGAATATTGTTCTGCAGGGCTGGACCATCCCAAACAGAAGCAAGGCCATCACCTTTGATGGGCCTGAAATAATCGACAACAATCCAATATTTGGCAACGGATTTGGGATTTTTTTCAACTTGCAGTTGTTCTGCATGATGCATTGCAAACTACTGATGAGCAACATTGGAGCTGTACATTTTAACGCATTTTGGCATTGAAGCAAGGGCCAAAGAGTCCAGGTTCTGCCAGAGCTGGGCAGCAAGGCTTGTGGCTGAAGGAAGGTCTGTCTTTACCCTTTTAAATTGCCCACTGGCTAGAACAGCCAGAAGGGGGCAAGCAACTTTCTCTGGGAGCAGGCTTTTGTTCCATGCCACCAGAGATTGCTAGTTTACTTTTCAAAGGTAAAGGTGCCGTGCTTCCAAAAAACACACATCGCTTTAGGTGTTGCAAACAGGATTTGCTTTGTTCCTTTTGCGGCTACACTTCTGATGCTTGGCACATTGTTCCCGTATCCGCCTGGAAGTGTGCAAGTGCTGTATCATTAACGTTGTTTAGAGCACCATCATCCAGCCAGTATTACTCCTGCTGCTTTGCAACTTTGAAGGACCCTGCTGTTTCCTTAAGGGAATGCTGTTGATGTAAAAATAAAAAAATAAATCTTCTGCCTACAGAGGTTTTCTGTAAAACTTGCTTAAAAGCTTGTCTAAAGGCTTGTCTGTGTCAAGGAGCACTGTGCTCCTGCAGCAGCCGGGGTGCACGTCTTGTTGATTTTTAGCTGTGGTATAAAGTAGGTCCTGCAGTGAGGTCGTGTAGCTCTGCTTGCACAGGGACCTGTAATGCAGATGAGCTACAGCAGATTACTTCAAGTGAAGAAGATTAGAGTTGGGGGGAGAGCTGCCTTTGCTCTTTGGTTTGTTCTTTTTCTGCATGTGTCAGCACTCTGTGAATACAAACCTTCTTTATATTCAGTTAATTCCTTCCTCCGTGTTTGTTTGGACCTTTTACAAAGCAGCACAGAAAAGAAAGGCATTTAAAAACAGGGATATGGTTGCAAAGTCAGAAGAATAGGCAGAGATAACACCTGGAATATGTGGGTTTGGTGTGTGGGGTCCTTTTTAGTCTTATTTTGTGAAGTGGCTTAGTTTAGAATACTCTTAATAACTTCTGACTGGCCTACTTAATTCCATTAATTGTCTTTTAAAAAGAGGATAGCTGCGTGTTTAGCAGAAGATACAAAGCCCAGCTTTTTGTGGAGCTCTCTCACTCCAGCAGTTGCTGGTGGAGGTTTTCTGGTGTCTGGTAGCGCAAGGAAACCTACACTGCTGGGGCTTGCAGTGCAAGCACCAACAAGGAGTCCCTTTGCTATCTATCCAGTCTGGTTCCATGAAACATGTAGGAACTGAAACACTTTGGGGCCTGCGCTATTTGTCAGACTTGACAGAAAACACCTGGCAGATTTAGTAGTTGTTAGGGGACTCATCAATAGAGCTATGTGCAGCAAGATCACATTTACTTTGTTTATTGACAAAATCAGGCTAAATGATCTCTCAATCTTTTCATCTCCTTCTAATGGCAGTAAATATAATTAACAGCTTGACTTGACATTTTACTTGAGAGTCAGTCTCACAGGAAGGAGAGATGCATGCTAATATTTGGGATTTTGAAAAACTTCTGGAGCCTTTGACAGCAGCTGAGGTGGTTAAAATCTGACCAGGGTCAGCAGGGACCTCTTAATGTGGTCAACTCCGTAGGAGACACACTTCTGTGTCTTTAGTCTTGTCTTCCAAGGGCACAGCTTTGTGCTCTCCATATGCGTTTATTTACCCCTTCCTGTGTCTCTCCCTGACTTTAATTAGTTGGTAGCTCTTTGTCAAGCTTGACAGACAGGTGGAGGTCCCAAAGACTGGCATTTTCCCCCGGTTTCGTGAAAATTGTTGACTGAAAATCCCGTGAAAGCTTATGGTAGGTCATGCTGAGGTGAACAGCTGCGCTGATAGAAATCCATGTGTGGTCAGACATCTGAGAATTGTATGGGAGCGTGTCCTTACAAATACCCCAGCCTAAGAAAAGCTTCAGTAAGAGCTGATTAACCATGTGGCACAAGACTGGCAGATGGGGCTTCTGTCAGTCCCGGTGCTGACAGAAATACTCATTATGGTTGCTGTGCAGAATTAAATCGTAGGAGCAGAGAATATCCCAAGCTGGAAGGGACCCACAAGGGTCATTGAGTCCAACTCCTGGGTCCCCAAAGGATCACCCAAAAGTCAGGCCAGATGTCTGAGAGCATGATCCAAACGCTTCAACTCCTTCAGGCTTGGTGCTGTGACCGCTGCCCTGGGAACCCTGTCCTGGTGCCCGAGCACGCTCTGGGTGCAGACCCTTTCCCTAACCCCCAGCCTGACCCTCCCCTGTCCCAGCTCCATGCCGTTCCCTCGGGTCCTGTCGCTGTCCCCAGAGAGCAGAGCTCAGCGCCTGCCCCTCCGCTCCCCTCGTGAGGGAGCTGCAGGCCGCCATGAGGCCTCCCCTGCCCACCTCCCTGCCTTGCTGTCCATCACAACCCCCAAATCCCTTCCTGTGTGGCTGCTCCCCAGCCTCTCATCCCCCAGTCTGTACGTATAGCCCGGGTTGCCCCATCCCAGGTGCAGAATCCAGCACTTGCTCTTGTTAAACCTCTTGTGGTCGGGGATTGCCCGGCCCTCTAATTTGTCGAGATCCATTTGTAAGTGGATCTCAGCAGCTGAGAGGGGGCTGCCTCCACTCCTGGTTTTGTAGTCTTTGCTGTGGGTAACCAGCTTAAGCCAAACAGCAAAGTGAAAGTTATTTGTGCCAGATGCAGCACCCTGTGTGGGGTAGGCATTGCACAATTGGCTACATATGCTCCGCAGAGAGGTCTTGGGCTGCTTGATGCATCTGAGATGCAGCTTTAAGACAGTAAGACTTCAAAAGCAAGGCAGCTAATGGTAGCATGGCTTTTTAATGGGAAGCGTTTCTCCTCCTTCTGCATCCCTTCAGTTAAAGACACTTCTAAGATTTCTCAAGGAATGTGATACCCAATTTTTGTTGTTGTTTTGTTTTTTCCTATATAGCTTTTTCACAGTTAGTAAGCCAGTTACCACATCCCTGTAAGGTATGGAAAGCAAATGGAAAGTGTGAACAACACAAGGGGGAAGAGACATACGCTGGATCATGCAGAAAGCTAATAGCATAGCTGGGATTAGGCTTCTGGTGAACTGCTTCCCTCATCTTCACAAAACACAAAATTTGCAGGTTTTCCTTTGCTACTGGAACTGGAAATATTAATGGCTTATTTATCATAGACTCACAGAGTGGTTTGTGTTGGAAGGGACCTTAAGGATCATCCAGTTCCAGCCCCCCTGCCATGAACAGGGATGCCACCCACCAGACCAGGTTGCCAAGGCCTCATCCTTCAGCACCTCCAGGGATGGGGCATCCACAGCTTCTCTGGGCAGCCTGTGCCAGGGCCTCACCACCCTCTGAGGGAAGGATTTCCTACTAACGTCTAAGCTAAATCTCCCTGCTTTTAGTTTAAAGTCATTACCCCTTGTAATCTTCACAACCTGTGCAAGGTTAAGAGTAATGAATTTTATACATTAAGCCTATTATTAACGCTGAAAACGTTGGCCTAAGAATGCTTTAGAATATAATACGTGAGAATTCACCTTGGTCCCCAGTGGCAAGTATTGATTGCTTATATAAATACTTTGTTACTATTGACTCAGAGGTCAGCATTTTCTCTTAACTTCTGCTGCATCAGATCATGTACATGCACATATCTGAATTATCTTTATAAATGAATAATAGCCTCATATTTTTATTCCTCTGTCTTCAACTGTCTGCCTCTTTTTTGATAGTGTTAGTTCAGAGAGAGACATCTCAGTCTGTTTTCCTGAAAGTTTAACAAGTGTTAGTACTGCTTTTCAGTCACAAGTAGAAACCTCTGCTAACGAGTGGGGAGCTTATTCATCAGATTTTTGCAAAAGTAATCTGTCTTGCTTTCTTTCTGTTTTTCTTTTTTTCCATTTTCAAAGGTATTAAAAGTAAAATGGCATAACCCGTGGGACAGAAAAGACAATCTTCTGAATATAGACTGCTGTAATGCTACCTTACTAAGCCTGAAGATGGCCTAAAACAAGAGAGAGAGCTGTCTGTTCTAATAGCAGTAGGATATTAATTCTGAAGCATCTGTTACATTAATGCTGTTTCCACATGAATGGTTCCTCAGAAAAAGCTTCACTCATTTTAAAATATAAACTGAGTGAAAGTACATTTTTTTTTATTCAAGTAGCTTTTTTTTTTTTATTAAAAAAAATGATTTAAGCCAACTTATGGTATTCAGAGTCAAGTCACCCTACAGAATTCTGCTCATAGTTCTGTTTTTCTTACATTTTAGTTTAGAAATTGCTCTGCTTTGAATTATAAGTGATATTTAAAAAACTGAATCTGTGTAGACCATGCCTAATATGCAGTCTACAAACATGTTAGTCCTCCTGAGGTTTATATGGGAGGGCTTGCAGATAAGGCTGCAGAGGCTGTTTAAAGAATAATCAAAGGACTGAAGAAGAGCCTGGAAATAAACAGGATGTGTGAGAAAGAGCTATGAGGCTATAGGAGAATTTGCTATAATGTTGTGGTCTTACGAATGTGTGGCTGTATCATGTACCTCTGCTGTGGAGCCCTGGCACATCTTCGATGTATAGTGGCCTCTGAAGGCATGCAGAGACTCTGGATAGTCAGTACTTAGCAGCACACTGGAAGGCTAAATTGTGTTCAGATTGAGTGATGTGTTCGATTCACAAGTTTCTTCAGATGTTTTATAGAGCAATGTCAGCAAACAAATCATATTCCTGAACCTTGCCACCAATTCAATCCGTTGTTTTTATAAGAGAGATAACAATTGAGCTCAGTGAAAACTGATACTGAGGAATGGAAACAGTGGCCTACTGCCTGGGTTTTCGTTCCTCTTGAGGGTAAGCTGATGTATGCTTCTCTTAGTAGGTTAATTTACAGCTTAAGTTATCAATAAGCTTGTACGTGTTGTCAGCACAGTTTCCTTTAAATAACTGTGGAACTTAAAGCTTTTATTATTTTTTTTTCCCCAGAAAATCAGTGTCTGCATGCTTAGAACTAAGTACGTAGTGGGAAATAGACTGGGGAAGGTTTGCCTCTGGAAACATCACTCCCTGCTTGCCTGCTCTCTGCCCTCCTGAGAATTGGTGGCAGAGCACTGTGTTACTTGGCCTTGGGACAAGGGAGTTGGGTGCAAGCCATTCTCAATAAGCCCTAGAGCTAAAAGATGTTCCTCGGGGGTCTCTTGATGTGGATTCAGTGCAGCACAAGACCTCTTGGGGCTTCAGTGCAGGCTGGAGGCAGGCTCTGAGGCCGGACGAGCCGCGGTGTGGATCTCCTGACGGTGCTGTGGGGCCCTGTAACGAGACCCATCCGTCTTCCCCCTTTCAAAGTGGAGAAAGTGGAAGCTGGCACGGAAAGTGGAATCTGGATAATAACTCACTTTCTAGTAGGAGTACACAATACAGACTTGGAAATATTTTTGGTCTCTTTAAAATTAGATTAGAAAAAAAATCTCGTCTATGCTGTATGCGGTAGTTTAGAGGACCTTCGCATTTACATTTGTTTTCTTTCTCTGCAGCCTAATGAAAAATAAGTTTAGCGAGATGAGATGAAAGCAATGTTTTGCTAGAGCTAAATATAAATCTTCCTCTTAACTCCAGAGTGTCTGACAAATTGAACTACGCAGATTCACTTCAGCTGCTCGCCAGGCTGATTGCTGCTCCAAGTCACAGCTTCTCAGGTTTCTGTCTAGTGACAGTCTTGCTTTAAAGCAAGTCCAGCTTTCATGATCTCTAAATTAAAACAGCACAGGCTAAATCACGGATTACAAGAATTGGCCGTGACACCCAGCTAGGACTAAAGCCAGAGCATTCCTCCGTGCAGGGATGTAATACCCTGCGTGAAGGCAGAGCAGTGGTCAGCTTCGGAAGGCTAGGAGCAATGGGCCTTGACATATTAGAGTGAAATGGTGAAGCAGAGGTGCCCAGCAGCTTTAAGAATTAATGGAGGAAAAATTGGTGTATTTCTGAATCTGACGGGCTTTATTTAAATATCTTTTTTTCTAGGTGGAATAATGGTGAATTGTAATAGTGGAGGCTTGGTGCCAGCAATGCCAAGCCCCCAGGCTTTAGGACGAATTGTGCTGCAGGAGGTATCAACAAACAAGCAGAAAGCCTGAAATCTCTTATGAGTTTTGCAGAGTGGACAGCAGGACCTTGTGTCTTGCCTATAAGGTTTCTGATGGCTTGTAGCAAAAAGAGCAAAAGCATGTTCTCAGGGGGCAGTTTGCTCAGACAACAGGCCCGCAAGTACTTTAAGAATGGTGTCAATGAAAACCAAGTCTTACATTCTTGCCTGCTTTATGTGTGACGCTTTCTAGGTTTTGTTTACCTGCAGTGACTTGCTTAGTTTGTTGCAGTAGAATTTTCACAGATGGCTGGGGAAGGTTTTGATGTGTTGAAAATGTTTTCCTGATTCTGAACCAAGAATGCAATTCTTGCAATTCTCTCTCTCATTTCTTAGTGTTTCAGGTACCCAGTATTCTTGCTTTTGATGTGTATTTTGATTCTTGTTTGCAACTCAGACTTGGAACATATGCATGTAATAAATCTGTTGTCACTTTATACTTCTAGGTCCACTGGCCTTCTTTCCTCAGTGGAAGTTGAAACATTATGATGTTGTTGTAGGTGTTTTGTCAGCCCGACACAACCATGAACTGCGCAGTGTTATAAGGGACACTTGGTTCAAGCACTTGAAACGACATCCTGCACTGAGCCACCGGTAATCTCCAGTGTTTTGTATTTTGGGGGCTTTGAGGAGAAAAGAATACAATGCACGAATATATTGATTTAATCCTGTTTTTTGGAAAGGATTTTTTTCTTAATTTGTGAACATTTTATGCTCTGATTTGTGTGTGTTTTTTCTTTTAATTCTGCTTAGTACTAAATAAAAATACTCCTTATTCTGGGCTGGAACTATTTTTATAGAGGTAATTTTAATTGTTAACTGTATACAGAAACTTCTAACTGGTCAACTGCTCGCTGCTATTTGTTCTTGCAATGAATTGCCATTGTTCATTAGCGATGTGTAGGACTCCTTTTTTTGCGTTGCAGCGTACACTTCAAAATACTTAGTAGTTCAGGATACTTGAAAGCAAGCAGGGTAGTATTTGGTGAGAGAACCACAAAATCTTTTGCAACAGCTTCAGCTGTAGAGTTTCAGCTTATTTCCTAGTGAACCAGGTGCCCCAAATAGCTGCAGTGGGAGTGACCACCAGGAAACCTTCCTCATTGCTTGTGTAGACCTGGCAGTCTGCAGGCCAGTCAGTCTGTTTCTGCTGAGGAAGTTCTGCTGCAGCTCATTCCCATAAATGTTGTCATCTCAATAGGCCTCACCTCTTGGTACCTGCCTTGCACTGAAAGGCATTCACTGTTCACAAATTTGGTGTCAATGTGCAGTTTGGAGTGAAGCATGGCTGCTTCAGTCATCTAAAAATGTGATCTTTCATAGCCTGTATGGAATTTGAGGAGGATATTTGGCTGCTAATTGAAAGACTAGGCTAAGGTGGATACTAAGGTGGAGGCATAAGGTGTCTCCTGACTGCAGCACGGGAGCTGTAAGGAGCAACCTGGTGTTCAACTACAACCCAAAGCTGAGACATTATACCAGGTACTCTGGAGTCTCTGTCCCTCTCTTGGTACTATTGTGTCTTTTTACCTCATTTATTGCCTTTTGAATGCAGAATATAGATTAACCAGATTTTAATTAAGTAACAAAGCGAGGCAGGAAAAGACAGGACTTTTTCTTCTTAGTGTATTGTCTGTCTTTAATCCCATTCCTGGTTGCTGATACTCCAGTTCCCTCATGTAAAAGGTGTGAAAGGCCCATGTGGGTTTGGAATTGAGCCCCCATACAGGGATGCGTGTGGTTGCTCTGCAGAGAGACAGACCCTCACTGCTTATTTTAAGGAGTTCAAAATCTTAATCCTGTGAAAGACAGGCTGTTGTGATGAAATAAGTTTATTGCAGGTGGAGGGAGGAGGGAAGAGAACTGGTGTTAATAAAACCAAATTATTTTAGTGTCCTTGTGAAGTTTATAATAGGTGCGCATGGTTGTGCTGTGCCAGTGGAGGACAGAGAAGACCCCTATTCCTGCAAACTTCTGAACATCAGTAACCCAGGTACAGAAGTTAACTTCTAAAATTCCATGGTCTGAACTGCAACTAATCACCTTCTTGAGAGTAATTTGGGGTGCTTAACTGAGAGAGCTAGGCCTGAAAATGAACTTCAATAACTTTCACCTGTAACTTGCTGTCCCGACAGCTGTGTAACCTTCCTGAAAGTGTCCAGTGTGGGCGTGAAAAGGAGAGACCTTTGAGGGTCTTAAGGGGAGGCCATTGAATTCTAATGGATTTCCATTCTCCCTGTGTCAAGGAACAGTCTCCCATGCAGTGTATGTTTTTGCTGCTATCCCTGTGTAAAAAGAATCTGGGGAGAGCTGTAATGACCCAGTCCAGTAACATACATGAACAGAGTATCATGGCTGGGAAAGGGGTCTTGAGTGTCAGGCAAACTTTTGTGTGAGTTTTAATCAAGTCTGGCTGACAGATTTTCCAGATCTTGCCGTAGAAAGGGAACAATTAGGAAAAGTACAATGGAGAAAAATGAAATGCTGCCTTACGAAAATACCTGAACTAAAATTATAAATTTATTCCTGTCACTTATTTTTTCCCAATTTATTTTTGCTCTTTAATTAAGAGTTAGCTAGGGACTGTCTAGCCCTTAAGCCATGATTTACAGTAACATGAAACATCCGCTACTTTGTCTTTGAATGGCAACAGCCACCACTTAGCCAACCTCCTGAGAATAAATGGTACCTCGGGGCTTACAGGAGGGGATAGTGCCAAAAAACAGGCTGCCGAATAAGGTGGAGGTGTATGCCATTTTGATACGTAGTTGTTTTAATATATTAATATGCAGATATTCATGCAATCAAATAGCATTTTTGTCTTTACTCTGTGGATTTGTTGTGTTCCTAGTCTTTTCTCTGTGGATATGTAGGCATTGCCTTGCAACTGCTGGTAGCCTGCAGACTGCTGCATTGCTTTGATTTTCTCCTTACTGCGGTCTGCAGTCAGTTGTCTTTTCTTCTCCTCCAGTATTTGGTTGTCCTTGTGTACTTGCCAGCCTTGCTAATTAATCAGCATGCTTTGTGTGTATTCAGTGTGATTTCTGTTTGTCCAGTTCGAGAACTATGAAATCTTCTCATATTATCTCTTTCTTTTCTTTTTTTCATACAGCTTTGAATCAGGAAATTGAAGCATTCAGTCTCCCTGAAGACGTACCTTCTGTGCTATCTGAGGACAGAATTGTCAGTGTGAACTTTCGTGTACTTTACCCCATTGTCATTACCAGTCTTGGGGTATTTTATGAGGCAGATGGGGTGGGATTCCAGAGGAACATCACCGTCAAGCTGTACCAGGCAGAACATGAGGTAGAGTATTGTAGTTATCTTTTGAGAGTGAACTAAAGCATGTTGTCTCTTTATTGTGGATTAAATTCTTACAGAAAGCAACATGCTGTGTTGATGATTTAGAAGAGAAGTACTTAACTGGCAAGCATATGAATTATGTTTTTCTTCTGCTGCATCATAAATTCTTATTTCACAGCTATATTGTCCCAGATGGGTAGAAAAAAAAATAAATTGACAAAGTACTATGAATTAATTGGAATGCTTTTTGAAAGAACACTAATATCTAATTCAAAGATACAATTTTGGTTACATTTGAGATTCTGAAATATTGATAGGTATTAAGGAATAAAAAATAAACTATTAAATATATTTAAAAGGCATTCCCAGAAAGACACATTGCCTTTGAGGCAAAGAGATGCAGTATAGCTGTAATTTTCTTCTTGTCTGTCCTCTGGCAAGAAATTTTGACTTTTCTAGAAATTGTTGTTTTTTACAGGTAGTAATCAAACTTCAGTGATAATTCCTCCCCCTCCCAATCTCAGTTATGGGTTTAATAGACTAGATTAGTGCTTGTGGAATGAAAACATGGTGGGAAAAAGATGATTGAGCATGATTAGGGAGCACTTCTTCAGTGTGCAGGTGATGGAGCTCTGGAATAGGTTGCCCAGAGAGGTTGTGGAGTCTCCCTCCTTGGAAAAATTCAAAAGCCACCTGGGCATGGTCCTGGGCAGCCTGCTCTGGGTGGCCCTGCTTGAGCAGTGATCTTGGACCAGGTGAGCTCTAGAGGACCCTTCCCACCTCAGCCATTCTGTGATCCTGTGGTGTTCGTTGTATTTAGTATATTGTATTTATCTCCTATAATAACTTGATGGGCAAATGTCAAGACTTCTGACAATAATACAGAAAGAATTTTAAATTTAAGTAAATTATTAAGTACAGAAAATATACTGATGTATGGCTTTTATGATGAACATTTAAAGAGTGAGTTTTATATTGAAAAAGAAAGTATACTATAATCAGGTTTTTGTTTGCAAAATGGTAGAATAGTAAATGTTGACAACATAACAACTTGATCTGCATTAGCTTTTTGCTTACAGTGAAGGTGAAAAATAAGGATCTCAGGAAAGCTTGGACACTTTTCTACAGATTGGGAATCAGGCAGTGCAGCATCTTTATTTCACATGTTACCATCTAAGAGCTGTTTGGTGGCCTATTTAATACAGTCACAATTAAATTTTAGGGGTCAGCATCCTCTGTTGCATGTAATAGTAGTCAGCTATATAGACAGAAGATGAAAAAATCTGTTATCTAGGACGCTGAGTCTTCCAGATGACGTGCTGTGTTGGCTGGGTTGTAGCTGAACTGGTACTCTTGCTCCATCGTTGCTTGCTTCCGCCACCTCAGCCCAACACCTGAATTTTGTGCACTCTGTGAGACTGTCTTGAGAAGAAAATTGTGTAAGTTTTATACAATCAATACGTCTGTTTCCATTGCAACTGAGATGATCAAGATTTGTATAATCTCACAGTCCTTGCGATGTGTTTTTGTTGCTGTTATTCACAGGAAGCTCTCTTCAGTGCCCGCTTTAGCCCACCAAGCTGTGGAGTGCAAGTGAATAGGTTGTGGTACAAGCCAGTGGAACAGTTCATTTTGCCAGAGGTATGTGCAGTATCAGAAGTGCGTGCAGTTCTTTTAAATCTGCCAGAGAGACTGACAGATGAAACTGGCCTTTGCTTGAGGCAGTGAAAAAAGGCAAAACGAAAACCTCTGGAGTGGTATTTGGGGGGATATGCTGAAGTCCAGAATTTCTTTCATCATCTCATCATCACCAGTAGTTAAAAAAAAAATGTGAAAATACAACATGATTAAAAAACAAACAAACAAAAAAAAACTTAGCAATTAGTAGCAATTTCAGTATTGTGGAAACTTTTTTTTTTGTTTCTGAGTGAAAATTGTACCTGCTTAGATTGTGTGGGAAAGTTTACCAGAGAATGGGATGCTTCTTTCTGCCTTCTGCTTTTTCTGACATTGGTACAAGAGATAATTGAAGGTAGGCTGGCACAGATTTCTACAGAACAAGTGGAAAAGAGGATTCTGGTTCTGGTGCCTGGGACACAACAGCAACGTATTGTGTGCTATGATTGCAATGACAGTATGAGTTGGATAGTCATAGCTGAGATGCACATAGTTGAGATACTTAGGACTGCTGAAGTTTTGGCTCTTCCATGTCTGACAGCAGCAGTGGGGATATTGTTTGTTCATTGAGCCATGCAAGAAAGCTTCAAGGAGGTCTTTGGTAGGATCTATGTATAAAATAGCAGATGGAGTATGTGTCACAGAGGCTGACATTTGGGGTTTCAAAACTTGTCAACAGCTGCTCAGAACTTTGGGGAAATACTGCTTTCTGGGCAGCTTTAGCATTTTCAATTGTCCTGAGAAACCTGCCTAGAAACCTCTAGCTAAGCTATCAAGGCAGACTGTAAAGTTTTGCTGGTTTTGGTTGGTTGACCCTTTTTGCATTTTGGAGGTACAATCCTAGGGTTGGGTTTTGATATAGAGCTACAATTGTGGCTGCTTAGGAAGGAAAATTATTAAACAGGAAGAAACAGAATATAAGTAGGAAAAAAATCCTGATGTTGTTACAGTGAAGGTTTAATGAATACAAGTTGACTCAGAATGAGAATTCAAGTTTAGTAGATGCTCTCAGGTACAAGTTGAGTCCTGATGGACTCACAATACCTCTTTAAATGTGTCAGCTTCCATTTTAGGCTGTTTCTCTTCATTTAAATATTATTCAAATTACTGGGCATTTGCTGCTATTTCTCTAAGATGTCTTTGCCCTGTGTTGTTTTACTGTTGAAGATATTAAATGTTTATGAAAGAATGGAGTGAGAGAGACTGAAGGGAAGGGGAAGATATTTGGGGCCAGTTTAGTCTCCAGTGTATTCCCCTGGCTCTATACAAATGACTGTATTTGGAAACCAGTTCTTCTTAAGGCAACTCTGCAGCTGATTAATTGGTTTGTCATCTTAAACAATTTTTTAACTTTTTGCTTTTCTTAGTAACTTGCTAATATAATATGTAAGTCTCTTCCTGTGAGACTTTGTTCCGAGTTACTAAAATTCTAGGCAGTTGTAATTTAGCTATAACTGATGGCATTTTTCATGAAAGGCAGATGGGAAGTATTTCATTTAGAAAGGGGATATTAGTATTCATATATTTCTTTGTGTGGGCAACCTTAATCTGATATATGTCATCCGCTGAATGCTTACAGGATAACATGATGTTTCTAATGTAGATTAATAGGGTTTATGCACAGCATGTAGTCTTCTCTGATACTTAAGATGCTGAAGCATACAAGATGATTCAGAAGAGATAGAACGCCCACACATTCCTGCCTACTTGTTTGAGAGCAGTAAATTTAGCGAACAGTTTAATTGTCAAAAGATGGTTTCTGAGACAATATCTATTCTCTGCCCTTGCACCTTCACGAAGTAATGGCTTGTATGGACTGCTGAAGAACTTCATTCATCTTCCGGCTGACGTGCTGCTCTTTCTCCTCGTTGGGGGGGAAAGGGAGGGAAACGCAGCATTAGAATAAGCATCTGGCAGGCCAGATTGCCAAAGACAGAATTGATCACTCAGCTTTGCAAGGACTGAAAGCGCAGAAGAGCAGAACTACCAGCAGATAACTAAACCTCGTACGTGGGGCTCTTGCAGCCAAGTCTTAGCGATGCACTTCTGCTGACAAAAAGCCACAGGCCACTTGTGTGAAAATGGGACTCTGTGCCATATGTGTTCAGTGCTACTGATGGGGAGTAGTTGGAGAAACAAAAAGGACAGCACTGTTTAACATTAGGAAGGGATTTTGGCAGGGCTGCATTTTGTCAGTACACCTGTTTGGTATTCACCGTAATTGCTGCCGTGTTCTGGCAGCAACAGGGTTGGAATTTAAATGGGGAAAAACAGATGATGTAGTCTCAGGTGTGCCACTAGTGCTTTGCTTTCAGCATTTTTAGGCCTCGGCTTCCATTAAACAGCTTAGAGTAAGAATAGCTGAAGGCTAAAGTAATTAGAAAATTTGCTTACAAGTCTCTCAACCTGGAAAGTAAAGATAGTTTGCAGCTTTACAGCACTTTGCATTCAGGGTTCACTGGTAATAACTGTTTAAGACTCTTGGTACATGTTTGAAGTCAGTGTCAGTAATACTCAGGGGTAAGAACTTTAATGTTTCTGGTTGCTGAAAAGCAAAGGGACTTACAGCCGTACTTAAAACAACTTAACAAAGGTTGTGTCTATAGAAACACAGAAGTGGGATTAAAGCCCAGTCTCTACTGCAAGAAAAAAAAGAAGTTAGAATGGTAGATGAAAGCCACTACAGATAAAGAAATTGTATGTATGGTTTTCAGTGTGCAGGGTGTTTAGGGGTCCTGACACTAAAAAATGTCTCAGTGGTGGTCCACTTGCAATAGCAATGCTGTTCATGACAAATGACATCTTCCTGAACCCACGCTCTGGCAAATTGCTAGCTTGTCATCTTACCTGTCCGCTGTGCTGCTTTCTATTTTGTTAATCACAGCACTTTGATACTGTGATTGTAGCCAATTGTTGGTATTCCTGGAACAAGTGCCAGAACTACATTTTACTGTATCTTGAAGTTGTACCTTAGATTTTATTCTAAATCTGGTGTTTTATCCCCTCATAGAGATATCTTTGAAGAAATACGTATAAGCCTGTCTTTCTGTTTGGGGCTTTGTTCTTGAAAATGCAGCCTATTCCATTACGTAATTTAAAGTTAACAACTGCTTCCTAGACTGCTTCAGTACAGTTCAATACTTCTCGGACTTAGGGCTTGATATTGCACAAAATTTTAAATCCATAATTTACAGCTCTTGCTTACAGAAACACAAATACACAGCAGGCATTTGGTGAGGTCCTCTTCATCATTTGTTAACGTACAGTACACACAGACCTCATATTTCTCATTTGGAAAATAAAACTTCAGGAATTCTGACACAGATCTAAGAAATCTACAGAGTCCTGGAGATCTGGGGGTGTTCAGCCTGAAGAACAGAAGGCTCCGGGGAGATCTCATAGCAGCTTTTCAGGACTTAAAGGGGGCTTATAAAAAAGAGGAAGAGCTTGGGCAGATAGCGATAGGACAAGGCAGGATGATTTTAAACTGAAAGAGGGGAGATTTAGATTAGATGTTAGGTGGGAATTCTACACTCAGGATGGTGAGGCCCTGGCACAGGCTGCCCAGAGAAGCTTTGGATGCCCCATCCCTGGAGGCGTTCAAGACCAGGTTGGATGAGGCGTTGGGCAACCTGACCTGGTGGGAGGTGTCCCTGCCAAGGGCAAAGGGGTTGGAAGTGGGTGAACTTTAAAGTCCTTCCAACCTGAGCTATTCTGTCATTCTGTGATGTAATTAAAGAAGTAAGGGGAAGATACTGAACACACAAATCAGGCTTGAATAAACACTGACTAGCTCCATCATTATAAAGCTGGCATTATAAATAATAAATGAGAACCTTCTGAAATGTGCAGCTCTAATTAAATACCGAGACTGCTGCAGATGTGTTAAGACCTGCTTCTGGAGAAAAGCAAAGAATTGAGCTGTACTGTAAGCTGGACATCATGGTTAGTACCTGAAGAGCTTCTGGAGAAGTTTTCTGAAGTACAAGGAAGCTGAACTGGGAAAAAGTTGAGAGGCTAGTACAAGCAGACAGACTTCCAACAGCATCAGAGAGATGTAACTACAAATACTTGAAACAAGAATTTGTACTCTCACTACAAGAAGGACATGGAGGCCCTGGAGCATGTCCAGAGAAGGGCTACAGAGCTGGTGAAGGGCCTGGAGCACAAGTCCTGTGAGGAGCGGCTGAGGGAACTGGGGGTGTTTAGTCTGGATAAGAGGAGGCTGAGGGGAGACCTCATTGCTCTCTGCAACTGCCTGAAAGGAAGCTGTGGGGAGCTGGGGGTCAGCCTCTTCTCACAGGTAACCAGTGACAGGACCAGAGGGAATGGCCTCGAGTTGAGCCAGGGGAGGTTCAGGTTGGAAGTGAGGAGACATTTCTGTCAGAAGGAGCAGTCAGGCACTGGGACGGGTTGCACAGGGAGGTGGTGGCGTCACGAACCCTCTGGGGGGTTTAAGGAAAGGCTGGACGTGGTGCTTAGGGATGTGATTTAGTGGGTGACATTGGTGGTAGGGCGATGTTTGGACCAGATGATCTTGGAGGTTGTTTCCAACCCTGATGATTCTGTGATAAGTCATTTCTCTGTTCTGAGGTCCACACCATCTACCAGTGTTTTTCCTGTGAAACTGGGAGAAACAAAACTGAATGCACTCATTTAGCAGCCAGGAGTGTAATAGCCCCACAACTGCTCCATACACCCTTGATAAGGGTGAAATTGCTTAAAAAAATAGAAAAATGTAATACTACCACCACTGTTCTTAGCTGTTCAACATACCATTTGTCCTTTTGCATGTTCTCAGAGGTTTTCAGGAAAGTCTTACATAAAACAGGTAATACTTGGACTGTTAGGGGGATTAGCTTCAAGTTGAAATGAAGTGCTTTTAAATGCAAGAAAAAGTACATTTGAAAATGCAGTAATATAACTTAAATTGAGAGTTAAAAATAGAAAGTTTTAGATACACTTGTTTTTCTCCTTTCCCTACCTGCCAAGATGTGAGGCCAGAGTTCCGTGACTCTCCTACAGTAGCTTGTGGCAGCTTTGTCAGGATAAAGGTGGCAATGTTTTCCTTTGAGTTTTGCTGATGTCAGGACCATGCCTATGATCTCTGGTTTTGACAGATAACTAAAAAGCAGCACTTATTTCCAAATCTATTTTAACATATTCTTTTTGTAATGTAGAATTCTGTATTTGATTTAAAAAAAAAAAAAGTCAGTTCACATTTGAATGCCATCTTAATGATGTTAAAAAGCCAAAGGCTTTTACAGTAGATTCCTGTTAAAAGTTTAATGTTCTTAATGCAGATTCATGATTAGTCCTAAAAGCACGACAGTATTACTGAGTTTCACAGATGTATTTCTTTCATCTGACTTTTTTTGAAGTGTAAGTAAAACATTCATGTTGCTTGTTGAAGCTATCCATTTTGTGAAGTTGATTATTTTAAAAAACAACAACTGTTTGATTTTCATCCTTTAAAGTCTTCTAAATACCTGTGTAACAATATTATGCTCTCTTAACAGAGTTTTGAAGGCACCATTGTGTGGGAAAGCCAGGATCTTCAGGGTCTTGTTTCAAGAAACCTTCACAAAGTGACGGTGAATGATGGAGGGGGTGTTTTCAGGATCATTACGGTGAGTCAGCTCACCTTCCCTTCCACCATGTTTCCATTTTTCCCAGAAGTCTCACATATTTTGCATTTTGCTTTCCTGTGTTTCTCCATGAAACATGAATTCAGTTGGGCTTCTCCTCTGGTCTCAGAGCACAGTCTTGCTCTGCCTGGGAAAAGGACTGCGTGTTGTTTTTTTTTTTCTGTGAAAAGTTTGGATACTTAAATATGTTGTGCTGTTGTAGGTTAGCCAGAAAAACTTTAAATTTTGCTCTCAGCTCCAAAACTACTTTTTCTTAAAGTTCTATTAGGTGATGAAATTAGTGTAATTGAGGTATGCAGTGCTGCTGTGGTTTTGTATTCATGGTGCCAGTAGTTTTAAGTGAAACTTTCAAAAATGCCCCAAAATGTTACAGTTAAAAATCTTAGTCTTTCATTATTCAGATTGGAATTTATACGGGGAAAAACAGATGATGTAGTCTCAGGTGTGTTAACCAGAATTGCTTTCAACTTACTTTATTCTCAGTTTCCAGAAAACTTCACACCTTAAAATCAGAGGAAAATGGGTCAGTAATGAGAGATGAACTAAATTATTTCTTTCCATTAATCTGTCTTTAACAGGCAGGGGAAGGGTCATTGCCACATGAACTCACAGAAGGTGTGGAGGGTATAGCAGGTGGTTTTATCTACACTATTCAAGGTAAGTCTGCAAAACAGCGTCACATTTGACATTCTGATTAAAAAAAGGAACTTTTTTTTGAGGGTAAAATTGATGCTCTCTATGAACCTGACTCTATGAACCAATTTCAGGTTCATTTCTGCTAAAAATAATCTATTTTTTTTTAAATGTCCAGTGTCAGTGTCCTGATATGGTTTCTCTGCTTGCCCTTTGTTAGCCACTCCAATTGACTTTTATTCCATAATATCCCAGATATAATTGAGCAGTCAGTCCTGTCATCTTGCCATTTGTGTAGCACTGAGGGGTGCTAAGGCCCATCCATCCTGTGAAATATTCTTCAGTACCATAAACCATCTTCTTACCAAGAAGTTTGATATTCTTGCAAGATCTTTTTATCTTTTACCCGTAGTCAGTTATGTGATGAAGTTCAGCAGGGGCCGCCTATACCAAGGCAATGCCAGTGTGGTTATATTTAGAACAAGATATTTTTGTTTGTTTTGGGTTTTATATAACAATAGCTTTTCTAATCTGCTGGTAAGAGTGGACAGCTCTTTATACTAAACAATTTTATAAAGTTGTTTTGTTACTGAAAAGGAGTACTTTTTTTTTTTTTTAAAGACTACATACATATATATATTTTTATATATATATATATGAAGACTATATAATCTGCATCAGACCTTATGCAAACTTATTTTTCATTTTTTCTGCAACTTTTGACCTCATATAAATTTGTGAATTAATTGTAGGATTTTCATAATTTCATCAAACACCTTTTCAGATTTGTTTTTTCAGTATATTGTGTATGATCCAAGAGAAATGTGTAAACTATTATGTAGATACACATCTTTGTTTAGTGATGGGTGCTGTTTCTTTCAGAAGGTGATGCTCTTTTAAAAAGCCTCCATACTCGCCCAGAAAGGTTTACAAGTCACTTAAAAAGTCTTGTGAGAGAAGATACTTTACTGAAGGAAGAAAGCAGTACCTACGATGATATTGTTTTTGTAGATGTTATTGACACTTACAGAAATGTTCCAGCCAAACTGCTGAACTTCTACCGATGGTAAGTTGGAAAGACAGCATTTTCTCTTACAATTGTTGTCGTTTGTAGTGCAAGATAATCCGGCATGTTACATTATCCAACAGCTTCCGCAAAATGCATAGGTCATGTGATTTCTTTCATTAAGTTGCGTTCCTCACAATTTTGGGGCACATAATGTATCTAATTAATAAAATAATGAGATCTGTATTTCTTGGATAGTCATCCTTGGTGCCTCAATTAAGTCTGACCTGGCAAAACAGACTTCTGCTCTCAGATTCCAGGTGTCAAAATTGTCACGTGTCCTTGAATTTCTTTTAATTTGTTTCTAACTGAAAACTAGCAGCTTTAGTCTTCTAAAAGATGGCTTTTGGCCAGCAAAACTGCAAGTTTCTTCAGCTTTTACACAAATCCATGCTATAAGATTGTCATAGGATGGAGCTGCAGCTATGCCTTAGTCAATAGGGAAACCATTGTAAACTTAGTGTTTTGGTTTGTGGCCATTGCCTGTTGTTGCATCAATGGACACCACTGAAAGTAGCCAGGCTCAGTTGATTTTTACACCTTATCTTCAGGTATTTGTAGGTGTTGATGTGATCCCCCCCGAGCCTCCTCTTCTCCAGGCTGACCAGTCCCAGCTCTGTCTTTCCTTGTAGGACAGGTGCTCCAGCCCCAAATCATCCTAGTGGCCATTCACCACACTCTCTCCATCTAGTATATCCGTGTCTCTCTTGTACTGAGGAGCCCAGAACTGGAGGCAGTCCTTCAGCTGTGACCTCAGCAGTGCTGGATAGAGGGAGCTTTTGGGTAAAGGGGGGAAGGAAGGTGAGAGAAAGAATTTCCATACTGCATTGTGTTATCTGCAGAGAATCTAGTAAATTATCAACTCTAATTTGCAGGTATTCTCATTATTCTGAGACAATCGCTTCGATTTAATTGGTACAGAGTAAGAAATATAGCTGACAGTTTTAGCTGCTTGCAATATTACACATTTACTTAACAAATTTCATGGGTAAGAACGTAATTGAAAACTGAAACATGCTTTCTATTCTAAAAAGGCAGTTTATATGTCAAGACTTAAACCTCAGTGATCATTTCTTACAGGTTAGCAAAATCTTCAGGATTTGGTAATAAAAAGCTTAAGGAAAATGCCTTTCTGGCTAAGAGAAATTGCCCTTTAAAACAATGTTTGATTAAACCAAGGAATAATAATAATTCCTAGAACCTTGAGCTTCTTTGATTATTTTACATGTGACAAATATTAAAGTATTTCAGACAGATACATTTTTCTTTTGTCCATATTAGAAGTGTGCTTCCCTGAGGAAGCCTACTACTGAGTTTTTTTCCACAGATGTTCCATATAAGCCCCTACAGCTGTACTACCCTTGAACTGTCTGTTCCCGAGGAATAGACTACCAACATGTAGCTATTGGCTTTTAACAGCTGTGCTGCCATCATCACCAGGCATTCACATCCTTCTGAGGTCAATACTGTTTAAGAGAGATTCATTAGTAAATCCGACATCTGTCCTGGAGAACAAAACTGCAAGTTTCTTCAGCTTTTACACAAATCCATGCTATAAGATTGTCATAGGATGGAGCTGCAGCTATGCTTTAGTCAATAGGGAAACCATTTAAAAGTTGAGGGAGGCAGTATCTTTCCTTACCTCTTCCTTCCCGCTCTGCTTCCCTAAAAACCCTTGTGGAGTGTTTTGTCACAAAATTGTAGTCTGTGGGCGATACAGCTCAGCATCTTATCACTTTTCTTTTTGGCTACAGGACAGTTGAAACAACAAGTTTTGATTTGTTGCTGAAGACGGATGATGACTGTTACATAGATTTGGAGGCTGTTTTTAACAGGATAATGCAAAAGAAACTGGACAGGCCAAACATTTGGTGGGGAAAGTAAGTTTTTTTGTTGTTTATTTTTAAGAGAAACTGTTTTTAGTGAATGGTTTACTGCTTTAAGACTTTCTTATGTGGGTTCCCATCTTTTGCACTTGGAAGTTAGTTATGAAAAAAGGACTTTGATACACGTAGCACTTTGAATCTTAGAATACAAAAATCAGTAGTTTACATTGATGTTCCGTAAGGTGCCTCTACAATAGGTTGAACTTGCTGAGTACCTTACCTAGTTTTAAAATATGTTGTATGTGTATGTCTTTGCCATGGTACTTAAGTAAATAAAAGTATTACAGCAGTACAAGAAAGTTAAAATGTGAGCAAGTGCTAAAACTGTCAACATTACTTTCTCTGAAGCCACTATGATGTGGCTGGATGCTTGGGGAAATGGGGTAAACAGGAGAAACAAAACTGACTATAGTCTGCACAGTATTTTCAAGTCTGAATGTCAGGCATGGCCATCTTTCTGCTGTCTGAACTGGTGGGTCTGATTAATGATGAAACTTGTAAGTTCCAGCCGTTCCAGCTGCTGTAGGGAAATTTCTTCTGGAGCATGGTTTAGGCTGTAAGACCCGAGGTTCTGATACCAAAGAGATTGTCCTTCTTGGTGTCCCACCTGTGCATTCCTTTGCATTGCTGCCTACCATGGGCCTGCTTCTTGGCCAGAGGTTTCTGGATGCTTGTTCAGCTTTCTGGGTACCGGCTGAGTGTACAGGAGCCTTCTGAGTGGCTTTAGGAAATCCCCCAAGCCCTCCTACCTTTCAGCTCAGTGACATCTTGTATCCTCGGATTTGAACAATGGTCAAAGTGAAAATAAAACGCTGTTAGGCTTCTCATAGAACTGTTTCTGGTGTGTGGAGCCCTTGACTTCCTGAGCAGATGATAAAGCAGTTAATGTATCTGGCTCTTGAGGTGGATTTATTGGTGGTCTCCCTTCCTTCTGCTCCTCTGAGAAATGAAACTTTGCACTCTTCACCTAGTCCTCATTATTAAGCTCTCTCTAGTTTAGATAAGTGTCTCATTTGTTGCCCAGTGTTTCTTTAATCTGTTAATACTTTATAAATCCTATCATTCTTAGAGAGAGTGATCTGAGTTCTTGTGAATTCTGAAATTGCCAGCTTACTCTGGCATTTTGTAGAGACGATGAGATCCCAACGACATTGGGAGCTGGGTCACTTGCAGGTACTGCATGGAGCAGTACTTGTGTGCTGTCAGTTCATGGTCCGTTTCTGCCTGACACTTCCTATTGCGCGGTGGTTTTATTCACTATTTTTAAATCACCATTTAAAAAGCTTTTTTAGCTGATTTAGAGTGTTTCAGGACTGCATGGTTAGAAAAACAAATACTCTGGGGATCCTACTCCAGAACTGCATCTCATCTTAGAAGATGATTTTCTTAGTTACTGCTCTTCTGTTCTTTTAAAACTGCAGTCACAAGACTAATCTGGGTAATTCAGGTAATTCTGCCTGTCATGTCTGCAAATGACCAGATTTTATGATACGGGTAGAAAACCAAGCTGTTTCTGAAGGGACTGAGTCCTATGTGAATGCTGTAAATTAAAAGGTGATTCACTGAAGTCAGCTCATCCACCATGTTGTAAAAAGCGAGTTCAGAATGGTACTTTTTCTTGACCTTAGTGAGGCACAAATACTCCAGATACCTGAAGATTTCCACAAATATCTGTTTCATTTGTAATATGGTCCTCTTTTCCCTGTGGTGTAAGATACACTGAGTGTAACATGTTTCATATTCTAGTACCAGACTTGTAGGCTTGCCTTCAAATAGCCATTATGTGAATTTAGGAGGATTTACAATGCTTTCTTCTGCAGACTGAAAAAAGAAATTTGCTGAGTCTTGCTGTAGAAAGCGTGTTAAAGTATGAAGTCATTTTATTAGGTCACTTAAAAGGAAGAGGCAAGTCATGCTGGGAGGGGAAGAGTTGGACAAAATCTTTTCTGTACAGGTAATGTCTTCGGCATAAAATCTCTACTGGTTGCAGTCTTCTGGTAAGACAAGCGTGAGGTACAATGAACAAAGCTGGAATCACTCAGGAGGAATGAAGTGATTGGCAAGGCAGGTTCCCCTCGGTTTGCAGGGTGCTGCACCCCTCCTGCCGTGACTCGCCAGAGTGGAGGATGCAGTCTGAAGTAGACTGGGCCTCAGCTGTGGCTTACCTGCTGGGGGTTGGAACATGTCAGCTTCAGCTGCGCTGTGCAGTCTGACAGCAGCTCTGACACTCCACCCTATCTCCTCGCTGTTGGGGCTGGTTCTGAGGTGACAGTTCTTCACAGCTCACTAAAGGTTTTAGCTGCTTATGTTCACGACTAAATTCAGCAGTGCTTGAACCCGTTTGCAAAAAGCAGGGAGAACCTGCTGCATCGACACAGTTACAGCAGTTATATTGTAAGGTACGAGGAGCGTGATGCCAGCCTGTTCCTGGACAGCACAAGCAGACACCGCAGCCTGCCAGGGGCAGCAGGGCTGCGTGCTGTGACAGCGTGCCAGACTTCTGTCACTTGGTCTGGGGATGGGACTATGCAGGCCACGCTTCTGGCTTTCTGCAGGCATTTCATAGTAAATAAAATGTTCCCTGGGGAAGGAAGCTGCCAGGACGGTGTTTGTAGTTCAGTGATGGCAGCCTTTGTTAAACATCTGTTCAGTTGAGTTTCATTTGGAAAATAGCTAGAGAAGGTGGTGGCTCCCTGAAAGCTTCAACAGCAAATCAGCATTGAGAAAATAAAGCCGGGTCTAGCATCCCTTTCCAAAAGATAAGATGGTCTCATCTGCTCTAGTCATGACTAAGTTTCCTAGGTAGAAATTTGGTCTAGCATGGCTATTCTTGGTAGTGGATCAAAATCCAGTGCTTTGTCTTGCTTCCCGTGTTTAAAGCAGCCCCGAGTTCTCTCAGGAAGATGGGCTGTGTCACACTGCTGTATCTGTGTGCCTGCTGGGGGCACTGCCTTTGTCTGGTGCTGTAACCAAAGGGGATTGGGCACATGTGGCTGTCAGAGAACCTACACCGTGATGCTCACACGTGTCAGGACCAAAACACAGCAGTGGTGCAGATGTGTTAAAGACCTGACTGTCAGTGTTGTTTGATTCTGTTCTGAGAACCTCCTGAAGATCAAAAGCAGACAATAGTTGCACTTTCAGGTGTTGTGTTGGATTAGGTATGTGCTCGAGAGAAATGAGGCTATCTGAACTCCTTCTACTTCTTCCCCTTAGTACTGCTTGCTATTATTGATACTTCAGTGGGCAGCTGTGTTTATAGGTTTCTCGGAGGGCGTTGTACAAACATCTCACAGGTCTAACGTGCTCTTCAGTTTCAGACTGAACTGGGCAGTTGATCGAACTGGGAAGTGGCAAGAGCTGGAGTACCCAAGTCCTGCGTATCCAGCCTTTGCTTGTGGGTCCGGCTATGTCATCGCCAAAGACATCGTTCAGTGGCTGGCAAGCAACTCTGAAAGATTAAAGACTTACCAGGTATTATAGCTTTGATTCAGTTCTTCTATCTTAAACTGCTTTGGGGAGCAGCACGTGCACTGGATGAGTGGGAAAGAACGCTGCCCGGGTGTGATTGTTGGGGGCTCCTGGCTGATGCTTCAGCTTACTGCAGTGCTTTTGCTCACTGTGCTTAGTGTCCCTTCCAGCTCAAATCACAGCTGTTTTGGACTGCGAATCTGGTGTGGTAATCTTGTTTTTAGTACTGTCTTCCCCGTGAAAACAATTTTACCACAGAAAAGGTGAGGAGAATTAATTGGACACCTGTAAGCTACTCAGGCATAGCTTTTTGTAGGTGCCCTTTTTACTGCAGGCACATGCTTCATGCTCTCCTGGTGCTAATACCTATTTTTTTCCCACGTGTTGTCTCAGGGTGAAGATGTGAGCATGGGCATCTGGATGGCAGCTATAGGACCCAAGCGATACCAAGTAAGTCTGCAGAAACTTTCAAATCTTATGGGAAGAGATCATGACTGTTGCTCTAAGTAGCATAAATAAAATAGGGGGATCAAAAAAATTTGCTTTTTACAAAAATTGAAACAGCCATTGGATCAAAATACAGAAAACTTGTTAAAATGTATTTAAAACAAACAAACAAACAAAAAAAAAAAAAACAACACAAACCCATCCTCCATCCCCCAATTGCAAGTTCTTTGAATAGCTCTAGCAGCTCAGAAAGGGAAGTCTGCCTCTAGGCCTCTAGTTGGTGACCTTTGTGTGCAAAATGTATCGCCATAAACAATGAAGACCTGACTCTTGGCAGTAAGGTTTGTTGAGCACTGAATTCTTTCTAAGAATTATTGAAATTGCTGTCTCTCTAACAGGATAGTCTCTGGTTGTGTGAGAAGGCATGCGAGAGTGGTATGCTGTCTTCCCCTCAGTATTCTCCCCAGGAACTGAGAGAGCTCTGGAGAGCAAAGGAGCTGTGCGGAGATCCTTGTAGATGTGAGGAAAGATGAGGGACTTGCCTTGGATAACAGGGTAGCGTATAATAAGGATGGAAAAGTGTACGTCGGGATTCCTTCTTGGAATAATACAGAATATTAAGGTATCCTTTAATGTTGGGTTTCAACTAAAGCGTAACAATATTTGCACATCCCTTTTGATAATTACAAGTGGACTGATACTATTCATTTTCTATAGTATAGATGTTGATCTGACAAAAACCAAAATGTTTAAGATAAACAGTTTCCTTTTTATATGAAGTCAAAGACCTACTTGTAATTAATAAATGCACATACGAATGCCAACTAGCCTGTCTTTTGTAAATTGAAGTACTACTGATTTAACTCTGTATAGAGCCGTACCAGGATCCACTGGAGAGCTGTGCTTAGTACCAGGGTGTCTGGTAAGTCTTGCTGCAGCAGGTTCCATGCGGTTTGAGGGGTTGCTCTCATCTGTGCAGGGGCTGGGACAGCTAGGGTTTGGGATTTGTTAGGTTTAGTTTGTTTATACCATTATAATTTTAGATATATATATATTAAAAAAATAAATCAAAGTTTGCTTATACCAAATCTTGAAGTACTGCAAACTTAGCCTGATATGGAGGTTTTTCTGGTAGCTCTGTTATTATGTATGAATTTGGTGGTACACAAGTGAAAGTAAAATAAGATTGAGGAACTGCACACTAAAGAATGTAAACTAAATATCAATGCCTTGCAGTATGCTGAGAACTTACTTATACTGTGGTATGTTAACTCTGCAGGTAGAATTAAGGTTTGTCAGATTTTGACCTTAAGCACTCTAAGGCTGTGCAGATACTTCTACAGTTACCGCTGATTTACACTTCTTTGCTTTAAGGTCTTTAGAAGTAGGTGAAAACAGCACAAGTAGCCTCTTTCAGTGCAGCACTAATTTTGTCCTAGAGCTATTATAAGTGAGGACATCACAACCAGATCATGTATCAGTTCCATACAAATGAATTCTGCCCACTGCAGTGGTAAAGTAGTATAAAATATTGGCAAAAGGGTTACCTTGAGTTTTATTTAATTGAAGACTTCAAGTACTATTTGGTGTCTCCCAGATAAGACACTTCAATCAAAAGCAAAGGCCTTCATAAAGATTAATTGCTAAGTATAGGAGCTGGAAGTATTATCATATAGTGCTCTGGTGCCACGTATGAAATTCGTGTTCTCCCACAGGTGTTCAGGCACATGTTGTACCTGCTGTCTGCAGGCAGTCTGTAACTCTCCTGCAGTTCCCATCTTGGTTTTGCCTTCAGCCTATCCAGGGAGCTCCTTGTTACCACCGTACTAGCACACAGTCTCCATTTTCTATTGAGTAAAACTGCAAAGGCTTTAAGTCGTTGTCTAGTTCAACTTCTTTTCCTGCCAGCTAGAATAAGAAAGGAAAAAAGATTTCAGTTTAAGTCTTACCAGACCTCTGTTAATGTAAACCAAATTTAGATCAGGCAGTTGCAGTCAAGGAGGATCAGGCATTGAATCAGGTCCTAAATTAACAGCAGGAAGACTGCCCTCCATAAGTGAAATCAATTTCATTAGGTAGTATTTTAGAACATGCTATTGACCTTTAGCAGCATGAAGTATTTTGTTGCTGAATTACCTAATTTTAACTCACTTTAGAACTTTCGTAGGACAGTTTCAGTTCTGAACCAGGAATTTTAAGTAGGCGATAGAGCAATCCTTTGACCTTTTGAATAGTCATGGACTCTGGAAAAGGGAAAGAAACCAAGTGGTTAGAAAAATGCTGCTACCACTGAGCTGTAGCGAAGTACTGGTTATTCAGCTATACTTGCTCATAGCAACAGTGAAAGGCTGTATTGCTGCTTCAGTTCTAACACTGCAATAATGTATTTTGTACCTGAAATGATAACTGCTAATGTCAAATTGAAAACGGTTCAATCTCTGGTGGGTCAGACAGAATAAGCTACTACCTTTGAAGCGTTTTGATCCCACATGCCAAATTAAAGTGTTATGGCTTCATAATTTACCTTTTTTGAGTTTGAATTTGCTACACACTAAACTAAGTGACCTTTGGGACATGTACCAGTCAGGTTCTGTCTGCTTGCAGCTAAGTGACTGTTCCTTGAAGCTTTCATACCAGAAATTGGCTTTCCCAGCACAAATAAACGAATGTCACTGTGGAACTAGTGCCACTCTTAGAAATATTGCTACGTTAACTCGTTCCAACCAAATTGCCAGCAGAGTTGTATAGCGGTTTCTATTATGAAGTCAGTTACACGGCAGGATATTTTTTGTAATGGATCTTGAATGAGTAAATGTAGTTTGTTCCAGAGGTGATACCTGTGTTTGCAATAGATATACTCAATATTTTGGTTGAACTTTTACTTCTTTTGAAGCTTTACCTAAAGGCACAGCAATAGTGAGTTATTCCTGTAATACCACACATTGTACTTAGACAAATATTTTTCTATCAAACGTTTTTGTAAAAGCTGTATCTATCTGATTTTATGCAACTTGTGATAATAAATGTGATTTTTATTTTAGAATAAAGTTTGTGTAAGTCTGTTCTTTCAGACATCATTCTGCTACATCTCTGAGACTTCAGTTTGATTTAGAACAAAGTCTGTTCATTTTGGTAGACACTACAGGCACTAACATTTCACAAAAGACAAATTTGATACAGGTCAGAATCAGATTTCTAATGTAATTTATAGCGATTTGTAAAATATTAGACATAAAAATCTATAACTGCAGACTACATAGTTGGCTCTTACAACTTCATGTTTTTGTTACTGGGCAAATACACCCACCAGCTTTCGTACCCATTAATTAGCCTTTGATTGCCTCATACACATTACATGAAACCAGCAGCACACATGGTGACACATGCATCAATTTTCAATATGGACTGAAAGTAACTAACTGGGTGAAGGTCAGAAAAATAATGACTTTCTCACATGAGTTCTACCTTTGTCATTCCTTTATGTAACACAGTCTTCAGGAGCTGACAAAGCTAGAGGCAGCTGTCATTCTCTATTACAGTTATTTCAAAAGGAGCTATACATCTGAAACAAGAAAGAAGGCTTCTTACCTGGTAGCTTTTTTTCTACTGGCTTCTGTTCAGGTTTGTCAGGACATTTAATTGTCAAAGCTTAAGGAGAACAGTAAAGCATTAGTGAATAAGGTAAGCCCTATTCTGTCAGAAGCACAAAGACTTTCTAGTCTGTTTTTATACACTTCCCCCCTCCCAGCCTGATCTTCTCAATTACAACAGAGCCTGTGTCTGAGCAGCTATGATAGCATTTAGTTGTTTTCTATAAAGTTAAAATTAATTTTTCATTTTTATCATTTGTAAGTTTACCTAAAAGTGCTTCAGTTCTAGTTAACTTTTAAAAATAACCTGCAGTAAAATGTGAAACTGCCTACTCCAGGTTAAAAACCTGCTTTAAACTGTCTTAATTTCCTCAAAATATATTTGTATTATATTTTTAACTTAAAAAAATAACTAGAAATTAAGACCCCTTACGAAAAGTTTCTAGTATGTCTAGCCAACTACATTTCTTGTTCTATTTAGTTTTCCATCTAAACATTAGAATATAAGTGCCTTAAAATACTATTTTGGACATGGATTAAAAATATACAATTAATTCTATCAAATGGGAAACAAAGCTAAGTACATCTGGGATATTAATCTAGCTTAAATATGTAAACAGCCCCAACTACCAAAGTTAGCTTTAATTTTCTTGACTGTTCTAAAATTAAGAATCTAATAAAAAAAAAAACTATCAGAAAACAATTCAGCAAATCTTTTCTGTGGAAGTCATTGAGACTATGAGAATAGAGTACTGAATTCCTCATTAAGTCTTATTTAAGAAAATAATTCAGGTTGGGTAGAGGGAGGAAAGGAGATGGGGTACAGAGAAGCAGGTATCTAATCCAAGTCATAGATAAACATATTGCTAAGAAACAGAATTACATGCTGCAACCCTGTGACCTCTCAGAGGCTTTTGAATGCTTTGTTCTCCCTAAACACAAAATTTATAAAATATTTCTAATGCAGAAAGAATAATTTTGACCATTTCTGGCCTCTTACTCAGAAGCTGATTTTTCAGAGTCGAAGGCTGTTGTCCCTTCAGTTCTCCTTCTTCAGGTGCACCATATTCTGTGTGAAGGAAAGCGCGCATTGACATGAGCAGTTCTCAGACTAACACCCGACAGCAGCCTTAAGAAAAGCAATCAGTGTTGGATTGGGCACAAACCTGCTGCCTCAGCTCCCGCAGCAGCTGTGATGCTGCACACAAAGTGGTAGAAACACCGCACAAAAGCACGGGGCGCTGCAGGCGTGATCCTTGACCAACAGCTCTGTGTATTTAGCAGGGAGTGGAGCAGGCAGCAGGCAGGCGGAGGTGCTGCCTGACACTCCCACCTCTAAGAGCCCCCGGTGCTGCACCAGTAGGGCTCTGGGGCAGGTGCTGGCAGATATCAGCTGAAGCAGCAGCACCTGGAGGGGCGCAGCACTGTGCAGCTGCCCTGCAGCAGCAAAAGCCAGGTGCATGCAGGCCTGCCTACAGGTGGGCTTTACAAGGCAGGAGGAGCACAGGGAAAAGCCCCTGGCGGAAGGGAACAAACTGAAGAGAGAAAAATCTAGTGCTACCGCAATGCCAGAAGTGAGGAAATGCTCATTTTACTTGTACTTACTAAGGCAAAGCGCTGTGTATCGGGGATGGGCAGCAAGAAATTCTTCACTCGGTTTGTTTCTCTCTGGGTTCCAATTCCCGCCAGCTGCTAGCCACTCTTTTCCAAATATTTTTCGATAATCAAGCTCTGCTCCTTTTCTTTCAGCAGGAAGGATCTGTACTGGCACGGGAATGGAGCACAATAAAATTATATGACTTTCCAGAAAAGAAAATCTATTTCATGACACTGACCCTTACAATCACTTTGATGTTCAGTACATGTTAGCACTACCAATAACCTTACAAACCCCATTACTAAGTACTAACTGATCCATAAATTCAGTACATTTTAAAGCTATTAAGAATCTTATGAGCTCTGTACCTCTATGTACTGTCTGATCCACAGATGAGTACCTAAGCCAAGACGTTAATTTGTATTATGATGCAGATATTTTTTGTAGCTACAGAAGAGATGCTGTTTCTGCCCTCTTTCATGCTAAAGGTGATGGAATAATCAGTACTTTACTTTTCTGAACACAATCTTAAAAGAAGATGAAATGAATTCCTCAGGCAATGATTTAAAAACAATTTTTCCATAGACTCATGCAATTTGTTGATGCATCACGTACCTCAGACTTGTTCAAAACCTCCAGTTGACTTAGCTTGGCAATAATTAGCTGTCTCAGGGTCTCCGGGTTCTTCTCTGTGTCCATCAAAGGGTTATTGTGACACTGCAGTGACCGCAAACTTGGCAGTTTCTCAAGCTCATTGATTGATGACCACTGAAATGGAGGGGAACAGTCTTTTGAGGAAACATAAAGCATACTTCATTTCAGAACAATAAACAGTAACATTGACTTTTCCTGTACAATGGCCATGAAAGAAACTGTTCTTTTGGTCAGCAGAACCAAGTACTTTCATCCTGTTCTTACATTTAATTAAAAAACTAAACAGACCAGGGACTACTCAGCATTTTAGATCGTTAGAATTCCACAAGAAGAATTATGAGGTAGAGGAGGGACAGGACTAACTACCACAAACCTGTTTAACTGAGATGCCAAGAGTCTTTTAAAATTCTAAATCATCCCTCTGTGTTGATCAAGGAATTCAGTAGATGCCTCAAGATCTTACACAAGCAATCAAAAAAAATTAAAATAGCAAATTTTAATTTAAATTTAAGTTACTCTTAAAGATAGATGTATATGCAGAATGCAAACCCACCACAATCTAACCTACCTGTGATATTTTATTGTCATTTATTGCAAGGCGCTTTAATGAAGGAAACATTTTAGTCTTGCATCCTAGGAAAAAAAATAAGTTTACAGACAATAACGAAAACTTTAAATAAACAGAATTATAAAAATATAAATAAATTGCTAATTTTACATACCAAATTCACTATCAGGAAAGTATATGGAAGATATTCCAGTGTTTCTAAGTATTAGCTGTTCTAATCTGAAATTTAATAGATACAATGATTACTGTAATTGGTACAGAACATTTTTTTGTAAAAGAATATACTTAATTTTTTTTTTTTAAACAAAGATCTAATAAACTTTTGGCAGTTATATAGATAGTACCCACACTTCAGAGAATACTTTTTTTTCCAAGGAATAAGTACAATAATTTCAAGCTTTCAAAATAACTCCTGGATTTGAATGGTGTGATTTGCCATATAATTTTTTAAAAATAGGCTGTTAATTCCTCATGGCTGCTATTTTGGCGTACAGCTCAAGATAATAATTCTGCAGATTAACAACACTATTTCATTAGTCCCAAAATATTCCATTCACTGAAACTGAAGTGCTCTTAAAAGGAAGGAACACTACTTTCCCTGGATAAGCCCCAGAGCAGCAAATCATAGTTCAAGCCCATAAATACCATAAAGACATTGCTACTGAGTGTACAGTGAAACATTATCATCTGTGTAAAGGGTACCACCACACTTACTTAACAAAGTGAAAATATGTTTATGCAATGCAGTATAGAAATTATACTTTTTTCTTTAAAAAAAAAAATTTGAAGTACACATCATTCAAAGTCTTTAAACTACCCTCAAAAAGCACATGAAAATTCCAAAGAGAGTCCTTGTGCAGGGGACCCGCCAATACAAACACAGCGACACGCTACTACCAGTAGAGTAACCACTGTAACCTTCACCATAGTTAACAATCGCAAGCAGATGACAGAGAAGCAGCAGAATTATTCCCAGCTCCCTCCAATCTCACTGTATTTTGCTTTCTTTACAAAGAACAAACAGGTAGGGAGCATGGGTGTAAACTGCTGTTGGAAACTGCCCATCACCAGTGATCTTTAATGTGCCAGCCTCAAGAGTAACACCTGCCAACAAGCTGTCCACCAGCATTCTGCAGACTCAAACAACCACGAGATGGCTGCGCAGCTACTGATGAACCTCTACGACACTGTCCTGGTCAGAATTTTTTTCCTAAAAAGCCACTTCTGTATCTTTTTTGCTTTGCCACACCACAAAAACTCTATGGTCCTGTTATCTTGGATACAAAGGAGGACATATTAATGCATAAAGAACTTAGTAATGTGATCAATTACTTTAGTTTCATAAGTATATAATAAAAATCTCATAACAAACAGCTTAAGAATGTCTTGCTTATAAAAGATAAAAAAATAAGACTATATTAACGTAGCTCAATTAAATAATGCAGTTACTCTCCTCAAGAGGGCAAAATGATTCTATTTCAAGAATCCATAAACCTTCGATGCAACATCAAAATGATCACATTTCCATTAACAAAAACTATGGAGATGAATAAGAACAAGACAAAGAATTTCCAGCAAATGTGTTTAACAGCTACCTGGGGAGATATGCTATCTGATGCAGCTGATCTCCATCCAGTAATGGGTTGTCTGAGAGGTCTAACAATTTCAGGGTCTGCAGGACATTATCGGGCCTGCCACATCAAACAAACAAACAAACAAAATCAACAAACCTGCACCAAACAAACAGAAAATTAAAAAAAAAAAAACACGTTTAGTTATTTTTTAATGAAAACACTATTTTTTTTAAGCATATAACTGCATGCAAGTAATTGCTTACTTATTCAAATGTTTTGAAGTACACCACATGAAGCTTGCACCAATTTTTTTACAGTTATGTCACGGTGATGCAAACATTACAGGAACGTAGCTCTATCTGCTATCTAACTTCACAGTACATCACTCACAAAATGCTCATGTACGTTACATGTCTTACCTTTCCAAAACTGTAATATTATTAGAAGTAAGGTACAATTCTTCAAGTGCTGGCCATCCTTGAGCACAAACAAGGACCTAAGAGCAAAACTTAATTTAATATAACAGAAGTTGAGAAAAATTATTCCAAAAATTACACTTTATGCAGATTTCCTCAGAACATATTCAGAATAAATTATAGTTTTCAAAACCAGAAATAAATACTGGAGATTGCCTAGCACTCCCTTTCTTCCACCTGGTGCTTTCCTGTGTCTAGGTCTACAAGCACAGATGAAATCAAACGGGTTCTTCACAGCCACACAATCTGTGGTTCCAAACTTGTAGGACGACACTACTGAGATTGGCTTCATGGGCCCTGTAGCCCCATGTTAAATGGGCTAATGGGCTCAAATGCTAATGTATTTGAGAACAGGACTTCATCCTTAGTGAAACAAGATACTAGAATAGAATCATTTAAATGTTTGCATATTTCAGTCCCTGAAAAAAAAAAGTCAAAGCTTTGTTTATTCTGTGCTGTGTCTGTGTTGCATGTAACTAGGTATCACGTATTTCAAGGATTTTCTGTAGATGCAAAGACACTAAGCCAATCTCATGCTGATGCAAAGTGATGCCAAAACAAGTATTTCATGTCATACTGACCTATGTTCTTTCTCTTTGCATTTGTTCTATATAGGCACTAAAATATAAATAAACTTTTACTAAGTACAAGGAAACAAATAGTATTCAACCTTGGGAACATGAAATGAAATTTTACTTCAAAATGCTTAAAATTGACTGGTTAATTTACAAATGTAAATGAGGTTAAACATTTTTTTCATTAGACTCTAGTGCCAATACAACTTACATTTCCAACTAATACAGTTAAGTCACAGCACCTCTTCTGAGGATGACTACACTTCAGAAGAAGAATATAATGTATAATATTTAACGTGCTTTACTTGTTTCAAAACCTACCAATATAAATGAAAACAAAATCAAGGTTTTTACCTCTGTCCATGTTATCTCAGTCTGATTAAGTGCCAGAACCTTCAGTTTTGAAAATACATTAGATACAGAAATTGATGTAGATGGAAATTTCATTTTGTTTTCACTGTGTAAAAAGAATCAGTTTATCACCATAAACTTAAATAAACACAATTATTTAAGTCACTAATTTGGAATTATGTATTAAGTACAAAAATAATGTAAGTATTTAAAAAAAACCAACACTGTTATATAAATATGTTTCACATACTTAAATATATTACAAAATTTTACTTATATTCACACTTTTTTCCTCATTTACTTTCCCAATTCACAAATGCATTTTTATTCCTCTATGGTTTCCCCAGCCCTTTTCTTTCCCTAAATTTTGAATGTGAAAAGAATGATTTTCATTAATACTAAATGAAACAAAGTCTGATTTGGGGCTTAAACTCCTTAATGTTAATTGAAGCTATCTAGATTGAAACAAAAAGTATGTAAAACAAAAGGATGTGATACTCATTGTCAACAGCAAAAAATATTACTATCAAATAGTTAAAAGATTCAAAACTGGAGACTTCAAACTAGTTTTCTTAATCTGCCCTCCAAAGACATTTGTGTTTCTTTCTTGAAGTATGATCTACCTGTATATTAAGACAAAAAAAAATTCTCGATGTAGTTACATTTACATATTTGTAAGTAATTTTTTCCAATTTAAACAAGCTCTGAGAGAGCTGCTGGAAAACTATCAATTTTATTCTTCCAACGTTCCTTGCACAAAAAAATCATTAACAGACTCACTTGGTGATGTCTTTCTTTTTTAAAGTAAACTCTTAACAGAAGGCCAAAACAATTAAAAAAAACAAATTCAAGCTATTTCAGTTTGTAGTCATAAGCTTCAAATTCCACCATCATTTCCATTTTACATTCCAGTTTCATCACAAATAAATCACAAATAACTTCTGAAAACCTGTTAGTCTAGGCTGCATTTCTCAACAACGAAAAAATGAAATAATTATTCTAATGAATTAAAATAAATTTTCCATATTCTCATGTATGCTGATAATAATAAGTGACTGCGTATGCTTCATGCAAAGTTAGATCCTAATTTTACAAATAGCACCCAGGTTGCAACACCTGTTCAGTGCTAAATGTTGAAGAAAATGGAACACCTACAACTATTTAAAAATAGTTTTTGTCACGTTAGCTACAAAAACAAATACAAAAATTGTGCTCGCATTGTTATTATACTAACATGGCATTTATTTCAATTTAGCTTACATCCCTTTGAAATTATTTTAGCTGCACTGTGTGTACTGCACAATGAAGGCTTTGGAAGCTGGTAATAGGACAACAGAGATCACATACATGACCACATGCATTCGTTGTTTAAGGACATAATGAAAAAAAAAAAAGTATTTAAAAACTTAGCTCCAATTAAAACCAGTATTGAGGCATTCAATTATCTTATGAACGTTGACCTTGTATCTAAAAGAGCCTCTTCTTTTTTGTTCATATCCCCAAAGGTACAGAAACCCAAATATGAATATACCTGATATTAAGCGTTTCCAGATTTGGAACTTGAGAAGCAATATCTGTGACTGTATCCCAAGATGACAGCAGATTTTTTGATAGATTTATATGTCTGATATCTGAAATTTCATATTAAGAAAAGAAACATCTCAAATCTGAACTTCCTTTTTCAGGCACTAGAGTTAGGGTGTTTGTTTTTTTAATCAAATAAGCAGAAATAGAATACATTTGTTTGCTCTAAGAGGTACTACCATTCAGTTACAGCAAATTTTACATTGCTCTGTGGTACAAAAATGAGTTAAGAGAGCTTAACTTTACAAATCTAAAAATGGATTAATTTTTGTATTGATAGGAATTCTTACCAATACTTACAAATGAACAAATACACTTTCTATTCCTCTAATATAGCTACAACATGCAGTACGCTGAATACATTATTAGTTATATATTTGAAACCTGTGGAACCTACCGAACCTATCAACTGTATTTTTATGTGCTTACCTAATCTAGAGTAAAATTTTAAAAATCGCGATGCTGGAAACATCAGTCACAGTAGCAACCTCTGACAACATTGTTTATTTTCACCCACAGTCCGCATTCCTTCTCAAAAGTTGTAGGCTTCTACATTTTAACTCTGCAAGCATTGAAATAAGCCTCCAAACACAAACTATGGTTTTAAACTTTGTTTGTTTTTTTTTAATAAAAGGATAAAAATACAGTTCCTCATTCTTTGAAGTGAACACTTGGAATGCTAAAATATATACTTTTTTTGTGGTATCATATTATACAGCACCTTCAAAAAAGGATACTAGCACATGTTCTGCTGATTTCCTCCTTCTGACCAGCATGGCTCACTGCACACTCACGCACCGAGATATCTACCAGTAGGTTCAGCTGGCTAAATGAGAAAGAACATTCTGTTAAGTAATCTTTGAACAGAAATAACGTAATATTATGAAAATAATATTTTCATATATAGCTCCTTTAGAACTTGGAATTGAGGTGCTGGAGCATGTCCAAAGACGGGCAACGAAGTTGGTGAAGGGTCTAGAGAACAAGTCTTATGAGAAGCAGCTGAGAGAGCTGGGGTGGTACAACCTTGAGAAAGGGAGGCTCGGGGGAGACCTTATTGCTCTCTACAACCACCTCAAAGGAGGCTGTAGTGGGGTGGGGGTAGATCCCAGGTGACAAGCAATAGGACAAGAGGAAATGACCTCAAGTTAAACCAGGGGAGGTTTAGGCTGGTTATTAGGAAAAAATTATTCACTGAAAAGGTTGTGACGCACTGGAACAGGCTGCCCAGGGAAGTGGTTGAGTCACCATCCCTGGGGGGTATTCAAAAGAGGCGTAGATGTGGTGCTTAGGGACATGGTTTAGTGGTAGCCTTGTCAGTGCTAGGTTAACGGTTGGACTTGATGATCTTAGAGGTCTTTTCCAACCTAGATGATTCTATAAATTAGCACTGCACATTTTAGTATCTTTCTTGGATATTTATACTTCCTTGGATTCTTATACTGCAAAGTAGGTCTGGTTGAATCACGATTTCTTCCTTTTCCCCCACCTTCCTCTTCCCTTCACTCCCCTCTCCTCTGCCTCCTCACAAAAAAAAACCTGATACTTATCCAACTGTAAAAAAAGAGTCATAAAACAGACACACTGTAGCTATGCAAACTGGAATATAGAGTTTCCAAGTTAAACGTGGTTTTGGTAATAATTTCTGCAAGAGGTTCTACGTTATTTAAGCATTTTATATATACATATATATATATATATATTTATTTATTTATTTAAAAAAAAAAAAAAAAAAGCAGTTTTGACTGGCAAGTATGTTCTGGGAGGCAAAGGGAGTACATCAGTGGTCCCGGAGAGGAGACTGCCACCTACTGAACTGTTATCTCTCTGGTAATGGAGGTCATTAGAACTGCAGTCTACTACACATCATTATGTTATTTGTTTTTTCTTACCCTCCCAGATAAATGAGCATTGACAATAACTGACTGAGAGATGGCTTTACTAGCAGTACAGTGACTTTCTGCTTTCCTTCTCTTAGTTACATAGTCAGTGCTGATGTGATTAAACAAAGATGAAACCAGAAATACTGTACAATACTCAGAAAAGACATAAATCCATCTATTTTTAAAGGACCACGAATGTGTATGGGTAAACATAATGCTATAAAAGACATTACTGATAATATGCAGATCATCCTGTGTGCTATCCAAATACTCAGTTTACCATCCATTCATTGAAATCTCAAGCAAAAACCCTGTATTTGCAATTTTCTATTGTATTAAATTTGTTCTCCATCAATCTCAATCACATGATATTTATCATTCAGCAGGAACCTGTTCTCTGTCCTGCTATACTGCCACATTAAAATAAACATGTACCAACATGATAAAGAACGGCAGTATTTGTAGACCCAAAGTTACTTGAATGTAGTTTGCATGCAAGATCTTGACTAATTTAACAAGAAATTTCAGAGTAAGTTTAGGGGCAACAAAACCTGCCATTTCACCAGATCCAGTCTACATGTAGTTACACGTTGCTGCCAAAAGAAAAATGTACCTGTTTCCCTCCATGCATTCTCCTTGAATTTTCCAATTTGGCAACTGTGTGGTTGCTGTACAACGTGAGCTAGTTCACGGATCCAACGGAAAACTAACCCACAAAACAAAGAATGGTTTCATACTAGAACAATGAGCTGAACCAGCTCACCTTTTGACATAACACCAGATCTCGTGTTCAAGTAAACAGCAGACACAGAGAAAGGGAACAAGCAAGGTTATCTCTTGGCAGTAGCTCACAATCACATCAGATAAAGAGCATCATGTGAAATTAGACAAATTGTATCAGAAATTTCAAATAACCTTTTAATTCATCAACAACTTTCTTGAACGTTCTTAGAGGAAATAGTACTCCAAGAACTATGGAATAATTACCCTAGCCATTGAGGAACATACCCTCTTTCTTTCCTTATGGTTGAACAGCAACGTATCCTAGATTTTCATATATTACACTTGCCTTTGTTGTTCTGCAATGGAATCCATGCCAATAAGTTCCACAGTCTTCTTTCCCAGTACTAATGTATTCTTTGTCCCATTTTGAACATCTTGCTCCTTCAGCCCATATCGGTCCTTTACTGCAGTGAGAAAATCTACTCCAAAATTTGCCTTGTTTGGCCGGATAAATGATCCTCCTCTGGGATGCCTAGAAAAGAACAGCCAGGAAACAGTGAAATATGAAAAGTTATCAAAAGTATGATAAAAAAAGAAAGTCTAAAAATTACTGATCATTACTTTATTAAAAATACCACGAACCAAAGCAGTCAAAGGGAAATTTTACAGGCTGATTTTAGAGCACCACTCCTGCTCACTGAAACCAGGCAAGGCTTGCAAAGTATCACTGATAGCATTTGAATGTTATGAGAACTCAAGCACCACATCTCCAAACGTGCTTACACATCAAGATTACCATGCCAGTGCCATTATCAGAAATAACCATTCCATTGTTTCCAAACTCACTATGTACTGAGTTTTCCCAGAAAATAAGTTTCTACCTATGGACAGACACAAACAGACCTAAATCATATGACAAACTTGTCTGGAGCCTTAGCTCAGCTTATGGCTGAGGAATACTCAGAATAATAGGAAGAAGAGAGGAATCAGAATAGTCAGCATTCCCTCACTATATTTCACTTGAATAATTCACTCATAATTCTAAGAGAATGCAGTTTTGTCAAATGACATAAGATGCAAATTGTACCTCTTGTTATACTAACTCAAACTTAAAAAAAACAAACAAACAAAAAAAAACCAACTAATACTAACTTGGTAAAATTTTGAAAATGAATATTTAACAAAATTACCTGGCTAATGCACATTCTACAGAGTCCTATGAAGTTTCTTAGTTTTCCTTTGAGCTGAAAAACACACGACAATTTCTCGCCATGCAATTGCTTTGACAATTTCTATCAAAACTAGAAAGGAAATAGTAGGATGAACTGGCAAAGACAAGTTGTGGGAATGGTATCACGGAACAGATGGAGGATCTGATAGGAGGATCAGCCAGAAAACAGCAGGAAGAAAATTGGTAGTTATGATTACCTGCCTGCCTTCCAGCTGAGAAGAGCACTGACTCTGGTTGGAAAGTACTCAGGAGGATGAAACCACTTATGTAAATAAAACTCCTCTTTTCAAAACAGCGTGTAAACGTCAAGTGGCTCATTAGCAAACCATAATATACATCATCAACTCTACAGAGTCCAAAATTCTCTCAGAAAAACAGTAACCAGAGGCCATGAATCCTATGGACCTATTGCAAGGAGATGGAATAGCCTGGACACCATATATTTACATTTTTATAAATGATCAGTACTGGAAATTGTCTGTGCCAGCTTTATTCATTAACATTTCTGGTATTTATTTTAGTAAGTACTCTCATAACACAATTAAAGAACCAGACAGAACCAACGTATTATTTACTTTAAAACAATTTTCAGTCTAGTTTTGTAGCAACTAAGTTTAGAGTACAATGGTTACAAAACATGCAGACAAGCACATTTACCCAGAGAATGTGAAGCCAGCGTGAATTCAACAGGCATTTTCAATTACCTGTGTTTTTGATTTAGTAAACCTCTCTTAAGCCTTTCCTTCCACTTCTTTGAAGTTCTTCATAGTTTGCAAACATTTGCTTAGTTCAAATGTCAAATTTCCTCTAATGTAAAAACTTCCTCTTAACAACACTGCTTTAAACAATAAATCACATTTTCACTGCCTTAATTATAACATCACTTACACGTGATGTACATCACTCCTACACTTGCATTTACTTAAGTCAAACAGCTTTGTAGATGGCAGATGCTGCAAGATTCCACTGGGGTCTCCATAAATAACATTTCTTGTTCTGTTTGCCTGTAGTTTACCCTAGATCCTGCTGTATGTTTGTTTTGAAATCTGCTATTCCTTCTCCTATCACCTCGACTTTCCCTGCTTTGTCATCTCCATTCCTCTGCACTCAACAATCCTGCTGCTCACTCAACCACTCTGCTAATTCCTTCCTCTCCCCAACCCTCTCATCAGAGCTAACACAGATGCCCAAACCTCCAGCCTTCTCGTCATGCCATTTATGCTTGGCATAGCCAAGATCTTTGGGTCTCTCCATCACCATACCCCTTCCTAAGTCCACTTCTGTCCTCCCAAGTCACCATTTCCATGCATTTCTCCATCCTCTCATTGTCTTTGCAGAAACCAGTTCTAACCTCCGGGAAATAAAAATAAAGACAATTAGATATTTTGCCTCCTGCTTTCTTAGGCACTAGGGTAATTTGAAGCTATAGAAAAAGTATGGTGCATTCCCTCTCTCAAGCCCATCCTGTTTTTTTTATTTGTTTGTTTGTTTTGATTGTAGGAAGATCATAGGGGTTTTCTCTCCTGCTACCATCACTTCTGAGTACTGTCGTGGTTTAACCCGGCCGGCAGCTAAACACCACCCAGCCATTCGCTCCCCCTCCCCCTCCCTCTCTGGGATGGGGGAGAGAAACGGGAAAGTGAAGCCTGTGAGATGAGATAAAGACAGTTTATTAAGACAGGAAAATAATAATAATAACAATAATGATGATAACAGTACTACTAATAGTAATGTGTATGAAACAAGTGATGCACAAGGCAATTGCTCACCACCCACTGACCAATGCCCAGCCTAACCCCGAGCAGTCTGGTCCTCCTCCCTTGGCTAGCCACCCCTATCTATTGCTCAGCATGACCCCATACAGTACGGGATGCCCCTTTGGCCAGTTTGGGTCAGCTGTCCTGGGTCTGTCCCCTCCCAGCTCCTGCTCACCCCCAGCCTGCCCATTGGCAGGACAGAGTGAGAAGCTGAAACTTCCTTGGCTTGTTGCAAGCACTGCTCTGCAACAATTGAAACATCAGCTTGTTATGAGCACTCTTCTCATCCTAATCCAAAACATAGCACCCTACCAGCTACTAGGAGGAAAATTAACTCTGTCCTCACTGAAACCAGGACAGTACTCTGTCCCTTTCAATGCTATCTTGCGTAATAAATACTCAAATCCATTCCACAGCCTAAGTTTGTTTTCCAGTTCCATTTTATTAATTTGATCTACTTTTTTCAAGAACTGTCAGAGAGAAGGACAGAAAAGGAGATGCTGCAGTAAGAACCTATTTTAAGGCAAAATGACTACATGTGCGAGGAGGGAGGTCATTTACCTGCAAGTTGTTTTCCCTAAAATACACTGCCCGTATTAAGTTTCACGCTAGGGAGTACAAGCTGTGCGAGACCAAGCTGTACAAACCATACATACGTATCACACAGCCAATGTACAGCACTTGGACTCGTGCAGAAGCACACCTACCAGCCATCACTCTCCACAACGGGGAAACAAGCAGCTAATTCAGACAATTCCTAGCCCAAGGAGTCACCCAGTGTGCACATTGGATGGTTGGCTGTGAGTACTAATCATCAACCTGGCTAAAGCTGAGCGTTTGGAAGCCAGAGGACAGGGATTTCGCTCTGATGTGTGCAGAAGGTCCGAGAACCAGGACAATGCAATGAGCAGAGGTGAAGTGGCTGAAGGTACGCCCCAGTGTTCTTACACAGGAAACCTGGAATATGCCCAAGTGGGGCTCTGACAACCAGCTGGCTCTGGTTAGCGAGTGACACTTCTTTCTGGCTTTTAAAATAGGCAGGCTGACCCCAATCTCGGAAGACTGCTTGTAGGGCACTTTCTATTCCCGACTCAGTAGCCTGAAGCAATACAGCCCATCTGCTGGCATGCTCGGGGCCCTTGAAGGATACTCATTAAAATTCAGGTAAGCTACCAGTTTCCGCTGTTTAACCATTTTCCTGAGGGGAAAAAAAAAAAAGAGGAAATTGGCATTGGTCTTCTTTGCTAATGAAGAACGAAGCAGAAGTGTTGCCTATCATCACAGGTACGTGACGGCTCCTCAGGCGCCCGTGGATGTCACACGCGTGCACTTCTCAGTGCCCGAAGCACAACGCAGCTCTGCCAACAGGCACAGGTGTGAGCACGCCTCTCAGCCAAGGAGAGGCCTCGGCTTTATCTGCCTGGATGGGAAAGGTAGATGGAAGGGTGTCTTTGCTCAGTACTGGCTGTTTCACAACTGCCTCAAGGCAATTCTAACCACGGCTGGAGGCAAACACCCTGCACTGCTCAGAGGGTGTCACCAATCAGAGCTGTTTGAAACCGTGCCTATCTCCTGCATGAGCTCTAAACAGGTCTTTGCCTTTAAGGGGAAGGTCCTCAACAGATCAGACTCCTTTTAGAAGAATCTACACACTTTGGTAAAGAAAGCCCGTCCAATTTGTTTTTGAATAGGGACTGTGATAGCTGCGGCATCAAACAGGGTTTGTAAGGGACACCCAGGACTCATCTGCTGTGTATCAAGTTCCTGACTGCACAGCAGAAGCTTTGCAAGCATCAGCAAGTAATTGAAGTTCTCCTAAGTTTACCTCAGTCACACAGACATGAAAGCTGAGTCTGAGCTTCCACAAAACAAGGAAAGAAAAAAATAAAACCACGACATCTGCAGCTCCAGATGCTCATCTGAAGGCTCTGCTGGTGCACAGGACACATTTGGATAGTGGTTAGGGCCAGCAGTTATGTTTCAACACCCTCCCACTGCCAGCAGAGAGCAGAAATCTCAGCTGGGTACAGCACCACACAGTGAAACAATCCAAATCTCCTCTCTGAGATCTTCGGAGGCTAAAAGCAATCTTGGGAATGCACACTCCCCTTACTAAACTGCTTTTTCTTCATAGACACTAAAATGAGATTGACATCTCCCTGTATTTGAAGAATTTGCTTGTGTTCTAAGCAGATATTCCTGGAGGTGAATCTGTCATTCCTAAAGGAGAGAGAGTTTAATTCAATATAAACAGATCTTTTTTTTTTTTTTTAGGCAGGAACATAAATGCCATGCAAACAGTGACAGCTGATGGTCACAAGTGCTGTCTGTAAATCTACAAACATGCCCCTCACAACTGTTAAAATTCACTGAAGAAGAAACTGAAGACATGTAATGCCTTTGCAAGGCTACCTTGGCATTTCAGGACTACAAAAATATACAGGAGTCCAAATTCCCACCAGAAGAAAATAAAGCAAAGGGAAGAAAACAAGTCCCAAAGAGCTGAGAAGCAGCTGCAATTCTGCCTGGCTGAACGCACCACAGAAGCAGGTTTTACAGCTCCTGCACTCCCCTCCTTTTCTCTGCCTTGCTCTGAAAGGCAACCCTGGGGAAAGAGGCTACAATTTAATGGGGTCAACACTTCTAGCAATGGCATCAGCTGATAACGCCAGGGTTGTGGGGTTGTTCTTGGGGTTGTCCTTGGACAGGCCACCATATTGATGCCAGCCCAAAGCAGATGCCCCCTCAGCACAGCACACTGCTCAAATTAATCAAATTTGATTAACTAAATCAAATAAAATCAGGATTCCTCTATAAAGAACAAAGCTATTCTTTAGTAGGAGAGAACGCACCCCTTCCAACCGTGAACCAAAGCACTGTGTGTGATAAAACAGGACGTCACTCCCAACTCATGCGGTAAGCAGAGAAGTATGTCAGCTAGCACAGGGGAATCCAAACATCTCACTGCCAAAATGGTGTGGACAAAAACCAGCTGCTAAAACAGCCATGCACGTGTAAACACTGCATGTGAATGGGATACCTGAACCTGTCTGAGAGGATGTCTGTCCAAAAACCCCGTATGGTTAAGGAGGAAGATGACCCTTCTGCCAGATTAAGCTGTAACCAGGAAATTACACAGAGACTTTTTCTGGGGGGAAGAATCTGGGTGGAGGGAGGACTTGGCTTGAAAGGAAGCATGACAGAAAGCTAAACATCTGTACCTGGGGGGAGAGAGAAGAGGGTACGAGTCCAGCAGTCAAGACCCGGCCTGCAGCTTCCAAGTCACCCTGCCAGCAGGGCAACCTCTCCTAGGCCAGACAGAGCTGAGGTGAGCCCGTGCCTAGTGAGGGGACAGAGGTGGTGAGGAGCAAGCTGTGTGCCTGACATCTCAACATGCAGGTGGGAGCCTGGGGGTGCCTCCTACCCACACACACACACCCCAGCAGACTGCAGGAAGCAAGGCAGGGACACGAAAGCTGGAACACCTGCATCTCCCAGGGGAGGTGCACGCACCTAGGGGGCTCGCAGGCCCAGGGCAGGTGCCCCCATAACCCACAGCCACCAGGGCAGGACTCCCGTGTCACTGTGTGAAAGGGGGTGTGCGACCAGAACTTCATTTTGAAAGCACACTCCGGTTTCATTGCTGTGTGTGCATTTTAACACTGCTGTAAGGCTTGATTATTCACGTCTCATTTTTCGAGGCGCTGTAGAACACAGCTTACTTTATTAGATGATACAGTAGTGCGGGTGACAGGTAAAATAACAGCTTCCTCAGTTATTAGGAAACAAGACTTTATTATCAGGAAGAAGAATCACAAATGCCACTAGAGTATTCATTGTCATTTCCAGCTACTCCAGATTTGATAAACACACTCACGATGTCTGTGTGTTTTGAAGCACTGCTGTGTTGTTCTTTGGTTCTCAGATTCTTAAGAAGTTGAATTTGTATCACATAAAATATGATTCAGAGATACATATTGCCATGAAACATATGAGTTTAGGTAGTGTTTCCACAAAACATACTACATAGACTACATACAGCTGTCTGCAGACCTACTGATTTATCCAAATGAGGACTCCTAAGAAGATCCTTTGGGAAGGAAAATTTCATATTCAGTTTTATTTTCTTCCTGTGATGTCATCTTGAAATATCACTGTGAAAGATTTTTTTTTAAAGCATCCCTTTCAAAATTACCTTAGAAATAATTAAAAATAAAAGCTTGTCTTTGTTTACAGTTTACAGTTATTTGTTTACAGTTTAAGGTACTCCATCAGCTGCTTTTGCTTATCAGAATTCAAGGAGTTAGAGAAGCAGATTTCTAAGCAAAGGGCACTACTGATAAGGTTTGATTATATACATATATATATATAAAACAAATTTTATTTTTATATATGTATATATATACATACATATACACATTATAAAGAAACAATGTAAAAGATTACTACTATTGTTTGATAAAAAAAGAGTTGATACTTTAAGGTGTTTTTTTTTTTTTTAAATCATCTTCTTGACAAAATAAGGTATTCACTTACACAGACAGTTATGTCTGTTCTCTTAATCTTCAGAAATACTCCAGAAAACAGAATACAAAGAACAGGTATTGTATGAACAGCATATTCAAAGATGAGTACATTTAGGGCTGTTATGGTTATGTGCAGCTTCATTCAGAAAGCAGATTTTTTACAACAAGAATTGAGAGTGTTCTCTGAGCTCATGTTTCCTAGGAGCATACTAATGATTACTTGCATTAGTTCTCCTACAGCAGAAAATAACTAGTTTTAACTTGGAAACTGCTTCAATTGAATTCAAGGCATTTAAAAAGGAATTTCTGCTAACAAACTCAGCAGACACTGTTGTCTAAAGACCACCTTTTTCTATTCTTTATCTAGGAAAAATCCAGGAATGTTGAATTTCTTCTCTTCCATCAAAAATGTCCTTATCCTCCTTAAGCCTCACCTTATTTTTGTCTTTTTTTTTCTTTTTTTCTCTCTCTAAAGACCATATTTTGTGTTATCATCTCATTTTCTCATAATGAGGTCTCTAGGGCTCCCACCATACACAAATGTGGAAGTTAAGAAGACAGACTAAGAACTCTGATTTGCACTACTGAACACAATCTACCTCTTCCCTGTTTGGCTAAGGGTGGCAGAGAATATTCCCAAAAAGGATTTTGAAATAGCTACTTCTTAGTTTTGAATTATTTAATAGGTAAATTCTGTTGATTCAGTCTGAGACCAAACAGCTCTGCCTGATGGTTTGAGAACAACTTTCATGTGAACTGATAGCAGAGTATATTCTCTAACAGGCCTGGAACCACTATCAGGTCTTGACACAGGTACAGAAGCCTCCTCTGCTACCTCAGGGTATTCTGTTTGTCCCCCTGGAGATATTTCAGCAGATAGAAGACTTTTTTTCACAATATAGAAATAGTAATTTTGATCTCAGTTCTTCTTCTTCTGTGTGTCATACAGCAACAGTGCAGTTCTCTCAGTCCCTTCCATACCATTGAGCTATAATTCAGGTCAGAGAAGGTGCCAAAACTCATCTGCTCATAAAAATGGAAACAATCACAATTTCCACAAGCTGAAAACACGTGCTCTAGAGTTAGCAAACACATGCACCATGGCTACATGTTTTTAATTATTATTTTGGAAGAAATTAACAGGAAGAACTCTTTCCGTTGAATCATCCATTCAGAGCAAAATAGATATACATATATACTACCTCCGGCTCAGAAAAATCTTTGAACCGTGACTAGCTAAAGCTAGCAAGACTGTTGCTACATACTTTTCTTGTTCTTTCACACTCTTCCAGTCATCTGCTATTAGCCAGTATCACACAAATCTTTGGACTGACTTCATTCAGCCAGTCTTATGAACTTCATTCACATGCAAGTTGGAGAAAAAAAAAGGACAATTTGCTTATCTTCTCATCGATGACTAACTTTCTCAGCATAATTAACACAAGGAATTAATTTCAGAAAAGCCTTACATTTCCAACAAACCAAAGCAAACACACATCCTAAAGCAAGACCACAGATAACTTATTTTCTTTTGTCATTTTCCTTCAGGATGAACTGAAGGCTTTTGAAAATCTAAGTGTTCACTGTCATAGAATTTGATTTATATTAGATTTATTTTACTTAAATGAGCACTCACAAAGTTAGGAACAAACAGCAATCAAACTGCCCTTTTACAGTTACTACCAGCCTATGAACATAAGAGGAAGACAAAAAAGACATATAAATCTTGTCTCCATTTTGTCTCATTAAGGTATGACCAGCTGTGATCCATTGGTCAGAACAAACATCCATGTAATGCTGCACCCTTTCTCCAAAAGCAGCCAAAAGAAAACGGTTGGGGTAAATGTAAAAGCAAGGCAAGTATTTTGATGATAAAACCTCAGTATTCTCTTATCCTTCACCAACTGTCTGCTCTGGAACTTACTGAGCTAGCAGCCAGCAGTATTTAAGAGTCATTGCTGGACTTTTCTTCTATGAATTCATCCAGGTATTTTCTTTAACTCAAACTTTCAGCAGTTGCAGTGGCCCCTGACATGGCAATCAACAGCTTGCAGCTGTTTGCCCTGGAGTCCTTCATTCCCCAATTTCAAACGTGTTAAGTGCTTGAGTCTTCCACATTAAATACAATGTATGCGTATACTAATTAAATAAAAATAAAAACCCACACAGCTACATTGCGTTTTGCATCCATTAAACACAACTGAACTTACTTAACAGCTACTGAGTGGTTCAAGGATCAATCAATCATTATCTGTTACTTGGTAGTTTCCCTTAACACTATGCATGCAAGTCATCTTAAATCCAAAACAAAACAGTATCTGAGACAGTTAATACAGACCAATACTTCACTTACATAAGAAAGGTAAGTAGGACATACTGATTTTCTTACTGAAGTAGAAGACAAAGGCCTACTAAGGTAAGACTAACAATATCCAAGAAAATCACATTTTATTACCCACCTCTGAAACCACGACTTGTATTTTCCAACTGTTTACTGCATTCTAATCCCTATAACTGGATCAATAACAATGGAAGAGCCTTTATGGCATAGCTGGTCACAGCATTCAAATGTATTACCTTTTTAAATATCAGCCAATCGATAACAAAAGGATTTGCCTGAAAAATCGACCAAGGGCATTTTCCCATAACCATATTGCTAATAGGCAGGACATGTTAACAATGGGAATCAACTCACCTGCATTTAAAATACTGTGTTCCTTCGTAGGTACCATCATGTTTTCCTCTCTGAGGATCATCCCATTCTACTCCAAGCCAAATTCCTGAAAAATATGGTAGATACATTTTCAAATGTAAGACGTTATAGCTCTAGAAACATCTGAAGTTCATCTAGCCTAACCTTCCCTCTCAAAGCAGAAGATTACATGTATTACCAGTGCTAGATCAGGTTAGACAGTTAAGTTTCTACAAAGCCAAATCTTGAAAAACTCCAAGAAGAATGTTTCCAACCTCTCTGGGCAGCCTATTCCAGGGCCACATTGTTTCTGTACTGGAAAAGATTTTCCTGATGTCCAAACTGAACCTTTCAAGACACAGCTTGTGGCTGGTGCTCTTTGTTATAAAAGAATTTGGCTTTGTCATCTTCGTTACCATCTTTCAAACACCCATAGGCCACTATTTGATGTCACCTAACTTCTCTTCTTTACCACGCTAACCAAGCCCAGCTCCCTCAACCTCTCTTCACAAGACACGTTATCCATGTCCTTGACCCCATTGGCAGCCTGGATTCTCTCCAGTTTAAACTGGATTCTCTCCAGTTTATCCGCATCCTTCTTGAACTGGGATAACCCAAACCAGACACATTATTCCAAGGGCAACTTTATCTAGAACTTCTGCCCTCAGAGGGGAGACAACAGCTTCCCTTAATTTGTTGGCCATGTTCAGCATTTTAAGGTAACCCAGTAACATGGGCTTATTTCACACTACATGCAGAAATTCATACTCCTGGAATTTCTTAGGCCCACTCCTAAAGTTCACAGAGCTTGCTCTGGATTGCAGTTCTGCTTTTTGTTACATCAGCCAGCTAAGGGTGATCTGGGTTTTAACTTGGAAGCTAGATAAACAGAAGGTGGATGAAGGACTGTTACGTGGGTTGGTTTTTGTTACGCCAGCCGGCTGAGGGTGATCTCTGTTTATTACCCATGACACTGACGATGACATTGAACAGTACAGACCCCAGAATTACTTCTGGGTTTCCTGTACGTTACAGGTACCAGTTACAGGTACCAGCCAGATATCACGTCATGGATTACCATGCTTCTGCCTGACCGACCCGCAGACTTTCAGCCCACTTCACAACCCTTCCATCTGCCTTGGATTTACCTAGCTTCCAAGTTATACTTTTATTCGAGACTGTGTAAAAAGCCTTATTAAACACACAGGATACTATATCCCCCACATGGTTTGCCCACGTTCCCCATCTCATCACCACAGAGGTAACCAGGCTGGCCAAGAACGACCCATCCCTTCCGACCACCATCCCCAGCTGCCATTTTGTCCCTCGCACACCTGGAAACAGGCTCCTGGGGCACAAGCTCCGTGCCTTTAGGGGCTCTGTGGCGAGGCTGAGGAGCCCACAGCTCCCCGGCCACCTCCCCCAGCAGCCGCCGCCTCCCGCCCGCCGCGCGCTGCCCGTTGCCGCCCACCTACCCGCCGCGCCGGGCAGGCCGCCGACGTACCGCACGGTCGCGCGCTCCGCGCCGCACAGCACCCTGCGGCCCAGCGCCTCGCTCATGGCGGGCAGGGCGGGGGCAGCGCGCGCAGCACCAGCAGGAGCAGGAGCAGGAGCAGGGGCGGCAGCAGCAGTGCACGCAGCGCCTGCGGGCCCCGGCGCCTTCCGCGCTGCGCAGCTTGGCAGCGCCCGCCCCGCCCCGGCGCGGCCGCCAATGGCCCGAGGCGCCTTGGCGCCCGCGCCGTGTGGCGTTCTGGGTAGTGTAGTTCAGCAGGGTAGGGGGTTCTGTGTGGGCTTCGTGTGCGAGGAAAGCAGTGAAAATAAAAATAATAATAAAAATAAAAAAGCAATGTAAAAGAAAAGGGGAAAAAAAAAAAACAACAGAGCCAAGCAGCACAGGTCGGCAGGCACCGACCGTTGACAGTGAGCGGGTGGCTTTCAGGGCAAAGCAGGGGCTGGAAGGAGCGAGCACAGGCATTGCTCAGCACAAGGGCGAGGCAGGCGGAGGACAGGGCAGGACAGGGCAGGACGGGAGGAAGGGAAGGAGAATGGGACAGGACAGAGCAGGCTGCCTGGCTGGGGTGCTCTGCAGGGAGACAGCGCTGGGCCCTGCTGCCACAGCCCTGCTGGCGCGGGGCCTTTGCCTGTGTGACCTGGCGTGAAGCAGCCCACACGCGGCACACCTGGTGCTGTGATGTTGGTTACAGGCGTCTGATAACACTGCTGTATCGCAGCCGCACTGAGCTGTGTGGCACAAAGCAGCTGCTCTCCAGAGGGGCCTGCCAGTGAAGACCTTTGTGCCTTCACCTAAAAGCTTTCTTTGCCAAAAGTAGGTGAGTTTTCCAAGGCCACCTGGTATCTCTGGGGTAAGTCCAAGTCCATCTTCCACACCTTTGGTGGTGGTGCCCTCTCACCCAGTGCTCCGTCAGCTCCCACAGAGGGCACCCTCGGAGCAAGGCTGTCCAGTTTTCAGTGGTGCAGAAGCCATCTACACAGACCGTGGTACCAGGGTGACAGCAAAAGCAGTATCACTAAGTCCTCTTGCTCTTCATTTTTGACTTGTTCACTGCTCCCGAGTGCAAAGCTGAGAGCATGTGTTAGTGTGAGGAGTTGAGCTTCATCTTGCTAATTAGTGTGAAATAGAGTTATTTTTATTTTTTTTTTCTCCCTCTTTATCAGATATGCTTGTCTGAATCACCAAAGAAAAGGCATTTTCTGTCAGAAAGGAATCGGGGTGGCCAGACCTGTAATTGTAACCAATCACTTTTCTCTTGGCTTTTATGGCTTCTTTGGGTTTTTACTTACATCAAGAATTTTGACCTTTAAAACAACTAAATAAAAAAGTCAAAATGTTTAGTAAAACCTACTTTCTTTCACACGCCTACAAAGCAGTACATTGCACTGTCCTGCTCAGTTTTCTAGCTGGCTGCTACTCGATGCAGCAGTTGCAGTATTAGCAGTACATGTTCTTGTAAAGGGAGCGTTCCCTCTGCTCTATGTCCTTCCCCCTGCAAATTTCTTTCTCAAAATTCCCCTACTGTGCTTCCAACAGCAGTCCCAACAATGTGGAACATTCTTAACTCCATTATTAATAGTACTGCAAAGCCAGTTGCAATATTTTTATTAATCCTTATGAATTATTGTCAGGCTGTTTTCCTAAATTACACGTTTATTTGGAACAGCACTCAGTATGCTGAATATTAATTGGCCAGAATGGAAGAGTAAGTGATCACAGAATCACAGAATTTCTAGGTTGGAAGAGACCTCAAGATCATCGAGTCCAACCTCTAACCTAACACTAACAGTCCCCACTAAACCATATCCCTAAGCTCTACACTTAGATCTTACACTAAGATCTTACACTTCTTTCCGGCACGTCAGGAAAAGTGCTTAAAACAATATTTTTCACCACCTTTTTGACCCTAACAGCATGTTTGTAGACAATTCAGGCAGTCTGAGAACCTGTGTATGTATTGCTGAATTTCTGTATTTAGTATTTCTGAGATGATGCTGAAAATAGCATAACTTCCTGTTTATTCTATTTCTTACATACTTATATACCCATTATATACTTATTGTTCTGGTTTAGCACTACAATCAACAAACAGGTACAGTTCGTCCAACATACTTGGTTTTATTTGATCAGCAACAGGACAATGCAAATAAAACAACCAGACCAATGTAACATTTTCACCTTTTACTAGACGTACAAGCTCCGCATTTTATAAGTGCCTAAGTAAAAGATCTTTCTTCACAATTTCTTTAACATTCACTTTGGTTGACTTGAAATGCAAGAAAATGGGTTTAAAGCACACTTTTTACATTTCTGGGAATAGCAATGACAATTCCTTCAAAACGTTTTTACCGTGTTTTACTTTTTAATGGTGTTTTCACATCAGGCTGTGTAGCACTGTCCCATCCTACCCGCAAAAAGAACGTAAGTAGCAATAGGTTCTTCAGTTAACTCCCACAGTTTTCCGTGGCTTTAGTTCTACGTCTCTGTCCATTAACTTCACAATTACCTGAAGTTCTATTTTTAAATAACTTTGTGTTTCTTCTTTGCAAGCACTTTCATTTTTCTCCCTTTGATTTGTTCACAGGGCCTTGATGCCACATGCGCCTGAGTGCTTAATAACTGAAGTCGATGCAGAGTTGTCGTGCCTCCCTCAGCTAACAGAAGTTCACTGCAGGCTAACATATGCTAGACTACAGCAAGACAACAGGCCATCTTTTATATGCATTTCAAAACAGCACAAAAAAAGAGTTTATCATTTTTCTTTCCCCCCACCCCCCTTTTTTATGGACTTCAATTATTACTTTAATCATTAAGCAACTTCTACCATATGGTCCAGAAATAACAACTGAAACTTTATGAAGAGTGAAAATAATCCACTGTGATCCAGAGGAGATACATGTGCTAACTGGCACCATATCATGTAATTCACATTTCCAAGGGAGTGAAGAGGATTTTCACAGATTGTTTTTGAGCAGAAAATTATCTAGGATTTCTCTTCACATCAGAGTTACTCACATAGGTTGTGTAGCACTGTCCCTGGAAGTGTCATGTTAAGCCTTCTTGGGAGTTATCTCCCATGGCTCTCTATGCTGCAGTAAACTGAATTGCTCAGCAAATGCCTAATTATAAACTTTGCAGGTCATACACTTGAATGGAAGTGGATTCATGAATCATGGATTATTCCCAGCCACACCAGCTGAACCACTAGCCTCAGTGACAAGCGTGAATGCGTACATGTAGCTAGTAAAGAAAAACATATGCACTTAGATTTACTCTGTTATTTAAAAAAAATAAATAAAAGCCAGTAAGTGGGCATCAAAACAATGATTTATTTTGTTACCTCCTCACCAAGTTGCCTTCTGAAGTCATTTAAAAGAAACTGCTGTAGAAAAGGTGAATGCCAGTGGTGAGGTCTAATAGAAGCCATCCAGGAAGGATGCTAAAGTGAGGTAATGATCAAATCATGTCAGCATGTAACAGATTGTTCAATTACTGTAATTTTCTAACAATTTTTCTATTCCTGAAGCTAGGGAAACAATGTACCCTTTGTTTTATCTGTACTATAATAATATATGCAAGTAATTATGCAAGTTATTTACATAACAATCGGAGTAAGTCATTTATAACTCTAGTATCTCTTGCATTACATTTGGAAAGTAAAAAGGGAAGCTCAGGAAAACTGAATGCATTTTTTTTCTTTCCCTAACAAAGTGAATGAGAGCTGTAAAACAAGGTGAAATTACATGAGGCAGCCTCAGGAGCCTAAAATGGGTATTCTTATTCTCTCAAATCCTTCCCTTGGCTCTGCTTCTGCCTCATCCACCTGCCAGCTTTGGCATTCATCAGGCTTTTGCTGAGTAGAATAATTCATTAACCCAGACCAAAAAAACAAAAACAAAACACACACACATACACACACACACACAAAAATCCTCTTCTCCCTGGTTAGCAAGTTAAACTTTCATGAAAAGGCCTATAATGAGTGATACCACAAAAGCAAAGTAAGTGTTAAAGGCAAACAGTTAGGAGAGGTAAAGAAGGTCCAACTACATGGAAAATGGCAACATAAAATGTTAAATGCTTTAGCTTCTTGGAAAAAAAAAAAAGTTTCTTCCATTTCAAGATTGCAGAAAATCTTGGATTACTTTTGTAATGGCATAGGATGAGCCAAGATATAAAGTAGGAGCAAACCAGACTATTTTGTCCAGGACCAAAAAGGAGTTTGATGGTATTGTGTGTGCTATGGCATTAGTAGCAACCCAGAAATATAGCTGAGGAAGGAAGAGAATTACAATGCAAGTACTGAGCAAATAATACAAAGAGCATAGTAAATATCAAACCTGAAACGTAACATGATGAGATTAAGACAGAACTAGGAGCAACAGATGCCCATATAGCTCTTGTATGTGAATAAAAGCCTGGCTCAATTCAGCGCTAGAGACATTTGATTTTGAATCAATTTTTATATAAAAAGGTGGGAAAATATACACAAACTCATGCTTTTACACCATAATGTTAGCATTTCAACAAAAACTGGGGGAAGAAGCCATTAACATAGGAAATTTCCACAGCATACAAAGGCATTTAGGTACTTCTTACGTAGCAAAATCAACCACTGAGGTGAAGGCTTAAAGAAATACTGCTTCTTTCCCACTGCCATGAACAGTTTTAGAAATATCAATGTATATTTTCCACACCCTAAATGTAAGTCTTTGTTTGTGGAAGGCAAATAAAAATGCAGAACTAAAGCTGTGGATAAATCACTGGGGAAAGTAAACTTGGAAAAGACGGAATACAAAGTCTAACAAGCTAGGTTACAGTTGTAAGGCCTTTTACTGCTAGCTTTAAAAGCTCATGTCTGCACACACATCAGCTGCTAATCACATCAGTAATAACTATCACATCTCAAATTACAGACTCACTTAACAATATTAAGTATTAAATCTGATATTTATCAGATCCCGACCTCTACCATTTCTAATTAATTTCTCTTGCCATCTCATTCCTCCCACTCTGTTTTACATGAACTCATGTTTGCTTTGCAGATTAAGCTTTTCCTCACTTCTCATTAATAAAGTCCTTTTTAGAGCCAGGCTGGAAGAAGGAACTAGATTTGTGTATAGCACAGTGCAAGGTAGCATTTCTATCATAATTACAGCAACAGGGGAATGTAGATAAGAATTTCCGAGAAACAGACTTACAGGAGAATACTGGTGAGCATACATAACAGCAACTACATGTTTTAACTAAATAGAAAAGGTATCTCTTTGCTGTAGAAAAAATTTGGGAAAGAGTAGATTCTAAAGCACTGGTTCTGCAGTGAATGATGGGTTGTATGGGTTGTGGGGTCAGCGTTTGTCTGTCTTTTACAGAGAGTAAACAGTGAAGAATAGGAGCCCTTGGTAAAGCATGAAGACTAGAGGATCATGAAGTAGCATAGCACTTCTAGCACAGCAGAACACAAGTAGAAGAAAATGTTTGCTGAAGTTCATTTGAACACCTACTGCGTGGGCCTCCCTGACAGCAAGTCCAATTAAGTAGAGAAAATGCCATTTGGGCTTCAAGGGTGAACTTAGGAACATTTGCATGAAAGTGCAGAAGAAAGGTTTATCAAATGGAAAAGGGATAGCTTTCACCTTGTATGGTCATTTCTTTGTGACCTGTGAGGTATGCTGCAATTTTATAAGATCTTCCTTATAGCATCTTTGACCTCTTGTAGAATGGTGAAGCTTAGCTTCTTACCAAAAAATACATATACTAAGCTAACATGAAACCTTAATTTAAGAAAATAAAAGTATTAAAAGGGTAGCTAATTAAGTGGGTTAGGGTTAGATGTGAATTGTGAAAGATAACATTTAAGAGTGCTCCTAAATAGTCCTATTTCTATAGCCTGAACTAGATCACTACTTACACTAACCACAAAATGTGAAAACAGCTCATTTCTGTGGAACATGCACTTCACTCAACATACTGATGTAGAAGAAAAATTAGCATCAGAGGTTATCAGAAAAAGCTTTATTAGTAACTGAAGTTACTGGAGATGCTTAATCTCTGTGTGTATTTATAATGAGCATAAGAGATTTTCATAGGGTTGCATTTAAAAAAAACACTGCAATGTTCACAGAGACCATGCCAGACCTCCTTCACGTTCTGTTCATGAACAGGAGCAGATACCATGCCCATCACACCATACCTTCTGCACTCAACTATGAAACTCTCTCGATACTCTTGATGGCTTCTGAGGGAAAGGAAAATAATAATGCCCAAAGACCACACATTTCAAAGTATTTTTACTGTCTCACAGGAATGAGTCCACACAGTAGCCTTCACACATTTACCTAGAGGTAAGAGTTTGCATCTTTCCCACAAACAGTAATTACAAGGTTGCTTTACTAGGAGTCACATTAGCTGTAGGCATCTCCAGAGTAGCGCAGTCTTGAAGCAGAGTACAGAGAGAGCTTCCCTGGCTGCTGAACTTCTCAGTTCAGTCACTGAAACAATGTGAGACTTACAGAAAGAAACTTCGCTGAGGTACTCAAAGTTTCAATATTCAGCTTTGAGGCTCAGTGTGGAAATGAGAGGTTGTGTCAGCAGCTGGCTGATGCGTACAAAGTTGCTCTTAGTGGGTTCATGGAGCAGCCTGAGCTCAAAGGGAAAGGCAGAAGACAAGCTTGTCTCCTCAGGGAGGTCCTGAAGAGATACCACGTTCATTACAATTGATGCAGGTAACGTTGACCATGTAAGAGGCAAAGACAGATGTGACATCCGACCCCTGAGAAATGCACTGACACAGCTAAATGAATTCTGCAGCCAAAGACAACTCATGCAGCTTCAAGGAAGTTATTTACCTAACATGGCTGAACACTAGGAGCTTGTACCAGGGCCAATGCTGGAGAATATAGATGAGGATACAGCATCTCTTCTGGCACCAAAATATAAAATCTGCCTAGACTATGCTTAATGATGCTTTACTGGCTTATGAAATGCAAGGGAAAGAGTCTGGCCTTTCCAGCTTCTGAATACATTAAGAAAAATCCTGAAAGGTTTTGATTTATTCTAGCCAAAATGAAAAGCAAAGTGCTCAGGAGTGGAGTATTGTTAAGATACACCGTCAGAAAATGCTGTAACTACTGGCATCGAAAGTCTGGTATCAAAATACCAGGCAGAACAGCAAGACAGAGCTGCATGGTTTCTTGTTGGTCCAGCTGCCTTTTTGGGGGTACTTTTCTTATCTTGTGGTTTAAAGGGCCCAGAGCTGGAAAGCTTCCAGTGTACCTGCTCTTAAGTTAATGGATGCATGTTTTGGCAAGATACAGTATTAAATACTGGGAGGAGTTGCCAGAATAAACCAAAGAACTGACTACACAGCAGAAATCTCAGATGGTAGAAAAAAAGTTTTAAAATAAAAAAACCCTACTTCATCAAGGAAGTTTGATTATACAACTATTTACATCCAGCAACTGAACAAAATGAAATGGCACTAAGTGCACTTTGCACTGTACATAGTCATAATATCCTAGTCAGCAGAAAGACATCTTACACAGTAAGGCTAGGAGATTCTCCTGACAATGTTTTTTCTTCTCTCCATCATTCAACATCACTAAGCACTGTTGCAACAGTGCTTAGAAACTCCTAAGACATGGCACAAAATAAGCATTGCACTTTGCTGCAGATGGTATTTTTCCATAAAATACTAGGAATGTACAGGCTTACTACTAAGCACTACAAATTAAGAAAGGAAATACAGTCACTGTCATTAACATTAAATAAAAGATACCCTTCAAATTTAAGCTAGTCAATCCTGGCAACCAGGCCCACTCAGTGAAAAGGCTACTTTCTGTGCTTAATCATAGGGCAGAGAGATCCCTCCTCAGCACGCAGATAAAATGAATAAGCTATCAGCTATACCTACGTAATGTCTCTGACTAAAAGCAGTCATCCTGAATTTTTTCTTGATCACTCTTGGAAGACTCCCAAGGCTTGCCGAAGGAAGATGTTATAGCAGCCTTATTCAGTTAGTTGGGTTGAGGTAATGACTCTCCCTGTTTTCCAGGTAGAGTAAGTGAACACACACACAGAACTACTCTTCAGCTGTTAGAAGCCAAGTACCTCTGGCCATTTCTTCTGAGAGTGTGTTATCAGCTTGAAGACACTGCTGATAGCATCAGTCCCACCTCTGATCCGAACCTACATCAGAGCAAAACCACATATGGCTGTGAAGACTAAAGAAACTGAACCTGGTTATGGTTAAAGCCAGCCCAGCCAAGAAACAAACATTTCCGTATGCGTGCACACACACAAGCAGAGATTTTTGTCACTTACCAGGCCACCCCTCTAACCTAGTTCTCAGTTCAATGCATGCATGCCTGTGTACATCATCTCAAAACCAACATTTAAGCAATTTACAAAACTGATTATTATATCTTATAAAACAAAATACCATACTTTGTCTTAGCCAAAAGTTACAGAATTTGTCCCTACAGAGAGACCTATAACATGCCTCCTGATACAAAATCAGAACATAGATGTGGCATGAATTATGAATTAACTCCTGGAGAACCCCCCTCAATTAAAAGCAGAGATCACAGAGACCTGCACCAATCAGTGTCTTAAAGTTACCTGCTGTGAAATCTCATACCATTCCTAATAGCACCTTACTATGTTGCTATTTGCAGCTACATGCTTGAGATCTAATGCATAGATTTAAGTCCCAGGCTACAAAATATTTGACAGCTTAAAAACCTAAAGCCAGGCAATCAAAGCTATTCACAGCAGAGCTGGAACCAGTGGCAAATTCATGCTTTTCTGATGTGACAGAACATTCTCCCTAAGTTAAGCAGAAGTCTCTATAAAGCTAACAGTTCAGTCTAAACATTAGTCTCACTTGGATAAAAAAACATTTTCCACAATTTGTATTCCCCTGGAAGTATCCTCAGACACTGTACAGGATGTTCACATTAGGATTAAATGAAGATCCATCTGATCTTCACAATTGTAGCTTACATTTACAATGCAACACTTGTACATGCATTCTGGTTGCAAGTATCTTTTGTTATTTAACATTGCAAATTTTGGTTTACTAGAGCATTGCTTAAAAACACACAAGCCACTCAGGTTAATCAGATTTAATTTAATATGGAACTTCAGGCAGAAACCTACAGTAGCCTGGTTGAATATGCACCATACCCTATGAGAGTTCCAGGGCTGAAGTAACACCAATGATTGTGTAAAGATCACACAGATTCATGGCTTGTTTCAGCTGTAGTACATATGCTTTAACAAAGCCATCTGCAAGCAGTTACAATTAAGACCATATAGATGATAGGATATATCACAATACTCAGAGGCCAAATTGGTTTCAACAGTAATTTCTGTAATGTGGCAACACAAGTAGTTTTAAGTGAGACTGATTATCGCACCTTTCAGATAATCTAGTTATTTTCCCATTTTACAAAGCTTCCATTCACCCCCCAAGAGATAAATTTATTAATTTTCAGTTTCTTTGAACATTTTGCTCAGCTGTTCAACTAGTGCTACAAGCTCAGGGTTTCCCCCTAGTGATTCAATTTGTTTATAGGCTTCAGATTCAAGCTCCTTTAACGTATTTCGAGTGTACTCAAATGAACCCACATTTTCAAGGTAATGCACACAGTATTTTTTTATATCTATGTTTTCTGTCCTTTGGCGTAAAATGTTTTGCACCTGAGTACTTTCAGGTTTTGACCAAATGGCATGAATGGTTGGGAATGAGAACTTGCCCTCAGTTAAGTCTTCACAAAAACTCTTGTTTTCACTATATTCTTTGGAGTGCAAGTTGGCATAGTCATCTCTTATCTGGAAGAAGAGACCGAGTGTGTTAAGAAGTGGTTTTAAGTCTTCTTTATAATTTGAGAAGAGCTGCATGAGGCCTACAGCCAATCCAAAGAGACCACCTGTCTTTTGTAGCACCATAGCTTTGTATTCAGCTTCTGTAGGACAGGTGTAAGTATCCCTCCAGTAAATATCCAGGCCTTGACCTTTATGGAGTTCCAGCAGCTGACGGGTAAAAACTTTAACAGCATCTGGGTGATCAAGGGTTAAAACCTTCTCTAAGCCAAGGAAATACACATAATTAGCACAGTTGATTACTGATGGAATTCCATAGATACTGTGAGCCACTGGAAAGCCCCGCCGTAGCTTTGAGTTATCTTCAATATCATCCACAAGCAGGCTTGCATTGTGCAACATCTCCGTCACTTCAATGATAACCTATTACAAGAAGAGAAAATTATTATCTCCCACTGCAACTTAACCTCCAGTTTTGAGAGATTTTATTTACAATAGGAAAACTTTTAAAGCATGATATTCTTTGTCACCAACGCTCCCCATTAGACCACTTGTTCTTACTATTAGTTTTATGATTCACTTAATCATCCAGTTCACCATTTAGTCCTGAACCACCGAATCTGATCACAGAAGCCACTATGTGAATGTATTCCCCAAAGTGTTTCCATGGACCTACTCCACTCTATTGTTGCTACAGTCCTAAAATAGGCCATGGTCTAGCAGCCATGCAGTGACATATTAGAAACACAAATAGAGCAAAGAAGAAGCATGATGTTGTGACAAGTCTAGGTTTACTAATTTGAGATATGCAGCTTATTATACTCAAGCTGTTCACAACATCAAGCTCGGGGCTGGCTATATGCAACAAACAGTAAGCCCTAACAGTTCCAAATCAGGACACTTCAAGAACTTGAAGCCTGTCTATGGTTTTCATTGCAGAACTCCTATGCAAGGAACAGGTATGTTCAGCACCTGCTTAAATGGAAGTAAGTTTAGGCATGTAAAACTGCATATGGTATAAACTCATTGCAAAAACATGTGACAAAAGACATCATTTTGAAGCTACTGAGCCAGTCATACTTGCTAGCAACAAGCACTGCACTCAAGCACTCATCAGAACAACTGCTTCTAAAAACCATTAAGGCCATCATTAAATAGTAGCACACAGCTAGTGTGTTTGTACTTGGTGGGTGCTCTAGGAAGCACTAAGAGGGACTTTGCTGCTGCAAGCATTTCTTCAGCAGCAAGCCACCTAGTGTTCAGTGACCACTGTCCCTAAAGGTTTTTAAACTGAAATCCTGCAGTCAAATTGTTTGTTTGCCCAAGATAACAACTGTAAGAACAAGCTACTTGAGCACTAATGACTCATCTAGGACTTAGAATTGAGGACTACTTTGACCTGTAAAGGTACATTGCTGCCCACTAACTTTAAAATCATAAAGGATAGAGTAATTATAAAAAGCAATTTTGCAATGCCTATTTTTCTGAATATTGGTTTAGTCCATTATGTCATTTTCAGTACTATCAGAAAAGTTTCCCTATGAATTCATTGGATGAGCCTACTCTAGCATTTCTTGTTAGCATATTTCATATTGCTTTCAGTTCTGTGAACTTCTGGAGCTTCTAGACATTTAAGGTTGAACTGAAGTAACTTAAATAGCGCTTCATAACTGTTTGAGTTGTTAACTTTCATAAGGAAAAGCAGTGTCAGAAATGCTTTAAGGTTGGAAGTGAGGCAGGAAGAAGTTTAGACAGCAGAAAAAGCTTATTTTCTAGAAGATATCAGGAAATGCCTGAGGAAATGAGTAAGACTGCTCTTCATAATGAAAGCAGAAGACCAACACAGAGCCCTATGCTTTCTTACAGCCCAAGCCCATCTAATCTGTGACCGCTGCAATACCACTTTCAACACCCAGATTTCTGTACCTTCTTACCTGCAACAGCTTTAAGTTTTACTTGGCCCTGTGCCAGGCCATTTCAGTGCTGTCTTAGAAGAAAGTCAATCTGACAGGTGCTGTATTCTCTAACTCAAAAAGCTGATGTGTCTCAGTGCAACATAAAATGCACTAAAGGATGCAGGAGGTAGAAAAGAGACCACGTGGCTGAGAAAATAGTAAAGTAATGGTAGCCTGTAGTAAAACTAACTACCAAGCAACAGTAGCCTCAACTGTATTCAGCTAGATAAACAATATCAAAATTCAGATTTTTAATAGAATACAAGTAACTGGAAGGGAATCAAGCTGCTAGACAACTGGAAAGACTTAAAGTACAAGAGATGTCAAAGAGGACATGCAGTCACCCTGACTTCAACAGCCTTACATTATTAAAATGAGTACAATTATAGACAAAAGCACTAACGATTTCAGCAAGAGTCAAAGATGACAGGGTCTTGTTTTCATCCTGAGGTTATTTAGAGAATCACAAACCATTTAAGTGGTAAAACAAACATTAAAGCATCAGTTTTCTTCATAAAGATAACTAAAACAAGTGGTCTAAATTTTCAATAATGGTTACATGACTACCTGTTTACAAGTGACAGGTAGAACTGGTTACTTCTGTTCACACCATGGTACTGCAGCTTTAATTATCTATGGTGCTAGAAAAACAACAGACACTCATCATCACCGGTGCTCAGCAAAAGGGTAAGAGGCTATAACTGCAGACTGCAGTGCAAGAGATTCCAGTAGGCCATAATGGAAAAACTTATCATGAAAGGGATTCAGCACTGGAAAAGGTGCCCTGAGAGGCTGCAGAGTCAGATTTTCAAGACTCAGCAAGGCTCTCAGAAGCCTGAAGCAGCTATGGAACAAGTCCTTCTTAGAGCAGGTTTGACCTGGATAACGACCAGAGATTCCTGCTAATTTGAATTTTGATCTATGATTTCTGACTAAAGCCATGCATACAAGTACACAGGTTGCTATAATACATTTGTCTAGGTGGAAACCAGAATAAATCTGGCTAAAGAGTTATATGGATAGATTGGGTTTGTGTGACAAGGGCTTGGCAGCAGGAGGGCTGCAGGGGTGGCCTCTGAGAAGTGCCAAGGACCTGCCCTATGGTAGGTAAGAGCCAGCTCCAGCTGGCTCCAAAAGGGATTCAATAACAGCTGAGCCAACAAATGATGCTGCTTGTGCTTATGGCAGAACAGATTTAAGAAAGGGAAAAAACTGCCATGCAACAGCAGCTGGAAGTGAGGAGTGAAAAGCAACCCTGCAGACCCCAAGGTCGGTGCAGCAGGAGGGCAGGAGGTGCTGCAGGCAGGCAGCAGCAGTTCCCCTGCGGCCTGTGGAGAGGCCCCTGGTGGAGCAGGCTGTCCCCCTGCAGCCCATGGGTCCCACATGGAGCAGATCTCCACGCTGCAGCCCCCCAGTGGGTGGAGGAGCCCCCGGTGGAGCAGGTGGCTGTGGCCTGGAGGAGGCTGCGGCCCAAGGAGAGCCCCCGCAGGAGCAGGCCCCGGGCCGGAGCTGCAGCCCGTGGAGAGGAGCCCACGCAGGAGCAGGGGGTCTGGGGGGAGCTGCCCCCACCTGTGGGGGACCCGTGCTGGAGCAGTTTGCTCCTGGGGGATGGACCCCGTGGGACGAAGCCGTGTGGGAGCAGTTCCTGAAGAGCTGCTGCCTGTGGGCAGCCCCTGCAGGCTCAGTTCGGGAAGGATGGCATCCATGGGAGGGACCCCACGGGGAGCAGGGGAAGAGAGGGACCACGAAGGAGCGGCAGATGATTAAGTGTTATGGACTGACCACAACCCCCATTCCCCTGTGCCACTCAGGAGGAGGTAGAAGATGGATGGGGGGTGGGGAGAAGGTTATTTTAGTTTGCTTTTAGTTTCTCACTGCTCTAGTCTGTTAGTAACAGGCAATAAATTATGTTATTCTCCCTAAATTGAGACTGTTTCGCCTGTGCAGATAATTGGTGAGCAATGTTCCTGTCCTGATCTCAGCCCTGAAGCCCTTTTCCATTGCATTTCTTTTCCTCTTCCTTTTGAGGAGGGTAGGAGTGAGAGCAGTTGTAGTAGAAGTTCGCTGTCCATCAGGGTGAAGCCATCACAATGGACAAGGCTGGAAAAAATAAGATTACTAGGAGACTAATGCAGCTTCTTCCTTCACTGTTTGAATTACTTAAGCCATTTTGCTACTCAAGGACTATGAAGTATCACACAAGCAACTGTAAAGAAGACTTCTTCAAACACTAATGGCCTGCCTATTAATGAAATTAGCTAGGGACCAGGTAAGTGTCAAAACAAAAACACAACGGAAACACTACCAACCACCACAATTGGTTACTTTAATTACTTACATTACCTTGGATACAGAGTACCTTCTGCACCCTAAATAAGCAGTTTGGCAAAACTATAGTTGAAGCAGAAGAGGAATTTCACATTTTAGAAGCCAGTGTTTAAACACACAGCTACACATCTTGCACAGATCTGTCCAACAGGGGAAAAAAAGAATATTCCTGGTCAAATGTTTCTCAATAGAGAGTAAGGACTCTATACTGTGTAAGAAGTCCATCCAGAAGTCCAAAACAAGTGGTTTATAAAGTTCACTTGACTGCTGGCTTTGATGTTCTTGTATCAAAATAGTAAGAGCTTATTCTCAATCACTATGTGTAGTTTACAAGGTAACCATCGAGGTTCTTTCTTAAGTCATGGAAAACTCATTGTTAATAACCACAGCGGGTAACAATAGCAACTACTCATCCACAACTCAAAAGGTTGAGCACACTTGAAAAGCAGTGACTGTTCTACACAAGACAAACTGTGGAAATTGTTTCTTTAGTGTTCCACCACAGCCAAAGCTTTGCACTAGTTATTTTGCCGAAGCTGTACGTTATATTTGGAAATTATGTAGCATAAATTATCAGAAGACTTAAACACGTTAACAACAATGCTATTGATATTCTTGGCAGAAAGATAACAGCCCTTTAAAAATAATTAGTGAGTACCTGTATCTTATCTTCTGGAACATTCAGCCAGTGATTAAAGGCCTGCGACAGTTTGGTTCTCACTTGCTTACCTACAATGAGGAAAAAAACACAAATCACATGAAGTTCATTATTAGACAACAATTTGACTTATGAACTGTAACTGATTTGAGAGCAGTAAGCTGATAAGCATGACCACTTGAAAGGGTAAAATACATTACAGTAAGTTTGTAGCTTGTTTTCTTCATTGTATAAACATTAGATCTCAAGTTGCTGATTGTTGGTAGCATTTCACAACAATGTACATAAACAATACTATAAAGCAGGTATTTACATGTTACTATTTAGTTTTGGCAATTTAATTAGAGAGTGATCTTGAGTCTGAGTCCGTCAGTAACCTGTATGGATCAGTTTGCTACCTCTGAAAGCAAGTCCTAGTTTGCCAGGCACGTTGACTTTGTGTAAGATTAGAAAGTTTGAAAAAAATTTTAAAATTATGATTCATTATTTGTTCAAGATGTGTACTTGCTGAATATTTATTTCCTCTCCATTATCAAGTCTTTCTACTGTAGTGCTCTTCATCTGCTACTGACTTTGTGAAGATATAGTGACACGTGACATACTTATTAAATAACTCTAAACAACCTAGTTCTGAACAGAACTTCCCAAGATTTCAGACATTTATCTTATACTCTAGAAGTTCACCTGTTCATAATGGGATATTCTGCTTTTGCTACCTCTAGTTTGGCAGAGAACCAGGCAGCCACCTATTTCAGAGAAACAACGGACAAGATTACAAGTACAAATTTGGTATTAAGCTAAGTATTACTGTTCATTCCAGATAAATTTTACCTGAAGGAGATGATTTTAAAATAAGTTAGCCCATGTTAACAAGTTAATCTTGCCTATAAATTATTGATGCCAGCTTTCTTTAATAAATTGCTAAGGGTTGTGTACAAATATTTATCCAGTGTGTTTATTGATCTTTACTGAACAATTTCATATTGATCAGTCACTCTCTACCCACACAGGCCTTGCAGCTTCAAACTTTAAGAGGGCTCAGCTGAGCTTCAGATCTTCAAGTAACAGCAAAACGTGTTGACACAGAGAGCTTGTATACATAGCTTGTATCAACAAGGTTTCTGGAAGCAGTTTCCAGCAAACCTCAAAGCAGTGCAACCTAGATAGCAGGTTCCATATTACTCCAAGACCTACTGAGAGACATAACCCAGGAATGAATCCGCAATATCAGCACTCACATTAATGATGCCATCCTGCCCACAGCACTGAAGTTGCAACATCTGAATCTTTCCCCAAGGCTTCTCTGTATTGCTGTGTGACCAGCACATACAGAACAGAGTAACTAATGTGGATAGATTCACTCACAATCATATACTGTAGAAAAATCAGAAGGGATTTCTCCTCTTCTATCACACCACCAAGATCTAAGCAGCAGGTTTGTGGTTTGGGTTCTATAGTGGGGGGTGGTAACCATCCTCATTTGTTCAAAGGGCTTCAATTTTTGCTCGGTTCTCAAATAGGTTTTTACTATTCCCTACCAAAAAACAAAAAAAAGGTGATGGTGACAGAAGTGACTAATGAAAAAGCATTTATTTCCCAGGAGCTTTGGCTTCTGGCTGTGCCCTATGGGAAGGGGCACTTTTACCCAGACATACACTGCCTTTGGCTCACAGTCTCCATTTCTGTTTTCTCTGTTCAGTTTTAAATACTGATAGCTTTTTGCAGGAGGGAGGGATTACTTTGTTTCTGAAACAGCACAACAGATATGTTAAGTTTCTCATGACAGACTTATTCTCTATCAGAACAATAAGTATCTAGTTCTATTTTTTAAACCTGTGCATTTAAATCAATAATTCACTGACTTAAGTTCACCATTTTAATATGGGTAACCAGAGCTCAAGTTTGAATGCAAAATTAGAGTAGCACCCAAGAGTTTTAAAATATCTTACATTAGCTAAACACCATCACTAGTTCAAGTTAGATCTGCTTCTGACAGCAATAGCTCCTGCAGATGTCAAGGATTTGAAATACTACCAACATTCAGACTTTCCTCCCCTTCTTTCCTTCCCACCCACCATGTGGGTGGATCAGATTTTGGCCAAATCCGTTCCCTGCCTTACTGCATATTCATGACCACCAAGTACTGCACAAAGCAGGGTCAAGACTCCCTGCATCCAAGGCTCAACTTTTTTTTTTTTTAATTGCATGAGTTAACTGAAGAGGAAATAATCACTCAAGTATTGAGTGTAACTGCTACAGACATCTGCCAAATTGTACAGCTTGCCAGGTAAGTGTAAACAAATATTTTAGTACATCCATAAAGAAAGCTAGTCAGAGATAATATCACATTAAGAAAGCATACCTCATCTACAGCTGGTTACTCACTTCTGGATTAAGGAAAAAGGTAGCTGTTGCATCAATATAAGCATTAGGCAACTTAATTCTGTTGTTCTAAATACATTTCCTAGAAAATACACTTACGGAGCGCTAGATACTCAGTAACAAGTTTTATTTCATCATGAGGTACATAACTACCAGCATGTAATCCAAATGGACTGTTAATATATACACAGTGGATTTGGCCATTTAGCTCCTCAGTGTAGACTGCATTTGAATTGTTAGACTTGTCTGCCCTGTTCTGGCGAGGCTGTCTAGACACTGACTATTAAAGAAAAAGAACACTATCTATATAGTGAAGCATTAATCTTTTCTTTTACAGGTGCAGATTTGCTTTTGTGAGCCCCATTATTGCTTCATAAATGCTACTGTATCTTGTTCTGAAGTCAATCCTAGCAGGTCTATTTGATGCTACAGCAATTTTCCACATGCATGTTTTATGCCTACGGTCACACTATGATGACAAGAGACCCAACCCCTTCAACACTTCATACAGTAAGACTCCATTCTTGGCCTACAGCCCTCCCTTCAGACTAGATGGCCTATAGATGTGAGGACAAAATTAAATGGAGTAAAACTTACCACCACCATAATTACTCATTTTCCACTGTTATGCATCACAACCCTCTTGACGAGTCTAAGCAGACTCTTGTACAACTGAAGACTATCCAGATCTAGCTTCCAAAAATTCTTCTAGCTACTGTACCCAGCCATAATTATAGACAGTACCGCAACATCTTTTTAACAAATTTAGGCTAAATGCACTGTCTGATCTGCTGAAGATCCCAATACCACCCCAATCAAGCAAAAACTATGCAAAACTTGTTTTCTCATTAGTAATGTGGGGTGGAAAACAAGGTAGGAAAAAATATTTCAAACCTAATAGCCCCACTCTGACAAGATAGGTAATTTATATTAAAATAATTTATAGGGATAAGAATGTAAAGTCATTATCCTGAAAAGATTCAGTTAAATTAGAGGGGTCACACTGAGGACAGTCCCTCCCACCTATTTAATCACATAAGAGAAGCTTCTCTAAAATCAGACTGGCTACACATGTGTTTATATCTACATGATTGTTCTCCTGATAGAGCACAGACCCAGAGCTCATAGACCTCCTGCTCCGGACAGGCTGCTGATCAGTATTTCTTTACATATGCTGCATTAAAGTGACCTCAAACTGTGCCCTTAAGGCAGCACCCCACTTAGAGTGAGGGTATGTGAAACGGATCGAACAGCATGGGGAAGAGCAGAGGGACTATTAACCTAGCCCTCATTAGAGCCTCACTAAGCTAATTCAACTCATTACCCCAGCAGAAAGCTGACTGCTTTTTGCTAGGCTAGCTTTCTGCCAGCCTTATGTACTGAGTCAGCTTCTAAAGCGGGTCTGCCAGAGTTAGTACAGGCTAAGCAGCAGATGCTGAGAGCTGGGGGAAAGGGGCATCACCCTTATGGATGAAGCAAGCTATTATATTACCTCAGCTGTATTGTGCACTTCCATGTTTAGCTCTGTCCTCTGATGGGTTAGGGCTAAACGGGTCCCTGATCAGACCTCCCCACACAGCCACGCTACAGCCAGCACACAGGCAAAGAGAGCAAGCCCATCCCTTTAAACCTGGGCAGCCACTTTGGGACAGATCACAGCCACTGTAGGATTGTCTAGCTTAAACTCCCACCCCATTCAAAATAGAGTTAGCTAGTCCAAGGCTGTGATTCTGCCATCTGCCTTGTTTCCACGATCCTGAATTCCACCATCCCGCGGTCACTGCAGACACAGCTGCTCCCAGCCTTCAGATCCCAACCAATTCGTTGTTTTCAAAGTGTCAAGTCCAGCAAAATGCCTTCCCTCACCAACTCGTTGGTCCTTGATGCATTCCAGAAACCTCTGGGATTGCCTATGCCCTGCTGCATTGCTGCTTCTACTAGATATCAAGGTAGAAGTCTCTCATGAAGACAATGGCCTGTGAAGGAGGCTTCTTCCAGCTGTGTGGAGGCTTCATCTACTTCTTCCTGATCAGATGGCCTATAGCACAGACCCACTGTAGTGTCACCCATATCAATCTGCCCTCTGATCTTGAGCCTGTTGAGAGTTTATGGGTTAATCTAACCCAAGGCAGAACTCTGTGCAGTTCAGCTGCTCTTTCACATAAACAGGCAATTCCCATTCTTTGCCGTCCCAGCCTTTCTAGACAGTCCATATCCACCTGCAGCTCTCCAGCTACTCCACATCCAATATCCCAATGAAACCACAGCCCTGCAGCTTCATGCAGACATCTAACTTCTCCTATTTATTCCTCATGCATTTGCGTACAGGCACTTGAGAGTCACCCAGTCCTACAGATTCCCTAGTAGGAGTGAGAGCTTCCTGCATCACACTGCCCTGTTATCACTTCCTTATTTGAATGCACACATCTGGAGTGGACTTCTGTCAGCTTTGTTCTGTTAATTAAAAAGTCTCTCGTCCACATCAGATTATACCCTTTGCTTGCCAGTTCATCACTTCCTTGCTTTATTTTGGGTACTCTTATTTAAATTGAAGTGATAATGGAAGAATAACTTCTCATCAGGTCAGTCAGCCAGTGCCAACTCAGGTTGGTGGATCCCACCTCCTCCTAGTAGTCCTTGATGCACAAAAGGAGCCCCATGATCATAAAACCCAGATCCCTGCTGTTAAGGTCAACTGTGCGACTAACTGGTTGTTAACAGAAAGGATCTGCTTATTCTTCTTGAATAGGAGAGGAGGGGAGAAGAGCTTAAGGAAGAAAAAAAAACACACTTGGTCTCCTGTGCCCATCCCTCACTCCAAAAGCCATGTGGTCATGTTTGATAAGCCCCACATGTCCCCAGCTATATCCATTGGTTCTCAAATTGAAGAGGCACGGGGTTCAGTAGCCTTAGGATGAAACACCCCTTGGTATTCTCTCAGGAACATCCCTGACCCAAGCTGTCCAGAAGCAGCATGCCTCTGGAAGATAACAGAGGAACAGCAGCCTCCCCACTACTGGCGCTTGCTGTCAGCCTGGAGCTGTGCCATACACAGATCTAGCCATTTGTTTTCTTCTGGTGCACTAAACTTACCTGACAATTGCTTATCTTCATGATGAACAGGAATCTTTCCTGGTGCCAGAAGCCATGAGCTCCCAGCTTTCACCATTGCACAAGCCTCCATTTTCCAACCTGTTATGCACTCTTCTTGCCCCTCCTTCAGTGCATTCAGGGTCTTGAACCTGAAGGACCTTCAAAGGATCCTGCCAATCTAATTATTATCTCTAATGCTGTGCAGCCTGCTGACCCTCTTCCACTGCTGATTTGCTTGGTGGAAGCAAATTTGACCATCATATATCTTTTGGGGGCTGGAACAGTACTTTCTCCTGGCCCGGTGGGATTCCTAGGCATCTCTGCAGTGCAAGACCTGGAGAGATGCCACCCCTCAGGAACACAGCCCAGATTGAGGCTGCTGATGTGTAAGGTGCATTTGTTCCACTGGTAAAGATCATGCCCTGTGGCACATCACCACCATTCCTAAGTGCATGTACCATGTTCTCAGTTTCTAGTCTCCTTCTACATGAACTGCTGCACAGAACTACATCTGTTGGCTGCCTGTTAGCTCTATTCTCTTTTAGAGGAGATCAGAAGAGTGAGAAAAAAACATAAATGCTATTAAAAAAAAATAATCTGTTTCAGTACATTTGAGAGGCTACTGTCAAAGTAAAGCATCACCTTCGTCTTGCTACTGCTGCTTCAAAAATCCTTCACCAAGCTGGTTAAGTTCAACAACTGAGCAGAAAAATATGAAAAAAAGACCAAAAGCCAGTCTTGATTGTTTAGCAAGCCAAGTAAGCCCAGGAAAGACTGAAGCCAAGACCAGAACAATGCACATGAAAGGCAAGATGCAGAGTTGTGAATAGGATTGGAATCTATCCTTTTCAATAGCAGGCCCATATACTCCTTAGGGCTGCAAAAACAGCTACTGCTGTTAACTTAGCTACTCCGAGATGAAAGATGCTTCCTCATCTGCGTGAATTTAAGGCAAATCACATTATTGGCATTTGTGAAATTTATTTCTGCTTATTGCACTTTGTTTACCCAAGTAAAGGGCAAAATACTAGACTCAGAGTAAGGCAATTTTATGTTCTACTACTGAAATATTTTACAAGAAAAGTTACTGTTTCAAGATGTATGCTTCTCCCAGGCACTAAATTCTGTTAATTAATGTTTATTCCATCATTAGCATACTAACCGTTAAAATTGCAACACAAAAAAAAGACTTAAGCCCTGTAATTTTTCTAGCCTAGTGTTATAAACCCAAGCTTGTATGTTTCTTCAACTTCTAAGTATCACCTCAGCTACCATTAAAATCCTATTTCATTAATGGCAAGCAGAATAATCAAGTTTCTCTTTTTTGAGAGATTAACCCTTAACATCACTATAAAAGCTTGTATTCTTACACTACAGGCAACATTAGCAGACATTTTTCAAACCATCTCAATACAGTTACACAATTCTTCTTTATGTAAGAGTTTTGATATGCATCTAACTTCAAGTTTTCACAGGTTACTAAACCACTTGGAGACTGTTTTTCAACTGGTCCTACAAGATAAGCAACTGGATATTGAAGGGTCATAATTGTACAGATCTGACTGAACTGAGCTTTCTCCAGAAGCTTCTCAGAGCTCCAGGTGATCCAAGAGAGAAACAGCTCTTTGGCCTCACCCTTGTGCCACGCCACAAGCTGGACAAAAGATAACTATTCTGCCTGCCAAGTTTTCCAGCAGGTTAGGTGATTGATACTACCTAATCATCTGGTTAGTGAGCTGAGAACTGGCATGAGTTAAGATGCGGGAGAATACTGCCAGAAGGAAGATGGAATTAAACCTCCTCTTTCAGCAAAAGCTTGTTAGATTAGCTCAGGCATCTCATCTGGGCTCCACCCTAATTATGAACTGCTAGCATATGCCTCATTTTTCCCTTCACCAAGCATCGGTGCTCGTACTGATGCCAAGGCTCACACAAGTAGCTGGCTCCTACTGATCTGTGTTTGGCATAGCTGACTTAGGGCAAAGCCAACATTTCAAAAACCAGACAACATCCAGCTATATGATTGTGAACACTTACTGCTTCCACTGTTACTCCATAACAGCTTTCCACAGGCACGCGACATTTACCTGTCTACCTTAGGAGAATTCTCCCATTCTGAATCACACCACCATTCCTACACGGTGTATCTTGTCTCTCACCTTCCCCAAAACATAAATTCACAGGAGATCAACACGTTTCAGCAGACAGATTTATGATATTTTAGCAGGACAGGACAAAGTTCTTGCACCGTTCATCAATATAAGTCTATAAGCCATCAAGATAGAGTGATTAGGGTTGAACACACCATGAAGTACAGGAGTTCAGCCACAGGAATGAAGGTGGGAAGGTTAAACCAGATGCATCATTTAAGTGAAAGCTAATTGAAGAGCTATTAGTCAAGCACTTATGCCTACAGAAGGTTGTTTTCTTTGTCTTGACACTTTCTTATCTTGTGCATATTTGCTACTAGGTAGCTGAGCTTTCTTTTCCAGCAGCTACAATTTCTTAAAAGGAAAAAAAAAAAAAAGCAGCTAAAACCACAGAGGGGTTATGATATACCATGTTTATGTCAGATAAACACACCAAACAAAAACCCTCCTTTAAGATGGTGTTGGAGAAGCTTCTTCAGGATCAGCTCTTAGAAAGCTCTCTGGAATATCACAGATTGATTCTCAAATAAGTCTTCTAGCAAAATCACCACCCAGTTTCACATAACAAAATGAAAAATACTGTGAGGAAACAGGAAAAACTTTCTGGCATTATCAGAAGGAGTGTTACTGCCAAATTCTTTCCTTCTCTACTTTTTCAACTCAAGTAGTACTAGCTGCCAAGAACATGCAATCATTAACGTAGACAAGATGCTCGTGATATTTGTAAAGATGAATAATGAACTTCAATATGCATGGGTTAAAGACCCACCCTGGTGATAATATAGGTCTTTTTGCAGATGTACAAAGCCAGTTAGTACTGTACCTGTGATTAGTTACGCTGTTTGCCTAGACAGGTCTCCTATCCCCGGTCAGATATCATTTTGGTCAGGGTTACTTTCCTTAAATACTTACCAAATTTTGCGCATTTGTTAGTTCCCCCAGTATTTGATACAAGCTGGGCAGAGCCTTCTAGTTGGCATGCCCATACATTAATTCTCTCACAAACTGCCTCCTCCATTCTGCTAATATAGCTGCTATTCAAGAAGAGAAACTTTATCTCAATGTGTTGCTGGTGACCTAACACCAGACAGGGACTGGCAGATTCTCTGGTAAGTGAAACACAGAGACAGACAAAATCAGCCCAAAACAAGCCTGGCTCTACACATACCAGGGTGAAGAAATAACATAAAAGAAGCTATTTAAAACATACACACAATCCATCAAGCCTAGTACAGCAAGCAGATAAACTTTGGGCTGGCAATGTTTCACTCTTCAAAAATGGAATCAAGTCTTCAGTGCTTGCTCAGTTCCAGTAAGTCAGCGACTTTGAACGTAAGACAGAGCAAATGCAAGACAACTATCTGTGCTCTAACAGACAGGCTCAGCTGCCACTGTACCAGTTTCACCAAAAGGACAGTTTCACCAGAGAAATAAAAACAAACTAACACTTTTTCAACAGTTTTAATTAATTGTAACTCCACAAATCAAGAAAGGATAAACTTATTGGCATATATTTCCTAGGAAAGAAAAAGATGTTAGAAAGACAATTTTGATATTTAAAAGAGTAAAAGTAAACTTGCCTGGTAGTTGAAGTAAATACTGGTATGGCTCTAGGATTCTTTTAGATGTTTCATCGTTCCCATCCATGTCTTTATTTGATAAGAGGTAATTCACTCTTAAAGAAAGGGTTGTGAACACTATTTAAATGGAAAAAAAAAAAGTTGAATTAACAAAATAAAGGAGCATACAAATATAAAAAGTCAATGACCTCTAGGCTAGGTGCATGTGCTACAGTTTTGAACATGACGGTGACTACTACCTTTACTATACAAGAAGTTTCCCGGATGGCATTTGGATAAGAAGCAAGCATGTTTTAAATACAGCTTTCTTTAATTATTCATGAATAGCTTAAGCCAACTCCTAGCCTTTTAGCTTACTTTGACTTTTGTACATATTAGATGGCTCAGACGACAGACAAACACTTAAAACATCAGCATTCACAACAATGGAGCTCCACTGTACGGAGTTAGAGAAGACACTCAGTATATACAAAACCTCGTACAACTAATAGGATTAGACCTCCCTGTGCTCTTTCACCACGGGAAAACGCAGATGGCTAAGAGCAGAAGCTACACCTTACTCCAAGGCAACCTAAACAAACTGAGCACTAGCTTGAGCCTTTTGACAGGTTCCTTCATCATGATGGATGTTTTGGAAGACAGGAACACACTGCTTTCCTACTAAGCACACAGACATCTGCACACACTTTACCATATACTATATACATCGCACTCTCACAGTAAATCTTTTAAGATCCACTCCCTTCATAGCTCAATTATCTATTGATTGTTTTTTAGTTCACATCCTTATGGTCATCCATATTTGCATTTTTCCCCCAGACTGTTTTCTATAATGGATTCTCTCTCCTTTCACCTCTAGCCTTCCTTGCTGCACTGCAGATACAGCAGCTCAAAACAATTCTTCTAATGTCATTTTAAGACAGGAACTGCAGCAGTAGCGTAACGTCTCATGCTACTTCAGCATCATTTCTTAGCTGTTTAGCTAGCATCCAGGAAAGAATGCATTTTTCCCTCCTCTTGGAGCAATTAAGTAGTTTTGTTAGTTACTGATAAAAGTAATTATTTTTAAGTGACTTTAGAAGTACAGACTGGTGCATTTTTAACATTGGTACATTAAGAGGAGTGGTTGACACGAGTGAAATACAGTATATTCCACTCTTTCTCAGAGTCCAGCAATAGGTTTCCCATCAACAACTCAAAGGATCAGTATTAAAAGTTATCACTTCCTCTTAAGCTACTTAGACCTGGTATTCCTCAACACTCAGGAACTTTCCCTTCCAGTGGCAGCTCTATCAGTTCCTGTCTTTGGGTCCCATTCCCACCCTCTGGACCCACAAATATTTTTAGCAGTACAAACTTGGGAACTAATCTGCATCAGTAACTACTTGCAAAGCTTAGGCTTGGATCAATTCCTTTATCTGGTTCGCTGCATATGTTAACCCAATTTATCAACACTTCAGGGGCAAGAAATGCTATTTAAGCACACACAGTTGCTACTGCAATCCTTGTAAGACAGGACCTTTCTGGAAAGCTTTGCAGTTTCTTAACAGTAACACCACAATAAGAATTACAGCCTTCCCATCTGACCCTGTGGTGTGCCAGCACAACAGGCTGTCGGGCCACAATAATCAAAGCTGGGCTTATCTGACACCCTCAGCTCCCTGTTGTTCCTACCTTACTGGTACAGCTCCAGGGACAGGAACTGCTTGCAAGCTAGGGCTGCCACTAAGAACACCAGCTGTAAAACTGCACCCCTACACATCAAGCGTAAGTCTCAAAGGATTTCAGTGAGGAAGTGAAATAAGAAATGCTCATCACAGCCCATCCCTGGATGTTTTAAGAAGAGATGCTCATAGAGCTGGATATAGAGACACTATCAAGTTAGCCACCCTCCCGTGACAATTAATCATCAAAAAAACACAGGGAGAGCTTAGAACTGAAGGTGCTCAGCTAGGGGAGATGTTGGGGTTGAATTCCTTCTCTGTGAGGGCTTCCCACTAACACTGAGCCTACAAGGGTTGGGCTGTTAGCACACATTGTAGCAGCACAAAACAAAGAATGTGAAGATTACTCACCGGTCATTGCCCTGACAAAGTTCTTAGAAGTAAATGTTAGAGCTCTTCCTCCCCCCTCAGGGAACGAGGAGGTTTCTTCCCTGTCTATAGGGCACTAACATAGTACTCAAAAATCCCCATCCAACTGAAAATTGGCTGGTATCACACAGCAAACTGAATCTACCTTTCAGGCACTACTACCAGGAATCCTCCCAAACGCTGCTCATTGCAAGATAAATTAACCAGGCACTTCTCCCACAAATGCCAAGAGTTTATCATTGTTATGATTAAAGCAGAAAAGCATTACAGCTTACAGCTGAGCTTCATTTTTTGTTTTTAAATAGAGCAAGAAAAGGCCTGCCACTGGTGGCAATTTGAAACCACGGTGGTTAAGCTTTCCTGGGCTGTTTTGCTACCTGAAAATGACCTAAGGAAATTATTGTAAGAAAGAGAAGAGAGGTGATCCCTCATAAGAGGGATCCACATGTCTAAAGTACCCACAGAAACAAGGACGGTGAGTCCCAAAACTTATAGGAAGAAGGGAAACTCGATAAAGACACCTAAATGAAGGCACCTACAGGGGTCTATACGGCAGAATACCGTTAAGTATGAGGCTGCAAAGAGCAGGAACATGACTGAAGTTACCACACTTCACACACCTGGTACGGAGGTTCCTGCCCGCAGGGCTGCCCAGCTCCCTGCGGGATCTCAGCAGCCACAGCAACTTTCCTCAGCCCCTCCCGAGGCGCAGGGGAGCCGCAGGCCCCCAGCCGCCCCCCCCAGGGCTCCGCGCTCCGGCTCGGGGCTCCCAGCGCCATCTTAGGGCGAGGAGACCCCCTCGGGGCCCCCCCCAGGACCCCCTCTCCCGAGCCACCGCCGCCAGCCCCGGCTCCCCGCAGCGCCCCCCGCTCCCCGCCGCTCACCTCAGGCCGCCGCCAACCCGCGCAGCCCCGCCCCGCCCGGCGGGATGGAGGGGAGGGAAGGGGGGGGGGGGGGGGGGGGGAGGCAGCACCGCCCCCTTCCGCCCCGCCGGGCGCCACCTTCGCCTCTTGGGGGAAAATGCGCCACCGGAGCCGCACCGCGCATGCGCCGGCCCAGCCCCCTCCTGCCATTAGCATTCGGCTGGGGCCCCGGCCCCGCGCGGCGGCGGCGGCGCGCGGTGCGCGCTGGGATGTGTAGTCCGCGCCGGGAGCCCACTGGCTGAGGGAACCCGGGGAGGGAGGCGCGGGGGGACTGCGTTACCCGTGAGGCTGCGCGGCGCCGAGTCTCAGTTTCCATAGAAGTGGAGAAAAATGACGTCAGTATTTCCGAGGCGGCGGCCAATGGGGCCGGGGGGGGGGCGGGCCGTGCGGGCCGCGGCCCAATGGAGGTAGGCGGGGAGAGGGGCGTGGCCCGGCCCGCCCGGCCGTCAGTCAGTCGGGCGGTCGGTGCGGGAGGGGGAGGGGGAGCGAGGCAGGGGGAGCGCAGCGCTCAGCGCCGCCGGCTCCGCGTCCGCGCCCGGGTGCGGGCGGCACGGGGCGGCCCCGCCGCGCGAGCACAGCCCCAGCCGTTGGCGGAGCGGGGGCCGAGGGCGCCCGACGGGGAGACGGAGCCGCGGGCGGCGGCAGCAGCAGCAGCAGCAGGAGGAGGAGGAGGAGGAGGAGGAGGCGGCTTCGCCCCGTTCCCTTCCCTCCCCCCCGCCGCGGGTCGGGGGAGTCGCGGGCGGGCGCCGCGGAACAAAGGTACCGGCGGGCGGGCGGGGGGCGAGCCCCGGGCCCCACGGCGGGCGGCAGGGGGGGGGTGTGTGCGTGAGGGGGGGGAGGCGGTTGTTTTTCTGCGCTCGCAGCGCGGCTGCGGCGGGACTCGGCGGCGGGGCGAGGGCGATCGGCAGCCGCCTGCTTGTGTCCGTGTCCCCCCCCCCCGTCCCTCCCGCCCCGCTCCGCTCCGCTCCCTTCTTTTCTTCTTCTTCCTTTTCTCCCCCCCCCCCCGCCCGGCCCCCAGACGGCCGCGGAGTTGCGGCTGTTGCTGCCGAAACTCCGGCCGCGGAGTCAGCGCTTTGCTTGTATTTGGGGAGGGGGGGCACGGAGAGGGAGAGGGAGAGGAGGGGGGGGGGGGGGGGGAGGAGCCGCCGCGATCCGGAGCCGCCGCGATCCGGAGCCGCAGCCCCGTACAAAAGCGGCTGCACACCCCCCCCCCCCATGTCCCCCCCCATCCTGCTGCCCGCACTCTTCCTCGTACAATGGAGGCAGGGCCTCCCTCCCCTCCCTCCCCTCCTCCTCCTCTCCCCCAGCCGCCAAGTGCGGGGGTCCCGGCGCTGAGCTCACCCCCCCCCCCCCTTATACCCCCCCCATCCCCTCCTTCCCCTCCCGGCAGCGGGCGGGCAGGGGGCTGCAGCCCCGCGGGGGGCGGCCCCGAGGCCGTGCTTTATCCCCCCGTTTCCCCCCCCCCCCCGGCGCCGTGCGGCGGGTTGTTGTTGTGGCAAGTTTCTCCTCCTCTGACAGAAATGGCGTCAGCGGCGGCGAGGCAGCGGCCGGGGAGGGGCGCGGGGGGGAGCGGGGCAGCGGCAGCACCAGGGCTCGGGGAGGGGGCGGGGGGGGCTCGGGGAGGCGCCCCCCGCCCTCCCTCAGCCTCCCCCCCGCGGCCCCCCGAGCCCCCTGAGGCGGCCCCGCCGCCCCTCCCCCGCCCGGTGCCTCAGCGCTTTGTTTTAAATTCCAGGTCCGGCCTCGGCCGCGCAGCCCCCGCCGAGGCTTTTTACCGCAGCCTGAGCTCATCATGAAGGTAAGGCGTGAGGGAAACGGCCGTGGGGGACGGCCCCGTGAGGGAATGGCCGTGGGGAAATGTCCGTCTGTCTGTCCGCCCGCTCCGTCCCGGGGTGCCCCCCCCATGGAGGAGGACATGGCTGCCTGGCTGCAGCTCGGGAAAAGTCGCCAGAGTTTGGCCGCCGGGCTCCGGAGGGGCTCGGGGAGGCGCAGGGAGGTTTCGTGCCCTGTCCGGGTGTCCCTTGCGGTGCCCACAGCCATCGTCGCAGCTCGTTTTTTCCCCGAGCCCTTCTCCTCTCCCGTCTCCTTCTTTTTCCTGCGTCGGGCAAGTGCTACAGGAAACAAAGCGTGTCAGCCCCATAGCGTGATCTGCTCTGTGCCAAAATGGACCTGCGTACCCCAAAATAGTTAGGAAATAGCCGGCCTTTTTGTCGTTTTGCTGAGGATGGCTCACCTGAGCTGCTGTTTGTGTCGCTGTGCCCCCCCCCCTCCCAGGATCTGTAATTCAGCTCTGGGTCTGGGCTGCGGTAAACCTTCAAAATATGAACCCTATCGAAAGCAATTGTTGCAAGCCTGAGATGCATCATCTCATCGGTATTTTTAATATAAAAGAGCAGTCTGCATACGGGGGCTTGCACTGTTAGAGTTACGCTACTGTCTGTCAGCGAGTCTTATGTAAAATATGTCCTAAAAGCTGTATTTACAGCTGGAAATGGCAAATGATACGGATCGTTTTAATTTCTAGATGGATCGGAGTTGCTGAGCAGCAAGCTAAGTCTTTCTGTAGAGCTCTTAAAGGTTCAGCATGTGTGTTGTTTTTTTTCTTCCCCTTTCGTGACTTAATGACAGTATCTTTTAAAAAATCAAGTTTTAATTGCTCTCTATGCTTTCTCTTAAATAAGCATTAAGATCTAAAATACTGCACATCTCTTCCTCATTAAAAGTAAACTATATGAATTTGCAACAACAGGCTGTCGATGTAGTGTGATACGGAGCTTTCCAAATGTGGCTCATTGCCTGCTGGGGTTGTAGGAGATGGAAGCAAGAGAAATAGGAGGCAGTATAGAGAGCTAGAGAGCTTTTTTTTTTTTTTTTTTAAACCTCAGAAGGAAAAACACTTATTTAAATGACAGCTAAATTTGCATACATTTCTAATATTCTTTTTTCCATGTAAACAAATCATACAGTTACCATAGAGATTAGGCTCCGATACTCCGGTTATAGAGCCGTGTAAGTGTGGATAGATGGATGGGAGGATGAGGAGGTCGGATCGTAAGTGGGAATACAAAGTGTTCTGTGAGATAGTGATAGCGCCCCACTTCAGGCTGAATTGAGTGTGTAGCAAATGCTCAAATTTTAAGTAACATGCAGAAACCTGTTAATACAGTCATATTTAAGGGGAAAAAAAGTCCCCAGTGTACTTATCCTTCTGTAAGATTTCTGCTGTTGCTGCATTTTTATTTATTTTTAAAATCTGGACGACTTCTGCCAGGGTGTTCATATGCTGATTTTAAGTCCACAATTTTTGTAATTTGTGTGTAGCATTACATTTATGTATGCTTGAGATAGCTCCAAGTACTTTATTTACTGTGCCTTGTACTGTTAACTGGGGTTAATCTGTAATTCATTACATGGAAACTGTATTTACTTGTTACGATGAAACTTTTAATGGCATCTAGCTCAGAAGAGATTTCTAAGGTTCAACCGTCTTTCCAATACCATTTTTTAAGATTTTGGGAATAATACAGTTCAGCATGACTTTCTGCCTGGCTTAAATTTGCAATTAATTTGCTAAGCCTGCAAGGATACAAGTTAGTCCAATAAGAAGCAGCAAGGGAGAATGCTTAGGAAAATTAGTGGCTTTCTGTTGGTATCGCACAAAGTAGCATTGACTGTATTGGATCGAGATACTGTTTAAATATGGCTGTGCTTTTGGGTGCCTTTTTTTTTTTTTAAAGTTATTGGAAGAGTATTCCTCAAGGACACTTCAGCACACAGAGAATTTAGTGCTTTAAGGCCTGGTTTTAGTTGGAGTCTGTTGGCTGCAGACTGTATGACCGAGGCCCCGGTTTCAGTTGGTGCCTCGTTGTTCTTTCGGGTGCTGAGGGTGGTGTGTCCCAGCACACAAAGCGTTAGAACTGGGCTCCTTCTCTGCGTCTTTGTCTCTGTGGGTGAACTTGAACACCTCATGTAGCTTTACTGACTCATTTTTTCAATCTGTGTGCTATAGATAGAATGTTTATCATGCTTTGTAAAACACAGCGAGGTATATTTAGGAAGAGTGCCAAGTCGTACTGATGGAAAGCTGTAAGTCACTCGTCATCTCGCCTTTTGGAACCCTCTGAGACAGCAGAGGGGCGCTGCCTGCTAAGCCATTGCCACCTCCAAAGCCGCCAGCATAATTGTTCTCCCCACAGTAAGCCAACTTAATTCAAGTCGATAAAGTCCCTCGTATAAATTAGTAACTTTAGCCTATTACGCAGGCCTTCCGTGGACTGCAAAGACCATTTGGAGACAGTCTTAAAATATCTTGAAGTATATCTTACAAGGAGTAAACAAATCTTGGGAAAATCATGCATGTTATTGTGATGCTCTTCTAAATCTGGCCTTTTCTTGCGTTGAAGTACCTCTGATAGTCATTAATATACTTGTGTAGATAACAGCTAGGACGACTCATATGTTGATTTTTTTTTCTTGTTAAACTTGGGTACCTTCTGCATAATGTCCTTTTGCGTTCTGTGTGCTTTGGAAGCTTGCAGAATCCTTTTGATTATTTAAAAACTAATTGCGTGCCATCAAATTACTACCTACTAAGTAGATTGCAAAGTGCATATAAAAACATTATTATGGTTTGTTTTTAATTATTTTTTTTTTCCTGAAGTCAGGAAATAAATTCCAGGAAAGCAGAGTCCTTGCTTTTCAAGAAAGAAACACATACAAACTCAGTTTCGATCATCATGTGTACTTAACACTAAATGTTCATGAGATTTTTTAATATCTACTACAGCATTTGCTTGAAATTTAAATATGTGGTTGAAGGCAGTGTACTCACTGTAGTCAAAAAGTTCACTGCTGACTGGCAATAAAAATAGTGAACGTCACAGAAGCTAGAGCAATACACTGTAAATAAAGTGATCTGGAATGAGGGCTTAATGTTTTTAAGTTATTTGCGCGTTAATGTTTTTCAGTCTTCAAAGTACGAAATACTAGTGATGGTAGATATTTCTGTGTTGTAGCTCTAGGTGTTTCTGAGTGCATTTGTCATGCTGATAAATGAAGGAAGCCCTGTGTACAGTTTGTGGTGTGTTTTCTTGTTTGTTTTTAGTTCATTACGAATTTACATTACAGTGGTATTCCAAGTGACCTCTCTAGCGCTATGTGGAGATCATTGCTGCACACTGATGCTGTAACCACTTTCACTTAAAGCCAGTCGGACTGCTGCTCTTGTTCTCTGCCAGTATGGCAGAGGGAGGACAAAAGCAATGTATCTAGTACATTTTTCAGTCTTTAATTTCCAACTTGGAGTGTGAGTCAGCTGAAAGTCCTGTTGTTTTTATGCAGGCTGGAAACTAGTCATGGAAGGTGGTGACCTTTCACTTTCTGGTTAACTATTTGAATTTCCTCAGAAAAGGGCACTTACAGAGGGAGGAGTCAGTACCATTAGAGTAGTTCTTGTGTTGGAGGGAGGAAAACAGGTAAGTCTGAAGAGGTGGTTTTCCCCTGTCGTTTGTTTTTGCACGATGAAAAATGATCTTAAATTCTGTCCTGATGTTCCAGTTTGAACAAGTGATCAGAGGCAGTTATTGACTTCCTCATGCTTGCATAATTATGTAGAAAGGAAAGCAAACACCACTTGCACCAAGCAATTACAAGTCATGTTGGAATAATCTAAGCTATTTTGAAATTGGATATTTGCACTTTTGAAATGCTAATCTTAGTATATTTTACAGTGGCTGAACAACATGGAAGTCTGGAATTCAAATCTGCGTGTTTAGCGTGTGTCTGTTTGGTAGTTGAATGTGTTGATAAGGACTCCAAAGTTAATTAGACTACCTGGTGGGAAAGAAGGCCGTTAGACCGAGAAGACCAAAGTTGTAATAAACTATGGCAATGGGAGAAGTTGATTAGCTTGTATTACTGTCTTCCAACTTGGTGAAGGGTTTTTGGATCAACAGTCGCATAGCAGTGTAACTACTGCATCAGGATGCTGTCTAAGAAAAATGTTAGCAGACAGAATAATGAATATGCAGATCTCCGCTAGACATTTTAGGACGCTTATTCAGTGTTGTACACATCTAGTGCAGCAGTATGCTGCGATACACATGGTATGTATTTTTTAAGAAATTCTGCGTTGTAGTTGAGAGGTCTTTCAAAACAAAATGCAATCTTTTTGATGTATGATGCCTTCCAAGCACTGTCAAATACAAATACTTGGTCTGAATGTTTCACTGGTCATGTAACCTGAAAAAGGGATAAATTCCAGAAAGGTGGACGTGATGCATACCACTGCTGCAAACTGGCTACGATTGTTTGTTCAAATCCTACAGATACATACCATTTTTTTTTCTTTTCTTAGAAATAAATGGTTTTATAATAGGCTGAAAAATAAAAAATACGGAGCGTTTGAGATCTCATTTGGAAAAGGTAACGTAGATTTTATGGGAAGATACAGAGTCTAAATTTCCTTGGCACCCTAGTGTGATACAGAGCCGTCCAAATGCTAGATTGTTTATCAGTTCTGGACGTACTTGGAAGTGGTTAACCCATTGTGAAATGCAGCAGTGGTTTCTCTGCAGTTGTAGTTACTATAATTGGCCTTTCAGTTATTTTTACAAAAGTGCACAAATCTGAGTAAGTACGGATCTCGATCTGCTCCTGTCTGAAGTATGATTCAGGTCACAGCTGGGAAATGTTAGTGAGCTGGGGTTTGTACTGCTGCTTGCTTTTTAGTGATACGCTTCAGTAAAAAATATTTCTCTTCTGCCTTTCCTATTTAGCACTTCCAGGGCTGTCCAGTTACTGTGGTTGCTACTGCTCTCTGGATATTAGCCTGTGCAATGGATTTGTAAAGACTTTTAGGAGGTTTCAACAGGCCTCCAGGGAAATGAGGAAACCTGTTTAGCCCTATGCATAAAGTAAATATTTAGTGATTAAAAACGTCTTAGAACAATTATTTAATAGGTTTTTGATGTAAAATCATATATATATGTATAATTGGTTAATGAGAGGATTTTTCAAGGGATCCCAGTATGGAGAAGACTGCAAGCTACTTTGATATTCTATCCTTGACAAGATGGCTATTTTCCTTCTGAATAATAGTTTGAAGCAGGGAAGAAATTGAAGAAAGAGCTATTGTGTGTATTGTGTGCTTTTTTTTTTTTTTTTTTTTTTTTAGCTTGGAGGCCAGCGTGTAAAGCAGTCTTGACCTGTTTAGCAAGAAGTGTTTGTAGGCAAGCTCTGGAAAGGCAGCTGGGAGACTGTCAAGGCAGGGTGGTGGAGGGTGTTGCTGAATTACCTGTGGAGAGCGAGGGCTGACGCCACCAGCCTGCGTTACGTGCGACCACCGTGCACCAGCGGGCTCCCGATTTCGAATACATTAACCACAGCTGCATACGGAGCCCTGCTGTGGGTTTCCCTGACCCCGTGGGGAGTACCGTTCAGGCTTCTCTTACGAGACCTCTAGGCATCCAGAACTCCCAAATGACGTAGCCTTTGTGGTGACTTGTGCAGACCACCCTGAGTAGCATGCTCTTTAGAGAGAGCGCTCAGTGGTCGTGATTTAAGCTAACTGTGACGCAGACGTACCAGCGCTCTACACCTCTGTTGTCGAGCAGATCACACCGGCTGGACTAACTGGTGAATAACACTCGGGGTTCTCAGGCAGCAGAGCGAGCCTGGGCTTTTTCTCCTTGTTGAATCCGTTGCTTAGTCCTCTAACAACCTACCCCGAAGTTTTTGTTTTCATAAGCAGTTTGCCAAATTAAGCTTGTACAGTCAGTGAAGGAGTACAGTCTTGTCTTCCTCTTCCACTCCTGACTGTTGATTCTTGCTTCTCTTTGTGCCAGCACCATTTGTGTGGTCCTGAGGTAGACAGAATCAAACTGAAATTAACAATCAAGTGTATACACTCCTCAGCTACAGCAGCATGGCCTGTCTGTTCCCTAACATTTGGACAGAGGAAGGAGGGAGAGGAAAGCAGAAGTGCACCCAGACTGATTTGGAGTGGCTTAAACTGCTTGTGAACACACCTTCTTCCCCATCCATCTGCCAAGTTAGCAGTTTGTAGTCACGAGGCTAAATGTTTTGTAAATTGTCTATATGTGAAATTGTCATAGAGGTTTCTCTAGGCTTGCTTACTAGCTCGAACAGTGCGCTTTTCCAGAGGTTAAAGTCCGTGTTTTCTAGAAGGTGTTCAGTTTAAAAGACTAAATGGAATTGGTGATGTGCTTTGAAGGTGATGAACAAAACTTAATTTTGCTATGATAAACACTTGATGTCAAGTTCAGATGACGGGGAGGTTTTGAGTTAGAATTAGACACAGAAAAAGAAAATATTTTAAGTTTTTTTTTGAGGAAGCCATCTTAAGCTTTACTTCCCCTGTCATGTCTGTTTCTCCCTCCTCCATTAAAAGTTCTTATTCAGTGCTTGGAAAAAATATCATTAATTAAAGTGGTTGGTTTTTTTTTTTTTTTTTTCCCCCAAACTGGAGGAAGAGTTGGTATATAATTTATATGATTTCCTGCAGAACAAAATTCAAAAATATTAAATTCCTATCCTGTAAAGGTGACAATCTTCAGGAAACTAGCATCTATGTTAATACATCCTGACAATAGGTATTTTTATCTGCGGAGGGAAAGTTGTACTACTCTTATTCCAAATAAAAACAGTCAGAAACAATAATTTGAGGAGAAATTATACGAGTCTTACTTTGATGAGAGAATGAAAGTCAGGGTTTTGATTCTTTCAGTGTTAAGAAGGCAGATATATTTGTGGTGGGTTAGTGGAGACTCAGTGATGGTCAGGAGTTACGCCAGTGGGAGATGGTAGGAGTAAGTAAGGCATATGACACCTTCTGCTTATTACCAGAAACTTGATGCAAAAATATGGACATTTAGTATTTTATTTTTTGAAGAACTGAGGTTCTCCCTGAGCTTTTGTCTCAGATCCTTCCCCCTTCCCTCTTAGACACCCTTCCGACACTTAACTGTCCATTGTTTACGCTGGTCCTTCTGAGGGCAGCGAAAAGTAATCTGACGTCAGAAAAATTCTGGTCCAAATGTGTCCGATAGGAGCTTTCAGCTGGTGATAAATAACATAATAGGGAGTGATCTTGCTTGTTTGTTTTTCACATTCTCTTCTGATCTGAAAAAAATGTTTCAGTTTGTGGCAGGGCAACCTGATCCACGGTGATCTTTTTTTCCTTTAGATTTCCAGTTATCCTCTCATCAGGAGGCTGTTAGTGCTAAATCCCTTATTTGTGTATTTAAAATAGTCCGCTTCCTGTTTTCTTAAAGATAAATGTAGCATACGTGCTTCTCAGGTCACAAAGAATACTTTAAATTAATTTATAATGGTGGAAGATAGACCTCGCAGTATCTTGTGTGAGTGTGTCAGTGAAAGAACATTAGCTTAATCTTTGTTAATGCTGTGACACTTGGATTAATATAACTTCTCTTTCTGTGAGAAATAATAAAGGGTTGAGACGTTTTGGAAATCAGTAGATGTTGCACTTGCATTTCAGAATTCAGGAATTTCTAATGGAATATGTGTTTTGCTGCGCTGCTTATTGAAGATAGATGATGCTGTAATATTAAACCAATGTTGCCCAAATTCAATCTCTAAACTCAAGAGATAATATATAATTCTTTTTTTTTTTTTTCCTTCCACAAATATTGAAGTGCTTTTAAAACACAGCAATAATTTTGTTTCCTCTTTTATATCTTCATAAGGTTGTTGTGCTAGCTGGGCATCAAAGAAAATGGTGAAGTATATTGGCATAAGTAATACCACATTATAGTATGAAGATTGGAGTATGATATGTACCAATGCATTGCTGTCTGGAACAGAGATGGAGAGGGAGAAAAAAATTGCACTTGAAGTAATTTCCATTTTGTGGATGCAGACTCATTCTGAGGTGTTCTTGCAGAACTTTATAATGACAGTCTGCGTGCATTTACCTACAGGACATGATGTGGATAGATTTGTGATGTTTGTGTCTTCTCTGTGGAAATGTCATGCCTATTTTCTGCTATGTTGGACAGGTTAGAAGACATTTAAATTTGGATTCATTGCTTTACTTACAGATTACTAAGACAGCTTTTACATTCCTAAAAATCACGGAGTACAAAAGATGATGTTGCCTGATGATGGACAGTGTTATGTACGTGGGCTGGAATGTGAGAAGTCTATTCTTGATCCATTGTGGAATGGGCTGTTGGGGCTGTTGTTTTAACCATGTTCCCTGGAATAATTTAACATTAATTTCCAGAAAGTATTAGTGTGGACGCTAGATGTCTGTCTGCAGTAAGTCAGATTTTATTTGTTGATAATTCTTTGGCTGTTGAGCTGATATTCTGATTTTGGTTTACTTTGCCTCATGGTGGCCAAAATGTATGGATTGCTGTTAAACAAACTTCATGGTATTAAAATAAATCTCTTACTGATTGCATACGTTGACTTTTCTTGGGCAAAGCAGTGTATATATTTCCATGTATACACTTACTGGTGTGGGGTGATTCAGGTTTTTAGAGGCAAGTGACCTGAATGGGTTACTTTACATTCTGTATAGGGAGGAAAAATCTGTTTTGATGACAGCATAATAATAGTGTATCAATGAAAAAGAGGTACATGTATATCCCCTGAGGAAAGATGTTTTTTCTCCATTGGTAATATATGTGGCATTAGTAGTGCCTAGATAGCAGCTCAGGTGCTAGTCGGTCATCTTTTAATGCGAGGAAGGCTGGTTTTTGCTAGGGAATATACACACACAGAGATGTTTGTCTCCCTTCAGTGTCACTGATTTCAGTTCAGTGAAGTAAGTAGACTTTTAAGTACAGTTTTGCATTAAAATAGAGAACAATCTTACCTGTTTCTGACTGGAAAAACTTGTTGTGCAACAGCACTTAACTGAATATTTGCAGTGGTGCAATAAAATCTTAATTACGGCCTGACAATAACTATCAAACATAGCATCTATTACACAGCATAAAAATCTTTCACGATCCTTAAGCTGGTCCGATGGAGTTGCTCTATGTGTGAGCAGTGTATTTACTCAGTTGGATTTCTAAGGAAGCAAATCAGTTTTTGTTGTTTTGTGAAAGAAATGTCAGGAGAAAAAAAAAAGGCAGTAAGCTTCGGGTGCTGCACTCCACGCGGCTTCGGATACAGTTCCAGGTCTTTGCTGCCTACTGCTTTAGCTGTATCTACATGTCCTCATGCTGCTTGTTCAAAATAAAACTGGAAGAAAAAAAAAAAAACAACACATACTGAAATACCGGAATGCCATCTGCAAACGCCCTGTGTTTACAAGACAGCTCCTTGGTTTCACAGGAAGCGCAGCGTCTTGCCTTTTACCTGGCGGTTTGTCCTCCCGCAGCTGCTGTGCCTGCTGACCCATCTCCCGGCCCAGCACCCGAAGGAGGCTGTGGGCACGTGCCGATGGCTCAGAAGGGCCTCTGCAGACCTCGTAGCCAGGTGTGCCGCTGCTGGCAGCGGTGATGTGCAGTGCTCCTGCTGCGAAAGCAAAGACAAGAGTGGGCAGAGCAGTCCCACGGTACTGCAGGAAGATCAGGGCTCTGCGCCGTGTGTTTCAGGATTTCTCTCTCACTCATTATCTTCCTAAGCTTGGGGAAAAAAACCAAACACCACCACTGCTTGTTGTTGGTCGTGAAAGTAATTAATACCAGTTTCATTGAGGTATGTCACTGACAGCGTAACCCGTGGATTTGGCAGGCACATGGGTGCTTTACTGTTGGGCACTGCAAGAAAGCCACGTTGGCCTGGGGACCTGGTGGGATGCCTCCCCTTGAATTCAGAGCACAACAGCAAAATTGTTGAGATGCAGTAGACCTGGATAGACTATTTTTCTCTTTCACTTCAGTAATCCTAAGTGTTACTTTTGGAAAAGAGGCTAAAAAAAAAATAAAGGTTTTAGTATAAGAGGCTTAAAGACTTTAATAAATAACTGGGCTTTACAGAATAGCTTCAGCACATTTGAAAGCAGTGAATATAGTCTGATATCACCTGTGCAACTTTAAAAAAAAAAAAAAAAAAAAAAAAAAAGTACTCTCTGTTCCTGGGTATGTCAGACAGTTTTGTGGAATCGTAGCCAGGATCTTTCCTTAAATAGCCCCTCCCTGGAAATGGCTGCCATTAGTCACAGGCTCAGCCAGCTGAAGATGTTTTGGAAACAGGTGCAGCAATGAGTAGCCAAAGAAGCTCTGGCATTCTGGGTAATTAAATGAGATAAAAGGTATGAACCAAGCACTTAATGTTCTTTAGCACATGGACTTTTGAAAGGTAGCCTCGCTGAATGCTAGCTGCTTGCATACACTGTTTGTACAGCACCAAGAAGGAATTTTTATTTTCTGCGTAGCACGCTTGTATCTAAGAGATGTTAAAGCTATTCAAAATTATGCAGCACTTGATAATTCTCTTTTTAAACTTGCCTTCAAGTGGTTAATTATTTTCCTTTTTTTAGCGTCTGTGTTACTTTTAATGTATACGTTCTTGGTTTGCTACAGGTATTTCACCGATGGAAAGTTCTTGAAAGGATTTTCAAGTAGTAAGAGTTAGTTGGACTGGAAAAGCTTGCACCTCTGATTTGGATATTGCTTTGTTGGTTAGATCTAGTTTCTTTTTAAAACCCCCAGCCTCCTCTCACAAGCCCAAAGCTTGAATACTGAACTCCTTGCATTTAGATGGAGAACTTCCTCTGTCTGGAAGACAAATGCTGTTGTGGGGAGGTTAATATTTTAGTTATATCCCCTTACCCATGTAAAATTGCACAGAGTTACGTATTTCTTCTGAAGAAAGACATGGACTTGATATTTATTTCTATTGGTGCAGGTGGAGCGGGATGTGCAGGTAACTTATATGGCTTTGTACTTCCTGAAGCCATACCACAGACCTTGGCAGATGGATCTGAAAGAATCATTTGATTTTTCCAGTAGAAGGCTCTTGTACTTACCAAATTTACCACTCTTTTTTTTTTTTTTTTTTCTTAAGATAAGAACCACTTGAAAGACCACTGGTACTGATACAGGTCATAGCCTCCGTGGAAGGTTTGAGCCAGTGTTTTGTCCAGATTGCCTGAAATGCATGTAGGATGTGTTCAGTTTATTTGGGAACGTTTTTGAGACTCAAAATCAACTTGCTGCACTCTGAACTGACATGGATGCGGAAATAAATTCTCATCCCATTATAATTAGTGCATTTAAAGAGCTGTAGGAAGCGTGTGCTGCATGCAAGGCTGTGGATAGGTCCCTGGGTAGTTCTTGTTTCAGCTGGGTGATCACACAACTGACCACTGGTGGAACAAGCATTACTGAGACATGTGGATAAATGTTTTAGTCTTTGCTCGTCTGGCTGTTGGAATTGGTGGTGTTGAGGAGGTCTGTGCCTCGAGAGCATGCCAGGACAACCCTTTAAGAAGCAAAGGATATAGTATCTATTAAGGAGGCTACGAACTGGGGAAGGGAATGCAAAAGTTAGATTTGAGGTATTTTTTATTCTTTCCTTAGACTCACATAGGAAGGGAAGTTTGAAATACAAATAATTTGATTTATTTGGAGGAGTTCATCTGTTGGAGGTTATTTTTATTTTTTTCCTTCCTCTTCTGCTCTCTTTCAGTGTTCATAGAGCTTGTTTTCTTCAATTGCATGAAAATAAATAAATAATGGGTTGAGTTAAAACTTACTTAACAGTTGAGGAACCATCCTTCTGAACCTTCTGAAAGAAAATTGCACTGTAAAAAATAATTGTCTGTACTTTTATGGCAAAATACTGGGCTAGTGTAAACAGTTTGCTCAGTAGAATATTCTGCCACAGCAAGGCTGCTTGAACGTCACCCGCAGTAGCTGAGTCAGAAGTTGATCTGAATTATGGGTTGCTTTGTGCTGTGAGGAGGCACTGGGATTTCTTTGGGGATAACTTCAGGTTCACTTGTTCCTTCTCTTGGGACATTTGCAGTGTTGTGCAGAGATGCCTATGTGATGTGGAAATGGCCTAGCTGTCGGAGTACATGCTCAGCAGGGGTTATAACTTGCCCCATTTTTTTTTTTTTAGGTAAAGTACTTTACTAATTTTCATGCTGCCCCTACTTCGCGTGCCCAGATGAGTTGACACATCCATATTCTGCAAGGCTGTGAATATGCCAACAGTGGCTCAATAAATGCTGGTTTAAAAAAAAAAAACACAACACAACACCAATAGACCTAACAGAAAATAATTCTTTGTTCTTCCAGGCTCAGAGAGCTGGTTATGTATGTACAGAGCTGTGCTCTTAACTGATCCACTGACTGGGAGCTCACCCAACCATTTTTTAGGAGCAGCAGGCTAAACTTGATTTGGATGTGTCGGTGCTGCTTGGGCACTTCTGAACAGTGCAAGTACGTGTGTAGTATGCTCAGATTTCACTTCTCTTCAACCCTGCTTGTGCCTAGCTCCAAAAGCTGTCTTCTGAGGGTCTTAAAGACGACTGGTTTACAACCAGTCATCTGCGGGTGCCTGGTGTTTTGCTGAAGATCTGTGAAGATCTGTTCTGATCTGCAAAGATCCAGCTAGGTCTGTTAGCTATTCAGGAGCGTCTATCTCTCTTAGAATTTGGGATCAAAATCAGTACATAGAAAAGTTAGAAAAACATTTGCCTAATGCAACTGTCCTTTTGTAAATGCATTTAATTGCATGTATTTACTTTTCCCTTTTGTCTGCATACAGAGTCATTGGTACCTTAAATCTCTGTGTGTTTTCTTCCCCTCCTCGTTGTTGCTCAGAGTGGAAGCTGAGGAATCATAAGACTGTTTTGAAAGATGTAATATCTTCCTTATAGATGCATGTACTTGCATTGTAGCAAGGCTCACAGGCAGTTCAGGTGGAGTAGAACATTCTCCAAATACTGTAAAAAGATGGATGTGATCTCTGCGGTACTAAGCTTAAAGTATTACTGATGTTTTCTGTATGTGTGGTTAGTGCATGCTGATAGTGTATGCTGTTAGCGTCTTAACTAACGTGATTTTAAATGAAATAATCGTTTATCAGAAAAATAACCCTCTTTATAGGAAGCTTGGAGAGAAAAATCAATGCTTTTTCAGTGTAGAAGGGGAAAAAAAAAAAACAACATAGGAAAGAATGGTCTGCAGAAGACACTGAAAAATAAATCTGGAATGTACCACACGGAATACCTGGAATCATTAGTTAAAATATCAGAGGAAGGTTTCTGCAGCATGCGTTACACCGCAAGCTCTGGAGATCTGTGGAAATCTTTCTATTGAAAAAGCATTTTTGAAATTTAAGGTCTTATAGCAATGTACTGAACCTGGGACAGAAATAACTGAAGCAGCGCTTGTTTGGACAGCAGGAGTATGCCATAGGCATGCAATTGTCTAGTGATGTGAATGTTTTCCCCCCAGCTAGATTTAGGGGAAGAAGGAACAGCCGTGTTGTTGCTTGCACAGTCTCTCATGTCCTGTTTCTGACGGATCCAAGGATCCTGCGTGTTAATGGGATGTGAAAATAGACGTGTTTTGGGGAAAATGGCTGGTGAAGTCTTCACTTTGGGATGGGGGAAGGATTGCTGTCCTGAGCTTGCAAAGCTTGTGGTACAGATACACCTGTAAAGAATAATGCTTTTAATATCCACGTGCCAAAACTTGCACTGCAAAAGTAATAGTGGTCAGGGTGCTGTTTGTTTATATACTTCCCCCAAAAGGTATGTATTTTAGTGTCTAGAAAATCAGCCATTATCTGCAGTTATTTAAAAGGTTTATTTTGTTGGCTTATTTGCCTTTGAATTTCATCCCAGTTTCACTCTGTTAATGGCTTCAAACGTCCAATTGTGGCAAAGGGAATTCCAGAAAAGCCAAATATAAGAGTGAAATATTTTTAAGCCAAACTATTATGCTCTTTGTGTGTGTATTAGTTGTTTACCCAAACGAGATGCACTTTTTTAGCTCTTGGGTAACTTTTCCCTCTGTATACTAAAGCAGAACAGGTTGCTGAGTAGGGGCTAGCTCAGCAGTGAGGATCCCTCAAAATGTTCCAAATGAGGATTCAGTTACACTGAAACTTAAGGAAAAGCCTACAGATCAGGGTATATCTAGTTGAATTCAGAGATCTTCCAAAGTAAATGGAAAAATACTTGAATTTGGCTGTTCTGCAAACTGTAATTCTTAAAAGTTATTGCTGGTGCCGAGCTGGAAGAGAAGACTGGGCTGTGTCTGCCAGATCTGCTGGAGCCAGCGAGGAAATTTGAGGGCAGTTCTGCAGAGCTGCTCAGTGGAAAGCCAAGCAGAGACTGGTCCGAGTGTCCTCAAGTGCATCTTCAGGTACCACGGCATGTGTCTGGTTGGCCTTATACTTTGTCTTAGATGCAAACCAACTGTTTGGGGGGAGAAAAGGAAGCAAAACTTAAGCTGGTGGAGAGAGTAACTTTTTACTGTAGTTAAGATGTCTTTGTGTCGCTTTTGGTGTTATATAGTCTGAAATGGGGACTTAACTAAATATACCTCCACCAAGTCTGAATTCTGGAAAAAACTGGGTGCAGGAACTGTGATGGATTGGATTATTTGTAGTGATACTTAATCTTTCTTCAGTTTGTTTTCTTTTTTTTTTTATATCAGTGTCAGGCATGGGCTACCTCTCTGAAGGGGAGAGAGGAAGCGTGTTCCTGTGACTGTAGCATGTCTGGGAGTGCGTGTGCTGCGTCATACAGTGCTTGTGGGCTCCGTGGGGTAGATCCCTGCAGAACCCAGGAGACAACCAAAGGAATATATTTTCTCCAATTTTGATCTCTTTGTCATTATGGAGGTAAGCTGAAACCAAGGCTTTCTGGATCCAGCACGCTTTGGCGGCTGCCGTGGCTGTTAAAGCTCAGTGCAAGTAAGCTTTATCCTTCCCTGTGCAAGGCGGTGACTTGTTTAGATGCTTGTCCAGTGGTATGGTTCTGGAGAGTTTTCTTGGTCTTTTGTAAGTCTCTGCTTCTTAAATGTCTTAAAGATTGTCTCAATGCTGGTCTTACTAGTGCTCTGTAGTCCAATCATTAAACTTCATACCCCCGGATGTCAGATGTTAGTTTTGACACAACTGATCCTGTTTGTAAGCTGAATTTAGTCAAGTTCCTATTTTGTGGGAAATTCCAATTTAAAGAAAAAATCATTTTGAAATCAGTTCTCAGTTTATTTTGGACTTCTTATTTTACAAAAACAGATTATTAAAAAATATTTTGTTTGGTTTTATAATATGGTGATAATGGTACTTGCTAGTTCCATATTTTATTTATATATGTATACACACACATATATACATGCACATATATATATATATAAAAGAATCAGCACTCAGTCTGTTCCCACAGACTGTCCAGTTGGATCAATATTTTTCATCTGAAAAAATGTTTCACTGGAAAAGCTAATACCTGCTTTGTTTGCAAATAGTGCGCAATGGATGTAAAATTTAACATAAACTGTTTTTTTGAGTGCTATCCAAGTAGATTAGACTTTGAATACAAACTTAGGTTTGACCTTGCATGTACTCCAGTACTGAAGTGCTTTCAGACAGTTTAAAGCCACTTCAGGAGTTCAGTGGAGATGTTGGACTGAAAGCTGTTTGTAGATGCCCAAATCTCTGACTTGCACAGAGGAATGAAAACTACTTTAGTGGAATTATCTGAGGAAGAGTTCGGTAGCTTGATTATCTAGTTATTTAGAATAAAAAATCAAGTCATGTGGTACATGTCTGAAGCCACTAGGTGAATGAAGAAAAAGACATTTAATTTTTCTAGGGGAAAAAAATAAATCTGGAGTGCAATGATTCAACTCAATAGAGTGGTAGAAAACTGTAGCTTAGCAAAAGTAATGGCAACAAGTCGCTATTATATCTTTTGGGTTGCTGGTCATTTTGTACTCCTCAAATTTTGTATGAACTACTACAAGAACTACTCTTGGCACTAGGTAATTCCTGTCATCAACTTTGAATGCTTAAAAACATTTTGGTTTTGATGGTTACGTTTTTTTCCCATTCCTCCTCAGGTAGACGGAGATCTTAAAATTTATCTTTGCCTTTGTGACTTTAGGAATAAAGGACTGACTTGGTTTTACGAAGCTGGTTTTCTGACTTCGTGTAATGACCACAACTGCATCCTGATGATGGTCCATTTAGCAGGAAGAAGCAAGAGAATGAACATAGGTTGCTTTCCGAGCAGTTCTGTTGTATTCGATTTCTAGCATGAAGAAGCCACATCCTTTATAAGGACAGAACTGGCACAAAACCCTTTAAGTTTTTAGAAAGTTCCTATCAGTTCTGTGACATTCAGGACTGTTGTGATGCTTTACTTGCTATTTATTTTGTCAGCTCATACAGTTCTACAGGAGAGAAAATCATATTTCGTTTCTTATACAGGTAGTTGTGTACTTTGGGTTGCAAATACAGCAGCAACTGTGCATGTTAGTCATTTCTCACTTAAAATCAGATTCCTTTTTCTGTAATAGCCCCCATTTCTCTTCTCTCCCGAGTTTAACTAAAGGGCCTATTCTGTGCTTTTAACAGATAAAGCATTATGAATATTGCCATTTCAGAAATCTACTAAGTAACTGTATTAAGTACAAGCTATGTTACCACTTTTTTGGGTAAGTATTAAGGAGAATGCATTATGAAATTCTAATCCATTATAATGGGATGCCTTCGAGGCTAAGAAACCACAGCTGTAATAGCCACAAGATTGCAGGATTTCAGAGCAATGAATGCGAGGACAAGGCAGCCAGCTTTGGCCTAGTTAATTTGTTGAGAGGAAGTGGGGACTGACTGCAACAGCTCACTCAGCTTTTAAAACTGAAGAAGCGAACAGATTGCTGCTCAGCAGAGTTGTGTATAGTGTATTTTTAAAATTAGTATTGTGATAAGTAAGTTGAGCTCTAAACAGATGAAACCATGTGCATGCTTCCTGTCTGTCTGAGACATCACACAAGTGCCCGGGGGAGGAAGGATGAGTTTTGATACACATCAGCACGTATCAGAAGTGGTAAAGCTGGTATTTCTTTTTGCTAGAGAAGGATAGAATGGTTTTTCCTGATCTCTTTGATTGGCTATTTCGTACGTAGTGTAAATTACATAGTCTTTAAAAGCACAGAGAACACTTCAGAAGCCCTTCCTGTTCTGTAGCTGCCTTTATCACAATGTCTTAATTATAGGAGTTTTTTGATGAGTCAGAATTTGACTGTCAATAACTATAGCCAGATTAGGTGTAGTCTGAACTACTAATTTGAGCTTCACTTTTGCATTCTTTCAGCATATATTTAGTAAGACTTTATTCTGTGTCTTCAAGGCTTTAAGTCTTTATTTCATCCCTTACGATCTCTTCAAGTACCTAGCTACACAAATGATTAACTTCTTCTTTTAAACCTAAAAGCCCTGTTCATCCTGCAGCCATGGGATTTCATAATGCTCCAGACTGCAAGATTAAAGAACCTTCCCGTGTCGCTTCTCTCTGCGCCATGAAAGAGTGGCCAGGCACTACAGGCTGAATTTGGCGAAGGCCTGTAGCTGGGTAACACGTGGGTGATGCTTCAAAGTAAGAGGCAGGGCTCTGCAGAAGCCTCCTCTGTTATTGTGAACGTGGGCAGAAAGACGACTGGTCAGGTACAGGACTGCATGAAGCAGGCGAGCACCTTTCGGGTGCTTAGCACAAGACCCATCTGCAAGCACTCACGACTCCTTTGGGCATCCCATTTCCTTCAAGGTGGCTGTGCCCAGGGTTTGCTGCACTCCAAATCCAGTGCAGGAACAAACTGTGTGCTGCATTGAGCAAGCCAAGGTCCTGGGGGTATAGAGTCCAGACCTTTGCACTAGTCACCTTTTAGCCTAAGGTCTTAGTGTCTGGGGTTGAAGACAGCCAACAGGCACGGCTGGGGAGCCGTCAAGTCAGCACAGTTGCTGGAGTTGCATGGCACGGTACGTGCCACATTAACAGTTCGCTGCTATTGAAAATGGAACGTGCTGCATCCTCTTTCCTCCTCCCCTCGGGGGCAGTTCTGGGGAAGACAATAGCCAAAAATAAATGGAATGTGAGGCAATACCACAGCCTTGCCAAAAAGGCAAATGTCATGCTGGAAAGTAAAAATACCGTTTGCAAACTGTGCAAAATAGCCTGCTAGCTTCTCTTGCTTTCAGTTAGGCCGTACCTGGAACACTGCATCTGGTTCTGAGCACAGGACTTGAGGTAAGATGGGAGCTAATTTAAACAGGCTTCAGAGGAAAGCAGTTAGAAATACTGGGTGCCTAAAAAATGCAGCTCCTAATGAAATTGTACACAAGAACTTTTTTTTCCTTTTAGAGATCAGATTACTCTAAGGAGGTGTATCTTTAAATATGAAAACTGCAAAGAAAGCAGAAGCACGCTGGCCTCCATATGCAGTATTGATAAGAAAAAAAAATAAGGGTGGCAGAGAGAATGTAGCTGATATTACGGAAATAATAAGCAGTGGAATATACAGCCTACAGAGAGTATGGAATATTCACTCCTGAGTTTAAGAATAGATTTGACAGACATCTGTTATGAATAATACAGTTAAAATTATCCTGCCAAGAGGAATGGCCTTGATAACCTTTTATATGTAATTAAGTTTGTTTCTTGTTACCAAGGATCTCATCTGTCTGAATTTAGTCTCCAATAAATTGGTTAGATTAAGTTATTGTAGTCTCACTGTAGGTATTTTTTCAACTCGTTTTGTTCCTGAATGTCCTGTCCCTGGCTGGCAGTTTGACATCAGCTGACAAGGCGGCAGTTGAGGGAACATGAACATCCCCCCTATAATTTCTTGTGTTGCTGTATGGTATTAGCCAACTGCACACCAGAACCTACCGAAAGCATGGTGGTATCTGCTACAGACACGTTTTCTGTTGATCACAGGTTTGCATTTGTGCATAGCTTCCATTTGTGGATCTGTAACTTACCAGATAGTCTTTAGGACTGATTGATTAATCAGTAGGAAAGATGTGCCATATCTTCACTTTGTTTCCTATTTATATTTTTAGTTTCGCGTTGGTTGACAGTTGCATGTAGCTTTGACACTACTTCTGATACTTGTTTGACATCCTCCTAGTTAGCAAGAATGGCAACACCAAAATTGAAATGCTACATGTGAATTTTCACCTAAGTAATGTGTAATTCTTGACAGTTTTACTTTTTAGTGTGATATTAAGAAAAAATGCTTTATACTGCTTTGCAGATCAGCTACAGTCATGATCTGTACAAGCTGCGTTTCATGTAAGTATAGAATAGCATCTTAAAATAAATGCATAGGATTTCAGAACATAATTTTATCAAAATATCTTCAAACATTACAAATCTAAGGAAACCACAGCTGTAGTTAGTGACTTGACTTGGATCAATGTTCTAGAAATTTGAATTAGTACATGTCATTCCTTCAACTTTGCCTTTCTGTTCTAATCTATGAATAAAAATAAATCCCCTTATCCTCTCCCCAGCCCCCCTCCTTGCCAATGATTAGTTTAGGAAGAATTGTTCTAAGCATGGAAATAAACCAAGGCAAGACATTTTCTTTTGTGTTTGAAGAAAAGGCAGCCATGGTTTATGGCCTTTTTTTTTTTTTTTTTAAGGCTCTGTTTTTCAACTTGGTATGAATTTGTGCAAAGTTTTGGGCAACAAAATATTTCAGAAGTAAATGATAATAAACAGATACTTAATATAGTACAGTTTCAGTGGGGGGTTGGGGAGGAAGCAACATTCTTAGATAAGGATCTGATTTTAATTTCTGTTTGCCATTCCTGTTCCTGCCATCAGATTCATTATTATTTTATTGGAAAGCATTGTCATCTTTTCTCTCAACCAAAATGACAGCATTTTTGTTATCTCAGATGGGTTTGCTGTAGAATACAAATTATTCCTTCCACCCTTATAGATTTCACTGTTTTGTATACTGTTGCACTGAATTTTTAAGAACTAACTTATTAAAAAGAAAACAATAATTAAATTGTCTTTGATTGGAACTAGAAATATTGCCAAAGAATTATCAAATTGTTTTAGAAATAGTGTGTTTTTAATTGATTTTATTGACTGTTGATTTTTTCAGGCTCCACGTAGTTCTATATTAGTCGCTTCATTATGTTGCTTGGGAACAACCTGGACTAGTTTGTTTGATTAAACTATCAAGTCTTTGTTCCAGTCGATTTGGAACACAAGCATATCATTAGCTTCTCTTCTTTTCAGTCCTTTGAAACATCCCAAGTTTTCCGCACTTTAAGCAGCATTTCTAGACAGATTTGTGGCACGCTTTTAAAACTGAGGCAAGTTACCCAGATCTAATAATGTAAATCTCCTAAGCATTATCTGAAGCTTTTAACTCTTAGTTGGAAAAAAGAGTGTTTGTCAAGAAAGCGATTGACTTACTTATATTCAAATGTAAAACATATATCAAGGGCTACGTTATTACTAAATTATTTTACCATCTAATGACAAACATGTAATATTTATATATTTCCTGAAATTTATCATATTTGAATACCTTTTGATTTTTGCGCTAAAACATGAAATCAGAACAGTCATTGAAGTATCAGTGACTAAAAGAGAAGTCTTCTTTTGAGAACTTCCTTTTAGAAGTTGGTTATGACTTTTTTCATCTTTACATATGCAGAAACAACACTTGGACTTCACTTGGGACATACAGAAGTTGTAAAAAAGCATGTCAGACCAAAATTAGTGAAGTTGTACCATTTGCAGTACTGCACTCTAATGCTAAGTAGTTTGAATATTTAGTTAAACCTTACAGAGAATTGCAATCTGGTAGCTATGGCGATGATTGACTTGAAAAAAGATTTTAGATTCAGCAGGATAAACAGTGGGAGCAGACACTCAAAATGTCTTTCCTTCATGTGGTCTTTTGGCAATGCAGAGCAAGAGAAGAGACCTACATGAGAAATTCAAAAACTAATCCCACTTCTTTTAGAGAGTACAATTGGATCTGGAGTATTTGATTAAATAAAACATTCTTATAGAGTGATATGCTATACTGATGGGGAAAAAATGAATACAGATTTCCATTCTAATGTCTCAAAGTACTGTATAAACATGAAATCCCTACTCCCCTTTTGGGTAAGATATGCATGAGCCACATTTTACAGACTGGAAAGCTGGTATGTACCTGCTGGGTTGCATGGATGTGGCGGAAGTCTGTGGGCAAGTTGGAAACAGAATCAGAATTCAATTCTTTCTTTTTTTTTTTTTTTAGGCATAGTCATCTTTATGGAATTGCTGTTTAGAATAACATGAGAATTTAAAGTTTGTGTTTGAAAATGACACTACTCATTAAATTTCTGGATGGAGAATGTAGTTGCTCTTTGGGTATAATTAGGATAGAATGATTTTTGAATCCTTTTCTTTGAAATATTTTTCATTTTCTGTGTTGAGTTATTTGTACAACTCTATATCAGTTTAGCAGAGTTTAAAAAAAGTAATAGGGTTACTAGTTCCATAGAAATCTAACTTTACACAAATCAATACAGAATACTCATTTTGCATTTAAGACAGATATATTAAAAAGGAATATTGCCTGTTACTGGATTGAACCTCTTGGTTTGGGTCTCTCGGCCCTTCATGATCTTCGTATTTGTAAATCTTTTCTGCATAGCTCATTTTGATTTGGAGAAGAAAATCAGCTTTTGTGTCTTTTCAAGTCTTTGAGAATTGCGACTAAGTTAGGTGTGGAACTAATGTAACTGGATACTTGGAAATAAAGGAAATCTCCCCTTTGCACTTGGAAAGAAAACTAAAGCTATGAGAAGTTGGTTTATAACTTCTAGACATCTGGCCACTAGCTTCCGTTAACTTCCACCTTAGTAAATAAAAATATGAAAAAAACTGTCTGCCACAGTTGTGTGATGTCTGCTTATGAGACTGGTGAGGTGTTATTTGAAACTTCCTGTAGATTTTCAATTGAAACGGGTTTCGCTACAAAAAGCCTCTCTGCTCCTCTCCTTTGAATTGAGAAGTGTTCAGTTTGATCTTGATGTTCCTATCCTAATTTTGATTTGCCAGTAAGACATTGATAGCATTGAGTAGTTTTTTTCATAAACCTCATAATTCCTAGTTTGGTCTTTCTTAGAGCTGTACAGCAGCAACAAAACAACAAAAAAAATGAAGCTGAAATCCGTCAGCCAGAAGTAAATTTGCCTAAAACCCTGTCTTCCCCTTGTGCTTTCACGTAATAGCCTTTCCATGTAAAAGAACAGCACTGCCCTTCATTCTGTGCTGTAGCTTGCAAGTTTCCAGAAAAATTAATCCTGCTTCCTGTTGCAGTGCTTTTTTTTTTTTTTTTAGTCTCCTTGGCTTCAGTCTTTTTTTTTTTTAGATGTTGCATTCCTCGCTGAGCAGTTACGTGCCTCAGTAACAGGTTTTTATGGAAAGCTTTTTAGAATTTTTCAGAAATGTGTTGCTCTGAGGAGAGGAGGAATGTATTTGAAATCAACTTAGGTTATCTGCCAAATTGAGTATGTTGAATGTGGCACAGTAATAGGGTTTTCCTGGGTGGCTGCTGTGATGAAGTTGACTGTCCTTCCAACCACAACAGGTTGAGTTTGTAATTAAGAACGCAACTTTTTGCTCACACTCCAGGATTTTGGTTACTTAAGAGTCTGATTCTGCAGTGTGTGGGCAGGTCTCTGCTACGGGGTGGAACTTAAGGCAGTTTGAAAATATTTAAGCAAATAATAGCAATAATCTTTAGTGAAATACCTTAGTAAGTGGGGAGAAAGTGTTTTAATGGTTTGTGTTTTTTTTCCCTTTTTCCATTAAAATGTATCTTCAAAAATCGTCCGTGTGATGCTGGATTTACCCTTGTTTCCCCCCCAAATGGGGTTTCTGACCCCTTGTTGGACTGGCTTGAGGGTGCTGCTAATTCTGCAGGACGGAACAGGGGTTTGTCAGCAGCCACGTGGAGCTCTGGCCATTCATGAGAAGCTTTAAGGATATGGCTGGATTTCGCTCTGAAGTAGCGGGGTATTACTGTTTGGTTGGTAATGCTGCTTTGGGGGGGCTGTGGCTGACGGGAACTGGAACGGTAACGTGTGATGCTGGCTAACGGGGTGCTGCGCTCCGCAATTAGGGCAGGTACACCGTGAGAGACAACTTGGTAGAAAAAAGTATTTCCACTGTTTCTATTGCTTAATATGAACAAGGAGAGAAAAAAAGTGTTTTTTTTTTTTTTTTTTTAATAAGGAATTAATTTGGGTTCCTGGCAGGGGAGAAGGCCTAGAATCTTCAACAGGCTTTCTGTAAACCTTGGTCATCAAAAACAAACATGTTAGATTTCCAGTTGAAAGCTAAAACCAGTCATTACTTTTGAGTAGTTTGTGTTTTTTTTACTTTCTTGAAAATGTTTCATTCGTTTCCTGATGTGGGAGCTCGGTGAATTGGCCAGACCCTGCCTTTTGAGTGTTTAACCCAAGATGCAATCCTGGCTTTTTGCAAACTTTGTCTGTCAGAGAGACAAAGGGGGAAGGTAGAGGCCCAGCTTTCTCTTGGCAAATTAATCTGCAAGCAGTCCTGCAGGCTTTCCTCCCGAGCGTGTCGGCTGTGTTTCTAGATTGAATGCTTAATCTTGTTTTCATGTGGTTTGCTTGGAACATCCTGTGTGCGGTGCAGAGGAATACAGATTAGGCGATAGAAATAATGCATTCGCGCACGGTGTATTAGAAGCACTTAGAGGACAATGTAAAGCAGCTTTATCGGCTGCTGCATGGCCTGCCAGACCTCACGGAGGAATTGCAGCGCAGTCACACAGCACGGCTGAAGGAGGTGTGGGGATGATTTCATCCCACGTAGACGGAAAACACCAAAACGTCCAACCCAGCCCTGGAACGGCCTTGAGGGGTAGGTAAAAGCACGGAGCCGGCACTTGAACGGCTGACAGCCAGAATTTTATTGGGAATTGCTCTGCAGGAGGCTGGGTACCCGCCCACCCCCCGAGCCGGGAGCCCTCCCCGGGGCCGCCTCACGGGGCCCGGCCGAGCGCAGCAGCGAGCCCCCGGCCACCCGCCGCGGGCCGCCAGAAACTTCTGGCAGCTTCTTGGCGCCGGCACCTCCTCTCGGCGCCGCTCTGCAAGCCGCCTCCTGCCGGCCCCTCGGCGGCTCCGGGATGCCCGGGATGCTGCTGGGGCCGAGCCGAGCCTCTGCGCCATCCCCTGATGGAGGTGGTCTCAGGGTGGCCCTGGTAGGAGACTCCCGGGGTGAGAAGAGGTGGCTCGCCCCGAGGATGGCCAAGTGGCAGCACGGGTGAGGTGGAACGGCTGCCAGGCTGTGCCCGTCGCTGCTTGCATGTCGAGTTTATATTCCCTGTCACGCATCACAGTGTGCCGCTTGTTTCAGTTTCCCATTTTCAGCTGGAACCCTCAACCAGAATGAGGGAAATCTTCTGAAAAGCCCACTTAGGTGATTTAGGGGAAAAGTCATTTAGTAGAGCTTCCAGTGGAATGCTAAAATCACAGAACACGTTCCTAGGAGCATCCATTAAAGATTTCCGATGGCAATTGGATACTTTAAAATGTCTAAATGATTCATAGTGGTTAATAAAGAAGTGTATTTCACTGGTATAAATAGTCATGTCAAAGCCACTCCGATACTGTATTTCTAGTAAACGTACCTACAGTGGTTAAGCAAATGGTCCATATGCTTGGCATTCCTCACAATTACTCTATTTACAGTGCTAAATATTAACTAATGCCAGTGAAAGGAGTTAACCATTGTAAAAGTAGCTTCGGGAGTCTTAGACCAAGGATCAGAATTAACTTCTGGGGGAGCAACAGAGATCAATTCCTGCAGATGTTCATTCTTTGCATGAATGTTCTTTTTGGAAGAAGCTTTTAAAAGTAAGGCAGAATAATGGTGAATTAATCGCTAGTTGTATTGATTAAGCTCTTCATAAAAACGAAATTGAAATCCTATTTTGAAGTTTGTTGATAATTGCAAGTTGCCTGTTCCTTATCCATAGACTTCCAAACAGTCAAAGACTGGAGCTTCAAAATGTCTCACTTCTCTTTATTTTTATTTTTTTAATTAAGATTCAGTAGTAGTGAAGAAAAGGCATTTCTTATTTTCCATAAGCTAAACCTAACATTATGATTCTGTTCTCGAGATCATCCTTGAGATCATTTGTGTGGCTGTATTGGGAGGCATAGACTGGTCCTGACACAAGCAGCTCTTGCAGTCTGTGTTTGTAGGAGATTTCTAGCTACAAGCGTGCTTGGAGCTGTCTGTCTTAAAATCTTTCTATGAAGTTTAGAAGATAACTGACATGAAAGATTATCAGCATCGTAGTGTTGAAGAGTTTCCTCACTAAGGAATGGGGAGATCAGGAGGATGCTCCCCTCTTAGAGCTTTACTAACTTTGCAGGAGAATCTGACTGTTTGCCACTGTTCAGATTTATGTTGTGTGAAACAGTCAATTGATCTACTGAGAGCACTAAGCAAAATCAAGTTTATCACCATCTGAGTCCCTGTCTCAGCATCCTTCCAAGTGGAGTAAGTAAAGCATTTCAGCCTGCCTTGAAGGCAAGTACTACATTTGCACTGTTACAGAAGCAAGAAGGAAATGAATTTCTGAATCTCAGCATTGTTAACAGCTACCTACTTAATCTCAGTTGAATTTTATTGTTACTAAATCTGTAATAGAAATGGATATGTGTTCATGGATATACTACTCTAGTGCAGTCAAGCATGCATGCAGAGAGGGAGAAGGGGGGCTGGGATTCATTAGAGCATTCATGTTTCTGATCTTGGCGGAGTATATTGATGACAATCTTCTAGTATTCCGCAATATATTTTATTACCTGAAAATGAGTGTTAGACTTGAAGAGTCAAGGTAAAATGTTATTAGTATGGAGTTAACTTTGTAGCAGCTCATGTCACTCAATTTCAAGTTTTGCAAAAGTTACAGTTCTTGAGCCCTACATTGATGCATCCAGGTGCCTACTTGCCTGCCTGTACTTGTGTCCTATCAGAGCTGGAAACAGCCAGGGGGGAGCTACCTGCTGTTGGGTGCAAACACCTAGGAACATGCACAGCCTCAGCAGTAGTGTGGGGAGCTGTAGAGGACTGTGGTATCTCCATATTCTTCCTGTGGAGAGCCTGGCTGTGCCAGAGTTGTCTCTTGTAAGCTGTGCCCAAGTCTTCAGGGGTGCAGAGATATCCTGTGGGCTTAAGCAAGGGCCTAGGTCTCTCTTCGCTGTTCTCATTTGGGGCTGCATGGAGGCCTGCAGCTCTTGGACATGTAGCTCATTGCTGTTGCTCATCTACCCTGTCTTCTGACCCAACTTCTACAAAGTGATCCAGAGAGGTGGTTCTGCTACCTCCTCCTCTGAAGGAACAGAGCCTTCCTGAGCCTACTCATGCTAATTGGACTCTTGTTCTACCCCTGTCCCTGGAACATTTATTTCCCTCCTCCTGTTTCCCTATTTGGGTGTTACCTGTTCCTCCTGTTGCTCGTTGCAAAACCTATTGCTTTGTCTGGGCCCTTCACTGTTGTTGTGCATTTATTCTATCATCATTCTCCTGCTGTACTCTGTCCCTCAGGACATGCTCCTGGCAAGCATCCATCCATATAATTTACTTTATGCAAGAGTTTTAATATTAAAAAAAAGTCTCTCCAGAAATGTTCTACTTACATCAGGTTCATTTTTCATTAGCATATGAGAGAAATAAAACAAGTGCCACCGTCTTCGAGAGATGCCTCAAATCTTGAGGCAATTGCAGGAGAAGGTGGAAACGCTTGGTTGGCCTTCACCATTAGAGCAGGGCTGGCTGGCTGCTGCACCCCTGGTGCTGCAGAGGTTGGAGGTTTATGCGGTGACTTGTTGCAGACAGCCGTGGTGTCAGATGATGATATTTATGGTAACCGTTGCATGAGTTTAGTGCTGCGCTCTGTGTTTCTAGTGCTGGGATACACATATGCTGTCAGGTGAAGTTTTATGGAGCTGTTTTGTAACACTGTCCACAAAAGCTAGCGTGACGATGATAGCTGTATTGCCAGTGGCCAGCAATTAAAAAACAGTTGTTTTCCTTTCTGTTCCAGGCCATTGATGAGCCTCCCTATCTCACAGTGGGCACTGATGTGAGCGCTAAGTATCGAGGAGCCTTCTGTGAAGCCAAGATCAAGACAGCAAAAAGACTTGTCAAAGTCAAGGTATGTGGTTTTCCTGCAAATACTTTTGGGGAAAGAAGTAATGTATGTTCCAACTAGTCCTTTTCTTGGACTGTCAGCGCAGCCTCTACAATAACAATAAGTGTATTTTTGTGGGGTTGGGTGGGATTCCCCCATACCTTTCCCCATGCGATTAGATATGTTATGTTTCCTACACTGCTCTGTCATCTGTCTGCCATCAGGATCTGTGGCCTTCAGTGCCATAGGCTGACTTTAAAGTAGTTGCTGTAAAACGACAAATGTAGGTTTATGTATGGAACAATGTCTTTGGGAAATAGATAAAGCTTCTCAAAAGTACGTTTAATATGGTTTCTTTTACTTCAGGAGCTCAGGTCACTGCAGTTTTGCAGCGGCAACTAGATAATGCTTCAGGAATAAGATGAAGTCCTGCTGTCTTTCAACAAAGACTTGGCATAATAAGTCCTATGGAATAGCAAGCAGGGAATCTCACCTAATCTTTACAGTTTCTAGTTAATGACTGACTGAATCAATATAAGCCACATGCAGTAGAATAAAAATTGTGGGGAGGGAATGTAAGAGATGTTTTATCACCCATTGGGACTTTAAAGTTGTTTGTCTGATTGTTTGTTGTTTGTTTATTTAGGAATATTAAAAATGTTTCAGCTTGTTTTTATTTTGTAGTAAGTCCACACTGTAAAAAGGCCCTAGATTTCAGTTTGGATAGTGTTGCCCTAAAAGCTTCTAATTTGGGAGCAGGTACTATTTTTCTGCTCCACCTCTTAACCTTAGACAGAGATATATCAGGGCAAGGATCAAAAGTACTTATAAAAAAGAAATTCTATTGTTGCTCTGAACAGACTTATACTGGCAGAGTATTTTTCTTATCTTCTGTAAAAAGAAGTGAAAAATGTGTGCCCTGTGAGTGGAGGTAACATGGTATAGAAAAGTCTCTATTATAAATTGTCGTGCAGGGCTTGAACCTGCCCTCGTGCTATGGCCAATTTTGCCTATACTGTGTATAAGGGCAGACTATCTCCAAAAGCCTTGATGGGAAGGATATTGTCACTGATGTGATGATTAATGTTGACTGTAATGGGAAGGTGCTAGTCCTAAATCTGATGTCTTTAAAAAGCCTTAGAGCAAATGAGTGGTCTTCTCATTTCATTAGTCATACCTATTACCAGCATGAGCTGGTTTGTTTTACAGCACCATTGAATTTAAGCTATTAAGTACTGGTATTTAGGTGTGAAGTGTCAGTATTTAAGTACAGGAGTAGTGTTGTGCCCAGATCAGTGAAGTCCTAACTACTACCAGCTCTTTAAGAGGACTTTCAGCCCACCTTAGATGGCCACTTGCACTGTAGTGGTGTCCATTGGGAAATATTTTTGTATGGATTTACTTGCAGCTTGGTGACTGCAATGTTTTGCAGCAAGATCTTGCAGAGTAACTGAATTTTCAGTCCGAATTGCTTGTGGAAGCTGTGTCTAAAGTCTTGCAGGAGGTGGAAGAAAGAGAGAGGGAGTCTTCACTATCTGTTACTGCATAACTTAGGGCAATTAAGCAGTTACTTCTTTGTAGAGTAATGTGTGTTGTGGTGTCATGGTTTGTGGTTTGGTGTGTTTTTTTTGTTGTTGTTGTCTTGTCTGAGTACAGTATCAATATCTTTTTATTCTGATTGTCTTCCACCACTAGTGCATCATCCCTAAACTTAAGTGACCCCTTAATTTTTCCTCTTTCTGGAGGGTGCAAGCTTTCTCCGATACTAGGTCTTAGCAGAATTCTTATTGTCAACTCTGCATTTTAATTTTGATAGTTTACCTGCTGTATTTATTTTCCACTTGTTTAACAGACTTTTTCCTGGCCCCCACACATCATATGCCTTAGTCTCCTTTATATTAGGAGCTTCCTCTTAGTTGCCAAAAATTCAGCTAACTTCATAAGAGAAATTTTAGTTTGACCCTTTCATTTAAGTTTCAAAAATAGTTGCTCTGAGAAAGGAGGGTGGCAACTTTTTTTTTTCAGTATCAAGCTTTGTCGTCATCTTCAGGGAAGTAAAATACATTTAATTACTTTACCTTTTATCTGCTTTCTTCATCTGTCAAATACCGCTTCTTGCAGTATTTTCAGGGATGCCCTAATAATGACTTTTCCATCAGTGACATGATTTAGTAACTTTATTCAATGCAACTCAAGTGCCCTGTGTTTAACACTTCAATGCCATACTTCACACTTACCTGGTAAAGAATTTTATGTTAAACAATGTATCTTCATTACACACATTGCCATGTAAAGGAGTAAAACTGAGAGTTGCTTGGACTCGTGAAAAGTTTTGAGGACACTACAAATCTGACTAAAGAACACAACTTTTGGTGTTACTGGTAGGCCACTCCCTCTTCATAGGATCAGTTATAGCTTCTCTTAGTTATTTAAACCAGTTTATTTTGACAGTGTACTCTAAAACACAATTAGCACCATCATCTACACCCACCAGTTGTATTTGGGCACCCTGCACAGAAATTTCAGAAGAAACTGTTTTCAGTGTCTGTCTTCATGAAATAGAAAGTAGCAGAGCATCTGCTCTATAGAGCCTTACCAGGACCTTCATTTAAGGATGGTGAAGAAAAAGAAAATTCCAACTGAATCTAAACAGCTTGATGACCTGCTGGTCAGATCTGATTTCTGCTAACACCCAGTAATTTTACTTTTTTTTTTTTTTAACTTTTAAAAATATGTTTGGAGATCTCAGGAAGTGAAAACTGTTGGTATCAAAATCTCCTGAAAAAGAGGCAGATTCCCAATAAACACTTTAAAAAGAGAAAATGTTCAGGAATACACAATAGTAATGTCATGTGTTCTCCTTTCTTTTGTAGTACACTGTGGCTGACTCATGGTTTTGGATAGAGTTTCTTTATGCTGTGAAATACATTAATTACAGAAAGTTAATTAAATCAGTTACCTCTAAATCAGAATTGATACACTGGTTGTTTCGTCTGAGTGACCACAGGTGTCAGATTATTTTGCATCTAAGCTTTGAACTTTTGATTTCTAAATAAATCCCATCAGGCTGAAGTTCAGAAGGTTGGCCCTTGCTCTATTAATCCCTGTCCAGAATCTTCTGTGTGGCTTTCAGTTTACGAAGTATGACTTGCGTCTGTCTGTCAGACAGGAAGTATTTACTGTCTGTAGGTGGGATGATGCAGCTCTAAAAAGAACATACTTTTAGTAGGTATTGCTGTGGTTTTAGCAGGAGATGGACAAGATAACTACTTTGCAAAGTAACACCTTGAGGGTAGAAAGCATTCCAGTGTGTTTATTTTCTAATCAGCCAGCCAAGGTAGGCTTTCCTCAGTCCTGCCTTTAGGTGTTATTCTCAACTGTTTGTTACTGTCAAGGCTTACAAAACTCCTAAACTTAACTCTTGAGGAGTTAAAGTAAGAGAAATGGTGTTGGAAAACAGTATCTGTTCTGAAGCAAATTTCACCATCACTGTGTTCTGCACAGGAAACCTCACCTTTAGCGAGAACATAACTTTGGGCACCCTTGTGAACCAAGTTCTTCAACTTAATATAGTATTACTGTTAGCTATTGTGAGTACTAAATAAAGCATCATACACTTAAAACAAACGAGCGTGCTCTGGTGAGCTTTAGAACATCACTTCAGTATCCATGTCAGATGCTACAGGTAGCTTAATCATAAATTTAAATTTCCAACCCATTTTTCCTGAGGATGGTGTGTGCTGTGTTAAAGACACAGCCAATGACATACGAAAATGCCTCGAAAATGCTTATAGGCTTTACTGAAGTTTTGGAAGACTGAAAATTTAGTGGTCTGGACATTTACCTCCAGTTACTAGCATCTTGTTGGCTAGGCTGACGTTAACTGAGAAACTGGAACATTCTGTTTGGGTTGTTCGTTTTGTTCAGTTGACAGCAGTGCCCTGTATGTTTTCATACAGGTCTTCCAGCAGTGAAAAAAGTGAAAAAAATACATTTCAGTAGCAGTAGCAAAGAAATGCACCATGATATGGGTTTAGATATAGGTGCTAAAACTGTTTGATTTCAGAGCATTGAAATGTAGATGTTTTTGTGTAGTTATTCATGCTCATAACTTCTGAAACTTCATCCTTTTTTTGCTGTGGTACTAGAACAGTACAATTCAAATCATTAACAGATGTGCAAATACTGTTTTGAGCTGTTAAATATTGTTGGTATTGTTTGTCAGTTCCTTTAGTGGTAATAGGTCTGTTGTAAAAGGTAAAAACAATTTTAGTAACTAAGTTGTTTTCCATTATTTCTAAAATGTATGAATGAAAGTTCCAGCAAGTGGAATGATTGTGGTGATGAATTGCATGATGAGAGTAAGAGAAGGACTACTGACATTGCATGTGCTTATGCTGCTCAATTGTATCAAGTGATTGTCAGTTGATTTATATTTTTTTAGGTAACTTTTCGACATGATTCTTCAACAGTGGAAGTGCAGGATGACCACATAAAGGGTCCCTTAAAGGTAATAAATTTGCTTTACATTTTGTGAATGCTTTGAAAAGCATTCTTCAGCATTTGAAATAAACGTGTATGTGTAGTATGAGGTGAAAGAGGAAAGTTCATTTTATTACCTAGGCCAGATACCTTTGTGAAGCTTAAAAGGTAATGCTGCAAAGCTAAAGTTGGTATACGCTTCTTTTTCATGTTAACTTTTTCCCCTGTAGTTAAAGGGAATACAGCATACTGGCTGATGCAAGCCTCTTTGTTCTTTTTGGCCTTAAAGCTAAGAAGTTTGGCTGGCTCTGATTTTTAGTTACTGTTGCTTTGGAAAGCACAGCTGGAGGATTTGATGGGCAAGCTCTTATACAAGAGAATGACATCACTCAGATTGGTTCTTGTTCCCCACCTGCTGGCAGGAAATAATCAGCTCAGTTAGTTGGCTTATTTTAGTGGAATGGAAGAAAGAAGTTATAAGGAGTAAAAACAGATTCAAATTAAACTGAAAAGGTGTGGTATATGTAACAAAGTCTATAGAAATTAACTCTGCTGAATACCGAAGTGTAAATTTCATTGACTGTTTTAGAATCTGTCTGGTGCTAAGTGTCTTTTGCATTTTAGGTGGGAACTGTTGTGGAAGTGAAGAATCCAGATGGAACTTACCAGGAAGCAGTGATCAACAAATTAACAGATGCAAGTTGGTACACTGTAGGTAAGAGAAATAGCTATGTATTTGAATAAAACTCGTGAGTTAAATTAAGTCAGTAACCTGTATTTTTCTTGGACATGTCTTAAGCAAGGTGAGAGATGTTTTTGGAGATCCTTATGTAAACATTCAAAGTCTGCATTAAAAAAAAAAAATTCTTACTTTGGGTTTTTGTAAGAAACTTCACCACAAGGTGAAATTAGGATGTAAAATGTAGACTTAGTGAGCTGCTGTATAATTGGGTACTGCTTGGGTATTTAATATGCTCTTATTAAATATTCTGAAGCAAAGTATGTTGTCATACACATCTGCACAATTCAAATTGCAATGCATACTTTTCCCTGCTTTTGGCTTTGCCTTGACAACTGCTCCTGTGAAACCAGAGATACAGCTTGTTTTTTTTTTTCTTCTTCTATAAGTCTTCCTATTCATTTTGCCTATTCTAGAATATGATACTTCAGGCTTTGGATGATGTATCCACATGCCCACAAGCAAACCTGGAATCTATTAGAATGTAGAAAAATGGGTTTACCCTTTGATGATATGTACAAGTAAATAAATGTTAGGGAGAACTGGTCAGTGGAGGAATGATTACATATATTCCATCTGTGCACTGGTAATTTTAAAGCTATTGTAGGAAATGTCTTGTTTCTTGAAGTTGTGTATTCATCTCCTTGATGGATGTCCAGGGCTTGGGAAGATGATGACCAGGTTTTGAAACCTTAGCAAGATTTACTTGCACCAAGATACTAAGGGTTTTTACTGCTTAAATGCTGTTGAACAGCTAGGGTAAGACTAACTTTCCCTATCCTTAGTCCTTTTAGAAAGGAATAGAGCTGTGAGTTTAGTTATAATCTTCCAGGTAAATGCTGCCGAAAATACTTGTTTTTCTGTTGGAGAAGTAGACTATGTAAGTAAAGGAGAGACCAGGCTAGGGTGGATTGAAACATGGGGTATAAAGACACAAACTGACATCACAGATAGTTCTGGTAATTAGTATAAAACTCACCTATGATCTACCTGTAAAGAACAAAATGGTATAGCTGGTATTAGATCTCTGTTGTATGTCCATGCTCACGCTTCTGAGAAAGCATGAGGGTAATGGCTCAGCAAGAAGAAAAAGATAGGAGCCAGTGCAGGTTAAATTCTGAAAGTTGGTGTCACGTTTTTTTTTGTAAATCAAAGTAGATGACTGCCAATAATCCTGCACTTGAGAAAGAGGAAGGAGAGATGTAAGAATTAAGACTAAAAACCTTATTTTATAGATAAAAGTAGACAAAAGCATGTTGACCTTGCAGAATCAGTAAAAGCATCACAGCTGCTGACTGTGTGATGCACTTTAAGCGGGAATTGACTCTAGCAGTGGATGATTAGAATAATCTTTGTCAGGAGGGTGACTGAAATGGGTTTGAAATTATCTTGCAGACCATGATGACTTTGCAGATCTGAGTGGAAGTCCTGCTTCAAGGGCTAGTTGGCATTTACCAAATTTCAGGATTAGCACGCTTCCTAGCCAGCAGATTTATCTAATGTAATTGCAGCACTTGTTGAGAAGTATCAAATTATGTGTCATTAATGATTTTATGAATAAAGTTACTTTGTTTTGATTAAAACAAAACAAACTACACAAAACTTTGTGGAAGGACAGATAGATCTGAAGTAGGAGCATTCCTGAAGTTGTTAATATATTACCATTTGTGTCACTGCAGTAGTGTGTGTGAAATTTAGGATAACCATTTTGTGTCTGCTTGAAGACTCTCTTAACACTAAATTATTTAGGTTGTCCAAATAGAAATTGTATATGAGTTCAGTTTTAATTTTTTTTATGCTACTTCTTTCTTACAAAAGGAAGATGGGAATTAATTTAAAACAAACAGAAAAACAACAAGCAATCAGTATAGCCCTTAGCATAGGCAAAGTTATCTGTGCACACAGTGTGCATGGTTTATTTGTCTGTCCTGTAAAAATTTGTCAAGAAGCACAAGGTATGGTAATCTGGATACTATTCCATTATTCAAACCTGTTTTTAGAAAGTTTGTGATACTCTTAATACTTAAATTCGTTGTTTACTTTGAGGGGAAAAAAAGTAGTATGATTGCTTTACTAAAAATGTGGAACTGTACATGTGCAGAAGTGGTCTTGCCTCCTTTTGCATTTTTTTCATCAAAAAAAAAAAAAGCAGCAATGCAGTTTTGGGTTTGGTGTTTTACAACACAGTACTCATTTGTATGTCTGCTCAGACTGCTTTCAGAATGCCCCCCATTGGATTTGAACACCACATGCATTAAAGCCATAGGTGCCGTACTGGCTGCACAAGTCTTTCAGGCACACGAAGCTTTTTGGTTGAATGTATTTGTGTTATGGAAAAAGATTAAGGATGCCTCTGGCAGGGAAGAGGCCACAAGCAGATTACCACACAGGATACATAACCTGGCTACCTACCTAGTTCTGAATAGGTTTACCCTCGTTGTAGTCAGCTTATCCCTTGAAGAGGATAGACTTTTTTAAGCTCTCATTATGTAAGGAGACTCAGTTACATTAATTAACACAAACTGAATTAGGAACCTGTTGCCTTCTGCTTCACTTAACGAAGGGAGGACTCAATTATATGTTGACCATTTGAGATGCAGCTGAAAAATCTGTGTATTCTGTTGTGCGGTTCTTGCCCTTTAATACTTTTTCAACAAACATTGAAGTGTCAGATGTGCATCTATAACTTAATTTTAACACTAGGCTCTACTCAACAATTACGGTAGTATAAAACAGAGAATGGTAGTCACAAGGGGTAGTTTTTCTTTGTTCATCAATAGTAATGCATTGTATAAGGATGAAAAAAATCTCAGAACTAGGTAAGAGTTTCTTTTATATAAAATAAATAAAAGTTGGGAGTTTGCATGTGTGTATATTATTTATATATATATATGTATTTAATAGATGTTAAAGCTAGAGTATGGCACCCACTATTTGATAGTCAGACGTGGCTGAAAACTAAGTTCAGATCTTGCCAGGCGTCGTTTGCTGGTTGACAGTCATTCTCTGCACGCTGTTATTTTGGCTCTTGTTTGTCAAAGTGTTTATGTATTTTTAGTTTTCTACCACATGATTGAATTTTAATGAGATTACTGCTGAGCCTGATTCAGACACTGTTGACAGAAGAGAAAGTTTGAATGAAGGTGAAGGAGACGTGTTAAGAACTTGCTGAAACTTTAACATTTAATTTAATCTTTTAATCTAATCTTGGGGTTGTTTCCCTGCCCCCAAAAGTCTTCAAGGTCACTGCAGTGTGGGGACAAGAATACAGTTGTCATCACTGTTGGGGTCTGGAGAGGTCCAGTTCTTGTCTCGCTGAACAGTGCAAACATTACCTGAGTTAAAACTTGTCACCAAGTTTTCATCCAATAAGTACCTGTAGTAAACTTGATCAAAGTTTACTTTTTATATGACCGGTTTATCAACTTCTAAAGATACCACCTTGAATGTGTGCGATGTGTTTCTGGATTTAAATGGATGAAGTATGTAGCTGAAGCCAACTGTTTTACAAACTTGTTTCCAGTTGACCTTGCTCAATTGCTAGAGATAATAAAGCCTGGTGACAGCAGAAGTAGCATGGAGCCAAGAAGCCATGAGCTCCACAGTTTTCTTACAACACCTGATTTTGATGATTGTTCTTTGACCACAGTTTGTTGTCATTCTCCTTAGGCTGTTATCGCTGCTGTTTTACAGGTTAGCTGAATGAGGTCAGCAGGGAGAAATGCTGAACTTTCAAATAACATTGAACTGTAATTTTTTTCTCTAGATGTCAATCTGTGTTTCTCAGCAGTAAGTGTAGCTTCCAGTTGTGGATTGTAGGAATTCTGGTTTTGAAATAGCGTTCTGTAAAAATGAAAATGCTAAGAATTGTTTTTCATTTCTAGCTTGTATTGATTTTTATTTTTGTGTGCTGGTCTGTAAATTGTATGTGCTTAACTACTGATTAGTTAAGATTCCATTTGAAGCGTGGAGTAACTACAGTGAGCCAGCAGCTTAAATATTTGGCCAGTCTGCAAATGCTTTACTGGATATGCAGTAGTATCCAGGTACAGCTTTGTAAGACCTGGCTACAGGAAGATCTTATCTCATTCTTTCTGACACTTGAAGTAATCGATTACTTCCTGATTTAAAAAAATAAAATCTTTTCTTTCCCCCTGCCTCGCTTCTTACCTGGTGACAGTATTTGATGATGGTGACGAGAAGACTCTTAGGCGTTCTTCGCTGTGCTTAAAAGGAGAGCGACATTTTGCTGAAAGTGAGGTAATTAAAGAATTTTAATACAACTTCTAATTTGGAAAAAATTAAAGTTATATATTTTTAGTAAATCAGTTTTCAATATGTTGTGTATATCCATGCTACTAAAAATGGTGATTATGTAAAATATAGCCCACAGGGTATGGCTTTTTTTTTAAAAAAAAAACAAACAAGTAATATAGTTGAATTTCACCAAACTCTGTAAGTTAATGAAGAAAATAAATGTTTCACATCTATCACTTTTATATTATTAATGGTCCATGGATTGGGGATTACATAAAAGGCAGCAATCACATAACTATTTTGCTTTACAAATTTAAAAACCTGTAGGTATTCATTGCAAAAAATCACAAATGGTACATAATAAATGCAGATTTTTAGGTATATTTAAGTTCTTATGGATTTTTAAGTGATTAAGTTACTTTATGATACCCAATAAACTTGAAAGGTCAGTGCTTTTTTCTTAGGTAAATTGTTAAGTTGCTGTTACCTGTTGGTTTGAAGGCCTTTAGCAGTATTTAAAGCTGTTTCCTGTCTTAAGGGAGATCTATGTCTTAAGTATGCAGGTATTTGTAGCAAACTTAAAATAGTTCAAATTTTGGAATAAGGCTTTTTCATCTTTATTATGTAACACAATCTGGACTGATGGGTGGATTTATGTAAACATGCTAGCTTATTGGAAAGCTACTGCAGTAGGGTGTTTTTTTTTCTGTGTAAGTATTCTTTGTTATTGTAGTCAGCTTAGCTTCTTGCCTACTTTCTGCCTTCTTGTAAAGGTTCAGATAATTTCTAGAATAGTGAATCAAGATTAGGCAAATTTGAAGAGGGCCTGAGTGGAAGCCTGAATCTGGATTCAGATATAAATACCAGAATTTTAGAGATTGTGTTGTCTCTCCAATTAATCACTTGTTATTAATGATCAGCATGTCTGAAAATCAGGCTGCTTCAATTCCAAAAACGCTATTTTAATGTGGATTCAGGAGTTTTACTTTATAATAAGTGGGTTGAAAGCTTTAGTGTGTGTATGTAGATAAATAGCTCTGCAACCCAGCTGGCAGAACAAGAGCCAGTTCAGATTATTTTGTCAGTTTGAAAGAAACCTTACATTCAGGTGACTCCTGTTACTTTAATTTTATGATCTTTCTTATCATAGTTTTTGATGTCTTGATAAAAGTCGCTGATAAGCAATTCATTGTCACCAACTCTCAATGAAGGGCATGTTGTGTGTTTCTAATAATTACCTCATGATTGTAAAGCTACTTAGCAGGGAAAATTGCAGCTCCAGCTTCTTGTGCAATTAGACCGATGTCCTGCAATTATCTTGTTGTGATACTGCTTTAACTTGATCTCTGATTTCACGTTGTTTATGGGATCTGTTAGGGTGTCTACCGTACTCACAAGTAATTCACTTCAAGATTTAAAAAGCCAATTTTATTATATCTATTGAGTTCAGTTCTGTCTGGTGCAGAAGAGGTTTGAGATTCTAGTTGATGTTTCACATTTAAAAAGTCACATAAAACTCAGAAGTGTAACTGAGAGGAACGCGTTTATTTTGGATGACTTTATGCCGCCTTTCAAAGAATTAAAAGAGGTGCTTATTGTACTGAAAAAAAGTCTGTACCAGCAGCCTTCAAATTTGGAATGATTCTTCTAAACAGGTAACAGCAGTCTTGAAGAAGATACTGGAGGTCTGTGAGGTCCTTCTGTTGATGTTCTTGTAGTCTTGCTGATTGGAGAATGCTATTTCTCTCTCTATATATATTGTTTTGTTTCTAATATCCAATATTGCACTTGCTTCAAAATTGTTTTAGACTTTCTTCTCATATAAAACTATGATTTACTAGTAAAACATTATTAGTCATGTTTACTGCTACTGGGTTATCTTGCTGTTTCATTTTACAGAGGATCATTTCTAACTAGATGATTAGGTGTTAAGTTTGATGATAGTTCAGAAAGTTCATCCTGTACAGATGGAGTATCCCAGCTCAGCAGAATACGTGATAGTTCATTGTGTCTTCGAATGGTCCAAAGGCACGACTTTCATTGTGTGTAGGATGAAAGTTTGAAGAAAAAACAAAAAGCAGAAACGTCACTGCTTTTAGAAGTACTTTAGTAATAAAGCAGTCTCTGTATTGACAAAAATTACTTTAAATGGGTTGTCCAAACTTAGGTTTTTGGACAATAAGTTACGCCATTTCTTTTTAGTGTGTATAAACGTGTTTTTTTCTATTTCAACAGACATTAGATCAGCTTCCACTGACAAATCCTGAACACTTTGGGACTCCTGTTATAGGAAAGAAAACAAACAGGGGAAGGAGATCCAATCACATGTAAGTCTGATGTCTTTGTCTGTGCTCTGACTCAATTCTGAAGCTCCCAGTATTTATTATTTTTATTATTAGTTCTATATTCAAAAAAGAGCAAGCTATGTGAAAAGTTTTGTTCAGCACTCAGACCGAAAGTCAGTTTTCCCTGTATTAGTGCATGCAAGAAAATTGCAAGTCTTCATGTGACCAGTATTTGAAATAGTGGCAGATACTGACAAGTAAGTGGAGACAATCTGTTGGACTTAGACTGAAGCCATTACAACATTTATTTTTTTTTCTAGCTGATGTGAGGTCTTTGTAGAAGGCACTGGAATCTTCCTTGTATCTTCTGGTTTCTCATTACAAGGTCTTTGAAGGGCTTTTAGAAGTAGGTGAATGATGTTATGGTTTGCAGCAAAGCTTACAGATTAAAAAACAACAACAACAAAACAAGATCAAGAGTAATGATTTGATTTCCTGGGTTCCAGAGTTCTTGGTAGATGTGATCTTGAAGAATCATCATGAAATACTCAATTGACTCTGCTCTTGCTCTTCTTTTTAAAGTTTTGAGGTACTAGTGGCAGGGATAGAAAGGGAGTTGTCATGCTTGGATTATCCTTCATTGCTTTGTCTTTTTGATCATAAATATTGCTCTGTATTTGTACAGGTGATACAAACTTACTTGAATATTGATTTACTGTTGTGCTGTACTGAAGGAGAAAGATTGAATAAGCTGGCACGTATCACAGCAGACATGATTGCAGCTTCCTTGGTGTCTCTGAGTTGTTGTCGTCTCTGTTTACCTAACTACACAGGATGTTATTATGGCAGAAACAGGATGCTTATTTTTATCTTACGGTTCATACTGACCAAACTGGGTAAAAAGATTGTACAAGATGCTGGTGAACTGAGCTAGGGTTTAGTCTCTCTAAGATAGTCCTGTCTTTTTCTTGTCCTTAGCTTTGTTCTCTTCCCACAAGAGATTCTCCAACCCCAAGAAGCAGCCTAAAAGACTTTTATACTGTATTTTAAAAGAAATCAATACTTTTTTAAAAGGATGTTGGGAAAAATCCTTTCATCTATGAGCACTGCAAGTGGTGTAAAATTGGGGTGGGTAACATAAAACAGTAATTCAGTTTAGGCTATAAAACAGCTGTCATCCATTATGCAAATGCTAACTGTGAGTCTTCTGTTAATATTGAGCTTATTGCACAAAAGTAGCTATGAAAAATGGAAGGTAGCTTTTTAAAATTCTGCATTATATGCTTATTGAACATGCTGTATGTTTTCTGAGAATTAACTTTAAAAGTGAGTAGTCTAAAGAAATAGTCAAATAATAATAATAGAAGATAATACACATAATGTGTATATATAGTGCTGAGTATTTTTAATTGATAGCATGCCATTTTAGTTGGAATATTTTTCTATGTGTGGGGTCCCCATATGGTTAAAATCAGGTGTAACTTTCTACTGGAACAACCAAAAAATGAGCGGAAACCTTTTTGTAATCAAAATATGTTTGCACCTTTGCCCATCTACTTTGTTCAATGTGAAATTGAAGCAGACATTGAACCTTATCACTGCAGCTTTCTTTAAATACAAACAAGCAAAAAAACCCACCTATTTCAGGATAAATAAACAAACAACTTTTTTTTCTTCTTGCTATTTATCTTTGTAGCTGATGTTTCTTCTTCAGAGATTTGTCCTCTCTCAGAATAACTTTGTCTTCTGTTTGACAGATGACAGCAGGCTTATAGCCTGTGGCTGTTAAAGTAAAAGCATAGGGACATTACAAGGGGGGAAAAAATCAGTTTCACTTAATAACGGTCCAAAGCTACACTTACCACAGTAGTTTTGCCCTAGTGAAACACTGTTGAGAATTAGTTTTGAATGTCCAGACAGTTTCTGAGCTTGTAATATTTTTGGTTTTTACTATGAATACTTTTTTAGTTATAAATAAATTTATTTCATGTCCTTATAAATATTTTTATTCACTTCTATCTTAAGGTACCATTCAATTCAAGTCACTATCATTTATGCTTTTTAGACAGTTAGCTCCGGTTCACCTCTAACTATAGTAGATGAGGTTTGAGCAGTTGAGTTTTAAGTTTTTCTCTGTCATTTAGTCCTGAAGAAGAATCTTCATCCTCTTCCAGCGATGAAGATGAAGACGATAGGAAGCAAAGTGACGAGTTACTAGGAAAAGTTGTGTGTGTGGACTGCTTCAGTGTGGATAAAAAGAAAGCTCTGTGGTTTCCAGCCTTGGTAAGACTTCCGTCTTTATTTTTAATTTTGCAAAATAGTTAATGCATTTGCTAGTGTTAAAGAAAAGTGTTATTTTTCCTTTTCAGGGGGTTCATCTATACTGTTAGTATGTTTCTTAAAATTTGAATGTCATAGTAGTCAAAGGAAATGTTAGGCATGTAAATGCATTTATTTACACAGTCACTGATGAATGGCTTTAGTTCTTCCAAACAGCCAGAGCTAGCTGGCCTACTTCCAGCTTGATAGTGTGTTGAGTAGTACCACTGAAATAATATTTGAGGGGTTTTTACCTATGCTGTTGTATGTAGTTTTTCTGAATTACCAGGTTTTATTAAGTGAGAAGATATGAGAAGAACAAAGATGGAAAGGTTAGTAACTAAGTAGACATTATTTTTCTAGTTCCAGTGTAAACCTATTAGATTTTATTCTTTTTTGCTGTAGGTAGGTAGTAGAGAATTGCTAGTGAATTTCCTTTAAAATAATGCCAGAGTCTCTTAGTACAAATCTTAATTATCTTTATTTTGGTTTAAAGACTTTTTTTTTTTTTTACAAATAAACCTGTAATAAAACATCACTATTAGTCTAAGGTTTGTATGTAGACTGACTTACACATCTAGAAATTAATGTATTTCTGTATGTGGTACCTCCAGTATTATGCTTTTTCATTTATATTTTATTGCTTTCAAATACTTGAATAACTTCTCCCTGGCACTTAGAACTTCACTGCTGAAAATGTTTTATCTAATTTTGGGAAGGCTTGTGCTCAGACTTTGAAATGCTGCCGTTGTAGCATTTAACTCTTTGTAGTGTGTGCAGTATTTCTCAGTTGTAACTTTCTACTCATCACCTCCTGTGTCTTGCAGCGCAGTCCAGAAGCTTTCCAGCAGGATTCCCTTTGGAAAATTGGTGGGAGAGAATGAGTCATTAAAGCTTCTTTTGCAGCAAGGGAGAGGGCAGTATATGTGGCAAGGAGGTGCCACCTTAATGAAAGGGAGCTTTAACAGAAATTTGCAGTAATAGGGAAGAAAATCGAGCTGTTTCTTTCCTGAAGGCTGTCGTCCAAATTGGTGCACTATCCCCTCCCTCCTGGTTGGTACCTAACGCAGCTGTACTCTGAGCAGCGGGCAGTTACACCGTGTTTTATGTCACACTGTTGGGTTGGCCCTTCTGCTCATGCACGTAACTGGGAGCAGTTTCCATGGCAGGCCCTTTTGCCATTCTACGTGCATGAAGTAGAGCTACTAATCAGGATAACGGTGGGTCAGAGCTTAGAGATTAACTGCACTGTTGCTTATTCTCCCAAGGAGTACTAAAGATACACCCTGTTCTTTCTTTAGCTGTCATTTGGAGAATGGAATAGCTTGTTCTCCGTGGAGTTTCCTGAAATGAATGAGAAGTAGTAGGAGGATAAAGTTTGAGGATGGAGCCTGTTAACTCTGAAATAGCTTATCCTAGATTAACTGTTACTTTAGTAATCAGGTTTATAGCGCTGCAAATAAACATCATACTGTATTTAACTGGAAAGGTTATGCCAGGGAATAGATCTGTGCCCCAAACAGCTTCTTCCCCCTGCCCATTCTGGCTGTACCTCTCCGTTCTTTTACCTGATTAAGTGGTTACCTGTACTCCATCAACAAAGTAATTTTATTTTGTTATTGACCATTTTTGCTTACATGTTGTGGTGTAGCTAACTGTAGCTATGTGAAAAATGAAAATTCTGAATATGTATCCACAAAATATTTCACTTTATTTATACTGTGGACAGGTACGGTTTGTGTTAAAACACATGGGTGTTGTACAAGCTGCACAAATGTGGAAAGTTCAGGAATTAGTCTAGACCTTCACAGTGAAGAACAGTCAAGATTAGTAATAGAAACTAATTGCTTTGGATATCAGTCCTATATCCAGATACACTTACAAATTACAATCTAAAACCACAGAGGTTTAAATTTGGTTTATATATTTTCTAAGTCTTTGGTGGCTGCATTGGTTTAATCCAGCATGTATTTTTTGGTTGTGTGAGTGTCTTTTTTTTTTTGGTGTGTTAAACAGCAATAGCTAATTATAATCTTAAAAAGGGTTGACATTTACTCCTCATGTGAGAGAGTGTGATTTGGTAAGCTTTATAGTATTGTTGGGCTTTAGTATGTACCTAAAGGCTTTTGGAAGGTGCAGTGAAGAAATCTTTGCAGCGTTTTCAGAAAATTGAGCTTACATAGGATCATCTCTGTCATCCTCCTGTAAATGCAGTGGATTTTGTTTTGCAAGGAAGTCAGGAAAACTTGATTCAGGCAAAATTGAGATGATGCTTGATGTATGGTACTAGGTGAGATAGCATTAAGTGGCTTTTCAACTTGTAAGTGAACTTCTGACTGCTAAAACCTTGATGCTGTGTAGCTTGTGCTGTATGATTAACAACTGTTTCCAAATCAATTGGAGCTTTTGACTCTAACTTGTAAAACACTTTGGCTGGTGACCTATGTAAGAAGGAAGACCAGTCTGTCATGGCAGCATCTTTCATGTGTTTGATGGAAAAAAAATAAGACTGGAAGTGGTTGGTACAAGAGAGGTGGTGTTTACCAGGACTAAATTAGGTCCACAGTCATTTTGTGCTCCTTGGGGTTTCATAGCAGCCAGAATTTTCTTAACTTTGAGAGAACTTATAAAAGTTTTAAGAGAGGAGTGCTAGAAAGGGCTGCTTTTCTGTTCCCAAAGTTTGAAGTTTCAATAAATAATGTACATGTTATTAAATTCCTGAAGTTTTTAAATTAGTGACTTGCATACTGGTTACTTTCAAATAGCTTATAAAACCGCAACAAGTAATTAATATGTTGTCTCACTGCTAGACTTGATTAATCTACTCTTTGATTTAAAGAGCCTATCATAATGCGTGTACTTGAAACACTTTTCTAGGTAGGTAACTTATGAACCATCCTTTTATAAAGTTGCATTTTGTAAATCCTGCAAGGTTTGTGGTGTCTTGTCCCTCTCCCCCAGACTGTGGGTTGTGACATCCTTGCAATTTTGGAAGGTTTTCAGGAGAGGTCTCTGACTCAGGTGGCAGCATTTAGTCCTTCTAGGATGAGGAGTAGAATCAGCCTTGGTGACACGGCAGGTACTTAGTGTTTGTTAGGAGGTTGTTTTTTCACGTCTGTGGCAGCAGCAGCCAATTCCCTTCAGGAAGCAAGCATGGACTTCTGCCTTCAATATTTTCAGGAGGCCATCACTCCTGTGTTATAAGGGATCACAATTGCTCTCATCTCAGTGTTGCTGAAGAGAAATGAGCCCAACATACTTTTGAGAAGCATTGGTAAATACTGTTGCTCTCCTGTTACTCTTTTTTCTCTCTAAACTTTGTATTTTTAATATCTTTGCAGGTGGTTTGTCCAGATTGTAGTGATGATATTGCAGTGAAAAAAGACAATATTCTTGTTCGCTCGTTCAAGGATGGCAAATTGTGAGTAGGAATGTAGAGGTTGATTAAATAAAAACATGTTCCAGTTGAGGGAAACATAATATGAGATGTGGGTAAAGTATTAATAACATCAATTCAGAAAGTTTCTGTGAAGATTTTTCTAATGTTTCGAAAACTGTCAATGGCCTACATGGTGAGAGAATTAGCCTTGCTCCCATTGTTAACAACAAAGTACATAAATCCATATTAGTTTTAATTTGATTGTGGCAAACAAAGCAGTATTTTGTGACTTTGAGAACAGCTTGAGCCTATTTTTCCTGCTCTGGTTGGAACAGGACACTGCTTTTCAGAGATGTGGCCATGGGTTTATCCAGCCATGGAAAGATGTCTGTGCTTGTGGTATGTACGTGTGTGTGCACAGAATTATTTTTTTTGAGGTAGAGAGGTATTATGTTTATCTCAGTATAGACTACAGCTGCATATTATCATGTTTTTGGAAAAGAGATGTGATAACTATTCAAATGAAGAAATAAGACAGAAACCTAGAAAACCAAATTGTATGGGACTCACAATAGAATAGGGAGCTTTGTGTTCTTCAGCTCTTACTTGTCAGGGAGGAAGCTTGATATATATCAATTCTTTTTTCCAGGTTTCAGTTCTTGTTTAAAAAGCTCCAGCTATTTATTCTGCTTGGCTTGGTTTAACAGAATGCTTTTGCAGAAGAGATATTGAAATATTTAACAGTTTCACTGTAGTTTAGTTACTAAGTCTAGGCTATCACTTTCCTGTACCATTTGACAGTTACTTACGCATCAATGCACGTCACTGGAGAAATGCACATAAGTGTGTGTGCAGTCAAGTGTGTGTAGGTTTCCCCCTGCCCTCTCTCCCCAAGCCCAAGTTCCTGTTCAGATTGGTTTCTTTGGGTATAGTTGCAGTAGAAATTAAAAAGTGCTTTGTGCTATTTTAATATTTTTTCAATGTTTTTCTGAATTATTTAGTGTTTCTGTGCCAAGAAAAGATGTGCGGGAGATTAGTGAAACTTCCCCAAAGCCTGATGCTTTGTTAAAACAAGGTAAAAATACATTTTTCTTATGAAAAGTTGTCTGTGCGTGTACCTGCTTACTTTGTAACGTAAATTGAACCAAACCTGTATCAGGTTGGTTCTTGTGCTTAAAAAAAAAAAAAAGCTTCAATTGTGTTACAGAAAAGCATCCTATATTTCTTGAAGGTAAACGTTACTGAAAACCTAGAGGAACAATTTTTGTCAAAGAACAAGAAAAAGCACCGTATCTTGCACTTGTTTTAAACACAGATGTGCCAAATGAAGGATATAATTGTACAGTGCACGCTGGCTTTATAGATTATTTAGTATTTGGACTGTTGAGCTAGGCCTTAATAGAACTATTCCTACTACAATGCTCCTGATAGGTTTGAGACAGTTATCTTTATGCACTGTCAAGAAACTGGAATTGTAAATTCATTTGAAAGCTGAAGTTTGTGTGATGGAACTCTTAAAATGGGTTTGTGTTCCTCTTCCTTCTCCTCCCTGTTTTAATGTTACGTAAATCACAGTGTACAGCTGTTGGAACAGGAATTCTTTCAAGTATTAATGTATGACCTAATACATAAGGTCCTTGTTTGCATGTATAGTTACTAACACAGTAATAATCCTAGTAATAGCTCTGAATGATTTGATGTGCAGAAAAGACAAAGCTGGTTTGACTGGGTAAGACAAATAATGATGGGCAACGGGGATTTTATTGAGATTCTTTGAATTCAGGGGTGGAACAGTTCATTAACAGTCTTCTCTTCTCCCCCAACTACTCTTTTTTTTTTTTTTTTTAAAGATTTGGTGAAATTTGATTCTTCCTGGAGTATTAACAAATGCTCATCCTCTTACAGCTTTTGATCAAGCCCTTGAGTTTCATAAAAACAGAACTGTTCCTAGTAACTGGAAAACCGAATTGAAAGAAGACAGCTCCAGCAGTGAAGCTGAGGAGGAAGAAGAGGATGAAAAAGAAAAAGAAGATAACAGCAGTGAGGAAGAGGCAAGTGAAGTTAGAAAATAGCATAGATACACACCTGACACAAATTAGCAAGGCTAATATTTAATTAATATTTGGCAGCATATAGTATCTTAACATAGGCAACACTTTTGTTTCTCAGCTTTTAAAATCTCTGTTTAACAAAGATCAGTTAATGTGAAAATATCAACATGGAAGTCTAACAAATATTTTTGAATCACTAAGCTAAAAGCACATGCAGTCAAAAGGCTGTGTCAGTGGGAACTAATGAAAAATAGAAATTGAAGCTCAGAGGCTGATCCTGTTTTCCAGTTTTCCCTGTGCTGATCTTAATGCAGTGGAGGAAGGGCCCCAGTACCTACTGGGGACTGAGCAGGGTGAAATAGCTATTGATGTGTGCTGTCACGTGTATTTTTATTTATTTTTTTTAAAGAAAGAAAGTTTTCCTTTACTTGTAAGTATTTTCAAATAGAACTTACCTGCTACCTATTAAAGGTATGACTGTCTTCCAGTTGGGAAGATCGGTGTAACTAAAAAAAATACTTCAGTTGTTCTGATGAAGGATGTGTGGTATGTTTTGGTAACTTTAAAGCAAAGAACTCTTTCTATTGTCTTTGAAAACATCAGCAATTAAATCATACAACTTTATGCAAAGGTAGGCAGGCCTTTTCTTTGCACAATACTGTTTCAGTATTGAAAGGCAAAGGTGTTCTTTTTCTTTTTCACCAGTGCAGAACATCACATTTCTGAATGTGGCCCAGATGGGCTTCCAATTCTTAGGTCACTCTCCATCTGAATAAAACATTACCTTTCTATAGTAACGTTGCTGATGAATGCATTGTGGTATGCACAAGAGTGTAGTTTCCCTTTGTGGTTTCTTATCTCTGGCCTATTACATATTACAGCGATGTTGATTTTTTTCCCCTCTGTGGAAATTAAGTTCTGTGCATGATTTTAGCACTATTGTAAATAATTGCTTACATAAACAATGAAACTCTTTTACTGCCTATAAAGCTATTACCTCAGTATGTATCTGATTTATCACATGTTCCAAGACACGGGGAAGTTTGCTACCTTTACACGGGAACAATATCTGCGGAGGCATCTCTAAGCTGTTGTTCCTGACCTGTGTTCTTTGCATTTTTGAAAAGTAAACTGAAGTAGGCTGGCGTGGTCATGCTGTTGTCTTTTTCCTCTGTGTGTCAGTCACCCTGTAGTTGTTCCCTTTCTCCCACGCTGTTTTATGTTCTCAAATTGCTTTGCCAGGCCCATAGCTGTCTTGTGAAGCAGAAACTGCAAGCAGCTCATGTTATTCTTTCACTCTCTGCTTCTAACTGCAAGAGACAGAAGTTACTGGTTTGCTAGTGGTGAAAAGGAAATGGTGAGAGATTGTGAAACTTTCAAATAACTACCAAGAAATCTGATGTATAGTACCTTTCATGAAGGATCACTACTACTCTGGCTACCCGGATGTAAAGAAGCAGAAGAGCTTTCAGTCAAAGCATGGAGCCTGTGCACTCTTCTTCCACCTTTGTCCAGGAAATATGGAGTGCTACCTCATGCTTGTTCTTCTAACTACCTGTTCTCCCAGTCTTAGGTCCAGAAAAAACAATGACAAGAAGAAAATTACTGAAAGAGCTTTATTTCACAGCTGACAGTGAAGCTGGAAGAGGGACTTCAGAGTCTTTTACATCCTGTATATTTTCTGAGGGTACTCAGTCTGCCTCCCTCTATGATCACTTTTTTTTTTTTCTCTCACAAAGGTTCAAGAGCTCTTTCTCTAATCTGTTATGCAACTGACAACTGAAGCAGTAAACTGAAATTCCAACTGTAGTGGAATGTTCAAGGAGATGGATGATAAATGCTAGTCATACATAGTCTTTCTCTGACTACATCATCCCTGGAAATTGTGGCTCTGGCATACTGATGCTCCATCTTTCATTCGTTCACTTCTTTATTTTAGGGAGGCTGCGAAGTGTGAGGTAAAAACTTTGCCACCCTTCCATGCTCATGAGTTCATTCTGTCTGTCCTTTAAGCTTACAGGAGATCAGCCAACTCTGATCAAAAGTTGTATAGTCCTGTTTGCAGGAGTCTATGCTCTGATATTTTGAGAAGCAAGAGGGCGGGGGGGGGGGTACTTGTCAGGGCAGTGCAATTCTTGAACTGCCAGAGCAGGTTTATATCCAGCCATGGGCATGGTGAATGTAAGTAGATTTTCACCTATGCGGGTTGACGTACAGTCATTATATAGCAATCATTGTATCACTACTTATTTTAGATGAAAAAAAAATGCAGTCTTAGCTATATGTTTGGCAAGTATATGACCTTGTACCCTTTGTCGTTGGAGATGCAGTTTCAGAGCTTTCTCTATAGCGCCTCTTAGTTGTTTGCAATGTTGTACGAGCTAGTCTTTCCATGTGCTAGACGTGAAGATCTCATCTTAGCTAAATATTTTGGGACCTAACTGTGACAGCTCTTCTGATGATTTTTTCCTGCGGTATCTATTGTTTCAATCATCTGCTGAAGTGGGAGGTTTTTAAAACAGTCTTTTCTGTTTCTGCAGAAACAGCCTTCTCTCTGATTTTAGTAGGTTGTGTCTCTAACCTCCTGGCTATCAAGCAACATCTCTTCTTAAACAGTATTTGTGGACTGCTTCTTTGGAGTATTTTTTTAAATCCACCTGCAGATTGCCCTAGCGCTTTCCAGGATGTGAAAATTTTGCCCCTCCCCTGGCTCTTACTTATATTGCCCCAGGCTTCACGGATAGATGTTGTCATAGGAGAAGATGTGCAAATCCTCTCTACAAAAGAGAAGATGAGTTGCCTTCTTTTCTGTATTTTTTCCAAGTGGAACAGAATGGCAAGTTACCTCCCTTTCCTTTGCTGAATATGATGGTAGCTAGGATTGAGAAGGACCTTCTCTTCCTTAGAACTGTGTTACAGTACTGTGTGAATTTTGCATGCTGCTTAAAGCACATTGCTTTTTATTATGGATATCATTATTGGGGATATAAACCAATTTTTTGTCCTTTGTGAGATGGACAAATACGTTAGAGGATGCGCAATAACCTGATAGTGCTGTTTAACTTGTAAATAAAGATGGCAGAGTATGACGTACCTGCCTCAAACCATTAATCTAGGAAGCCTTGTCATGTACTCTATTTAAGAGATTCGTAATTGTTTGGAGATTAATAGCAGTTTATTATCACAGTATGTAGCATGTATAAGTTTCTGTAAAGATGCTGAGAAAGTGAAAATTCTTTTCCAAGGTACACAGGGTCTTAAGCTTACCCCATAGCACACTTTTTAAGAAAGCTGATATATTCTGTATTGGGAAAATTAATGAGGAGTATCTAGTTGGCGTTCTGGCACCTTGTGAGTTAGCACATCTGAGATAGAAGAGTATTCTTCAGGCATTGCATCTTATGGTGATGAAAGAGCAGCAGTGTTATATCCAGCCTTTTCATCACCTTTATTTTATTTCCCCTAGTATTTGAAAGTTATACATTTGCTTCTTAAAAGCTTTGGATTTCCTGAGTTCAGTGCTTTCCCCTCTTCCCATCTTCCATCCCCTACATGCGCTGTGGGATTGCTTTTTATGGCAAGTGCTCTCTTGTTGTTGAGGAATGTGAAAATCCCATGTAGGTCCTCTTGATCTCTTCACCACTTCCAGAGTATGCTGGTACAAGTCCTTTCCAAGTGCGTGTCATTTGAGATTTAAAAACAAATATAACACCCACAACAGTTCCCTGCATCTGTTCCACTTGCCTGCCTGCCACCCCCCACAAAACAACACAAATTCAAGTCATTTGTTCTCTGTGGTCACTTTCAACTTTTATGATAACAACTTGAATCCTTTGCTTGCTAGCAGTGTTTCCTTTACCTTTGCTTGTGAAATGTGAGTGTAAAGTGTTTTAGGTTTTATTAGTTATTTTTGCAAACTTACAGGTAGTATTAAAGAAGCATGCAAAAAATTAATCAACTTATATTCAGTGTATTGTTTTGAAGTAGCTTAGTCATCAATTTCTAAGAATTCTGATTATGGTATTAATGTTTTGTTGCAGCTGGTTGTGGCAAATGGTATTTCCTAAGGAAATTAAACCCTAGTGCTTTGTTATGAAACCCCACTGTTTATTAATTGAAGTGAACCTAACACAGATTTGTTAGCGTGACAAACTGAACATCCAAAATATCCGTTATTATTTCAGTTCTGGGATTGATCCTGCTCACCACGCGTTCAGCTGGTACCTCATGGCAGCATGCATGCAGTGTCATTGGCTGCGGTTTGTCAGTGCTGCGGATTAGAGCTCCCAAGAAAGTGCAAGCACAATTTTAATCTTTCATTTCATCCTTGAAAGTCACCTAGTGCATCCAAGCATTGAGAAATTGCTTAACTTGCAGAAGAAATAGAGATCTGATAAAATCTCTTGATCATTAATACTGATATCTTCCAGACTTTCTGCATAACGGAACAACATTGAGAATACATCTTGATTTATGGTATTTATAATATTTATGGCACTGATTCATCAAAAATCCAATTTCAGATGGATCTTTACAGTTATTGTCTTACATATTTTGTAAAGTCGTCTGTGATATGTAAAAATTACTTCCATGTAGCATAGCACTGAAGCCATGTTCACTCTTTACAGTATTGTGTTGCTGACTACAGTAAAACAAATTTGAATATTTGAACCTAAACTAATCATTGCAGTGGTTTTCTTAATGAGGGCTCAAAATGGTGATATGTTTATGTTCCTTTTTCTAAACAGGAGGAAATAGAGCCTTTTCCGGAAGAAAGAGAGAACTTTCTGCAGCAATTATACAAGTTTATGGAAGACAGGGGTAGGTATCTGTGTTTGACTTGTAGAAGCTGAAGGCAGAGGGCTTGCTTAGCTTGAATCTTGAATCTGTAAGCTAGTAATACTTTGCAGTTCATCTTCAGAAACGGTGTGATTGCATTCCTCACTCCTGGCTTCCCCTCTATGTAGAAGGTAACAGCCTGTCCCTTGACTCTGTCCTTTCCTAGGACAACACTTGTATGTGGAGATGTAATTGTTTCAATGGGTGAAACAAAAGTATGTGTAATACAAGTACAAAGAAAAATCGCATCATTTGTGCATACTCAGTAATATATGGAGGAATGCATATGTATGAACTTATTTATGTTACTGAACTATAAGAGAAAGGCTTATTAAAGCTCTTGATTTTTTTCTAGTTTCATGAAGAGAAAAAAGTAGCAGATGCATAAGGTCATCAGAAAGTTTATATAGTATTTAATAGCATAGTAGTGTATATGGTGTGGATTTCTTGTTATTAAAATGTTTTGCATTATTTTCATAACTGTCTTTCTTTACAGGGACTCCTATTAACAAACGACCTGTACTAGGATATAGAAATCTGAATCTGTTCAAATTGTTCAGACTTGTACACAAGCTTGGAGGATTTGACAATGTGAGTATTAGCATGATGAGTATTCCAGATCTGTACAACCTGGGGGTGTTGTTTTCCTTCAAGTGGTAATGAAGAAGAATCTGATGCAGGAACTTCAGACGTATTAAGATGGAATCCCACAGCTGTCTAAGATATGCTGTAGCTCTGAAAAGCATGTTTTAACAGGAAACAAACTAGGTATATTCTAAATTAATTAAATGTCTACTCAACATATTTAATTACTGCTGCATAAAATCAGTGAGCATGTGTGTTTCTGTTAGATTTCAGTAATTGCTTGTCTGATAAAACCTCAGAAGGTGAAAGTCTGCTCAGTAAGATCTCAAAGGCAAGTAATCTAAGTTAAGGTTAGATATGAGACCCTTAATTCCTGTCTGTTTGGGGCTATATATAGAGGAAAATGCTGACTCGGTTTGGTAGAGTTGGTCTTGAAGCAGTAACTGGGGCATGTGGAATTCTTGGTCAAGCAGATTCTGTAACTGCTTTGGGCTACTTCGCTTAAATCTAGCCTGTTGGTTGAGGAGGTGTGTTTGTGCAGTGTCACCTTACCAGCGGACAGCAGAGGATACTGAACTTGGTTATCACAGTATATCTGCTTTACCTTCACAGATACTGAGAAATTAGCATGTCATAATGTCACCAAGCTCTGTCACCAAAGAGCATATCAGAGGCATAACATGACTAATAGTGTGTCTGCTGCAGTACTGCCAGGACGGAGTATTGCTAATGCTTTAAATGAGACTTTTTATTTCCAATTTAATTAAAATTCTAGCTGTCATAGTTAAGAATTTCCTTAAAATAAGAATGACATACTGATCTTTGTATTTTTTTCTTTGTTTTATTACCACCTGGAGAGAAAGGCCAGCCATGACTTACTGGAATGCAGAAATGCTAGCTCTAGCTTGCTTAAAGTAGTTACAGTAGCCTGCAGTTTGTGTTACAGTGAAATAGCATGTGATAAGTACTGATTTTATAGATCAGAGGAAATTAAGTATAATTATTATCCAAATTTTAGACATTTTCAGCTTGGTCTTTTGTGTGTCAGTGAATTAAATGAGCAACCATCATTTTATTTTCTCTAATAGATTGAAAGTGGAGCAGTGTGGAAGCAAGTTTATCAAGATCTTGGAATTCCTGTGTTGAATTCAGCTGCAGGATATAATGTTAAATGTGCATACAAAAAGTAAGTAGTAAAGTTTTGAAGTGTGTGCTAAAAAAGCTCTAGAAAGAAATAGTGATCTCATGGTGGTGGCAATATACATAAATTCTGTACTTCTGGTTATAATGCAGTCTTTGTAAGCTACAAAACATATTGTTCCTTTTAAGCTTCTGCTAGGTAGTATAGTCTTTCTTGAAAGAAACTTGCTTATCAGAATTTTTTTTTAAGATATCTCTACGGCTTTGAAGAGTATTGTACCTCAGCAAATATTGAATTTCAAATGGCATTACCAGAGAAGGTGACAAGCAAGCCTTGTAAAGACTGTGAAAAAGAAAAAGAACTGAAGATGCGTGAAGATCCAGAGCAGGATGTAAAAGAAATAAAAGCGGATAAGGAGGAGCGCAAGCAAGAAGAAGTAGCAGCAGTACAACAAGAAGACAAAAAGCTAGCTGAGAATGATAATGAAAGTAAAGAAAATGATAAGCCCACTGTTACGGTAAAATACTTCAATGTTCATATTATATCCTGTTGATAAAGTCAGGTAGTGTGTTGATAATAATCAATCTGCGTTAAGATTGAAATCTCTGTAATGGATTTAAAACAAGACAAAAACATGTTGTAAAATAAATTTAGGTCAACAGATTAGAGCTATATATATCCATAGGTGCCTGCTTTTAGGGGCTCGTGACCTCAAAATGTTTGACTTGTTAGGAAGCAGCTGCAGTGTTGCACCTGTTTGTGTCCCTCCCAGGTCAAATAGAGACCAGTTAGCATGCAGCTTTATCCTCTGTGCTGATCTCATTTTGTATTGGGCTAGGCTTTTAAGCACTCTTAAATCTTGGATTTACTTCACCACTCTAATGAAACCAGTGGAGTTCTACAAAGATCTGGACCACACAATGTACACAGTGGTCTAGTGTACTTCAGTGGTCCAGAGAGGCAAATGTTTTTTGACCTTTTCAAAATCCAGTGTTGACTCAGTGATTTTAGTGAAGGAAACACAAGGTGGTAAGCTGAAATACTGCACAGGGCAGGCTTAGTGGTTTGCTCTGGAAGCAGTGTAACCCTTCAAGTCAGGGTGTGATGCAGCTGTAATGCTTCTGTGTATAAGTGGCAGCCAGTCCTGGTCGATCTGCTGTTACTTGGGAGCGAACACCGGTGCCGATAGTTCTGCCTTCTCAGTGCAGACGTAACCTGAAGTGTTCATGTAAGATTTTTCTGCAGTTTCAGGCCAAAGAGATGCATGCTTATATCGCTGTTGCACAGCTACCTAGGAGACTGGCTGCAGCTCTGAAGTCTGTTATACTTAGGTTGTGAATTTCAGAAATAAAACCAATGGAAATGCTGTAATTTTAGAAGGAGTCCTGGACTCCAGCTGTTTTTTTCCTCCTCGTAATAACTTGCGTGTGTTGTCTGTCTGTTTTTAAATTTTTTATAGTTTTGTTTTGCCTTGTGAATTAACTGAAGGTCTTACTATTCTAGGGAAACAGAAAAAATTTGCCAGATTCTGCGCATATTCAGCCTGATCAAGAAAAGGACTTAAATGTAATCAAAACTGAAGATGAAACCAAAGCAGAAGATAAAGAAGAAGAAAAGATTAAAGAAATGGAAAATCCCACTGCAAATACAGAGGCTGAAGAAAAAGAAAAATCAGGGTAAGTTGCTCTGCTTATAATCAGATAAGACATCTGATGTGTACTAGTTATGTTTTACTCTCTTGTAGTTTGAACTTTGAATCAGACAACCCTCTTGTGAATTACCCTTGTCTTCTAAAGACCCGTGTGTTCCTAACTTTCTTATGGTTAGCGTTGTTGAAGTTGGTGAGTCCAATTAGAAATAAAAAATAGAAATGTATAGATATATATAAAGCTTTTATATGAAGCTTTTACAATGTCCAGGCGTAAATACCTATAAGCTGGACAAGCAAGAGAATGTATGAATCTCACTTAGGACAAAAAATATTGCATTCATTATGAGTAGTATTTTTCTATTTAACTTCAGTACCAGTTTTTGCTCTTGGACAGTGATGTGTTCTGTGTAATGTGGGAAAAAGAGAGAAGTACCTTACGTCATTTAGTGATAGCTTTGCCTTTGAGAGGGGATGCTGCTGGCAAGAGACACTTGTGCAGTCCTTTAGACATTAAGTTTTGGAAGTGGGAAATGGATTACGCGATCCTTACTGTCCCTATTACTTCAGTGGATGAAATGCGTACAGGTGACTTGTGTTATGGAATCCTCAGACTTTCATTTTGCAGTGCAGAAAAATAGAAATAAGTGTCTTTTGATAGCTGTGTTTAAAAAAAAGTTTAAAACAGAATATAGTTTTCACTAATCCCCAGTGTCTTATATATTCTTACAATTAGGACCCGTGTAGAATATGATTTCAAGTGAGTAAGAAAACAAAAATGGCTGTTACGGATCACACAAAAGGTCTTTCTAAATTGAGTATCTCATCTGCAACAGACAACAGCAGATTCTTAAAGGAGAAGCTATTGTAAGAGAGAAAGCAGATAATGATGCCTTTTTTTTTTTAATCTTTTTGCAGCAGTCTGTCTCAGGGATGTGTTTTTATCTTAATACCAGCTGTTACCTGACTGCTGATTCCCTTGTTCATGCCTCTGATCACTGCTTGGTTTAGTAGATCAGCTGGATTCTGAATATCAGCTATAGTATCAGAATATCAGTCCAAGTATCAGTAACTCTTATTGCTTGTTCTGTCCCATTAAGTTTTAACAGAACTGATATAGTTCACTGTGTTGATTTCCAAGTTCATTTGTAATAGTTTTTTTAATTTTACTGAGAGTTTTGGTTTCCACATAACAGATTTGAAAGGATCCTTTGGTAAAATGTTGTCTTACCTATTTTCAGTGAAATTTCACTGGAAAATTGTACAACTCAAATGCAGAATAAAAAAGAATCAGGCTCACTTAACTCAGTAGAAAAGCTTTTTCTGTGTGTGATTTAATTTGTATCGTAGATGAATGTCTTTTTTTTTCTGAAAGAGTGGTTGTTGGAATTCCACATGTCATTTTTAAGATGAACTAGAGAAGTGGTACTGTAGCAGGTTTGCTGAATTTTCAGAATTCTTAGTCTAATTTACCATGTTACTTTGAAAATAAATAGATGGAAATCTTTGCACTGCTGAGAGAATAGCAGTTTTTAAAGATTCCTAAATGGTGTGTGTATACACATCTGTGGTGTTATTCAGTGTTTGTTGATATATTTGGAAAGTAGAGTGGCTTAAAACTTAGCACGCTGCTATAGAAAAATAAGTATGATTGCAATCTGCATTTGCTTTTCATAACCATTTATTGTGTTTTTTATTGTTATTCTGACTCATGTCCATTTGGATTATTTATGACAATAAAAATGTTGTGGCTTTTCTTAGTTTTTCCTTTATAAAAAGGCATTTCCTCTTAATTTTCCCCAGTTCATCTGATGGTAATTCAGTTAGTTCTTTTCTCTCTGCTTCTCTGTAGTCATTCAGTATGAACTCTTTGAACTAGTATTTTGCTATTGTGATTCATGAAAGATTGTAATGAGCTGCTTAAAATAGAGTAGAAAACAGCTCTAAAAATAGATGTAGATGATGATAGGGTCATTGTTGAGGATACGTTTTCATGGAGTAATTTAAATATACTAACATGAAAGACTCGTAGCAGTCAGTACTACAACTTATAAATGCTGAGACTGTAGTAGTGCTGTAAACTTTATTTCTTTTGTTGTTTTTTCATAGAGACTGGTAAGACTTTGTGTATCCTATAAGCTTTAAATGGTTTTAAGAAATGATGCTGACATGTTAAATACTTAAAAAATAAAATGTCTTAATAGTATAAGCACGGAAGTGTTTTTGTGAAGCTGGTGTGCTGTTGGGGAGATTGTGCTAGACAGATATTGCCTCCTTCTCCCCCCCTGCCCCAATATGGAAACGGTAAAAGCTATAAAAGGGGAAAAATGCTGTGGTTTGAGTTCTTTGGTGAACTAAAATACAATTTTTTTGCAGATGGAAAGCTGCATACACAAAAAAATAATCACTGTGGACTGACTTTTTCCTCAGTGTATTTCTGAAATTGATTTTTAAAATACAGACCATCTGTCTTTCATAGTGCTAACCAAATAGCCAGAGACATGCAATCTAATATTTGATAAGGCAAACTTGTGGAGTTACTGAATTTATATCTCTCTGATATCCTATAGGTAGAATTTCACGTAGCTTCTTTCCATATAGATGCAAGAGGTTGGGAAAGCTGCTGAGTTACGTGCAGAATTTTTGCTGGATGGACTGGATCCAATTCCCAGCTTTGAGATCTCAGGAATCACTCCTGGAAGCCGGAGTTGTGGTGGTTTTTTGGTTGTTTTCCCCAAGAGGCTCTGTCTTCTTGCAGTGCTACGTGTCTGAGCCCCTTCAGATGGTACATTTCTACCACGCTAATCCTGCAGTCCCTGCTGCACTGCACTTAGCAGTACGATGAAGAGAAAGGACCAAGCGTGCTTCTTTCTCTCTTCCACAGAGTGCATGTCTCACCTACTTGCAGACCTGTGCACGCTGAGAACAGTGTCAGAGGCAGCTTACCCCTCCTTCTGTGTATTTTTGCATATGCTTTTCGTGCTGTTGTGTGGCCAGTGGAAGTTGCATGGGCTCTCTGCTGTTCTCTGAGACTTGAAGTCATAAAATTGCTGCAAAACGGCCAGCTTAGTGCTCAGCTACTTTTGGATGGCTTTAGGAGATGTGATTTCTTTTTGCAATGTGTTACTTCTCGTGGGTCTGTCCAAGACAGATGTTTACAGAAATGGCTTGGTAAGCCCACCTTTTCCCCTGATACACATTCTTTCTTAGCCAACAAATAAAAATTTAGATCTTCCTTCTTCTGAAGCTCCTTGTAAACTTGTTTCGGATGTAATGGTCTTCGGATGCAAGGTTCCATGTTTGGTGCAGATTTCTTTGTAGCATCTAGCATTAACTACTGTAACTAATCCAAGACTTGAGCCAAAGCCAACAAATGCAAAACAGAGCAGTGCTTTTCTGCACCGTGGGCTTTGTAGGCAGTTAAACGTGTTCCCAAGGGACTGAGGCTGGGAGCCTGGTGGAGTTTAAAAAACAAAACAACAAAAAACTTTTTTTTTTTTGCTAATAAAATGAAAAGTAAGAGTCTGAAAACTTCACAGTGGATGCAGTTTGAACTGAAGGGCAAGTTAATTGCTAATTAACGAGTATTAGCAAGAAACTTTTTTTTTTTTTTTTACCAGGTGATGAATGCTGAGTGGTGTGTGTGTGTATGTTTTTTTTTTTTGTAAGTGGCTTATGCATCTGGGACAGATGGGCCACTGTCAGGAATGGTATAGTGAAGGGAAAGATTAAGTGCTGAAAATCTGGAGGAGGATGATTGTTTTCAAAACAAAATAGAAGTCACATCAGACTTGTGTGTGGGTAGTACTTAGATTTTTTGAGTTGACCAAGCGAGATTTTTGAAGTGATCCCTGCAGCGTGGAAAGGCTGCAAGAAGGCTGTTCTGGTGTTTTTGTAGTCTTGGTCCTTAAAGTGCCTGCTTTTTGGATCTGTTCAAGGAATGTGTGAGTGTGCTCCAAAACAGGATTTAGAAACCTAAATGCTTCTGGTTGCTTCGTAGTGCTGTGTTTGGGTATTGTCTATATGATTTCCTGGGAATTGGGACCATCCTGTTGTGACAGCATCAAAAGGAGAAAATGCCAAGAACTGAGCCTCTTTGGCTAGTAATTGTGGATGGGGTTAAAGCGTTGATGCAAATGCAGGGAAGAAGTCATGATCTTTGATCTCTTATACATTACGTAGTAGCAATAGTAGCACTTCCCCCCATAAGCAGTGGGGAGGAGCTGGGAATAATAAAAGCAGGAGCTGAGAGCTGTGTTAGGACGAGCATTGGTTGCTGTGCCTGTGCTGGGGTGGGCTTTTATTTCTGTGTGTGTGAGGGAAATTTTCTGGATACACTTGATGAGGATTTTCTGAACACGATTTACAACAAGGTTACATAACAGCCAGCAGGTTGGTGGAGGCAGCATCTCCAACTCCTGATCCGTTCAAATGGCGCATCAGAGCTGTGTGGTGGGGAATCCGGAATGTCAGCAGGAAGGCTCGAGTGGCTTGGAGAGGAGATCTGGTACAGAAGGAATCTCTTCTGGCTTAGTGCTGAGGAGTAGATATTGCGATAGCTTTGGGTTTGTATGGAATCGATTTTTTATTTAGCTTAGCAGAAGGGAGCAAAATGCATCTTGTTCCTTGCACAGTTGGTGTGAACATCTGTTCTGAATCTCAGACTGCTGGTGTGTACGCGGAGATGCAGTTACAAGAAGTGTACTTGCTGGCTTCATTCATAGGAACGTATTTCTGTGCTCCTCTTGCAACGCGTGTTATATTTGTGTGTTCTGGCTGCCAACTATATTGAGAAAGAAGCTCTTGTGTAGTCATGTTTTGAGAAATTAATTTTCTTCTGACTATAGGATATGCACTGATGCATCCGTCTGTGTTGCCTGCTTTTCATAGCGCAATAAACGGCTGGTGGCACAGTGAGAGTGCGGGCAGGGGCAGTGTAAATGTCCCAGTCCTATGCGTGCCTCGCCCCGGATGGGAGGGAGGCTTCGTGGATGTGGAAGAAGCGATTCTGTCATCCCGCCTTACACAGCTCCTGGTCACCGCGGAGGTTATTAGCCATGGTAGCTGTCACTGAGACAAATGTGTGTGGGTGAGCCCTTAACCGTTCATCAAGCAGTCGCTGCTCTCAAGCTGTGTGTGAACCAGAGCTATAAAAATGGGAAGTGCTGTGTTCCTCAGCCAGACGTCGAACCATCTATTACCCTTTCAGCAAATGACTCCAAGTTCCTTAGAAACTTGGTGAAACGCTTAGGAGCAGTAACATTGAGGTTCTTTCATTCGTCCTCTCCAGAGCAGGAGAGGAAAACGCTTTTCACAGTGCATGGCTGCAGCACACCGAACGCCTCCGCTGTGTGATTCAGACCAAGTCAGTGCCTTTCCTTCCCTCAGTGATGGGCCACAGCCACACATTTGCATTTTCAGTGGGTATAGACAGAAGCCCTTGGACCTTGGAGCCTTTTTTTTTTTCTTTGCAACTTCACAGGGAAGAAAATTATTGGTGGTCTCTTTTTAGCTTTGTTAATTTTGTGACTTAAATAGAAGGCTCTGGTGTCATGGCATAAGTACAGGCCCTAATGGCTTCTCTGCCTTAAAACTTCAGGGCATCCTAATCCAGCTGTGATTAAGAAAGTCAGAGGATGAAGACCTGCCACTTCCAGCTCCATGTTTTGTGAGGTAGAGGTTAAATAATCCTCTTGGATGAGAAGAAGGCGGGGAGGGAGAAAACACAAAAATAGAAGCTAATTGCTGAACTGAAGCGTCAATTACACTGGAGTTTATTTCTGCTAGTGGTTCAATTAACTTTAATGACTTAATTGAACCAATAATTGAAATAATGTTGCTTTCTCAAGTTTTAGCATAACCCTTGAAAAAATGCTGCATTTGCTGTCTCACCTGCTGTGGGAGCAGCGGTGCGGCAGGGCAGGCGTGTGCGGGTAGGGCCAGGTTCCCAGTAAATGTGGGGTGCTGGCAGGTCTGGGGCCCTGGGGCAGGAGCACCGTGCCGCAGGGCTTTGTGTGTGGGGGTGACCACGGGGTGGAATATGTTTGCCTGGCACAGCAGCTCCTTTCGTGGTGTGACAGCGTGACTGCTGCAGCTATTGGTGTGTGTGTGTGTCACTGTGCGTCCTCGTATTGTGGGCTTGTTGGTGATAAACCTTTCCACTGAGCAAGGAGTACCTGCTGCATGTGGATTTTTGAATGCTTGAACTACTTTGAGCCCTTTAACCATTTCAGAACATCATTTGGACCTAATGATATGCAATATTTGTATGAAATGAAGACTTGGGTTTTACTTCATTATTCTTTAGTGGTGTGTTCTAACCTGTACTGCCTGCTGCTCGAAGGCTTGTGCTCCCCTTCGGTGAGAGATGGGGTGCGGGTGTGCTTTGGTCCACAGTTGGAATTGCAAATGCTTCTTTGTCCTCCTGAAAAGCTTTCTGGTACTTTCTGATTTCTGGAACCCAGTTACCCCTGTATTCCTGCGTCTCCTGTGCTGTATGCATGCACATCTGCTGCTGCCTTGATCCATCAGCTGCTGCTTGGGCCGTTCAAATTGTTGCAGCTTTGTGGCGAATACTGCTTGGTATCTTTTGTTTCTAAACATATTTTAAGTTGACAATTATCGTGTGCTGCCAAGAGGCTTGTTTCTTTCTTTTTGTTTTTTTTTTTTTTTAATTTTGACTAAACAGCATTGAAAGAAATGTGATGTTCTCATGTGTATATAAACGGACAGATGAGGTTATTGCTGTGCATGCTGGATGGCTACAATCACAATTTTCTCTTACAATCCTCCGTTCCATGGCAGTCATGACTACTTCTTCATCTGCACTGCCAGGTTTGAGCTTTTTATGGCCTTGTAAAACAAGATATCTTTTCTTCCTTGCAACCATTGGAATGTGCTTTTTTTGTTCCAGGAGCTATGTGAGTTTTTCTGCACAGGTTTTTCTGCTCCAAAATGATGAATGCTCTTTGCTTTTGTTTGGTTTCCTAGAATCTCCAGTGTGTGATCGCTAACCAAATCACTCCTTAGAATGGGCTTTAAAAGAAAAAAATTGCAACCATCTCTGCTTCTGTTTCTTTTTCTGACATTCCCCTCCACCTGTGTACAGCCTACTTGCCACATCTGCTGGCTCATCCAAGTTATACTAGTTAACAATGAGAGTTTCACACTTCTAGAGAAGTCCTGGTTTTGTCATGAGTCTTCACAAAAGTAAAATAAAACAGAAAGAATCTGTTGGGACACCAAGTCATGAGGTGTTTATGGTGAGAGAGACTCCAGACTTCTTCAGTTTCCTAAAGAGCCCCTGGCACCATAATTGCCAGTCTCTGGGTAGTCCTGAATCTCCCTCGTAGGCATGCCTTTCTTTGCAGACATCATTCAAAGATTGTACCACTGGTCCTTGGGGGAGAAAAACATATATGGCAAAACTTTTGTTGTACTTCTGAAAAGCCTTTTCAGTAATAGGAAACCATGAGCTTATCTTTTTCTCAGAGCAGTGATGGCTCTTAGCTTTCGAATGACAATAACTGTTAAGCTGAAATTAGCTAGGAACTTCAGTTTATTGCAGCAGAGGGTATTATTTAAGAGCATTAAAATTTCGGAGTGATGCTTTCTGTTGTGGAATTGTGTTCAGAACTTTTTCATTATAGCCTTTGAGGAGTTTTTTCAGTGACTTCTTGGAAGTGGATTTTGCCACATGGTATGCAGTGGAGATGAAGTGAGTGAAGTGAGCTTTTCAAAGCTCATCCATTTACGTTGCAGTTTTTAACTCTGGTGGTTCTAGCTTCAGTAGCAGAGTTTCCCCCTGAAAGTATTTAACAAACTTTAACCTTACAGAACCATACTGTTTGGTCCTCGTAACATAAAACTTAATAGATGTGTTTTTCTACTATTTAATGTAGTTAATGCACCAAGAGCAGGAGTTCCAGCACTTGTCTCATGGTGCATGCAAATGTATATATAATAACATTCATTTTTGATGTAATTTCATTAAATTGTTGTGGTTATGCTAGAGCTGAATTTAGCTTATTGTCTTGAATTCTCTTTTGACAGCTAATTGGATAACAACGCAATTTTACTTCTAATAAGAAGCATTTGAATAATTAAAATGCTATTTCATCCTTTCACAGAGATAAAGCTTGTTTTTTCTTGGGTGTTTTCTACTAAAAATTTCATGGGGAAATTTGGATTATTAAAAACACTTCCGTATTTGTGAGGTTAACTTAAATTAGGGTGTGAATCAGACATGGAGCAGCACTTAGTTCTTCTTATTCAATTTGCAGTACGTCCAAATGTCCTGTTGCATGTCCTAGGTTTTCAATTACTAGTGGTCGGTGGTTATTGCGAATTTCGTAAGCAGCCCTGATCTGTTTTGTGTTGCATAGAGTGGGATTAGAATTGTGTGATGGCCAAGAATGTTTTCTAAGGCTATTTAAGATAAAAAGATGCTTTCCACATTAAAATATGTGATTTTTGTCTGCCTCTAACCTAGTTGGAGATAATTTTCAGAACTACTGAGCAGCCCATAGCTGACGGGGGGGGCCAGTGTGGGTTCTTAGTGCTTCTGAAAATTGGTCTAAATTTATAAACATGTATTTAAAACTAGCTTAGCTTTGAAAATAGTGAACACCTGCTTGTGTATTTATATAAAAATTAAATACAAGTTTGATATATATTTGGCAGACTTTTGGCATAATTGGCTAGGTCATAAATCAGTGCAGGTTTCTTGATTTGCTAAATAATCTCATGTATTTTTTTTATTATTCAGTTTTATTTTTTGCTTAAAATCTGGTTTTGGTTGCTTTCACCTCAAGTGTTGAGATAGAATTTATTTTAAAACAGCAAGGATTTTTTGGGGAAGCAAGTTTCAAGAAGTGCTTGTAAAAACATTTATATTGAAAAATAGAATTTAGGAAGTTTTCTGTATATTGAGAAGGATGAGTTTGAACAAGAAAAAATGATACTGAAAGGGATTGCGTGAAGGATCATATAAAGATGAGTTTGAACAACTTCTGCTCATACAGATTCTGATGGATTACTTTTTTTTTCTTTAAGCAAAGTCATTTTTACATCTTACAATCACTGGATTTTGTGTGTATTGCTGTATCCTATTTTGCTGATATTGCTCTCACGTAGTGCAGTTTCACATATTTGGAGCCTGCTGTTTCCCAGTCTCTAATGCATCCACAATATTTATCAATATATGTGGTTTGGAACTGAAAAGCTTATGAAGTATCTCATATTAACTCTACAATTTTTTAAACCTTTCAAGAGATGACACGAATAAGGAAGAAGATGAAGATGAAGAAGAAGCCGAGGAGGAAGAAGAGGAGGAGGAGGAGGAAGAAGACCACAATAACAATGATGAAGAAGAGTTTGAATGCTATCCACCAGGCATGAAAGTCCAAGTGCGGTATGGAAGAGGGAAAAATCAAAAAATGTACGAAGCTAGTATTAAAGATTCTGACATCGAAGGTGGAGAAGTCCTTTACTTGGTGCACTACTGTGGATGGAACGTGAGGTAACTTGAGTTTTAGTTAGTGATTACTTCTTGAATTACTTCTAAAATACGCTTCTGTATTTTAAAAACTAAATTAATACAGAGATCTAGAGTCCTAACCATTCAGTATTGGTGTTCTGTGAAGGGCATTATACTGTACGAAACTATTAGATTTTTAGCATTATATAATGCAATACCTCAGTTATTTAGAAACTCATCTTAAAATGACTTGTTCAGGGAAGGCTTCCTTCACTTTGTCTTATTTTTAGACCTCCCCATACAACGAGTGAGAGCCCACTCTTTCATAAATTCCTCCTCTGGATCTCTTAAGCCAATTTTATCTTGTACAATATTTGACTAGTGCATTAACTGAGTCTGTATACACACTCTTCTCAGAGCAGCAGAGTACGTTAGCAGTATGGTATTTAACAAGAAAAGCACAAGATTCTTGATGTTAAATTAGTGAGCAGCAAATAATTGTATTTCATTCAGGTCTCATTTCCCACCTGTCCCTGGCTGCCTCAGACTTAAAGACAAGATTCTTTTTACCCCAGTGCCTTCTTACATTTTTCTTAGTATATTCAGGTTTACATGCTTTTGGATTTCTTTAGTGTAGCATTAATAGAAATAAATTGAAGCATTAATGTACTTTTGTACACATTTGCAATTTAAAACTTGAAGAGACTTTGACAACAGTAGGAAAAAACTAAAGCTTCTTAGTGGCTTTTAAGCCAATTATCCAGTCTTCTGCCTTTTTCCTCAGTTTCAATGTATCTGCTCATTGTTCTTAGCTGTCATCTTTAAAACTTTATTACTGTACTTGTAGAACTCTTTAAAACAAACAAACAAAAAAAAAAAACTGAGGCAATTCCACTATAGTGTTTTTGGTTGATTTGTTGTTGTTGCTGTGCTGTGCTTTTTTTCCTTCCTCTCCTCTATAACATGAGGCTCTTATGACCTACTGTTACGTGGACTTCGATTGCCACCCTACCCTAAAAAGGCAGGACAAATCTCACTTATTCACTGCTAGCAAAATCTGCTAGCAAAGGTCATGGTTACAGAAGCATAATACTTCTCTCCCTCACTTGAATATACCTCTCTGCATCTATGCCCGGTGATTTCCAGACCCACCTAAGCCACAGCTGAGGAGTGACATCTCGATATTTTGCATTTTGATAACAATGTTTTTGCAGAATTTTGATCTACATATCATGTTCCTGCAGATCAATATATCTTTCACATACACTGACTTCAGGCAGCATTTGTAAACATAGTGGGCCTGAGCCTTAAAATATAAGGATACTAGGGGAGATGCAGCCTGCTTGAGGGAGGATTTGTAGAGACTAGGTCTTCAGTCATTGCTGGAAAGTACTTGCCTTAGGAGCATAAATTGATGAAATTTATGCTCTGCTCACTAAGTATTACTGTATAGCATTCAAAGAGGTTTGTTTTTTTATATTCCCTAAAACTTTTTTTTTTTGCAATTCATGTATAAACAGAAGTTATTTTCCTTTTTTGAGAAAATATGAAATACATGCTGTGGGATGAGATGATCAGAGTTTCATCTGAGCAGTGCCACTTTACATCTGAACAAATCAGAAGCTGAGAATGAGCCTTCATCTCGGAGAACCCAGCATTCTGGTTATTAAAGGACGAATTATGATTGTTTTTTTTTAACTCTGTATTCTAAATATATACACAGATTATTATTTGAGGTATTCTTTCTACAACTAGGATATATTTAATAAAAAAAAGCATTTTTAGTGAACTTCGTACTCATTTGAGAGGTAAAAGGTGTTCTTTGTTGCTTGTTTTTTTTTTCCCCTGGCAGCAGGACTTGCATTTATGGTCTTACTTGGGGTTCCAAAAGAGCCCTCCGAAAGGGGCTGGGGGACAGGATTCTCTTCACTGAAAGAGATACAAGTGGTTGACATTTATCTGTGGGACTGTGCATGGGCTCTGTTAAATATGGCTAATTTAATTTAGATAAGCAGATTCAAGTTGTTTTACCTGACAGTAAGTCTGAGCTTAAGGCAGCATGTTAACAGTTAGATATTTTAGCTATGAAATACTAGTCTTGTATGAAAGACAAGTCTTGTATGATGTGTTAACTTGAAGATTTGGCTATTGGTCATAACCTGGAAAAGTAACTGCTTTCCTGGAGTAGGTTGTAATTCCTTCCTGGAGTAGGTTGTAATTCCTTCCTCTCCTTACTTGCTATAGCTCTAGTCTCCATCTGTAGCATCCAGCAGCAGCAAGTGCTGTAGTATTAGGCCATGGGATGTACTGAATTTTGCATTCAGGGTTTTCTCAATTCTGTCAGCTTCCTATACCTTAAAGTCAACTTTCCCATTTCCCCCTTTGATCAGTACACCATTTAATGGTCTGTACCTGAGAGTCTTAACTAACTGCTGATGTTTCTTACCACAAGGTAACTTCAGTATCAGTCTGGAATTCAGAATAGTTGTGTGCATGCACGTGCTTTGGGGTACTTGGAATGAAACTTGCTAAATTTGGTAGCTTTTGGTAGCTTTCATGATCTTACTAAACTTTCTAAAACAAATGATACTAACCATTGTGAAGCTTTTTTCAATATAGTACCTAGAACATATGGAATTGGAATAGAGTTTGACAGCAGTGTATAGCTGTACCACTTCATGCTAAAGGGTCGTGTCAGCTAATGGGATCCAGGTGATAACGTGTTTCTAGTAAAGGTAAAGAAAGGTAGCATGCAGTGAGGCCTGACTTGTAGTGAGAGGGAATGGTCAAAATTTCTACCCTGTTAGAGAACTCCTCACATTTTCTCATGAGAGCCTTCTGGTTAGCGTGTGATAAACTACTTTATTGCTTTCTAAGAGGGCTGGTTATGTTCTGAATTACGCATGGGTTATACAAAACTAAAACTTCTCTGGAGCCTACAGTGCCAGTTCCTTCTGTTGTAATTTTAGTTTTTGGCTGCCAGTGCAGGCAAAAAATCATTGTATAAGCTTTTGAAATGAATTTCTTCTGCAGCATGTTCCAGTAATGAGAAACAGAGGGTGCATGTTCAGAATGAGTTTATGTTGCTTTTTAACTCCGTCAAATGGCACGACATAAGATAAATTTTTCTTAAATATACCAAAGGTTTAAAACTAAGTTTTATTATTTTCAGCTTTTTTGTTAATTTCCTTCAGAAATATGAACATGAAAGTGTTACTTTTGTCTTGATTTGTTGAAGCATTCCCAAGATACAAATTTTGTACTTAACAGTCAACCACTGGAAGTAAAGTTGTGTAGCCATGCATGAGAGCATGGCAGGAGATTTATTAAAAACTAAGTAAGTAAAAACTGGAGTCTTAGTCTGATACTCCAGGCTTTTGATACCAGACTCATCTCCTCATTTCTTTGATCGCAGCCAACAAAAAACTTGTAACTCCTCTGTGTTAGACAATAGACTGGAGCTTCTCTGCGAACTTGCTGGGGTTTGCTAGTTCCTCGAGGTCACTTGTCTTCCTGACAAAGTGGCACCTTTGCTAGGATAAACCTAGAGGCTGGGGAAGTTCACTTTTTTTCTTTGTTTACTCTCTAGTAGTGCTGTGGAGGATTGACTATGCCATCTCTGAGAATATGTTACGGTTTATTTTATTTATTTTTCAAGCAACTCTGCGCAAACTCATTTAGGAGCACTTCTCCATCTTTCCTCCTTACCCTTTGTCACCCAGCTGTTTGTTTTTGGGAGCTGAGGTAAGCAAATGTAGAAGAAACAGATCTTTGGGAAGCACATACTCCTTGTAATGGGAGCTGAAGAACTTCTTCAGTTATTTTTCTGTTTTTCTCTTGGTTTGTGAGCAGACAGTCTAAGGCAAGATTAGTGGTGAAATGAGAGATCTGATTTTTTCTCTTCTAATAAGGTGCAGTTCTATACAGAAAGACTCGAGTCTGACTTGTGTATAGTTCAGGTGCAGCTTGGGACCTGAGGCACTGCACAGTTTTAAGGTTGCTTCTCCATGAAGTAGAGGAAACTGTCATTTGATCAGGCTGCTGGCTATGGCTTTGGATGCATTCTGATTGCAAGATCTGTTTGGGCTTGCTGACAGTTGTCACTGCTTAGGCAAACTGTGTGCAACTGACGTGTGTGCAGCAAAGGGAGCCTGTGCCATGCAGAGGAATGAAATGTGGACATCTGACTTGCCAGAGCAGGGTTGTGGCTTCTGCAATGCTGGAGCTCCTCGCAGGCTCTGACTGCTGTTCCAGGCACAGCAAGGAGCGGAGCAGGATAGATTCTGGCCAGGAGCTGTCACCGTCACAAACACAGATTTTTCCATTTGTGCTCCTTGAGATGCATTGTGACTACTGCTTCTAGTATGTGATGTTTAAAATCTGTGGTGTCTACAGATCCTCTTGGATTTCTCTGCATTTGCCTTCCTCCACCACTTCAGCACGCCCCTGGTCTCCCAGCTGCTGCCCGAGCAGGCAGTGCGGCTAATTGGAAGCACTGTACATGTACTACCCACGCTTTGCCCACGTGGAGGGTTGTATTCGCTCGCAGTATGCGTTTTCAATAAGAAAACAAATGGTTTATTGTGGCAACATAACTGAGGTAGAAAGGGCACAGTGAAAATAATCGCTTTGCTCTGTGCATTTGTTCAGTCCCAGTGCTCTTTTCCTGTATGCATTTAGGCCTAATGAAATATTAATATTTATGTGGATTGTGAAATCCGTTTTGCAGTCTGCTCAGCATTGTTCCTTTATGAAAGCACGTCTTTGACTTGAGGAAAGATTGCTTCAAGTACAGTTTCTCACAGTCTCACAGAAATAGTTTTTTCCATACCAAATCCACAGCCTACCATTAAAATAACGTGGTACATTGTGGTTATGTTCTTTCTGCTTTTATTAACGGTCACCAGGCTTGATGCCTTAAAGTTTACCATTCTCATGTGCTGCATCCTCCCTTCCCTATCTATTTATGTCGTGGGAATCTGAGGGCACCCCAGCCTTTAGGAAGGCTGTGGGATGGGAGGAAACTCAGCTTGCTAACTGTGTTCTGGGGCCAGAGTGTTCCCTCCGTATGCCCCCTTCCTTACCCTGTATGCAACAAACATGTACCTGCTGGCTCCTCTTTGTGGGTGTGAGGCTGGTCCTTGAGAGGTTCTGTGCTTCAGGATTTATGAGGCTGCATGTTATTAAAGGTAGTCTGGTGGTAAGGAGGTGTGTGAGTCACTGCATCAAAATCTGAGATGGCAACTCCTGACTTGAAACTGCCATGATTATGAATCTGCTCTCATCAGGCCTAGCTCTGAAGAGTTTTCATGTAGGTTTTGGTGAGAAATCCGAGCATATCTACGTACATGTCACCTGGTATAAGAGTACAACTACACCTCCATCTGCAGGAGTATAGGTAACTTCAGTGTGCTGTAGTCTGCAGGGGCTGCTGTTAATTACCTGATTTGTGGTGGTGTTGCTCAGGGAAAAAGAAAGTGTTTTGGAAAACTGTTTGTCAGAGACTACTGCTGGACTCTGAAGATAGTTATAATTTCTCCTTTCTATGTCATGCTCTGAGGTGTTCCTTTTTCTCTGTATTATAGTCTGGAATTTAAGCTATAAAATACAGTATTTAGTTTAAGGGATCCCTTGCTTAGGTCTTAACTTAGAATATGCAGGAAAGTGAGTTGGGAACTTGTACTTTTTTTTGTAATAATCCTTTTTAATTTATTCATCTGTATCATATATATAATTGGCAGTAGTTGCACAGAAGCTGAATTGGGCCTTTGTCAGTAGCCATGATATATCAGACTGGTGGTCAAGTCCAGCTGGGAAACCAGCATGGCCATGAGGGCGTCATGTTCAGTTTTGTGCTAGTTCTCTGGGTGTGTTTTTGGTTAGTTGGTTTCTTCCCCTCCATTCTCATCTTTACCTAAAGGGCTCAAAATCTGTATGGCTGTACGCTGAGGCAGAAGTGAATAAATACTAATTTTTAACTGAGCTATTTTTTTATTCAGACAATTATGGATTTCACAGTTGAAGTAGGACAGCAAATGATAATTACTTTTTTTTTGCACTGATTATTGCAATTTCTCAGGAATATGCAGTGAAACTGGGAAGTACAGTTCCATGTGTAAAGTGTATTCTTAATAACATATTTCTCTTGTCTGATGTTTATATTTAACATGGCCAGCTTTAGAAGATAAGAGAACAGTTGTATATAGTCTAGAATAATTCTGATATGTAATGGAAAGACCTGAAAATGAGTTGAAAAGCATTAGTGTTAAGAGTTAGTGATTCCCAAGTGTCAGCTACTCAAAAGATCACTTGGCAGTACTCAGATTGGAAAGGGTTGCCTTTGTTACTGGTCATATTTTATATAGTAGTAAGAATTTATTTTGTTGTTAGTGTTTTACAGCATATAATGCAAAGTATTTCTCTTAGAGATCCATACAGAATTAACTTTCTGGTGGTTTGTTTTACCTATATACATGGATTTCCTGTTGATTGATGCAGACTGCGTAAGTGCTAGCTTTGACTTCTGCCCATCAGTGTGAGAGAACTTTGTTCTAGATGTCCAAGCATATAAAGAATTGAACCTTAGCTTGAGCTCTACATACTGTGAAGTATACTAATGATGCCTTTATTTAAATTCCATTTTTATATTGCTAGCATTTTATCTCTATTCATTTCTTTTATGGTATTGTGGTTGTTTGCTTAAAACCATAAATGTGTTATTTTTTTTTCTGTTTTTAGGTATGATGAGTGGATAAAGGCAGACAAGATAGTGAGACCAGCTGACAAAAATGTACCAAAAATTAAGCATCGAAAGAAAATAAAGGTAGCTTCTCTCCCTTTTTCTCCCCAGTTCTCCCCCAGCCTTGGTGTAAGGTATTCTTAAATACCTTGGATACCTCGCATGCATTCCTAACCTTTTGTTAGGCATAATGGTAAATGCTCGATGGTAAAAAGTAAAACTTCTTTCATTGAGGTTTGTTCTTTCATTTGGAGGGTGGGAAGGGAAGCTTCTCTTCCCTATGTTTCTTGTGGGATTGAAGTGTGTACTTAAAACAGGAGGATCCATCAGTGCTGGAGCCAACTCTGGGAGGTGGAATTTAGGAGCTCCTTATCCTGATTCTGTAGAGCAAACCTATGACTATGCCATTTGTGTGTGACTGCAATTTTACTTCACAGCATTTCTTTCAAAAGCCACTCCTTTAAAGCTTAGGTTATGATATATCCTTTGGACAGTAGGATACAAGATAGCTTTTCCGCTGCAGATGTCAGTGCTCCTCCTCTTCCCCTCCAGCACCGTGGCACCTCCGGAACCTGAGTCTTGTTCTAGAACTCCTTGTGCCCTGTGACAGAGCGGGGTGTCATAACCTTGCCCTCCCATACTGGTCACTGCCCAGCCTGGCATCCTGCAGTGCCGTGGCTGCGAGAGCACTGGTTGTGTTTGCTTTCCTATTTTGGTAGCATTGACAAAGTTCCTGTCTTTGGTATAAATATCTCAGCATGCGTCGTAGAAAGGTATGTCTAGGCTTTGCAATAAAGAGGAAAGCTTGTCTTTTCAGGTTGGATGTTGAAGGTAGCTGTAAGCATGGCTTGACTATTTTCTGTGTTAAGATGTATGCTCAAATTAAAGAGTTTTTTATCTTTTCATTCACACAGAATAAAACTGACAAAGAGAAGGAAGAGAAGTATTCTCCTAAAAATTGCAAATTGCGACGTTTGTCAAAACCACCCTTTCACACCAGCACATCACCTGAGACTGGGTCCAAACTTGACAGCGCTGAAGCCAAAAACACTGAGCAAGCTCCTGTTAAATCAGTAGAAATTACTTCTATCATTAATGGGCTTCAAGGTATTGTATATAAACTTTTTCAAACTTTGTAAAATTGCCTTTGAAGGGGCAGTAAATGATGATGTAAAGCAAATGATGCAACTGTACACCTCTGAGTCTGGCTGTTGCTTTCATTATAACATCTTCAGAAATAACCCTTGAACAAAAGCAGCGTTCACCTTTTCTGAAAATGGGTATTGTGGATTCAGTGTATATTAACAATCTTAAGAATTGCATTCTGTTTCTCCGTGTTTTTCTTTGATATACAGCAAAACATTTTGGCTTCCTATGTTATTTCTAAATTCTTAAGTTCTGATTTATGTAACTTTTAAAACCCCATGAATTTTTCTCACCTTGAAAAGTGGAATTAATAAAGCTAGGTGTCCTTTCAGCATGTCTGCTGGTTCCTTTTCCATTATATCTTTTTCTTTTCTCAGTTTCTTTATTCCTGACCTTGAATTTTCTCTCTTTTGTCTTCCCTCTCAGAGTCCACATAGTTCTGCAAGTGCCTTTTGCTATTGCATTCAGTTCATTTTTCCAGGCTGGTTACCAGATGGGTTTGTTAGATATACTCTCCACTGTCTTTGTTATTCTGTCCTTTTAGACTGTGGATTCTTCAGGGAAAATTTACTCTTAATCTGTTTTGGACTTTGGAAAAAGGGCATGCAATGGCAGTATTTGTAACTCATTACCAAAAAAAAACCAAAAAAACAAAAAAACAAAAAAAAACCAACACATGATTTGGCACTTCTTTCAATTTCTGTTTAGGTTTATTATGAAGAAGTTCGTATTGTATCAATTTATAACCAACGTTATTTAAGTGAAAGCTGTTGTCCTCTATGGTTTCTCTACCCCTTCAGAAATTAGGGAACCTCCTTGGAAGAAATTCCTGGAGATGGTCTATATACAGAATTTTCCTGGTTCCTAATTTAGCCTTTATACATTCTAATAGAACAAGAATAATCTGTGAAGTCTTTCTAGTATACAATTTAAACCATGTACTACTAGAATTGCTTTTAGGATGAGTTCATATCTGTACAGTTTTCTTTATTTTTTTCTAGTAGTATTTGTAATAGGAATCAAGACAAACTTTTTTAAATTTTATTTTTAACCAGCTTCTGAAAGTTCTGATGACAGTGAGCAGGAAGATGACCAAAGTGCCCAGAACGTACACACTGATGGCAAAGAGGAATCTCAACACGAAGCTGTGAGCCAAGATAAGAATGAATTGTGTCTAAAAGAAGAACAGAGCAGTTCAGCCCTCCCAGAAGAAACTAAAGCTCTGACAGATGCAGTAGTGCCCAAGTCAGGTTCTAAGTCTCCTGAAAGACTGCGAAAAGAGATGGAAGAATTATCTGAAGATACTGACTCTGATGGAGAAGATGAAGCCACAAAGAAGAGAAAGGAGGTGAAAAGGGAGGTAGCGGATAAAACAGCAAAACCACAGGTAAAACGTGGTAAACGAAGATACTGTGTCACAGAGGAATCTTTAAAGACTGTGTCGCCTAACAGGAAGGATGAGAAGTCCAAAAACAAAGATTCCCTTAGCTTAGAAAACAGCAGTAACAGCTCCTCAGATGAAGATGAGGAAGACAAAGCTAAGCTGAAAATCACTCCTACTAAAAAGTACAATGGATTAGAGGAGAAAAGGAAGTCTTTACGGACAGGTACCTTCTACTCAGGATTTTCTGAAGTGGCAGAGAAAAGGATAAAGCTTCTAAATAACTCTGATGAAAGACTTCAGAACACCAGAGCAAAGGATCGAAAAGATGTCTGGTCAAGTATTCAGGGACAGTGGCCGAAGAAAACGTTGAAGGAACTGTTCTCGGACTCTGACACTGAAGCTGCTGCCTCCCCTCCGCACGCTGCTCCTGAGGATGCTGCAGCAGAGGAGCAGCTTCAGACTCTTGCAGAAGAAGACATTTCTTTGCCCAGCTCGGAACTTGAAAAACCTTTGCCAGCTAGTGCAGACGTTAAACCTGTTGAGGAAAAACCAGCTGAGATGGGTGAAAAGAAAGTTGAATTTCCAAGCAGTGGCAGTAACTCAGTGCTTAATACTCCTCCCACAACTCCAGAATCGCCTTCATCTGTAACCGTAACAGACAGCAGGCATCAGTCCAGTGTCACTGTCTCGGAGACATTGCCACCAAATCAAGAAGAGATACGAAGCATTAAAAGTGAAACCGATAGCACAATAGAGGTGGACAGTGTTGCAGGGGAGCTGCAAGACCTCCAGTCCGAGGGAAATATTTCTCCAACAGGTTTTGATGCCAGCGTCAGCTCCAGTAGTAGTAATCAACCAGAGCCAGAGCATACTGAGAAAGGTAAACAAAAGGGGAAACAAAGGTGTCTTCAACCTAACCATCTCTCATTTTTGTGTTGCTGATGTATCTTCATTCTGCTATGGTTACACTGCTGGAAAATAGTTGGAGGAAGTAGTAGCCAGCTGCCTACTTCAAATCTGTGAAAATGGCATAATTACCTAGTGAATGAAAGGATCTGTCAGGAACTTTCTTGGCCAATTAGTGAGAATTTATTGGCTTTAATGAGGAGTGAACTATATAAGAATAATGTTTATAGCATTAATGTTTATAATGTTTATATAAGAATAATGTTTATAAAAGCCCAGAGTGAACTGTAACACGTCATGTAGGAAAAATTTATTGTAACAAGCTGGATGCATTTAAAAAAAAAAAATCTTGCTTGCAAGTAGAAGATACAGTTTTCTTAGATATAATTTTGACTTTCTTTAAGCTGATTTTTCAGGGGAAGAATAGTGCCAATCATTGCTTGCTTAGGCAGCCATTTCAAACTTGCATTTTAATAAATTAATCTTCAAAAAAAAAACCACACAAAACAAACTCACAATCACAAATATTGACCTTATTAGCAATATTTCACTTTCAGATATGACTTTGAAGTCTCAAGTTGCCATCTTGAGACTACTAGAATATAAAGGATATTAAATTCTGTTAATACTTGTGTGTCATATCAATGTACCAACTGCTTTTTAACTATTTTCAAGACTGGATCTGAAAGTTTTATTTTTATGGGATTCAGTGGCTCTTTCATAGTTCCATCAAGAGTACAGTTGCTTTTAAAACTGTTAGCCTGCCTACAAGTTATTAATCCTAAGGAAAAAATATGTGACTGAAAATAACCCTGAGATAGCAGAAGTAATTTCTTCATCTCCACAGGTTTCAGTTGTGACTGAGATAAATATAATTAACTGAATTTTCTCAAGATGCCCTTAAGGTGTGCTACTTATATGATTCTTCTAGTGTGTTTGTGCAGTCAGCTACAGGTACACTTTCAAAAACAGTTCAGTTTTTGCTGAACTGTTCCTTTGAAAGAATGCAATGTGTTCCCTTAAACAGAGGAGAAAGTTTGGAAGAGGTGAATTTGTAGCTCTCAATAAATAAGCCGGTAATACTTTGCCAGGCAATTTATCGATATGTAGGCTTACAACTTTTTTTTGGTATAAAAGGAAATGATTGGCACATGAAATCCAGAAGCTTTTTCTTGTTATAAGTTTTCTTTAACATTATTGTACAATATTACTCGGGTACACAATTGCACGTTATTACTTCTACATGCATTAGACTTCCTCTCTGACTTTGTCAGCATGCCGGCTGTTTTAGAAAATTGGGTGAGCTTACAGTTTCTTAATTTAAAAGGTTTGTTACAGGAGGCACTTCTAACTGCAAGTCAGGAGGTTGTGGAACAACATCTGAACAAGTCCTAAAATTTGCTCTTTTAACAGGTGTACTAAAATTCTTATTTTCCTTTCCTATTTTTCCCCATTGTAGTTACAAATACCAGTAGGCTTTCCTTTTTTGTGTTTGCCTTCTTTTTTGTAGCTTTATTTTTGTTGCCTTACGTTTTTTTAATATTTTCTAAGATTTTTAACATATTCAATTAATGTAATTACTGATAACAAATGATAGTTTCATTTTTTTCTCACAGCTTCCAAGTGTGTTCAAGAGTGACAGACTTCTATCGACATTTTAGTTCCAATAGTTCTTAAGTTTTTCAAATAAATGTAGGCATTTAATATGCTTGATTATATTCCATGTGGTTCAGGAGAACTTCTGATAGCACACAGGAAAAAAGTTACTTGGAATCATCTTACATATGTACTCTAATCAAGAAATTTTATCTGCTTTTCATCTTCCTTTACCTCCTCTTTTCAGTATAAGTAGAGAGGTGAGCTGTTTTAAGTGTAGACAGGAACTGTTGCCTTGTTGTCTATAAACTTAAGCTTTGAAGTGTTTTTCTGAGACTTTGAGTATTTACTGTTTTCTTTCCCTCTTTCAATTATAGTCTGTGCAGGCCAAAAGAGACTTAAAGATGCTCAGGGAGGAGGCAGCTCCTCAAAAAAGCAGAAAAGAAGCCACAAAACATCTTCTGTGAACAACAAAAAGAAGAGTAAAACTAGTAAGTACAGCAGTTCAGTGTGAAGTGAGATGTCGTTTCTTTTAAGGATCATAGGAGAAGCCTCCAAATAAGATCAATATGTATTTTATTACATATAATGTATTTTAAGTACAGAATTCTCTCATCAGAGATTTCTTAACGCTGATTAAATGAAGAAACTGTTTTTGCTGAATGCTCAAGTATTTTTAAATGTCTTGTGTCTTTTCTGGGCCTATTTCTTAGAGATTAAAATCTCGTAACTCAGGAAGACTAAGAAGAGTTAGCATTTCACACCTGCTAGGACTGGGGTCTTTGTTACCACAGGCAAAAAAAATCAAGTAATTTTTGTGGCATGATGATCTTGTGTTCTAGATGGGAGACTGGGACCTGGATGAAACTATACATTGTGTTTTCTGCAGGATGTGTTTTACAAGTTAATATCTCTTCCAGTAACAAATATATCAATAACTCCAGAGGAATATAGGCTCTGTTTTCTTTGTCATCTTTTATGTCTTCAGTAAATCATAAAATTTTTTTAGTTGTAGAAGCTAATCGGAGTAGAAACTACAGTGCTGGTGAAGAGAGGCTTAATAAATGCAGAGCTGTTTGACAGACCAATGCATACGTGTTGAGGAGACAAAAATCAATTACTGTCTCATCCCACTGTTAGTCAATAATAATAAAAAATAAAAAACAGTGAACAGTCAGCTAGAGAGTAAAGCAAGAAGGACAACTGATGGGTTTTCTTGTTTTGTATTTTAAAGCTTTTTTCTCTTTTATTTACTTTCTTTTAACATCTTCTACTAAGTCTGTACTTTCTGCTATGATTCTTGTATTCACTGTACCCACCCTTTCTGTTCATTGATCTTTCCTTCACATTCTCTTGGCCATTTTCATTCCATTTCACTAATCTTCTACTGTAATCTTTCTTCCTTCCTTAACCCCACCTATTAAAGTAACAAAACAAACAGAATTTGTAGAAACTAATGCACTGTGTATATCTTTGTCATTGTTCCCTTTGATTTGGTGAATTTATCCCTGTTTCTTGACCTGTGTCTTTGTCAGGATGCAAGCACTTCAAGGCTAGGGTTGTTCCTTGTACTGTGCACAGTGCTTGGCAGACGTATGCATTTCTTTTTGTTAGATGTAAGGCACTGTTGTGGGAAAGGCAATAAAAAGATAAAATATGGAGTCAGTTGTAAGCAAAAAGCGCTTTTTGCAAACTGCAGGTATACTCGATAAAGCTGCTCGTGTAGGTAACTAGATCATAAAGAACAGAAGAACCAGGAGAGGTTTTCAGTCGATACTAAGCGAGGCATAAGGTTCTCTTGATTAAATATTACTTTGAACATGTTTTTAAAAACAATCCTAACGATAGAGATTGTGCAGCTTCCCTCGACATTTTATTCCATTGCTTCACGAGATGTATGTTGAATTATTTCTTGCCCCTGCTTCCACTCCAGATTTACTTTTATAAAGCTAAACAACCCATCATTCTTTTAATCATTCCTCATAAATTTAATCTTTTGGATTCTTTTGTTGCTATTCTTTGGGCAGTTTCATTGGAAAACAGTGTTCAGTTGAGCCTGTTGCTTTATAGCTGGTGATCTTAGTGTGAGGTCAGGTTCTTCTGTTTTCAGTCAGTTGAAGATCTTTTTCTGCAATTAAAAAATGAGAACATTGTATCTGAGGATTTTTTAATAGATAACATTACATAATTCAGACTTGCTAGTCATATATTTTTTAAGTTGTCAGTGCTAAAATATATATAAATAAATAAAGGTGACTAAGGCTAAGGAAGAGGACAATTGTTTATTCTCTTTTGTGTTACACACCCCCTAGGATTGCTCACCTGTAACTATTAGCTCTAAAACTGGATAGAGCTTTGCATATATCAATAAATCATTATTTTTTAAAAAAAAGTTAAACGGGAAGTAGGACATAATCATCAGTCTTGCTAACTTTTTTTTAGAAAAAGGAGCAAATGTAGTGTCAGCAAATACATGGATAATTTTTGCACCTACACTGACATGCTGAACTGCTAAGAAGCAGTTTATTAATATTGCCTTATTTTCTAGTGGAGGCAGCATGAATATGGATGTACTTCTAAAGAAAAAGTTTGATGCTGTCTTGAACCACTCAGAGTAGAATATATCTTTGCTATGCAAACCTGTAGTAGCTGGGATCTTATGCAAGAATCTTCCTCTGAGAAATCTGTCCATGTTCCTCCAGGTTCATGCACACGCTTTCAGCAACACCCTTGTCAGTGTTCAGGGTGGCTGTGGAGCTACAGTCTGATACTTGTATCTAGTTCTGCAGGACTTTGGTTCCCATAAGTCCACATAATAGTTATGAATCTACCTGCAGAGCAACTGACTGAAAGGTTTCCCTTTCACAGCTTTCACAGTATGCTAGAATTAGAAAGGCTCCACCTTAATGACTGCCTGTTTTGTCTTGTCTTCTGGCATCTGTGATGCAAAGGGTTGTGTGATAAGCTGCTATATCAGATAGATTGTGTCATCTTAAGGTGAAAGGATTTCAGTCAGATAAACTCATTTTTAATGAAAATTAGCACAGGGATAGCTTCTGATAAGATTTGCTTTGGGCAGGAAGGTATTTATTTTGTAATCTGTCATCTTGTTTCTTCAGCAAACAGCAGCGATAGTGAAGAACTATCTGCTGGTGAAAGTCTGTCCAAGTCTCAGCCAGCCAAATCAGTTTCTACTGGCATGAAATCTCACCAAACCAAATCACCTGCAAGAACACAATCTCCAGGAAAATGTGGGAAAAATGGAGAGAAGGAGTCTGATCTCAAAGAACAGAATAATCGTTTGCCCAAAGTTTACAAATGGAGTTTCCAAATGTGTAAGTATTTTCTTCAAAACACGCCCAGTGTGGTCTTGGAGTATAGAATAAGAGGACTTGCTAAGTTTTGTGTTTTTTTTGCCTTTTTTCCTGAAAATTATTCTATCCTTAGTTTGCTCAATTTTGTCACGAATCCTGATTTTATTTTTTTTTGTTTTACTTGCGATTGTACTTGCAGTTTACTTGCAATACTTGCAACCTATGCTTCTTGAATTGCACTTCTTGAAATATCCCACTTTTCCAATGCCGTTTTTAGATACGGCTTCTGCGCTGATGTACTGTTCTTGCCATCCTGTGTTGACCTCTCACTCAGGCATGAATGTTACCCACTGTATGTGCTGCTTGTGTTAATGCTTTCTTGTTCTGCTCCTCATTCTCTAGTTGTTGTTCAGGCATTTGAGTGATTGACTTGTAACTTTTTTCCTTCCCTTTTGCCCTAATGAACCAGGGCACATTTACTGTTTATAATAATAAGAACTTGCAGTGTGTACAGTCAGCTACAGGTACACATGTACGTGGTGCAGAGCACAGCATTGAAGGGATCACACATTTACCAATCTGAAAAACATTGCAGTAGCTTCAGTGCTGTTAGTGCACTGAAGCTTCTTCATTGCCAGCCTGTTTATGCTATTGCAGCACTACTTGCAATGGGACAAAAAAAGAAATCTGACAAAATACAAGATAACTAAGCCCTCTTCTTCCATATAATAATAAGCAAACAATTGAAAAAAGTATTGTATTAAAACAAAAACTTTATTTTTAGCCCTCTTTCTTAGCATCTAGGAGTTTGTCTAGTCAGCAATAAACTGTTCTCCTTACTATCAACCATGGATGGGTAGAGCATTGTGTGAGTTACTTTCTCTTTGCTTTTAAAGGTCAAATTGAAGCTGTATGACGAGTGATTTAAACGACTCCTTAAAATAATCCATAACATCTCATTCAGTATTCGCAGATGACCTTAGTATGTGTCAGGTTCCTGAAGCTCTCAGAGGATTATGCTCTGCTGTGATCAGTCGCAGGCTGCATGAAGGCTGCTGCTCCTCATGTAACGTAGGAACAGGAACGAGCTAGTACAGCACACTGTGCAGACGCTTCTTCTGAGTTTTGTTGTTGTTTTTTTTTTTTTGCTAGCAGTGTTTCTTATGTCTAGGGAACTCTCCCCTTCACCAGCTATTTCTGTGCTGAGAGAATCTGACTCTACATTTTCTTCTACTGTCTGGCAATCTATTTTACTCTTACAGTTTAATCTCTGTTACTCTTACTTTGAAAGAATGTTTCTCCTAGTTCTTCCTCACAGCCAACTTTACATTCTCCAGTTCTTCAGGACTGTGTAATGTTGTCTCTATTGTCACTTTCAGCCTGCTGAGATTCATTGGGCAGTTTTCTTGTGTAACGTACTTTAAGAGCTTTTTCTCCTTCCTGTCTACCTTTGCTACATGGCACCTGCGAACGCTGCTTGGCAGGAAACAAGTTGGATTTTGGAGTGCTATTAACGCATTTCCTGCTGCTGCAGGGCATAGGATATTTGCAGAATGTGAGCTTTCTTCATCTCCCCACAGCCTTGTACAGTTGTGGCTTTTGGTCCTTTGATGGAGGACTAATGTGGCTTCAGATGGCCCACAGTATATTGAATGATTCTTAAATGTTTTTGAATGGAGTGTGTACAGCTTGGCTTACCTGTGGCTGAAGGGGACTGGACCCAGCTGCTTCTTCCTGGCTGTGCCCCCGCAGGTGTGCGCCACACTGGAAAGAGTTCCCAGCTGGGAACAGCCCGAGGGCAGCTCCTGTGCTGCCGGTGTCCATGTCCCCCCCATGTGAGATACGGGAGAGAAGAGACCTGATCTTGTTGTACCTTATGCCCATATGCCATGGGTTTAGATTAGAACCATCCCACAGCTACTATAATTCCTGTTGTAACCTGCTTGAGCAAGGCAAGTCAGGCACAACTGACCTTCCTGGTGTATTAGACCAAGCAGAGCTCTAGCAAGGACTCAAAGCAGCAGACTCAAAGCTCGTTTTGGCCCCTGTGTTTTCATTATATGTCTCTATTTATTTGCCAGTGCATTATGGAGAGGAATGCATGCGTTTTCTCCTCCTACTCCCTTTATTAAAAAAAAAAAAAAGCGCATCTGTTGGTGGTATCACTTAAAAAAAAAAAAAAAAAAATCAAATGTTTGTGGTAATAAACAGCAGTTGCTGTTGCTATGTTTGGATTTGCTGTCTGCTGTGCCAAAGCATGTCACTAAGATTTGAGTACTTCCCACTTCACTGGCGTTCAGAACCGTTTGGAAGTGCTGCAGTACAGTAATTAACAGAGGTTGTTTCATTTGCAGCTGACTTGGAAAATCTGACTAGTGCAGAGCGCATAACTGTTCTTCAAGAAAAATTGCAGGAAATCAGGAAACATTACCTGTCCTTAAAATCTGAGGTGGCTTCCATTGACCGAAGAAGAAAGCGCTTAAAGAAAAAGGAGCGGGAAAGTAAGTGCTGGGACCTAGCCTCTTCTTTGAGAGGGCTGTCACATGTCATGTGCTTAAGGTGTAGGTAAGAATTGGATATTTTTTAGGAAGACATGTGCCTTTAGGACTCCGGGTTTGTTTGTGTTGTTTTTTCATGTAATTTTATTTAAAACACTGTATATATTATTTTAAGATCTTTAAAAGGTACAATTCAGGTATCCAGTGATATTTAACTAAACGTGGTGCGGGGGAGACATGACACATTAAAAGGCAGGCTATCTATTTCTATATTATCTGTATTATCTACATCTGCTCTTATTTAAGCAGAACTACTTTATACAGGAAAAAAAAGTTTAATAAACTTTTCTAAGCTGTGGACAAAACATGTTGAGGTTCTGAATAACATTACTTCAACTTATACTATAGCTTACTGTAATATTTCTTATGTATTTAGTTAAGGCTCTCACCTTAGCATAAGTGATATGAGCTTAAGGTAAACCATCAAATAAACTGTCTTGTTGCTCTGAAGCTGTTTCATTTCTGTAAGTGAATGTTCTAGTGAGCCTGCTTCTGTGACAGCATTAAGAAGATTTTCTCCACATCATTTTATCTGCATATTTAACTGTGCACTGATTATAAGAAGAAAGGCTGAAATGCCATGTAAAGGAAGATTTTGGGGACTGCAGCCTTTACACGGGCACTACAGTTGCTGCTTGGTTGCCAGAGCTGCCTGTTTGGGCAGGTTCAGTGCTGGGACAAGGCTCTGCCAGTGTACATTTGCAGAGAGAAGGGAGCTGTTGAGTGTGCTTGTGGGGAAAAATGACATTTGGTGTTCTTTGATCAGTGAATTGGGGCTGCAAGGGGCAATGTTGTGCTTTCTTGAACACAGCCTAACTTGCCTTTCAGAGCATTGCCCACAAAAGCTAGGAAACTGAGGTATTTTTAATCATTAGACATTGAGATGCTGGAGTCAGGATACACAAGTCCTTGTCATCAAATGGGAGAAACTTTTTACTGCTTGAAATGTAAACTTTGTAAAACCTGTGTTTTCTCATTCCCGTGCAGGTGCTGCTACTACGTCATCTTCCTCCTCATCACCTTCCTCTAGTTCCATTACGGCTGCGGTTATGTTAACGTTAGCAGAGCCATCTATGTCAAGTTCATCACAGAATGGAATGTCAGTTGAGTGCAGGTGACAGCAGGACTTGCCAAAGCACTTTGCACTTAATGGCTGCTGAGGGCCACTCTTTTTTTTTTTGATTTTTTTTATACTGCACAGTGGCACAAAATTCAGACAAGCACTATTTTGTATTTAAAGTTGTTTCTTGACAAGCTAACTTTGCACTTAAGTGCACTTTTATGAAGAAAAAGTACAACAAACTGCTTTTCCTCAAGCAATAATTGTTTCCAACTTGTCTGGGAATTGTAAGTCCAGTGACTCGAAGGCCTTCCACTGTGGCAAATGGAGGCTGTTCACTGCCTGTAGAGACAGTACAATAAGCATATAGTTGTTGGGTTGATCTAAATAAATGTGGTAAGGCTTACTGTACATGTATTCCCTGGTATTTTGTTAAAGCTGGAACATTTGATATTTTTCCATTTATTTATGACAAATATTGAACCTATTTTCATTTGTACAAGCTAATTGTTTTTTAACTGCTAAGTCACCTTATAGTGGCTTAATTGTATACGTCAAGCACATGTATTCAATTCAAAACCTGCAGTTAGGATGTTTGACATCAGTCCTGATAACCAAATACAAGGATTCCTTTAAAAACAAACAAACAAAACTGACTAATGTTTACAGGTTTGAATTAGGCTTAAATAGGTTACTCTGGGTTTTAACGGCCCATTAATTGGAATGAAACTACTGTACTTTGCCATTTTTCTATAAAACAGTATTTTTTTTTAATTTTGATAAAATACATTATGAAAAAGGAAGAAAATGGCTAACAAACTGTATTAAATCTTAATGTATAAAGATTGTATTTAGCCAGTTTAAAGTGTATATTTATTCATAATGGATTATAACAGTTATATTTTTGTGTTTTCTTGTAAATGTTTCTTTTCCCTTAAAGCAACAAATATTTCATTTGTAATGCTTATTTTATTACGAGCTTCAAGGAGAGGACTTCAAGACCGAGTAAGGTGTGAGGTTATAATTTGTGGTTGCTGATATGAACACTGCCACGAAAGGGTAGTTGTTTTTAAAATAAATAGCTAGCTGAGTGGTAGACATTTAATTTTTTAAATGCCTTGTACAAATTCCAAAACCAACTTCAAACTGTTTTCACTTGTATTGATTTTATGTTGTATGAATCCCAAGCTCTCTCCTGTTAATTATATACCTTTGTAAGACATTTGTATATTGCGGAAGTGTTCATTCAAGCTATTTAATACCTGGCACTGTTAATACACAGTACTTTATTGTACAGATTGTTTTACTGTTTTAATTGTAGTTCTGTGTACTTCTTTTGGCTGGGGAAATAGGGGCTGGCATGTTTTTCTTTGTTTTCTGGCAATACAACATGTAAGAATTCAAAGCATTTTGTTTGTAGATGCTAGAGTGTCAGAATCCTTTACATTTGACTTTTCTAAGAAAAGCATTTTCAGTCTTCGTAGTGTGTGCTTAAGGTTAACTGATTTTATTGAAAATGGTTTCAAAGTATTCAGAATTGTACAGGACTGTAAAAATTTGTTGACAAACATTGAAGGAAAAGCTTATAGAAAAAAGCTATAAAATATATATTAGGTTCTGCAGAAAATGGAGAATTATGTAATATATTGTACAAATGTAAGCAAAGGCCTCTGAAATAAAATGCCATAGTTTGTGAATCCCTGATTTTGTTTCTAACAGTTTAATTAAGTAACCGTAATGTGTTCATTTAAGTGACACCAAGCTCCAGAATCAGTTTACATCACATTAAATACCATTTGCTAATAAACATATGAAAATGAGTTAGACCAGGTACACATTGGCCCCCTTTTCCTCTTAGCAGTCGGCTCAAATTAATCTTTTTTCAGCAGAACAGGAGAGCTTCGCCTGTTGACATCGTTAAAGCGGAACCAGTTGAAATAAAGATGAGCTTTGGTTTGTGTCAATTCAGGTAGTTTGTCAATGAATACGAGAGCTCCTGGAGAAATGTGCTGACTTTTAATAACTACTGGCTAAGTTCTGATATGGTAGAAGTGAAATGTGAACAAAGTCTTTGATTATATCTATTGACACCATGTGTAGCCTTCACTCAGCTGGCCAAAATACTGTTGCACCTGCACAATGATGGACTACTCATGAGGATGAGACATGACTGATGAGCTTTGGATGCTTTTTTCATAATTAGCAGTGATCTGAGACTGCTGGGGATAACTTCAGTAATCATCACTTTTAATAATTCGGTTCTGCCTTCGATCTCAGCTGGGTGCTCTCAGCCTCCCTCACGACAGGCTGTGGGGTCAGCCTGCCCGTGCCAGCACTCCCCCGTTGCCAGACAGTCGCTGGCTGCTTTAACGTGGGGTAACGGAGAGGTTCCTCGTTAGCCACCTCCCCGGGCTTCCCCATGTTCCATTAAGCTGAAACTGCACAAATCGGGATTTCCGCAGCGGGCTGTGGGCTGCCGGCCGTGCCGCTGCCCGCCCTTCTTTCCAGCTCCCCTCAGCCGCCTCAGCCTTCTTCCCGCCCCTCCCGCCGGAAGTGACGCAGCCGCCGCCTTGCACTGAGCCGCAGCCATGGCGGCGTCCCGGCGAGCCGCGGAGCCGTTGCCCGGGTGCGTCAGCACGCGCATTACCCCCCCCCCTCCCACCCCATCCCCTCAGCCGCTCGCGCGGCGGCCGTTGGCCGTTACCGTTAGCCGTTACCGTTGGCCGTTAACGCCGCTCCCCTCCCCTCCCTCACAGGGCCGGCGCCGACTACGTGGTGGGGCAGGTGCTCGGCAGCCTCTGTCCCGGCGCAGGGCCGGCGGCGCGGCCCCTGGACGGCCTCTTCCGCGCCGCCGCCCCGCCGCCCGTGCTGGTGGCCGTGCCCAGGGTGAGTCCGCTCTGCCGGGGGGGCGGGCACGTGGTGGCGCGCTAAATAAATCATAACTCAAAGCAATCACAAGGTGTTTCTGGAGTTTTGTTGTTCAAGTTAGTTTCTCGTAACTTTTTTTTTCAAGGAAAGTAAGAAGAGAAAGCATGCGGAAGTGGAGAAAGCGTCAGAAGATCAGAGCTCGTCTAACAAGCAAGAACCTCCTGTAAAAGTGAAGAAAACGGGAAAAAAGGAACTTTCGAAAGCAGGGAAAAAGTTGGCAAACAGGTAAGTAGGTGATACCTTCTTAAAGTAGGACTAAAGAAAAAAATCCATCTAGATCAATCCTAACATTAGGAGTCTAGTGAAATAACAAAGCGTTAGTCTGCTATTAATCTCAACCTGGAGTTTAAGAAGGTGGTTTTGAAGAAGCTTGTGGCAGCGTCCCATAGTTTGCACCAGAAGGCAATAAAATACTTCTGCTTCTTGTCCAAGGTAGGTCCTTGTTCTGTGGAATGCAGAACTGCTGTTAGAGAGCCAGCAGGGCTGGAGGTTGGACATGCAGATGCTGCTCTCCTCTCCGGTACAAGGTGATGCTTCGAGCTGTAGTTGCCTTTATCCAGCAGTCCTGCAGTCAAAGGAGCAGAGGCGTTTTCAGTAGAAGCAAGGCACAGCCAGAGCTAGTTGTCCTTAGTGCACTGGCTACTGCTGCGATGCAGACCTGCTCTGTTAGTAGCTGTCAGCTCCCTTAAACATGCAGGGCAACTGAGGTGCAGTCAGCTCAAGCAGGAAGCTAGTCTCTGTTCAGTTCCTGAATATCGACATTTGTTTGGTTGTAGCTCCTGAGGCTAATACCACGTCTCTGATAGTGTTGCATTTTTCATGCCCAAGAAACAAAATAATTTGGTGTTTTGGTATCAGCAGCCTTCTTGCTTATTGTTCATGCTGTTATGGCAAGTTTGTGTAGAAATCTACACGAAAAGTGATGGATCCCAAAAGGTGGTTTGTTTGAGTGCTGTGGATGCCAGGAATAAAATCTTTTCTTATTTCTGCTGTACAAAGATGATTTGTCTCCCTTCGTTTTTAGACAAAACAATGTACTTCTGAATTCTTGCTTAATTATACATAACGGTGAGTTCCATGGTCTGGGGCAGCAGATACCTGACCATTCCATAATATAGAAAACTTTGTATATGTAATGCATAACAGGCAAAAATGTTTGAAAATTTACATTGAAGGTAATCATTTAAAATTGTAAGTTAAAATTCCTGTCTTGGAGGGTTCAGTTCTTTTACCTCAAATGTCCTGTTTTTTTCCCCATCAATTATAATTTGCTTGTCTTTTTCTGAAAAGGGAGAGTGCTTTACAACAGGCAGATGAAGAAGAGGAGCAAAAACTATTTCAAAGCAAAGCGAAACGGACTTCACGTGCCATTGCGAAAAGTGGTGTTAATTCAGAAACTCTAAAACAACAAAAGAAAAAAAATGAGGCGGAAGAAATGATAAAAAACAAAAGAACGGTGTTTGTTGGAAACCTACCTGTCAACTCCACTGCTCAGGTACATGAGTGGATTCTGGCAGCTGAAAGAATGAAAAGGCTGATGAAAGTTACCTTGGTTTAAGGGAATGTTTCCTCATGAGAACTTGTATGTGCTTGTGACTAAAATTGCTTTTTGTGAAAGTAGGAAATAACGCTTAGCAGTAACCATTAGAGGCAGCCTCTTCTGGCTTAGTGGGGTTGAGCTTTTTACAGCAGTGGCTGCAGTTGCTCTTTCTTTGGTAGAAGATTCCTTTTGGTTGATTTCTTTTTCAGTTTAATAATGCTCAATAAATGACAACTGCAAGTACAAAGCTTAAATCTGCTCCTGATTTTGAACATAAATAATATTTCAGATGGTTGCCTAAAATATTTTAAATTTATACCTTCCTCTATACTTAGGGGTGTGAATTCAGTTTTGGCAGTCTCTAACATAAGCTGCTGCTACAGGAAATACAGAAGTAGTTACAAGTTGCTTATTTTTAGTAGTCCGTAAACATACCTTGTATGAGTGAAATGAAAATAGTGTAAAAATCTTACTAGTAATTAAGTGTTCACAATAATTGTTGTCAGGACGCAAAAATACATTGAATATCTGTAATGTTTTCTGTTCAGATGCTGAAATCCCTTTTTAAAGAATATGGACAAATAGAATCCATTCGATTCCGTTCTGTGGTACGTTATTTCTTCCGCGGTTACATGGCTTTTACTTTTGTGACCTTACAGGATAGTGTTTATAAGGGTTGTACGTTCATTAAATCAGAAGCGGGTGTGGGTGGGTACATTTTACTATTAGAAGAAGCCCTGGAGATTTTACCAGAGAGACACCACAGGTGCATCTTTCCTTTCATCACATTTGACGCTTTCTGTAACAGCAGTTTGTACAGTTGGAGCTGTGTTTTCTGTCCCAGAAGGAAGCCTGTATTATTGGGGGTTTAACTAAGGTATTGTTTAGCTGTTCTTAAATTACAGGAGCTAAGGAATATTGATTGTGAATCACTGTACTGGGTACAACAGTTGAAGATAATTGTCTTGGAACTCAAGAAACATAACAGATCAGGTTAAAGCCAGCTGTGTAATTTTAAGCTACTTCTAGATCATCTCTGAGAATATCCATTTACATCATCTGCTCTGTGTACTGGCTACATTACTCTGGGTGGGAGTGGAACCCGTTTGACTTCTTTGTCTTTGAGAGCAAGCATTTGAGATAAATTGACACTAGTTAACATAAGCTCTTTTTATTTTAAAGGTTCCAGCAGAAGACACTTTATCCAAAAAGTTAGCAGCAATAAAGTAGGTTCTGCTTGTGAGTTTCATGCTTTATTTTTTAAGGCAAAAATGATCTTTAAATGTTCTTACATATTTAGCTATATTCATTCTTTCTTTTGTTTCTTTGACTTCTGAAATTACCTTTGTGTGTATGCACGTTTTTTGAGAAGTAAAAAGGTATTATGTGCCCAGTTTAGCAGTAAGGAATTAATTCTGTTAGGTTGTCTACCTCCTTGGTGAAATACAAGTGCAGTAATTGTCTTTAATTCCTTTGGGTGTATTTCTGCACTGAGGATGCTCAATCTGGGTGCAAATAGAAGCTAAGATGTACAGTGGGACTTCCTTGGACATAAGGAGCTTCTCAGCCTTTAAGAGAATTGAATTTGCTCCTGTGTGCAAAACAGAGGAGATATAAACATGTTTAACAAGTGTATCTGCACTGCACAGTATCTCAGATTTATTTAAATGCATGTCTTTTTCCTGTTCCAGGCGTAAGATTCACCCTAACGTGAAGTACATTAATGCCTACATTGTATTTAAGGAAGAATGTGACGCCATTAAGGCTCTAAAAAAGTAAGTCTTGGTTTTGCTCCTCATGTTGAAAGCGCAGAGTGCGAAGGGACAAATTTAAACTGCCACCTGTCTTTTGCTTGAATTAAAATACTTTTTTTCAAACTTAAAAAGTAAATTTGCTTTTGGAAGAGTACTATGCAGGGACACTGTAAATTAAATATTACCTTTTTCTTTTGACTCCAAAAGAAACGGAACAGAAATTGCTAGTGGATTTCACATCAGAGTTGACATTGCATCAAAAAACAGTTTGGTGAGTAATGTTTGTGACTCAAAGTAATTTTCTGTTTTTTCTTATAACAAGTAACATAGTGTCTTACCTCTTCCTTGTTTTCTTTAGCATGACAATAAACGTTCTGTATTCTTGGGAAATCTCTCATATGGTAAGTAAAATGGATTTTCATACCTCATTATTTAACACTTTTTGGAATATGTTGACATTAGGATTTTCTTTATTTATTGTTATTTCAGGGTATCTTGTTTAGGTAGCTAAATATCACTTACTGGAATTGTTAAAATAGTAGTTTTATATTTTGACTGAAACACCTAATGGGGTAAGTTTCCAGCAAGTGCTGCAGATCAATTTTCTTCTGTTACATTTCAATAACTACAAGCACTTTTTATTTCTTGTTGTTACTTGATGTTTCTTAAATACGACCAAACTGCATAGAGCCATAGCGTAATAAACTATCAGACACATGCTGGAACTTGTTTGTGAACCACTTCCAAATGACACACAGTTAGGGCTGTTTTTGATGCTGTCTGTGAGCCACGGGCTGAGTGGCTCTGTCCAGGCAGCTGCTGGCAATGGGTTGTTGCGGAGGTGCTTGCTGTGCAGTTTGGGTGAGTGCCTACTGAGTATTCAGCTGCTTCTGAGTAGATGAAAGGATCACTGCCAGGTGTGGTCCACATGAGGATATTGATGGAGTCAGGATGCTTGGGATGAGCAAGAAAAGAACAGTTTGGGCATTTGCAGTGCTCTGGAAATGACTTCAGCACCTTGAACTGCACACAGAGGTCCCATCGTTGCAATTAAACCTGTACCATTAAATTCAGACCCTCCTGTAGCACAGATGCAATTTTGGCTGTGTAAAGGGACTTACCACAGGCTGAAGTGTAGCTGTACAGAAAGGAGAGTAACCTATGTTTTAGTAGTGCTGCATCACACCTGTCTTTCCAGTTGGATAAGTATGAGACCGAGAATGCTGGTAATGGCCACATGTGAGGCTCAGTAATATTAATCCCATCTCCCCCATCCAGGTCAGTGAGCATTACGCTTCAAGAACTGCCAGCTCAAGCTTGGTGTCATCAGTTAGTAATTCTTAGAAACAGATTCCGGCATAAGAAGGAGCTACAAGAATCTTAATGAATCTTCATTTTCAGTATTTTCAAATCATAAATTAAATTATTTTTTAAAAATCTTTTGATCTTTGCCTTCATTCTCCTTTGTGATTTGTATTGTACTCTTCAAAGCTAGCAAATCGGTGAGTGTCAAAGTAAACAGCCCTTTATAAAGTCTGCATTGTCAACCAGCTGGTATTTTTCTGAACCACCAATACTTATGCACTGATACAAAAAAAAATTCTATCTAAATACATATATTGTGTACCTAAGGTGGTAAAATATAAAATATGTGGATTTGGGGTAGGCTTTTAAAGTGGTCTCTCTGACTGAGGAGACGTCTGTTTTACTGTGCTTCCTGCAGACATCAGCGATGATGCCGTGAGAGAACACTTTGCTGACTGCGGAGATGTGGTAGCAGTGCGAATTGTGCGAGACAGGCAGACCGGCATGGGGAAGGGCTTTGGCTACATTCTCTTTGAGGTACGTATGTGTGGCACGCTCAGGACACTGGGAATTCTTCAAAATCTGAGCTGGGATTTGCTTTTACAGCTTTTTCTGACCTTTTGCTATTTTGGATATGTATGTGGTACGTGGTAGCATTGTTTTGTACCTTAAAAGTAGCTTGGAAGACCGGTCCTGTGGAAGCTCATGAAAGCAAACTATTTTAGGTAAAGTACAAAGAAAAGCTGCAAAACATTGGGGTTAAAGAAATGACCTTTAAGGAAAAGATTTATAGGAGGAAAAGATGAGCTTGCTTGGTGTAACTGCAACATTCTCCCATTTCTTGTTTCAAAATATAAGCGGAATTCTTTTCTCCTGCCAGTTCTGCGGCTAGTTCTGCCCATTTAGGCTTTGTATGACTTGCTTCTCGTATTTTTCTCCCAGCCTCACCTTCCTTAGTTTACCTCCTGCAGCCCAAGACCTTTTTTACCAGTTTCTGCCTGTGTCTCTCACGCCTCGTGTAAGCTGTTTGCGAGCTCATTTTCAAGAGCATGTGGCAGCCGCGTGTCGGGAAGTCACCAGCCGGGAGCACGCTGAGGCTAAGGCGTGTGCCTGTTCCCACAGAACACGGACGCCGTGCACCTGGCTCTGAAGCTCAACGACTCGGCGCTGCAGGGGCGGAAGGTGCGTGTGAAGCGCTGCGTGGAGAAGGGCAGCGCGGCGCGGCGAGCGGCCGGCCAGCCCCGCGGCGCCAAGGGCAGGGCTCGCAGCGCGGCACCCACCCGCAGCGGCAGCGTGCACAGCGCCTCCTTCGTGGGAGAGAAGGCAGCGCCCTGCGCACGGGGCGCCAGGACCAAGAGACTGAGAAAAGGCGCTGCCAAGAGGAGACCCGGGAAGAAGAAATAGCCCCGGACGCGGCGCTGTGTTAATAAAGCCTCGGTGCGGAGCTGCTGGGCTGTTGGGTGCTCTGCCTGCTGCCTCCCTCCCTGCCCGCACCCGGAGCCCGCCGGCCGCGCATGCGCCGTGGGGCGGGGCGGGAGCGCGGCGGCGGCGGCCGATGACGCGAGGTGGGAGGGAGCGGGTGGGGGCGCGTCGGAAGCGCGTCGCGGCGTCGCCTTCCGCTGCCCGCCCGGCCCAAGGTGCCTGCGGAGCTCGGCGGCGCCGCGGGGCCGTCGGTGGGCGCCGCGCGCCATGATGGTGGGCAGGACCAGCGCCATCGCCGCGGGGCTATGCGGGGCGCTCTTCATCGGGTACTGCATCTACTTCGACCGCAAGCGGCGCAGCGACCCCAACTTCAAGAGCCGCCTGCGGGAGCGTGAGTGTCCGCGCCGCGCAACCGGCACCAGCGGGACCCAACGGCTCCCCCCGCGCCGTTGCATTTCTGTTGCAGCCGTTACGGCCGTGGCGCCCCTTCCCGCCCGGGCCCGGCACGTGGCGGCCGCGCGGCGCCCTCCCGCCGGCGGGAAACAGCGGAGGGGGGAGGGGGCGTCCTGAGGCGGGGGTGGGTGAAGGGGATTTATGGGGCTGCATCTCGCCCCCGCCGCATTCTGAAACCCTCCTGGCGGCCTCGGCCCTGGCCGCCAGGATAAGAATGAATGCCAGAGGAAAAGGGCGATCATCCAAAACGTGGAGCTCCGCCCGTGGCTCGCCGTTATTTCACGTCCTCGACACTGGCTCCGTGTCACGGCCACATCGGGGTGGGCGCCCCGAGCAGCCCAAACGGGCCCCTCCTGCCGTGGGGAGAGGGGCAGGCACCCTGCAGTAACCGAGCAGATCAGAAAGCACTCAAATTCCCAGAAATCACTCAAATTCCCAGAAATGCCCCTCAGGGTAGGCTTCCCCAGCAAGCGCACCCAGCCTGGCGGCCGTGCTCACGTGGGGAGCACCGCAGCAGCACGGTGTGGTGGTGGCCTGGCCTCCAGGCACTTCTCACCCCACGCTGCAAGGCATCGACGATTTTCAGTACAGTGAGCTGGAGTTCATTTGTCTCGCAGCAGAAACCTAGGTTTCAGCGGTGTAATTGGCTGTGTAGGAGAGAGGGTACTGGATTACATAAGATTTTTTACAGAACCATCCAAAGTGATCTTTGCATCCTGTTGTTTTCGTTAGGTGGGCTTCTGCCAGGTATAATGTTCTGAACAAACCTTAGGCTGGCTCTAAAAATTATGCTGAGGGACTTGCTGGGATTAAGAACTGACTTTTTCTTTAAAAATGGAAAAAATCTGCTGTGTTTTGGTAAGAAGTAGCTGTTCTTTGGAGAACTCAACTGAAAGACCTCAGATCCTTCTGCGCGATACGCTGCTTCTAGATGGGAGGCTTTAGGTAATATTCAGGACGCAATGCTGTAACTTTGCAGCTTGGAGGCTTCTGTGGTGTTATCAGTGACCAGATCGTTACAGAATTTTTGCCGTTGGATGGTGAAGCTCACTCTGAAATACTGGGCAAAAGCAAGGCCCAGTGCAGCAGCCCTTCCTTGGGTGAAGATGTGCTGCTTCTTGGGCAACAGCAGGAGCGTTGTATTAAAAAACTGTGGAAACCATCTTTAGAATGGGTAAACATTCTTAGGATAAGATTATTTTTCAGCCTCTGTAGTGCAGTGTCACCAGACTTTAGGAGGGACAGGGGCTCCCAGGTGTCAGCAGATTTCCAGTTGTATTTGCTCAAACACTGGCAAACAAATGAAGATCTGATACTATTTTGCCATCCCAGTTACATTTTATATCCTTTTGTTTGGGATGTGCTGGGGCTAAATATTGCATTGGGAAATCCCATAATAAAAATGAAGTGCCTGGATTCAGGTTTCAGGAAAAAAATGGAAGTCTCCAAGGATGCAGGGACTTTGGTTTTCCAGATGTCTTAATCTTGCTTAATTAGTGGGTATGGTGTTCTTACTTCAGTTTTTGTGTTCCTAGTTCTGGTCCTTAATTGTATTTAATCTTGGGACCAGAAGATTGGAACGCTGTAAACATCTGGAGCTGGCTAGTTTCTGCAGCTTTAGTTTAAGATGATTTTACATGAGTTTGCTGTTCTCCTTGAATACACAAGGCGCAACTGCTTTGTGTGCAAGTAGAGACAATGGTCTTGCTCACCTGAGAGAGAGGAACATAGGAGGCGGGCACCACAGCTGGGAGATGGAGAGGCAAAGGGTTTTGGGTCGGTGTTGTGGGACTGGTCATGAAGGTGCTGGTGCAGCTCAGGACTTTTGCAAATCATGCCCGAATGTCAGGTTGCTGCTTTGCATTTGAAACATTTTTTCCCATACTCAAGAGCTGTGCCTGAAAAACCTGCAAGTCCCGTGCTGTTCGAGAGCTGGTTTTATATGGGTGCTCGTGGGTCTCCATTGTGCCTAAATTCCTTCTATGAAAGATGGCTAAGGCTTTGTCTTTCCCCTTTTTAGATTGCAGTGATGTCTTTAGAACAGAGGGAGGTTTTTCCTTTTATTGTAGATCCTTGAGATAAAACAAAAAATTGGTCTTCCTCCTCTCTCATTACCTGAGGCACTGCTTTTTTTTGGTGTATTTTAAATGCAACTTTTGGCTGTTGTTCGAAAGATGTTTTAAATTTAGTTTTAGACACTAGTAAGAGAGGAATTCCTGCATATACTTCAGAGCTTTTTTTTTTTTTTTTGTAATTCTTTTAGTTAGTGAACTTATAAAGAATCCTGTAAAATGCATAAAAGAAAAGAAAAATTGCACAGTAGTCAGACCTCAAAGATTCTGTAGGTCAATGTTAAATCTTAGAATCTCAGTGATTCTTAACGGTCCTTCTTTAGTCTCTGGTTGAAGTGTATGGTTTTATACATTAGTGATCAGTAGTCAAAAGCCTTTATTAAAAATTTATAGTTGCCAGTATATGTCATTATTTCTTTATCTCTGAATGCTTACCCTAGTGACTGATAGTCGATGTAATTTTTAGAAATTGTCAAGAAAGCACAATTTCCTTGTGCGTGTTCAATGATTTTTTTTTTCTGAAAGCACTACAGCTGCAATGTGGCTTATTTTTATAGTGAAACATTCCACTTGTATTTCTTATCTTCATTTTGATTTCATCTTTGAGATTTAATGTATTAGGAAAACTGGCATGCCAGTTAGTGTAGTGCAGTTTCAAGTTTTTTCTAAAGCATTAAGTTACACAAACTCGAAGTGGGCTAACTGAAGGCACTTTCAAAGGATAAATTTTTCTTTAATATTGCGAACAACTATAATCATGTAATTGTACTGAGCTAGGATTCTGTGTGACACAAAGTATTGCTGTGTATGATGTTGCAGAATACTATCCACTGGTCAATATGTTGTAGAAAGTGAAGTACAGAGGGTTATTAAGGTGTCACAGAAAAAAAAAAAGGGTGATCCACGTAGTTAGAAATTCCCTTTATAAAAAGCATGCTTGACCTTGTCCATAAGTTTCACACATCACCTTGTCACTGCTAGGGAATGGTTTCCTGAATGTGTCCTTCATGTGGATAATCTCAAATTCTTAACTCGTGGCCATTAAAACTTGCAGTCACGTTATTTGGAAGTGTTTCCAGCATGTAAAGCTGTCTCAGAGACAAATCAGGGGTGTGACAGCTCTTCTTCATCAGTGTAGGTGTTCAGAGGGCAGACGGTGATGACACCTAGTGAGAGTACGGTTATTTAACCACGGGCTGTATGTAAAAATTATGTTGGTGTAATTACTTCAGTTGATGAACCAAATGACAAAAAATATTCTAAGAAAATCCCTAGAATTGCGGTAATTATATTGGGATAATTATTCTTTTTGGCATGAATAGCTGCTGCCATAAAGTATCGTTATACCTGCCTAATTGCATTAAAAGCAAGCGATATATCATTTTAATTACACTGGTTGTGCTAGAGTGCTACAGTTTTCTTTTGCAGATCAACTTTATGCCTTCAGGTTGGGTGATTAAGTCTGTAAACGTTTATTCCATCTGTAAACATTTGCTCTCCTTGGGTATTTAATTTCACGAACGTGTGTGTTCGTATGGCTTTTACAGCAGGATGGGGAGATGCTGCCACCTCTTTGACTAGTTCCCAAGCCCGTGCCATTGCAAAACAGCTGGGAAAGAACACGGATGTGCTGCCACCTGCTACAGCTTCTCTTGGTGGTGCATCGTGTATTTTCAAGTGAAAGTGGCTCAAGGTTAGATAGCAGCTCTTCTGTGTCTAATGGTTGCTAGAAAGTCATGCAGAGAAATCTTGTATTAGCCTAATTCTCTTCTCAGTGCTTGTGTAGTGCACGAGGTACGCCCTCCGACAGGCCCTGTGGGGTTGGTGTTTACCAAAGCCAGGAGAAGGATTGTCATTTTGAGTCAGTGTGTCACCGCCAGCCCTCCTTCTTAGGCCTCTAAATGATATTCTGGTGCAGAGCGTGGGTTGCAGTCTTGTGTTCAGCCTTCAGTGCTTGGAATATATTCCCAGTTTCTTATTTCGAAAATAACTTTGACTTGTTCACTGTTTAGGACTATAATCTGAAGACTTTCTAATTTCAAATTAAAAACACATGATATTTTTATTCTTACAGGAAGGAAGAAACAGAAGCTTGCCAAAGAGAGAGCAGGGCTTTCCAAGGTAATACTGTGCTCAATAACGCAGTGCGATTTTTGAAAGATGTTTCATTTATACCAGGTTTAGTTGTGAAGTATGTTTAAAGGCCAATTTGTCTATTTCGGTTCTGGCATTACAAACACTTCCAGCAAATATCCAGTCTTCAGATATTTTAACAATTTCACAAATAACCATATGAAATGATTGTTGACTTTTCAAGTCAAATAGAGGCCTTGTACTAGAAAGTATAACATTTCCTGTGTGCCTTGAGGGTGTTTTCCTCTTTGTAGTATGTCCATAAGTACTTCTCAGATTTAAAAGCCATTGATGAGATACAGCTACAGCTGAACTTGGCAGTTTTTTGCTGTAGGAATTTGATTTGCTTCTCTCTTTCCTTATTGCCAATGGATCTTTTACGAAGAGTTAAATATATCTTAACTGATTTTAATAGTTGCAATGAACATTACTTAGAATTTTTATTTGCTATGAAACAGTGTACATAATAAACTGAGTAGAGGTATTTCGGACTCTGGCCCTCTATGAACGTGTGATGCAATAGTTTGAGACTTGAATCTGATTTTCAAAAACATTCTGCATTAAGTTTAACTCGATGGTGATACTTTTAATTTCCTTTGTCAGTTTCTGTGTAAAAGTGTGGCTGTTCATGTTTGGTTTTAGTTGAGAATTATCTCTGCTGAATTATTAACTAATGTTTAAGAGCCAGCTTCAGTTTTACTATGTGTGTTACAGTTGCCTGATCTGAAAGATGCTGAAGCAGTTCAGAAGTTTTTCCTTGAGGAGATCCAGCTTGGCGAGGAACTACTAGCTCAAGGTAATAGCATAAATTTTTTTGAAGGGTAAGTTGTAAAAATAATTTTTCTTTTTCTAGAAAATGATTTCTGTACACTAAGATCTTCTGGGAGTCAGATTTACCTAAGTAAATCTGGTTGCTCATTTCGAACCTTCTGTGTTGAGAAGCTTCAACGAGGTAGAAGAAAAGAATTGTGTGGATTGATTCTAAGTAATTTAATGAATTGTCGGTGAATGCTGTATGTAAATACTTCATCCTTTGGAAGAAGTTTGATTTCAAACATGATTTGTCATGCAGGTGAATATGAGAAAGGTGTTGATCACTTGACCAATGCCATTGCTGTGTGTGGACAGCCGCAGCAGCTACTACAAGTTTTACAGCAGACTCTTCCACCACCAGTGTTTCAAATGCTTCTAACTAAGCTCCCTACAATAAGCCAGGTATGTGAAACATTCCCTGTTAATGAGGTTGAAAACTAATTAAACTACTTCTGTCATCAACTACATCAGCCTTGAGTATTGTTTTTGGTAACATGGTTTTTGTATAGGTTCAGTTAGATTAAAAGGAGGTCTTTAACCTAGAACATTAACAAATATTTATGAAAATATCATGCAGCATTGATAGCAAGCAGGGCAAAACAGAAGCAGAAAACTTTTCTTATGCATAGGGTATGCTAAGCTCTTCCAAAGCAGAGACATCTACAGGCATCTTAGTGTATAAGCAGATCCACTGTTTTCCAGATGGAAGTTGGATGTCAGAAAAGGGAGACCTTTCTTGCACTGGGTCTTGATTTTATTTGTTTATTTTTCTAATTACATATAAGTACCTGTAAGTGCTATAAAAATCTATCAGAATGAATCTGTTTCTGCTAGACTATTGCTTCCAGGCCGGCTATCAACACTAACTAGCACCAGAGCACGTGACAGTTTTGGAAGCTGAGTGGTATTCCTGATGACAAAAGTGCTGGTAGCTAGGTGTATAAAATGCCCTCTCTTTTTCAACTGTGGTACTGTGCATGTAATGTTGATAATATGCTAGCAAGCGAGTCTGTTCTAAAATAAATAATAGAAATCTTACCTTCTGGAAGTCCAAGGGAGCTCCCTTGTGATGTTACCTCACATAAGGCAGAGACTTGGTGCTGTTTATCAGTCATCTTCATTACAGCTCAGGCCTGGTAACATTGCAGGTTAAGGCCCGTATCGTTAACACTGAAAAGCACTGAAAACACAAGATGTAAAGGTCTGGGGAAGCAATGGAGCAAAAAAGTTTCATAAGAGAACAGTGCTAAAAACCACACAGAGGTCATCACTTGAGGCTGACAGGATATTATTTATCTGGCTTCAGCTTTGGTAGGTATTGCCCAGTGTAAAATTTCTACAAAACTGGCTTCAAAACCTTTTGTCAAATGGATTATGATTTTTAACAGATGAATCAGCTTGCTCAGTAGTTACACTGCTTAATTTTCAGTGTAAAACTAAGTTGCTTGATAATCAGTTGCCTAATGTCAATTTTATGTAATTGTGAATGAGTTTTTCTCCTTCTTACAGAGAATTGTAAGTGCACAGTGCTTGGCTGAAGATGATGTTGAATGAGGTCTCACCACAACAGGGGAAAAAAGTGTTTTCTTACCCCAGAAGATGAGCATCAGTAGGGGGATAAAGGGGCAAACATAGTAGTTAATGGACTGTGTACCACATCGGGTTCTACCAGAGTTAAAAATAACTTTGTGTAGGTGGGTTTCGCAGGATTTTATTTATTACCCCAGTGAAAAGTGTATTTTGATAAGAATTCATTTTATAAATACACTGTGTTGAGTTATCAAAGTATCACTAACTTCGTTATTAAATATGCAGTTGTAATGTTGTACATATAAAGACATAAAACTACAACCTATTGAAAACCCAATGCTCATTTTTGAAAAAACAAACAAACAAACAAAAAGTTATGGCAATAAAGATTTATCTGCACTTGTGTGTCCCTATAGTACTACTTTAAATTTCAGAACATTTGGGTGTCAGAGCAAACGATCTCAAAATGACTTAACATTAAAATTTATTTTTAATGTTATGGCTGGTCTTCCAATGCTTTTAATTAAAAACCTCATGTAATTTCTCAAAAAAAAAAGAAAAAATAGGTGTGTGGTCATTTAAGCTGTAGCTGGTCACTTTAAAAAGAGATGAAATCAGAATGGTACTAGGTGACTGGCTGCAGAAAGAATGACACATCTGTTTGTCAGGTACAATAACACCTGTTGTGATGCAAGGCAAAACTGTATCTGCCAAACAGGAAAGCTCTGTTAGTGCAGGTGTCTGAAATAAAGCTGCTAGGAGTAGAACCTTGGACAGATTTTAAGAGCACAACAATTGGTTTGTGGAGAACCAGAAACATTTTATAAGATAATTAACATTTCAATCCCTAGTTTTCAAGACCATAGAAGATGGTTGTTAACAGTCTTTGCCACTTGCCTTTAAAATTTTTGGACTGATACAAGTAATGCAGGTAAGATGTTGATATCCCCAGGCTAAACTAGCTAAAGCTAGTGGAATTAGAAACCTGTAAAATGTCAGTACACAGTGAAAAGGAGGCAAATAATGTGTAGCCTCAAATGTGCTTTCAAAAGATTACTTCTGCTCATTTTCCATGGGTAGGATGCAAATGTAAATCTGCATGTAAATTTCAAATGAAAACAGACTATCTTCTACCGTTTTCTGGTTTTGTCTATGGCCACTCAAGTGGCAGAAGAAACAATTAAGAATGTAGCTTTACACTTCAGCACGGTGACTTATGCTTTAGGGTGTTTGTCTTACAGACCAGCTGATAGTTTGTGATTGTGATGCCAATACAATACTAGCAAGGTACTAGATGGCATAGTCCAAACAGAAGCGATACTCTGAATGCACTTTAGCTAACGTTCCTGTTTATTTCTGTCTCATTTCAGCCTGCTTTAAGTTTCTATAAAAGCAGATTCTTCCAAAACAGGCCTTAAAGTTTCAGAAGTTGCTTATTACAGAATTTTTGAGAGGTTAAACGGAGGATAGTTCATGGTTATCTAGCAGTAAGACAGCAGAGTTTAGGAGTGCAAATGACTTTTGCTGAGTCTGTCAGATTGGACAATTGAATTTGTTACGGAGATATTTCACCACTAACCCCGTGAAAATAGAGTGTCCCAAGATTTGAGCTGCTGTTGAAAATTTCTGTAGTGGGACAAATACTGAGGCTGATGGCTTGTATGAACAAAATCTTTTAGCTGTAATTCAGTCTTTTTGTTGTGCTTGAGTTCAGGTAGCATAAGGTAGAGGTAAAACTTAGTAGCCGTAATCTTTGGATGACAATGACTGTTTTCCTTTTTTCCTTGGTTTAGAGGGACAAAGTTATTCTGCACCTAAAATATGTAATAAAAAACATAAGTTGCAGTAGGTTCTGTGTTTATGGGGAGCATTTGGGCTTTTTGGAGGAGTTTGCCTTTTACTTCTTAATTTAAAGGGTTAGGAAAAATTCGTAGATTATGCTGTCAGAACTGTTCCCATATTTACCTGCTGTCCTTGCTGGTGGTGGTCATTTCAGTGTAATATCTTTTTGGTTCGCCTTTTAACCTCAAGGTAAATCAAGCTGCCTTAAAACCCAAACAGTGTAAGATACCCTTCCTTCAAACCTGAATAGCTTTCTACACTCTGGTATAACGTTGCCAGTTTGAACTCACAGTTTAGCTTACAGCAGTGCTTTCCTGAGCTAAGTGTATTTTAGCAAATCTGTGTGTCAGTTCTTTGATTTTGATGGAAGACTTTTGTGTTTGCAAATGTTCATCGCTTTAATAATTGTTTTAGACACCCATGTTACTCTAAACCTTTTTAGTTTTCTTGATCCTGGAAAGTTAGATATTGTAGGTAACATAGATTTAAATGAAGCCTTAAGAAGTACAGATCCAGTCACAAACCTTATAATACAAAAGCACTTGCTTAGTAAGCTAATAGAAGCTCTGACACCTGATTTGAGTGCCTTGTCTAGTAGGGTGGGAATGTTGAATCCTTTTAAGAAGGCTTAACATACATATATATATATTTTTTTCCAAAATCTGTTGAGCTAAAACTTTACAAACTGTGAAGACTTGAAGATACTGTCTAGAATGGGAGTTTGCTGTTTCTCCAGCAATGACGGGCTGCCACTGGTGTCGCTGGCATGCACAGCCCGCAGATGGAGGAGGCTGTAACTTAGGACTGGTTGCAGGCATAAGAGAAGGAGCCGGTCGTTGGAGGTGCAGTGGTACTGATGGGTGTTGCTGCATCACTGATAGCAATGCTGTTGCATTTAGCTGTGCATAATAAGACTCTTTCTTTTTGCCTGTGCAAATTAAAAAATGTGGACGTGAACTGTTGCAGGATTTGCTGCTGGTGAGCTCAGAGTTCCTGGTGCTAATATCTGTAATCTTCACTGCAGGTAAAGCTACAATTCTTTGTCCCAGAGAAGAGCCATCCTCCATTCTGTGCCTCTCCCCTTAGAGGATTCCTCGTAAAGGAGATCAGAGGTCTTTTAGTTTTATGTTGGAAGTCTCCTGTCATCAGTTATGAGCTTCTCAGGCAGCTTTTATAGCCAAAAAAAAAAACAAAAGCAACAAAAAACCAGCTAGTTTTATGATCATGCAGGACTACCTTTGTTTGATGTCTCACCATTAAGTTTTTTAGATAATGGGATCGAGTCCAAAACCAGAGTGATCAGGCACACACTGAATCATCTGGCACTAATTTCCTTACCCTGGGGAATGACAGAATATTATTGTTGCCCTTAACTTGAAAAACGGAGAAGTCCCAGCCCTGCTGTGTAGGAGGCAGCCAGCCAGCCAGTCATCATCAAAGCTCAAGCTATTTATGCACGCAGAAGAATCTTTCTAAAATTCTATTTGTACATCTGTTGATGGTGTGTTTAAAGTCCCTTAGGCTCGACACTGGCCCTGCGTGACCATTGTGTTAAAATTAATATGAGTGAAACTTCAAGGGAATCTTTGAAGTGGTCACTAAGTGCTTTTAGTGAGTATTTCAAAGGCATGTCATACTGTACACCCAAGCTTCTGAGTTTTTAAACATATACAAATATGAAAAGGGTTGATGTGAAGGAAATCATTTCTTCAAGGCTTCTGTTGTACCGAAATCTTTGTTTTTTCAATGTGTGTGTTTACTCTGTCCAGTATAGGTTATGGTCTCATTTGGGCAGTGACCAAAAGAACAGCCTGCCTGCACAGCAGTCAAATCTACCCCAAAGAGTGTCTTGCAAAGATCTGAAACCTGAGTTTAGTTCATAAAGACTGGAGTAGCTTTCATCACAGCCACTCCAGAAATGGAGTTTCTGGTGGAGGTAACTACTTGCTTTTCGCAGTTGTACCCAAGCAGAGCTTCCCAGAGAAGATGTGGGCATCTGAAGCTGTTCTCAGAGGGCAGGAATCGCCATGTGCTGTGTGAATGTGTGCATGAAGCCACAGAGAGCAGCTGGCCCTTGAGCCCCGTTTCTGTACCCAACTATCCAGCAGACTAGAACTTGACACTGGGCAATCTTTTCAAAGTACAGAGCTTTCCATTTGTGCTTAAAAGAAAAAAGTCAGGGTTTTCCCTTCTTTCCCTGCAATAGGGACATACAGGTGCTAGCTTTACAGATTATTTTCTGTCTATCTTTCAGTAAGGTTACTACTCTGTGTTTTCTGATCACTGCTGTAACCTGATAATCACGAGGCCTGTGAGCTCTAAGCTTTGGACTCCACAGGTGTCCTTCCAGGTCCTGTTCTGTAAAGGTCAGGCCTTGATTTCATGGGTTAATAAATGCGTGTCCTGCAGCCCGTGCTGACAATTACCAGCATTTCCCTTGCGCCCTGAGGATGTTCATGATTCCTTACCTTTGGGATGAGGGGGTGTCCATTAGTGCTCGCCCGCGCTGCTGGTTGCTGAATAGGGCAGTGTTGCAGCCTGTAAATCCGCCTGGATGGTCCGTGCTGCGAGGCAGTTTGAGTGGCTTTCAAGCATGACATTTCTACTCTGCATGAAGGCAGAAAGCAGCTTCTGCCAGCTAGTTCTGCATCTTTTCACAACTTGGACCCTTGTGACTATGAAAACCTAATTTGCTCGCGCTATCGTTTATTGGAGCAGGTCTGAATCTAAACAGCAGAGGGCAGTTTTGCACGTTGTCTGTGCAAGCTCGTCCTGCAAAATCCTGATTTTAAGAATCTTCGCGTCTCGTGGGGTGATGCAATGCAGCATTTTGTCCAGACAAATTTGGTACGGTGTATGAGATGGGGTCACTGGGGCAGCAGTGGCAAATGGTTGTACCAGTACCTAATTTTGGCACTTTAAATCCTGTGTGTTTTGTTTGTTGTGGTTACATGATGAGAAAGGTTTCCCTTCCATCCCTCAACCCAAGCCTATAACCAAGTATATAGATAAACCAGCTACATTGTGCAGCTTGAACTCTGCAACACGCAACTGCATCTACTTCCCTGGCATGTCAGAGATGAGTTCCCCCTGCACAGATGTAATTTTTCTGGAGGAGCTTTGAAAAAGGAGTGAAAGGAGAGCTCCTGTTACCTGCAGTAGGGGAATTCTCCAGCTGAAGCCTGGAGTCGCACTGTCTGAGGTGGGCTGTGAGAGAGGGGATATTCCCACCCCCCAAAAAATATAAAAAAGGGGTGAGATGTTCTAAGTTGGTAATGGGATGCAGCTTTGTGGCTGGTTGAAATTCAGCCCAAGATGGCAAAATCTCCTTGTGCTTTGGCAACCACTTAGCTGACACGAAGTGAGCTGGTGGGGCCTCTGATGCTGAGGAGGCATGGTGGCACCTTGGCTTGTGACCAAATCTTAACTATTCCCGCACTTCAGAAGTGGTTTCTCTGTGCTTCTTGGGGTGTGTTTGCAGGGGAAAGTGTATGTTGGTGCTGTACATGTAAATGGAAGTTTTTAGCCTCTGTAGTTGTCAGTCAACATATTTCTGGGCATTTAACTGGTTATTAAAAATACTTAGGAGTCTGCTTGAAACGTAGCAAATACCTACAGAAATAGAGCTGTTCAATAAAAGATATCGTCTCTGCACACCAGGCTTCTCCTCCTTCCCTAGGTCAATCTGGATGTGTTACACCCTGTAAGATAGCCTGGAAGATACAGAAATTTGCTGTAACAAACTAAACTTTGCCTGTTCTGGCACGTATGTAAAAGAGCATTTCCTGGAGCTCTAAAACAACCTGGTTAGCATCTTTTGTTGTATTTAATATTGTTTAATTAGAAGTAATGTACTTTCTGCTGTGATGATTAAAATGACAATGATTATTGCATGGATTTGTTAATTATAATGCAATGACTAATTAAACGGAGAAATGGAGAAAAGGGATTCCTGAGCAAGCACGTTCTTTGAGAAAGTCTCCTGTGGTGTTTCTAACTGGTAGTACATGCCTGATCGATTCACAGCAGTGTCTCGTTGCCGGTGGGAACGGTGTTTGGTTTTGATGGAAATTTACTTTCACCACGCGTTGACCTGACGTTATGTCACCGCCCGGTCCTGTAAGTCACCACAGGGAAGACTCCCAGCTCCTAGAGCTAAGGACGTGGAAGCTTTCGCATATATGAAGAAGAGAAGCCCTGGCTGTCCCCAGGTTGCAGCCCCCGTCTTTATCAAGTTCCTCCAGTATGGGTGGTTGCTGTGACACTCGGCTGAATTTGCGTAACCATGAGGGGTTGCTGTTTGTTTTACATTCCATGTGCTTTTATCTCTCCATCTGCAGTCCTGAGCTTTAACATCAGCCCCCTTGGCTTATGTTGGAAGTTGTCTGACAAGACCAAGGGTCCTTTTTAACTTCCCTGTAGGGATGTCATCTACTGGCCGTTAGCACTGGCAGAATTCTTAGCATGAAAATATTATTATTACTTCTGTATCGGCAGAGATGTGTGTGGCACTCTGAAGAATCTGCCAAGATGAAGTCTGTGCTTCTGCAAGCTCGCAGTCTGCCGTCCTGATCCTGTAACTTACTCTGCACGGTCCCTTCCTCATGGAAGCCTAAGCAATCAAGATCAGGACTTTGGGACAGTGACACATGGAGGGATAAGGTAAGGTTTAGGATAGTCTGATTGGTTTGGTAGTTACTGGGGGGGGGGTGTTTTGTTGGCCTGAATTATGTACAAAGCTCTAAAACTTGCTCCTTTTCTACATCACGTTATTTTTAGACTGCTTGAGTAAAAGTAGGAAAAATCAGAGCCCAGCCAACTGGAGACCTGGTCGTAAATAATGAAACCTACTGAAACACCGAAGTATGAGACACTCTTTATGGCTGAAAAGATCTGAAGCACAACCCCCCTCAAACTGCTATAAAGTAACACCAACTGTCAGCACTGGGTTAATTATTCTGCTGGCATTCCTGCAATTCGTAAGCAGATTCTGCACTGCAAATGTAAGCAGCAATCTTTCAAAAAATTTGGCTTGCTGTTTGGTAGCAACTTCAAAAGGAACTGTGACCGTGTTGTCAAAAGTTACTAATCAGACTATGCCGCAGTATCTTAAGTTTGATGACCCCATCATGCAAAAAGGAAAGCCAGGACATAGGTATTAAGCAAACATAAATAAAGCAAACAGATCGGAAAGCAGTGCAGTGAGCCAACGTCTTACATGTTGGATCACAGACTGAAACTGCGTGAGGACCTGATGAAAAGTTTGAAAACTGGAGAGGTACTTACTGTGAGAATGTTGTAGCCCAGTCTTGGCCAGTTGACCCATCCTTAAAAATAATGCAGATGCCTTAAAACTTCTGACACGCAAAGGCCTCATGGTTGGAGCAGATGTTACCTGTTGACCAGGATGGCTGTATCCTCCTTTTTTTGCTTTTGAGGTGGTACCTGGGAAGGACAGAAGTATATGCCTGAAGGGAGCTGGCTGTGTGCTGTGGGCAGGTCAGATACCAGGCTGGTGTGACCTGCTACCTTCACGAACCAGCGGGCTGTCTGATTCTTAGTGAGAGCTTGGACGAAGCACTTCAGTTCCTTGGCTTCTCTGAGCAACTAAGGAAGTAAGTGCTGATAATTTAAATTGGTTTTCTAGAGCACACAGAGGCCCCAGGATGGAATTTATTGATACTAGGGCAGTATTCTTCCCATTCTTTTTGTCGTAAAATGTGAAGCAGAGAAAACGACTTCTGTGTGGAATCCCTGCCTTCATTTTTGTTGTTTCCAGGATGGTGTTTGTTACAAGACTGCCAAGTCTCAGGGAAGAGAATGATGGGCTGCCCTCAGAAGCTTCCAGCAGACCTGATAGTATCTGTCATCATGCTGTAGATCTTTTCCTAGTCAACGTCTCCTGCCTTGGGCAGCACGTTTTCGATAAAAGCAGGTGTCTCCCTGATTTTAAATAAAAGTTTTTAGAAAATGGATTGCAGTCTCACAACCAGCAGTGGTTCAGGCTCAGGTTCCTTCATGACCTCTCCTTTTCTAAAATTCACTGTTCAAATTCTGCTTCCCCAACTTCTAGTTATGTTCCAGATCTTGCATGCTTATCACAGGGGGTGACAACACAAGCTTTGCTGTTGATTGATTCAGCAGGGACTTTGTAAATACTCTACAAAGCATTCATGGGTCACTGTAGCATCCGTAGTCATCAAAGTATTCCTATAGGTTCTCCCTCGGGGCTTTTGAGGAAGGGCTGCTGTAAGACTGATTTACTGGAGCAGCATGCATTAGATTTGTTTTGGGGAACTTAACTGCATTTTCCTTTCTTGGCAAAGAAAGTTATTTTTGCTACTATCACAGAATATCACCTTCATTAATATGGCTATTTAGGGCATAAACAGAACAGCTGTGCTCCTAGGAAGCCTCACAGGATCCAGGGACCAAAGGCATGGAGCTAATGATTAGCTAGACATACCATTCTTCACGCCGGGGCCAAACGCAATCTCCTGCTAATCACCTTTCATCCCATTTAAGGTGTGATAGTGGTCATGTATTTCCAGTGGGAAGTGCAAGAGCAGAACGCATGTCGCCAAAAGGCAGAGGTCTGTGGGCGGTCTTGGATTCCTGGTGCAAGGCTTCTTCCATTGCCCCCCAAAATGACAGTCTCTCCTGGTGGAGTTCAGGCGCTAGGACTGGTTTTGTTTCCCAGATAAGCAGGGTTCTGCTGTGGCCAGAACTTTCCAGCGTCACACCTCTCAGTGAACATCAGAATTCACGTGGACCAAGCTGCTTTTTCTTTTCAACTTGCCACCTGAAGGTCATACAAAATAATCAATTTGCTGTCCTTTGCTGGGTGTCTTCCAAAAGTAAAGTGCCTTTCTTTTGCTATTTGGGGGACTTGGTATTTTGGCTTTTCTTTTTTTCAGTGTTGAAAGGCTAACATTTGTGTTCTGTTCAGAATAAAAGGGAAATGTGTCAGCAGCGAGGTACTTACTGGAGAGCTAGCGTCAGAGCACGCGGTGCGGAGGTATTTGGTCTGATGCGGTTGGGTATAGGGCATCAGCTCTAGATTCGTGCCCATCACCTTGGGACAAGCCCTTGTCTTGCTGCAGACATCTGTCCGTACAACAGAGAACATGACAAGGCTGCTGTAGCTCTGTGTGTGGCAGCAATGGGCGACGTCAATCTGCAGGCCTCGGTGTAAACACCAGCTTTTCACAGCAAAGCCAAGTTGCTCTTAAACTTCCTTTTGGGGGCATTTTCCCCTTTTCGCCTTGCCTCCCTACACCTACCGGTTACAGACCAAGTGGTTTTGCAGTTGTCGAGCTCGGTTGTAAAACGCTGGAAGGAAACTCAGCCCCGTTTTCACGGAGGTGCCTGCTGCGTGCACAGGCACAGGGAGGTGAGGTTGGGAGCTCGCAGAGCCCCAGGTATTGGGGCTTGCCAGGGGCTGTGCCGCTAGATGGCAATGTGGTACTCTCGGAGCTGGGACTCCCCGTCCCTGTAAAATTCTTGCTTTTTCTGTATTTATCTCTGCCAAACTGATGATTGCACCCACCACCCCGGCAAGAGAACAGAACAAAATCATTTCATAGAACATTACAGCTGTTGTGCCTCTTTCTTTTCTTTCTTTTTGCCTTTTTTCCCCCCCCCTTAGTTCTTTGTCCCACAGCAGGGTGCAGAGGTTTAAAAACCTTCTTTCTTAATCGCTCGCCTTCTAAAAACAGAGAAAACACAGCCTCTTGGGAGCAATTAGCTGTGAGAAAAGCATTTCTCAAACAATTGCCAGGAAATATTGTCTTGACCGATATTCCTGATGTAACACTGTCGTTCTCAGTACTGTTATTCTAAGATACTTGACTGCAAAAACAGCAGGGTACGGATCTGTAATATATGATCTGCAGTTTACCACCTACCTTACCTTTTTTATATCCATTTACTTTCTGTTTGTGTCCTCCCTGCAGCCCCCCCCCCCCCCCTCCCCTGGAGCTATTCTGCTTAGGAGAGTGAAGAATTATTTGTAACTCTCCTCTGCTGACTGGTGTATCAGGCCAAGGCTCTGACAAGACACGGCTGAAAATTAAGGTTATGCCTCTGCTGTGCAGGCTCCAGATTGAAATTCTGTGGCAGTGCACTGTGGAGGAGGTCAGGCTGCATCATTACAGCGATCCCTCTTGGACTCAGAACCTGGCAGCCTCGCTGTACGTGAGGTTGGTGAAGCCTGAATTTGAGTGGGAGCAGCTTGTGAGCAGGTATACGTGAAGCAGGCGGCAGCTGTACGCTGAAACCAGGGTCCTGAGCCTGGAAGCCCTCTCCCCATTGTTGTATTCATGGCAGATGGGCTGGGCTGCAGGGTGCAGAGAGGTCTGAGGAGCAGTGGTGAACTTCCAGCACTGAAAGCCCAAATCAGCAGCAGCTAGGAACCACTGCTAGCTAGGTAGATACGCATACACCCATGGCCTTTCACATGCACAGCCATACTTGTTTGTATTGCAAGGCTCAAATTTTGTCCCTCTTTACGTAAATTCATGGAGATTTGAGAAACGAGCCTCACTCTGTGGGACAGGGTGTGAACTGAAGCACCTTCTGGAAGACAGACAGCAGTGTAATCCTTTCATTCAACCCTGTCTGCAGCTGCTTTTTATAAACTTGGCATAAATACGTACTCAGTGAGGCCAGGCCTGTGTAGCTGGAAAATATTTTCCACCGTCCAAAAAAACAGAAGATTGGAAAAAGAGCCCAGAAATTGTGCATAACATGGAATGGCTTCGCTTGTGGTTTTTTTCCATGACTTCCTCAGCTCATTTTTCTGCTGCCAATTTTAGAAGCCCATAAGTCATACTTGTTAAACTTTCTCAGTTAAAATGTAACTCGAAGAACAAAGTCATATGATATGTTGAAGCCAAATACTCGTTGCGGAGCCTCTGACTTGAGAACAGCTACCCTGACTTGGCCAGCTTGCAGTCCTGCCTCTGGTCCCGGGGCAGGCAGGGCCAGGGGCAGGTGAGTAGCATGAGGCATGACAATGTGTCCCCTCCCAGACCAAGACCTCAGCAAGGATTTCTCCCTGCTTTTGCTAGGATAATCAGGCCTGTGGTGTGTTATGTTGCAGAGCAGTTGTTCTGGAAGGGGAGAAGTTTCAGCTCCTCCACTAGAAGCACTTTAACTAGGAGGTGAAGCCGAAGAGGGAACGAGAGGAGGCAGCACAGAGACCAGCAGGGCCCAGCAGTTGAGAAGCTGATGTAGGTAGGAGCTGTTGCCATCAGGGTAAACTAGCTGAGGAGTGAGGAGAGAGAAGAGAGTGCCAAGAGAGAAAGTGAATTTGCTGGAGGGTTTGAAGAAAGGGCATCCGCACTTCAGTGCATTTTTAAGTGTTGAATCAATATGGAAGTACTCGCGTGCCAGGAGCAATATTTTCATTTGCCAATTCTGCTCTCTTATAAGGTGATTGTGCTCACACCCGAGCCCCAAATGGTTGTCCTAAAGCACCGTCTCTTTGTCCAAATTTTGCTCTGCTCCCTCCCACGGGACAAGTCCCGGGTCACCGCTGTGGAGGGGAGTTGCTCTAAATTTACATTTGGGCGATAGCCGAGGGTGGAATTTGGCTGTGGGCGCTGCCAGCAGCGCTGCTCCAGCCAGCCTTGTCCGAGGCAGCGCGTGCATCCCTGGTGCTGTCAGTCCCAGCCTGCACCCCTGGGACGTGGTGCCTCGGGAAGGCAGGGAGCACCGGCCTGAGCTGCCTGAGGCAAGCAGGGCCTTTGCAGTCGCTGGGAAGGAGCCTTCCAGCCCTGCCTCCCTGTGCTGGGAAGGAACAGCACGGAGACTCGCCCTCTGCAGTAGAATAAAAGTGTATCTGTGTTTCTTTCCCCTAAATAGCAGCCTGTGAGTTTGGTTCTGGCCCTGGCTGTAAGCTGGGAAGCGGCCCCAGAAGCCCGCCTTTCGATGGCAGGGCAAAATGCCCTTTCAACATCCGTGTGGTCTTCACGGGAAGGGAGGAACTGAACAAACCCACTGGAAATCAGCAAGGGTGTTGTAATGTTTTTTTGGAAAGCCGGTTTCAAAACCCCAGTGGCTGCCTCGCTCTCTCCTGGCAGCCGCTTCCTGTGCCATGACATCCAGGGAGGTGGTGGTGACTGATGTAACCGCGGTGGCCGGGCAGAGTCACTTGCCCAACGTGCTGAGGCTGGCAGGCGGCCAGAGAAATGTGCTAAGGCCGGGTTTTCTCACAATGGGCTCGCTGTCCCTGTGCACATACCTATAACTGGGTCAGGTGCTTGGCACAGCCGCCTTCCAAGCCGATTAAAGGAGGCGGCGGAGTTACCCACGCCAGAAGAAGAGGAAGAAAAAGGAAGAAGATTTTGCTCCTGTCTCATGTGAATACAGACCTGATGCATCTCTAGGCACGCTTTGTTTGCATAACAATGCTGTAATTAATAATGATGCCTGCTCGCTGAAGCCAGTTCTCCGTGTTAATGGTGGGAGGCGGTGAGGAGAGGGTGAGGAGAGGCCTGGTAGCGTTTTTGCTGGATCACCACCTTTAGGTTATTGTGACAGACTTCTGAAAGGATTTCTTTGTATGAACGGGAATATAATGCTCAGCTGGGCTCTTAAATTCTGTCTCTGTTGAGAAGAGAGATCCTTTCATATTGATTGTCATTCTGTATGCAGTTCAGGCACCGACTTGCAGGAAATCTGGGCCAGAAGAGATATCATTAGGTATTTATGGGGGTTTGGTTGGCTCAGCAGTCAGTTTTTCCATTGTCATGCCGTGACAGTAGTGCATTACATACACCCTCAGGAGACATCCTTCTGCTTCCACAACAATAAAGGACTTTTTTCTTTTTCTGACTCATCTTCAGCATGAAAAAAAACCCACAGTAAATATAATTAGCAACAGGCAGATATACTGTACTTAGCTCTCGGAGCCCATTGGGATAGCTCTTATAAAAATATATGTTCGTGGTTGCTCACCCTATGCTTAAATGTCCTGAAGTTTTCCTCCAGCTGCATTCCTGGTTATACTTAGATGTTTTAATGTAGCCTAGTGAGCTTGGAGGCTGAGGAGCCATTTCTAGCTTGGATTAAGAGGAGGAATACATTTGATGCCGGGATTGTCTTTCAGGCACACGCGGGAGCTTGGGCCAGACTCGCAGCTCACGAGGCAGCACGATGAGTGCTGTGCTGATCCAAGGTCTGCTTAGCTTTCTGTCCTGCAGATGCTGCAGGAAGGAGGACAAGAAGCAGAGCAACTCTGGGCTGATGCCCCACGGCTCCCTCCTGGCTCCTGGCACTCACTGAGGGATGAGGAAGGAGGCAGCCATCGTCTCCATCCTCCTGGTCCCCCGCTGGCTCCTGCTTCCCTTGCTCTGCGCGGGATGGAGAGCAGCCCCGGGTCTGCTCTGCTTCACCTCGGGTCCACGTGGTCACAGGAGGATTTCTAGGTTAAATGCGGCCTGGCCCCCCTCAGTATTTCCCTGATGTCAGTGCGATGGAGCAGGTGGCGTGCAGCTGGGCTCTGCTTTCTGCCAGGTGGGTGTTCCCTTACGCCTGCCCCGTTAGGGGCTGCCTCGAGTCCCGCCTGTGCCATCGGGGTACCCGAAGCCAGGAGCCGGCTTTGGGGCCCGTATTTCACCTCAGGGTGCAGGCTGGTGCCAGTCACATGGCTGCGAGCAGGCCAGCTGCGAGATTAGGAGGCCTCTGTTTATTTATTTATTTCAACCTGTGACTAAGATGGGGGAGTATTTGGATGCGAGCCGCTCCTCCCAGAAAAGTACTGTTTATATTTCGGTCTCCTGAGTCGAGTCAGTCGGCTCTGAAGTGCTCGCAGCCCAGCAGCGGTATGTGGGCTCCGCTGCCACGTCCCCACGTAACCTGGCACCAGCGCTGCCGGACAGAGCGTGGGCTGGCTGTTTGCTCATCCCGAGCTTGCGTGGCCACACGTTTTCCTCCATGTTCCCAACTGCTGAGCTCAGAGGGGTGGAGGAGAGGGAGCGCAGGCTCCCTCTGGAAGCGGCCGTGCGGGGGTTTCGCTGAGGAGAACGTGACCGTGACCGCGCGGGTGGGGCGATGGCTCCGCACCCACGGCGGCAACGCGGGGCTCACCTGCGCTGCGTGTGTGCGGCACAGTCACTGCGAGGGCTGTGTGCAAGCAAGTCAGCACCTGCTGGCATGTGAGCGGCAGGGATGCTTTTAGAAACGTGTGAGGGTGGCATGAAAAAACAAGTCAGCTGAAATATCTTTAGCTTGTAGGGCACCTGTGGGCTAGTAGATGCAAGCGGAACAGCGCACAGAAACTCCTCAAATATCGAGCTGCCATTTATTTCCACTGTCTCTATCAAATTTCACCTGCATAAGCAGCTTATTTCTTTGAGTTCTGGTAAATTCAAGCCCCTGGCTCTAGGCACGCCTAATTTCTGAGGGAAGAACAGAGACATTTCAGTCAGCTTCTATGGAAAATGATTTCCTGGAGCTAGGGTCTTGTTCCCTTTGGGAGCGCAGGGGGCACAGCACAGGGAAAGAGCTAGCTGAGAGGCATATGGGGCCTGGGGCTTTAAATAGCGCCTGACTAGGTTCGGGAGCTGACTGCAGAACTAATGAGACATGGGGAAATATGAGTTCATTTTCTTGAGCTAAGGGAAATTTGGAGAATCCTGTTCCCATATGTCGTCAGTTGCTAAAACAAGTCTACTGGAAATGTAAAAAGTCTGTCTGTCTGCCTCCACTCCTTGCCCTATAGCAATATAAGTCGTACAACTTCATCTGAGTTTTGTGATAAATAAATGAGCAATCCTGCCTCCAAAGCTATCTGTACATCCTTGCTCCAGGCTTGTACCACGGCACAGGGTTGCACACTGTCAGGGAAGGAGATTTTCTCTGCGTAGCATGTCGTGGTATGTTCACTGGTCACAGCATTGCCCGTGGGGTGAGAAATGGGCCTGGACTGCTCTCAAGCCATCAGTCTTGTGCATTTGCTGTCTTAGCACTCTCTAGTTCTGTAGTGTAATGCCTATACGGCTAATGATCAAGGTCAGGCCTGTTGGCCTTCTGCCAGCAAACTAAAACCTGGTGTTTTTCTGAGCTGAGTTTATAAACAGGGCGCGGGCTGAAACCTCTCTTAAGCTGCCATGGCAAGGGCTAGAAAACAGGATGCCAGCTCCAGTGCAGTATGTGCCAAGAGTGGTGCTTATGGAGTTATTTCTAGAGGGGAAGACCTCAACATCTTAAATCATCAGTTTAGCCTTGGCAGTGCAGCAGAAACCCTCCAGAGAAAGGGGACTGTGGAAGCTTTCATTTGTGTTGGTGGTACCTCCTGGTCAGGCCCACCAGCAGTGGGGCTGCGGGCAAGTTTGTGTGGCGCTTGCCTGTGTTCAGTGAATGGTCTGCAGGCTCCAAGCTGCCTGTGCCTTCCCGTTGTGAGCTTCTCTAACTCTGTTTTCGGTGGGAAGGAACTGAAGGAGAGGAAGAGCAGCTTTTGGCCTTTTCTCAGGGAAGGAAGACTCAGATCTTAACAGTGCTCAGAGCTGCTGACTGAGCCAGGTTTGATCTTGGCAACACCAAAGAAAGATGGGGTATTTCCAAAGGAGGCAAAGAAACCCGTGTAAAACCAGTGTAAATGACACTAGGCTTGCAAGGTTCTGTTCTCTACATATGAGCAATCGTGATCTGTACTGAGCTCCGTGGGAGGCAAAGGTATGTCAGTCTTGGGGTGAATGTTTTTTTTCTGCTGCTTTAGCACAATGGGGAACCTCGGGGAAGCCTTCCTGAGTGAGCTGCCTGCCTGCTCCCTGTCTGACTTACAGCCCTCTGGCTCGTGCTGACGCACAGCCCAGAGTAGGCAAGTTTTCTTGGTGTGTAGGCTGGGGCTTCCATTCGGGTAAAACATGCAAACTATCTTTCAGGGAGAAGGAATGGGGTTGGGAAGAGGAAACTGCTCGCCTTAGTTTGCGTTACTGAATCGCACAGCTTGCTCTGCCTAGGCCCAGGCTTTCAGTTGTTTGGATTTCAGCTCAGCACGGCATCAAGTTTGTGTCCTAAAGCTGCCCTATGGTACTGAAGAGCAATTATTGAAACGCATAAAGTGGCCTGGAATAAAACAGGGAAGAAAACAGCTCCCTCAGCAGGCAGGCGACGAATGTAGCTGTCACCCTGGTTTCGTTCGCTGTGGGCTGGGTGACAGCTTCAGCTCCGAAGTCAGTGACATTCAAAGCCCTTCTCTGAGGGTGAAGGGACACAGAATGAGATCTAATTTGTTCTTCACGGGGCATCACTTTCTGGCATTCTTTTTCTTTTTGGCAAGAAACTATGGGTAATGTATGTCAATGTCATCAAAGACACATTCATGTTTCTCTCACAACTGTGACCTTGTATCCAGCTAAGAGGTACAGCGGGTGACGGCGAGATGCTCAGCTTACGTCCACAGGGCAGATTTTCCAGGCAGCAGCTCTGTTGGCAGGGCCACCTGCCATGCTGTCTGGCCACGTCGGTGCCAAGTGATTCTGGGAAGATCTGGGCCGTGACGCCACGGAGCAGCAGCAACGGAGGTGGATTCCTGGAAGCCGCGGTGCAGGGTGCCGGGGGAGCACCGCTGCAGGACAGCCGGGGCTGGGGAGCAGGGCTCCGACCGCTCACCCCCGCACGTTGCAGGGCCCTGTCCAGGCAGCAGGCAGCACCTTACCAAACCAGTCCCGGAAAATTGGCTGCCTTGGCCGGGAGGAAACGGCGTTAGCTGTCACAGCTTTCACTCAGAATTAGCTATGAGCTGGCCAGGCATAAATTGCTTTTGGAATTAGCCCTGCCAGCTGCATTACCAACAAAGCAAAAATTGTCTCGGGAGCGAGGCTCAGGGTTCACACACTTAAACCCTACCTGTCACAAGGTTGCTAAACTCTTCCCCAGGGCTGGTACTACAGTATTTACCGTATTGGCATGCTGTCTTTTCTGTTTGACTGCCGCATGATCGTATTATAACATGTCTTGTTGACAGGACTAAACTCAGGTCAAACTGTGTAAAGAGATAACAGCGGCCTTGATCGCTCCATGGTGAAACCAGAGTAAATTACTGGATGCCGAATGAGTTATTCCATGTTTATTTCAGATTAAATAAGATTAGAATCTGGCCTTCAGATCATGTTATTTCTCTAATTCAACTGGATCATATTTTTAAATTCACGCGGTGGTCAACATGGTCCAGCAAGTGCCAGCACACAGTCCCAGCACTTGCAAAACATCGAATGTATATATTGGCACTTTCCGTATTTGCTGACTGCAGGACAAATAGGTTTCATATTGGGACATCAAAGTCTGTTTCAGCAACTGGATGCATGACGAAGCCATGTTATAATGTGGGTACTGATTACAGCACTGGAACATGTCGTCTCAGCACGTGGTAAATTTGGATGCGCAGATAGATAAACTTTTTAGTGGCCTATGGCTTGATTTCAGCATGGAGAATGTTGTCAGCATATTTGTGCTAATTAAGGAAACAGCATGGGAAACTCCTTTACAGCATAGATACAGCCAGAGCTCAGGAAATACCACTGCTTTTCGATGTTTTTTTATACAAGCTAGCTTGTCTTCAAGTAGAGCTGCAGCTTTGTGCCTCAGCTGCATTTCTAAACTGCACCAAAGCTTGTTTGGGTCTTGTGTTCTCACCTGTTCCTGGGGAATGGATTGAGCAGTTCGGTCACAAGCACATTAGGAGAGCAGCTGGCATTTCCTCTGTGTTTGGGGACAGCAGTGCAGGGCTGGATTCTCTGGGTTGGTTGTGTTGACAGTTTGCAGTGTGTTGACAGTAACTGCACACCAACAAATAAACACAGGTTTGTGCTTGTGCTCGAAATACTTTCATACTAGTGAAAATAATGCTTTTGCCCAACAGTTACCTTTATTTTCATGCTGGTATTGTGGATATGTTATACTGCTTTTGACAAATTCCCATGTTCAAGTTCCCGAGAAGGCTGAAACGCTGCCAACTGTGTTAAGTCCTTTCTGTTGCACTGAGTCAGCCGCCGTGATTTTACCTTTGCTCTTGGTCAAAGTCTTACGCTCCATTATCTTTTTGTTCTTTTTCTAAACACAAGAAATTGCAGTACAAGTGTTTGTTCCGTGTGCTAACATTTCCTTCTTCTCTGATGACAAAACCAGCACATTACTTTTATTATTAGTAAGACAGGAACACCTAGAAACCCTTGATGTTTTCCCAAGGGATTCCCAGCCGAAATATAAATGACAAACAAAAACGGGAGAAGTTAAGTGCCTTTATTTGCATTTCTGAACAGGGAAATGAGGTACCCAAAATTAAAGGGGCACTTAATACTTCCTTATTTAAAGGCCACACACAGAAGCATGGCCAAGTATAGACGTGGGATCAGTAGGTCCCTCTTCTCCAGGGGGCCCTGACCACCTTTCTGCTCACTGGCCCCAGCAGCAGCCAGGCCAGCACAGCCTCATGTCCGTGTGCCCCTGTCTGAGCTCAGGCCAGCAGCCAGCACCTTCCCTGGGTTAGCACACTTCTCCCGTTCCCCATGCAAGGTGCTCCCAGGGCTGCCGGCCTCCTGCCCCTTCCTCTTTACCCCCAGGGGAAGAGCTGCTGAGCTGACACCTGCTCGTGGTGGCTACTTGCACTGACCAGTGAAAGCCTCCAGAATGGTGGCTGCTGAGAAATGCCTGCCGTGTGTAGGAGCTCAGGGCAGAGCTTTCCCAAGTGCCCGTCCATGGGAAGAGCCTTGCAGCTCCTGCAAGTCACAGGTGGAGCCGGTTATAACCTGACTTACCTTCCTCGGCATTTTGAAGTCTGGTGAAACATGATGCATAATGACATTACTCTGCTTTTGCAAGTAGGAGACTGCCTTTATGCAGGAGTGTCTCATCTGTGAACCTCACCTCAATGCATAGTGCTTATTCAGATATAACCACGAAAATGAGGCCTGGCTAAATAATGCCTCCAACTGAAAGGATCCACTGAAGCCCATTATAATGATCTTAATGACTTCCAATTCAGCTGTGCCTGTGATACCAGAGTGCAAAGGTAATTATGGAAGTGCTAAACACTATTATTACTTGATATTAGCAACAGGGCGGGGGTGAGACCTGGCGAACCCTTCCCCCACCTGGCCCAGACACGAGCGAGGGCTGCCCCTTGCCTCCTGAGGGCTGGGCAGGCGAGGTGGGGCGTTTGCTCGGCCTGGCTGGGGCAGGCTGCAAGCTCGCTGCCCGCCCGCGCCAGGAGAAACCTGTGCGGCGCTGATTCACCCTCAAGTGATTGCTTGACCCAGAGGAGGGCCTGATGATACACGGCGGCCGGGACGCACCAGCCGTGATTACAAGGTGATTCACTGCCATTCAAAACATCCTCCGCGCTGCGCAGGCTGCAATAAGGAAGTGATATTTGCACCTTCAGCTGCCACGGTCCCACCAAGCCTTTTGGCCGCTGCCTGCAGCCTGGCGCTTTCTTCCCTCGGGCTGTGTTGACACCACGGAGGTTTGCTGGCAGGGGCGGCTCCCTGAAGCTGCCACGTGGCTGCAGCCCCGTGCCTCTTACTGGTACTGTCCGTCCTCGCCCCAAGGTTTGGCCAGAAGTGGCCAAACACTTTCCATCGTCCTGTTCCTCCCACGCCTTTGCCCTTCACTCTGCCTCTGCTCCAGATGTGCTCCTGCCTCTCTCGTTTGGTTTCACCAGAGTGGTCCGAGTGCACTGACTGCATTCATTTCATCCTGCAAAGTGCTTCCCATGCAGCACACAGGGAGCAGGGAAGCCCTGGGTGCCTGGCAGGTGCCATGCCTCCTGCCCCAGGAACTGGCACTGCTCGTGGCAGTGTGCTGCAGGCACTGCTAGCATCTGGGATGTGCAAAGCTTGCTCACCTTGGCTGGGGCTTGCAAACGTGTCGAGGCCAATAGCGAACACAGTTTGTATTGCGTTTCCCCTCAAGCTAAGCTGAGCAACATTAGGTAGCGAGTTGGGCATTATTCAGAGCTCCTAAACCTCGGGGTTTGCCAGTGACAGAGTTGCACACTTCCAGCAGGACGCTCCCGACATTTTCTGTGCAGCATCATGGCCGGGCTGCAGCACAGGGGAGTTGTGCTCCATCACGTTTCATTGCTCAGCTGCCGTGCTCTGTTGCCAGCTCTGCTGTGTGGATAACTAGGTGAGCTATCTCTGGAAAACAATCTATTCAGTGAATTCAGCCCTCGTTTCCTGCGGGGAACTGCCTTCAAACTGCCTCTCAGATGTATTTTACGTGCAGTGTTATTATTTGTGCTTTGTCTAAACATGTGCTAGCTGTGGATTCTCTGTGTGCTCTTGGATGGAGCTGCGGTTTTAAATACCCACCGCTGGTTATTCATAGTGCACATTTAGTCATTTAACAAACATGGTATTAGTTCTGCTCTCTAAGCTGATGACTAATACTCTTATAAATAGGAGGAATGTGATCTGAAAGGTCACGTGAACGTTCCCAGCGTGAACATATCCCTAAACTATGAGGCTTCCCATTCCAGGAGTGTGCTTGTAAAAAAAAAAAAAAGCTCATTATTAGGAAGAAGAAAAAGGGTTAAAAACCCATTCAAGCAATTTCTGTGCTTTACCTCAAACAGATTTTTGCAATGTTTGCTTTTGCCTGCAATCTCTGCTGATGTGCTTGGGAGGATGGGAATTGCCCCAGTGGAACAGGCCTGAGCTCTCTCCCATGCCAGCGCCCTCCCCTGGAGCATGACAGGACCTCGGTATTTTATAAGTACGAGTAAGAAACATCCTCTGAATTTCCTGACGGAAAGCAGGACAACTCCTAACACTGGATCCCAAAGCAAATGGGAAGAGTGCACGATGCAGGTTTCTGCACGGCTTTCCTTAGCTCGGTACCGTGGAGCGAAGCCACGCTGCCTGGGCTGCTGCATGAAAGCAAACTAAGCAAATGCTGCTGCTCTCCTGCCATTGAGAGGTGTGCTATGTGTTCACAGAAGAGAGGAAGGGTGGCCCTGTGAGCAGCCTGAAGGGCTGGCCAGGCCGTCAGGAAGCACAGCATCGCCTGCCCTCTGTCTACATCTCAGGTACGCCCAGGAGCCACCTAGGGCTAAGCTCAGCTGGTGGGCTCTGTGCTGGTGGGGCAAAGCAGGGGCAGGCTCAGCGCCCAGCTGGGAGGTGGCACTGACTCTGCCAGCACTTCTCCACTCCCCTTCTACAGCATCAAGTGTGCCGGTCTGAGCCACCTGTAGCTGAAGTCGGCTCGTTGGACTTTGCACTGGAGCAAAGTGGAGGAGAGGGTTTGTGCAGCTGGCTCGGGGATGGGTCCCGGTTTCATCACAGCAGAGGCAGGTCAACTGGCCGCTGGCTGGAGCCCGAGGCACAAGCCCAGGTGGCACGAGGGTGGGCAGGGGCAGGAGCTGCGCTCTGGCTGAGGGACACCGTCCGTGGGGGTACAGATCTTGCCCTCCTAAATCACACGGCCACGTACAAACTACCTACTGGGGGCAGTCCCTGACCCACGCTAACTCCCGAGCTGTGCTTGGGAATGCTGTGGGGAGCATTTGGTGGCCTGGGCAAAAAGTGTCCAGAGCTGTGCTGAGGGCTGGAGGTAGGGATGGCCGAGTTCCTCTGCCTGTGCCCTGGTTCAGGCTTTGATTTTCTGCTCTAGATGCTGCCAGTCCGTCTGTTACAAGTTACCTTCTGTGGGACATGGGAAAGAGAGGACTTCCAGCTTCGTTTCCAGCTGTTGTCCCTGTGCCCTCTCTAACAAGAGTGCTTCCTTACGCACAGAGGAGTGAGAGGCTGCCAGCAGAGGACACGCTGGGAAAGGGGAGTGTGGCAAAAGTCATTGCAGTGATCTGTAGAAGTTTGACTCGGTGAAGTATCAGGCCAATGGCACACACATGCCATAAAGACAGTATTCCCAGTCTCACAGAGCTATCATAATTTTGTCTGTGCTTATTATAGTTACAGGAATGCATTAACATTAAAATATGTGGGCTAAAAGCTTGTGTCCTATATTTTCCTCCTGCCAACCTTGGTCTTGACTTTAGGTGGCGGATTAGAAAGGACAGCTGAGGCTCCGGGTCCCCCAGGCAGTCTATTTGCAGTCGAGAAGTCCCCGAGATTTGCTAGACTATCCGTGATGTTTCTCTCTGAGCACACACCGTGTTTCCTAACTTCAGCCATCTCAGAGGTTTGATTTCAGTGGAAGATGGTATATATAAGTGATACTTGATTGAGAAGTGCATATGCAGGGCTTACGAAATAGCGTGTCTGCCTACATGTGCATGCGTTAAAATAACAGGGCAAAGGCCACTGCAATGTATTATTTACCTACTGGTTCAGATTTATCTGCCTGCCGTAGGGACTGCTGCCGTCTCTGGTCTGTCTCTGTCAAATTTTGTTCCTAGAGAAAATAGCAGTGTGAAGAATCGTGTTTGAGGGTGGCTCTCTTATTGCTGACATCAGGGGACTGAGCGGTACATTCAAGCCGAAATCTGAGGTGTCACCCAGGTTACTTTGGGTGCACTGACTTGTATTTGTTTGTGGGTACACCTGGATTTCTTCTCTCCCTTGGTCAGCAGCAGAAGCATTTTTCTTGCCTAATGGCAAGTAGGTGGTAGGGGTGGGGTCAGGTCGTGCTTGTGGCTGCTGGCCTGCTGACAGTGGACAGAGATATAAATGCAGAAGAAGATGGGAAGAAAGGAACAGATGATGTAATTACACCTGGTCAGGGTCAGCATGACACCACACGCACTATATCCATATGTATTGGAAACCTGCACACACATAAAAGAAAACATTCAAGACATGCAATCAGGTTCTTCCACAGGGCAGCCACAATTACATAAAGAAATGAATAAGGGTTTTTTTTTTACACTGTGATGCTAGCAGTCACAGCCTCCTCTCTGACTGCACCGGGAAGAAGAGCGTGTTACGTGTGAGCAGAATAAATGATCTGTGGCTGGTAAGCAGCATGGTGCAGCACCTCGCTGCAGCACCTTCCTGTGCCAGCCAGGTGTCAGGGCCAGGCATCACGACCAGCCAAAGCAAACCTAGGTGCAGATCTCGAGCAACGTCCTCGGAGCTGGCAGTTGGAAAATGGGTGCAAATGTTCCAGGCAGATGCTTTGCCAGTGCCGTCTGAGTCTTGCTCCCTACACGTGGACAAGCACAGATCAGGTTATACATGTTGCAGGACAGTTGTGTTTGTAAACAGCAGGAATATTTTGCAAACAGGGGAGAGCAGCACCCACCCTGCTTCCTGGCTGCCATCTCTCCTGGGGTTTGAGAAAAACCGAAAGCAAGCCCCAGAAGCTTTCTCCCTTTCCATGGTGACACAACAGAGCAAAACAGGATTTCCTTCACAGCAGCAATAGGACAGGCTTTGCCGCATTCTTGCACGGGTGAGTTTGGATGCCAGAGAGTGGAATTTCCAAGTGCATTTCCCTTCCTACACCTTTCTCTTTCATCTTCATAAATCTGTGCCAATTTTTAAAGAACCTATTTTGGGGGGAGGGAATGGGGACAGAAGTGATGAGCTATTCAGAGCTGAAAGCAGATATTCATGCTGCCAGAGGTAAGACGGTAGAAAAAAATGTGTCAGTGTAGCAGATGATAGCTCTCCTCTCTTAATGCCTCTCGTGAAGCATCAAGGTGTACGTGTTTCTCAGAGGGGCTGTACATCTCAGAGGCAGTCTGTGAACTGCGTGTTGAAATGGTTGCCATGGCAGTGACTGAGTCTAAGTTAGAAAGCACGATTAGCCAGAGCTGGCCTAAATAGCTGCAGGGAAAAGAAAAAAAAAAAAAAAGGCCAAGGACTTTCTGTTATTTCTATTGCAGACTCATCAGCACTAGGCTGTGCCTAAAAAGGGAACAGTGTGGAAGGAGAGGAGCTGGCAGGAGTGCCCTGCACCCCAGACCCTGCTGGGATGCATGGAGTCGTGAGCAGCGGCACACACTGCATGGGGATCTTGGGGTTTTTCCCTTCGCTCCCTTTAGGTTGTACCAGCGTGGTGGCCGTGCACCAGCAAGGGGCTGCTGGTACAACCTGTCCCTTTGGTGTTGGCTTGGTGACACTACTTCTCCAGAGTGGGAGGCATGGCTCCAGTGACCCAGGGCAAGCTTTCAGAGGGTTCTCCTGGCTGGCAAGTGGTGTAAACATGTTAGAAAGTGTGAAAATGGTTCATGGAGGGGTTTAAAGACTTGCCCAGAGTGATGCAGGGGCTTTCCAGCCTGGGTAGAGTGCTAATGCATGATCTCCCTGTCCCTAGAGACATTCAGTGTGTGTCTGAAAGGCATTTGAAGCCTGAGAACTGGAGAAGGCAGCCCTTTTTGATAATTCATTGCTGCGGTTAATCACACTCACTTGTTAAAAAAAAAAAAAAGGCACCTTATATCTAGTTTAAATGTGTATGGTGTGTATTAGCTTTCAGCCTCTCGTGCATGCTGTGTTCTCTGCTATATTTAAAAAAAAAAATCCCTTCTTGAGATCCTGTGGGTTTTTGCTCTGAAGGTTTCTTCTGCAGTCACTTCTGATCTCGTTTTTGAAGAACTGAAGAAGCAGAAATCTTTCTCTCTAAGGGTTTTCTTTGAGCTTTTGTCAGTGAAAAAATGGAAGACTGGCAGACTAAGGTGAAGATTTCTCAGTACCAGCACTGTATGGAAAAACATCCTCCCTGAGAGCTGTGGAGTGCCACATCAGGGAGCCAGATGCCCAGTGTGAAATCAACAGAAGAGATTTATGCAAGCTGAGAGCATGCAGGTAGCATTTGCAGGAGCAGAGCCTGATAGCCTTATTGTCTTCTCTCATAGCTTTATAAAATAGAGAAGTTTAATTTACGTTAGTCTGGAGTTGATTCTGCTTTATAGTACGTTAAGTGAGATTAGATATGAGCCTGCTCAGGCCAATCCATTACATATGATCACTTACAAAGGATATGTCTCTCCCCTTCTGTCCTAAGGGATCAGGAGATTCCTCCTTTAAAAGGAGTGCAGAGCAGCAGTACTTACTGTGGTGGTTAATGGGTGCCTGTTTTGGCTGGTTGAGTTGGGGTGAAAGAGATCGTACAGCCTGCACTTTAGGAGGAAGAAAAGAAAAACCCATAAGACACCTATTTGCCCTACATATCACGCCTGTTGGCGTTTGCTGTTATTTGCAGGAGTCTCTTCCACTTCTTGCACCTCCTAAATCCTTGTCATCCAGGTTTGAGAGCTGGAACTATCTTCCCTGGCACAAAGTCAACAACACGTTTTTTAGCACTAGCAGCCATTCATATTTTACATTAGTGTTCCTCTCTGTTCCTTTCAAGCAATAATCGTAAATATCAGCTTTCATTCCTAGAGCACCTTTCATCCCAGGGGCTCCTAAAGCACTTTCCAAGCTTAACAAGCTTACTGTGTAGAGTGCTGCTTTAGAAAGGGTAAAAGTTGCTTCCCATTAAAGCCTGATTTGGGGAAGAAAACCCCCGAATTATAATGACTTCAATACCCCAGGGAGCCTTTGCAGCTGTTATTTGTTGTATACGTTCCCTTAACAAAAACAGATCACCTCTTACTGCTCCATCCCCCTTTCTTCCCCAGCTGAACCCAGCAGCTCTCAGTTACCTGGGGGCGGAGGAGGGTGAGGAATGAAAAATAATCATCCTCTTTGATCCGAGGAAGGTCTTTTTTTGCTGGAATCCTGTTGATGCCCTCAACAGCTTCTTCTGGCAACTCCATTTCCATCTATTTTCTCTTCATGGGGGCAAATACCCAAGGGCAGGGTTGAATCTCCTCCAATGGTTTTAGCCAGAGAAGTCACCATCCGTGGTTGGGCTATGCTAAGGAACATGTGAGAAACTGTAATCCTCTTCAGCACAGTCAGCCGGCCTAATTTAAGTCACATTCCTCTGCAGTCAAAGCAAAGCCAGTTGCTTTACGTTAAAACGAGCGATGACCTTTTCAAATGGTCTTTTATTTGGCTCTTCTGTGGGAGCAGTAGGCCCAGAAGAGACAACTGTTGCTGGTAACTTTTAAACTGAAGAATTTGTTTCCTAGTGAATCATATGATTAATTTTAGGGCGGCTAGCATCTGAGTAGTGTCAATTTGTTTTCATTGGTTTCAGGAGGACTGTGTGTTGCAGGAGCTGTCCATCTCACGGTGCATGGAGCTTCCTTCCAGCTGGCCATGCAGGGCAGTGGTTTCTCCACAGCTTGGCTGACAGGGGCCCAGGTGGATTACAGAACATCCTGAGCTGAAAGGAACCTGCAAAGATCAAGTCCAGTTCCTTGGTCCCGCAGGGACCATCTAAAATGAAACCATCTGTCTGAGAGAGCTTAAATGCTTCTTGAACTCTGAGAGGCTCGGTGCTGTGACTACTGCCCTGGGCAACCTGCTCCTGTGCCATATCCCCCTCTGGGTGCAGCACCTTTCCCTAACCCCCAGCCTGACCCTCCCTTGTCCCAGCTCCATGCCGTTCCCTCGGGTCCTGTCGCTGTCCCCAGAGAGCAGAGCTCAGCGCCTGCCCCTCCGCTCCCCTTGTGAGGGAGCTGCAGGCCGCCATGAGGCCTCCCCTCAGCCTGCTCTGCTCGGGGCTGAGCAAACCAAGGGACCTCAGCTGCTCCTCGTATGTCTTGCCCTCTGTAGCCCTCCTTTGGAGGCTCTCTAACAGCTTTATGTCCTTCTTATACTGTGGCACCCAAAACTGCACACGGTGCTCTAGGTAAGGCCACACCAGTGCAGAGCAGAGTGGGACAGTCCCTCCCCTCAATGACTGGCAGTGCTGGGCCTGATGCACCCCAGGGTACTCATGGCCCTTTGGGCTGCCAGGACACACCACTGCCTCGTGTTCAACTTGCTGTCCACCAGAAACCCCAGATCCCTTTCCACAGGGCTGCTCCCCAGCCTCTCGTCCCCCAGTCTGTACATATACCCAGGGTTGCCCTGTCCCAGGTGCAGAATCCAGCACTTGCCCTTGTTAAACTTCTTGTGGTTGGTGATTTCCTGACCATCTAATTTGTTAAGATCTCTCTGCAGGGCCTCTCTTCCTGCAAGGGAGTCAGCAGCTCTTCCTAATTTACTATCATCTGCAAACTTACAGAGTATGTATTCAAGTAGATCTTTATAAAAACATTAAAGAGGTATAAAAACATTAAGGCATTCCAAAATGGAGCCCCGGGGAACCCCACTAGTTACTGGCTGCCAGCCTGATGTAACCCCATTTACTGTAACCCTTTGAACCCAGCCCATCGGACAATTGTTCACCTGTCATATTTTGTATTTGTCTAGCTGTATGCTGGACAATTTGTCCAGAAGGATGCTACGAGAACCAATATTGAAAGCTTTGCTGAAATCCAAAAAGATCACATCTACTGGCTTCCCTTGGTCAACTAGATGGGAACCTTGTCATAAAAGGAAAATAAGTTTGTTAAACAGCACTGTCCCCTTGTGAACCTGTGTTGGCTATGACCAATGACTGTTGTCTTTCAAGTGTTTTTCAGTAACTCCCAGAATAATATCTTCTCTGTAATTTCACCAGGCACTGAAGTGAGACTGACAGGCCTGTAATTACCAGGGTCTTCTTTCTTACCCTTCTTGAAAACTGGGACAACATTTGCCAGCTTCCAGTTTACTGCAACTCATAAGGCACACAAATCCCGATTGCCTCTCCAAGGACGCACCAAGAGCCTATGGTAGAAGGCAGAACATAAGCCCTCTCTGTTTCAGTGCTTCAGTTGCACAAATGCAATTTATCAAGATGGTATTTAGATAGCCCTAGATAAAAGATACATCAAAGCATATTTTTGGCTGCTGCTTTCAGAAGTAGTAGTAAATCTCCTGGGGGAATGCAAGCAGTCAGATATGATCCAAGTTATCGAAATGCTCCATCTCCTTACTGCCCCTCCTCCTCTCACCCTGGTCGGGTTCACAGGGAAGCCCTCTCTTGGGGCTGGTGCGTCATCTATTCCCATCAGTAGAGTTTAGTTCAGAAATGCATTTTCATTTTTTTCCAACAAAACAGTGCCTTTTTCAACACTAATTCTGAAGAACTGCAAATTGGCAAAGGATCCAAAAAGAATAATGAACCAACCGTTTGCTGTTTACTTTGGCCACGCTGTGTAAGTGCTGATATTAGCATTTCTGAAAGGATTCATTCATCACTGAATAAAGATTTGTACCTGTGAATAAAATCTTGCTTAGGAGGTCCTGTGTGCCTCCTTTCCTCTATCAACAAAGCTTACAAATGTCAAGAGGTGGTTTTGCATCAGAAGGTAGTGCATATCTATTATTTCCAGATAAGAAAAAGCTACTGAAAATATTCCATGCCTGCGGTATAATGAAAGCAGCAGCAGCAGCAGTAAATTTAAAGAAAAAAACACCTTGCTTATTTTCATGTGCCTTATTGGTTTGTTTATTTAATTTGATACCTGAAAGTGGTTTACCTCAAGCACAGTGCTTCATTCTCATGTTGCAGAAAAGCAAGTAGACCTGCACTAGCAAGAGCAATGACTGTTGAAAACATTTTGCCCTTTCCAGACCATGACCTCTTCCACAGATGCCAGCTGAATAAAAATACTTTTATATATTACCCTTAAGTTTTCCTTCCCACCTGCTTTTTGCCACTCTTGTTGTAATTTGCCATAAATTAGTTGCTTTTACACTAAGGTACATGATGCTGTTTTGCTTAAAAAAAGAATTTTGTACGTACTTCATGGGCTTACCTGGGAAGCCATGAGAAATGGATAAGTCCATCCATCAGAAATGGAGGAGTCCTCAGCCCTGAATTTGGAACCAGTGTTCGTCCCGTCATTGTGCTGCAGGTCATGGGTTTCTTGGCAATGGAAGAAGCATAACAGCAGCATTTGTGTGGGAGATAAAAACATGAGTCTAAGTAAAATGCTCAGTCTCTTTGGCATGCCTGCATTTTGACTAGGACTCCTGGGGATTCTGTGGGATGAAGATCAACCTCTTTTCCAGGTACTGTATGACCCCTAATGATACCATTTTTCTTTTAGCCTTTTGGCAACTTCACTTTTAGGCTATAAGCATTTCAGTTATAGGGCTGCCTGGGCATTTCTGCATTTTTGGGCATGGCATGGCTTCAGTTTTGACAGAGATTTCAACCATTGCCACAGTCCAAATGCACAATGGAAAAAAACAAAGAAGAAATATGTCTGGGAGCTAACCTGCTTGCAAGTGCCCCTTATGTGAAAGGTGATGATGCTTTGTGAGCACTGTGTCTCAGCCATCATTTATACAGCAGAGGAAGAAAAAAGTATAAATGAAATGGGAGACAAAGCTCACTTGCTTCTGTGGCCAATCCACAGTGGCTGCATGAGGGGCCAGTGGTGTACACCAAGGATTTCATCGTGAGCAGTCAGAGAAGAGGCACTTGCTCTGCAACAGGCAAATGCTTCCCTGCACAGAAGCAGGATGATTTCCCTTCAAGCCGGGGCGGCTTGCCAGCAGCCTCGAATGTAATCCTCATGGTATTACTTCCACAGATGGGCACCACCGCCGAGGCAGGTAATCTTTAAATGTAGCTGCAAATTGCCTGCTCTAATGCTAACAAACCCTAATGGTGAGGAAGGGAAGGCAGGTAGCAGCACTGACAGAGCATAATATAATGTGATAGCTGGTATAAATGTGACTCATTCTAGCCAGAGGCTTTAGTATAGGAAGTTGGATAAAAGATATATAAACAAATGGGATTTTTTTTTTTCCTTCCCAGCGAAGGTCACCGCCAGGAATAGCATGGGAAATAATTAATGGAGGAAGAAATGTTCCCCTTCGAATCAGAAGTATTGTCTTGCTCCGCAGTTTTGTTCCCTGACTTGGGCTCCCGTAACAAACACCGGCAAGCACACGAGGCCTTTCTCCCTGGTGCTGCTGACAGACATCCCGCCCGGCTGGCAGCCAACGGGGGACCTGCTCACGGCTGTGCTGCTGTCAAGCCAGGCAATCGAGGTGCTGCTGCTCCCTGGGCACTGCTCTGTGTTCTTCCAGGTGGTGGTGGCAAGGAGGAGCTCTGGTGGTACAGCCTGACATCTCCTGCACGGGACACTGTCCCTTCTGCCAGGAAGGGCCAGGCACTTTTCCCTTCTTGACTCCATTTGGCTGCTCAGTCCCTGTACACTCCGGGCTATCCATGCACAAACCAGCTGCTCAGCCCCCGAATGCTCCCCAGGACCTGCAGGAGCCTGAGGGCAGCTCAGTGGGTTTCCAGAGAGGGGGCACTGCAGAGGCCCCCACGTACCTTGGAGCTCCCATAGAGCACAGGAAAAACCTATTACAGGAAGGCTGCTAATAGCAGAGGTAAGCTCTTACCCGCATTTTCCACTTGTGTTATGGACTCTGGAGAATCAGTTCATTTCGGCCAGATTCCCAAAATGCTTTTTGGTGTTTATCCAAAACAAGGCTGCATTGAGTTTTCCTACCCCTAAACTGGCTAACGTTATGAAAGGAATGACCTCAGTTGCACAGATGCTCCTCCACCTATTCCTGTGACTAGAGAGGGGCTAGGACACAACCCCAGGCCAGCTCCCCTTTTCTCCCCAAAAAGGAGCCATTTGAGGATGTTGGAGCTCAGTCCAGATCTGACTTTCACAGCTGATCCCAGAGAGTAAAATCCATATGCAGAAAGGTTAGGGCAGTTCAGAAGAGTGGCTGTACATAAATGCTGAGATCCTGGCTGGTGGCCTTCATAACACCATTCAGTTTGGGTATTTAGGGAACAAAGATCAATCCCATACAGGTGATCTGTCACTGGCATGTTTTAATGTTGACTGGAAGCTTGGCCCTTTTGTTCTGCTTGCTTTCTCACTTTCCAAGGCATGTGTGTTGCTCTTCTAGCCATCTCCTTATGGTCACGAGATGTGGGGTCACACATGGTCTTACCTAAGGTCTTCACAGCTGTTGCTCCTTGAAGTGGCTGTGAGGGATGCTGAGTTGGGTGGGATGACCTGTTGTTCTTGGAGTTATTTCCGTATAGTATTTCTGTCCAGAAAGACCTTAAGGCAGGGGTATCTTTTGGATGCTTCTAGTCTTGTCAAACTCAAATGTTAGGACTCTTTGTGAACATGGAGTTTGTGAGCTGTTTAACCACAACTTTTATTCCCTTTTTGGTGAAAAATTGAATTATTTAATTCAAGCTTCTTCTTCCTTTTTTTTTTTTTTTCTTTTTTTTAAACTCCATTTTAATAAGGACAGACTGTGTCTGTGTTAGCAGTTGGTGTGGTGCAGTGGGAGCAGATCTCTAGAGGCAGATGCCTGGTGCTGAGGACGTGGTGTACCCGGGGATTCACATCAGGTACCTCTATCCTGGTTCCCAAGGACTGGATGCTTATTAGTGGCTGGAGCACAGGAGGTGTACTCCTGGAGCCCACCTTCTGCTTTCATTTCCTTCAAGAGGAATCCAGCTAAAAAACACTCCCCGACGGCAATCGAAACATGGCAAGTGCGCACAGCTGGGAGCTTTGCTTCATGAGCTCACTCCTGATGCAAACAAAACCAGGCACATAGCAAGACCTGTCAAGAACCGAGGTCAAGAGACCAAGCCCAAGAGACCAAGCCCGGAGACATCGCTTTGCCCGAGCTCCCCCATGGTTCACAGACCAGTTCCGGGGGCAGCGAGGCAGCTCTTTGGCTTGGCCAAGCAGCTTTTAACCTGCCTTGGCCATAGCTGCCAATCTGTTCTTCAGCCCTCTTGCACTTCCTCAGCCTTCCCCTTTTCTGTACCCTTACTAAGCACATACATACATGTATTAAGTGTGCGTGTGCGCGTAGGCAGCCGTGTCTGCTGCAGGGATTTCCTCCCAAACAATACCTGTTGTGCTAGCCGCAGCGGTTCTCTTGGTTCCCATGCTCAGAGCAGTTTGAGCTTCCTGCTGGCTCAGCAGCGAGACGTTCGGTGCTTTTTATACTTATTCTTCTTCGGGAGCCAAACGGAGGAGCGCAGTTTGCCTATGAATAGCGAGCTGACTGGGCAGGCGGCAGGAAGCTCGCACGCTGAACCGTGTGAACGTGGCGGGGGGGAGGAAGGGAGCCGTTTGCTGCAGCCCTGCCTGGGGCAGGCAGGAGGACCTGTTTTGGGCAGGATGGACCTTTTGGGGGTGCATGGTTGAGCCCAGGCTGCCTCTTGCCCTCAGCAGGGCTCTGCCCCATCTCTGCTCTGCTGGCAGCCACCGCCACGCTCACCCAGGCCTGCTCCTCAACTGCAAAGCCAGGCCTGAATCCGGGGGGTTACCAGCGAGTCACACATTGTTCATCTCCGCTGCTGGCTCAGCTCAATTTCATACTAAATTGCATGTGATCAACAACTTTGGTGCCTCTCTCTGTTTTGAGGCTGCCCAATGTTTCTTGTTGTAAGACCACCTGCCCACAAGGCCTGCAGACCTCAGCAGCTCACCGCCCCGCTGACATTTTCTGTGCTGGGTATCGGTCTCGGTCTGAATGCTTTTGGGAAGCTTCAGCAAAAGTGTTTTTGCTTGCTTACAAGAGAGAGATGAGAGAAACTTTTTTTTTTTTTTCCCTTCATATTCAAACATGTTCTTAAAACGATCAGTTGAGAAGCCCTAGCACTTTCTGCCTTTGGAGCAGAGACTTGAGATTTGGCAGATATCAGGAATGTGCCTTTGGTTGTTCTTCATGGGGGAAAAAAAAACAACACAGAACTTGAGCTAAGAAACCCTAGTAAAAAAACCAACAGCCTCAGATCTCAGACACTCAACAGAAACTTCTTAGAGGCAGGAGCTGGATTCTCTGAAGGCACGTTTGCTCAGTGGAGACTTGTTCAAGTCTGGCGGCGAAATCGCTGAGCTGCATGCAGTAGGCGTGCTGCAGCCCCGCGCTGCGGGTGAGGAGCTCTTTGAGATGAAAGGTTTCGGGGGGACGGGGACACTGCCTTGCTGGGGACCAGAGCCTGGAGATGCTCTCAGTGCAGCCGGTAGCCTGCTAGCGCTGCTGGTTACTCTGCTCCGGAGGCAGGACCGCAGCAGCACTTGGTGATGCCGACTGCATCGCTCTCTGCTCCACAACCCTGGGCTGGAGCATGACCAGAGCAGCCCTTGGATAAATCACCTGCCAGGCTCCAGCAGTGCCCCGCCAGGCAGGCGCGGAGTGAAGGTGTGTGCGGCGAGTACCTTGGGCACAGGTGGGGAAACTTCCGAGGATCGCAAAGGCAGATCCCCCTTCCCTGGCTAAGTACCAGTGCCGGTCTCTGAAGACAGAGGCACTTAATCTCTCTGTTTGAACAGAGCAAGCTAACATATATCTTGCTAATCTCATTCTGGGAGACAGTTGAATTATTTTAACTAAAAATTACCAAAAGAGCCCGCCTGAGGCAGACTTCCAGCACGGAGTATTTCAGCTTGAGCAACTGAGCTTTGGCAAAGCTGTGAGTAACGGCAAGCAGTCATTAATAGGACGCGGTAAGCAATTTCAACTGCAGGCAGCACTCATGGGGCAAAATGACAAACTTTGGCGCTGTGGATGGCTCCAGAAGGAAAGATGTACGTGTGCTCATGACATCCTACCACTACCCCTTTGGGTATGGGCAAACAACGGTAAAACATGAAGAGGAACATGTGGGGTTTCTCTTTTGCTCACATTCATGGGATAAGGAAAGGGAAAAACTTGAAATGTGTGTCCTAAGCTATTAGTGGGAGCTTGGCTGTGTCTAGCTGCATGTGTGTGTTACACGTAGCACAAGTAACAAACCCAGCTGTGACTTGTGCACGTCCAGCGTAACATCCACAACCCTGCCAGTGTCAAAATTGGCCAGCGGGGAGGCAGCTGGGGCTGGAGGCACATGGTGTGGTGGCCGCAGGCTTAACATGCTGATCAGAGCCATCCTCTTCCACAGAGACCCGGCATGGAGCATCCGAGGGGCTTCTTCCAGAGGACCAGCCCCTGAGCAGTGGCCAATCTCAAAGGAGGACCTCTCGCCACCCACCGCTGACCCCTGGTAAGCCCATCTCATGGACAGAGCCCACCAAATATTCACAGTGCAGCAGGGGAGCAGGACCAGGCCCCTGTCCATGGAAGGAGGAGGCACAGGGGGAGACAGTGCTGGTGCATGGCTCTGCTCCGAGCCCTCGTCACTGTCACCATGAGCAGCCCAGTGGACACAGCCCCCTCACCCAACAGTCTCTGCACCCAGTAGGGGCTGGGTTTGGGCATCAGAGGGTGACGGGGCTGGCAGCACTTGCTGCCCCTCCACGTTTTTCTGCAGGGAGAAGTGTTTTCCTTTCTCTCTGCGCTTCATGTGGAGCTGTGTAAACAGCACTCGCCCCGAATGTTGATACCTCCGAACAATTGTATCAGCCTCTTGGGATTTATTCACCCAAACTACAATATTTAGTTATTTAGTCTTTCCTTTAGTGATTCAGTTGTTGTTCTGTTCTGAACACTGCCCAGTTTGCCAATGTCTCTTCGGCATGTGAGTGCCTGCTCTTTTATACGATGCTCTTCACATCTCTGCAAGTCAAAATTAGGCCGTCTTATTTTACAAACTAGCACCTAATTTGCTGCTTACTCTTATCCCTGCGCTAGGCCCTTTTCAGCAGCTGCTGCAGACTATTTGTCCAAATGTGTTTCCTTGCATTGCCCATGTTCCAGGAAGGAGCTTTTAGATGCTGTTTTCCTTCCCAATCCCCTATCTCACAGAGATTGTTTATGAGACTGAAATCATAACAAGAAACCAAAGCTCAGGCACTCTTCCCTTCCCTGTTACTAAATCCAAAATGATCCTTTTGGAAAAACAGAAGTACTTTGCAGGTTGTTATTTCTGCAGCCTGGAAAAGGATTTCTTCCAATTTACAGCCCCGCTGGGTACTCGTGGTGCCGTGCACTTGACAGCCTGATGGGTGCTGTGGCAGTGAGCAAGGGATGGGGCTTGGAAATGGAGAGCAAGGCTCTGCCCAGCCCTCTGCTGTTCTGGGCACTGATGTGCTCTGCCCCAACTCAGGCAGGGGTTTTAAGAGCTGAGTGTTTGGATGGGTGAAAGCTTTGGAGTGATATATGCACCTTGTGTGTGCAGGTGATGCTTCCTCTTTATATTCTAAGTGCATTAGGACATGAAAGAAGCCAATTTCAAGGTAGTCTGCAAGTGACACACAAGCCCAGCCTGCAAAACACACGCGACTTGAAGAGCATTCACTAAGATGTCCATGCAGATTTTATTTCCCTTAAGAAACCTTTTGAGCTATTTCTTTCCTGCAGGCAACAGAGGTGAAAATCGGCTGGGTTTTGGACCTAACCTCCCAGCCAGAAGAAGTCAGGGGCAAAGAGGGTTCTGCAGGCAGTTCCCACTACCAGTGCTGTAAGCAGGGAGCTGGAAGTTGCTCCAAAGTTGACGGAGCCAACCCGGTTTGCCTGTGGCTGCCATGTTAATTTTTCTCCTTTTGAGGTCTGAATCCTTTAAATCTTTGTTTTATAGGGGTGAATAAAAACTGTCTACAGCCTATGGAGAGACCTGGAAGCCATTTGGTGCAGAAAGATCACAGAAATCTGAGAATGAATGCAAGCTTTTAAACCGAAAATAATGTATACATTTAAAGAGCAGAACATGCACATACATTCACAATGGCTGCTATCAAGACCTCTGGCAGTTTCTCTGAGTATTAAAGTCCTGGTTCTGGAGATTTCTGCTGCCCCTCAGGCTTCTGTCCCTTTCTGTGTTGTTACTTGCAGTGTTTAAGCCCCATTAAGTTTAAGTGCATACATTTTCTTTGGCTATTCAGCCCTAGCCACTTTGGGAAGAAATTGGCCAGAATCCCTGAACCTAAAATAATCAAATGTCTGTTTTTCCATTGAAAAGGATCCCATTTATCTGGCAAGCAGTGCAAAATGGAATAGGTAACTCAGTGCAAGCATTCTCCGAGAAACCTGTTGTTGCAAAACCAGGCAAGTGGCTTGCACATAAGCAGATAAGGTACCTTTACCAATGCCCAGGTTGTTGCACTGCATGTCAGTATATTTGGTTTCATAATATGTGTGACTTTTATTATCAGCTTCTTGGTTTCTACCACTCTCTTTAGAAATACAGCAGCCATGAGCTGTAGGCCAAGGAGCACAGCCTTTCAGACACTCCTTTTGCAAGCATCTGTCGTACTCCCAGAGAGGATGTCTTTGTTTCAGGATTGTTCCGGGCATGAGAATTAAAAATCAAAACGGAGATGGTGGCCAGCACGAAGAACCAGCCAAAGTTATTTTAATGAATTTCTTTCCATACCTGCCAATCCACCCTCCCCTGCAGGAAAAACAACTCTCGAACGAATAAAGCATATGGCATGGAAGATAGAGGGCCGATGCCAAGTTTGTCTTTGCCTTAGCAGAACTGGCTGTAAGATGCTGAATCTGCAGATCTTCCCCTGGAACATGCTCTTGGAGAGAAAAGGGGAGGCACTTTCCCACTGCCGCTGTAGCCTGGCTCCTGCAGTCTCGCTGTTCAAGTCCTCACAGTGCAGGGCAGCACGGGGCAGGCGCAGCACTGCCTTCCAGTTGGTGGACATCAGCGGGCAGCAGCAGCAAAGAAAGCGCATCAGTGAAGCAGGTTAAGTGTTTGAGAAGGACCTGAAAACCTGAAAACCACCTGTGTGCAGGTCACTGACTGCCCCTGATGGCTGCTGTGCTGGCAGACAGGCATGCCTGCTGCTGCGGGGTTTGACACCCTGCTCCTGGACGTGGTTCCTTATCCCGTTGGGTCCATGTCACTGGGAATACTGGAGGACCACTGTACTGCAGCTGCCAAGAAGTGAGGTGTTCAGTGTAAGTCCCTCCATCAGCACTTGTCCTCCAGTCAGCTGCCTCCACAGGTCGCTTCCCGATCCTAAAGTAGGTGTGGCGGGCTGTGAGAGCTGCCCTTCTCCCACCATGACAAAGCCCTGGATGCTGGCTCAGCCTGTGGCCAGCCCTCACAGGTCAGTCCATCCGTGCCACTCAGCCCCGCCAGGTGAGGCTCCTGGGGACACACCGGTGGCAGGTCCTGAGGTGGTGCAGCTACGTGGGACCTTGCCACCACCTGCTCAGCTCTGCTCTGAAGGATGTAAGATGCCGGAGGGACCTTAGTTTTGGTGCCCCACAGAGGAATGCCTCGCCAGGGCTAGGCGACAGCTGAAGAGGAGGTTTGAGTGTCTAAATTTAGAAGTTAGGCAGCCAAGGCCTTTATTGGGCCTATCTCTGCTGGGACTGAAGCTGAGCAGATTTATATAGAAGGAACAAATTCCTGGCTACGTTACTTTAATCTTCCAGACAGCTATGGAAACGTTTGTGTTGTGTACTCTACGAGACGTGTTTCTCCTACAGATGTCAGAGAGGAGGCCACCACGCTGCTTGGACACTTGCCACGGGGGGACACCATGGGTTAGGAGAGGGGTTCTGCCCACACAGGACCTTCTGCAGCACTTTGGCCTGGCGATGAAGTCCCCGTGTGTCAGGAAAGCCTCTTGCTGTGGGTAAGCGAGGTCTCTGTTTCCAGAAGAAAGAAGATACCTGGCAGGGTGACGAAATTAATGGCCTGGGGAGTCCCTTTGTTTAAACGAACACTGGGAGAGACGGGGGGAGGCAGCTTGGCGTTTCACATGGTTAATGTTCCCAGTCCTCTTCTTCATCCTCTCGTGGCAACCTGTGTACTTTGCAATGCAAAGGCAAATGAATCTCTGCTCTGCAGAAATGTAAATGTTTTGATAAAACCATTCTTAACAAGTTTGATTCGTTTAATCAGCTTGATTAACTGCAGAGCTTTATGGACTTTAATCAGGAAGGATTTACTATAAATTACCATTTCTTGCAGTTTTGTGAAGAACACGATGGTGGACGGGAGCCTTCCCAGCATGGAAGGCACTTCCTGACTCCAGCACCCAGCCCTGCCTCTGCAGCTCCACGTATTTCAGGTCCCTGCAGACCTGTGGGGCAGGTGCTGGGCTAGGGGTAGAGTGGAAATGCAGCTGCAAGCTCCTTGAGAGACCCTCTTTCTTGCATCTGCATCCTCTCGGTGATTAATCTCGTCTTCCATTAAAGGTGCAGCATGCCTCTTTCAGCCAGGCCCACAAGGAAGGAAGCACAGTTGTACCCAACAGCCCTCTCCTCACCATGTTTCATGAACAATCTTGACCTGCAATGGATTTTCAAGGGCTGGCTACACAAAATTCCCAGGCTTACCAGCAGAAAGAGTAATAAATAAATAAATAAACGGTTGATCAGAAGATCTCAGCTTGGGTACACGTCACAGTTGGTTTTTCGTCTCTCCTGTTCATCATGGCAGACTAACAGGCTTCAAAATAGGTCCAGCTGGAAAGAAGATAATTTTGTTCTGCTCTGCCCAGCCTCATTTTTCTGCGCTGAATGTCCAGTCATGTACCTGTATGAAACCTCCGAGGCCCTGGAGGCTCCGCACAGCGATGATTTATTCATTTTTAATAGGCAAACTTTTCTCCATGTTACATTTCTCTGTGCCTTTTAGTCACTATCCCAGACGAAAGCAACCAGGAGGAGATTTAAAACAACTGAACTCTCCCCTCACATTTAGATTCTGCCCAAAGCACCAGAGCAGCTGGAGCATTTACAAAGTCTCCGCACCAGCAGGTTTGCTCCTCGCTCTGCGAGCGCTCTTCCCTTGTTGCTCTGCCATGCAGCAGGGCCGCTCCGCAGCGGGTCTCAGGGGGGCTGTGATCAAAACGCGCAGGCTGAGCAGTGTGGTTTTGCAGCTCTCTTCAGACCGCCTTGTGCTTTTTACTCCCACCCAACTGTAAAGTGGAATTGCCTATGAGGAAATTGTGTATTTCATAAGAAAGGAATGTTTTTCATCCTTTCCCCGCAATTCTGTGGCCAAGCCTCACTTATAGTCTGTTAGACTTTGCACCCCCATGACCTGAACGCTCATTTCTAAAAGATTCCTGTTGTCCAGTTTCCCTTGGATTCTGTCAGCTAGCTGGCGGGAAGCACCTTGGCTTCTTGGAGAGCACGTCAGGTAGCTCTGCAGGCCCTCCGGTGTAGAAGCAGAGGATGCACAGATGCCATTTGATCAGTGTCCTGTCACCACAGACAGGATCCTGGTCCTGGGGCAGACCAGGTCAGGGCAGGGTGAGCATGGAAAAGGTGTGTTAGATCCCTCACTCGTGCTATGGACTCTGTGGCCATGCAGGAAAACAAGCAGGACACATGCCTGGCTGCACGGGCGCTCACACCTCTGTGGCCCAGTCCTTCTGCATGCACCGCTTCACAGGCCGGCGTGGTGCATGAGGAGAAAGCCTGCTCCTCTTTCACCTTTGACATCTCCACACGGAATGAAAAACTCTTGGCCATTCGCCAGAAGTTAGGATTTGATGACTTTTTTCTATTTTTCCTTTCTTTTTTTTTTTTTTTTTCCCCACACAGACTAAACATTCGCATGTCATATCCTGTCCGAGCAGTTGTTTCAATAGCTGCCCTGCCAACGGAGACACTTGGGTTTAAGTGGCTGATCCTCTGCAGCCATGACTGCTTTTAATGAAAGATTATGTCTCCGTAAGGCCAAAATGTTTGTTATCCACCTTTGGCTTCTGAAAGAAATCTTGCAAGTGTTTCTGGATCAGATGTGTATGAAATGCTGTGCAATTTATCTAATAGCAAGGTGGAAAATCTGTCCTTTCCCTATTAATAGACTAAAAATCAAAACAGAGGTAGGGGGTTAAGGCCAAATGGTTTCATACACTATGAATTCATCAGAGCTTCACATTCCCAGCAAGAGAAATATTTGAAAGCAGAAGAAATGCATAGGAATAAACAAAAAATGAAACCAAATAAATATATTTAAAAACGAGGATTGGCTTTTCTTTTCATCTCTTCATGGGAGTTGCTTGCATTTTGGAGCTGTGCACTCAGACCCCCTGCAGGGCTCTGGCAGGAGCAGACAGGGCCACCAGAGAGCCAAGTGGCCCTTCATGGAGGCAGAGGCTCAGAGCTGTCCTTCAAAACTGTTTCAGCTTCTGCTGCAGGCACTGCTGCATGTGCTTGGGGCTGGGGAGGCCACAGCTCACTGTGCAGTCAGAGGAAACAGCGAGAAGCTCAACTGGGGTTCAGGATGCAGCACAGTTCAGGCGGCTTTGAAAAAGAAAGTCTTACAGCTGGTTGCTGATCCAAGGAGAAAGCAGTAAGACGCTGCTGGTGACCTCCTGGGAGAAGCCACAGATAACTGCCGGCTGTTAAATCGCTCTTTCATCATGCCGTGTGAACGGCGCATGGCGGTGGGATCTGCACCGGAGACTGTTGCATCACAACTCATGGTTTCAGCAGAGCTTTGCAGAAAAAAAATGAAAGTAAACTGTGTTATTTTCAGCCCGAGCAGTGAGCAAATTCTCAGTATCTAAATGAGAACCCTTAGAGTAAGCTCCAGGTGTTGCAGGAAGTGGTGGAGGCGACTCAGTAAATGTCACACTTCCCTCTAAACTCGGTTCTGAAGTGGTGTCCAAAAATAACATTTCATGGGCATCTGTCTGCTTGAGAAGGCCCTGCTGTTTTCATGACACTCACAACTAGCCCTGCCTGGCACCTTCCTGATTTTACATCACCTTCCCTGTCACGAGTGCCTGCCTTTATCTTCCTGTCTTTGTGCTTGCCTGTAAAGCCAAATACATGGCAAGTCTTGTAGGTCTCCAAAAACAAAGCATAAAATCGCTTTCATCCTCATTCCATTGCTTTGATGCGTGTTCTTAAATATTTATGCCCTGTGACTGACCAACATTTCCTACCCTGTTTCAGTCCAACACGTTTTTCTCTGCAACTGCCCTGTTCCAGCATGCCTGAGGGCACTAGCCAGACACCAGGTCTGTGCAGCTGGGGAGTGGTGTGATGGAAAGGAGAAACCTTTTATGTCTGGAGGTGTGGGCTGTCCCAGGAGGTCCCAGGACAGCTTAGGAAACCAGGTGGCACATGAATGGGGACGCAGCTGGGGGAGCATCAGGTGTTGGTGCATGGGTGCTGCAGGCTGAGCGTGCCAGGCAGGTCCCATAAACTTCTGAAACCGCTGCCTAGTCTGGATTTTATAAATTGAGACTTCTGGTTTTATCTGAGCCTCACTTGAGAATGATTTAAGGTAGTTGCCTAACCACAGGGTATCTGCTCCTACGGCTGCCCCAGTACTTCAGGCCAGGTACTGCTCCCTCCTTAAACCCTGGTGCTCTCCTACCAGGAGGCATCCCAGCCTCAGCCCCACAGCCCCGAGGGTGCTATCTCCTGGCAGTGAGCTGGGTGCTGAGTCCTGGAGGGTGATATCCTGGCAGTGCTGTAGCTGCCCTGGCTGGTGGAGATGGCCGTGCCTCTCGTGCTGATGGTGAAACCACCCCAGAGCCCCTTGCCGTAGCATGAACTGTCACCTCCTGCTTTCACAATGACGAGGTTTCATATCCTTCTCGCAGCAGCTCTTGGCTGGAGCTGCCTGGGCTGCACGCCAGCCCCTGTAGCCACTATCTCCTTGTGGAGGATAGGGCAGCCCATGCCACAGCACACTCCCGCTCCTGCTCATGTCTCGCGTGGCAGAGGGAAGTGGTGGGGCTGGCAGCGGTGGGGCAAGCACCCTGGTTTGGGGTGCACCTCCTTGTTGTTCCCATGTAGTCTGCTTTGGTTCACCCCGTGAGGTGGTCTCAAAGTGCATGGGCTTCATTCCTTGTACAGGAAACCAAGCTGGAAGCTGCTCTCCAGGCGCACCCTGGCTGCTTCCCAGCACGGCCTATAGGACCAGATGCAGTTTGTCTCAAGTAACCCCCACAGACTGAGTGCTCTATTGATATCAGGCCCTCAGCCCCAGGTGCTTTGCCCCACAGGTCTGCTCCTATTGTGCTGCAGGACTTGCTCTTGGAGACGCCACACTTGTGACTACTGCTGGAAGTGAGCAAACCTGGGCTCTCCTGGTAGTGGCCAGGGTCCAGCCTTCTGGGACAGTGCCCTGAAATTGGTACCAGGCGACTCCAACACACCAAAGTGTGGCTGGCAGCAGTCCAGCAGTGCTGGCAGAAGCCCATCCCTCACCACAGCGAGGGGGGCTGTGGAAGTACACAGACGGCAGCAGGCCTCAGCCTTGTGCCCACGCCATGCTTGCTGCCTTCAGCCGGGTTGGAGACGGCTGCAGGTGCCATGGGGCCGAGGGCACTGAGGCCGAGGGACAGATTTTGTTCCTGGAACTGGCACATCACAGGTCGTGGAGTTTTTCTGCACAGTTCAGATGGGTTACTTCAAGCCCCGTGTACGGAAAATGGAGGCTGTTTTGCTTCTTGTTGATGCTGAGGGGACGGTGTGTGGGTGTGGGTGTCGCCATTTTGCATCACGTTTCTTTGCACAAGTTTCCAGGGCCTCTGCTGTTCTGCGATAAAAATTCATACCTTTTCGTCGACTTAGATGAAGGAACCCTTTGGAGAATGATGTCTCCTGCATCTCAAATACTCAGAAGTGTTTGATCACGAGTTTTGGATGACTTCAGGGCCAGACTTGCTGATTTACAAAGCTTATATGCCTGCTGTTCAAAACTTATGAAATATGGAAGCGATTTGTGTATGGCTGGGAGAGGTGCTCACATGCTCAAAGATTTTTTTTTATTATTATTTTTTATTTTTCCATTGTGTCTTTTCAATTTCTGAGTCTCTGGGACTTTTCACTGCTTCTTTTAAGCAGACCCAAATGGCTTACAAGGAACTTTCTTAATGGTGGGGAGCCCAAACTTGGGGACAGATTTCTCTGTAAAGGTCACAGTGGTGCAGCTTTCCAGGGAACCTCAGGAGGGGCAGATTTCAGTGGCAGGGCCCAACTTGCTGTGGCGGTGTCATTGGCCAGGGTGGCCGGGCATGGCAGCACTCCTGTGTGAGGTCTGGCGCCCTGCGGTTTCCTGACGGGGCAGGCGGCCGTTGCTGGCGATGATTCAGTGCCACTGCGATGGGCAGCGGGCTTCCTGCAGGGATGTGCAAGCGACCCCCGGGGCGAGGGCAGCGGGGCAGGAGGACACAGCAGGATGCAGGCTGGTGCTGTGCTCCTGCAGAAATGGGTGCCAACAGGGCTTCTGCGGCTGTCCCAGGTCCCAGGGTGCTTCTGCTGGGTGTGAGCAGCAGCACGGCATTGCTGGCTGCGTCCCTCTGGCATGCAACCTGTGTGTTGGGCTGACAGAGCAAAGCTTTAGGCTGTCCTCAGAGCGCTGTGAAGTTTTTCAGGCGATGTGGGTGGCACGGAGGTGCACGGGGTGACTCGGAGCCTCCCCGGGGCTGCGCCTGCCGCGCTCGTGGCAGGTACGGTGCTGCTTTAGCAGAGCTTTGCATAATTTCTCGAAGGGAAGGATTTAGCAAGACAGAAAAGAGGAAATGCAAATGACTTCCTTTATTTTTATTTTTCTGGTAGGGTAGCCGCACACTCGCGATGTCTCCATTCACTCCAGCAGCTGCATGTGGCGGGCTCAGTGACCGGAAGGTGCGGTCCAGCTGTGTGTGCGCAGCCGATGCAAAGCCTAGAAAATAATAAACACAGGCTCACCAGAGCAGGGCACGTCCGTTACTGCCCGCCCGCTGTAATTCAGGAACTAACAGATGTCCCCGAGCTTTGTGCCCGGCCTGAAAAGGACACGAGAAGGGAACTGGTTCAGGGCTCATGCACAGCTGCGCAGATCAGATGACTCTGTCAGCTGAACCTGCCCACTAACCGGCCCTGATTTATCATAGCTGGAACCCTGACCTTTATTTGGGCACAAAAATACCGTCTTGGAAAGCTTGCTGCCGTCTCTGTAAAGGATGATCATGTAAAGTAATGATCATAACAATTTGTAGCGTTTCTGTAAGGAAGGGTCCGGTTACAGGTTGCGATGTGCAGCCCTCCACAGCTGCGTGCCTCACGCCAGAGTTCACTGGAAGCGACCACAAAAGACATTTTCCAGGGGCCAGGATCACGGGACCTTTAACATTTCCACTCGCATTTATCCAAGGGGTGACGGGGCATAGCTGCACATGAAGGTCTTGTGCCCACCTTTGCAGGGTGGGGGGCTCGGACCCGTGGCTGCTGTTGGCTGTTTGGTGGCTGGTGTGAAACGAGCTGGCAGCTGCCACCAGGGCCTGTGTCACGAAACCACTGTACGTTGGCAGCCTCAGCCCCCACCGAACAAGCTGGGCTATTTTTCTCATCCTTACTTGGAACATAAAACCTGGGCTTGAGTGCTGCTTTCACGTGGTGTGCTGACCAAATGCCGTCCGAAGATAGCTCTGCAGATCGGCGTGGCCAGGGCTTGACCATATTTCAAAACACAGCTGAAAAGGAGAACTGGAGAACCCCTGTGGATTTCCTTTCCGCCTCATCTACCCTGGCTGGGCAAATGGCGCTGGGGGCCGTTACAGCCACAGCTGAGTTTTGGAGGCGCTCAGCCGGGGCCTTGACGTTCGGTGCAAGAAGGGAGCATGGCTTGGTGGCTAATGCTGAGGAGCAGCAGCTTGGAGATACACGCTGCGTTAACCTACGGGCACCACCTCGCGGATTCCTAACTGTGGGTGTTTTGTGCACACTCTGTGGTGTTTGTTTTTTTTTGTTTGTTTGTTTTTTTTCCCTCCAAAATGCACTGATAAAGGCTGAGAATGAATCCTGAGGGACAGCTCAGTCCAAGGGACCTCAGAAGGCACCTCTGCAGAGCAGACGGGCGTTGTGCAACGCTTATCTGCAGCGATCTGTGACTAGTTCCCCGAAGGCGGGGGTACGAGGTGGTGCGGAGTTCGCAGCAAGGCCCAGCCTGCGGCTGTGGCCCCAAGGGAATTGTAGTTTCCCTGCCAAATATGACTTTGTGCAAGAGCTTTTCCTCAGTCTTTGCAGCAGCGTGCATACCCTCAGATTTCAGTTTCATAGTTTAACTTGAAGAAAGCATCCAAAAAAGCCCCTCAGAAGAGCATGCAGAGTGGCATCCGGCTCCACAGATGACCACAAGGAAGTCAGTAGCTGGGGACGTGGAAGGACAAGAAGGTGCCAAAGTCAAAGGCCATGTAGTTTGTTTGCAGTGAGTCATGATCTTCCACTTTCATGCACACCCCTCATCCGTCTGCACGGTGTCCTACTGTCTGTCTTTGTGGGGTTGTGGGGAATGACCACACACCTCAGCTTCCCTGGACAATCCTCTTCTCCCTTTCTTGTCCTGGTGACTCTGCAATTCGACAGTGCCTGCGGTGTTGTTTCTTTAATGCAGCTGGTTTTTGATGGTTCAAGGATATTTACTTAGGTTCCATGGCCCCACTGAGGAAAAAATGGCTCTTTAGTAAGAAAAGCCTGATGGAAAGGGTGGTTTATGAACGGAACAAAAGTTTGGGAAGAGGGGAAAAGTCAAGTGAGTGCAAACACCAGTCAAAGCCGTTCCCTTGCTCAAAACGAGTATTAAGAAAACTTGCTCAGTGGGTCACGATGAGCTCATTCAGTCCACTAGATTACTGGAAAAATCTTCCACTTTGACAAGTATGCATGTGTCTGTGTTGAGTCAGAACCTGGCAGAGCAGCTTTAGTACACATTTTTGTTATAAAGAAGTCCCCTTTGTCTTTTGTGACCCTAAAAATTTTCTGGCCTGAATATGCTCTGTGTTTCTCTCTCTCTCTTTTTTTTTTTTTTTTTTTTTTTTTTTTTCCACACAGAAAATGTAGGCACAGCAGTGTTGTATTCCATTGGGAATGTGGTATCTGGGGTCTGGGGAGGGAGGGTCTATTTTCCTACCTGCAACACTTTTCTTCACTGTTGTGCATCCTTTTATTTGCTGTCCAGCCAGCTTTTATTTAGTATACAAGTAGTGGTGCATGAAAACATTGCAAGCGCACCCCTGCGCATGCTCACACACAGCAATCGCATTTCCAGAAGTTTGCTGCAAGCATCACAAAAATTTTCTGCTGAACTTCTTGGCATACTTTCAATGCAAAGCTGGCAGCTATCACATGATGAATCCAGCCTACAGTGCGGAGGCCTCGGAGAAAAACAACGAGATCTGTGACACTAAGAAAACACAGTCGCAGACACCACAAAACTACGCTGGGACGGGCACCGTAGTTGTGGGGAGGGGTCATGGTCAAATATGCTATTTCAAGCAAAATCTGAGAGGAGGATGTGTTCTTAGCCACAGGAAGAGCGTTGTCTTAGTCAGAGCAGTTAATCATGCAACATGAGGAGAGATACATACAGTAAGCCCGCATGATTTCTCTTTCCAGCAGCTTTTTTCCTCGTCTGAAATGACTTGCATATATTTTCGTATTGCTAATTGCAGTACGGTAGCATCTGTGCTCTGGCCTTGCTGATGGAAACCTGGAGGTTCTCCGGGCCGTGTGAGCCATGCTGTTGTCACAAAGCTAACCTCCCTGTGCCTCTTTCAGGCAGACAGAGAGAAAGAGAAAAAAAATGTCCGGCTGACGTCAATGAAGACCACACTGCACTGGATAATATTACTGTGTGCCTCAACCACCCACTCCCTTTAATTTACTAGAAACTAAGCAAGCTGTTTTGAAACCCATAGCTTCCAGCGTGTTTGCGCTGCTCTCCCTCCACCAAAGGCCATTAATTGTCAGGAGCTTGAAAGCGACCTGATGCCTCGTTCAAAGCGCTGAAGCAGAGGGGATTTCCATGAGTAATAACTTCAGTCTGTGCCTGTGCAGCGCACCGTAGGCTAGAGTAAATTGATCCAGCTGCTTGCAAGGCTAGATGGAAAAGTGCCCGGGGGGGCCGGAGCACATCAGCAGATGGAGCTGGATGCTGTTGTCATCACGTGGGGCTCCCCAGCTGCTGGGCATGCTCGAGCTCGGCTTCCACCACGAGCGGGGCGCGCGCAGCCTTCCTGTCTGCGCTGACTTGCAGGGTGAGGCAAAGGCGCTAGCGCATGTTGCAACGTCTTCTCTTGTAATGAAAAGGATAATTTTAGATTAGCCAGAACTGTTGCTTTTTTTTTTTTTTTTTTTCACCATGGTGGTTTGTTTCTTTTCCTCCCCTCCCTCCTCAACGTCCCCGCCACACTGACCCCAGCGATTTGTGCGCGTGTTTTGCTCAGCAGCAGCCTTCTCTGTGACAGGGACTATAAAAGCTTCTGAGAGGCCAGCTACCTCTACAAATAATCAGAATTGGCTGGATTAACCTGTAACCCGAGGCGGCGAAAATACAGATTCCACTAGCCAGATGGCAGAGTTCAAAGATCCACTCACTTCCTGGCTGAGGTTGCACAAGTTAATTTTTATCCTTGTTAAAAAGAAATAAGAAGTGAAAACATAGCAATAAAATGTGTGCTGCTTGCTATCTCTGGTTTTAATCACACTTATTTTATTCCTTAGTGTTTTGTTATTAAGTAGGTTTGGGGGATGTTAGGAAAATACATTCTTTCTCTCTTCTGGAGATGCTTAAATCCTGCTTAGTTTCTTTGTATTTTGCTGGGGCGTTTGTGTGATCAATTCAATTTAGTCTGTTGGCAAGGAGCGCTAAATAGGAGGAACTAATTAAAATAGCCGGAATGCAATTCATTTTTTTTTTCTTTTCCTTTCCCAACTGAACAATTCAATTAGATTCACGGAAAAAAACTGCACAGTGAGTCTGCACCCTGGTCCTGGAGGCTTCCGCATGGAGGCCCCTGCAGGTTTGGAGCTGCTGGAGCTGGAGCCCTCTAGCAGAAACGGGGCATTTGGGCAGTGCTGCAGCACCAGGACATTGCTGCACCTCTCCTGAGGCAGTGCTTGTAAATGTGCTCGAGCAAGAGGATCAGGGTATCTAGTTCAGGAGGCAGCCCTCAGATCCTTGGCCCCGATTGCCCGACTTTCCTCACGAGCTAAGTGCTAATTGTGACACGGCAGGCTGCACAGCGCGAGGCTCAGATGTGTGCCTGAGCCACCGCTGTCATGTGGGTGCCGCGGGGCGTAAGCAAAGGTAGGTGGCTTGGCCAGCAGCGTGCAGAGGCAGGAGTGGAAGAATAAAGTTCATGGGTTGTTTTTGTGACGGTTTGTCCTCGCTGGCTGGGCCATTAATGAAAACAGACGTGGAGCTGCTGGCAGCATGTCGGCGAGCCTGCAGGTACCCTTCAGGAGAGCAGCACTGGGAGTTCCAGGCAGGGAGTTTATGATTAATTTTGCAGGCATTTATTGTGCAATACGAAATGGCCACCGGCCAGCTCAGAAGTTAAGCCAGAAGATGACTGTCAAATGAAACTGTTACGTTTGGCAGATCTTTCCAAAGCTGCTGTGCAAAACAGGCATATTGAAGCTAATTTCTGGATTTTCCAGATCCTCTGCACAGCTTATTCTTGTATCACGGTCCTCTTTGTTTTACCGTTTTCAGTGGAATAATTGGCTTTGACTTGCACGCTGTATAAATTTTAGGTCAGGATTTTTCCTACAGACAGCCCTCGCCGTGTGTCGCATTTGCCAGCATCCCTCTCCTTCTGGTAATCCCCCCCCGAAACGGTGCTGCGAGGAACCAGCCCTACCCCATCGCGGTTTCTGAAAACAAAACTGCCTGCTCCTTGAACAGCCCGTGTAGCCCAGATGGAGGTGAGAAGGGCACTAACACGGCAGCGGTGAGAAGGGAGCCCTGCCCTTGCAAGTAGCTCACAGGAGACATTTCCCTGCCGTGTGGCCGGCCCGAAGGTGAGGTCAGTCAGCGAGCTGTGTTTGGACACTGTCTGGCACAAACGCCCCAATGATAAAGCTTAATGTGTAACCAAGGGTTTTTTTCTTCTGTGTCAGCAGTTGGCAAGAAGACACTGTAAATAAGGATCCCTGTGAGTAAATAGATATGTGTGGAGAGGGGAGGGGAGCACCGCAGCGAGCAGTTTTGAAATTCATGCCAGGGTTGCTTCAAATGATAAGGTTGTTTGAGTAACCTGCAAACCATACGGATGCCCAGGTTTCAAAAACAGGAAAGCGTCTTGTTTAAAAACCTTCTAAGGCAACATGAGGGCTTAGAAAAGAAACTGGCTTTGTGGTTAAGTGATTGTACTTCCTTATTGATATAATGATTGAGCTGGTGCAAAGCCTGCTGGGATGGCGGTGCTGCGAACCGCAGGCCGAGCAGTTGTGATGACAAAGTTCTGCAACCGGCCGCGGGGCTTTCTGGAGAGATGAGAAATCTCAAAGTTTCCCTTTTCATTTCCTCTTGTGCTAGGCTGAAGTTGTTTCTTTTTTTTTTTCTTTTTTTTTTTTTTCTTTCTTTTTTTTTTTCCCCCTCACTCTTTTTCAGTAGTGTCCCAAGAAATAAGTACACAATCGGGTGGGCTGCCACCCTCCTTGCGTTGCCAGCTGAGCACCGGGGCAAAGTGCACTTTCCTGAAGGGTCTGGCCCTGGCTGCACAGGATTTGCTGATGTTTTTGTAAAGCGTGGTGGCTGTGTTTCTCCATAGATAAAACCGAGCTGCGTGCTTTCTGTTTGACCTTTGTTTTGGAGTAAGAACAGCAACACAAGAGAGCTGAATTGAAGTTTCCACGGGAGAAGGCGAGGCACGTGGTGCACGCGCGGGTGGACGTGCACGTGTACGGCCTGCCCCCTGCGGGGACCCTCCTCCTCGGGGACTTACAGCGCCGGTGCCTCGAAAACAACAGCCTGCCTTACCTGAAATGACACAGCTGAAACGGTTCCCAAACAGCGAGTTATTCGTTATCGGACGGGGGTGAAAGTGCAAAGCTGGGATCGAGGCTTTGCCTTCCTCAGCGGGCACCGTTTCCAGTCAAGGCCACGCTCCTTCCTCTTGGGTTTGGTTCGTCCCTTCCCTGAGCATGTGGGGCACATGCCCCTTCCCTAAGGGACATCTCCAGCTCCTCTCCCCGTGGAGAGGACATTTCAGCCTCCCCCTCGCATCTTTGTGCCTCCCATGGCATCGCCACGAGGCTGCTTTCCTCTCTGGCTGCAGGCTGTGGTGGAGATGCAGCCGCGATACGCTTGGTCCATAAGGATCCCGAGCACTGCATCCTGATTGCTGCTCAACCGAAATGTCAGTGGCTTCTCAGCCAGCTTACAGAAAAGAAAATATTTAAAAAACTTTAGGAAATTAATTTAACTGGACTTGGAGCAAAGTTTTTTGGCTAGAAATTCAGGCTCCGGCCAACACGGAAAGCTTCTGCCAACTCATTGCCTTGGTCCTCGAAGCCAGCAATGAAAAGAGAGCAAGGAGAAGAAGAAAAAAAAATCCCCTCCATTGCCCATTAGATTTAATTGTGCTTTTTTGTAAGCCTCATAAATCCTGCCCAAATCACGTCATCAAGCCACAGGGAAACTGAAACCTTGCCCAAGGCAGGAGCCAGCAGAGCTGTTCAGACTCGAAGGGTTGCACTTGGGGACAAGCTCAGCGCGCTGCGGTGCTGCCCTGAGCAGGGAATTGTTTGTGGGAGCCTGGGCGAGGGGCGGAAAGGCGGCGGGGAGGGGAGCGGGGGCTCCAGGAGCAGGACCGGGCCCCTGCCCTGCCTTGTTCCTCCGTGGGTGCCAGCAGAGCCGGGAGAGGAAGAGCAGCACGCGGAGAGGCAAAGCAGACATCCTCACCTCCGCCCCCGAGGAGGCCTTCAAAGGGCTTTTCCTCTGGAGGGGGGAGCCGGAAGGGAGGAGCGGGGATCCGCGCTGGGAAGGGCCCTTCCAAGCTCCTTATTTTTTCCTTTGGGCATGGGACGGGAGGAGGGGGGGAGGATTAAAACATGAAGGCGTCTGCACTGAGCTCTCAAGGGCTTTCCTCCCCTTCTCTCTTGCGGTGCTTTGTTGTGATGTTTCCACATGCAGCTCCCAGCAAGGAAAAGAGGCTTTTGGATCGGGGGAAGAGCATCCTTGTCGGCGCTCTCCTCTGGCGCGTGGTGCTCCCCTGGGACACCAGTGGCGTCTCCCCACAGAAAACAGGGGATCCCCCAGTCCCGGGATGGCCAGAAGAGAGCAGGAGAGCAGGGTTTGGCCTGAAGCAGTGGCTGGCCCTACACAGGGCATGTTTATTGCCCACGGAGGACAGATGTGCTGTCACCTCCTGCAGCCCTGCAATATACGCCCTACGGCTATAGGTAAAGGTAACCAGCGGTGCTTAGTCACCCACCTAAGGACTGCAGCAGAAGCCAAAAATGGTTGCTTATTTTCACTTGGCTTTTTTTTTTTTTTCTCCCCAGCTGAAATATGTGTAAAAAGCATAAGAGGATAAGGATCCCCCTGCCAAGCTTCGTGAGGAAGCCCCTGAGCTCTGCCACGTCCCGGCGCCCTGACCTTTACGTTCAGCCAGGCTTTACTCAGCCTCATCATTATTTTGGCTGCGTTTTTGCTGCAGAGGAATGCAGGTGTTTCCTCTGTTCCCACCAGTGTGCCCATGCTCTGATTTCTGAGAGGCCGGGGAGGCTGCTCATGCGTGTCGTGTCGTGCTCAAGGAGGCATCTGAGGAAAATGTGGATGCAGTTCAGGCAAATGACCAGGGGAACGATGCATTTGCATGCACTTGCATGTGAGTGTAATTTAGGCAGGCAACGTGTTGAGTTTGCTTGAAAATCTGGCCCATGTTTTTCCATTTCTGATTTTCTTTTTTCCTTAAGATAAAAAAAAGGCAAACACCTTGTTCTTTCATTTGGTCTGCAATAACCCGAGCTGGTTCCCTTGGAAAGCTTATTTATTCTCCTTGGCTGCTGAAGTGGATGCTGAATTTTGAGCATCCTGAGAAGAGACGGTGCGCAGATGGGATTCTTTGTTGCTGAAGTTTTTGTTGGACAATTATAAGGCTCATTTATATAGCTGTTTATATATTAAAATTGTTGGGTTGCCTGGGGCTACGGATAAGCGCTCCTTGTTTGACATATCTCTAAATAAATATAAAGGCACATTATTAATGGATACAGCTTTAAAAGCAAACACCCAGAGATGCACTTACAATAAGGGGAGGAAAAACCAAGGTTACATCATGTTGCTAGAAGCCAACTGCTTTGTTTTCTAAAATGTTTCTCTGTAGGACACAGATGATTTTTTGACTCATTCAGTGTTTGAGCATCCAAAAAGTCTCATGGTTGTTCCAGAATTCTTTCAACAGCATCCCGAATGGCATTAACAGACAGTTACACTATTTCACTGCCCAGCTTATCCCTTCCCCATGATGGACTCATGTTTGTCAGGGAGCTTTGGGAAGGAATATTCTGTATTTCTGAAGAGCGGTGTCCCTGCTGAGGCAGGACTCGGCTTTTTGGGGGCTTTTCAATCCACATCATTTTGCGATCTCAAGATGCGTGGCTGTCCCTGGGCTTGTGCAAATGAAAGTGCACCTCTGGGTGAGCACCAGGAGTCACCAGGAGGCTGAAGCTAGTTATGGCTGGCACAAGGAAGCATCTCCTAAGTTCACAGGGAACCATTTTTACTGGCAATCATGAACTTGATTGTGTGCTTTCTGCCACCCCTGCTGCACTCCTTCTCTGGAGGATGGTGTTTTCTTCCTCTTCCTCCTTCTCTCCTCCTCCTCCTGTGTGAGTCCGCCTCTGCTAACATCCAGCTCGGATGCTGAGAAAAGCCTGAGAACGGCAGCAGGGCACAAGCCCTCCAGCAGCCCTCTAACAGCATGGTGAAAGCTCCTGTGCCTCCTCGAGTGCTGTTTGTTCAGACATTGCCTCCGGTGTCCTGGCCAGGCTCCAGGGGGTTTTGCAACTCCACCTTCCAGCCATGCAGGGCTCATCCTGAATTCCTCTGGTCTCCCTCCCGCGGGCAGCTCTCCGTCAGCAGTGGGACGGCTCTCCTGAGATGAGGGACCGGACCTGGCTCTCCTCTGCGTGCTGCCAGCCCTTAGCTGTGACCCTCCTGTCGGACAGCCGCTCACCGCACGGGTCCCCACATGCTCAGGGGGCTTTGCCATGGTGCCCCCTCGGTGTACTCCTCAAGCAGGCGTGAAAAACTGCCCGGTATCAAGTTGGCCGTGTTTAACTTTTGGGTGCTTTGGTGACTTGCAGTCCTCCACTGCACGGAGGAGCTCTGGGGAAGGATGAAGGACACACAAGTGTTGGAAGCGCAGAGGCAGAGGATAAAAGGGCAGGCTGGGCTGATCAGGATCCAGCCAAAAAAATCTCCAAAGCAGCAAAACAGAGATGGAGAAAGGGTTGCCAGTGAGTCAGGGGGAAGGAACGGCAGCATTGTCTCTCGTTTGAGCAAAGTCTGTAATGGAAGAAGACTGAGTGCCAGGGAACTAATATCCCTCTGCAGCGATTGTTTGATCCTTCCCTTCCCCTCCAAAAAAGCAAGTTGCTGCTGGCTGGCTTGCAAGTAGAAAAACCCAGTCCAAGAAATAATCGAGTCTCTTGTGCCAATAAGCGCATCTGTCGGTGTGTCAGTGTTGATCCTTCTTCAGTACATGCCACATGCTCGTTTCTTTACACAAGATGGGCTAGAAGGGCCATTAACTAGATTAGGAATTCTAAGGCACAATTAAAAAACATGCTGCCTCTTTGCTTTAATCTTCCCTCCTTTCGCTCCCAGGCTTGTTTTCATGCCGGCCTGACACAGTCCTCAGTTGGCTGGCGGCGGGAGGCTATCATTGCACAACCCTGGCTGGTTTCTGAGCTGTGCAACACCCTGCAGCACCTCGGCAGCAGCACGCCGGCCCGCCAGGCTCTCCAGCAAAGGAGTAACCCCACCGGCTGGCAGAGCGAGAGCCGCATTTACCACCCGGGGGGGAAGAAGGTGTGAGCAGGAGAGGCTCGGATGGGCAGGAGCAGCCCTGCTGGGAGCCCTCCCGATGCCCCGAGCAGCATCTGGTGGCATGGGGGGCCGGCAGCCTGCTCGCTGGCACGGGGAGCTGCTCCTTAATTGCTGTGGCGTTGTGCAAATGCGGTGGGAATTTCACAGAGGACATAGCGTATTCTAAGATGATTGTTTTTATTCCTCGGGTAAGTGTTTTCCTCAAGCAGAACAGCATTTATTACTGTTATTAATGGCCTCACCGGTCCTCGTGCTCGTTCTGAATCTTTATGGCTACTGTCCTTGTACAACGCTGAAGGTACACAGACCCGATCCGGGACTGCCTGCATTGCAAACAGGTTAAGGGTTTGATTTTTGGCAGATTTGGGCACCGGGATATTTTTGCATTCTGCCCTGTTTTCTGTGCTGAAATGTCCTCCTCGTCACTGTGTGTGGAACACAGCAGCAGAATGCTTCCCTGCTGTAGGAAATGTGGGGCACTATAATCGCTCCGTTAATCCCTCCAAGATTTCAGAGATGAATGCCACACTTTCCCAGTATTTCTCTAGGACCCTATTTGCTTATGCTTTTTAAAACTCGACAAGATGTTTCCATATGGTTATGTTTAGGAGGCGTTATGGAGGCCTTTCATCCTTCTCTGAAGCACAGGATGAAGTATGGGTCACTTCTGGAATAAAGCAGTCAGACTTGTGATCCTGTCATCCACTACATCTAATATGGCAAATTCTGAGTTGCCATGAAAGCCATCGTCCTTTTTGGGACTAAATGACTTGGTGGGGTTGCTTTAAATGTTGAGCTACACCTATTTGATACTGGTTTGGATGAAAGAACAAGATCTTTCACTCTCCTTATGGTGGAGTGCCAGCAAGGTTTAAAATTAATATCCACCGACATTAGAGAGGGAAGGAAATGAAAGAAACATTTCTTCCCCAGAACCAGCCCTGCTTTCCTGCCTATTCCATAACTGCATAGCTGTCTGTCACATTTGGCACCAGAAAACATTAAAAAGTTTTTAAATACCAGGAATTCTTCTCTGTCTTTAAATGTAGACCAACAGGAATGCAATGGAAAAAGAGCAAAAGGCAACAGAGAACCGAGCCAGTCAAGTAGTTAATGTGGCTCTGTGTAGAGCATTTCTTCCTGCTTGATGAAAGGCACAAAATATCCATCCCATCTGCATCTGGAAGAACTACTGCAAGGTAGCAGGCACTGCCCCTGGCCTGCTGTGTCCTGGGATCTGGAGAGGAGCCTGGGGCTGGGGGACATGGGCTCAGCCTCCAGCTTTCCACATTTGCTCCAGATCACCAGCAGATTCCAGCAGCTTGGGAGAGCTGCCTGGAGATGCCTGTGGTCTTACTTGCTAGAAATACCGTGCACCTATCGTATTCACTGAGTCTGAGCACAATAAACCGTGGTAAATCAGGCTCCTGGCTCTCTGAACGCAGACATCTCAATGAGCAGAGGCTCTCTCAAGAGATGTTTTTCCCAGCTATGGAAAGGGGAATAACTACATTACAAGAGGGGCAGTTAAATCATTTTTTTTTCTTTTTTTTTCTTCTTTTTTGTAAACTGCTTCGTAGCTTTGGAGAGGAAGCCATTACGGGAGTACAAATTACTCTTTATTTTTTATTTTATTTATTGCCTCATTTTCAAATAATGAAATTCTGAACATACCTCCTCGCTAGCTGCTGAAAAATAAGGAAATGCGAGAGGATTCTTAATGATGCTAATAAAGCCAGCTGAACGCTTTGCCAAAGTATATTTTTTTATTGCAAAAATACCATTTTATAAATACAAATGGTCTTGATAGGATTGCATTGGTTGCGATACAAATTTGTTTAGAAAAATATACAGACCAAATTATTTTGTATGAAATGCTCCCTTTTTGTCTGGCTGGAATGAGGCACTTTATTTCAGAATTTCATTTTGGGATTACTTTTTTGTTGTTGTTGTTTTGGACACTTTAGTTTATATTCTATAATAAAAATACAAAAAATAAAAAAAGGAGATGTGATTTTAATGCAAGTGGAATGTATTAACATAGAGTACGTCTTGATGACCTTGTGGGTCCCTTCCAAGGCATGATATTCTACGATTCTATGATTTTGTGCCAGTGGAAACTACAATTAGTGGGAAAAATTCAGCTATACTGGTGGTCCTGTCTGCAGCCTCGTTGACCTTCTCCGCTAGGGAAGAGACTGGAAGCTCACTGGAGTGTCCAAAGCAGCCTTCTTTGCTTCTTCTGCTCTATCCTTCTTGTTCTTAATGCCCTTTTTGTCTAGCAGGTAACATGATTTGAAGCCCCAGTTCAAAGGTTTCCTTTGGGCTGAGGTGGATTAAATGGGACCTCCAAGTGGAGCATGGGTTTTTCACTTATCTTGAAGATTTGGTAATCGTGGCTGTGGGGTGTGGGTGAAAATCCACCCCTGTTGCTCCTCTCTGCCATTTGTTTCCCTCTGCCCTGCAGCACTGAGCTCGGTGGCCTTGTTTTGCTGAGGGCTGAGTGTCCAGGGCTGAGGACACTTCCAGCACACAAGGAATGCTCCTGATGCATTTTTGGGAAAAGGGATGTGGAAACACCTGCCCTTGGTAGCCACCAGGAATAGAGTGGGAAAAGGGATGAGATAAGGTGGAGCCTCACTTCTGATCGATGAGTGCTGGGGGAGCTGAGATGCTGTGAGTGGGATGGAGTCCAGGCAGAACACTGGTGTGCTCACTGCTGAAACCCATGCTGCTCTTTTGCTTTTGCAGGAAAAAATGGATTATGTGAGTGTCCACAAAATGTGCTCTCTGTCTGGCATTGTCTGGTTTGGAGAGGCGTTTTGGGGAGGGAGGGAGCTAGCTCTCTGTGCATCAGCAAGTCACCCGCTGAGGATGTGCTCAGCTCATCTGGTCCAACCACCCCCCTACCACCAATGTCACCCACTAACCATGTCCCTAAGCACCATGACCAACCTTTCCTTGAACACCCGCAGGGGTGGTGACTCCACCACCTCCCTGGGCAACCCATCCCAGTGCCTGACTTCTGAAAAATAACCCATCACCCACAGAGGAATGGGTGTCTGAGGGGAGACCTCAGGGTGCCAGGTAGCACCCAGACCACAAGGCAAGCATGGGTCTGGATGGATGGGAGCACGGGCAGACTCCCAGACATCAGCATCGCTTGGTCACCCAGTCAACCCCGCTGGCACCAGGGAGCCTGGCACAAGCTGTTTGCAAGCCACTTGCCTGCCAGGATTGGTCAGCCAGAGGGAGGGATGTGCTACCTGTGGTGACGTTTATAAAAGCGCACCCCTGGACACAGCCAGACGCGAACCCCCGCCTGTCCCAGCCAGAGGCACCGGCATGTGCAGCTAACCACTCGCTCGCACCGCAGCGCAGCCAGGGGCACCCCGCGCCCGCTGTGCTCAGAGCTGCACCTGCTTTATCTGAGCTGCCGATGTGCTTTTCCTGGAACTGAACCCCCAAAGGATGTTGCATGAAACTTGTAAACCGAAGTAAGGCCTCTTTGTCTTGTGACGCTTGTTTTAATTTTACTGTGGGCTGCCATGAAAATAATTTGTGATTAAAATTGAAAGCTCCCTTGCAGCAGCTGCCAGGGTGGGGGGTGTTGGAGGCGATTCCTCTGGGGTTACTTAACTCCCAGTCCTCGTTTTTTCCGCTTAGATCCAAGTGGAAGATCTATTCCCAGATCTAGTCAGGGTAGACCGCCTTGCACTTGGCAAGGGGTGACTACCGGCGCTGTGACAAGCCCTAGGAGTCAAGGAGGAGAAAGCAGCCCTTGTACGATTTACCTTCATACTGCTGCAAGCTACCGAAACCTTTTGTAGGAGAGGAGTAAGCTTGACTTAACGAATTTACCAAAGCTCACGGGTCTGTGGTAAGAAGCCAGCACAACAGGTCTTTGTGAGAGGTGGATTTATGGCACATAAATAAGTTAGTGTGCTAATTGTAGCTGGTGTCAAAGGTAGCAGGCTAACTGCTAAAAAAAAAGGGCTCGCAGGGTGATTTATTTGGGTTATTTTGCACAGACTTGTGTGAAACACGTTAATAGATCCTCTGCCTCCCTTCCCCACAGCCGTAATAGTAAGAACAATGAGCAGCATTAAGTGCAGGCTAGCCCACGTTTCCTCCCAGGAGTGCAGGGCTGCAGCAACCAGAAATCATTACACGGGGAGAGAGAAAATGACTTTTGGCTGCCTCCGAGCCCTCATGTCAGTGTTGTTCTGCAATCTCTGTGCTGAATGGAAACTGTTTCCTTTCCACAAGCTCTAAGCTTACAGACTGGGTTTCCTGCTTTCCTGTTAGTGCCTCCACCTACCCAGACAGCTCTGACACTTCAGACTTACTGATCAGCTATTTTCTACCACAGCTCTTTTAGCGAAGGTTTTACACGTTGTTGTAACAGCTGACTAAGCAGTGAGCCTGCAAGTGAAAGAAACGAATGTAGGGCTTTTTTGTTCGGCTAACTGACAAGGCTCTACCTCAAAACAGCGAGGCATTTATCTGTGCTAGCAGCCTGCTAGGTGGACGGGCTGGCGCTTAGCGCCGCTCTGGGAGCTGGGAGGCACACTGTGTCAGGGCTCCCAGGTGGAGGAAAATGGCACCAGGATGGTTCAGATGCCTGAAGACACTTGCAGCTAAAGGTACTTTGAAGTGCCGAAGAGAGACGTGCAGGGGACATTTGCATCGTGAAGCAACGATGGGAATAAATGCTGAATGTGCGCCAGCTTTAAAAATAGTATCACATGCAAAAGCAATTAATACTTAGGAGAAATTTTATAGAGACGGACTCTGTGGACCACAACTATGAAAGTAAAAAGTGATTTTCATATCAGAAAGTCTGTCATCTCAGGATGTCCCAGAATGGCACATTCTGGGGCACCGCAGTCGAGCTGGAAACAGCCAGTCAGCTCTGAACTGCCTTTATATATGTATTTATGTCTCCTGTGCTGAGTTCCCTCCGTAGCCACAGTAGTGCAGCCATTCAGAGCACATTTCCACGGTGCTTTCAGTTTTCATGCTCACTTTTGCAAATTGCTTCCAATATATCACAAAAAATGAACCAAGCCTGTCTTCAGTTAGTGATGGATGTACCTTAAAATATTCAAAGTACTCTAAAAGTTCTGATATCTTTGGTCTGATCCTTAGCCAAACTATGTCTAGCCTTGTTTCAGCCTTTGTTTTATTCAGACACTAGTGGCAAAAACATCTGTAGACTTTCACTTCAACATTTGTTTAGCTACCACCATCTGCCATAAACAGGTCTTCAATCTTACCAAGGTCAGCAGGTGGGGAAAAAGACTGGGGCATAGTCTTTTACAGGATTTAGAAACAGGGGTCATTTGTGTCACTGAACAGTGGTGGCATATTTCTTGGTGTGTCTGCACCTGTCTCCACGCTGACGTGGGCCCCAGCGGTGCTGAACAGCTAATGGCTGCGGTGTCCCTCCAGGCTGGGGAGTGGTGGCGTTGCTTTCCCCTGGGAGAAACCTCAGGGGCGAATTTTTATGCTGATGGAAAGGGCTGGGAAGGCTACTCTACAAAACAGCATGGAGTTACAGACCTTGATTCTCTGTACGAGGTGTCAGGCACGTGGCCAGGTGGACAGTTTGGAGTGTGGGGAGCTGAGAGGGATGCTCAGTACCAGAGTTTCTGCTGAAGGGGTCAATAAGCCCACTGTCGTGAGGGTGCCTTTCACGGCATGCCTGGAAAGCATTGCTGAATGTAATGCTGTATTGACACTCCAGCGAATCGATTTCTCTGAATGCCATGCCATACAGATGAGACGCCTTTGTCAGCCAGTTTGGGTCAAGCCTATCATCAGACCTATAGCTTGTGGGAGATGAGTGCGATGGATGAAGTCATCAGGAAAGTCAAAAGGTCTTGAGTCCTTTGGGGGAGAGGTCTATGTGCAGGAGGAACAACGTATTCAGAATAAATCAGTAAATCAAAGATGCCAGCCCTGGGCAGATGTGTCTCTGTGCTGACCCTGGTGCTGTGCAGGAGCAGAGCAGAGCGAGGTTTGGCTGGGTGCCTGTGGGAGCTTTCATGCCCTAGGTTTGAAATGTACAGTCACTGCTGGGGCAGTGGAGAAGAATAAGCATGCAGTGCAGCATGCCTTTGCTCCCCTCACCTGGAGGACAAAAGCCTGCAGTCAGAAGGATTTTTCAAAGTAGTGTGACAGGCAGGCAGAAAAAAAAGAAGGGGATTGCTGTGTCGCAGCTATTTGTTGCATGTAAGCATATCTCTTTTTGCTGTGTTCAGATTCCATTTTCCTCAGGCCTCCCTCTGATTTCTTTATATCAGCAGATGTGCAATGGGTTCGTTAGTGTGTTCAAGAGGGAGATTTTGACTACTGCATCTGAGTAACATGCCTTCAGTCACGTATGACGGCCTGCTCACTCCGGTAAGGGACATCACTGCTTCTACAGGCGTGAGGAGGTCCCCAGTCCTCATGCCAGCACTGCCAGCCAGCATTGTGGTTTTCCCCTTTCCCTTTGTTTTTTCCCATTTCAGTCCAAGGATTTGTGAGATATTGGACAGGCTGGAGGTTCCTGTCTCTGCGGCTTGGACAAGAGAAGGAACAGGACTCATCTGGCTCAGAAACTCAGGATATTAATGACAGGTTGGTAGGCTCCCCAGTGGGGCATGCTGACCACTGCATGTACCAAAACAACTTTGGTTGCTTTTTCTGGCGTGGTATTTCAGCTCTGTGCCTTAACATGTTTGCATGGTAAGTGAGACAGGGACAGCATTTTGGAAAGTGAGAATGCAGAGATATGTGGAGATCATTGCTGTGAGAGTTCGCTTGTAGAGCTGGAAAATTAAATGAGGAGAGTATAATGAGAGTATGAAGAGTGATTTAGGAGTGTAGATGCAGCAAGGCGCTATGGCTATGGATAGATAAATAGAGCACCAATATGGATTAAATTGCAGCGTAACAGTTCTGTGCACACACGTATTATAGGATTTTATAAGCCAGGGAAGCTTAGCCCTTATACTCAGGGCTAAACGTGGCACTCCTGTGGTGGGACTGCCTACTCTCACAGGCTGTGGTGCGTTTGTGACTTTTTAAAGATGGGAAAGTTTTAGATTTTGACAGAAGCTAATCTGTTTGTAGCTCCTGGACCCTTGTGTGGGAACAGACGAAACAAAGTGAGGAGCTGAGGAGAGTCTGGAAAGTCCAGAGAGGGGAGAGTGGGAGCAGGAGGTGGGAGGTGTCCATGGGCCTACATGGCGGTGAGGAGCAGCTCTGGGAAATGGGAGAGAAGCCACGAGGTTGTGGTGAGGTGACGTGGAGAAGGTGCACTGAGGCTGGGCAGGGGACCCTCCAATGGTCCTTCTCTGTACCAGGGGTTGCTGCTGGTCTGGGTCGTGTCCCCATGACCTTCAGCAGCATGGGTCATTACCACTGCCTCCCTGTCCATGCCATACGGCCTGGCTTACTTCTGGAGGGAGGCTGCCTAAGGCTGAGGAGGGATCTTCTCCACATAATTTGAAGTTTCAGTGTTGTTTAGAGCACTGTGTGAACAAGGGATTTGTAGCGGGATGAGCCGGTGCTGTTTCATGCTATTAATACCAGTGACATTGTAATTTTTGTTGCTGTAAAGGTGCCCAGAGCATAGGGTGGGCCCCCTTAGAATTAGAGACAATATATATATATATTTAATACTGAACAAATGTGTTTTCCAGCAAGCAATCTTTGCTTCTGTTGCCATGGTCTGTCCTCCTCACAGGAAAGCATTCACTTCGGAAAGACTCGGCAGCCCTGCAGAGTGGGAAGGGCTGCTCACAAAAAAAGACAAAAAAAAAATAAATGTAAAAAGCTGCTGCTAGAAGTAAGAGCTAGACTAATGTGGAGATGAAAGCATTTATGCAGAGCAGAGGTGGAGATTATTGGATCTGTGGAGTGGGCGGAAGTGTCCTAATGAATGAACAGAATGATGCTGGGCTGTCTCGAATAACAAAAAGGGAAGGAGGGTGTTAGGATTTGATAGTACAGACTTGGAAAAAATGAGAAGCTGAGAAGAGAAGGAAATCATGGCTAATTTAAACTGCCTTGGAGAAGCAGGTGGGAGGAAGACCTTGAACATTTGCTATACTATGATTTGAAAGTAAGGAAATGGAAAAACAAGGCTTGGAAGGCAGAACAGGGGAGGGCTCTTCTCCCTCTCTCTCTCTAAAATGAACAATGCCAATTTTTATGGAGAACATTTGTGATATTATGAGAAAATACAGAGCTCCTGGAATGAACTGTCCTAAGGGATGGGCTGAGGAAAGTGGATGAAGCCAGTGGCTCCCAGAAATATGACGATGATATGATGAGTCAGAGACACTTTCAGTTGCATTGAAATATTTACTCTTTGTTTGCCTGGATTCTCAAAGCCCATGTCAAAAAAGGAGGGCAACCCTTCTTTGACAGGTTACAGTTATGCTATCAGGTAGGTGGTGCATTAAGGGGGATAAATAGCAGCCAAAGGACTTTATCAGCTCTTCCTGCTGTTACTTGTTTTGGACCAAACTCTTATTGACTTGGTTGGGTGTGCTCTGGGGTGACTGAGCAGGGAGCCTGGATGCCTTTCCCCAGTGTGTCTGTGCTTCCTTTTACTCCATGCTTAACATGGCAGAGGTGACAACTTCATTATGCAAGTTGCATGGGAGTGTGGCATCATGCCCCTCTTGCAAAGGTTTGTATCTCAAATTTTGTACAAAGAGAGAGAGAGAGATCCAGGAAAAATAGGTGCAAGCAGCCAATACAATCAGTTTCAATATGTTCTCCTCTTCTCAAAAAAAAAAAAAAAAAGAGAGAGAGAGAGAGAGAGAGAGAGAGAACAACTCTCCAAAATAATCAAAGCTGTTAAATAACACCTACTCTGTGCAGAGGAAGTATGGCGTGATGGGACTGTAGGACAATTCCAAGGAAAACACTCGGACTGGTTTGGCCTGTAACAATGAACTGAACTGAAGGAAATGGGATGGTGCAGTATATATAGGCTGTGCTAGCAGGGAGCAGGGGAAGCAGGACCTGTTGGAGGTGCCTGGCTGGTCATGGGGTGCTGTGGTGGCTCGGGGGACGATGGGCACGTTGTGCCTCTTCTGGGCTCACTGATTCACCCTCTCCCAGAGAGCATCTCCCAGCAGCCAAGTCCAGCCTAGGGCATGCAAGCAGAGTGCCGTGACTAAGGAGCCAGTTCATGTTGATCAATCAAATCAAAGCCATTGCAAAGAGGGAAGAATTTTGATTTCATCTGCAAGGGTAAATACATCTCGTATTTTTTTTCTTTGCCCTTTGCCTTACCAAATATTACCTGCTGATATTAGACAAATAATCAGTATTTCTGAAACACTGTTCATGATCCCAATACCAGCACTGAATAAAGATGTAGCACTACGTATGTAAAGGCTTTCAAGCATGGCATACAAAAGTGAACTGAAGAAATCCTGTAGCTGACGAGTCCCATGTTCTGCTTCTACCTTTCCCAAGCAGCACCAATATCCCTGTTCCTAACAGGGCTGGCCCACTCAGCCACATCCCACTTCCAGGGGTATACAGACCTTCAGATGTCTTCAGATGTCTGCTCAACAACATTAGCATTTCACAGCCCGGACTAGAGTCCAGCATGGCCCAAGGCACAGTGGAGGGAAGGTAAGCAGCCTGCTTGCCTCAGGCAGCTGGAGGGAGAGTGCTGATCATGTTGGGCCAAGTTACAACCCCTGCTGCAGTGTTGAAGCTCTGCAGCAGTCATGTAGAGAGACGTCATACGTACCTAGGCTGTGGGATGATGCTTGCCACTTCCATGAAGAGGTACTGTTTGAAAAGAGGGTGGTATTTGGCCTGTATGCTTTATATCAGCTGTGCATGCCGGATGGCAGGAGGGGAGGGCTTCCACTGTGGCAGACATTTTATATGTGAAAAGAGATGTAATGAAGCTCCCTAAGTTCACAGTCATTTTCTCATAGTTTACATGGAACAGGAGGTGAAAAATGTAGATTTGATTAATGTTGCTGGATCTGTTCTGAAAAAGATTTCTTTCTTATGTCTTTGTCCTTATGTGAGGAGACATTTTAGGTCCTGTGTTTCTTTTCTCTACCTCTGCAGATGAAACATATCTTTCCCTCCTGTAGTCTGTATGCCAAAGCATTTGTAGATGATGTCCATGTGCCCTCAGTCATCCCCAGCCCCTAGCACTGCTGCTCCTGCCTATGGCTGTGCACGGGGCAGCCCTGCTCCCCCCAGCCAGCCCCTGTGCAGTGCTCAGTGCTGCCTCGGGATGTGTGGTGGGGAAGGGAGCATTTATAGGCACTGACATAGGGATGAGGCAGTCTTTCCCCCAGTTTGTCACTGCTTGCAGGGAGCAGGGCAAGGACATGGTGCTGGGAGAGCTGGCATGGTGCCCTGGTGGGTGTCCAGGATGCAGGGGGCGAGATCCTGATGAAGACAGGAGCAGGATGGGAGGAACAGCCGAAACGCCAAATGCTGATGGCCTTATTTTGGTCAATATCCCGCTGAAGTCAACGGGATATCGCTCCAGGAAAAACTGGATAAGGATCTCGGGATTTGGCAGTGGGAGAGGCTCTATCTTCTTGCTGTTTACTCCCCAGCCCTCGCCTGCTGTTGGTGACTTCATGATCATTTCCAGAGCCTGCAGTAATGATGTCAGACCCGGGGGACTCAGGCTTCAGGTGGGAAATTAGCAGCAGGAGCAGATGAACGCTTTAATAAACAAAGTTCCCGTTTTCATGCAAATGCCTCTAGAAATAAGGAATGAGGGGAGTGAAAAATACGGAAATTTATGGTATAGAAGCAATGCTGTTTGGAAACAGACTTTTTATGAGTTTTCCAAGAGGTGCCAGCTGCTCTTTAATGTTTTCATTTAAGAGTTTTATGTATGAAAGCTCTAGCTTGTGTAAACAGGGAGGCTGAGAAAGTTGTGAGGATTGTTGTTAATGGTGAACCTGGAAGGCTGGGGATTTGGCTCAGACAGGACTGCGAGTATTGGTATTTGTGCAGAGCGGAGGTTTTTAGCACAGCTGGACGATGTCCCTGTTGTTCTCCGAGCACTTCGCCCGTACCCCTCGCTCTCATGACCACCACTAAGAGCTCCCATGTCCCTCCATCCTCCACAGGCCGTGGAGAAGGTGGTCCTTCATCCTTCTGGGCTGAAGGGACAGCCTGCAGCTGGGGCAGCTCGATGCCAGCACCTCCCGGGGAGGCTCCCTCCCAGGAGCAGGCCCAGGCGAAGGGGCGGCCATGTTGCCCCGTCCCTCTGGCCTGCTTCTGTCCCCCTCAGCACCGTGCGCTGCAGGGCTCCCTGCCTTCACCGACATCCATCACCCATCCCTATTTGTTAATCTGCTATTTTAGGGAGTGCCTATTGTGCGCTCCAATTCATGTAATTGCATTATTTGGCTGGAGAGAGTGCTGGGGCCCATGCCACAAATAGCTTCATGCGCGTTCTGCTGGTGGGCTCCCTTTGTTTGGCAAATTAGCTCTCTATGGGTGAAATGCATGGCACCATATTTAAAAAAAAAAAAAAAAAAGTCACATAACTGAGGCCAGCACACATAAAGCAGGCAGCTGCGCACAGAACATTTCTCAACAAGGACCTGAGCAATGATCCTGAGCTGCTCTCCATTTTGCTCTCATGTTTTTATGCAGCAGCTTTCTGTTTGCTCATCTACAGGAATACTCTGCATCTAGCCTGTCTGTTTTTGAAAAGGTGACTGTTGATGACAGCTAAGATAACAAGAGGGTGTTTTTTTATTTTTTTCCTTCATGAGAACGCCTCCGGTTCTATTAATAAAATCCTGAATCTGACTAGTCCTTCTGAGAACTCCCGGCCTCTCCTCACCCATTCAAAACTGTATTTTTAAGCTGTTGTAGGTGGATTGTCGACAATGGTTGTTATGCAAACTCTGAGCACTGGCTTCAGGAGCTTCTTGGAAACCTGCAATGAGTAATCTTTATGTTTCTGCCAGGTCTACAAGGAGGGAGGGACTGCAGTTTTGCTGCAGATAGGTTGACAAAATAAGTGTCAATTCATGACAAACTAACTGCCAAAAATATTCACATCAAACCTTGGAAACAATTAGAGAACATGATGAGAGAACATCCCTGCGACTGAAGATCCCACTGAGTACAGAGACCCTCGCCAGTAAACTGAAACTTTTTTTTCACTTTGGGTCAGTAAAAATGATCAGACTCTTTGTTCTCTGGAGTTGCCTGTAAGGTTGTTTGTTTGTTTGTTTTGTATGCTCATAGCCAGTGGCTGTACTTGAAAGGGTATGTTTGTTTCTTCAGCTTTTGTGTGAAGTCAGCATCGGTCACATGAGAGCTTGATGAACATCATGAGGTTGTAGAGGTGCAAGATGGCCATCAACATCGGAGGAACTTTGGTCACTATTAACTTGGATTGCCAGCTCTCCTGAACAAGGAGTTAAAGAAACAGTTTCCTGATACCAGTGCTGTTCCTCCTTGCTACAAATGGGGTGGGAGGCTCCTGCACATGGACCACGTTTCTCTCCCAGTGCAGGCAAGGCACGCAGATGTGTCTCCCAAGCCTGGCAGCTGTCAGTGCTCATGAAGTAAATGGAGAGATGCCAGAAAGGCTCAGGGAAGCATGTGTTGAGCTGGTAGAATCCCTTCATGTGCAGTGAGTAATTGTAGTTTCCTCCCTGATCTCAGCTCTGTTGCCATCCTCATCCCTGTGGGCTTCAGATATCGAGCTGAGTGATACAGGGAGAAGAGGGCTTTTTGGGGAAGGGGGCCCACACCAACATGAATATACCCCTCCTGAGCTGCTGTGCTTTTGGGTGGATTCCCATATGGCACCGTTTGCTATTTGACCCAGAGCTGTAACATTCTACGCTGGCTGTAATCAGGGGTTTGGCTTGGTGATACCTGTTTCCTGACTGCGATGAGCAGCTCCTGCAACTGCAGAACATGCCTGCAGCAGATGGGGTGGAGGAGGCAGCACAGCCCGGTGCGCTCCTGTGGGCCATGCTGCTGCTCCTGCTCTGAGACGTGGGGCAAGACTGAGCCAGGTCACCTCGGAGCTTGTAACAGCATCAACCAAGGTGACACAGTCTTCTCAGCTGACTACCAAGGTGTGGAGCTCCTCATATTGCTCCTCCTGCATAGGCCAGGAGACAATTTTGTCCTAAGCCGTTAGTCCTGCAGGAGGAGGTCAGCAACACTTCCCTCCTCTTTCTGTGCAGAGAAGTAAGACCATTTTGATCTCTGAGAGATTTCTTGTAAGAGCAGTACAGCAAGCCTCACAGGCAGCTGAGGACTTGTGAGGCACTGCCAAGAGCCACGTGGGATGTGACGGGGCGATGCTGCACGCCTTCTGCTGCTGTTCTCTATAAAGCGCCCTGTGCTGTTGTTGGGCGTCACACCCAAGTACCCATAACAAGCCACATCTTTGCATCATGCTGGTAGTCACAAGCTGGTAATACCCAGCAGTCCACCAGCTGGAAAGCCCCATCTCTGTGCAGTGTTGCTTTTTACTACGCTGTAGCTCATAGATCTTCAGATGGCAATCCACCCTGTGAATCTGTGTTTTCTAATGCCACGAGTCTCTGCTCTTGCCAGTCTGCTAGTTCCATCGCTCCTGCCTCCAGTGAGTCAACAGCCATCTGTGCACACTGAAAATCAAATAACTTCTGGGTTAAGAGGGCTTTTTGTCATTTATAATGAATCCCTCTGCGTCACCCTATGTGGTACCTACTGACGTCCAAGATTAAATCAAGAGAAAAGAGTGCGATCTGAAGCCACCCACAGCAGCCTGGTATCACCTTTCCGTCTCAGCTGCACTTCGGCAGGCTAGCTGAAACAAGGCAGTTTTCTCTGTGCTTGGTGCCAAACACTATTCTTACTGAAGCAGAGGGAAGTTTTGTTTTTCCCTAAATAGGAATGATTTGGCCTTCGGTGGTGCTCAACTGGAAAGAATCCAATGCTTTTCTGATCTTGTCAGAATGGCTGAGATGATCATAAATCAGAAGGGCTGCTCCAGAAATATTTTCCCTGGGCTTGATTCTCTGTCCCACCATGCTGGTATAATGAAAAGAAAAATTGAGCCCACCAATGGTTTAATTTTGCAGATAACCACTCTGTTTCCAGGCAATCTTTGTGATTAATTTTTCTCACAGTCTGTCTTTTTTCAGTTTGTCTCATAGGGCCATTCAGGGTTGGTTTTTTTTTTTTTTTTCCTTTCTTTCTTTCTTTTTTTTTTTTTTTCCTCCTCTCCCCTTCCATATGGGGAAGAATAAAGTGAAGAAACAACATTTTCAGAGAAGAAAGACTTGGAAAGAGCTGTTGTTTTCTGGGAGTCTGCTACAGCTGTTAATTTGTGGAAAACCTCAGTGGAAAGTAAGCAATATGGCAGCATCACTTTACACGAGAATTTGGCAATGGCTTTGCTCCAAACTGTGGCTGATTTAGGTTCTTGGCTTGCACAGCCAAAGCTTCATGTAGTGTCATGCTTTTTTATAGATAATGTTGATGCAGCTGTGGAAGGCTATGATGTTCTTTTTTTTCTTTTCTTTTTTTTTTTTTTTTTTTTTTTTTTAACGTGGAATTGTCGTCATTCAATCAAGCTTAAGTATCGTGGAGCTGTGATGTTGTTTGTCTTTGCTTGTTAGATGTTGGCGGGTGAGTCCAGGATGGGCTGAGATGTTGTTTGGGAAAGAAGAAAAGGCTCCCTCCCTTCCTCCTTGCCTTCTCCGCAGAAATACACACAGACCAAAACTTCCATCCAAAAAGGCAGGAACGCTGAGAAAAATTGGAGCTGGACTCGAATGCTGTGGGCTGGGTCCCCTCTGCCTCTCCAAAGCACGCACGCTCTCCTCTTCCTGTAGACTTTGTTCCTCTCCAGCATCTGTCATGCATAGTTGGTGGCATACCAAGATTTTGAATACTGTACCGAGTGCAATAACCTCTTTTTTCTTGGATGGACATTTTGTTTGCGGAGAATACAGCATGGTGCTCAGCTGTCTGGGCAGAAATGAACATTGAATGAAATGAAATTTTCTGCTATGTGACATCTATTAGATCCGAGATAAGTTTTCCAGTAGAAATGTCCAATTATTTAAACCTCTCTAGTAGATGAAAGAGCTTTTGACAATCTGTTTTGCTGAAAAGCCCTGCAATTCATTTGGCGTAGATTAGATGACCTATTAGAAATTAGAAAAGGGGAAAGGGTTTCTAATTAATGTCAGACCAGCTGTTAACTTGGGGAGTATCGCTAAGTGGTAGCAGCACAAGACAACTCCTTCAGCTATTTATGTGGTGACGATTCATGTGTGCATTGTAACGTGTGCCTGCAGCCTTCTGTGCGGCGTGTTGCACAAACACGTAGCTGTGCCTGGTTGTGGGGACCAGAAACTCGAGTTCCCCACAGCAGGTAACATATCAGCATCCCCTGAACATGCTGCTTCTCAGAAGCTCTGCCTCCTTTTATGAATGGGTAAGCCCCATGTTTTTCCAGTGCTGTCTTGTCACGTAATGACTGACTCACTCACCTCCTTATCTCTGGGCCATATGACTTACTTTGATTGTATCTTCCTTGCCAACTTGGCTAGATACCGTGTTTCTTTCCCTGAGGGTGACTTAGGGCAGAATCCTTGAATCCTTAAGAGTTTCCCGTAGCATCTGGAAAGAAGAGGAAAACCAGAGATGGGCCAGAAAGAGGCAGGCAGAGAAAGATGAAAGAATTTGGGGGCGAGAAGCGTTCACTTTTGGAATGAAGCTTCCTTCTAGTTGGCCTAAGGCGGAGCAATTTACACTTTCTGGCAACATGCGGGATGGCCCAGCCCCTGCTCCTAGGAGTAAACATTTCAAAGGTGCCTGCAGGGCCCCCTATTTATGCTTTTATAAGCTACTTAGCGACCTTTGAGGCTCAGGCTACATCCCCGTTGCCTGTAGCAGGGTTAGCTTTAAGTGTGGTGGTGTCTTGTGGAGATACCTGAGCCCAGCTGAGGAAGGTCTGCTGCTAGAAGTAGTTTACCCACAGCAGTGCATATGTCGCAGCGCTGGACCTGTCTGCTGCGATACCTTGTCCTGTGCCAACTCCTCTTTAAAGCATCTGTGCATCGAAGGCGTTCACTGCAACCCTGCCTCCTCTGCAGCCTCCCGCTGAGGCTCAAGGACATAAGTGCCAGTCACAGCAGAGCATGGTGTTTGGGAGCTGGAGCCACCTCAGTGCTTTGAAAGCTTTGTGTATGGCTGAACCCACATTCCCCGTTAGCCCTGCTAAATACTTTCCTGTTTTCCTCTCTCCCCTTGAACTCACACCGCAGTTTTAACCAAGTATCGTGTTTTGCTTTTAATGACAGAGCAAAGGTGCCAAAATATTTCAGTAGCTCCCCTAGGAACATCTGCAACTTCTTTAGCTAGTATTTTCACAGCTGGCCAGAACTTTGTTATTTTTGAATGCTAATGGTACCGAATCTGGGATCCTAAAGGAGAACAATGGCTAATTTCCTTGCATCGGAATTTAGAAGTTACAAAAATCTACACTAGCAGCTTTGAATAAATGCCCAGGTCAGAGCAAAAGGGGAGTTTGTCCTCTGAAAGACAAACTCGCTAAACTCCAGGCAGAGCTTAGACTGGCCCTCAGACATAGGACAAAATTGGTGTTTGGAGCCACCAGGATCAAAACTTACAGACAGTTCAGCTGGCAGAGCTACTGCTGCTGAGATTCATGCAGCCCGCGTGACAGGATCTCCATCTGATCACTGCCTCCAGTGTGGTTTCTGTCATCTTCGATGGAAATGGGAAGAGTAAAATCTTGCAGCTCTAACATGGGAATGCGCTCCTGGAACAGGAATTAGGTCTGGGATTTTGAACTTCCACCCAGCAAAATTTCCATGGACTTTTAATTGCAGCTGTGATTTATTACCTGCTGGCTGTGCTTAGTTGGTCTAAAAGTGAAAATCAGCCGAACGTGTTTAATCAGTGTATCGATCTGTCACTTGTACTCTCTGTGCTGTACCTCTTCACTCCCTACACTGATCTAGCAAAGTGTGATAATACATATAGATATATATATATATATGCTGGAAGTGTTCCAGTTTTATTTAACCACTAGTAAATCTATTACAACCAAAGACGCTCTAGACTCGGCTCTTTACCCAATTGTTTTTTTTCCTACAGAGGTATTACCTTGGACTTCTGCTGGTGTGGAGCCCTTCCTCTGCTCTGAGCACTGCACGGTGGGGCACTGCTTGTGCATCCACAGCTGCACCCTGACCCCCGGTGAGTAGCAGACTGTACCCTGCTTCCCGAGGGGAGGCAGGCCTGCAGCCGTGACCTGAACAAATATGAGAGTGGCGCTTGCAGGCTGAGAAGCAGAGGAGCACGTCAGGCCGCACGTTTCCTCAGGATGTCTCATCTCAGCAGCGGTGTCTTCTGCTGACGATACGGGCGGGCTGCAAAGTGCCACCGCCTGTGTCTGCGTTCGGAGAAGTCCCCGTGATGGTCCACCTTCTGGGGCAGACAGAGCTGCCATGTGAAGGATATGGGCAGCGTAGGACAGTGTTACGTGCTGCTTCCTGGAGGCGGAAGATACTGCTTCCCGACGGCATCGCTTCCCAAACTCCGTATCTGCAGATGGCCCCGTGCCAGTGCTTCGGAGCACTGATTAGATCTGAATGTGAGACTTCCCACAATTCAGGGGAAACTGCGAGGTGGAGCAGGGCCTGGGGTTCCTGCTCAGGCTCGTTCCTGACATGCGCAGGTATCCCTAGCAAGCTGCTGCTGCTGGCTGAGGGACCCCTATCCCCTCGCCTGCACTGGGCCCACAAAATCGTAATTCCCTCAGATGCAGTAGGATTTCTTTCCGTGTACCTGTGAGTGGGAGGAGGATATGGCTTGTCACTTTTTTTTTTCCCACTCTCACGCCAATTTTGGTGCAATATAACGGGCCTGCCCTGTCAAACTCAGAGGGAGTTTTGCCATTAATTGCAACTCAAGCAGGGATATTGCTGAACGTGATAAAATCCAACAGAAATCTTTAAAACTCCCCAGATCACCGCCTTTGCTGCAGTTAATTTTCTGTCCATGACTTTTCGACAAAATCCTATACAGCTAAAACATGCAATTCAAGAAGCCTTACTGCCTTGACCTAAGCGCTAAGGCATTGCACAAGCTGCCTGCCAGATACCACAGCCCCCGCCGTTACCGACAGGTAATTAGGTCACCACTTGTGAACTTTTGACACGCACAGACTTACGGCCTGATAACGTGGATGCCCTCAAGCAAGTCAGGGCAATCGGCTTATCGTCATGAATCTAAGGAGCATTGAACTCTAAACAGTCATTTAGAGTAAGATGGCTTCAGTCCCCGGTGCTTTAATCCTACCCGAAGGCACACAACTTGTCTGGGGGATGTCTTGCTGGAGATGCCTGAGGGAACCGAGGGAGCAGCTGTGCTGTTGCAGGATCATGCATGGGCGCTCGCTTGGGTCTGCATGGACACGTCTGCAGAGCCTGTTTTGCACGGGCTTTAGCATATCAGGAGACATTTATATCTCTGTGCCACAACGAGCCCTCAGAGGCAAGGCAGGACCGTGACAGAAGATGGTGGCTAAGGACCAAGCCTGGCAGAGCTGTGGTTCCAGGTGTGCGTGAGAGCCTCTGTGGGAGGTGTCCTAAAAATGTCTGCTGTCATCTTTCGTAAGTGGAAAATGCCGGAGATGATCAGCTCACCTCCCTCTCACCTTGCTTTATTTGTGTATTCTGCATATTTTTTTCCTCGTCCTGCATCTCGGGGCACTTTCCCATCGGCTCACGCTGTTATGTCACTCTCCAGTGGGTGAACTCAGTCCGACCAGGAAACACTGAAGGAAAATGAGATGCAGATGTGCTAACTGCATTCATATTCCCCTTCACTGCAGTTGCTGCTGGAGAGCTTGGACTGCTGCTTTGACTTTGTTCCTCCGCGGAGCGCGCTCGCATTAAAATGTCAATCTTATCTGCGTTTCAGTTCAGCGTGCCTGCCCCTGCGGAACAGATTGTTCAATGCACTTACATCCTCCCCAGTCGCCCTCCAAGGGGATGACTCAGTCTGTAACACAGCACATCTGCTTGGGACTACAGAGGACACTGGAACCTAGCAGGGGCTTGGATCTGCCGCTCAGTTATGTCATGTCTGAGCATCGCCTGTTTGTGCGTTTTCAGAAAGCCCAGATAAAAGAATATGAAAGGAGAAGAGTAAAAAAAAAAAAAAAAAAGGTTTTCTCCATAAATTAATAGTGACCTCAAAGCTCCCATGCTGGAAAAATTGCTATGTGATGCAATGCCAGTAAAATAGAAGCAACTGCCACTTCACAGAAAAAGCAGTTATATTTCTGATTAATTGCTGTGTTTTTTGAGGTTTCAGTAAAAATGGCTGCTGATTATTTCTGAAACTTATGATGACTGTCTTAGTGCATAACCCCTTCTTAACATCAATTTGGCAAACAGAAAAGGAAATATATCATACGATATTCCGCTTGTAGGGCCAAGTTCTGTCATCTATCTGCTCGCAAAGCCTCTGTTGACTGCCTTGGGATTTCTCCTTGCAGAATGATGGCAGGACATGATCCAGACCCAATATAAATGTAACATATGAACCAGTATATCTTCAGATGGAGAAAACGTGTGTGGAATTTCCCTGTGCTATCTTGTGCATGCTTTATAGGGCAACTACATCCACAGTTATTGAAAAGAAGCACAGACGTCTGTGGTTAGACATCAATGACTTGTGGGAGGGAAAAGAGGGAAACTGGAAGACTTAGAATTTGTGCTTGATTGGTTTACTGAGAAATACAAGGCGAGAGAAATGAAAACAGTTCAGAATAGCAATGTAAAGAGGGGAAATTGGCATTGCTGGCAACACTGATGAAATGTAATGTCCTTGCCAGGAGAGTATAAATTATGGGTTTCCTGATAGAAAATGTTGATGAGGCCAGTAGGGGGGAGAGTCTGAGGAAAATGTATGCCTGTGGAAACTGATTTTTATTTTGGTGATGACTGAAAATAGCCATGAAGCCTGGAACTTGTAAACCTGGGAATCCTGAAATTAATAACTTTTAAGAGTTAACTGTTGGAGAGTGCCATCCCCACGAGGACCGTTATTTGCTTTTCAGGTTTTGCATATCCTTGCCTATTTTAAGTGCTCAGACTCACTGCTGCCCGTATAGCATCCTGTGAAGCAGTGGTTATCCAAGATAGCAGCCTTCATTTAAACAGCAATCGAGGTGGCTGCAGGAAGTGCTGGTGGCGACGGGGTGTTTGCTTAGTGGCTCTGCTTTGTGTAGGTTTTATGTTGCACACATCTCTGCACCACCTGATTTACGCCTGCCTTAGGTGTGCTGTGTGCCACCTCCATCTGTCCTGTGCTGTTTTTTTCTAGTGCTCTCTTTGCAGGAAGAAATGTATACAATATAGTACTGTGCTTCTGTAGAGTTTCTTGCTTAAATCTATATCATGGGACACATTGAAGCTCTGGAGGTCTCCTGTCCAAACCCCTGCTCAAAGCAAGTCTAGCTTTACAGTGAGACCACACTTTCCAGGGCCTTGCTCAGGCACACTCTGAATATCTCCAAAGATGGAGATTTCAAAGTTTCCCTGGGCTGTAGGCTTGCTTCATCAAGCAGGATGATCCTTCTTTATAACATTCAGTGCTTGGTGCTGATCCAGATTTGAGGCCTTTACAACAGAGGATGCTATTTATCGCCTTTGGGGCAGGCTTTGGCTGCTTGAGTAGAAGCAGATGAAGGAAGGTTTTCTTGGCCTGACAGCAAACCTCAGTGTCAGCCCCAAGAAACTTGATCTAAAGAGTTTTCCACAAAGGCGAGCCTCGGGCTACCTGGCAGAAAGAAAGAGGCTCCTGCGGGGAATGGTTCAGAGCACCTCTGTGAAGCTCCTCCTTTGAAATGCCCTCCAGAAGCACTTGTCTATCCTCAGCGATAACAGAAGAGGCACAGGAAGATCAGCTTCCCCTCTGCTTCCTCTGTGCACCAACCAGCGAGCCACCCACCACTAAGCCTGAAATTTGCTCCCTTTTTCTCTTCATCTGGACGGAAAGGGCAAGGGGGAGAAAGGTGCTGTTTAAGAGCAACATTTCAACAGCTTGGCTTTGTATACAATAATAATGCTGCTGAGTCACCAGCCCTTCAGCTCCTCATCCTGTGCACGGGTTGTGACCGTCCTTCAGCGGACTCTGGAATTTGTTGAGAAGGCGCAGTATTTGCAAGCAGCCACTGCTTTGCATTGCCTGGGAGCTGAAAAGTCTCTGTTTTACCAGGTATCCCCCCAGCAAAATAGCAAACCAAACCTGCTGCTGTTGCACTTGGTGGCTCTTCTCTTCAAACGCAGTCCTGCTGATGGCGAGATCTGTGCTTAGTGTTCCTGGCAGATAGGGCAGGGCCCCCTGTCTACTCATTTTGGAGGAAAAAATAATTTGTGATGGCAAGATGGTCGTTTGCTCTATGGCGGGATTTGATGCTGTAGTGAAATACCACAAGGTGCTGTCCTGGTGAGTCCCTTTCCGACTGCTAGGGCAGCAGTGTCCCCTCGGCCCGGTGCTCCCCTTCCACGGCACTTCTGGCCTGGCTTCCCGAGAGAAGGAGGCCTGTGGGGTCTTGTTTTGCATGAGTGTTGGAGAAAGTCCCTGACAAAGATCTTTCAGCTGTTGGCAGCTCTCAATCAAATTTGTTAGCAGGGTGGAGATCTCGGCAACTTTATGTTCTTACAAGTTTAGTGAAAATAAACAGCCAGGTAAAGAGGAGACAAGGCCTCGTTGATAATTCCTGCTGTGGGAAAGGCAGGAGCTGCTATCTCGCTACGCATCTGGATGGGAGACACAAAGCTCCAGGGTTTTCCCTGGCTGTGGAGCTATTTGTTTATTTCCCCGGTCCAAGTCAAGGCAAAGCACTGTGCAGTGAGACGAGGAGCTCAGGGGGCTGGTTTCACATCTGCCTTAAAGATGGCTGTGCTGTAAATGCCGTGCTCGGTTCGCAGGCTGCCTTCTCGCTAGGCCCCTTTGGATTTCTTCACTGTCCTCTGCGGAAAGGGCCTGTTCTTGAAGTGTGTGCATATCTCCCTTCTGGCTTCTGGCAAACAAGTTTTCTTCTTCTTTTTTTTTTTTTTAAACAGAGCACAAATGATTACCCAGAGTCAACTGTCTCTGGCCTCCTGTCTGCAGAATCTCTTTTATGAAGTAAATGTTTATGCTTTCAGACTCCCTCTAGGCCTGTATAATCATTCAGCACATGGCTGCAGGATAAATCTGTTCTTGCAGTTAGCAAAGGAGTAAATGCATTCTCCAAAATCCTCAACGAAACCACGAGAATTGGAGGGACACCAAACCAAAACATTCTTTTCATTTAGGCTGTTAGAGCTGCTGGGAAACTGGATACTTTGCAGAGGAATTGGCTTTTTTTTTTTTTTTTTTTTTTTTTTCCCCTTCACTGCTTTTTTTTTTTCCTTGAAGTCTGTAGCAATGGAATGAGTGAATTATTTCCTGGGGCAGCTGCTGTGTAACATCCAATACTTTATTCTTTGAGCTTGCAAAAATAAATGCGTCAAGAGGAGGAAAGTGGCAAGCTGCTTGGGGTTCCAGAGGAGCAGGCAGCTCTGGAGATTTCACCTCTGTTTTTGTGGCATGTGCTAGGTATGTCCCTCATCTCTTTCAGCTTCTGCAGGCGCCACCTGCCCCTTGTTCTTCTTCAAGAAATAGACGAAGTAAATCTGAGACACGGGGCCTCCAGGGAGTGCCTGGGGAAGGAGCGAAATAGCGGGCAGTAGGAAGAGAGAGACCCTCGTACCTCTTCAAGGGATGGAGATGGAAGATTGAAAAAAGCCTCACATGTCTGAGCAGCTGGTGCAGGCTGCCAGCCATCGTGCCTTACTGGTGACACATGCCTCCATCAGCAGACGTCCCCGCATGAGTTAAAGGAACAAAAAAAGAAGTGTGCTACAAGTGCCTGAGCCCAGTCCCTCCCGGTGCTGGCTGTGGGGCCAGCTGGCAGGCCTTCCCCCTCAAACTGTGCTTACGCTGCAGAGGCACCCGGCTATTTTCTGAAGGGTTAAATTTGCTGTGGGTCTCCCCTGGAGAGCTTCCTCTGCAGATGGAGGAAGGCTTTGATCTCTGCTTCCCAGGACCCCCTTCCTGCCCTGCTTTCCTTCATCGTTAGTTTTACTGCCCTGCTTCACTGCTCCGGGGGGCTGCCTGGGACCAGCAGGGTCCCACGCCGCGGTGCAGCCTGCCCTGTGCCTCCGGGAGCGGCATGCAGCCTCCTCCACCTCCTCTGCTCCCTCCTCGCAGGCTGAGGCAAGGCTGTGCAGCTCCTGGAAACCCCCATGGCCGTGCTGAGTCACACTGTCCGAGGACATAGCTGGTCCTCTGTCTATCTAGCTGGTCTGGATCAATGCTATCACAGGGACTTTGGGCATCTGCGAGCAGCACGAAGCCGTGTGCTGCAGCTGTTGCATTTCAAAGGAGCACTTACGGACCACGTTTCTCTGCTCCTTGAAATATTAGAGGGGTCTTCGCTATTTCATACATTTAATGCAAATAAATAAATAAATAAATGATTCTCTCCTTCTTCATCTTACAGGTAGGTGTGGCAGAACACAAGCTTGGGGCTATCTTTTGGGGTTTGAGGAGGAAAGCATTTATCATTGGGTGTCTGTCATCTGTCCTGTGCCTTTATAAAGTCCCCAGTATACCCTGATTGGGACCTTTTGGGGTATAAAGATGAGTGCTACCAACACATTGCCATGTAAACCCAATCCAGAGGCCCCAGCAGTGTGTGGGGCAGCAGCAGGGCACACACTGCACAGTGATTTCCATAGTGTGTGAAGACACCCCCTTCCCCCCTTTATTTTTCAGCTTCTCTCTTCCCACCTGTGAAATGACACCTTTTTGTCTTCGGAAAAGGCTTTAGATACACTGAGGAGCAGTGCTTTCTTCTCTTGTGTTTCTGTACCTGAATAATTTCTGGGTTGGCAGGTGTCAAGTGGTATTTTGTATTGTCTGTGGAGGCTGGGAAGAGAGAGAAGGATATCATTTGGGGAACAGGTGACCTGTGTCTGGCCTTCTAAGATCCTTTCTCAGAGCACATTAACAAAATGCACAGACAGAAACTTCCTGGCCAGTATATTTGCTTCCTTATAGCAATATATTAAGTGAAGTGCTTTGGAGAAGGAAAATACAGAAATGAAAGAAAGAAAAAAAAAAAAAGATGAAATCAATAAATTAGTATCATATTAATAAGTAATCACTTCATCCGCTGAATGAAGGTTTAGACAAACATTCGACAGGAAAGGAGGGTGCCTGGGAAGGAAAGCAGTGCTGGAATTAAGTGTAACCAGATGAGAAGTGCCATTATCTTTCCGAACAACGTGCACACATCTCCAGCGATAGTCCAAAATGTTGTCACTTACCGTAACACTAGCACAGTTGTTGGGGACACTGCTTTGGCAAGCTGTAGGCTTCTTTATTTATGAGAGGGCAATTTATTATGTTATGGGAAGGGTATGCAATGAGACGTGCACATTTCTTAAATTAAGAAAGTCCTTTTTTAGTCCTGAAGTGGGTGGAACTCAAAAAGGCAGACATGGAAAATCTCTGCTTATGTGCAACATCCTGACAAGCCATGCAGAGGACACAAAATGTCGGGGTGCCTCACCCCAGACCTGGCACTGCTTTGCTGTGTGACCTTGGGTAAGTCACTTGCTGTCACTGTCCTTTTGTCTCCTCCATAAGTGGGATAAACTATGCTGGAGCAGATGTTAGTGTGCTAAACGCAGGACCCAGAAGTCACTGTCACAAGGAAAATACCATGATATTACAAGGAGGTGACCTTCTCCAGCAGTTCAGTGATGGTCCTTGAAGTGACAAGGAGGAGAAATAATAAAAAGGGCAAGGTTGGGAGTGGAAGACCAAAGCCCTACCAAGATCACCGTCATCATATTGGCACGGGCAGCTGTCCCATGGGGCTGGCTTGGGGGTTAAGTCCGCTGGGTCAGCATCCTGGGCTGGTGGGCTTCCTAATTGTGGCCTGAGCCTCTCCGTGCTATCCAGCTGTCCTCCACAGACACTGCTGCTGCTCCTGAGCACAGCACTGCCCCAGATGTACCGGCTGGTGAGAGTCTCGTCCTAAATCAATCTTCAAAACAAAGCTAGTACGCCAGAGACCCCAGCGCATTCGCTGAAAGTAATAGTTTTCAAATGCTTCCATAAAATGTCACAGCTGGAGCTTGAAAAGGCATTTTATGGCTTGGTGTGTCGCTTTACAAGCAAAGAGCAGGAATGAATGTACGCCGTGTATGGATGTGCTTGTAAGAGCGGGGAAATCTGGGTGTGTGGATCGTGATCCTGTGTGGAAGTGCGTGAAGCAAACCGAGCGTGTCCTTGGGAATTAGAGTAAAAATAACCCATGACCTTTCTCTAATGAGCTGTGTGAAAGGTTGGTAGTGATGGCCAACACACTGCGCTTGTCATAACAGCATCTCGCAGCCTGTTTCACAGCGGGACTCACAGCAGGAGCTCCCTCGTCCTGATTTCTCCATCCATTTCCAGAACAGCATTCGTTCTGTGCTGAGTCCTTTAACTGCACCCATCATCACGGCTGCAAATTGCTTTCTGCGATATCTGAGTGCTCGTGGCATCCCCAGGCTCGTTGTCTCCCCGTGTATAACATGTCCCATCTGATATCCTTGTCTTCTCTTGCCTTTCACACGATTAACCCGGGACTTACAGTCCCAGGGCCATGCATAAAGACGTGTGTGCCACCACGAGCTTCAGTGTGCAGCAGTGTGCTGAGCATCGCCAGGGGGCTGGAGGCTGGAGGGTTACAAAACGCTGTGTGGCCATCCAGTAAGTCCCAACAGCGAGCAGTGCTGCACAGCGTCTTTCTCAGAGGCAGCTGTGTTCTCCTGGAGTGTCTAATACAGGGTAGTGATGAGCATCTGACCCACTTCCACATGTCAGGCAAATCACCTCCAATATTTCAGGCCAGTGTGAGTGAAGAAAATCTGCGCAGTCCTTATGAGGCCACTGTGCTGGCACACCATCACTAATAACAGACTTTTTACCTGAAATGCCAGTGCCTACTTGGTTTTCATTCCTGGTAATCATGTTTTTCTCCCCTCCACTCTCCGCAGAGGTGGTATTTCATAACTGCGAGAGCTGCAATAACTACGAGGCCTCTGGCTTTAAAGGAAATGTTTTGTGCAGCGGGGAAATGCCCTCCAGTTCCACAGAGAGCATGTATACCCATGTGAGAAGCAAAACAAGCACTCATTAAAGCTTTCTGCAGAAATTTGGGAAGTGGGCTTCTCTTTTTGTGTGTGTTTCTTTTCAAAGACTGATGAGGCTTAGCACAGAGAGGAATGGCCCGAGCAAGGGGCTTTTGTAGTTTGCTCAATGTGCCTGTGGGAGAGCGTGTGAGAAGAGGAAGGAAGAGCTCTCCTTCAGCTGCTGCAGAGCATGGGCTCTGCTCAAGCCCTCGGAGGTAGCCCCTATGCTTGTGGCCGGAGGAGAGAAGGATGGCCACTTCAGCATCTCCAGCGACGGCAGTTCTGCTGACGGTATTGCTAATCAGCTGTTTTTCAGCAACCTTAGCAAGTCAGCCTGTCAGAGGAGAGACATTTCTTCTGCTACGTAAGGGGCTGTGGTCTGCTCTCACGCCGCTCGGTTGTGCTGCTGAATGCTTATTAGGTATATTTGCACTGACAGTGCTAAATCTCTCCAGTTTGGGGGCAGCTTCATCTTCTGTCAGGCACTATTGGGTGATTCAGAGGATCCGTGCTGCCCCATGCAAGCTGTATATTGATCCAGGCCTGTGTTGCTTCCCCAGCTTTCCCTGCCACCCAAAACCCAAATCTTGTCTCTGCTGGTTGGGCTGCAGCACATGGTGTCAAGCACAAGGATATATCTGATAAAGCAGAGCTTATTAGGAAATCAAATCAAAGCAAAGCCATGCAGCAAATGTAGCCTGCCCTAGGTTTTCTGAAACCAAGTCCTGTCCTTGGTGTGGGAGCCTGCCTGATGCCTTCAGAAGGGTTTCAGACATCAGGTGCTCTGGCTGGTGCCCAGTTTGGACCCTGGTGCCACTGAGACCACCTCCTTCGTGGCCGTGCATCCCCCTGCTGCCAGCTTTGAGCTCCCCCCACGAGCTGGCCGTGTTCAGCCAACACGGCCGAGTTGTTCCTGCTCAGCTGAATCACAGCGTTTCGGCCTGCGAGCCGGGGCCATGTCTAGACAGTCAATTACTCTCTGCTCTCCTGTCTCTTAAGAAACTTTCAGTGCAAATGTCTTCTTTGACCTTGCATGTATAATTATTTATCTTCCCTATAAATAATGGATTTCTCAGTTGCTGCCTGGTGCTGATTCATTAATATTTTGTTACTTCCTTGAGTTCAAACACACTTGCAGTCTTTCCAATCTCCTCTCGTACTAAAGCCTTATTCCTTTGCATTCTTGCTAGCTCTTTTCCCGCAGCTGATACTCCCAAATTTGCTGTAATCCCACTCACTTTACCTGTAGATGCTCTGCTGACAATACCTGGGCTATCACGCCACCCCAGTTTAGTTCATGAAGAACAGGATGATTTGCAGTTTCCCCCGCTCAGCTCTGCAGACTCAGACAATCTCCTTTTCGTATTTGCCACCATCATACCAAGGCTGTTTTACGTAAGGGAAAACACTGTGTAGGGCTGCAGGGTGAGAGCAAACCCCGGGGACGAGCACACGTGTATGTCTGGGGAGCGGCGTCCCACGGAGCTCAGCGCAGCTCCATAAAGGCCCCCTCAGGCGCTCCTCTAATTGAGATGCTTAGTCTGGGTAATTAGTAAGGGTGCTAATCGTCCGTTTTTAAGATCTCATCTTTCTCACGTCGCAAATTGGTTGGTGCAGAGAGGAAAACGCAGAGGAACTGTAGGCCCGTCTCTGCAGAGAGCTCGCCGAGGAGACGGTGTTTGAGAAGTGCGGTAAATTCACCGTAACCTGCCCAACGCTTGGCCATGGGCCGTCCATCCCCGCCTGGCCGGGGGGAGCAGAGTGCCAGCGCTGCAGCTCTGTTTGAGGAAGCCAATACGGGGATGAAGAGGCGGAGGCAGAGATCTCACGGCCCCACACGCCGCACAGCTTCGCGGTGCCCCGCGTGCGATGCACCCCGGTGCCCGCAGCTGTTCACACCTGCTCACACCCTCCTCGCACCGCAGAAAGCAGGAAATTGGCTCCTGGTGGCTGTTTGCACTGCTGCCAGGGTGTTTTCCCGTTGATGGAGTATTGCAAAACGGCACAGCACCACGCTGCTCCCCTGGGATTTAAAAGAAGCTGCGTGCTTTTTCTTGGCTCCGCTAGGACCAGCAGGAGAGCAGTACGTAGAGCATCAGGGATGCCTGCCCTGCGATGCCAATGAGTTGAGGGAAATCCTGAGCTACTCCTCCTGGCAGGTTTTCCAGCAGCAGGCAGCCCTCCCTGCCCTGCCCCACAGCCTTGTCCCACACGCAGCCTGCCTCTGCTGTTGGCAGCCGCCTGGCCCGGCAGCTCACACCGTGGTGGGGGACAGGGAGCAATGAATGAGCTGCTCACGTGCACCGAGCCCTTAACCGTAAGTGCCAAGACAATGTTTTTTCAGGCTTTAAATTCATATACCTGCTACATTTTTGTCATTCTCCTTGACCACCCACCACACACACACACTAAAGCCCGTTCCCCTGCAAGCCCTGCCAATCCTTTTCTGTGCAGTGAGGGAAAGGCAGGACAGAGGTGCAAGGGGATGCAGCACCCTGCCAGTGCACAGACCATGGGTTCGATGTGGGACGTGAGAGCAGGACTGTACGTGCACCCCACTGCCATCCGGGCAGCCTGCTGCCTTGGGAAATCATCTTCATCTGGTGTCTGCAGCTGGCTGGCTGAAATGCTGATGTTTGCATTGTTTACAGGAGGCCCCGGTCACAGATTTCAATTTCCTCAGATTTAGGGTATTTTGGATCTGTGGTTTGGCCTCTTGTTCAGAGTCAGGGACTGGTTGTTTTAAGTGGAGAGAGGAGTTTACACGATAAATCCCATTTACACAGTGGTGGGAAGTAGCTGGATTCATCCAGTGCGTTTGCATAGCTGAGAACACAACACGCCTAGATTTCAAGAGCAGTTCATTCCATGAGCTACGGAATTTAAAGAGCACAATTTCCTACAGATGTGTCCCTTATTTGCTACAACCCCACTGAATCGAGCCCAGTTCCTCCACAATATTCCCTAAGGCTTCCTCCACCACTTGGTATTTTCATCTCCTTTCCCAGTCCCCACCTCCACCTGACTTCCAGTCAGACTAAGCCTTCTAGATGAATCCAAACTGTATTTTTTTTACAATTTTTGCAAATGGAGCGACAAGCAGTGGGTGCAGTAGGCTAACACGAGCTCCAGGTCAGGGGGAGAAGGAGGAAGGATGGGGGAGTCCACCCCTTCTGGAGCCGGTGCAGGGGTGATGTGCAAGCAGCAAAAATTCCCTCCCCAGAGCATCTGGGGAGGCCAGAGCACTGTAAATAAGCTCTGCATCCTGTGAGCGTCTTGGGCCCTTGCAGTGCCAGGAGACATCAGCCCTACCCTGTTAACGCCTGAGTTTGCTCCAGAGCAGATTTCATCAGTGCCACTGGATACGTCTTTCCTCTTTCAACAGGAGACACCCAAGTTAACCTAAACCCCCACAACTTCCATTAAGCAATGCTATCATATTAAAAGAAAACAAACTAATGGAAAAAAAGCCAAGTTCTGGCAGTTTGCATCATGATATGAAGACAGATTTCCAGGCAGTTATGTGCACAGGGTCTGCAGATCATTTCGGTGTGCAAGCCAATGCTGTCAAAGTGGGAGGTAACAGTGTCAAAGCTATTGATGATGGGAGCTGTGCTCACACAAAGGAGCAAATCCTTCCTGGTGCAGGTCCAGGTGCCACAGAAATGTTCCCCGCCTGTATCTCCTTCCCTCTACTTTGGACCAACTTGTTTTTTCCTTTCTGCTCCTGCAAACCACAGTGGGCTCATCCAAAAACCTGTCATCCGCTTTAACAAACGGGTGAAATAAACTTCCCAGCATCATCCTCGGCAACCTGCCACCGAGAAACTGCTGCAAGATATGACAAGACAAACACCGCCTTTAAATGCTACGTGAAGAGGAAATGAATGACGCCCACTTGGAAGAGGTGGCATCGGGGCCCTGTGGAGCTGATCTGCAGGTGTGCCCTGACCAAGGCTGGATGAGGTGCCACCATGATGTAAGGGTGTGCTCCCCTTGTGACCCTTAAGGGCTTGCTGGCCACACCAAGAGCCCCATCTTGGCTGTCCATATCAAAGCAGGATGAGTTGTATTGGCCTGGGCAGATAGCACCGGTGGGGCACTCCAGAAGATGCGGAGACATCGTCAGGGCAGCTGCAACTTGTTTGGTTGAATTGCCTATAAAAAGGCCAATGCCCAAGGCAAGCTTTTTCTTTGCCGCTGTTAGGTATGGAAGTTTTTTTCTCCTTGCAGGTATGGATGCTAATTTTCTTACTTGTTTCTCTACTCTTTGAGTAAGAAACTATTGGGTACAAGGCCTTCAAAGTAGCATATTTGAGATAGTGCTACAGGGTATGTGACTGAGGTGTGCTTTTAGTTTTTTGTTTTTTTTCTGGAGCAAGGCAGATGCAGGAGCTAGGATAAGTTATACATCAGCCTCCCAAAGCCAGGAGATATCTACAACTGTTCACATTGGGAGCTGTCTGAAAGGAGGGAGTTATGGAGGGCATCTGCTCCTAAGCAGAGCAGTGACTCAGGCAAAACCAGCACTGCCAAGTACCTTCAGCAAGCAAGATCTTTACTTAGGGTCTTTTCAAGTGTGTTTCAAGGCCACTGTGGATCAGCCTGTAAGAGGAGAAAGGGAAAGAGATGGATGGATAGAAAAGAGTTGAAGAGAGCACTGAAGGAGGTCTTAGGTCTCCTCCTAGTCTTGGATGGAAAGGGCAGCTGGGGCAGGGCTGAGGTTAGGATGGGGTGGGGAGGTGGAAGGATCTGTACAGACTGTGTTTTTAAACAGTCACAGTGAGTGTCAAAAAGTGACTGCGAGAAAGTATCATAATGGAATGAGGAAAAGGAAGTGTCAGTGAGTCTAGACCAGGCAAGAGGAAAAAGTTAACCTTTAACTTATAAAGCTGGTAAGGGGAAGAGGACTTGTTGGGAGGTAAGTACACCGGGGGGGCGAGACAGAAGCACGGTGTGCTAGCCTGTCTGTTTGGAGACCTTTGAGCTTCCTGAAGGTTGCACAACTGCCATGTGCTCAGCTGCTTGGCCAGCAGAATCTGGCTGTGGAGCTGTGTCTGGGCATCAGCAGTGGGTGGTGGTGGTCCTGGGGGAAGTGGTCGGATGGCTGAGCTCTCCTCCATGTCATCCTGCTCGGGTCTGATCCGTGCTGTGCTGCTGCCCTTGCAGTGAGTAGTTCCTTCTAAGGGAATGGCACAGCATACAAAATGCACTGAAGCATTGCCGTTTAAAGGTGATGAATGGCTCGTCCTTCTAGTTCTTTGCTTTTAAAGCTTCTCACTGCCAGGGACCCAACATAAAACACAAAAATGTAGCGTGCTCTTCTTGGAGAGACTTGAGTTATTTCTACTTGGTGCCTCTAATCTCAAAAGCACATCAGAGAAATGTGTAAAGGATGTAGTTCTTGCCCCAGAGATACAATCTAAGCCTAGATGAAGCATAACAAAAAGATGACATAACACCTTGGTACCTTTTCCTCCTATTATAGTGATAAGTTTTGTGACCTCTGCTAAATTTGTGAAGACCATTAGTGGTGATTGTATGCCTATACATGTGTACATATGTATATGTAACCATTGTCTTACCTCCAGCTGCTAAATTTTTATCCCATAAATAACTTGAAATGAAGGAGACCTTAATGATGCTTGATGGCCATGGGGGATGAAGAGGAAAAAGCAGAGAAGTGAGAGCTTGCCATGGCCTCATCAGCTGTATGCACTGATGTGGCAGGTCACACCTACTCTTATGTGTCTTTGGGAAGCGGAGACACCATCTCTACCAGTTCATTGTTCATTAGGGCATTCATTAACTGTGCTGGTGGTGAATGTGCTGCCTGGAACAAATCTTTGACTTTCAGTGGCTGTGCTCAGGTTTGCTCGCTCACAGTGAACTTTGGGTTGCTCTTATTACCATGTCTTGTTACAAAAACATTCTTCTCGTCTGGAGAGTGGGGATAATCCTTGGTTATCTTTCTGCCAGGGGTTCTGATAATTAATTATTTAATACTTATAGAGCACTTAGCTATTTGGTTACCTCTTGATAGAATCATATATCACCTTGGCTGTCAAACCACAATAGCACCTTTTCAGCTGTGCTGGAGATGCAGCAAGAGATAGTAAAACATCCCTGCTGCCTGAAAACACTGAGTGGCTGACTCTACCTTTATCAAAGTAAACCACAACAGGTTTCACTACTTGAATGAAATAAAGCCTGAAAGGAGATATGAGAAAGAGACAGTGAGGAGATTAATGCTAGGCTTGATGGAAGGCTTCCTGGCTGGCTGCTCTTGCACAGAAAGTCCCTTAGAGAAGACAATTAGTGGGTTTTAAGCACATGCTGGCAGCACTGCTTGCAGCACTGCTTCACCCAGTGTCATCCGTGTTGTGCACGCTCTCTTCCCCTCTCGTGGGTTTGAATGATTTTTTCGTGGCCGTGTGGCTGGGCTGCCCTTTGTTTTGTGGCTGTGGGGACGGGCTTGTCCACAGTGCACTGCAGAGGCGGAGCAAGGTGGGGGGAGCAGAGTGTCTGCTAAAATGTCACCTCCTGCCTCAGTGGGTGTATGGCAGTGGGAAGGACGGCTGATAGCCACCTGCAGTGCTGGGAAGTGGTTCCTCAGTACCGAGGGGCGTCCCCGCAGGCTCTGCTGCGTGTGCTGGGGCAGCCTGTGTCAGGCAGGAGGTCAGGCTGGGTGCTGGAGCAGCCAACCTGAGTCACTTGCTCCGTAACCTCTGGTCCCCGTAGGCAAACGGTGATGAGGCAATGCTCGGTGCTGCTGGCTGTGAGCCATGGCAGTGCTGTGCCACAGCAGAAGGCCTGTGCTCCGTGCTGCTGTGTGGTGTGGAGAACAAGGCAGGCTGCTTCTTCTCTTAGACCAGGCATGAAATCGATAGTTTGAAGCCAAGATGAATGTCAGTGCAAGTCAGATGTTATGGACCTCAGCAGACCTGAGTTTGATTTAGTATCTTAAATTCAGGCATCGATCTGTTCTGGCCCTTGTTGTAGTTCGTGCCCTGTTCACTCTTTGGATAGAGTGGGTAGACTGAGATCATCCCACTTTACCACTACAAAGAGGGCACAAATATGAAGCTTTTCATCCTCAACATCCAGAACAGGCTTCTGTGTGTTCAGATGTCTTGAAACCCAGCTACAATCTGTTGTTGGATTTGCAGAATGACAGGCTTACTGCGCTTTCTAAAACCCAATACCCAAGCTCTACATTTTATCATGGTTTTTATTACCTATCTTAAAAGTGGGATTTTTAAGTCACATTGAAGTAAAGCTTCAATTACATCCTGTTAATAAGTAATCACTTAATTATGACCTAGTGCAAGATCCTACCCCACCAAAGACTGGTGTTTAGAGGATTATGCCTGCAGGGATGAGGACAGTTTAGTTTCAGAGCTGTATCTCCTTGGAGTGACTGTTCCTGATGGATTGTGAACAAAATTGTATTGTGAAATATATGTCCTTATTGGAGTTGCTGTTAACTTCATAATTGCTCTGTAATTACTAAAGAGAGAGTATCTTGCACTTCTGACAGCCAGGTGCACGTATTGCTTAATCTGTCTCCATTATTGACTTGGCTCAGTTCCTGCGGGTGCTTTCCTATTTTCTTTCAGTTGTGCAATACCAAAACTGACTAAACGGCGCTTCTGCTGTTTTGTTCCTGCTTAGGAGCTAACAACAAGAGCAAATAGAGGTGAAGTTCAGAGAAACTGGAGAGGGTGCCTGCTGCTGGAGGGAGCAGGGCCTGGTCAGCCCTCCTGCCCACATGGGCTGCTGCAGCTTGATACGAGGTGACAAGATGGCTGCTGGAGGAGAGGTGGAGGGTCTGCCTCCTGGACAGCTTCTCATGGGAGTTTGGGCTTTAAACAAAGGTTTATCTCACTGTGATCAAGAGTGGGACAGCAATGAGGGTAACAGTGGGTTCTCAGCAGCTTCAGGAGTGCTTCCTGCCCTGGGAAGTGCTATCCCTGTCCTGTAGTATACTGGCTCCGAGCTTGTGCTAAAACATCGTGGGTTGCCAGGTTTTCCTGAGGCTGGGGGATACTTCAGTGGCCTGGGCTACATGCACTGGCATCCTACTAGAGTCTTATGAAAGGGCTTCTTGGTGTAATCAAGCAGCAGATAAGGCTGGGGAGAGAGAATGAGAACCTAGCTCCTCTCCCATTGGCACTCTTTGAGCACAGAGAGCTGAATGCATGAAAGTTTTTAACTGTTTTCACTTGCATGTAAAGAACACATTTATTCCTCTGGAGAAAAAAAAAAAGAAAAATATTTCTGGACTACATGACCAAGGAACAGCAATCTCACGGGAGTACTGTCACGTTTTGGCTCCCCAGCAGAGCAGAAAGCAGTGGAACAGCTCACTCCAAGTGCAGCATACTTGTCAGGTGTGTACCACCCATGCAAGGCTTATGGAGCCCAGGGGTGCTGTTGTTAGCCCCCAGCTGTGGGGGAACACCTGCCCAGCTCCCTGGTGCCCCTGTGCGCAGGCTGCCATGAGCGTGTTTGCTCTGCTCCTGCACCTGGGGCTGTGTCACTGCCCTTGTGCTCTGCTGTGATGGGGAGGTGGGTCCACCTTGGGATGCAGAGACAAACTTTCAGGATGTTTGTGTCACCTTTCCCTTTGGTGATGTCTCTGAGGTCACACGGTGCCAGCATATTCTCCTGTTCCTTGTCCTAATGGGCTAAATGTGTAGAAATGTCTGCCCTGCCTGTTCTCAGTTGTCTGCTTGTCCATGCAGGGTAGGCAAGGCAGAAGACTTTCTGCCTCCTTGAGCTAGTAGGAGTGCACTTCGTGTTATAATAGGTGAGCTTTTTGGTTGCTGCAGCTCCCCTTTTCCCATTTCCTCTCTCATTACTACCTATTTTCTGCTGAGGAACTTTTTAAACATGAGACAAAGCAAAACAGACTTGTTTCGGGCGGCATTGCACAAGAGCAGAAGGGGGAATTTTTTTTATTTCAGTAAACAGTCGAGCCTTCAAGGCCTTGCAGTCGGTGCAGTTCTAGGAAACACTTTAAACCGGAGAAGGATATGAGACTTTGTGACTCATGCTTTTTATAGATTACCAGTTTCACAGCCTTGGAGGCTGATAACCCCAGAGAGCAGGTGCAGCAAGCGTGGTGTGGAGGCCTCACCATGCAGGCAGGTAGCTGCAGTGCAGACATGGGGACCTGTGGCCTCACGTGTGAGGATGCCCTCATCCTCCCAACCTCTGCTGCTGCTCTGGGTGTTAGCTGCCATGCTGGCTTTGGGATTTGGACTGGACACATGCCTGTGTTGGGCTGGTGGGACCAGAGGGTGACTACATGCACCCTGATGTGAAACTGTAGGCTTAGAGGGAGCAGGAAAAAAAAGGCTGTTTGGGGAGGCTGGAGGCTATAAGGAGGGATCTGGGCAGAAGCAGCTGCTTGCCACAGGGTGGGGAAAAAAATCAGTTTCATGTACCCACAGGCATACATCCTAACAGGGATGAGAGCATGTGGGGTAGGCACTGGGCTCAGCGTGCTGGGGCTGGAGGGAAGCTCTGCGTGCAGCCCATTTTGTGCACAGTGTTATTGCTGCTGCACCTTTGCTCCCAGTAGATTTATGGCTTCTCATGCAACTTTTGCCAGTAAATGGAAGTGGCTTGATTGGGAAGTGGAAGAGATGCAAATGCAGCATGACTGCACTTTATTAGATACAGTTGCAGGACAGCTAATGGTTCAGCTTGGGATTAATGCTGGAATCTAAGTGCAACTCTGCAGTAGTTCACAACATAGTCATTTTTGGAGCTACAAAACCTTCTTTTCCCTTGGTTGTGGCATGCTCCTGCATGTTGTCCCTTCAGATACCATGTGTCCAGGTGCTTTCTACACAGATGCAGAGAAAATGTTAGGCCTACTGCTCCAGGAAAACAGCCCGGACCTCTGCATCTGCTATCAGCCAGATGGGAATCGGCTCCTTTATGCCTGTTTCTGTTTTAGTCTCCTCCTGAGAGTGTTTTCCCCCAGATGCTTGGTTCTCACTGGAAACTTTCATGTGGGAGCATTGTTTTTAAAGGGCTCTGATAAGTGTGATCCCACAGCTGGGCTGAGTGCTGGCACGAGGCCCCCCTGGGCACGATGCCCCATGCTGTGGGGTGCTGCTGGCCCAGTGCACCTTGTGGTGCTGATTCTGGGGTGCAGCTTGGCCTGATGGTGTGGAGCATGTGCACTGGTATGTAAGGTTTCATCCTGCAGACCTTTGTGGCTGAGTCTCTGCTGTGTGCAGGGGCTTGCACAGAAGCACGAGGATGGTGCCCATTGGCTGCTGCCTCAGTTACCTTGGGGTAAGTTAGCCAGGTTGTAGATTAACTGTGCCCTAAAGTCCAGCAATTTCAGAGCCATTATAGATATGCCATAATGTGTATCTGTTTGACTTCATTCCTTCTTAACTCTGTTTCTCAAAGGCAAATAGACTAAACACAGGCTGTCCCTGCAGCCCAGGCTAATGCAGGCTGCTGTTACCTGCCTTCACCCCAAACAGGGTGGGATGGGATGTTCCCTGCTGCCCTGCCAGCAGCTTCTCATCCTTCCTGCGTCTTGTGAAGGACGTCTGGGGGTGTCAGTCATGCTGCTGGGCACGTGCTGTGGAGATGGCCAGAAGAAATAAGGGAGAAAAATAACTCAGAAGGATTTTCTTTCAGTATTTTCTTGTCCACAGACCCACTTCTCTTTTAATGAATGCACTATTGGCACAGCCCTCAAACAAATGCAGAAGGCATTGGGAAACGTGTGTTGACTTATAGACAGCTGGAGCGTTAGTGTGGTTCACAGAAACACCCATTGCTGAGAAAGTACTCATAAAAACAAGCAGCCGCTCACAATAGCTTAACACTTCCACTTCTGGCTGGGACAAGGAAGTGCTGACTCCTTAGGAAAACAAGTGTGCAGACGTGCGCAGGTATAGCTGAACTGTAGGAGGGATTTGGCTTCCAAACAGCTCTGATTCATCTGTAGGAATCCATTCACTTGGCCCTTGCAGCGTGGCTGGGGTCAAAGCTCCAAGTGAGAGGAGGAAGGGGGTTTTGGGTGGCATGGGAAGGGGAGAAGGGGAAAGACAAATCCAGGCCCAGATTTTGCAGCCATCTTCTGTTCCTACCATGGCAGAAATCAAAACCCAGATCCAAGCATCCCTTCCCTGTGGGACAGGGGAGCACAAAGTTTGCCTCCTGGACATGTCTCTCATGTTCTTCTCTGTCTCTGGAATTGTGCTACTGAGCTTGTGAGCAGAAAATAAAGTCGATAGCATCGACCTCTGCAAAACTCTGTGCATGCTGCAACAGTCTGGTGTGTGTCTACAGGACTTCAGTGCTCTGGAGAAGCAGTTCTGGCACAGGGTGTTGGTGGAGGGCACTGGTGAGCCCTGGGCACGGGGGTTGCATGGCAGCAGGGCCAAGGCAAGAGGGGTTTCACAGAGGCACAGCTCTTTGGGAAAGCCTCCTTCATTCTCCCTGGAGATATACCTAGTAGTGGTTTAGGCAAGGAGGTGTTTCCCTGAGGGTAGCGCTCAGTCTCAAATTACTCAGTTTGACCCTTCTTTCTCCGTTTTCACCTTTGCAACTTAAAAATAATACTAAAAAATCTACCCACTCCCTAAAGTTGAGAGATTTCAGCTGTGGAGTTGACAAGGTGGGTTTTGAAACAGGGAGCATCGTGTGAGCTTGAAGATGGCCGAAAGTGCAGCGCTGCTCGCTGAGGGCAGCCTGTCTGGTGGCACATCCTCATCTGCGTCCAGGCTGTTGGAAGGAAACATTCCCGCCCAGAGCATACACTGACACCCTCTCCCTTTGCAAGCAGAATTAATCATCCTTATGTGCCATATTCCATTTTAATTTTTATTGCGCAGCCCAAGATTAATGGTTAATGTAGTACATCTCCCCATCTCCACTCCCATTAGAGTGGAGCGCTTTTGAATAACTATTAACTTCGCAGTTAACCGAAAGAAAATTGTTAATCATCGACAAGCTTATGTTGCATAAAAATCACTCTCTGTAACCTTCTGGCTGTGGGAGAGCCCTTTCCTCAGCACTGACCTTCAACGACACCTGGTACCTGCAAAACAAAATCAGATGGCACAGCCTTATCTGCTAGCCAAGGTCAGGAACGGTGTGAACCAGCAGAGCTACGCTTTGTGTTTCCCAGAGCTGGTGGTGTTGAGTTCTCCTAGCCAAGAAGACACTGTTCTCTGGGTCCCCAGGAAGCAGCTACTGAGCGGTGTGTTTATTTTTTTAACTTAGCAGGTTGGAGCTGATCTGCAGAGCACCTGGTGCCACGGGGATGTGTGCTGTGGCAGTGCAGCCAGTCCTTCCCTCGGCAGGAGGGTCTGGGTGTGCGTGCTGGGATGGGGACGTGGTCTTGTCCAGGCATCGGATGCTTGCCAGTGATGCTTCTGCTGCTTTCTCCCTGCCGATGGACCACGCAGCTGAGCAGGGCCGCAGAGGTGCGGTCTCCCCGTGGAGCACTTACACACGGGCTGTTTGCACCCAGCCGTCCAGGAAATAAATCACAGGCTGTTTGTGAAGTAGGAGGGAAGCACTTGGGGCTGTGAAAGATTAGACCGAGAGCCCTGCGCAACTCCCCTTCTGGCTGTAAAGATGGGCTGCGGATGTTATGTTTTTTAGCTCTTTAAATGATTATTTCTGTGCCAGACTTATTAGGAAAGGTATTGTTGGGATCTTGGCAACGATATAAATACAACTGCAGGCTTTGCAGTCATTCCCCTCTGAGTCTGGTCACTGTCAGGCGCGGAGCTAATAGGCCTGGGACTGTGTGCTACAGTAAACAGCCTCTGCAGCTGCTGGTTGCTGAATGTAACTATATATTGCTCCAAATACAAACATTTCCACATTAGGCATTGCGTGTCCTCCCCCGGCACGGAGCTGCAGCCATTGACCTCGGGAGCCTGCGCTGCGTCAGCTTGGCCGGGCTGCTCCTCGGCCAGCAAATCCCTTCGCTTTTTATGACCGTGGCTCTCAAAAGCGAGAGCAACAACCCCAGCTCGGGTCAAGTTTAGCGTGGCCAAGCGTTGCGCAAGCTCCTGCAAGCGGTTCGGTTGCCAGCGGCCACGGGGTGGCCGAGATGGGACCTGCTGGGGACTGGGGTGACGAAGGAGGAAGCAGTGGGTGTCCTTGGGGAACAGGGAGCAAACCCTCCTTCTGGACGGGCTCACACAAGCAGAGCTCTGTGCTAATTCAGGTGGTGGAAACCAGCTGGCCAAGCTGAGCGCAGGCCTGCTGGCTCCTGCTGGTGTGTATTGCTGGGGAAAGGCACACGTAGCTCCAGGAGCTCCTGGGACTTTCCAGACATCCCCAGCTGGCCCCACCAAGCCCTGCAGGGGCTTGGAGCCGCTCTCAGCTCTTGCACAGCCTTTGGGCGAGTTGCTTTCCATGCAAGCATGAAGACCTGCGAGGGTGTCCCCAGCTCCCCTGAGCAGGGTGCTTCATCCCCTCTTCTTCCTCCCCTGCTGGTTGCTTTTGCGCCGTGCTGCCCAGGCCCTGCTCGTCTGATTAATTACGTGTTGGCCTGCTTACATCAGCCCTCCTGCCTGCTTCTCTGTGGCCAAGTAAACTACTACTTGCTGCCGCAGGAAAGAAAGAAAGAAAGACACCTTTTGCTGCTTGGCCGAATCCAGGCTGGATCAGCTGGCCAGGTGCACAGCCAATTTCCATTGCTGCTTTGAAGCTCAGAAGTATTTTGAAAATAATAGAGCCTTTAGCCCTGTAAGTAAAAGCCATTTATCTTAGGATGAAAAAGTGCTGGCATGGAAAAATTCCAATGCTATGAAATTCTCTTTTCCTGAATGTCTTGGATACTTGCTGGATTAGGTCCGCTGCTGAGGAGCTCAGGGTTATGAATGTCTCTTTTACAGAAAAGAGCTGCGGAGGAAAAAGGCGAGCGCCGGCACGCTTGTAAGTGGGGCAGCGCGAGATTCCCCACGGGCTGGCCATTTGTGAGATTGCTTTTAGAGGCACAGGCAGCATCGCTGCAGCGAGCCGAGGTGGTAGTAAATACCCTGTTGTAACCACAGCCGTTACCGAGCCCCCAGGGTATAGTACCAGCAGAATACCTTATATAAACAAAAGTGAAGGACTATTGGCTTGGCTCTGCACGGCTGTTTAATAATGCTCCGCACGGAGAGTGTCGGAGTGTTTTACGGGCGCTAATGAAATTAGCTGCTTTCCATCCAGGAGACACCCGGGCAGGAGAGGACATTCTGCAGCCCCTGGCCGACTTTACAGCCACCTCCTGGCTGGTTTCCACCACCTGGCATGAGGGCAGTGTGGGTAGAGGTGGGCCTCGTGTCTGCTCGCAGTGGTTGAGCTCCAAGACTTCTCCTGTATGGCTGCTGACTGCAAATAGCAGCTGTCTGGGTGCTGGGGACGCTGAAGTTGGGCCCTCCTGCTTGGGTTGTGCAATGCTGAAGCTGAGCTCTTCAGCCTAAGCATGCTCTGCACCATTTTGGGACTGTGTTTCCCTCCCTGCTCAGCAGAGCCAGCACAATCTCCTCACAGGGAGTTTCACTTTTTCTTGGTAGGCTGCTTCTCCTTCCTGGCTGCCAGGTCTGAACCACAGAGCGTTTTCTATTTGGATCCGACCCTTTCAGGAGCATTTGCCTTGCACCCTACTTTTCTGACCTCTTTGGGTGAAAGGGGAAAATGTAAGGGCTGATTTAGCATGGAAGCCCAATAGAGGGAAAGTTGCCTGCAATGTTCTTGCCCTTCTTACACACAGTAGTTTTGTCACAAACACCAGTGCTGGCCCTGGGGTTGTTATTGGAGCTACCACTGCTGATGTGCTTTAAATAGATCCTAAGCAAACCTCTCTGTTTGTTTTTCTTGACATGGTACTGACTGGTGCTTTCCAAGAAAAAAGAAAAAAAATGCTGAATTCACAGTGGTGACTTTGATTCCATCTGGCAAAAGCAAACTGATCTCTGAAATGAGAAAGGCACGGCCATGAAGAGGAAAAGTAAACGGGTTTCTGTGAAAAGCAGCCTTTTCCTTATGACCCAGTGTCTGCAAGTCACCAAGTCTTGCCGGTGCTTGGTTAGGAGACCCCTTTCTGTCACCAGCACACCGAAGAGCTTTCCAGGTACATGACATCCGCATATGGGGTTTTGCAGCTGATTTCGTAAAGCTTGCTGCACTTTACCCGCTCTGCTAGGTAAATATTTTGCTTCCAAATCATCATTTGCCTTGCTGGGTCGTTGGCAGGCTGAGACCTTTGGAGCTTTTTGAGTATTCAGCCACCCCTGCGATGAAGCCAGCTCCAGCCAGCACTCAGGAGCATGGAAACGGGAGCTTTTCTGTTGGGGCCCGTGGTTATCTGCTCGATCCCTCACAGAGGCACCCGAGCCGTGTGCGTGGGTCAGCTGTCTGGTCTGAGTCACTATCGCTGCTTGGCAGGCCCGGGGCAGCTCGGTAACATCTGCAGCGATGGCAGCACCTCTGGAAAGTCAATGCCTCGGGGGCGGTGTGAGCGCTCAGCAAGCTGTCACGCTCCTGCACTGCGCCTGCTCTGCTCGCTCCCTCCTGCCAGCAACAGGAGCTGAAAAGCTGCCCTGCCTTTGTGGAGGCTAACACACGGCTTATTGAAAGAGGTCCCAGTGACTCAAAGTGGAGGAAAAAACACCGTGCTCGGGCGTGAGCCTCCCTTATGAAACACTGGGATGAAAGTAGCATTTTTTTTGTCTCTGCAATCTGACTCCTCCAAGTTCTCCTGAAGGTTTGTTGGCTGGTCTCCATCTCCAGCACTGCCTGTGCTCTGGGGGCCTGTGGGACCTCCGTGTGGGCGCCCACGGTTGGTAAAGCTGCCAGAGTGAGAGAGAAATCCCAGAGAGAAGGGCTTCAGCCCTGGTGAGTCACTGGTGCTGGCCAGAGGTGAGCTCAGGCTGCGCTGTTTGGATGAATGCTCCTTAGCCTCTGCCTCAGAGATGTGATCTGGGGATGCGTCCCCAAAGTGGGCTTTTCTACCAGCAGGAAACAGCCTTGGCAGGCCTTTAGCTTCACACTAACAGCTGTAATCTGTTCAGGTTTAAGTCTGAGGCGGGGGAGTCTGCGTGGGCTTTACCACTGCTGCGTGCAGCCAAGCCAGGAGAGGCAGCAGCACGTGAGGAGGTGGTGAGGGCTCCAGGTGATGCTTTGCTCTTCCTCAAACAGAGGAAGAGCCAGGCTGAATGGTAACTGGTCTGAACTGGCCTCTCCATCCCTTGGTGGTGCAGCTGCTCTGACTAGTCAAGGTGTGAATTCGTGAACTTTGCTCAAGGAAGAGGTGGAAAGCCAGTCCGGGGTACAACACTGCATTTTGGAGGTAATTGGTTTTGTAATGGGAAGAGCCAAGCCCTGCATTGCAACACAGGGTGAAATGTGGATGTATCTGAAGGCTTCATCAGATCTGGATCTGAATTTTGTGACTGGCTCTATCTCAATGACTGGCTGGACTGTGTGCTGCTGAAACCTGAACTGTCTCTGCAAGGCAGCTCCACCTCTGGGGGGAAGCTGCCGACATTTCCCTCACACTGAGCATCGGGGGGCTTCTCTGTGCACAGGGTGGTGAAAAACGCAGTTTAGTTTTACTTTAGGGCTATGTTCATGCATCTCGTTGGGAATACAAGAGTTGCCAAGGTGAGCTGAGGCCGAATTTTGTTGTCTGATGGTGAGCTGTGGAAGGAGCTAGGGCCCTGGATGCACGCTGCCCTGCCAGCCTTCCCTTTCCACAGCTCCTGCTGGCTCGAGGTCATGGCACATGAGTTTTAGGGCCACTTCTGCAAACCATCTGTTGCCATGACATACAGCACTGCCAGCATTAGGCAGTCTCGGTGTGTACTTAAAAATCCCATCCCTGTCTGAGCTGACCGCTGGCCTTTTGTACCGCTGCTTAGAATTTGGGCTTTTTCTCATCTCAGCGATAAGCTCGTGGTGCTTCCTGCTCGGGTTTTTTTCCTCCTGCTCAGTGGTGCCCGGAATATGTGTTAGCAGTCTGCTGATGGAAATGATAATTAGGGGGATTTGTCATGAGAAATGTGCGTGAACTTTTAAAGCTGTCATTCAAAAAAAGATTTTTCACAGTCAACTCTCGATTATCTGTGGGTGCATTATCTGAGTCGCAGATTAAATGTGCTATGTATATAAAAAGAAAACAACAAAAAAAAAAAACAACTCTTTCAGAGGCATTATGAAGTACACTGCACAATGATTTTTCTTTTTCTTTATAACCTCATACTGTCTTAAACTCTCCTTTTTTTTTTTTTTTCCAAAGGGAAAGGTGTTAGAGCACGACATTCCTGTAGCCTCACTTACATGCATTTTGTGCCATTTGTTTTGCTTTTCCTTCTTTGCCCTCAGTACGCCAGATACTGAGAACTGCTGGTATCAGATTATCGCCCGTGTGGAGGAGGGCTTGTGACACGGTAACCTTTCCCCAGCTGTTTTCTTCTGGTGCTGCATGAGAGCTTCTGCAATGTGATGCTGAGCAGCCAGATGGGCTGGGGAGGAAGAGGGAGTGCTCTGCCGGGGAAAATGTCTGTACCTGAGGGAGCGTGAGCTGGTGGCACGCAGCTGAAAGAGAAGGGCTGCCTCAGGATCCGTTTGTCAGGTTGGAGAAGTGGCGGCTTGTTAAAAACATGCCTGTTCAGTTAAAAGGCTGAATTGACAGACGAAAGCTTAGCGCAAACTCAGCTGCCATCACTTCAAAAGCCCTCACGGCTGAATCAGCACATTTCTGTTTCCATGCATAATGGATGCAACCAGTGTGCCCCTCCGATGGCCATGGTGAGACTTGTGTTCAGCTCCTTAAATTAGTCCTTTATGGTAGCCACTCTCTGGCTGTAGCTTTTATTCCGGTGCCTCCTTCCCTTATCATGCCTTTTGTTTCTGCAGACATGAGCAGAGCTCCCAGGCAATGATTTTGGGGCTGATGGTGCAGTGCTGCCTTGGTACCACCCATGCTGAGATGCCCAAGCTCTTGTTGGCTGGTGTGTGCTCTGCAAATCCTGTGCTGCTGTTGGTTGGGCTCAGTCCCTGTGCTTGTCCCCACAAGGACCCAAATCACCCCCTGGACCTTGGCAATGTTTGGGTCCAGATCCCTGAGTGAGGAAAAAGCTCTCAGAGAAGTGGTACCTGTTTGCTTTAGTGTTGCCTGAAGAGTTTGAAACTAGCTCAGGCTTTTCACTGAAACAAATAATGCAGAGTAAAATATTATTCTGTGATTATTAACACTAATGAAATTCAGATTTACTGCTCAATAATAGTTATAATAGTTTCACTCCTTTCTTTTTATTTATTTATTTATTTATTTATTTATTTTGAGCTGGAGGAATAGAGAAGGAATAAGTAACATCTAGAGGAAAAAAACTTGTGAAAGCAGGAAAAAAAAAAGAGTTGACACCTTTTTGTTCCAACCAGAAGGTTTTCAGAAGGCAAATTTTGGCTGATTTTTTTTTTTCAGTGCCATCCGAGTGATGCCAATGAGCTCTCATATCTCATGGAAGATGTTACACTTAATAAAACCGCAGGTGGGTGATGGAAGGCCATGTGCCTGTTCATCTGCCCGTAGCCCCAGGTTCCCACTCCGTCCCACCCTGCCTGCTCCGAGAGGGCTTCCCAAGTCCTTCCACTGCCTTTTGTGGGGTGTCTGTGCCGTGAATGAACCTCGTGGGCCAGGGCTGCAGCTGGTCCCAGCATGGTGGGATGCGTGGCCTGGTGCAAGCTGTGACCCTGGTGGATGTGTTGCGTGGAGGCCGTGAGGCAGCAGTGCCTCCTGATCAGCTCTTTCCAGTTCTCTAGCAGGATTTTTTCCTCCCTCCTGCAGCATGGGAGAGCGTGAAAGCTGGCTGTGCCGTGCAGCCGAGGCCCCAGGGAGCCCGAGGAGGAAGGGGGGAGCCGAGGTGGGACCGTGGGGACGGCAGAGCACTGATGGGCCCCGGAGGCACCAGCAACGCTGCTGTTTGCCGTGCTATTTCGGGAAGTTCTCGTAAGGTAAACAAGGGCCCCCTCTTGATTCATGGAGGTCATTAGTAAGCCCTAGGATGATATTTACGTTTCTAAGGTATTCGTGCAGGCTCTCTCCCAGACTGCAAGTTCACGGGGAGGAGGTGACCTTCAGCGTTTCTTGTTTTGCCCTGGATCTGGCATGCCGGGGGCCTGCCTGTTTGACTGGAGCGCCTGGGTACTGTAATCAAAATAAATCATCCTTATCGTCGCGGGCGGCGATGCCGCAATGGAAACAGCACCAGGCGCCTGCTCTGCGCTTTGCGAGAATGACATCACGGCGCGGAGCGGGAGGGAAGGTCAGGGGATGAGCCCCAGGCAGCCGCCGACGCCGCTCCTGAGACCGTCCCCGGGGCCAGTAGGCAGCTGTGCGGTGGGACGGGTGGACAGACGGACAGACAGACGGATGGATGAAGCGCTGCGCCTGGCTGGGGAACAGTTCTGGTGTTGATTTTGTGCTTGGGGTACCCGGAGCTTCTCGCGGGTATCTTTTAACTCTCTAAATTGAAATAAGTAATAAACACAAAGTATTTCCAAAGGGAGAAAAGGAGGCAGCGTTGTGATGTTCTGGTCTATCCTACAGCGCTTTTTGTAGCAATTCACATTACATTTGGCAAATTTTACGATGCCCCCAGCTCTCTGTCTCTCCCCTCCCCAGGCAAACTACAAAACATAACTTTTCATTTTGGTTGTCTGGTCTGTTTTGGAGGTTAAAAGGTGTTCAGTGAGTAGTGGAACAATTTAAGACTTTTTTTTCTCCTGTGGATTTATAGGGCTGTCACGGTGCTGAGGGCTGACTTTAAGTGCATTCTTGTAATACTGAGGAAAATGAGCACATCTTACTAGACCTCGGAGAATCCACTCGCACCAGCACTGCTATGGATACCATAATCACAGGAAAAAACTTCACAGTTTGCATGTATTAAAACCCAGCATCTCCATATAAGAGAGAGAGAGGCTGAAGACTGGCTTCTCCGATGCCCAGCAAGGTACGGTAATTCTTTCCCTTACAAGGAGGATTTGCAGAGACCCTGTTCAGCTGCATATTTTCACAAAGCTCACAGCAGCAGCTCGCTACCTCCGAGGCTGAAATGTTCCAAAGAGGGTTTTCTGGTTGGTGTCAGGGAAAAGAGGCAGGTGGGGAGATGTGCAGGGAAGAAAGGGCTTGGAGAAGCAGGTCCTGCCTCTGACCGTGAGCAAGGCAGCAGGCTGGCCGTGGGGCAGGGATGAGCACGAGTGGTGTTTGCGCTCAAGCTGTTTGCTGAGCGCTTTGATCTCCGTGGGTAGGAGATGTTCCTCCCTGGCCACGTGCCCTTCAAAGCCCAGGCCAAGGTACCGGCTCCTCCACCAGCTTCTGCTGTCCCATCTCCTCCCTCCCTGGGTGAGGACGGTCGTGGGGTGCTGCCAGCCCCAGCCATGGGGCTGCATGGGGCAGCCTGCTGGGGTGGCCAGGGAGGGGTCCCCCTCTGTGGAGCCACCCCATGCTCTGTGGTGATTCTCCACACCCTGGTAGGACAGGGAAAGGGCTTTGCGATGAGTTGCTTTAATGCTGCCACCTCCTTTTCCTCCTGCCTCAAAGAGACAAACCGTAGCTTTGAAGCCTTTGAAACAACATCAAAGGATGGAGATTTCCAGAGGAGCTCAGGGGAGCTGGGTGCACACGTCCCATCGATGGTCAACAGGAGGAGGGTGCTTAATTCTTGTAGGAGCTTTGAAAAGCTTGATCCTACGTGTATGTCCTTGCTGGGGAGGAAGTGAGGAGCAGTAGTTGGCAGCTCTTTGTCTTTGTAACAGGCAGATAGTGCCTTTTTTACTTTTTTTTTTTTTTTTTTTTTACTGCTGGGGGACTGCAGGGGCAGCATGTGCCTGTCAGGATCATCTCACTGCCACCAGCGCCGGTGCCTCCTGCTGCTATCAGCAGTGCTGGCACCCTGAGGTGCAGACGGGACTTGCTGAGAGCTGTAAGTGCTGCTTGGCCCGGAGGGACATGCCAGCGGGCAGGATCGCGGTGCGGGGCCGTTACTGGCACCTGACCCTGGGACAGCCCCACTCAGCCCGTGCTGGACATGGGAGGAGGCTGGGGGCTGCGGCCAGGGCTGGCTTCGACCCTCTCCTGGAGAAAGGCGAAGGAAACTTGGCCTCAGCCTTGCTCGTGTGCTATTTTGGTTCAAGGTAATAACAGGAACTGTGCTGTAAATAAAAATAGACAAGTGAAGAATTTCCCGCGTCTGTCTCCAGTCATTTGTTTCCTCGGGAGGAATTATCCCGCTCCAGAAGCAAATCCTTCTTGTCTGCTTCTTGGAAACTGGGACAATAACACTGAAGGGGAAGAAGAGATTACAGAATCATCACGAGGGGTGACAGTGGCACATCACACACCCGGTGCCAAAAATGCATCCTCTGAAGCAAATAATAGCCCTGCTCGCCGGGGCTCGTCCTGACAACGTGACCGCTGGCAGCAGCTGCTCCTGGCTCAGGGTGGGTGCCCTGTTATCTCGTGGCTGCCTGGGGGACGATTCTGCATTCCCCTTGGTTGGCTCCGTGCATCCCTCCCCTCTGGCCCATCACCCAAATTTCAGTGGCTGCCAACAGCCACCGAGCGTTCCTCCCGCAGCAAGGCAGGGGTGCACGGGCTGCCTCCCTGTCTTCTTTCACACACAAAAATGCTTATTATTCTGTCCTTTTGGTGCAAAGGCTGAATTCCTGGGCATACTTTTTTCTCCTCATAGGAACCAGGTATCCAACTCTACCCACTGAATTCCCACAGACACATGGCTCTGCTGAGTGCTGGAAAAATTGACCCTAACATCTTGTCCCACTCTGTTTGCCCCTCTGATGGTGCTAATGGGTGCTTGTTTGCTCCCTTTCAAATTAGTGTTCTGGCTGTTTGAGGAAATCCCAGGTCACTAGGAAATGCAAAGGCATTTTATGAGGAGTCCTAGCAGATGCTTTGGAGAACCTGCAGATGTGCTTGGTGAAGAATGTGTTGCAGTCAGCTGGAGGGCCACCAAGCTGACCTGAAAACATCTCCCCTCCAGAGGGTTTTGTGTCCAGTGCATTCCCCTGCTTCCCACTCCGGTCAGGGGCATGCACAGAGCCAGTGACTTGCTGGGGTGGGATTCCTGGTAAAGCATCAGAAGCTCACCCAGTGTCAAATGCTGATGTTTCTATTCACAGCTACAGCTATGGGGTGGCTCACCCCACTGTTACTGCCTGTGCAGAACATGAAGAACAGGGCAAGTCTGCTCTGAGAAGCGAATGCAGGGCCTTTTTCCCCCCAGACTGTAAGCAATAAGATTGCATTTTCAAATCCCTTATTTCTGAGAAGTTTAATTATGCTTCAACTAAAACCCAAATGTCAAAACATGGAAGGCAACGTGTCTTCTTTCAAAGTGCATTACCTGTTTTCTATAAAAGCCAGTAATTGATACCGGGGACAGAGCTGGTATGTTGAAGCAAGAAGGGAGGGTAGGCTCTTGTTTCTGCCCCCAAATCCCTGCCACTTTATGATCAAACTTCTGGTCAAAGTTTACAGAGTTTGAAACTGCAGAGCAGAGAGAAATGCAAAGCAGCTTGTGAAAGAGAGGTGCGAAACTGAGGGTGCGAAAGAGCAGATCTGTCGGGTCAGCTTTCTCTGTCTGCTGAGATGAAACCCACAACAGATCAGGAAACTCGGCCAGGCAACATTTGGACTTCAGGTTTTAGAGGGACTTGTGTGAACATGGTCACCGTCCCTGTGGGAACAGGATACTGTGGGGGGAGAGATTTGTGTGCCTTGTGTGAAACGATGCGAGCGGAGATGGCCAGCCCTGAGGGGCTGAGCCAGGCCTGAGATGCCCACGTACTGCCCTCACTGCTTCTGCTGATGGCGGTGGATGTCTGGAGGATTACGTGCCCGGTTCACACCCTGTCACCTCTGGCTGCATCTCTGACAGAGTGGGCCTGGCGCTGAGGTCACCTAAACAAACGTGAAGCTCACCCAGGCTTCTTTCCCAGGCTGCCTTTCCGGGGAGCAAAAGACAATTGGGGCTGACAGTAAATGCTGCAGGAGAAGTGGGTGGTGCTTCTAATTTAGGGCTGCTCATCTAATTCAGCGCACATTGGCTGGGTAAAGCTTAATGCGGACAACGCGGAGAGGAGCCGTGCTCATCCATCGCCTCACTGAGGCCTGGGTTGTCAGGCAGCTGCTGCTACCTCTGCTCGGGAGAGGTTTACAACACCATACCACTTTTATGCTTGCCAAACGTTTCCAGGAGAAACTCTTTATATTTAAAGAGTTTTCTGAAGTTTATGATTAAAAATGTGCTCGGTTCAAAGCTTAGTCCTCTGAATACTAGGCTTTTTTTTAATCATGGCATGAGTCTGGCCTAGCACTTAAATGCATACTTAAGTTTTAGTGCATGCCTAATAGGGTTAAAAACAGCTTTAGGAGTGTCCTTTGTTGCCCTATCGAACAGGCACAAGCTGAAGTGTAAATGTAGTTGTCTTGCTGAATCAGAGCAAAGTGATAATACGCTCATACTAGCTGAGACCGAGCGGTGAACTGCCTGTGTTAACAAGGTGAGGTTTCAGAGTGCAGGTGACATCAGAGGACGTGGAAACCTAATTTTATTAGTGCTTTCTGCACCTTGACATAGCTGCAAGCAAGAGCCTGATCTGAAACAGGAGGATCCTGAAACATAGCCTGGAAGGGACGGGGCCTTTCGCAGCTCCGCTCGCCTTCTGTGCGGGCACATCGTGGGGAGGGTTTCTTCTTTCTCATGTGTGCCGTCACACACCTTGCCTTCTCATGATAGGACAAAGGGGCTACCAAGAACAGAAAGTAGGACGTTTGGCCTCTCTCCTCTATGGGAGGTGCAATGCAGATTGGCTTCCTGAGAACTAGGACAGCACCTCCAAAAGTAGAACAGCTGGTCACCCCGTTCGTGTGTGCCTTGCCTTACAAATGTATCCTCTAAAGCTCAAGCTTTAAGAGACATTTTTGGCCTACTTAGGGAAATGTTTTCTGAAAATAGGGGCGGATACACTGGCACAGACCAAAACCTCTGCTTTCCCTTTGGAGTGCAGTCAGAGCTGGTGAGCGGAGGAGCTGCATGCTGGGCAAAGAGGTGCCCTGCACCCCTTCTTGCATATCGAGCGGTACCACGGTGACAAGAGGAATTTGCTTTTCACAGGCAGGACGTGGATGGATGACATTGCTCTACAGTGTTAGATGAAGCTTTACTGTGACAGAGAACTGTTCCTAAATCAACCTTCTGTGTGTGTGTTATGCGCACATGCACTTATAAATGTGTTAGACCAGAAGCAAAACTCTGACTTTCATTTAAGTGATTCATAGAAAAAGTCCACAGAAGGTTTCATTGCCCTTCACCGAGTTCCTTCTCTAAGTACAATTAGGTCCACAATGTGTACAATCCTGCCTGAGTGCTGGGAATGCCAGCAGGACAGCAGCACCTTGCCCTGGTCAGCTGGACATGCCTGGGAACCGTGCAGCAGTCTCTGTGGGTAAACAGGAGCACGGGGTACAAAGCAGGTCAGCTAGCACAGCTCTCAGAAAGCCACCGCTGTCCTCGCTGGACAAGGGAAACACCTCCACAGCTCTCTAAGCACAGCTCTTAATGTTTTTAGCTGGTTGCAGCCTGGGCTAATCCCATGTGGGTTTCTCACCTTGAGCCAGAGGTCGCTCAGGCTGGCTGTGCTGCTCTGAAGTCTGGATTCATTCTTTTGGGACTCGTTGTTACTGAAGTCAGGTATGAGGCTGAATCTTAATGGTTAGTGAGGGAGGCTAATAGAAAGGGAAGCCTTCCAATTTTTTCCTCCAGTAAGTGTGCTATGATAATGAAGTTGGCGCCTGGTGGCTCCAGTTGTAGTGGAAGCTTGCTGCCTTGAGAACAGGTCTTTAATTCACATGAAGAGGTGTTTCATAAGCCATATGCGATGCCCTGCTTTGAATATTAATACCCAGAATGCTTATTCAGCTCACAGCCGTTTCAGAGAAATGCTGTGTCTCTGTGAAGCCAGACTGAGCCCTTGGGTGCTCCATTTTTTTTTTAATTTATTTATTTTTTTTTTTCAAAGACAGTGTCAGGTCGTCTTGTATTCTTAATTCAACAGCCTTACTCAGCCTAGAAGTTTCTGAAGCCATTGTATTAATGTTATATAATATTAAATGATTATAGATTTAATGAAAATGCAAGAGACACTACTACAGGACAGCGGGTTTGGTCTACTTAGTCAAGTGACCTGTTAGTTACACACCTCCTAAAGTTGCTTCTTCTTCTACAGGGCAACCCCTTCTAAAATAAAACAACGCAAGGAGGCAGTAACTGTGCTGGTGAATGCTCATGGCTTCAAATGCCTTCAGCACAGGCTGGGGAATGAATATGCACTGTGAACTGAGATACATGCTAGCAGTGTCAGCCATGCAGGTTTTTTTTTTTTTTTTTTTTTTTTTTTTTTTTTTTTTTTAATGGATATTTGTTGGTAGGTCTAGGGAAATTACCATGACAGAGCCTCTGCTGTAGCACTCCCTTCCACCAAGTGCCTGTTCACCTTCATCCTGGGCTGGGGAGCATTGCAGCGGCAGGCTTGCAGTGAGTTGGAGGTCGTGGAAGTGGATGTGGACAACCGTGATTATTTTTAACATTAAGGCACACCTGTGATTATGTCTGGGGAATACTCTTTGAGCTGCTAATGCCAGGCCTTGCTCGTACTCCAACCCAAGCAAGCATGAGCTAAGCCATGCCAGCTGCCTTGTGTGTGGGGGGATCCTTCCCACATAACCAGACATCATGAGCCATGAGTGGGTTGTCACGTCTCTCCACTGATCACTACAACTGCTTTGCTCTCCCCAGTGCTGGGAAGGGATGTGTTTCTCTGAGGGTAGTTCCCACATTTGTATGCGCTCGCATTAAAAAGCAGCGTTGTTATTTCCTAGCTCTCCCTGTGAAGCACTCTGGCTCTCTCGTGACCAGTCGGGCACAGCACACACTTGTAATACAGCAGTCCTGCTCCAGGGCCAGCAAGAGGCAAGGCACGTTTTGATGTGTGAGTGTAGTGGGGGCAGCTAAGTTGTGTCACACGCAGGTGCCTAGTGTTTGCAGTGTATGTACCTGCCTCTGCATTTGTTCCTGCGGTTTTCGTTTGTGTCAGGGAAGCTGTTTAGAATAGGCAGTGATGTTGGAAATGGCCTTCTGGTGGTATATAAATTCCTGGCTACAAAATTTAGGAGATGGCTCAATCCAGTGACACTTCCTTGATACAAACGGCTCTGGCAGGCACAAGCAGTAGAAAGCCAAAGCTAAGAAAGGTGCATTAATATTTTCAAGACACATCTCTGAGTCTTGCGGCATGATAAAGCAGGCAGGCAGTGAATTGAAAGCATAGCCTAGTGTGCAGTGAGGTTTTGTTTCATTGTTCTGCCACTTTCTGCCTCTTGTCTGCTCAGTCGTATGTTGCACCTTACCCTGAAACTCAGATTGTAACTCCTTTTCAGGGCACATTTCATCATGCTTGTACCAGGCCTACCTCAACCTGGAGGTACGCTTCAAACACCTGAAGACATTCTGGCTTTTTATCCCCGCTGAAACCAATGAAAATTGTTTTCCATGTCTATGAAATTCACAGACACCATGTCGGGTGTCTGCCAATCTCCAGCACAATTTAAACTCCTGTGCTTAGAGGTATGCTACAAAGCCCAAAGGACTTCAGTCTTCAGTGTCTCCCAGGTACAACGACAGTGTGATATGAGAAGTGAGAAAGCAGAAAATAAATAATGAATCCAACTACCAAGATCGTTACCTGCCCACTGATGGATCCAAGGACTATTGAGAGCCATCCTGAATTTTAATAGCACGTCAGATCACCCATCCCGAATTATAACAGCAGGCTGAGCTGCTCACAGCAAAGAGAGGGAAGAAAACATCGTGTGTGTAGATGGGGGAGAAACATCTCTGAGAGCAACAGGAATCTGCTCCAGCACCCCAGGAGAGAGGCAGGTGGGAAGGGAAAGTGGGAGCTGCGTATGATCAGCCTTTTGAAGACCGTCTCCCACACCTCCCACCTTCCAGAGCCACATGGGGCTGGAGAAGTGGAGAGTGGAGAGGAGAATTTACAGAATCACAGAATTGTAGGGATAGGAAGGGACCTCAAGAGATCATCGGGTCCAACCCCCCTGCCAAAGCAGGTTCCCTAGAGCAGGCTGCCCAGATAGGCCTCCAGACGGGCCTTGAATATCTCCAGGGAAGGAGACTCCACAACCTCCCTGGGCAATTTAGGTCTTCTTTCTCCCTTAGGTGCTCCAGTGGGGTGGGAGATGCACGTAGGGGCTGTCTGACAGCAGGAACACCGAGGAAAGGGAGGGCACAGCTCTGCCAGCGACGTGCCTCCATGTCCCTGGGAGCAGCAGCGGGGCTGCCACACCGTGCTGCCACTGAGGCCTGGCTGTGCCTATGGTGGCTCGTGGCGAACCGGGAAGGGGCAGGAGCAACAAATCTGAGGAGAGGGATTTGTTTTTCCATGCTGAAGTAAGCTCGGAAAGTTGCATGAGGGCGATTTACATGCTTAAGCAGGGTTTAGGCATTTGTGCCCAGCCTTTGTGGTTCATTTCCTCATTCACTCAAACGTATAAAGAGTGAACAAATGTTTGGTAAACAGGAACCTAAGGTTTCAGCGATGAAAAGGCTTTACCCTCGCCCACAGAGCTGCTTGCAGCGTTGGCTTGGCGATGATTTCCAGAAGGCGATGACTTGCCTCCTGCCCGACACGGGGTGCTGCACGCCGTGCTCCAGCCCTCGCCCCCACAGCTTTGCCACTGCGTCCCCCTCCTGCAAAGCCCCTGGTGGGAGGCTTGTCGGGCAGAGCTCCCCATGCCGCCAAGGGATGGGGTGAGGGGGGAAAGCTGACAGCGAGGTGGCCCCTTCGGGTCAGCCTCCGCGAGTACTGGCAAGGGCGAAGCTGGGAAAGTTGCACAGCTGCTGCCCGGGCTCGGTCTGTGAATAACTGGAGAGCTTTCCACCAGCGGGACTGTCGGGCCAGGTATTTGCAAGCACTTTATTCGGTGGTTTCTTTTTAGTGTGGTTGCTGGATGGGGAGGACAGGATAAAGAGAGGAACCTTTCATGCCTCAGCATTCTGCAGCATCCGGCGTTTTCATGAAACCACAAAGGACCTTAAAGAAGAAAGAACAAGCGCTCTGTTTATAGGGATTTAGACGGCCAAAACAAAGAGGGGGCTGTGCTGTTCAGTGATCTCTCGGAGTCGAGGAGTCCAAAGGCACAGGTCCACAGGCTTCGAGGCCAGAGCCCACCCTGCCTGGGCTGCAGCCCGCTGGGAGGCTAGGGGTGATGGCAGCATGTGCTTCTTAATTTCTCTCACTCCTCTCCCCTCAGTGCCCAAGCTGACCAAAGTGCAAAATAAAAGCAACTGTGCAGCACAAACGCTGTGATGTCCTCTTCATGATTCAAACCCAGTGTCCCCGACTGCAGCTCCCAGGCTTGGGGCTGGAGGACAGCAGGGCGTCCTCCAGGAGGAAAAGGCTTGGCCACATGCACTGCTCTCCATGTCCAACCTGAAGCATGTCCAAATCATCTCCCGTTAACCTGAAAGGAAAATCTGGGGCTAAGAATATTTTAGAAGCCTTTGGAAGGGCGAGGACCGAATCAAGTGCTAACGTTTTATTATCTAGCTTTCCTTAACAAGCTCCCCATTCACTGAGCTCCAGTAAAGTTTTGAAGTCATACTTTGGGTGTGGAAGAGACCTCATAAATTCTAGTACTTGTGGAATCTCTGAAAATTATTTTCTCCTTGGGTTTAAATAAAGGCATTCTCAGTGAAGAGCATTTGAAGATTTTCCAGGGCAAAGGTGTGGAGATGCAGTCTAAGTAGTCTCAGCAGTTTTCATCAGCTTAGTGGAGAAAGAGCTACACATTTCACAGGGATATTTGTTCCAAAAAAAAAGGCTTGATTAAGAGTCTTGAAGCAGATAAAATATGTTTCTGCCACGACACCTTGCCAGGACAGAAACCCACAAACCATGCTGCAGGACCGGCAGAGCAGTGGCAGGACAAGGCACAGCACTAGGACCAGGCTTGCAAGCCCTGTGTACAGTCGGGGATTCCCACTGAGTGATTTTAGCTGAATACATGTGAATTGTCCTCAGCACTGGCTTTGTGAAAAGTCTGAATTTGCTACTAGCAGTTTCTGTTGCCTCTTGCAGACAGGCATGCTTGTCTGTGGCACTCCTGCAGAATTAATGGGGTGTGTGTGCAAGTGAGTTTTGGATGTGATGCTACACAGTTCCACCGCCCACGTGCATGACCTGGAAAGCACACACACACAAATTCAGACCCCTTACTTTAGGTTCCATTTTAGTTGAATTCCTGTAGCAAATGCCAGATGTTCCTTTCTAGCAATGGCACGTAACAAATTATCAGTCAAAGGAATTCCTAAAAGGCTGTGGGATTGACGGGAGGTAACCAGAAGGTCAGTGCTGTCTCCCAGGTTAGCACGGGAGGGATAACCGCAAGTTCAGCAGCATTATCCCAGACTTTGTGCTTTGTCTGGTGGGTCCTGTCAGCTACTTCTAGCTAATACTTCCCCCGTCCTGTCCAGCATCAGGTGGAGTTTGTGTGGGCTTTGGCACCAGCCATTTTAGAGCTCCTGCTTGTCTGAAAGCCCTGGTCAGAAAGTAGATGAATTTTCCAGACCTCCCAGTCGATATTTTTGATAGCTAATTTTCTGTGGATCACATCTTTAGCGTTACCCTGAAATGTATCATGGTGTCTTGTAAGTGCGTTATCACTCCGAGACAACACAAAGTGCTTCAGACAGGCAGAGAGCCAAAAGCTGTCCTCGGATGAATATTTGCAGTTCCTCTTGACTCCCTGGTATCTGAAGGTCAGGTCTGACCCACAGACTCCTACAAAGCCAAAGCGATAAGAGTGCCAAAGAAGTCTTAGGAGGACAAAGGTAGTTATCAGCAATTTCCAGTTGCTTTGTTCTGGTGATGGGGAGGTAAAAATGTGTGTAAGAGGAGACAAAAGGAACACACTGAGCACATCTTGTAGGACTGTATGATCCCTTGGTTTCTAGCTGCCTGAGTGTAAGGTATTTTATCTTACTTTATAAGTGGCTCTGAGCCCCCACGTAGCCCTTTTTGCTAGCGCCAGGACCAATTTTGACCTTGACTGACTGTACTTTCTTTGCCTCTTCTCCTGACTTTGGCGTTTGGGTCCATCTTGCAAGCTGGCACTTTTGTGCAAGGCTAGAAGGACTTGCAAGAGGCACTGAGGTGGGTTCATCTGCTCTCCCCCAGTTTCAGGACGACCCCTCTGTACGCAGCCCTCGATGCAGACATGCATGAGTCAGCACTACTAAATGCTCTCTGCTAATCGGGGGTGCTGGGCTTGGCCAGCACCTTATGAAACTCAGTCCTATGTGCAGGGGTTGCAAACTATGGGCATGCTGCTCACAGGAGGCTTGAGTTTACCCAACCCTTCATGCAGAAGCTCACGTGAAACCTCTCACAAACTGGAAACAAACCTGGTATTTGCTCTCTGTTGCTGTGCCTTTGTAATCTCGAGCTCTCTGTTCTTGTTGCCAGGTGAGAGCAGGGTGCGAGGTGGCAGAGGCACATGGCGAGCAGGCACAGGTATTGCACAACCCACCTCGTGCTGCTGTGCCTGCTCCCCGTCAGGTTCATGGCCTCTAACAGAAGGCAGTCACCCTTCCTTTCTAAAGAAAAAAAGAAAGCAAAGGATTCATTTTTATGCTTATCTCCAGATCCCAGTCTCCAAACGGTTGCTCTGCCCTGGCAGACAGCCCCTTCTGTGCCAGGCAGAGCTCTGAGCAGCCTGCTTCATCGGGCTGGGAGGGAGCCTGCAGCAGCAAGCACCAGCCCTGCCCAGGAGCGGAGAGAGCCTGGGTTTAAACTGGGGTGTGGAGCGGTGTTATGCTCTGGAAGGGGATAGATTTGCAGCCCCATCCTGAGGGAAGCCTCCCAGACAGCTCAAAAGCACTCCAAAGCAATGACTAGAAAGCCTACAGCCTTTAATAAAAATGAGTTTTGTTTTTTGTTTTTTGTTTTTTGTTTTTTTTTTTTTGTAGGATTTTTGGGCTAGCAATAACTTCCTATAAAATTGGAGGGAGCAATGTAAAAACCCTGCAGGAGAGGATTTCATTTTCTATTAAACTCCAGAAGGCTTCTCCAGGAGGGGCTGAAGCCATCGCAGGGACGTTTCCCCTTGGGACCACTGGCTTCCTCTGCACAGGACCCCCAGGTAGCCCCCAAATAGCGATGAGTGCTCACAAGTCTGTGTTAAATGGGTTTGCTCTTTGCAAGCAGCCCTTTCTCTCTGGGTGCCAGAACATTGCCTCACAGCTGCTAATAACCTGGGCTAGAACTGAGCTGGTGATTTATACGGGAAAGGCTTTGTGCCTGCTGCCTTAAGTGCCTGCCTTGCCACTTTGCCTTTCTCCCCGACCTCTCCTCTTATCCCCTTGCCACTCACATTCTGGGTATTTCCAGCTACCTCTGAACGGAGCGTTAATGTAGATAAATATTACTGCGAGGAAGTAATGGCCAAATACTCTCTGCATCATCTATATGCGTTGGTTGGGGAGCGATTTTTCATTTCATACACCATTTGCTATTTCAGCATGTGGCAATTCTGCAAAATGAGGAAGGAGAACTGGAGAGCCGAGGAGCCCACCCTTTGTTCCTGCTGTTCCCACACCCCGAGCACTGGCACACGGCGGCTGCTGGCCTCAGATGCGTTCGGACGAGCTCATGTGAATCCTGTGCTAACCCTGTTTGTCACCCTGTGCGTCTCTTTGCTTCCCATCAGACTTCTTCTCTCTTTTCTCAGCTCAAGCACATCTGTGTAGGGTTAATCCACTTTCCCACCCACCCCTAATCTTCCACCTCACTGTGTTCCGTGTTTTTCAGTGTAATTGGTCCCAGCATATCACACACAACCACCATCCCTCTCCCCTAACTCCAATAAGAGCTCATACACCAGCAAAGTAATCTTTCCCACCTGGGCCACTCCCGTGGTTTCATATCACTTAATCCTCCCTCGTGAGCTGAGGAAGAGTTTAAGGTAACATCTGCTCAGCTTTATATTTGTTGTGTTCGTACCGATGGTCCCTTGGTTCCCATTGCCAAGCAAGTAAGGGGAACGTCTCGGTGAGAGTCCCACATTTTCTGGGAGATAACAAATTCTGCCGGGCGAACCCTGCTATTAGAGACCCCATTAAAATCAAGGACGTAGGTTCAGTAAATTTACTCTTCCAGCCTGCTGTGCTTATTCCGCTTGCCTATTTTCCCCTTGAGTTTCTTCCTGGATTAATTTCCTCCCTGCTCCCTCCCTGTCACTGACGGGCTGTGAGCAAGGAACCGAGCCCCTTCCCCTCATCAAGCCGCAGGCTCGTGCCTTCCTGCAGCTGGCAGCGGCTGCCTGTCGGCCTCGCTGCTCAGCCTTGATGCAGGTCTTCTGCTGGAAGGAGCCACCTTGCTGCTTGGCAATCGCTGCTCCTCAAAATCAGGGAGCATCCTCACGTGGCGCCCCACCAACTCCTCCTGGGAAAGCCCTGGGAGCTACAAAGTGTTTGAGGGACCTGCAGATGCCAGGGACTTATCTGAAGGTCACCTCCTCTGTGATACTGCTGGTGTGGGGGGAGCTAAGGGATGCCTTTCTGAATAGCTCTCCTCCGTGCTCTCCTATGGCACGCAAAGCTCATTCACCTCTGCAGTATGCTGCTGCGCTCCTTGAAGTGAGCCATCATTTCATTTTCGGTGACTTCCTAATGTGTTTATTCCTTTCTTCCCAAGCAGCAGCGCAGGCATTGCTGCATTTGGCAGAGGAACAAAGCCTCATTGTTCAAAGCCTGCATGCTCCAGCATCAGCTGGGACAAACACGATCGCGCTCCTAGACCTCAGCTTCCAAAGCCAGCCGGACAAAGAGCAAGAAGGCTCAAAATCCCACGTTAGATAAAAAAAAAAAAAAAAAAAAAAAAAAAAAAACAAAAAAAACTCACCTTTATCTCACCTCTAAAGGACTCTGTCAAGCCCAGCTTTTTATCTGTTCTTTCTTTTGTTAGTAACACCTCTTCAGAAGCCCAAATATAGCACCTCTTCTTCTAGTGAGGAAGAAGAGATGTCTACCTGGCCCTGGGTGCTGCGCTTGCTGCTATGTCCTGCTCAGGGACAGCCCCAGGGAGGGCTCAGGGTCAGGCAGCATTGGTTTTGGAGCAGTCACACAAGGCAAACCCAGTATTTTTATTATTATTATTATTATTTTTTTTTCCAGCAGTGTGGCAGAAAAAGCCTTCCCCCAGGCTCTCATCCCTGAGGTTGCAAATACTGAGGCAGGTGCTGGGGGTGATCCCTTGGCTCCTGTGCAGCTCCATCCCGGTGCCCGCCCAGAGATGCACAAGCCTGGGAGGCTGTGGGGGGCTGCTCCTTGTCCTGCTGCTGGGATATTTTCCATGGTTTGTTTCTTCCCCTTCTCTCTGTGCCAGTTCTAGCTGCAAGGTGCCTGCTGACTTCTTGGGAAGCTGTCGGGTGACTTGCTATAAAAAGTGCTCAGGAATCCTGCCCTGAATTTGAGCTGCATTTTTACCTTTTTTTATTTTACATCCCTAGTTTTAATTATACATTTTCTCACACTAAAGAACATTCATTTATCTCAACATCTTTGGGATGATTTGGACTATAATATTTTCCCATTGTCTGTCGCTGCTACAGCTGATGGATAAACAGATATATTAGCCTGAAACTGGCTTTTAATCAACTGAAACAAGCAATGCTAATATAAAATACTTTACACCAATACACAGGCTGATTTTCCTGTCATAAATATGCCTGGAAAAAAGGGCACCTTTTCTGACGTGCTTATCTACACTTCAGAAGCATGGACCTGGTGTTACCTTGTCACTGTTTACCTATATATTTTTTCCCTTTAAGCCAGTCTGCTCAGCCTCCCATTATTCCTGCTGGTTCCTCTGCTCCTCCTGGATCTGGTCTGCCAGTCACTCTGGCCAGGGGGTATCCAAAATGGAAGATTGCACAAGAGTGATGAGACAGTTTCTTATCTCTCTGCCCTAGGATATGTCATGCAGCCCAAAATTGTCCTGAGATTCTTGCTGTTGATGTGACAAATTGCAAACTCACGTCCAATTTCCTGCGTGCTAACCCTGCAAAGTCTTTCACTGCATTTGGGTCTCCTCCTCCCATAGGGTGTCTTAATTTTGGAATATTTCCTCCCTGGACATATTAGTCTGCGTGTCCTTCAATCTAGGGCATTTTCTCCCTATGTCCCACATCTTTCTTTCTTTCATTCCTTCTCTTTCTCTTTTTTTTTTTTTTCTTTTCTTGTCCTTTTGTGTTATATTCCACTCCTTGCCTGTGATTGCATCCTCCCCAATGTAGTATCAATTGCAGTTTTAATAAACATGCTGTCTAATGCTTTTTCTAGACCATTAATGAAGATGGTAAATAAAACTTGAGCTAACACCAGTTTCTAGTAATAAACCCACTGGATGCCTCCCCGCAATGTGACAGTTTGTCGTTGATCACTATTCATCACTGAGCCTGAACGTCAGTGTCCCTGTGTGGGGTAATTTATATTCATTTAACATCATTCATCACAGAATCAGAGAAAAACACAGCTAGAAGGGACCTCAAGAGGTTGATTTCAGAAATATTCCTGACATTTCCAGCCTGCTCTTAAATACCAGCAAGGACAGAGGTCTCACACCCTTCCTGGGCATTCAGTGCTCTTTAGTCTTCCCATCTTCCAAGTGTCTAACCTTAATCTCTCTTGCTGCACTTCAGGCCTATTGCTTCTTGCCTCCCTCACAACAGATATATTGGGAGAACAGCTTATTCCTTTTTTCTCTGGAGATATGTTTGAAAACATATGGAGATAGACTTGAAAATTGTTGTGTCTCCCCTGGTCTCCTCACTGGAGTAAACAACCCCTGTACAGCTTTCATCAGAAGCCCGGGTCTCCAGACCTCTGATCCTGCTTCCTTCCATATTCTCGTGGGATGGATAAAGATTGCACAGTGCTGGGTAAAGCAGGAGGATCAACCTTGTGCTTTACAGACACAGCTCTTCTTGGTATGCCCTGGTATGGTGCTGGCTTTGTGTGTGACAAAACGATCCTTTTTTTGTTCATTTTGGGTTCCTGAGTTGCTGTGCTGCTCCACATCTGTCGGACAGGTTGTCTCTTGTTTTGTCCCTTTTGCTTTCCTCCTTATTGAATTACATCCTATTTTTCAGGCCTTTTATTTAGCATGTCAGGATGATTTCTAATTCTAATCCTGTTCTCTCACATCCTTGCAGCTCATCTCAGCTTGGTGTCATCTGCATAGCTAATAAGCCTGCTTGTTATTCCATCACCCAGTGGTTAATAAAAGCTGTGAATGAAACTGGAGCAGGCTGGACCCCTGTTGAACCCTACCCAACCCCTCCTTGTATTTTGACGATGCCACTAATTTCTGCGCACAGTTTTCCAACCAACTTTGCCCTCCTGCCCTCAGCTGCTCTCTTCTAGGTGATGTTTCCTCAGCTTGCTTCTGGTAACGTGAGGTGAGACGGTACCAAAGGTCTTACCAAAGCCAAGACGTAAGACCTCCTGCTTTGCCTCTATCCACCAGCCCTGCTGCAGGATGAAATTAGGTCAATTTGACACGATTTGCTTCTGGCAAATCAGAGCTGGCTGTTCCTCTTCTCTTTGTTGTTTCCTAGGTGCTGATGATTAGTTTGTTTAATTATTTGTTCCAGTGCATTTCCAGGAACCGAAATCAAGCTGACTGGCCATAATAACTGCCTTGTTCCTCATTTCACCTTTCTGCAGCCAGCCAGGGAGCTGCTCTGCAAGGAGCCCTGTGCCCCTTGGGGGGTCCCCACATGGGCAGCCCCTTCTCAGGGCTCCTTGGCAGTGGTGGCAGACCGATGCTTTCCTTAGCCCTCCTCTGACCAACACTTTAGAGCTGGAATGCTCTTCTGCTCACCTTTCTGTCCTGAGCTAGTTATGCCTCCTTCCTTTGTCTTTCTCAATTTTATCCCTGCTTGTATGCACTAAACTTTTGTGCCCACCCTTAGACATTTGTGCGTTTCTCTTTGTCCCGGGACTCATTTCCCTGCACTCTTGTACCAGTGTGCTGGGCTGTGTGTGAATATCTGTGGTGCTCAGCAAATCCTCTCAATGGGAAAGTGCAGAAAACAAGTCTGTCAATGAAATTGTGGGCTTCACCCACTTCCAACTGGACTTTCCCAACCTGTGTAGACTTCTTGTTTTCTCTTTGTCTTTTAGCAGAATTAAGCACCGCAAGCCAAATCCTGACCTCATTTACACCAGTAAAATCTGGGTCTGTTCCAGGAAACCACTGAAGTTGTTTTGCGCTTACAGTGATGAAAATGAGAGCGGAATTCGCCTCATTAATTCCCCCAATCCACAGAAAGTAAATGAATCCAAGAGGAAATAGCTCTGCAGAAGGGAGCCCTGGAAAGAATTAGAGACTGACTTAATGGGATTAAGGGAGAAAAACGCTTTAACGAATCCAAATCAATCCTCTCCTCAAAACACTCAAAGTGCCAAAATAAATACAAACACTGTTTTGGGAAGGAAAAGGTTAAAAAGCTATGAAAACAACAGCTCTCAGCCTGTTCTGGTGCAGAATGAGCAGAACCAGAGAGGCTGAGTCAGCAGTGCCTTACCTGACACTCGGTGTTTGTCCGTGGGGCTCAGGGGTGTGTTCCCCACTTTATCCATGGGGGTCCTTTTGCAATTTCAGGTTTGATAAAAGGCACACGGAAACTAGGAAGGAAAACAAGCAGGGAGGGGTGACCAGGTCTGGCAGACGGGAACTTCTCCCCAAGGTGCCTGGCCAGCCTGACATCCAGCCTCTAGAGCCATTCCTCCAGTCTGGGCTTTGGCTTTTTGTTCTCCTGTTAATTACCACCTTTGCACTTTTCTTCATCCTCTCCACACCGTGTACGGCACTAGAGTTGGATGTGCCAAAAATAAGAAATATGTGCAAAATACCCTGCTGTTTTTTTTTTTTTTTTTTTTTTTTTTTTTTTCAGGATGCACCAGGGGCTGTGCACGTTGGCAGCCTGCCTTTGTGCACTCAAGTGGAAGGGGGAAATATTTTGAGCAACCGGCAAGAGCCAGCACCTTCCAGCCTAGCAGGTATACCTGCGTGCTGGCAGCGAGCAGAGCAGGAAGGAGCACACGGCCCACACCATGCCTGTAAGAAACTGCTGGAGGCAAGCAGGAGCTGTTACCCACACGTACCCGCTGCCTGCTTCCAGCTCCCACCAGCGAGTGGCTGTCCCCCTTCGTCCAGCCACCCTGACCGACCCAGCGGAAGAGCTGGAGCAAAGCAATTAGGGAACGGGCAGATTGTTGAGTGGCACGGACATCTCTCCTCTGGTTACACACCGGAGCACACCATTGCCACGGGCAGTCCAATACTAAGGGCACTGACTTGCTGCTCTGGTGATCTGAAGCCCTTTGAGGAGGATCTGGGCTTTATGCAAAGACCCCAAGGTAAGCTTGGCTGAATGAAAGCAGTCAGAGGGGAACTGCAAGAGTGTACGAGGCCCACGAAAAGCACTTCCCATGGTGAGACAGCAGAGGGGACTGATCTAGAGGGTAGCTAACCAAAGAAATCTTTCCAAGATCCTGGTAGACTCTCCAGACGTTGCAGCCTTGCAGCCAAGAAGAGGGAGGGGACTTCCTAACAGATGCGTGGCGGCTCACAGAGAAGTAATGGGCTGCTTCAGAAATGACTGGGGAAGGTTCCCTGGATCCCCTATGCAATGGGTTACACTTGGTGATCATAACGATCTCCTCTGACCTCAGACAATGAATTTCTGACATTCAGCTGTGCTCAAGTGTGGCATTTTATTGTCTAGTAGTTTTGGATCAAAAAATAGCTGTTATCAGTGAATTAAACAGAAAAATTAGCAATGCAGTTGCTCCAGCACCCCTTGTGCTCCTTAATTTGATATTCCTTTATGTTGTGTCCTTAATTTTTTAGTGTGTGGCAGAACTGCGTATTGGATATGCAGAGCCACATTATTGGGGTAATTAAGAGGCAGCTGGAGGGTTTTGGCAGCTGGGAAGGGGACAACAAGCACTCTTGGCTCTTTGGGAGGCAGTGCGGGTTTGTGACAGAGGTACACTGGCTGAATGCTAAGACTGTCAGCAGGGAGAGTCGAAGGGGTTGACAATCCCCTTTGCCTCATCCTGAAGTTAACCACTTCCAGAAGAGAAGAACCGAGAACAGCAAAATAGGAGCTATTGTTTGGCCTGCAGACTGGTAATCTCTCAAATCTTGCAGCAAAGGGTTTTTTTTTCAGTGCAGCTTGGCTGGTTTAAACCCGAAGTATAGCTCCTATTTGCACCGATGGTATTTACAGAGGCTTAAGGCCAAACGCCTGAGGAAAACCCTGCTGCTGCGAGGCATGGCTCGTGGTCTGTGTGTTATAGTGCTTCACACTGGTCTGGAACCAGGGACCACATCCTCAGTGATGCACAGCTGAGGGAGACAGACTTAGCTCTATGCTTTGCCACGAGTCTGTCTTGGGATTTTTGTTCCCCTGGGCAAACCTTAGACACTGCCGCTCTGCTCCTTTGATGCCTGTGAAAGATTAAGCCTAGCAGCCAGCCAGAGAAGGTAGGCAATGCAGGAACCTGTTTTTTAGGAGGGGCAGGAGTGAAGCTGGGGCCGGGGAGGCAGGGCAGAGGTAGTTGTCAGCTGCTCTCAAGAGGATGGGGCCTGCACAGTTAAGTTGCCTCTCACTAGCATTTTCATTTGGGTGGAAGAAACAAATGTCCTGGCCATGCCATGTCGTGGCAGCTCGATGATTTATGCCGTAGAGGAGGGTGTGCAAGCTGGGCTCCCCTCAGGTGCTGCCGTGCTGGGAGGAGATGCAGGTGAGCACCTGAAGTGCTCCAGCCAGCAGTGAGTGCCCAGGCCGTGACGCCAAGCTGGAGCCAGCCACAAGTAAAAGCTCCTGAAAGCACACCAGTGCTGCCCTTGTGCTGCTCTACTTGCTCACACAGACATAGCCTTTACCCCCTGTGACTGTGTCGCAGTCAAAGCACTCTAATGTCACTTGTTTCCCAAGATCATAAGCGATTAAGTCAATTTATATTTCCGAAGGACCCATCAAAGGAGCTGTCTTGGTCATGATGTGATTATCAGGAAGGCCAAAGTCTTTACTCTCTGCCCTGTGACTCCTTGAGGATGTCAGGCTGCCTCTCTGCTGAGAACTAACTCATTCCTTTTCTCTCGAGTTTTTGTATTTTATATCCCTGCTCTGAGCCCAGGATGTGCTAATTTGTCACTAATGGCCAAGGATTAATGTGGGGGAAATATAAAGCTGTGAGGTTACATGACAGTCCTGGGGTTGGTTGTCAGAAGCCACTGTAACCCTTCAGCCTCCTAAGTGAATATTGCCTTATCTGTGATCTCCAGGAGATCTGAAGGCTCAGTAGTAATCATAAAGATCTGCAGTTCATATGTATGGTGCTACAGATCCTGTAATCACTTTATTTGGGAACATTTTGTTGCCTTGATTTTTGGTTGCTCCTTGTCAGCTTAGTTTTAATGCTCTCTTCCACCTTCCCTTGTCTCTTGCTTCTGGAGGCAACTCGGGGAGGAATTCCAGGCAGCAGGGCTGATGTCTCACTGGTGCTGCCCTGGCCTCCTCTACAGGCATGTTGCTGCTGGGAACCCTGCCGAAGTCACCCAAGGTGGGTACTGAAGCTCTTCTCCACCAGAGGTACCTTCTTTACAGGTACACTTGCAGTGATGCCCTAGTTACCCCGCATTATTTAAGATCCTATATCACTTTTCACACTGTTAGCACCGTTAGCTCCACTTATTCTAGCAAAATCCCCTTCAAGGCAACCATACATTTAATTCCCTAAACTTCACATATCCCTTTGATTTTTATGTGGATAAACTGTTGTTTGAGCTGCTGAATGTTATTAAAGGCTCACTCTCCCCGTCTGTGCCAATGATGGGCAAATTGAATCTTATTTTATGTGTAATTTCTCAATCAGAGAACAAAGTGCTTCAGCAATCTGGATCAAAGGCACTATGTAAAAGTCATTATTATTGTTGGAATAGTGAAATGAACTCCTAGAAAAATCCTGTTGACTTCTCCTTTGTAGGATGCCTGCACTGTGGAGTCTTTGATGTCTAATGGTCTGGCACCATAACTTGTGTAGGTATAGCCTATAAACAGAAATTTGTGATGAATGAGTAGAATATTGTTTATTATTTTTAACACCTCAGAACACAACTCACAAATCCTGTGTGCATGACGCAATCTATATACGGGGCCAAATGATGTTAAAAAGAGAGTGATAGGTGAGGACTTTCTTTTGATCCAGCAGGGCTGTTTTTTAGCAACTCCTGATCTTGCTTTTTGTGGGCATTCAGTCAGGAAGATGAGGCATTAGTTCTCACTCTACATCTTCAAAACTGGTGTTGGCACATCAGAGCGAGCGTTTCTCTGTGTTGTTTTCCTGAGCCTCCGTGCTCCCCAAACTCCTCTGGAAGCAATGAATGTATTCCCATGGCAACAGGATCACGGAGGCTCAGTAAGGATGTTCAGCAGGGTTCCTCCTCCGGTGATCCCCAGCCGGTGTCTGTTCAGTGTCTCGTGCTGGCTCAGGTAGTGGCTGGGGAAGGCATCATTTCGGGGTTGAGTTTCAGGAAGCAGGATGTGAAGTCCTAATGAGCCGTATCTTATCCTCTCTCTAATTTGTTGTGTTCTCTGTGCTGTAAAATAGATGGGAGGGGGTGGAGGAAGGCTTCTGCCCCTTCTCCAGCTACCTGCATGTGGGAAAAACCTGGGGCCAGGGTGGCATGGGTGTTGCCTGTGGGATGCAGAGCCTGCGGCCAGCCCCATGGTGCCAGCAGTGCCAGGGTGCTGGCAGAAAGCATTGTTTAAAGGAGGAAGCATTGCTTAAAGGAGGAAGTCAGTGCCAGTGTGGGGGGCCTGGGAGGAAGCCCCTGTTTGCGTGGTAGGGCCACTTAGCCCAGGGTGACAAAGCAAGTCGGATTTTGCTCTTTTCCCTTTGCTCACAGAGTGGAGGCTGTGAATGAGGAGTCCTCCAGCCAGCACCTGTTCTGGGGGGGCTCACCTGCCACAGCCCTACAGCTTGCACCTTTCGAAAAGCACTGGCACCAAAATCCTACTACGTTACCTCCGTCGGTAACTTTGCTTCCCTAAACTCTTCTCTGTGACTGTTTAGTTCTGGTGGTGCCTCAAGCCCCTCCATCAGCAAGGTTTCACAAGAAGTTGATGGCTTCCCATGGGACTGAGGTCCTGGTTCAGGTTACAGCCAGAGCATCCCTAACCTGGCCCTGCCACCACTGCTCCTCTGTGGCAGCTCAGACAGGGTGCCTGTGCTCATCAGGAGAGGGGAAGTTGGTGGGGAAAACATCAGGAAACTTCTAAAGGTGATAATTAAGCAACTTTAGGTTATAAACATTTTTAATTGGACTAATTTTTGGTGTCACATACTACCTCTTGATGAGATGAGTCCTAAAATTAAAGCTGTTTTAATCTCTCTCTCCTGCTCCTCCTCTCTCCCCTGTTTGTCTTTCTGGATGCAAAGTAGAAAAGAAATCACAGAGACTGCTTGGGCTTTGCTGAAAACTGCTATTTTTAAGGTGTTAGATTTAATTTACTTCAAATCTGACCAAAAACTCCACCACAGAACCAGACCTCCTTTATCAGTGTTGCATTTAATTTCCCATTTTTGCATGTAGATTTTTAAGGAGGAGAGATTAAAATTGGGATGGTAACAGATGCTAGCTCACTACCTTAACTTAGACAGCACCATCCTTTATTGTAACCTTTGCCCAGGGATATGGCAGCACATCACTGTCTTCTTGTGATAAATGGTACATCATCATCCTTTCTACTTCTTCTTCTTCTTTTTTTTTTTTTTTTTTCTTAATAAATGTTTCTTAAATGACAGAATTGGTCTTGTATTGAATTATGAGATCCAAACACCACCCATTTTTTCTCTGTGGTCTTTTGTCACTGTCATGGGTCAGCCGACACTCTGCAGCCTGTACGGGAGCCGGGGCTGTGGTCCACGCCGCGCAGGTCATGCCCCGCTCTGCCCGGGGAATTGCTGAAGATGTCAGGTTTCCGCTTTCCCTCTATGAGCTGGTTACGACTTCACGCCTGCCTGCCATCATATCTCTTGTTCCAAGACTGATTTTAAAACCAGACCTCAAAATTAATGGCTCTCTGATGGCGCAGCGCTGCAAGCGCATTTCTGTGAGGGCCAAGGGGAGGGAGGAAAGCAGTGGAGGGGGCTGAAGCTCTCAAGTCCAGGAGTTTTTAAGGATGGTGGGAAGCTACAAAGCAGCTTTGGGACTACTTGAAAAGAAAAGCAAAACGGGATCTCAAAGTGGGGCTGGCTGCAGCCAACACTTTTCTCCTTCACCTTCCTCTCATTTCATCCCCAGCCTGGTGCCTCCTCTGTGCTTCTCCTGCCTCCTCGCCAACAGGCGCTGCACGTCAGCTCTGCTGAGGGGGCCAACGCTTTCCAAACCAACAGGACATGGTCCTGGCAGCTTTCTCAGTTCAGCGCTAAGGCTTGCACAACCCTAATTTGCTTACAGATTTTTCTGAGGGGGTATGATGCCAAAGGCCACACTGTAGAGGTTTTATTTCACTTCCTGGAGGCTGCTTGCCGTTTTCACACTCCCCCCCTCTCTCTCATGGAGCACTGCAGGTAATAGAAACCTTCAGTTTTCCCGCATGATTCATGACACAGTTTGCTTTGTTGGCTGTCCTCAACAGGCAGCAGCAGAGCCCACAGCCTCCCCACACTCCTAAGAGGACGCATCTCCTTGCAGCACACAATTTGCCATGAAATCTCCTGGAAGCGCTCCAGCCCCACACGCTCTGCAGAGAGCCCACACTCGGGTGGCTTCGTGCTGGGTCCACTTCCCACCATCCTGTCGTGCCCCCCAGGCCCTGGCCAGGAGGAGCAGGCAGCCCCTCCATACAACACCGTACAAAATGGCTGCCCCGGCCCCCCTCGGCAGCAGCCCAGGCCTCACAGCGGAGCTGGCACCTCTCTGGCCTGTGGGGAAACATCGACACTTAGCTCCATTTCACCTAAATCTGGGGGGAAATCCTGAAAAGCCGTTTATGGGGTGCGTATTTTTGCAACGGCCTGTTTCCTCCTTCCCTCTCCTCCTTTCCTTTCCCCACCTCTTTGTCTGCTAAATAAAACAACCTACATTTTTGACCTGAATTACTTTAAGTGTCCCTGAAGGCATGTGCAACTCCTAGGACTGTGGGAGGGTTTTCTTCTCTGGTGCAGTTAGATACCACCGTTAGAGATGAGTATCAAGCTGGATCCCCCCGTCTGAATACTGTATTTATGTTTTGGAGAACAAACTATCGCCCCTTACATTTCTGTAGTGTTGTCTGTCAGGGAGAAGCACGGGCTGCTTTACGAACAGGCATTGATCCTGTGGGCAAAATCTCTCCGGTTTCAGCAGTCGAGACACAGGGAAGTTAAATAATGGCCAGCACTGCTCAGCAGGGACCAGAGCCTGGCCGCACCCGTGTTCTCCTAAATCACAAAATAGCTGCAGTGCTGTTGGCAGAGGACTAGCGACAGACCAAAGCTGAGACCCAAATCCTTGCCCCTGCCCCATCCATCCCTTGTCTCTCTGCTGCTGGGGAGCTCAGGGGCAGCCAGACCCTGCACCCCCGGGAGCTGTCTGTCAGCCCCGAGACAGCCCCTGCTCCAACAGCAAGATCCGAGTGAGAGGTTTTTGAAAGGTCGATGAAATTGTGCGTTCTGGCCCATTTTTAGCACCCTCTCCTATAACATGCATGGCAGGCCTGGCTGAATTAAACCAGCCATACTAATTTCTCTTGTTAGAACAGCCCTGTGTAACGCACCAAATACTTGGCTTTGGAGGATGATATTATAAAGAAGGACACTGTAATTTAGTGGCTCATTTAATGTGAACCAAGAGAAATATGAGGCATGCCAATGCCGCACAGGGGCTCTATTTATATCCTTTTTGGTGTACGGTATGATTTATAATAAAGGATCATTTTTATATAGTATTAGCGTGGTAATGGAGCTTACTAGGTTACCATGTCTGAAGTTAGGAAATATTGTATTAGAACAAGCTCTGCTAACATAGTGTAAGAATAGCCCTTTCTCCAGTATTAAATCATGATTCCAAGCTTCTTAAAATAAATATTAATGCACTCTGTTTACCAAGGAATCTGGGCTTTTATGAATGCAGCACCAAGACCTTTACGTCTGAGCTCAGAAGCTGTTGCATGCAACCTCATTCAGCAGCGGCCATCCACCCTGCTCAGCATCCTCTGGTGCTTTGCTTGCCCAAAGCACTCAGCATAGGGTCCCGGGAGGAGGGAGAGAGGCAGAAAGCAAAAGAGCCCCATTTTGCTGAAAAGCATGCTATCATGAGCTACGGGGAGCATTTCCCTCCTCCTTCCCAAAGTACATGAAGCCAGCTGCATAGCTAGCGCTGGAGCAGCGACCCCAACCAGGCACCAGGAGCTGAGCACAGGGGCACAGGGACAGGTGGGATGCTGGTGGGGAGGAGGAGGAAGGAGCAGCATTTACCCTGAGGAGCTTTTCTGAAGGCCACACAGCGAGCAAGCGGTGGAGCCAGGATTAGAGCAGAGCCGCTCCTGGCACCTTGCCCTCGGCATGATTCAGAGCTTGTTTCCAAAGCTAGAGAGCTGGTTGAAGTTTCATTTGTCTATCTAGACAGCAGCGTGCTCTGCTTCCCATTTAAAGCTCTGGAGCCTCATGGTGATTCAGAGCGCAGGCAGGAGCCCGCCTGTGGACTGGTTTCTGGTGCCAGCCAGCGCAGTGCCTGCGAATTGTCAGTGCTGCCATGCAGGCAGGCAAAGGAATTGAAGTGGCTCTAAGAGACAAGGCAGAAAATAATCAGACAGAGGATCCAGTGGGCATGGGGAGCTGTCACAAGCATGGCCGTGACAAATGTCCCTTCCACTGAAGTCATGGTGTGAGATAGAGAAACGTGGAGGTGTAGGAGAAGGGCTGGGTGGTGGCCACCCCATCATCCCAATCTGGCATGCAGGAATGACAGCCATGAGCAAACCTCCTCTGTTGCCCTCTGTAGCATCACGTGCCCTGCCCCAGACCAGGCTCCCCCTGCCCTGTGTCACACTGGATGCCACCCCCCGCTCCAGCCTGTGCTGCCTCACTGGAGGGGACTCCCTTCTGCCTGAGCTCCCAGCCCCGTGGGGACACGACCGCTGTCGCCAGCCAGGAAGGTGACACACAAGAGCTGACAAAGCCAGAGCTGACTCTGCTTCCCGCTGAGCCAACCTCAGTGAAATCACCCAGCCACTCTGAATAAAAAAGAATTAAGTATCCTGGCAGTAAGTCAGACCATATTTTATTAACTTGGCCAGAATCAAGTAACGTTAATCCCCCTCCCTGAATTTTTTATTTTTTTTTTACAACCAGGCTCTAATATATTAAAACATGCTGGCAAAGCTTTTGGTAGATTACAATTCACTTGTCAGCAACCAACACACAGCCTGGCATTATCACCTAGATAGGGCCTGAGTGGCAGCGACAGCTCGGGTAAGTTTCCGTGGCATCCCACATGCCCGGTCAGAGCATCCAGGGAGTGGGTGGCCACCGTGCCACATGCAGCTTGTGGTATAACCTCACAAAAATCACTGGCAACTTATCCTGTCTGATTTGCTGGGTGGCTGAGGCCTGGCTTCCCCAGGGGAGCATGGACCAGCTCGGGCCCTGAGGGTGCATCACTCTGCAGAGGTGCTGCGCTCTCCCCTTCTGCTGCCCAGGGCTAGGAGAGCTTTTCTTGGCTCCGCAAAATGCCTAAACAAGTCCCTGCCTTACTCTGAGCCTTGCTTCCTCTACAAAACGGGGGGACATCCTCTTGGACTGCTAGATATGACACCTCCATGCTAGTTCTTTCAGAGGCCAGAGAGGGCTCTGTGCTCTTGGGCTCCACTGAAGCCCTAGCAAGAGTTAAAACTGCCCTACCTTTCTTGTTTATTAGCAATAATAAGTCTAATAATACATTGCACATGAGTAAGAGCTTCTATCCAAGGAAATTAAAGCACTTTGCAGACATTAATGATTTAAGATGCTTAGCCCATCCCTGAGATAAGTAAGGAAAACCATTCTCTTTTTTACCAATGGGAAGCTCAAGTGAAGCACAGTCAAGCAGCTGTGCAGGAAGGCAGTAAGGAGGCAGGGCAAGAGCCCCATCCCTGTGGCTCCCAGGCTGAGCAACTGGTAGAGCTGCTGCGGGCTGCTGGTGATGCTGGAAGAGGAGGGTGCCCTGGGATGGGTTGGGGAGGGTGCCACATCCCATGGCGAGGAAGCCCTGTCTGTGCTTTCTCAGGCTGGCTGCAGGCTGTGCTGCCATCGCCCCTGCAGGACGGGCGTGGGGAGAAGAAACCCAGTTATAAATAGTCAGATGAACTCCAGCTCACTGGGCAGGGAACTTTTTGTGTATAGCTGCCTTGTAAAATGAAACTACCCTGTGCCTCTATGGGTGGAAAAAGAAAGCGAGCTGGGACCACACCTCTCCTATTCTGCGTGTAAATCTGCCCATGGGGACCTGGCAGTGCTTGCCTATTTAAATGAAATACTCATTATAGACACAGGACTACTGGGTGGTTGCTTGTTAACTGTTTGGGGCATGGCTCGCAATGCCATGATTTGGCCTGAACCAGGAGCTGAAACAGGATTTTCCGCCTCGCAACGCAACCAGATCTCAGCTGCCTGCTTCCCTCCGCTATGCAGAGCTTATAAATAACCCCTCTTCTCATCTTCAAAACAGCTTTTTTTTTTTTTTAACACACACACACACACACACACAAAAAAAAAAAAAAAAAAAGGAAAGCAAGCCGAGCAGGCAGGCAATAGTGAAAGTGCCACCATGTTGCTTTCCTTTAAATCCCATTTCCCTGTGATTTGGAGCGCGGGCTGGGAGGAGACCCCCGGGTCACCCACCGTGCCCGCCAGTGCGCGTGTGCCCGCCTGCACTCCTCGTCTTATCCTCGCGTCACCTCTCGGCTCTTTCTGCTCTCTCCCCCTCTGTCTCCAAGACCTTTGATTAATGGCTTCGCTTGCTTTTTATATCTGCACATGTGGCACATCTGGAGCGAGGCGTGCCTCTGCTTTTGTTGTTGTTGTGTGTTTTTTGTTTTTTTTTTTTTAATCTCCCCCCCCTCTATCTATACGGTGCGCCTTAGTATTTTTCGCTTTACTTTCGACTGCCATGGCAACCGCTACATGTTTGGCAGGGAAAAAAAAAAAAAAAAAAGCTCGCGGGGAAAGAAAAGGGGCTCAGAGCGCTCAGCTGGCAGCTGTCCAGTGCAATCATGCCGCAGCGCCGAAATGAGGCCGCTGGCGGGCTGCCGAGCTGCGGAGAACAAAGATGTCAGCTCCCCGCGCTGGCGGCGGCGCGGGCTTGGCACCCCTATATGGCTTCCCAGAACTCCTCGCCTTGGCCGCTTTCCATCCCCTTCAGGGCAGCAAACAGGATTAGCACACACAGACTTGTTTTTCTCTTTTCTCCTCCAACTGTTCCAATGACATCATCCCTGCTGCATTCAGCTGCCAGCAGGGTGACTTTGTTGGTTTTTTTTTAACAGGAAAAAAAAAAAGCTCTCTCTCTCACACACACACACACACGCCACGGAGCACAATGTTTTAGGTAATGCTTGCACACCTTCCTTGTTAAATTCAAACCCCCAAAGTGCAGTGAGCTTAGGCGGATGAAGCCAGACATGCTGTATTTTTATTTTTTTTCCCCTTCTCATAATTGAATTCCTGCAAGATAAAAATCTCATTTTCCTCAGCAGGCTGTAATCAGCGCTCGCAGAGCTGTGGTTTCCAACTGCCCTCGTCATGTGCTTCCTTATGAAACTCCACGGAGAAATCGCCTTGGCGCGGGCGCCGATTTAAAGGGCCCGGGAGCGGGGAACAGCCCCGGCACCCCGAAGCAGCCGCCCCATGCCTGGGGCTGTGGGGTGCCAGGGTCCCCTCTCCCTGACCATTTTGGGGTCCCCGGGGTGGTGTGGGGTTGTGTGTGTGACACCCTCCCTGCTCAGTGCTCTGCTAGCACAGGGCTGGGCTTAGGAAAGTCCTCAGCTGCTGCTGGCCATGGCAGGGAGAAAGACGTGCAAAAGCAACTGCTGAATTTTCTGCCTCTCCTCCTCAAAGTCCAGACCTTTCTTTTATTATTTTTCTATTTTATTTATTTATTTATTTATTTTTGCTTCTAGTCGTCTGTCATCTGGAGAGACCTCTCTCCACCGTGTCCCTTTGCCAGCTAAGCAGCACAGCAGTGCTCCAGTCCTCGGTGTCACGGAGCCCCAGGGGGTGCCACCTTTGGGGAATTTTGGCAGCACCAACCCGTCTTGCTCCCTCCTCCCACCTCCCACGACGGGCCCGCCAGCTGGGAGGCTGCGTCCCTGCTCCCCAATCCCGCTTCCTCAGCAGCGGTGCTCCTGTTTTCCTTGGCATGGCCACAGGATGCGGGCTTTGCTTCCTCATATCACTGCAACCAAGCAAGCCCTGGAAGCGGCCTGGTGGGGATCCTTGTTTTACACAAGTGATGAGGTGGTGGTGGAAAAGCTGTCGGTCTGGGATCCAGGCTCATGGGTGTGCTTGCTCGCTATTGGGGTTGACCCAGCTGCCTGCAGGCACACTGGTGCATGCAGCACAGCATGCAGGGCTGCCCTTGTCTACCTCTGATTTCTGCCTCGGAGAGCCTCGGGGTCTGTGAGCACTGGGTGTACGGGGAGAACCAGACAGTCCACTCTGCTCTGGGTCACTGGGGCTTTCCAGCACACAGCCGGGCGGATGGACACACGGGCACGACACGCAGGGGCTGCTAGGAAAGCTTTATGTAAGAGGCTCGCAGTGCAGCAAGTGTTGTGCTCCCAGGGCTCCACATCGAAATTGGCAGCACATCAAAACCTCTGTTTCATAACCGTCGAGAAATAGGATTTTCTAACAGCGCTGGGAGGACTCTGCCTGTTGTGCGGGGACCTGAGATTTTACGAGTTGTTAATGGTTAACCAGGCAATGGCCTAAAACGTTCGGTAGCTCCCTTCCCCATGCTGAGGTGCATGCTTCTACCAGGCGGCGTGCTGCCTGCGGGCAGCCATGCCCCCCTGGTCCACCTGCTAATAACAGAACTCAGGAATTAATTAGCAATTAATCGCAACCAAATAATTACAGAATCAGCTGCCAGGAGAGATGCTGTGAGTGGCTTTCCCAGGATGGGGACTGCCCTCTGTGCTTCCCAGGAGGGGGTGCTGGAGGGTGCCCCGGGCTGCAGGGGGTGCTTTGCTGGGAAAACCATCTCCAAGGGTGCTGGGGCTCTGTGCAAAGCCGAGCAGCGGCTGCTCTGGTCTTCTGCTGCTGCTAAGACCTTTGGTCAGCCTAGCCAGGGGCTTGCCTCTGTGCCTAAGGGCAGAGAAAGCAGGATGCTGCTCCCACACCCTGCCTGCTCGTGGGGCAGGAGAGGCAGGGCTGTGCCCTTGAGAGGGAGGCCAGAGCCACGCAGCTCCCCTGCTGCTGCTGCTGTGCCGGGGGATGGCAGCGTGCTCCCCTGCTGGGCTCCTGTCCATCTCTGCTCCTCGCTGAGATGCGCTGATGGCACATGAAAGGCACTTACATCTTTTTTCAGGCACTGAAAAAAAACACAAGTGCATTAGCTAGATTCACGGTGATGGAAGAGGCCCAGGTACTCATCTTATTCATCGCTCTCTCCTTGCTGATGAAGAGTTATCCCCTCCTGGACATTATCCAGTGTTTTCTCCAGCCTGGTTTCCAATGATTCAAGTGATGGGGCTTCCTTCGGGAGACTCCAGCGCTGCCTAATGCACTTTGCTGTTCTGAAGTGCATCTCCCCGTCTTTGGCTCCAGCAGCCCTTCTCTGGGTTGTAGGCCTGCCTCCCGACGTGCCAGCAGCTGGAGGCCTCCCATCTCCTCCACTGCCCTCTGCCCGATGCCACCCATGCTCTGCCAGACACATCCAGAGCTCCTCTGGTCGGACAGACCCTCCTGGTGCAGGGGTGAGCCTCGCAGCCCAGCATGTGCCTGGCTGGTTTGGAGGAGCAGCAGCTCACACTCAGCCCGGTGAGTGTCGGCGGTGGCTCCGTGACAGCTCTGTGGTTCTCCAGCCCCGGGCCAGTGAGCCTGAGCTCAGCGGCTGGCACCGGAGAGCGCAGCTGGAGGGATGCTCTATTTAACGCTGACTACTAATGGCCCACAGGGGCTGTTCTGGCCAAGTAGGGCTGCTGAGGCATAGAAACACCCTGGCCACACAGAGCCTTTTCCTTGGCCACGGTCCCTGCAGAGGAGCAGGCAGGAGGGTTGGGTGTAGGAGCGTCTCTGTGCAACTCCCTAAGGGCAAGCTGCCGGGCAGCGCAAGCAGGGCGGTCTCGGGCCTGTCCCCTCCAGGAGCATCACCAGTGCCTGGGTACCTGAGCTGGGTGGTGCAAAGGCTTCATGTGAATTCAAAATACCGGGACTGGCCCACGTTACATGTCCGGGAGCACCTGATGTGGAGCAGTCTCCTTCCTTTCACAGAAATGGACACCCCCTGTGCTGCAGCCTGCAGCTGATTCCCATCCGTGTGTCCTCAGCAACCTGCACGGAGCTGCAGGGGTGTTCCTGTGCCTCTCCAGCCCACCCGAATTTGCCCCTGGGGTACATATATCTGTAGCCATATCCTGAGCCCCTCTTGGTCCCCACTCTCTGTGACCCTGCGTTGCAGCTCCTTGGTGCAGAGCTCCGTCCATGACAGGCCCTGAGCTGTGTCCTCCGCACACAGAGGCAGCCCCAGTCCCAGCCCCAGTCCCCCCACCCGCCTCCCCTCCTCCTCCAGGCACTCGTGGCAGGGCCCAGCACAGCTCGGCCGGGGTCAGAGGCTGCTCTGCTGGCCAAGCCCCTCGCGGTGGGACACCGCGCTCTCCCTCTCGTTGTGTTTCCTTTTGTTTATAGTACTCGCTCCAGCTTCCAGGCCATGCGCAAACGCCCCGTTCCCAGCCAACTTGAACTCGTTTCAAGGAAGATTGCACAAGAGCCGCGCTGTTGCTGGGAGCCAGGCCTGCTGGGCTGGCTGTTTTGTCCTCTCGGCCCCGGCCCTGCCCCAGGACCTGCTGGCACGAACCCCACTGCAGCGCAGTCAGCAGGATGCCTCATGGGCTGCGGGAGGAGCCGCGGCAGCAAAGTCCAACAGAGGTCAGGGACCGGCTTGGCAAATTCAGTTTAAAAAAGAAAAAAAAAAAAAGTGGGGCACTCAGAGCAGCAGAAGTTTCTCAGGGATGCTTTTCTTCTGCTGGGGCTGGGCAGGGGAAGCAGCTGCTGGCCTCAGCAGAGGACCCCATCTCTGAGCAGTGGGGTGGGGGGGAGTGCTGGCAGCCCCCCCTTGCCTTGTGAAAGCCAAAATATCTCTGCCAAAATCCAAGGGGAAGAGCGGTCCCAACAGCAGAGGGGTCTGGCAGCCTGAAGCAGCCTCGCTGGCAGGGCCTGGAGAAGCAGCCCGCTGGGTTGCCTGGCCTTTGGCTAGAGAAAGCACTGACTACCCCCATTTCACAAGCACAGTGCCAATTTCAAGTGACAAGAAAGCCTTGCTTCCCTTCCACAGGTTTAAAAGTGCTGCAGGCGAGTAAAAAACACTTTTTTTTTTTTTTTTTGTAATGGTTCCTAACTTTTTTTCAAAGAAAGGTTTGTTATGTTTGGTCGGTTTGGTCTGTCTTTTCACTGACCTTGTCAACAAAGATATCAGCAGAGAACTGATAGGGGAATACTTGGAAAAATCAAACCTATCTGTACAAGCACACTGCGGTAGGGTAGACCCTGAGAGACTAAGCCGACCTTCTGAGCCTCTGTCAATTATTTTTGAAAAATCATGGGGAATGCGAAGTTTCGGGGCGTGGAAGATTCCTCAGCAGTCTGTGGTGGAGATGTTGAAGTGCCTCATGACACCCATTGCCATCATGATGAAGAAGAAACTTTGCTTCCTTCCCTGACATCGGAGCCTCCACACTTTGAAGTAATTTGGCGTGATTTAAGACCCCTTGCCAAAGCCTCGTCTTTCTCTGAGGTGGGATTCATCTCAGCTGGCTGCAGAAAAGTTTCAAAGTCATCGGGATCCAAGTGGATCATCCTGGCTCTGCTTACAGGGCACGAGGAGGAGCATGCCCCCCACAGAGCATGCCTCCCATATGTGTTAAATGGGACAAACCTCTTGCTGGAAGTGTCCAGCTCCTCCATGGAGCACAGCAGGAGCCTAGGGATTTGGTTAGCTGTAGTTGTCTATATAGAGAAGACAAACACCGAATGGTGTGGCCCACCCTGGAGAACAGACTTGCTTTGGGCCCTTTGGAGCCACAGAGATGGTGCCTGATGACCTGTGGTGGATATGCAATGACATACGGTTGATATGCAAGAGCCTCCCCACTGTTCCCAATCGTCTCTCGTTATATAGCTCTTGGGGCATGCATACAGACAGGCATTGAAGTCCAAGGTGCTGCTGTATTGCCCATTCCTCTCTCTGATATAACCTGCACCCCTACATTTCATCCATTCCCTTGCCCTCTTCAAGCCCAGGCATTTGTAGCTGTATGCTGCAAATTCTGCCTCTTGCTCCCATGTTTTAGTGCAGTTCCTTAGCTGCTGACTGTCTCATTAAAAACCTTGATGAATGCAATGATGCGGCCCCCAAATTATTCTCTCTTCCACTGATTTCGTTTGAGTACATGGTAATATTTTCCCCATACTTTCCAATTTAACATAATGCTGATAAATGATATGACACTGATAAATTTTCATTTTATTTAAGGCTGTTTATCATCCATATCTATTATGGAAAGTCATCAATTATGCAAAAAGCGTGAATGTTTAAAGAGCCTCTAAAGTGTCTCTATTTATGGATTGCATGTTGCGTCTTCTTTCCCCCTTGCTTGAGCACACACCAGTGAGGCTCCTCCATTAAGTATCATCTTTGCACAAAGAGCCTGAAAAATGGAAGTTGACAAGGAGATCCTAAACAAGCTGGAGGCTTGTCGCAAGACGTGGCTGCACTGTAAAAATCTCACTGCATGGGAGAATCCCACATCCCTCCAAGCTAGGTCTACATTGGAAGACCAGCAAACTAGATGGCTGCAGTGTGCCTTCGGTCAAAAAGCTACACCCTACTGCTCTCCTGAAGTTGCCTTCCATGGATTAGCCTCTGTTATACATGAAATACTGCTGGTCCCACTGTGGGTCCCCAGTGGGCTCTCACTAGCAGAGGAGCACACTGCTCACAGCCTGGCCGTGCTGTGATCCCCTTGAAAAGCCCCTGGGGCTGCTTTCCAGTGGCTGGGGACCTTGCTGCAGAAAGGCAGAGGGCTACTCTCCAGCCACTCCTGCTGTGGAGAGGGAACAAAATGCTTCAAATGAGTGCCATGCTGCAAGCCACGCAGCTATTGCTCGTCCCCGAGCCTGCACAGAAGCCCCTTTGCTGAGGAGGGCCAGCTTCTGCTCTGAGAGCCGCATCTTTGCAGTCACCTTGCGTTAACACCAGTATAATTGGCAGCTTGTTGTGGTGCGTGTATTAAATCACAGTAACGGGGAAATTTTGCAGTAAAGAAAGCAGGTCAGGGAGCAAACACTAAACAGAGATCCTTTAAAGCAGTCTGAGACATTGGCATCTTGCATCTTTTTTTTTTTTTTTATGGTGGGGGGAAAAAAATAAAAGAGCTAAAGTAAGGAAAATAGATTGCAAAAAGCTAATTAATTGAACAGTGCCATCCTGGCCCGATTCTGATCAGGCGCACGGTGTGCCAGTAAACCCCGAGCCACCCCGCACACATCTGGCTGCCTCGGCGGTGGCCGCGCTGCTCTGTCCATTCAGGTCCGAGGGGGCCTGCAGCTGCGGCGGCGGCAGCGTGCGACAGGAAAGGGAGAGCTTTCTCACACGTCCCACACAAGACGCTGATTGTGGGCACTGCTGGCGGCTGCTGGCAGGAGGCAGCTCCAGGCTGTGCGGGCATGGCGCCCCTCTCACAGCCCCCAGCTCTTCTCTCTCTCTCCTGCCTCGAGGCCCCTGGGAAGTGGTGCCCGCTCTGGGAGGTGTTTTTTTGTGGCTGTGCCAAGACGAAGGAAGCCCGGAGCTGTTGTACCCAAAGGGCTGTTGCCTGCCTTGGTCCCCCAGCACCACCGTGACCTCCCCATGGTTGGGGAGAGCAGCTCTCACCCCGACCTTGACCTTGGGGGAGCCAGAAATCCTGCAGGCGCTGCTCATCCAAGGGAGCACCTCTGCTTTGCTCCTCCATAAATTCCCATGGCACAAGAGGCATTTAAAAGCCAAAGCACTGCAGGTGTGGCTGCTTCCTGGGGTTATCAGGTAGCTGAAGCAAAAGCTAGCAGGTAGTTTTCCACTCTTTGGAGATGGAGTGTCCGTGCTCTGTGCCTGGCGCCAGTGCCTGCAGCAGCAAATCCCAAATGCAAGGGTTTCCCTGGCACCGCACACCAAAGGGGCTCCTCCATCGAGACGACGTGCTCCTGAAGTACACTTCTGAACGCCTGTAGCAGCGGTAAGAGTCCTGCGGCTGCTGGAGGTTGGGGTACTTAAATGTCTCTCCGAAGTAATTAGCTGTGCTTTTAAATTACTTACAGCTCCTGTCGTGCTGTAGGGGATGTGTCAGGTTGTGACAAAGAAGGGAGCACGAAGCCAGCAGAGCGGGACGTGTGGTGGCATCTGATTTTTAAGCATGCCACGCAAGGTCACCCCTGCACTCTCCCTGCACCCAGAGCCAGTATCTCCTGCCCGCCTGCTCATCACGGTGTTCTGTGGTCTTTGCCATGAAATCATTCATTTTCCTTCACTTTTCTGTTCCCCTTGTAGCCATCAGGACATGCCCTTGACAGCGCCACGCGCCTTTAAGCCAAGCAAGCAATAATACAGGAGAGGATTTGCAGCCATCGTGTCTTTTACTGAGTGCATTAAAGACATGAGATCAAAGGCTGGCTACTTTCAGCTAGAAGAGTTCCCGTGGCACATTACTAGGGAAATTTTTTTTCTACCAGCTCAAATGGCTATGCTAATTTTCCATTCAGCCTCTGTTGTTTTTTTTTTTTTTTTTTCCCCTAAGCTCACAGGATGAGTAAGGATGTCCTCTGGCTTCTCCCATCACAGACTGCCTCACAGTGCTCTTGTCCTGATCTGACCTGGCTGTCACAAAGCTCACTGTGGGTTTTGTACCTGTGCTCTGACTGTTGGGCTGGACCAGGACATCACTGCTCTGCCGGAGAGAAACCTTTTGCATCTCAGCTGCGAGTGAATCCATTTTCTCTTGTCACAGACAGAGAATTGTTATTCCGTTCAAGCAGCCCTCTCCCACACATGATGACAAAAGGCTGAAGCTTTTGCCTGGCCCCTGTGGGACACATGGGCACCCCTGAGGCCACCTCCTGGGGATGGCTGCCACCCCACATGGGCATTGCCCCACCATGGCTGTGCCAGTGACCCATGCGGTGGCTTTGGTATTTTACCTCCTCTGCTGGACACACTCTACAGCTCATCCTGGGGGCATGCTTGTCTTGCCATAACTAGATCCCATCAGTGCCCAAAATCATTAACCACCAATGTGCCCTTTTCCCTTTCTTCCACTTCCAGAGGAGTTCCTAGTTCGTGGCATAAGTCTCTGCTGTTAATCCATAAGCCATAACCTTTACATTGGGTACTGTTCAACGTAATTAGATTTCTATTACATGATGTTCTTTCCTGTGGTTAAACAAGACTTGCTTTACTTAAGCAGCCAGCCCCAGGTGAGGTTTAACTGTAACCCTGGGGTTCAAGCTCTGTGCTCGCATACTGTTCTCCCGAACCTTCCAGTCCCCCAAACCATCACCTGTGCTTATCTCAACATGTTTGCAGTCCTCTGTGGCTCTCTGGCAGGGAGATCCAGCCCTGTCCCGCAGGACGGAGCACACAGCATGCAGCCAGAGGCTTGTTCATTGCTGGCAGAGGCCAGCCTGAGGCTGGACGTCAGCCCTCTCCGAAGGACCCACTCTTTCCAGAGCAAAGAAACTCTTTCCATTAAGAGAAGAATGAAGCCAGGATGGCTAGGAGTCAGGTCACCCTGACTGCAGTGTAAACATGGTACCTGCTCTCGTGCAAGCTGTAGTGGAAAACAAAGGCACAATAGACCAAACAAGGTCATTACACACAATTTGATCCAATTGTACATCTAAACCCATGGCTCTTTGTGCTGTGAGTTTTATTTTGTGCTCAGAGGCACGGAAAACAGCCTTATATATAATGGAGCAGCGCCGGGTACTGAAACACATCTCCTCTCACATAAAGCAGCAGTAATGCCTGCTAAATCCACCTGTCCCTCAGCTGAGCGTTCATTTACCCACACTCTTGTGGCTGCTATTCCCTGCGGTTAAAAAATGTTGGTATGCAGGAAAAGTTTCCTCTGGCAGTGCGCAGGCTGTGGCCACCCCCCTCCCTGCGCCCAGTGGCTGCTTTGATGCCACAAGAGCATGACAGTAAGAGAAATGCCTGGGGAAGTGAATCAATAGTGGCAGGCCAGCCAGCTGCAGGGTGAGGACGGGGTAAATTGCTGGAAGAAACTTTCCCAGCCACCAGACAAGTTGGGAGAACAATACAAAGAACAGGATGTGAGGCACTTCCCGGCGCTGCCGACTCTGCGCCAAGGAGCACAGCAGCTTCCAGTGCTATCTTTATACCCCTGTAATCTGGAGACTTTTTTTTTTTTTTTCCATTTTCTCTCGCTTTCTATACTGCTTGGGAAATTGCTTCTTTTAACCCTCTTTCAGAGATCAAATACTCACTGAGAAACAGTGGGACCGTGTCCCCCAGCCATCCTGACTGATGCCTGTGCTGCCTGTCCTTCGCAGGTTACTGGGCGAGACTGGGAATATTCTGGTTCCTCTCTAGGATCTGGTTGATAAATACCAATGCTTTTTTTTTTTTTTTTTTTTTTCCATCCTTCTTTCCCACCTTCCAACCCTGAAAGATGCTGGATTTTTTTGTTTGTTCTGATTTGTGTTACCAGCCACTCTAACCTCCCCATCTAGATTCTGTAGAGGTACTTCTCTCCAGAATATCTGAGTGCTATTAGAAACGGAAAGAAAAAAAAAAAAAAAAGAAACAAAAAGAAAAAACAACAACAACAACAAAAAACAACCCTGTGATTTTCCTCCCTGCTATCAGGAAACAGGTTTGTTTGTTTTTTAATGAATGCAAAAGAATGCAGATAGTGGGGAGGAAAGGCTTGGGCTATGAGCTCTGCATTTCTTTATTTAGGCTTCTCCATGTGTATCAGCTGAGCCCAGCAGGCAGCAAAGCAAGAGATGGCTGTTATTTTGGGAAAAGCCTGGTCCTTCAGGCTGGAGACAGAGCAGTGTCCCAGGCTGCAGTCCCTTGGGGAGATCTCTGGCTCCGGTTGCACGTAGGTGATTTGGGCGGAAAAAGGAAAAGGAATCCCAGGAATGCTGCTTTTCTCCTTGTCCTCCAGGCTTTGCACAGCAGATGTCCCCAGGGCAGCACACTTCCACTGGGACAGGTCAGAGGGTGTTGCATTGCCTGGCCTGGTGTTTCCCAGTGCTCTGGTGCCGGGCACTTAGACAGGAAACCAAACAGGAACGCCTGTGGCACGACGTGGGAGGTGGACTGTGTGTGATGGTGCTGAGGGCTCTGCAGGTGCTGGGGGCTCTGCAGCTCCTGCGAGCAGGGCTTACAGCTTGTGAGCAAAGCAGTGTTGCCCTGTGGCTGTGCTAGGTGTCAGCAGTATCAGGCTCCTTCCAGCTGCATGCGTGCTGGAAACCATGGCCTGAAATCCCAGTCACACTGATGTCAACACCAGAAAGGAAAAACAAACAAAGCAATGTGGCAGATTGAGCACAATGCTTCTCTTGATTTACCGATCAACGCTTTGTGCTAGTTTCAGGTGTTTCTACCTTGCTGAAAGTCCAATTTTCATCTCGAAACATCACTTCAGCATGAAACATGGAAGTACATAACATGCAGCAGTCCGGATAGACTTTTAATTTTATTCAAATGTTATATTTTGGCTATGGCTCTTTGCTGTATTCAGCATAAGTTCAGGTTTGGTCAGCCTGAAACTGCATTTTTTTCAGCACATAAAATATTCATCACACTTTTTTGCCTGGCTCTAGCCATGATATTGTGTGAGGCACTTCTTCGCTATACCTGGGTAGCTAGGGCACATCTGTTCTTTGAGATCTGAGCAGCTCTGAGATAGGTCACCTTTACTTCTAAAACCAATATTCATTTGCACTTCGTAAGCATATTTCTTCCTCAGTCACACAGGATTTTTGCTTCTTTCAAAGTATTTCTTTTGTAGCAGATTTTTATGCAGATTTTTATGCATGAACTTATTACCAGGTTGTTTTCTATTGATGCGGAGAAATCTTTCATGCAATTTGCATCCCATTAACAGCTTCATAAGAGACGATCCTGATTCTAATGGCTCTGCACAATAAGCCAATAAAGCCAAATATGGAAGGGATTATGGAGAGCATTGCTGTTATACCCACAAAATGGCTCATACTTTCCAAATAGAGGCATTGACTCCTCTGACACCTAAGGTCAGTCCTAAGAGTTAGTACTCTCCGATATTTTTTAGCAGTGCCTTGACTGCCTTTTATCTCCTGTTCTTTGCTTTGCACATTGTCCTGCACTAGCAGCAGAGACCACAAAACTAAAGCAGAGCCCCAGCCTTCAAGGACAGGTGCCTTGCAGATGGGCGTCATGTGCAGCCTGCCAGGTGGAAAATACTGCTGGATTCCAGCACTGCAGTAAAACCGGTGTTGTTACATCATGTCAGCAGCGGTGGAATAACAACAGAGCCTGCCTTGGGGCAGGTATATATGCTAGCCATCATCCCTGCCACGGATACCTTCCTGCAGGCATATTTACACCCTACGTTACAAGTCTCCACCACCTGTAGGACAGGCCGTGTCTCTGTAGGTCTTGGCTGGAGAGCCAGTGTGAGCCACCACAGCCTGCACGGGCTGCCAGGCCTTTGCTGCTGCCCACCCCTATCTGCCTGAGCTGGGCCAAACCAGCCCTATGGGACATAAAGAGCTGGGCAGGCCAGGCAAGGCAATGGCTGGAGACACTTCTAAGATGTGGGGAGGTTTCTGCTCCAGTCACTCAGCAAGCATATTCATGCACCATGCTGATTCCTCTGTTTCTTACCAGGGCTGGAAAACTCTGTCTGTGATGGATGGCTGGGGGAGCAGGAGCCAGGAGGGCTGGTGTGGTGGGAAGCTAGCTCAGAGGCAAGAGGGAGGGAGGGAGGAGAGGGAAAAGCAGAGGCCCAGAGCACGGAGGGACCTGCCTAGGGCTCCCTTTTCCCTCAGGCTATCAGATCCTTCCTTGTCTGCTGCTGCTTCATCTGGGAACAGCACCAAGGGTCACTCGGCCATCTGGCTGCCTCGTGCCCTCTCTTTTCCTGCAGGACACAGCCTGGCGTTCTCACACAAAGTCAAGTAATTGTCCGGGCTCCTGGGAAATACATGACAGGGCACTTTCTTGAACCGTGGCAATGCCCAGACTACACTTCCCAGCCTATATATAATGTTGTGTGTGTTGTGAACTAGCGCAAGGTTTTCACATGCTCAGCTGCCTAATGGAGAGTTTCCTCCGTCTGCAACAAATAGGACTCAAAAAGATTTTTACCTTCTTTGGCTACATTCATACATCTTCCTTTTCTGTTCCTGTTGCTCACTCATTACCTGGCTTCAGTGCATTCGAACCACTTGTGTATTTTGGCCTGAATTTTGGCTTCATCATCCTCAGTGTTGCCTTTATGCTTCCATTTGATCTGGAGATGGCCTGCATTGCAATGCACCGCAGAGCCCACCACACCAGTGGCTGCCAACCACGCAGTGCTGACAAGGAGGACACAGACCTGGATGAACTTGGTGTCACCTTCCCCAACCCAGAGGTCCTCCTCCACCTCCCCTGGCTAGCGTAGGATGCCTGTCTCACAAACTGCATCTGCTGCCCTCAAGATGATCTTCAGTGCCACAGGATTTTGCACTAACCCAAGCTTTTGGGCCTCTTTAATTTCTAGCATCTGTAGGGTGTAGCTTTATCAAACACTGAAAGACAGTTCAGCCAGCTTCAATATTTCCCTTCCTCGCTTTCTTTTCCCTTTCTCTCAGGCTCTGAGTTTTCCTTTCCTCTGGATTTTATAGGTTTTACCCCCAGCCTTTTCCTTCTACAATAATGGCTATGCCTGGGAAAGACCAAGACCCATTAGGCACAGCTAACAAAAAGTTTCTTTGCCAAAGAGCCTGACTGTAAACTGGTTTTGTTTTGTTTTGTTTTTCAAGTTCTTACTTTCAATTATTTCTGTCTCCACTTTTTCTGGGTATTTCCTTCCTTCCTTCCTTCCTTCCTTCCTTCCTTCCTTCCTTCCTTCCTTCCTTCCTTCCTTCCTTCCTTCCTTCCTTCCTTCCTTCCTTCCTTCCTTCCTTCCTTCCTTCCTTCCTTCCTTCCTTCCCCTCTCTTCTTTTAGTCTTCTGATTTCTTCTCTCATTTTCTGGAGCTTATTGGCTTATTCTTGTTCTTTCTCTTTTTCCCCATCCCTCAGTCTTGGCTTCCATTTTCTTCATTTTCCCATTCTTCTTTCTCTGGTGGCCTCTGAAACCATCACTTATGCACTGTCTTGTGCCTCAGATGTTTTCACACCCTTGCTGGCACTGCTATCATCTGGATGCCCTGGCAGCACGCAAAAAGAAGAAGCTTAGCACTTCGTTCTCTATCAGGCTCATGGTAAGAGCAAGACACATTCTCCTTTTCTCTCCCAAGGCAGAGATATGAATGTTCACTGGGGTCTCCTGGCCCTGTGCACTTGAGCAGATGCCTGTAGGTATTGCACCTGGCTTTCCTCCCAGATTGGAGCACAACCTGTCAAGGTTTCCTCTACCCCAGGAGAGTGGATCTACAATGTTGGGGGGGGATGTTCATCACTGAAACATTTCTCTCTTCTCCACTGAACCCAGCCCAGATGTGTTCCCTGCAAGGCGCTGAGGAGGACAGGCACGCTGATGGCTGTGTGGTGGCCCTGCTTTGCCTAGCAGGCCTTGCCACCCCAAACACCACACCAGTGGGCATGGAGCCAGCATTCATCCCTACAACTCTTCCAGCATTGAGCCAGCATCCGTGGATTTTGCCTTAATCAACGCATGTATTTGAGGGCTGCCCTTGGTAAAGAATACTGTAGCAAAATGATTATTGTCATTACTGTTGGCGTACAATTTTCCAAACACTCAGTACTGTTTGGGTTTATGCTTCAGACCACAACAGTTGTAAGTCAAATGTTGTGTTCCTCAGTATAATTTCCTTTAGCTGTGATTTTATTTCTTCTGGGGCTTCTGGTAATCCTCTCTAATATTTTCCACTGCTGCATTGCAATGCCTGTGCTGGCACTGAGGACTTTTACATCCCAAATGCACGGTCCTGCTGGCTGTAATTAGTGCAGACACGCACACACACAGACCTATGCCAGGAAGCAGAAGCTTTGTCCCTTGGCCTCACTCACATGGAGAGGTTGGAGTTTGAGGTGGCTTTCTTGTATATATATAGTTTTTCCAGGCAGGATGTGCAGCTTGTATCATTTAGGACATTGGTTTGTGCAGACGCCTTCAGGCACAGGGGAGCAGGGAGCTGTGGGACTGCTCTTGGTTAAACGATGTGCTCATGGGCCCAAGCGTGTAGCTGTGGCCTTGACAGGTTACATTTCTGTTTGCAGTGTCACTTCCTATCATGCTTGCAACGGAGGTAACTGTTTGCACTGTCATTACATCTCTTCTGCTGGCGCTTCCTGGCCTGCGACAATGCAGAAATTACCACAGGGCACATCGCCCTGCTCTCCAGACGCTTGCTCAAGGCTGACATGCAGTTGCTCACAAGGCCCCAGCAGCACAACTAGCTGCCTGTGGAGGCTGCCAGCCTCTGAGCTGCCTCCCGATCCCCTGCCCTGGCTTTTCTGCATGAGCTCTTCACCACGTGCTGTGTTGTGCCCAGGGGACTGCCAGCCCTTGAGGTGGCCATCACCACAGACACAGACCCACACTCACTTGCCTGGGATGGGCTGAGGAACAGATCTCTCCACCTTTTTGACCTGTTTAGGTCAAACTCCATCTCTTTCTGAGAAGCCCTGAAAATGTATGAAAATTAATGAGAATGATAGTTGTTAATAAAATTACAAGCCATGCCTGATTTTACATTTTCAAATCCAACTGTGAGTAATGAGTACAGAGAGCTGGCTGGACAGTGCCCCTGAAGGTGATGGAAATTTTGTCTCTTCTCGCAGGAACAGCAAGGCTCCTTGCTGCTGGTGAGAAACCTGTGACTCTTCAATATATTGCCCAAAATTCATAGAGGAAGTCATTGGTACTGGTAATTTCAGGTGTCTTCTCTTAATACTGAAAAGAAAAATTGAAGGTTTCCTTTGTATAATATGTCATGTTCTGCTTATCTATGTAATCTGTAGCTAGGGTCCATTTGTGCTGTGTTTGCAGCTATTTCCCTGCTTTGTCATTTCCATGGCAATATTTAGATGTTGTGTATTTTGCTTGTAAGGTCATCTCAGGCAGTTCTGGTTTTAAATATTTGTACTGCCTTCTCATGTTGGCCTGTGAGCTTTCCGCAAATGTGATAGTTTCTATTGGCTTCTCTTTGTTTTCTTTTTTTTTCTTTTTTTTTTTTTTTCTTTAACTCCTTTTTGGGAGGGGAAGTGGGTGAGCTGGAAAGAAAGGTGCAAGGTCCTTTGTGTGCAGTTAGATAAGTATCATCATCACACGGTGATGAGATCGACCCTCATCTTTGCATGCATGTGCTCCAGGCTGCAATCCGCATCCACCTCCACCTGCACAAGCACAGAGCTGCAGAGTGGATTCCCAGTGCTGTATAATGAATTGGTTCCCAATTCCCTTCTGGAGACCAGCCTCATGAGAAGCTCCCCGTCCATGTCCCTCTGCATCTGCAGGTCCAGCCCTGCTGACTGCTTGCAGCCAGCATGGTCCTTGCTGACGCAGGAAGCAGAGCTCTGGGGAGACACTTGCTGTTAGCCGTGCTATCAAGTAGTGCATGTGTGAAACCTCGTCTAACAAAAATATGGCTAGGCACCGCTCTACGTATCTGACACACATAGCTATGTAGCAGTGACAGTGCATCGATGAACTTTATGTCACAGCGGTACACAGACTTAGCAAGAACACAACAAGTGGTGAAACAAATGAACATACCCAAGCCTGTGTGTTATATGCAGTGCATGATAATAACCAAGGCACTTATTTAAAAACATGGTGAGCTTTTACTTGTGCCACAAGCTCCCATTCTTAGTTAACCTTCAGACATTTAAGGTCAGAAGGCACCATTTGAGCCGTCAGTTCTGCTGTACAAGTAGGAGTCTGGGTCATGAGAAAGGAGAAGTGAATTAATCTGATGAAGGGAGAGAGGGAGGAAATCACTCTGGATTTGAGATAGGATTCAAATGGGAGAGAGATGAAATGCTGAGAACTACCAGAGTTGCTTCTTTGCATTTCACTTCAACTGAGACAGAGCTTCCCTTTCTTGTGCTGAGTGCTAGGCTTTGTGGGCAGCCAAGGAAATGTCTGCCACAGGCTTCATGTGATGAAGTGCAGAAGTCTAAAGAGGCAAAAGGAGAGCCCCAGAAAGGGACCAGGCTAGAGGGGAAGAGGTTAGTGAGCAGAGAAGGACACAAAACCACATGATATAAAAGCCTGGTGGACTTCAAGGGGCAGCCTAACATGAATTGTGGGATGACAGAGCTGCAATTGTAGATACCTGAGGGAAGGCAGGGAGCTGTTGGTGCGGTGGATATGACAGCCAGGAGATGCACTGAGGTACAGGCAAGGATGTCTGCTCAGAGCAGCCAACAGGCAGACCAGGAGATTAAAGAGGAGGTTACCATCAAGGTAAAAGAGGAGAAACGGAGTTTGAGTTTTCTTATGCAGAGCTATGACATTGCTCTGTAAGCTGCCAGAGGAATCCCACAGCAGCAGGTTCCCAAAGGCTTGCAGTGAGATGCCACTTTTGTCAGTGGGACAACACCAAGCAGGCTGCAAGCAAACTGTAACATCACCACATTGTATTAAGCTGAGCCAATTCATGCTGGTTTTACGTCCTTCTATTGCCCTCTTTTTCTAATCAAAGTTATTTCATTAGCTAAAGGTACAATTACTCTCCTTGGTTCAGTTGTCCTCAGAGAGGAATGGCCTCTAGTGTTGAGGTGCTCAGCTGCAGGCTGTGAGGAAAATGCCCAATCTAACCCAGTCCTGGAAACTGGGAGAGCTGGGGCTGGTACCATCCCTGTCTGTCTGACTGGCACCAGACATGATCAACTGACTAATGCTTTTTGCACTCTCAAAACACTGCATATTCTACAACTCTCTGGGCAACCTACCACAGCACATGCCTGTCCTTGCTCCTGGGAGGGTTTTAGGGTAGCTTCTTTACTCTGAATTAAGCCTGTTGCTCTAGTACCCCAAATGGAGTTGGAAATGAGCTTACTCCCCTCCTGATGTATGTGTAAGATGACCCCTACTATGTCTGCCTTGCCTCTACACTTCGGTACAGACAAATCTTATCAATGTTTTTTCAGTTGTTGACAGTTCAGCCTTTCCCGCTTGAAGCCTTTTCTGGACCATTGCCACTGCTCTCCTTTGCACTTTCTGCAGTAAGCTCAGTCTTCCTGAACTGTAGTGGACAAACTGCGTGTATGACAGTTCAAATGAAGTCTTCACAGCATAGATAACCAGAGAAGAATTATTTCCTGTTTGCCACAGACAGTACTTCTGTTTGTACACCTCGTTGTAGCACTTTCATTTTTCACGGCAGCATGACCATGCTTGTTCACGTTGAGCTGTCATCCCTCGATCTTCTTCTGCAGAACTGCTGCTGTGCTGGTTGTTCCCCAGTCTGTCTTCTGCTACTTGTTGACGCCTACACAAACACAGAGTTCTGCTTTGTCCCTGCTCGATGGTGTTTGTTTTCTCGACCATTCCTCCAATTTGTCAAGATTGTTTTGCATTCTCATCCTGCTCTGCAAAGCGCTTGTTCTCCATGGTGTCCTGTGCTAATTTAATAAGTGTTCCCTGCTCTCGTTTCTTCAAAGATATTAATGAAAATACTGTACACTGCCAGACACAAAACAGATGGCTTCAGACTTCATTTGATACGTACCGCCAGTTTGACAGCGAAGCATTTATAACTGCTTTTAGTCTGGTTTTCCAACCAGCTGTACACTCCTCTAATAGCAGTTTCTTCTAAACCACGTTTCTTTACTTGGTTTATGAAAGTGTCAGGTGAGACAATGGCAAAAGCCTTACTAAAATCAAGATCTAAACCTGCTATGGAAGAAAATCAGATTGATTGGATGTGATGTGTTCCTGTTAAATCAGTGCTTGTTGTTCCTCGTCTGCCTGGTGTTATCTACGTGCTGGAAAATAGTTTATCGAATCGCCTCTTCCAGTATTTTTCCAGGAATTGAAATTAAGCACCTGGGTCTCTGGTTCCAGCTCCTCCAGTTCTCCCCCTTTCACTGTAGGTGTCACATTTGCCTTTTCCAGTGTACAGAAACACATCTCCCACCCCTGACTTCTGTGCTGATGGCTCCAGGTGGAACCAGGAGCCTAGAAGGTATTTAGGCCTTGCTGGTTTGAATGTATCCGACTTACGTAGATACTCTCTCACCTCGTCTTCTTTGTTTTAGCCTGTATGCTTGTTCTCAGGCTGTTTGTGCTAGTTGTGTTAAATGTCTCATAACAGGGCACCTTTGAGTAAAGACTGAAGGAAGAAAGCAACAACCGCTTGTGTATTTGGCATCACCACCGACTAAACTTCTCGTGAAACCCAGGTCTTTCTTTGGCCCTCCTTTTGCTACTCTCACACAAACTTCACGCCCACTTCTTGTTGCATCACTTATATCTTTTTCATTTCGTTCCTCCATGTTTATGCCACTCTTTTATACTTAGTAACATGACCTAGTTTGACTTTCTGTGTGCTTCCTCTGCACTTCTGAAACTAATGAAGAGCTCATGATTTAATCAGCTGGTACTTACAAGCCTCCTGTAGTGCTTGTGCTAAGTTGCCTACTACTGGGCAGTTCACAAACAGTTCTTTATTAGAAGTTGAAATCAAATTTTGCAGAGTAGCTAGTCAGGAAAAAAGCTAGAGATGATAGCTGCAGCTGGTTCAGGGAAGAGCACAGAAAGAGCACCAGCACAGAGCTAAACAGATATGGTTTGCTCTGCATATTTAACACTTAGTTGTGTCAGGAAAAAGTAGTATTAAAGCTCACAATTGCTTGCCACTGCCTATGAACCTGTCATTAAATTCCAGGTGACTTTGCTAGCAGTGGTGGAAATCCGTGTTATTTGTGTAAAATGTGAACAGCACAAGCATGTCATTAAAATACTTATCAATTCTCTCTGTCTGTCTCAGGACTTTTTAATGGTGCCTATTACGTCTTTGCACGATGACAGGGACTTTGCAAACATTTATAAATTCTGTTAACAAACACGTAGTTAGATCCTTCTTTATTCAATTAAGCAGTGACATTGAAGTGTGTTTTTAATCACGGAGGCTCAAGCCCACAAGCACAGCATCCAGGAGCCCTCGCTAAGAGCCAGAGCTCGCTGTGCTCCATGCTCTTTAAGTGATCTTCAGCTTCTCAGCAGCCAACCAAGATGCTTCTGACCTTCAGGACCAGATTTATCTTTTCCAGCCAGCTTTTTCCTTTGCACAGTGAGCTTCCTGTTAGTATCTCACTCTATCTGCATTAAGAGTAGAAGATATCTACCTAAATGCACCTTCCTGCCCAAAACTCCCAGTCAACAATTTGCCTGGGGAGCTGCTTGCCCTCCACTCTTTGCTGCCATCCATCCCACCCATGCTGATTCGTTTCCAGCCCAGGGCTGGCCCTGTGCGACTGCCCCTGTGCTCTTCTGGAAAAGCTCACCTGAGCGGCGTGATGGCACGTTGGCTTTTTGGCTGTCATCTGCGGCTCTGGCGTGTTCTTGCGGAAGTCCCTTTACATGATGAGTGATTGGGCTGTGAGCACAGTTGGCAAGGTGGCCAGTGATTCTGCTGCAAGTTATTTTAATGACATTATTGATTTCATTACTTCAATTTAGTTTTGCTTCACGACATCAAGTCTTGGCGCCAGGGTGAAGCAGCAGCTAATTAATTCAGTATAAATGACGTTTCTTTATGGGGCACCCAGGACCAGAGCGGACTCCCAAAGCTCCCATGGATGTTAGTCCAGAGGCTGGGATGGTTTTTAAAAGAGATGTTGACTTTATTTTGACACCCCAAACAATCCTATGAGTACAGCTTTATGACTGACTTCTGTCTATGCTCTTGACAGAACTGTATAAGAGGAAAATGCTCTTCTGCTTTTACAGAAGAGCTAGGATGATACATCAAGAGCTGGTATTCTTGCAGACAGTCTGATTTCTGTTCATTACCTGGCAGTTGTGGGTACTCCTACTGACTTCGGTGAAAGCAGACCAAAAGCCACACGTCGAACCCCACTTGTCATGCTAGCAGGACTTTTGCAGAAGTTGCTGGAAGGACAATTCACCCTGGCTCGTGTTGCAGCAGTGAAGATAATGCGTGCACCTGCAAGAGATGCTCGAGACAATGAGACAGTGCCAGCAGTCTTTGAGTGAATGTCGCTGGTGTGCTTCCATCTCACTGAATATTTAGTGACTGTATAATTGTGACTGGAGGGAACCCCTATGCAAAGCCATTCCTCTTCAACCCACTCTGCAAATCCTATTTCTTTGTCCTCTGGCATACATGGCTAATTTTATTTATTTTTTTAGACTAGATGTGCATGTTGCAGGAACTGGGCGGCTCTTCTTTCCTTCTTCCCCTCCCAGACTCTTCCCTCTCCATCTCTGTTCCAACATTTTTCAACAAGAAAATGACTTTTGTCTAAAGAAAGATGGCCTTTTGGATACCATCATCTGGGTAAAGACTACTTCTTTGGGCCACACCTTTTGCTTAATCACAACACCAAAAACTTCCATTGGAAAGGAAAATGATAAAGCTGAGGTGTTTGAGGGGCTTCCCAAGTAAGGTTTTTGCATTGAGCCCCTGTACTGATATATATTTTACTTTTTCTACCATAGATAAGTGAATGGATATTTTCTTTATTTGAAACATTGGGAAATAAAAAGAAACTCAGGCAAGACTGAGATCTGTCCCCAGTGGCACAGGCAGGGTGCAGGTGGGACGTTAACCCACTGCTCACAGCACAGAAGCCTGGAGCCGTCACAGTAAAAGGGTCAGGCTGCACAAATGCCTCACCACGGGTCATTTTTCCTGTCAATGTATAACCAGATTTAAAATACAGTTAGGCAAATTCCTGGATAAAAAGTCCCCTGGGGCTATTAATGACAAAGATCCAAGCCAGCACTGTGTCACTGTACATCTGCCCTGGCAGACACTTCTTCTGAGCTGTCAGTGCCGGCCCCTCACACAGATGGGGCTGCGATTCGTCCTCACAGCCACCTTGGCACACCCCAGCTCTCTCATCTCCCCTCTTCTCCCATGTGGGACTTCCACCCAGCATGAGGGCACAGCACGGCTGCACCACCAGGCAAACCACCCCAGAGCAAACTTTGCCCCTCAGCCAGCTGGTGGCAAACCCTCTGCAGCATAAATCACCACAGCTCTTCCACTCCTCATGGAAGGATGACAGCCGGTGCTGTGAGGAGGACGTCCCGCATGTTTTCTTCAGCTGTTTTCTGAGTTGGAAGGATTTAGTTAGTTACTATTTTCAAAGTGGGTGTGGATTTTCCCTACTGATTTTTTATTCCAGGAATTCAGTTCTTGTCCATGTTGAAGAATTTGGTCAAAGAGCTGGCCTTGTAAGAGACTGAGAGCATGCTGGAGAGAAAATAATTCCTAGCTAATAAACAAATAAAGAAACAGCCACAGGTCCTCAGCAGGGTGTGATAGGAGTTCCAAATTTACATTTAAAACCTTTTGAACCATGGAAGGGCAGGCATGACTTTGCTAACACTGCTTAAAGTGAAAAGCAAGCATGGAAAAACCTAACTGAAAATGCATTTGAAAATGCTTTCTTAAAGATAAGAATCATAAAAAAGCAAACTGGAATATAAACCCAATTTTGCAATACTACTTTGCAAATTGTCTTGATTTTGGAAGGATGCAGAATGCATGCTAAGATCAGCTGCCTGCATAGACTATTTTATAAAAAGTCACATTGCATTTTCCATCCCCAGAACAATCTCCCATGATACAGTACTTTTTTTTTATTTATTTATTACCAGAGTGTTCAACAGCAATCAGAGCTGAAGGGAGGGAAGGAAATGGCTTCAAGAACATGACAAGAATCCCTTAAAGTTAAGGAAGTGGAAAGGGGAAAGTTACTTTAAAAGTACAGGTGGTTAGTGTAAATTACTGAGCACCTGAAACGTTTTCCCTTGGTAATTTTAATCACATTGTGAAATCAGTCACTCATGCTTTTATGAAACTCTTGATTTATCAGGAGCTTTAATCTATTAGTTGCAGGTCAGGAGCCAAGCGTGCCCTCAGCCTGCCTCTGGGGGGATGGTGTGGGACTGGGCCCCCACAGGGCCGGGAGGGCATTTTGGGGTGGTTTGTGCAAGATGGGTATGTCAGACACTTCACAGCTGCCATCAGGGTTCCTTCCACACAGGTTTCTCCTCTTGCTGTTCTTCAGGCACTGACTTATTTTTCCACTGTATTTGGAGTGTCTCTTGTTTTCGTTATCTAAGAACAACTCCACTTTACTATGGATGATGCCTTTTCTTACCAAAACACTTGGGTGCAGTAGTAAGACGAACTGACGTTGGCTCAGCTCTTGCATACAGCCAGGTCTCACCCACAGCACGTCACAGTGAACGCGAAGGTGATTCAGATAAATGAGGGTCAGGGTAATCCGGTGAGATTTCAGTGTTAAAAGCATTAACATATTTAATACCCATCAAATGATTTGAACTAATTTCTGATAAGTGAGCATTTGATACACAAGTTATGGCTGCAGTGACATTGTGCAAAGGTCTCTGTGTGAGAACTTGGGGTAGACAGACACCATCTTTGTGACTGAGCTCCATTAAAAATAAAAAATAAAAATGATGCCAGATGAGCCTGAAGAGTGGGGAACGAGCAGCTCCTGGTCAGCCCGCTTCCTCTCAGCCCCAGCACGTGTCACACAGATGATGCTCTGCTGGGCCGATTTTGTCAACTCCCAAAGTAGTGTCAATGTATTTTTTTTTTGGTAATCTTAGCAATGTAGCTGCAGACGTAAAACACAACAGACATTTAGAAACTATATGACTTTCCCTAATTGTCTGTAACAGTTTCAAGATAAGTCATTTTTAAAAGAATTACTTTGAACGGAGACGACTTTAAAACAGACTTTCGTACTTCTTGTTTTTGCTTTTATCTTGGCACAGATGCTTACCCTCTCCCTATCTCCTTTGTAGAGTTAATTATGCAAAGGCAAAGAAGCTACACTAACGTTGTAATTTTGTTTGGCAAGGTGAGCCACAAAACATATGCTGTGTCATGCCTTTTTATTACTGTGCAAGAATTGCCAAAGAAGCCTAAAGGAGGAATCAAGGACATCATTGTTGCGAGGAAAAGAGGAAACAGTCCAGTTTTACAACACCGAGGCTTGTAACCACTTGCGGTAGATAGTTTCAGAACTGGTTTAATTTTAAATTATTTTCTTGCCAACCGACAGCAGCTTCAAAGCGACTCTTGTTTAATCCCACCACTTTCTGATCCCCGTTGAGTCATTTTACAATGCCCGGGCGGCCAAAGTCCAACCGATGCAGCCGGCACCACGCGGCAGTAACCGCGCCGTCCTCGCCCCGTGCTGTGGGGCCATGCGGGGGGTGGCACTGGCAGGAACGTCCCTGGATGGAGAGGCAGCATCCCCAAGGAGGCACTGGTGTCCTGTGCCCTGCCTTATGAAAGCCCTGGGGCAGAGGCCGCTGCCTCTATGACTTCTTGCTGCTCCCATCCCAAGGGGCACTTCCAGGTGAGGGGGATCAAGGAAAGCATTTGGGTTAAAAATAACCTGGCCAAAAGATGTGATTTTGTTCAACTTGGTCCCTTCCCAGGCAGGTGCTCCTGGCAGCAGAATGCCAGCCTACTGAGAGGCTGGAGGGCATGGCAGAAACTGCTAACCAGAACTGCTAACCTGCCTCACAGGAGTGGGACAGGGCAAAAATGCCTTGAAAAAGCCCCAGTCTCAGGTTTCCTCACGCCTCCATGCAGGACAGCCCTCCTTACAGACACAGCCTGGGGCAGCAAAGGCTTGCTAAAGATAACAGTAATTGTAAAGAGCAGAAATGTAGAAAGGGATGGAGAGGTTTGTAAGGTGGAGGCTTTGAGAGGGAGAGCGCTGCACCATCGATGCACCAGGAATACAAGGCAGAGCTGCTCAAAGACACAAACCAAACCTCACCATCCCATCTAGCACTGCTTTCCCTGCGTATGAAAGATATGCTGAGCAATGCCATACAATAAGTGTGTTCTTTCAAAGGACTTGAAGTATGGCAGTGGCAGAGATTTTGAAAAAAAAAAAAACAAACTGCAGAAATCTGTAACTTATATTTCACATCCTGCTGACTGTGACGATTCATTCCTTTTGGGAAAATCAGTACTGGTGGTCAAGAATAAACCATCAGTGTGGAATGAGTGAGATGAACAGCTCCACCTACCCCTGCTCGTCTGAACAGACACGCCTCACAGCCTCAGAGGCACAGGCCAGCCCCAGAAGTTGATCTCTTGGCGGTGTTGATCACTGCTGAGTGCAAGCTCAGCCCCAGCACCGTGGCAGCTGCAGGATCACCGTACCCCTCAGGACATTGCAAAGGTACCTGGACACGTGGCAGGCCGACGTTCATCCTCATAGCTTATGATGGCAATAGTATTTAGCCCAGATCAGCTCAGTTGCTTGTGGGAAAGAGGTGTTGGAAACCACTTCTGAGATCATCCCAGCAGAGCAGCATTATCCATCGCTCTTATCTGTGGTTATCAGTAGATGCAGGTGACCTGACATGAGACTTTCCTACGGCTGCACTCACCCATTTTAAATCAGAGGCAGGCGTGAGACACGAGATAGTATAGGTTGTTCACGCAGGAAAATGCCTTTATTAATATTCAAGCCTCAGGACTGGCCTAAGGTAGAGAGTTTTTTGGAGCAGTGTGCTGCACACAAGTCATTTAAAATGCAGACATTTCTCTAACACTTCAAATGTTCTCATGAGAACTGATGCACCCCAAATCAGACCTTCACAGGAGCTCCATTTCCTCTGAGCTGTCCTTGCAACCAGCAGGCTTACCTTGTATGGGTGGAAATATTCTTGATCTCCAGTGATCAAAGGCTAATCTGAAGTGTCTGTCAGAGAGAAAGAGCGAGCAAAACCTCAACAAGCTGCAGGACGTGTAGAGCTTAATTTTTGCTATCTAAATGCTTCTTTGCACCAAGCCGGTGGTATAAAAAGTGGGTATCCATCCTCCTTTTGCCCTGGAAAGACAGTTTGGAGGATCCCTGTGTCTTTGGGCCACGATGCGTGTAACTCATGGGGGTGAACCTGAGGTGATAGATGCCTCCTGCCGCCTGAGGTGCTGGTGGAGGCCTTGTCTGAGGCTGAGGCCGGCGGTGCCCCATGCTCCCGGCAGTCCTCCTGCACACCGCGTGCCGCAGGCCGGCCCCGTGGCACCGCCAGCCCCACGGCACGATGCCAAGGCAGCAGGAGCGCCATCCCCGTCACGCCAAGGTGTCTTGGCCTGTGAGTCATGGCCCTGACTCACGAGCTGGTGTGGATTAAGCTGTAATTTGGAGATGTTGCCGCCTACATCTGCCCGCGCTGCTCCTCTCCTGGAGGTGGCAGACGTGAACACACGCTCAGTCATCCGAAATATTCAGCCAGACGTGCTGGTTTAAGCCCCAGAGGAGGGTAGGTGAGGGTGAGCGTAGGGGCGAGCACACACCTTGCAGCAGTAACCCCGCGGGAGGAGGCTTCCAGCGGGCTCGGCGTCTGCAGGTACCCGCTGCTCCCTCTGCAGCTGAGCCACGTCTGCCCTCATGCTCCCACCCATCCCAGCCCAAATCCCTCGCCTGGCTTCATCGCCCTGCTCACCCCGCACCATGGGTGCTGTGAGCCGTGCCAGCCCTGCAAGGCCCGAGGCCAGGGCAGGTGCTCGCAAGGTGAGTGCGTCAGTGCCCCCAGGCTGGTGAGCTCCACTTCTCTGGGCATGTGCCTCGCTCTGGAGAATGAGTTACAGGGTGCTAAGGAGCTAGGAACATCTGCATTAACATATATTTAACTAAAATAGCCAATTAAACTTAAAGGAGCCTCGATTTCAGTGAAAATTAGACAGTAGCAGTACCCAGGATAAGAGCGATCAGGATTATTTGTGAACTGCCAGCCACGTTTCTGTTGGAAGAGCCAAAATGATGCACCATGTGCTTATTCTGGCTCCGGATTATTATTTTTTTTTTGCTGGCATTAAACCACCTGTTGGAAGACAGACCATGCCTTATCTAGCACGAAGACAGCCAGTGCAGTGTTAACTCATTAACAGGTTTTGAACAAATGGACGCGTGCTTTTATACAGGATCAGCACTTTGCACCAGGAAGCCATGGTGTTTGCTATCCTTCCCTGGAAGCCATAAAGCCAGATTTTATTTTTTCTTCCACCAGCAGCCCACATGTGCAGGGTTTTATCTGAAATGGTTTAACACCAGCCCGTTGATTGCACCAGCACAACCCCTTCCCGCAGGCCGGCCCTTCGCTTGATGCTACTCATTGCTTTTGGTTTACACACGGGAATTTTATTTGATGTGGGAGCAGATAAGCGATGCATCTGCTCGGTCGTATTTCCCCAGCGCCTCTTCCTTTGTTCTTTTCGCCTTTTATCCTGTGTGTTTTCTCCACAGAGGATCCCTGCCCTCGCCTGGCTGCTCTCTCCTTCTCCCCTTTGCCCAGCTCTGCCCACCTCAGCTTCTGCAGGAGAGGCTCGCCGGCGTTTAGCAATGCCTCTACCAGTTGGTGTGATGTTCATGCTCTCGCTCTGAATGGATTTCCTCTTTGTTTGCCTGTGATGGAAAACTCTGTGAAATTTGCAACGGTTTCACTGAAATGAGGAAAGGGAAGAGCGAAACCCCACGGCCCCGCGCGCAGCAGCCCTGCGCCCTTCCTGGCTCTCCGGCACTGGCTGCAGGGCTGCACGGGCTGAGTCACCGCCTGGGCAGACACGCTCCAGCCCTGCAGAGGGGAACCAAAGGGCTGCCGACAGCCAGCAGCATGCAGCCAGCTCTGATTAAAGGCCAGCTTCGGGGAAGTGGGGCTGGTGCCCGCCAAGCCCGGGTGCTCTTCTGGCTGACTCAGCCCCAATTGCCCCCTGCCTGCCCCATGCGGCTGAGCCCAGTTCCTCCTTCCCCGACCCCCTCAGCAGCCCTGGCAGTGCTGGGGAGAGCTGCTGGGGGACAAGGCAGGCTGGGGAGCCGTTCTCCTGCCTCCCCACTGGGAGCTGTGCTCATTCACCAACTCATTGGGGTAGCACGCTTGCAAAGGAAATGTCTATAGGCATGAGTATTTTCATTCCCATCCCGTGGATATGAAGCCAAATTCCACCCCCTTGGTTGCAGGGTGAAGCAGGAGGGTCAATTGCTAGCACAGCCTTGCTAGCAATTAATTCAGCAGAAAGTGAGGGAGGGATCGCTACTCTCCAGGATAACTGCATTTTTTTTGACTCCTTGCTTGGAGGGCTCACCTGGCAAAGCTGCTCCCTGAGGTCAGCAAGTCTGCTGAGCAGACAGCCTGCGACCCTGTGGCAAAGCTGCTCTGTTGGGGGAACGAGGTTTGCCTCTGCAACATGCTGCTGGGAATGCGTGCTCTGAGCATACGGGAAAGAGCGAGGCCTCCGTACCTTCACACCTTCTGGCGTCTGCTTGAAAAAGGTCAGAGAGGTGTGTTTGAATTCCCTTTCCTTCTTCCCTCAGTTGACTAGACTTGTCCCGGGTCTTAGCTGGATGGCATCAGCCAGACTGTATGTCTGGGCGCTGCATCCCACTCATTTTTAGGGAAAAATAAGCCGCACCCTGGAAAGCTTGCTCACAGCCCAGGCAGCTGTCCTGTGCCAGGCCGAGCTGCTCGGAGCCAGTGTCCTCCTCACCTGAAACCAGATAACCCCAGGAGCGAAGCTGTGCCTTTCCAGGCGCTGATTCACAGCCTCTGGCAGCTCCTGCAGGGTGGATGAAGCAGTGCCAGAGGGCTGGCCGCCTGCCCACGCAGCCAGGGCGGCCCCACCGCACCCGCCCTGGGCCAGGAGAAGGGACCCTATACCCCAGCGTGGTCCTCCAGCATCTCCTGGCATCACCATCCCAAATGCTGCAGCTTCTTGCAGCCTCCCTAACACAACCACTCATATGGAAAAGGCATCAGCCCTCTTTGGGCTTCCTTCCAGAGGCCCCTCTGACTAATTCTGCCCAAAACAGCCAGGCTGACCCTGCGCGGTGGCGTGATCATGGCAGACAGGACTCGGTCACGTTTGGGCGGAGGCAGGGAAAAACTGTTTCACAGGCCTGCCCAAAAATCCTCGTGCTGACTCTGCCAAAACCACACCAAACATATGGTAAATGAAATAGCTGGCATGGAGCTGCTTTGGACGGCAGGAGTGTTTCAGCACTGTGGACTGCTCTTTAGCTGTCTCGAATGTTATTTACTCTGTTTTAAGTATCCCCACGTTTAAGGGAGAGAAGGCAAAGACAAGGGCAAGGCCAATTTTTTGTGCTTTTGACGCTTCTTAAATGCACATTATTTTTATAGCTGTGTTAGCAGGATCCCAATGCTTGTCCCATCCCATGGCAAAGGACAGGAACGGCAGTGCAGAAGGTTTCCCCTCCTCATATAGCAACAGACCTTTATGGAAAAGCACACAGAAGTGTTTTCTCTCTCAAAACAGGAGCTCTGGCTACTTCACCGTATAAATGTCCTGCACACTTCATGGAGCTGATGAAATCATGTACAGATGGGATCCATCTTAACAAAGGCTTTATTCACACAGCAGGTTTCTCCGCCGTGGATCTCTGACCGTATTCCAGCTTCTGCAGCCACCTCCTCCAAACACGTCCACGGAGCCAGACAAGTTCCTGGGCAGATACCAGACCTGGAGGTGCTCTGCCTCCAGCGATGTGTGTGCTCCACGGGAAGCCTGAGACTGGGGGTCAGGGCAATAAATGCACCTTTCTTTCCTCACATTGCATTGCTTGAGCACCCAGTACCATTTCCAGGACCTGCCAGGCGGTGTGGAAAAAGCACTGCAGAGCAGCAGCATCCTAAGGAAAAGCATCCAGAGGTGCCCAAGCTCTTCAGTGACTGGGGAGACAGCCATAGGAACAGAGGTGCAGTGGCTGCACTCACAGAAGGATGAAAATAAAGCAGCCAAACAGTAATGACTATGCACAATAATAATAATAATAATAATAATAATAATAATATCGAGTTCAGGGTATAGCTTTTGCTCTTGGGGCTGTACTGGTGGAGTGCCAGGGGGAGAGCTCACCTCCCTGTGCAGCAGCTGGCAGGCTGCTGGGCAGATTTCCACAGCCATTTGCATGTTGCAGCTCGGATCCTGACCCTTCCCTAGCCCAAACCCACCCCTAAGCTTCTCCCTTCTGTCCATAGCCTGTGGTGTCCTGGCCCTGTATTGCATTGGAGAGGGGCTTTGTAAGAGAAGGCAGGGAAGCTGCTGCCCTGCTCTTGCCTCACCTCCCAGCTGCCTGCCCACACCTTCCCCGGGCTGAGCAGACGGGATGACCAAACCCCACATAACCCATTCATTTAACAACCTGATCTAGACAGGAAAAATGGCAAACTGATCGAAGCTGCAGAGCAGGCGTGTTGGCACAGTCCTGCACCGTGCATCAATGAACTCTTCTCCCTGCTTTTCTTTTTTGCCATACGTTCAGTGCTCAGTCAGTAATTCCTTAGAAACATCTTGCCCACGCTCAGAATGAGAACAGCAACAACAACAAAAGGAAATACAGAGAGGGATGACTTCAGTGAGTTTGGAAATCTCTTCTCGAGTGAAACGCTCCTTCGCTTACATATACAAGAAAGCAGCAAAATTCCCTGCCTCTGATGTAAACAGCAGAGAGAAAAAGTCATCTGGAAGGACAGGGTGATTCATACTGAGGACCTGACTGGTAATATTCATCAGTGTTGAAACTCTCCCTGCAGGATGACTACACGTGAAAGCAGCACCGGCGAAATCCCGGCTTCTGCCACGAGAAGCGTCACTAGCGGCAGAGCAGGGTGGCCAGGATCCAAGTGCCACAGCCCTTGCTCATGCGAGTAGTCTTTAGTCATCCGAGTGGTCACAGCTAACAGCCAGGTGTGGCTGCTTTCTGTATGGGCAGCAGCAGCCCAGAGCACACGAAGCTGCCTCAGCCCTCTTGCAGAAGGGGCTTCTGAACAGAAACAGAAAGTTCAATAGCAGAAGAGAAAGGTTTTTTTTTCTCCTTCTTGCCAAAAACACTTCCTAGGTTTTCCTCACGAAGATGCCGCCTGCTCTGGGTGCTTCAGGAAGGCTGGAAAATTCAGCCAATCTTTCCCTTCATGTCAACTGCGCTGACCCAAAGGGTAACAGGGCACAAAAGGCCACGCTGACTTCATGCATTGTTACGAGACACTTTCCCTTGCATATTTGAATCTGTTTACTTAATCTTCCAGGCCTTTACCCATGAATATTAAATTCCTTGATCACTATGCATTAGGAGTCATCTTTGCACCATCTGTTTGTGTTTGTCATCTAACCCTTGTAAATAATAAAACGTACTTTGTTCTCAAGTTCATGGATCCTAGCAGGAGAGCGATTACCAAGGAGGAAAAGTACTGTGTGAAGCTATTGGCAGCCACAGGACTCTGGTTTAGCTCCCTATCTCCTGCCTGCCCTCTGGGAGACGAGTGCACCAACGCACTGGTTTCCTATTGTTCTTTGCATTGGCCTATTTCTGCCGCCAATCCATTCGCCACTATAACGCAGTCATTAAACTACAGCCAGAGCCTGCCCTGAGGGGTGATCGTTAACCTCTTTGGCTTCCTAGGAGTCCCAGAGGAGGTGAGTTGAGTCCACATCTCTGAAAATGACGCAGAAAGCCTTGCCTATACTAGCAAAGCCAGCTAATAGCGGAGGAGAAGGTGGGCTGCATCCGTGGATGCCAGGGCACAGCCCAGAGGTACAACTGAGAGGCACACTTCTCAAAAGGCTAGGCAAACACCCAGGGAAAATTTGATAAAGTGCTGTGGCTATGATATAAAATTAATCCTTAGAAGGAGCTCTGGCTGAAAATTGTATGCAACAGGGATGTGCCTCATGTTACCGAGGTTCAGTTTCGACTTTATCCACCGAGACAGAGGTTGTATGTACGTCAGGCAACTATCAGCGAGCACCCAGGTCATTGTAAGCCTACTTAAAACCTAATGGAGTTGGTTAAAGAAGGGATAATTTAGGAGATGAAACAGGATTGTATTATATCTACCTGACGTGTTGGTAGCGACAAATGTAGGCAAGAAAAAATCATTGCCAAGTGTTTGCTTAACTGGCAGAGTTATCTGGGCTTGGACAAGATACCACTTGCCACTCTGCCCAGCCTTGCAAACATCCTACAGGAGGAGGTTACCTATTAAGTGATAGACAATAGATCTTGTTAATTGTTGGAGCATTATGACCTTAGACTTTGCCCAGGTATTTAATAACACCATCTGCTGTCTAGCTCTGCAATACTATTATTTTTACATGAGGATTGCTCTTCTTGCTTCACAAACAAGGCTGTAATAACAGTGCTAAATGAGAGCAGAGCAGCATGGTACTTAAACCTTACAGTCCAAGTAAAACACGCGGGAGGTGCAGCTCGCCCCAAATTTCCAGACGTATTGTCTCCAGTCCGGAGCCCTGATCTGCTGCTGGCTGAGGAGCTGCAATCCAGCCTCGTGGGCTGCACTCAGGAAAAGCTCTTGTCTCGCCTCAGAAAGAGCCAGGAGAGAAATCCTGTGCAGGCTGCCTGCTGCTGTTGTTGCTGTTTTCTTCCCCAAAACGACAACAGCAATGGCCCATCGGCCATGAGTTAGGAGTCACCATGCCTCCAGACCTCTCTCTCATTAATAACCCGCTTTCCCAGCACATACGTTTATCTCCAAATAATCACATTTATCTGGTTTCATATCTGTAGCTCTAAAGGGTCCGGTGCAGACAGTGATGTGATTTTTGGCTTCGGCTTCTTAAATGATTGTGAGTAGGGAAGAAACAAGCACTTCTCTCAGTGCAGCCGGTGTCCCCCGTTCAGCACTCCCACGGCCTCTTGCAGCCCAGCATTTCATTTAATGGCATCCACCTGAACCTGAACCTACTGAATTCAGTGACAGACGTCCCACCAGCCGAGGCGAGTCGGCCTCTCACTCTGTAGTGATGCAGTTTCTGGGAACATGGTCTTCTCTTTCTAATGCAGAGAAGCTGAAACACACTAGCTGGTGAGCTGCCAGGTTATGGAGAAAACACCGGAGGTGTGAACACGAAGCGCTCAGAAAAAAACAAGGCAAGCAGAAAGAACCCCGGCTGTACCTCAAATTAAAAACTGCACGTATGCACTGGGGATCTACTTATTTATTTATTTATTTATTTTGTTTCATTGTACTGCTTACTGGGGCCTGGCACCCTGGCATATGCACAAGGCATGCAGTGATCACGAACCCCACACGCCCTCCTGCTCCGTTCCTGCATCAGAGCTGAGAAGAGAGCTTTCCTTGGCACTCTGTTGCAACAGAGAGGTCAAATATGAAACCAAACATACGAATGCAATTAGGAGGGTATGTAAAATATGGGGGCTGGACGTCTTAACAGTGTCCGAGGCAGGCATGTCTTGACATGCTGCTGGTTAAAGAGGATTTTAAGTACTACAGGCTGTCGGCCGGTGGATCTGGTTACATCTGGAAAGAGCTTCTCAGGCTTTCGGTCATGTTATTTTTCTGACGTTTCAGGTGTATGTTTGATTCTGAAACTCCAGAGTACAGAAACATGCACATCTTTTTGAAATATGAGAAACTATCCTTTTGTTACCACTGCTAGATTTGGAAGGAGATGAGAACAAGTCCAGATTCTTTGCATACTTGCCCTGTACCAATCCTGAAGCAAAGACGAGTTTATGGGTAGTTGTATGTGCTATCTGGAGGTGAATACGGCAGGTTGTGATGTTTTTGTTTTTGCTTTTGTTTTTGTTTTTAACCATTTGTAAACAGAGAAAGTGGTACGGTCATACTTTACATAGGTGCCTTGGGATTCTTGTTGCTTAACAAATGACAAGGGAATGTCTGAAATCAGTGTCAAACGATTGCTGTCAAAATCTCCTAAAATGTATCCCTGCCCTTTGCCTATTTGCCTACCTTTTGCATTTTCTTTCAAACCTTTCCAAATTAAGTAGCAGGCAACCCCCCCCGGCAACTAAAAGCATGTGTAAGGATGCAGAAAGCTTTAGAGCACATTTCCACACCCTGCTGACCTGTGCGTCAGAAACACATAACTCTGGGTGTAAAACACAATTCAGAAGGAAGAGCCTTGATTGCATCAACCTACTCCTTTCCCCCTTGGGCTAACTGCAGCCCTGGCACAAATTCAGGGCCTCGGTGGAGCAGCCCCTGGCAGCAGCACGCCCGCTGTGCTCACCAGTGTCCTGAGATCAGAGGTGGTGAGCGCAGTCAGGTCTAGATGTGCCCTTCTTCTCCCAGCCCTCTCCCATTTAAAACCCTGTCCTGCTTCAGCAGCATGGTGCAAACCTAGGCTGAAGCTCGCGTGATGCCAGGGAGGGTTTGTGCAGGCACAAATGTGTTGGCAGTTGCTTAAAACGAAACATAGCCCCCCAGAATGAAGCACAGGTGGGATATACATGTATACCTCCCTTGCGGATCCCTGCATCCTGCGTGCAAATTTCCGAGACTTTCATACGACAGATTTTGTGGGCACTGACACAAGTGCGTGCACGCACACGCACACACACACACACAGAGTCTGTTTTATACCAGTTGGAAAAGAGGCTGGATAAGAAAGAACAACAAAGAAAAAATCACGCTCACAGTCAACCGTTCTCACAGCCCCTCTCTCGGGCGGTGATTTGGCCTGGCATTATGTAAGATCTCACAAAAGCTGTATAACATAACTATTTTAAGGAAGAATGTTAATTGAAGGCTGAGTCAGGCTGCAGCTAGTACAGAGATGTTTTTGAGAAGCTCGTACCCTTTTTCATTTCGTCTGTATTTTTTCCACTTAATTACAACGTGTGCGGAACTGCGTTTAACAATAATAGTAACTCGCGGGGGGAAAATGGATGATGAAGGCAGTTGCCCTCTTGCCTCTGGATCAGCAATTGAAGCCCATCCCGGGACCTCACTACCCAGTGGTTATCACCCCCCGACGGCTGCATGGGGCCAAGTGGGAGGTGAAGCAAGGGGCTTTCGTCTGGCCTGGGGGCCAGTCCTTGCAGCCGTTTCCCCCATCAGTGCTCTCCCCAGGGGATGTGGAGGTGCTTGCCCATGTCCTCCGCCTCCGATGGGCTCCAGCAGCAGAGCAGGGAGCTGAGAGGCAGCTGCTGGGCTCGTGATGCATCGAGGGGAGACAGAGAGAGGGGTGCTGAGGGACGCCTGGCTGGCACGCCTAAGGCGGTGGGCAGGCAGTGAGACCCCTGAATCAGCATCAAGAGGTGGCTGCACCAGTGCAGGCGGCTGCTCCTCGGGCATGATGCGCCCCGGCAGCTCCCATTACCAAGGTCACCGGTCCTTGGTCCCAAATCCAGCCCCATCTGGGGACAAGGTGATCAGCAAGCCCCAGCCCTTGGCAAGTTGCTTTAATGATCCAAATCCGGAGGAGGAGACGGAGTTTAATTGCCGGTTCTAGCATGGGCACACCGGTTATTAATTTTGCTGCAGTTCTTTTTATCACACAACAACTCAGCTGTGCTTCCTGGCAGGCACCTCCTTCTGGAGCCCAACGTGAGCGACCGGGCTGGAAGGATGTAGGTGCCTGGAAAAGGGATGTGTCTGATTTTTGGGGCTCCTTTGGGCACACCCAGTGGGGTTGTAGGGTGATGATGGGGGCCCAGGAACAAACTTAATCTGCATTTATGGTTTCTCAGATTTGGGTCCGCTTCTGTTAACTCTATTTATGTAGCAAAATTGAGATATTTTGGCTGCAATGACTGGCCTTGTAGAAACCCCAAGGTCTGCAGCACCAAAACCCACCTTTCTATGTGTCGTGGAAATACACTCCCCAGAAGTGGCAGAAAGCAGCTGTGAGGCCAAGCTCCCCAAGCTGCCTGAGAGATGCTTCAGTGCACGTTTCCTCTGCGTCCTTTTTGCTGAGACAAAAAGCAAGGAGGTGAAACACAGGCAGGGAACGAGGCTTCAGCCGAGGGAGTTTCACAGACCTCCATCACTCTTCCAGCAGATGGTCTGCTCCCGCTGTGCAATGCTTCCCACCAGGTCCTTCTCCTCGCCCGGTTTTCGGAGGGCGCCCGTCAAACTGCATCGAGCAGAGCTGCTCGCTGGTGTCGCCGAGGGGTCACGGCTCCCCGGCCTTCCTGTTTATTTAGGGCTGGGGTCGCCCGGCCAGCCGGCCACGCTGCGCACCCCAGGAAGCCCCCGGCCTGCACATTCCTGCCCCCCTCGCCCTCGCCGCAGACAATCACCCATTGTGGCTGGCGGTGTCAATGGGATCGCCTGACATGCCTATTTACCACGCCGGGGAGAGCGGGCGGAAGCTTTTCCACATCAATTGCCCTTTCTTCTGGCATCTGGAAGTGTCCCTCTGAAGTTTTTATTTCTCTTCGGAGTGTAGTAACCTCCGAATTTCTCAAGTATTTCCATCATCTTTTCCTTGACTTTTTTTTTTTTTTTTCCACTGCTACTTGAAAAGAGGGCGTGAAGTCAACTGCTCAGTTAAAAACAGAACCGTTTCCTTTTTATAAAAAAAAAAAGAAAAAGCATACAATTTTTTGCTCTAAATCGCCTGGGGCAGAGCCCACCAAGGCAGCAGGAGCTGCAGCACCCAGGCTCTTGCTTGCAGTGTGACTCCCTGCTAACTAGCCCCAAACTTCTGGAGTAAAAATCACGGCGAAATACCCACAGGATGGCTTTGGGACCACCACCTATGTGAAAGCAGGACATCACCTGCGCTGCTGTTTGAATGGCACACCTCACAAAGCGTACACAAAATGGGTGTGTGTGCTGTATGGGGGGGTTCTCTTTCGAAATGACAGATCATTTTAAATGAAAATCAGATTTTTCACTGCTTCTAAAATGGCCACCAACAGCTCGCTGTTACAGACAAAAATGAGCAGCTGTCTACAAGCAAGAGATGGCAGCTGCTCGGTTCAGGGGCTCTTGAACGAGGGGACACACGCGGTCGCTGCCACCAGCGGGACGGGAAATGAGACCCCATGGGGAGGCAGGAGCGGGGAGCACAGCAAGACTTGTCTGCAGCCCAGCCCAAAATGCCAAAAAACACAGGGTGAGAAGGGGCACTTGGTGGCATTGGTGGCGCTGGCAGACGGAGCTCATCTTGCCTGGCTCCAACTTCTCTCCTGTCCTTCCCCCAGCCACAACACCAGGCACAACCAGGGCAGGACACAGGGCTGGGTCCCCAAATGTGCCGTGTCGGGGGTCCTCGGCTAGGCACTGCCCCGGCCCTGCATGCCCCCAGGTCCTCCCCAGCGCTCACTGCTCCTATATATCCTATATATAGCCCTGCCGTGTCATCACAAGGGGCGTTTTGCACAGATCAGGCACAACAGCATGGTTTCTGTTTCTAAAAAAAAAAAAAAAAAAAAAAAAGAACAAGAAACAAATGCCCGATCTGTTTGATTCTTGCACAGTAACTGCTGTAACAGCAGCTCTGAGGATTTTTTTTTTTTTTTGCGATTTGATACTTAAACCACATTTCCTACGCCACTATTTTTTATCGGCTGCTTGACATTGAGCTCTGTAACGGTTGCTTTTGCCTCTTCCACCAGAATGAATTCAAAGGCAGCGAGTGCAGCAAACCGTACTGCTCATCTCGGCTCTTCCAGCCAGCTCGTCCTCATCAGAAATAAAGTCAAATAAATACAGATCACATTTTCTGTCCTGCAGTTAAAAGCCTGCCACCGCTGAAAGCTTCGCTTTCTTCTTCTTCCCCTGCAGCCTCAGCTAGCATCGAGCTGTGCTCATGAGCTGCGATGTGCAAACACACAGCTTCTTGGCTTTCCACCAGTATATATAAATATATGTAATTTTTTCCTTCGGAGAACCTGGAGGCTAAAGCAAGAGGGCAAAGGAGTACGTGACTAAAACATCCAAACTTCCTCTTTCATAAGCCATCACATGATGAAGTGCAATTACAATTCCTGCCTTGTCCCTGCCAATTGCAGGCGCATTGCCTCACCCGAGAAACCCGGCTTCTTCCCCGTGTGTGTGTGTGTGTGTGTGTCTGTGTGTGTGTGTGCAGAGGCAGCAATCGCTGCAGCCGCCTTGGCACGCCTCCAGCTCCGGGCTGGAGAAAGAGGGCAGTGGGTGGAAGACGAAAACAAGCTCTGTTTACTTAGCGTGCACGGATAAAGCGTCTTTCCAGCCGGGGAGAAGGAGGAGGAGGAGGAGGGGAAGAGAAGCAGCTTTACAGGACTTTGATGCAATGTGAAAGGAGGCCAAAACCGAGCCGCGTTAACCCCCGCGGCCCCGGGGTCACCCCACACGGGGATGCCCCGTGCCCCGCGTCCCCCCCCAGCTCCCCCGGAGCCCCGGGCATCTCCCGGCCGGGCTCTGCGCCCCGCCGCCCCCCGGCGGCCGAGCCCGTCGGAGCTTCCCCGGCCGGCCCCCGGCTGCCGCCTCCCTCCCCCGTAACCTACATAACGCCGTGGGAAGGAGCGGGGAGGAGTGGGGTGGGAGCGGGGGGCAGCCCCGCCGCCCTCACCCCGCCCGGCCTCGCCTCGCCTCCCGGGCAGAGCCCCCCCTGCAGCCCCGTGTGGCGGTGGGGAAGCAGGAAAATGTCGGCTTTTTGTGTACATACATCTATATAAATACACGTAGGGGGCTGAGGGCTCGGCGTCTGCACCCATTGCGCTCCCCTCGCGGCGGGGTTTGTGGTTGGAAGCGCCGGGATAGCGGGAGGGCCCCGTTCTCCCTGCGCGCAACGGCGGCAGCGAGCACCCATCAATAAATAAAAACACACGAAAAAGGGGGCGATGGCGGTGTTATTCACCCATTTACAGCGGCCCCAAATAAACCGGGCAGCCCGGGGGCCGGCCCCGAGGGGCGGCGGTGCCCGGGTGCCGGGGCCCGGAGCCCGCTGCCCACCAGCCCCGGAGCAGCCCCCGGAGGAGCCCCCGGGGCCGGGGCCGGGGGCGCGGGCAGGGGCAGGGGCCGGCGCCGGGAGCGCGGCGGCGGCGGCGGCGGCGGCGGGGCGGGGGCGCGCAGCGCGCAGGCGCGCCCGGCACTGTCGAAGAATCGAGGCGGCGGCGCGCAGAGGCGGCGGTGGCGGCTGGAGCCCGGCACGGCGCGGCGCCGCCGCCAGCCCCAGCCCCAGCCCCAGCCCCGGCCCCGGCCCCGGCCCCCGCGGCAGTCCCCGCCCCGCCCCGCCGCGCCGCGCCGGCCCCCGCCGCCCCGCGCCGCCCCGTAGTAGCCAGCGAGCGGGGGAGCCGTGCGGGCGGCAGCGGCCGCAGCCCTGCGCCAGCCGCGCCGCGGAGATGCGCGTCCCCGCCGCGCTGTGAGCGCCGCCGGCGGAGACGGCCCGGGCAGCGGCGGCCCCCGCAGCGGCTCTGCCTGCCGGGGGCAGCGCTCGGAAGACGAAGCCGAGGGGGAGGGCGCCGGGCGGACCGTGCCGCTGCGCCCCAGCCGCCCCGTCGGGGCTCCGGTGGCGAGAGGAGGCGGCGGCGGCGGAGGAGGAGGAGGAGGCGGCGGCCGGAGCCGGAGCCGGAGCCGGAGCCGGAGCAGAAGCGGGGGGCGCTCGCCGCTGCCCCGGGGCCGGGACATGTCGTCGGCGGCGGTGGCGGCTGCTTCCCGCAGGCAGTCGTGCTACCTGTGCGACCTGCCCCGCATGCCCTGGGCCATGATCTGGGACTTCACCGAGCCCGTGTGCCGGGGCTGCGTCAACTACGAGGGCGCCGACCGCGTGGAGTTCGTCATCGACACGGCGCGGCAGCTCAAGCGGGCGCACGGCTGCTTCCCCGAGGGCCGGGCCCCGCCGCCGCCGCACGCCAAGCAGCCGGCGCTGTCCGCCAAGGAGCTGCTGGCGCAGCAGCAGCAGCAGCTCGGGCACCCGGCGGCCGCGGCGGCGGCGGCGGCGGCGGCGGCGGCCGAGGCGGCGGCGCGGCCCCCGCCGCAGCCCCTGGAGCGCTACCCGCTGGCTGCCGAGCGGCCGCCGCCCCGCCTGGGCGCCGAGTACGGCGGCGGCCGGCAGGTGAACGGCATCCTGGTGCCCAACGGCTTCCCCAAGCCCGAGGAGCCGCCCGAGCTCAACCGGCAGAGCCCCAACCCGCGGCGGACACACGCCGTGCCGCCCACCCTGGTGCCGCTGGTCAACGGCGCCGGGCTCCCCGCCGCCATCGGCAGCCTGGGCAGCCGCGCCGCCGCCGCCGCCGCCTCGCTGGCCGCCATCTCGGCCGCGCCCGCCCCGCTGGCCGTGCCCGTGCCCCAGCAGCCGGCGGCGGCGGCGCAGGCGGCGGCGGCGGCGGCCGGGGGGGGCGGGCAGCCCGGCGAGCTGGGGCACAAGCGGCCCGGCTCCGTCTCCTCCTCGTCCTCCTCGTCGGGCGGCGGCGGCGCGGCGGGGGAGCACGACGGGGGAGCCAAGGAGAAGCGCGGCTCGGCGGAGAGCCTGCCGGCGGCGGCGGCTGCAGCAGCGGCGGAGCTGGGAGCCGAGGGCAAGGGCCGAGCGGGGGGCGAGGAGTGGCTGGCCAAGCCCAAGACGGTGCGGGACACGCTGCTGGCCCTGCACCAGCACGGCGGGCACGCCGTGCCCCCCTTCGACAGCAAGTTCAAGAAGGAGCCGGGCATGGCGGGCGGCCGGCTGCTGGGCTACGAGACCAACGGGGCCGTGGCCAAGCCAGGTGAGGCGCCGCGGGCACCCGGAGGTGGGCTCAGGGTGGCATTGGGCTCGGGGTGGCGTGGGGCATGGGGCGGCTTTGGGCACGGGGTGGTGTGGGGCGCAGGGTGGCTCTGGGCATGGAGTGGCTTCAAGCACGCGGTGGCCAGGCGTGCCCGCCAACGCCGACACCTGGACGCTTTCACGGGGTTAGCGTTGCAGCTGCGATGCCTTCTAACCTTCCTCCTCCTCCTCTCCGCCTTGCTTTCCAGGGGCCCGGGCAGCCCGGAAGAGGAAGCCGTCCCCCGAGCCGGAGGGCGAGGCGGGACCCCCGAAGATCAACGGGGAGGCGCAGCCCTGGCTGCCGACCTCGTCGGAAGGGATGAAGATGCCGCTGACGGCCACCTCCTTCATGTCGCCCCCGCCGCCCACCGCCTCGCCCCACTCCAACCGGACCACGCCGCCCGAGGCGGCCCAGAACGGCCAGTCCCCCATGGCCGCGCTCATTTTGGTGGCGGACAATGCCGGGGGCAACCACGCCTCCAAAGAGGCCAACCAGGTCCACTCCACCACCAGGAGGAACAGCAGCAGCCCCCCCTCGCCCTCCGCCATGAACCAAAGAAGGCTGGGCCCCGGCAGGGAGGTGCCGGGCCAGGGGGCCAACGCGACGGGCGGGCTGGAGCCCGTGCACCCCGCCAGCCTGCCGGACTCGTCCCTCGCCGCCAGCGTCCCGTTGTGTTGTACCCTGTGCCACGAGCGCCTGGAAGACACCCATTTTGTGCAGTGCCCCTCGGTCCCGTCCCACAAGTTCTGCTTCCCCTGCTCCCGGCAAAGTATCAAGCAGCAGGGAGCCAGCGGGGAGGTGTATTGTCCCAGCGGGGAGAAGTGTCCCCTGGTCGGCTCCAACGTCCCCTGGGCCTTCATGCAGGGGGAGATCGCCACCATTCTGGCCGGAGATGTGAAAGTCAAAAAGGAGAGAGACTCGTGACTTTGCCGGCCTCGCGGCCCGACGCCACCTTTAACTCAAACTGCTTGAATTCTGTATATATCTATAAATATATATATATAAATATATATATATCTCCAAGACAAGGGAAATGTAGACTTCATAAACATGGCTGTATAATTTTGATTTTTTTGAATACATTGTGTTTCTATATTTTTTGAAGACAAAAGGTATGTACTTATTATAAAGGCATTTCTTCTAATTCTTCTCCTTTTTTTTCCCTTTTTTTTTGTTTCCCCCCCTTTTTTTTCCTTCCCTTTTGTTATAGCAACTATTTGTTGTGCTTCCCTGGTGACAGTTACTGTTCAATGTAGGCTGTGACTTGCGCTGCTTTTTTTAGAGAGCACTTGGCAAACCAGAAATGCTTCTAGCTGTATTTGTATGCACTTGTTTCTTTTTTTTTTTCTTTTCTTTTTTTCCTTTTTTTTTTTTTTTTAAATGCCAAATACACTTTCTGACATTGTAAAGATCGCCTTACTGTCTGTGATTCCTTATTCCTGGCCCCTGTTTCTGTAGAGCTGGTCGCATGCAGGCTCGGTCCGAGGTGGTTGGGGAGCAGCGTGGCTAGCCGTGGCGGGGACGCTCTTTGCCACCCCGCGAGCCAGGCGAGCGTAGGGAGCACGAGGGGTTTCTCCCAGAAACGGCTGTCTCGTGTTGCGGCGGCAGATCCGCCGGATCGAGTCCAAAATTCCTCCGTGTTTCTCAAGGGAAGTTGCCTTCGGAGTAGGATGTGGAGAGGTGTCTGAGAGGCGCTGTTGAGTTAGGGATTTCTGGGTTGGTTTGTTTTTGTTGTTCTTTTTTTTTTTTTTTTTTTTTCTTTTAAGGCAAAGTTGACCGCAGTTCACGTGATCAGTTGTAAGATTACAAAACTGCATTTGTTCACCAATTGCATACTATAACGTGGAGTTTTGATAGCCAACCTAATGACACGATTGGTGAATGCACCGACGTAGCACTGCCATCTCTGAAGGTCTTCAGCGTCACTTAAGTTGTTTTTTTTGTGTCTTTGGACAATGATGGGGATGTGGGGGAGAGACTGATTTTTTTTTTTTTTTTTCTAATTTTACTTTTAATTTTCAGATAGTGCAGGTGGACTTTGAGTTTGCTTATCAGTCACCTCTGGTGCTGTTGCTATTGTTACTATCGCTGACATGGTGTTTCCAAGTAGTGGCAGGTACAGTGTGGTACAATGACAGCAGCGACTGAGGTTCTGCCAGATTGCCTGCGGGCATATCAGTGACAGCCCAAATGTGGGTGGAGGAAACCTGTAATTTCCTTATTACGTGTGCTTGAAACAAACCTAATGCTATTCTTTGAAAATGAAAATATAAACTGGTTGAAATGAAAGCAATTAGGGCTTCACATCATGGCCACGGCCCTGCCTTTTAAGCTACTTTGGAGAACTCTTTTGTAAAGCCACTTCTTTTGATCACGCTTCTGCATCACCAAGCAGACTTCTAAAATCAATAAATCATTGGTTACTAGAAATAGTTGAGTCTTATAGTGATGTTTTTGTGCTGTTTATAGTTCGTTGGCAACACTGCAGCTGGACGAGCCCTTCTGTTGAGGTGTTTATAACTGGGTTATAAGTGGTTGTTTCTGAGCAAAGGGGTGGCCAGGTCGTCCCTTCCCTGGGACAGGCTAATAAACACTCTTGGTGCTAGAGGAGGAGGAGGAGAAGGAGGAGGCAAAATTTGTTCAGCCGACTTTAATTTGAAGAATTTTGGGTGCTTTTGAGTCAACTGTTCTTATTGTGATAATGTTCAGACTGCAATTTAATGCAGAGTAGATCTTTTTTGGAAGACTTTTTTTTTTCTCTCTCTCTAAAGAAATGGTCATTATTAGTATTTGAAGATCAGATCTGCACATGCACAGTAATTTTTTATGAAGTGTTTAATGAGCACACCCACTACATTGTGTTCCATATTACAGGTCAATGTAATATTAGATAAGACTTGCATGATAAACAAATTCATTGAGTCAATATTACGCTTTAAAACTTATACCTATAGTCAAGATTGGTGTCTTATGTAAACACATTTAGCCAATTTGAAGAAAACGCACATTATATATATATATACCTATATATATACCTATATATATAAAAACTGTAAAGGATTCTTTGGAACCACTATGATCTGTGTAAATGTGTATTTAGGCACTTTATTAAAAAAGAAAATGGATTTTGAGCTGATAGATGGTAACAAGTTCTTCAAAGTTGCTTGGCATAATACCTCCTGTGGTATGGAGCTCATGTTTTTGGTTAAGGTGGTATCCCTACTTTCAATCCAAAACCAAAACCGAAACCCCGACACCTTCCTACAGAGGCCCCCCTTTTGTGCTATGGGGCGGCCTGGTGTGCAGCCTGGTGAGGGCTGGGCCTGCTCCCGGCAAAGCAGGGCCTCGCTGGGGCCCAGTGGCACCCCCGTGACCGTGCCCAGGCCCAAAGGCCACGCACCCTCCTCCCGACACAGGCTCTGGTGGCACCCTGGGGTGGAGGGGACGGTGGGAGGCCCCGGGCCCACGGCCCAGTGCCTGTGCTGGCTCAGCTGGCCCACAGGCCTCCTGCCTCCATTCTGTCTGGTCCTGGTCACCCTGAAACTGCAGAAGTGCAAAAGGAAACAAAACATTCAGAATCTGAGGGTTTCCATGCATACCTTGTTTTTCTCAAATTCAGCATTGCTTTTTGCCTTTCTGTTGCTTTACTCAGTTCCAACACCGGTGGATTCTCCATTTCTACCAGTTCACTCCTTCCTGGGCTACAAGCTTTTTTCTTCTTCTTCTTCTTTTTTTTTTTTTTCTTCTTTTTCTTATTTTGAAATGCTTTAACTGCAACAGTGCTACTGTTAATATTACTTTTTAAACTTTTTAAAAGGTGATACTGTAATTTGTGTAGTATTAAAAGTGTTTTAATGAAGAATGTGTGATTTTTTTTTTCCCCCCCAAACCCACTTTCATCCCATTTTTTAAAAGATCTATATTTTTTGCTGGGAGGTCACCTGCATGGTGCTTTTGTTCATAGCTGATAAAGTCCAATGGTGCAATTTTTGCATAATTTTTTTCCCCACTCTTTGCACTAAATACAGGAAACTAAGAGCTTTAAACACTTCTTGTGCTTTCTATATATATTAAAAAAAAAAAAAAAAAAAAAAAAGCAAAAGCTATAGTTGCCTAAGTGCAATGTTTTGTTTTATTTTTTTTAGCTACTACTTCTGACATTTATTTGTAGATAGGCCGAAGCACGGGGCAAGAGGCGGGGCGGGGGTGCGGAGCCCCCGGGCGGGAAGGCACAGCACAAGGGAGGCTTTGACAGCCTTTGTGGTGGCCTCAGGAAACCTGGTCTGTTTTGGAGCTCCCTTTTTAGATGCGCTGTAAACCAGGCCATGGCAACCGCGTGTTTTTATGAAGTAGCACTTAGGAAAAGGGTATAAATACATTTGAGAGTGCTCTCTAGTGGTTTATTATGTCAACAGAGCCCCTGGATCCTTTCCTTCTGTGCCCGGGCCAGCCCCGCTCGCCCTGCTGGCGGGGTGGCCGTGCTCAGTGGGATGCTGCTTGGGGACACCCTGGGGGGTGGCTCACCTGCGTGGTGGCACCCAGGCCCTGCTGTGGGCACGCTGTGTGGTGGTTGGGTCTGGGGTTGTTAGGGCATGGCTGCTGCTGGCACGGGGAAGCAGCATCTGCTAAGGGAAAACACCGGACCGTAAAATTCGTGGCACCAGCAGTGGCTGAGCTTGTCGTGAATGGAGGCGTTCGTAGTCCTGACTGCTGCAGCCTCAGCTTCTCCGGAGCAGCGGCCAGCAATTAGATTGGAAAAGGCTTAGCCCTCAGCGTGTTGTATTTCTCCTCCCAAAGTGTTCGCATTTGGGGAGCTCCAGCTGGAGCAATTGAAAAATAATTTTTTAAAAAAGCCCTTCCCCAACGTGGACTTGGCTTGTTTAGGCACCACAATCCGGTTGGGGATAAACTACAACTTCAAGCCTGCACTCCAAGAGATAATGAGGCGAGTAAAAAAAAAAAAAAAATCGCTCAAAACATGTTTTTTTTTTTCCCTGAACGCGGCAATTAAAACAGAAAGTGCATCTGGGCAACAAATAACATAGCTTCGTTTTCTGACGTTGGTGAGTACCGTGGGGTGGCACCTCCCATGCCATGGCCGGGCTGGTCCCACGGATGACATGAGGGCCACCAGGACTCCTGAGTCACCCTCCTCCCCTCCTCCTTTGTTCCCAGGAGCGGGACCGCCTTTCCTCTGCGGCCGAGGTCAGGCTGTGCAGCAGATGAATGGAGGCATGTTCCCCGCTACATCACGCTCCCAGGGCTGCAGCTCCCAAGTAACTCTTTCACTGCCTTCGGGCAGCTGCCGCAGCACGCCCTGGGCTTGTGGCTCAGACTCAAATAGCCCCCTAGATGCTCATGGATGCTCAAGAAGCTTTTCTCCCGGGAAATAAGAAACACAGATGTCTCGCACAGGATATTTAGAGATTCCCTAAGCACATGTTAGGGTCCGTACTCTCATCCTGTTTGATTGGCATAGGTGTGCTGGAGCCTGCTAGAGTGACAACCACATGGTTATTTTTATGCACACTTCAACCAAATTTCCTTTTCTTTCTGCTGCTCGAGAGGCGTTTTTGTAGAGATTGGTCTAGCAGAGTAAATGCCAAACCTCCAAATGCTGCATCAGGTGGAAGCTCCGTGTACCATGAGCTCATGGAGACGCCAGGAGCAGCTGGCGCAAGCTTCCCGCTGCAGCCCACACCTCTTCCTCCCATTGCTGTTAACTCAGGAAACCCTGCAAGCAGCACCGCTGCCTGTCAGCCCCTGCTGCCCCGCAGGCAGCCGGGAGAACCCGAACCCCTCCTGCCCTGCATGGCCCCGGGACCCCCACCTCCCCATGGGACAGAGGGCAGGGGCCAGGCACAGGAGCTCAGCAGCACAGTGGGGCTGCCCTCAGGGAATACACAGGAGACTGGTTTTCCTGGAGACCTCAGCCTGTAAAGGAGGGCAGCTGTTGCTCACTCACTACGGACTGGAAAAATGCAAAGTATGCGTTTTCTTTTACCCTTTTCCACTACAAAACATTTACTCCCCCCTCCCCCCTGTGCCTTTTTTTTTTTTTTTGGCAACCATTTGAAAACAAACAGAAGACGAGTAAACAGAGATGAAAGGGGTTACTGGTTCACCAGGTCGCTCCCCAGCAGCTGGAGACAAGCCTCCTGCATGGCCCCAGGAGCTGCTGGGCAGGGGACTGCCATAGGGTTCGGGAGGGAGCTCTCCCCCTGGTAATGGGGTCTGGGGATGCCACCTGCACCAGGGCCATAAAAAAGACAGCCAGATTTCCCCCTTCTTCCTGTGGCTTTGTTTTTTTGTTGTTGTTATTGTTGTACTTTTTATATCTTTCTGAACCAAAGGAGGCCCAAAGATTTTTTGGTTTTGTTTTAATCAAAACAACATAGATTCCATTCATTTTCTTCTACCAGAAAACCAGTTTTTCTCCAACCCTTTTTTATAGGACTGTCATACTCTCCAACTGTCTAGTAGTAAGAAGACTTACAGATATTAGGCAATAACTGTATAATGGAATGAAGCGTTTAATTTTGTCCAGACTATTTACAACTCTTTTTATTTCTGTTGACTTACTGAACTCAGCTGCTGCTAAGCAGTAGGAACAAATAATTTTCTCTTTTAAGATTCATCATCCCTGGCTAATAGTTAGCTCAAAACATGAGGCTATTCCATGAAAGACTTTTGTGGGAACAGAGAAAGGTGCTGCTGAACATCACCTTTCATTCATGTCAGAAGAATCAGGAAATAAATCAGCTCCTGCACACTGACTCACGTCTTTGCAGATCTGACTTCATGCCTTGCAGTGGAGTGAACCCACTATAAGAACGCCTTTTTCCATCGCATTTCTAAGACTTAATTGGACTGCAATAATTAAAGAAACCCACCGACTTTCCTGTGATTTAGTTGTGGTGTTTGGACGGGGCTCGGGCGATTTTCCCTATGAGAACACAGTTGGGGCAAAGCCGCCTTCAGAAATTACAGAGGGAAGGAGTGTTTTCTTGCAGAAAGCACTGTGCTGTCTTTGTTAACGCCGGACAACAAAACGCTTCATGCAGGAACTGTGATGGGTTTCTGGTTCCCCGTACCTCGGAAGAAGAGTGCTGAATGGGCCCTGCTGGGGCCTTAACGTGCGGTGCCAGGGACTGTAATTTGTTCAAAATTTCTGCTTAGGCATGTAGGCTGCGTCTTCTGGCTTTCCCATAGGAAACAAACCATGATAAACAGCATGAAGCAACGATGTTTAGCTGTGCCATTAAATGGCTGTTTCGATGATTACTTTCATATTGTGAGAGCCCTTATGTCTCTGTAAGCCCTTCTGAAGCCCTCTGAGACAAAGAGCCTGTGTCCATAACCGAACTGAATACGTTTTACCCCCAAACTGAATACATTTTACCCCCAAATTGAATACGTTTTGCCCCCTCAGGGAGGGCAGCAGCCCCACTGGTGTTGTGGGGTCCTTGTGAGGGAGAAGGTGCAGGCCGGCAGCCCGGCTGCGTGAGGCTGCCTCTGTGTTATCTGCCCGGCACGGACATTTTGAGCCATGTCGGCAGCATGTGTTTCTTCATCCCGTGTCAGTAAAGTTTCCTGACATTTAGTGTTTTGGGGTGGATCCCTTCCTTTCCTACAAGGAGTGCCAATTTTAGTGCCGGTTTGATGGATAACAGTCTGCTAAGCACTGGAGCAGCACCAATAGCGCTGCTTTGTGTAGGCTCTCTGGGCTCCCTGGGGAGCTGAGCCCTTGTTACATGAGCACAGCATCGCTGTGCTGCAGGCACTTGCTCTGGGAGACCACCTTCAGAGGTGCCTACAGGGGAAGGTACTGCCCTAGAGGGTTGGATTTGGGCCACCTTCAACCTTCTCACTAGAGGGACCTCAGAGTTCATTTGGGCTCCCTCCTGATCATCTCCATAGTGATCAGGTGCTGCCCATCTCCTGATGCTGATGGCCAAGGGGGGACAGCTGGTGGCTCACAGGCTACATATCTCCATGTAGTCCTCCAGCAGTGGTGAGCAGCACCAGGACAAGCTGGAGTGTGCTGAAGCCTGATTTCAAAGAGAAGATAAAGGACTGCATGGGGACTTTGTACTTAAGAGAGCTACCCTAGGTGCCAGCCCTACTTCTGCCAGCTGATGGTGGGAGCTGGAAGGTAGCTGGTCTACATTGCTCATCACTCCTTTGAGCTCAAGTCCAAGCTGGCACCAAAGACAGACTACAGATGGCAGCCTGAATTTAATCCCTCTTGCTCAGATGGCATGGGGCATGCTGCTTCAGGTGGACCTCTTCCCATCACTTCCCAGTAACCAAACTTTGGGTTTTATCATGCTACCCACAACCATATTAGTTGGGGTCCAAACTACTGGGAGCCATTGTACAGAGCCACACAGCAGTGGTTTTGGCCAGCTGTGTGCAGGACATATGGTAAGCAATAAGTGGGAAGTAGTGTCATTTGGGTTTCATTGCCTTTTAAAGTGGGCTTAAGGATGGCAAATAAGGTGTCTTTAACCACCAGGTGAAAAGCAAAGGTTGTCTTTTAGGGGCTGAACTGCTGGCTCTCAGTTGGCTTAAAAAACAAAACAACAGCAACACACACACAAAAGCATCTTTCTTTGCAATCCCTTCTCCTTATAACCCACCCGAATGGGATGCCATCCTGCCAGCAGCTCTGTCATTGACTTCACTGGTTCCACAGGGGTCCCTGTAGGTAACATTACAGCAGACATGCAGGAAGGACCAGGCCCTACATGCAAGTGATGAGTTTCAACACGCAGTTTTGCTCTAATTATTTATAAGAAATCATTTCATTATAAATAGGTTTTTCAGTTAAATGTATTGCTAGCATTACCTTATTACTTATTCATAATTAACTAAATCATAGCAGATTTCTATGTTATTATCATTTCCATACACCATAAATTATTCAGAAGAAATGTTGGTCCTGTCAGGGTACTCGGTACGTGCAGATGAGATGAAGGAGCTCCCTAGGCCTGAGCAGAGAGCAGTTTCTCTGTCTCAAACATTTCCACAAGTGTGTGTTTAGGAGAGCTGGGAAGGAGAGGGGCAGGGGGTGACCAATGGATGCAATGAAATGCTGGCTCCTAATGTTACTGTTGAAGGGCTCCCTGCCCCATGCGGGGCATCTCCTGGTTGGTTTTCAGAAGAAGCAGAAGGAATGGCAGAGCTTATGGATGAAGGACCTAAGGCTGCTATGGAGCCACTGGCCTGCCTTTTCCACACTGCATTTCCTGGGGCTGGAATTCAAGGGAAGGGTTTTGTTTTCACTGCAAGCTCTGCTGGCCTCTTGAAAAATGAACGAGAAACGCTGTTGGAAAATTCACAAGCAAACTAAACTTAGAACCGTACGTATAAGGGACTGTAATGATTTGCTTCAGGTGAATTTACCTGGGAAACACAATTCTTACTCATGAATAACAAAAGAAAAATCTGTGTCCCCAAGCAGAATCTCACGAGCATTTTAAGATTTTTCTCATTGGCACTGGCATCTCACTGGCGTATAATAAATAGGAAAGTCTGGGAGAGTTCTTTGAAGCCATTTATTACTGATGCTGTCTCCTTAGCCACGTCCTAATTGGAAAGAGCTTGGCAAGTCCTGGGCCGTGCAGTACGGTGCTCCATCACCCTCAAGCACGCCAGGGAGCTGGTGGAGGTGGGAACCAGGGCAAGTGTAATGGGGTCAGACGAGTGGAATGAGTGACAAATTCAGGAACGGCGGCACAGTTGAGGAAACAGAAAGAATAAGGCTAAGCACACAGCTGAAACAGGGAGCTTCATTTGAATAACATGATCCACTCCCAGAGCGGCTTTCCTGCTGCCAGCATGTCTGCACTGCACGTCTGCGTTTGCCCCTCGGGATGTGTGAGTGTATTGCCTCCGTGGGGAAATCCCTCGGGAGCACGGCTGGCCACCAAGCCACGGCCCTGCTGAGGCGAGGAGCCTTGTGCCCGCTCTTCCTCTTCTCATTCCTCGCTGGGTGCCTTTTTGCATGGTCTCTACTATGCTGATTTCAATCCGTTTCCAGCTTTGCTTTGGATAAATGCAATAAATGTTTAAAAATGTTTCTCTTAAGGTGGAACAAAGCCCTGTGCCCTGCTGTTTTGCCTGGAAACGCCTGCAGGCTGCTGAGGTGGCAGGCCTGGAGGAAGGGACAGAGCAGGCATGACATGGGGCGCTTCCACCCCTCTGCTCCCAGGACGAGCCTCAAGCCAGCCAGGCCAGCAGCACCAGTCACCTCCTCGCCTTGGAAATGGCCTCATCCTCTGGAAATGGCCCTGCTCAGAGAAAGGAGGGCTCAGCAAAGCCCTTGAGTCTGGCGGGTGCTCAGTGGGCCTCATGCCTGTGCTCCCCTCCCCTCTCGCTGGCCTGGTGCTAGGGGAGGGGAGGAAGGCAGTGGAGGTGATGGAAACAGAGGAAGGAGCAGATGAGCTGCACCCCTTCATGCAACCCATCTGGTATAAGGTGGCCACAGTGGCTCTGCCACTGGTGTGGCCGTGGAGTGTGTGCAGCTACATGCCGCGTGTCTGGCATGCAGATGTTTGACTTCCATTCGGCTACAGTCACCCAGCAGCGGGTAGGTTTCTTATGTATCCGCGTTTAATAGAGCCATCCTCAGTGACTGCCAACAGAGGGAGGTTTGTTGGATTTAATCCTCCGCAGCAGCCTGTGGGATGCTGGAGACAGATCCGCTCCTGCTATCCCTGCCTGATGCCGAGCCAGGAGCAGGCTCGCTCCCCTTCCCTGGGCCATAATCACCATTTCTGCCGAGCACGGGCTCCCCGGGTGCCAGCTGCTCCCTGCTCGGCTCTGACAGGGTGCCCAGCAGCTCACGGTGCTCAACCCATCCTCCTTCCCCATGTGGGCCATGCTGCTGGCTGTGCTGGGGGCTCACACAGGATCTGGCTCCCGCGAATTTGCTCCGAGTTTCACTAGGCAGCGCTGGAGGAAGCAGGGGGCCTCCTTACACAAGAGCAGGGTTGGTTTCCTCGGTCTGGCAGACGGCACTGAAACTGTACTGTTCTTCTTCTGGAGAGTTCCCCAGCGGTGCCGGGAGAGCGGCAGGAGGGGAGAGCTGCAACACGATGCCTCTCGCGCCGAGGGCTGCCGGGAGAGCCGCGCTTGCAGCAGCTGGGGCCAGCAACGCTCCAGCCCCCCCCTTCTCCTCATGTCTGAGCCTCGGCCGAGCTCTGCCTTACACCAACTGCCTGCGGCAGTTTCCAGGAGTCAAGCCTCCAGTGAGATTAGAAAAAAAAAAAAAAAAAGAAAAAAAAAAAAGGAAATGATTAGTTTGAAAATTAGCAGTTTGGATTTTAGTGTGGTGGGATGTCTCTGCCTGCTGCTGTGCCCAGCATGCCATCCCCTTGCTTACACTGGGAAAAATGAGCTCTGTCTCTGGCTTTGCAGTGTAGCCCCTACCTGATGTGGGCTGGGTCACCAGATCTGGTTGAAAACCCTGTGTGTGTGTGCAGTAGTGGTGGCACAAGGAGAGCAGTGGCCAGCTGAGACCGAGGGAGGGAAGGGCTGCCAGGGAGAGCAGCAGTGTGGTGTGGGGTTGGCTGCAGTGCCCTGCAAAACCTCCCTTTGCTTCTTCTCCCACCCCGTCCTGCAATTACAGAGGGCCTGCTGCAGAGGCGTGGGCTCACGGTGCCCAAAAAGAGGCTCACCAACAGAGCCAGCTTTCCTTTCCTTTTCCTTCACCACTTTTCTGTGTGAGCTAGCAACTGACATCTGTTTCCTTGAAAAAAAAAAAAAAAAAGTATAAGTGGGCCTAAAGGTCGATAACCTGTCTGTGTCCGTCCACACCACTGGTAAGAGCAGGAGAGGACGCGGTCCCTGCCCCGGGCCCCAGGGATCCCTGGCTCCCCTCCGGGCACAGCGTGGCAGGCAGGAGTAAGCAAACAAGCAGAAATTGCCCTGACTTAGCAAGAGGTCATGCAGAAAGATCCATGCTGGCAGACGAGACAGTGTGCTAAAGATAACTGTTCGACAAACTATATTTACTCTCCCTTTCTGGGAGGACTTAGAGGGGATTTGGAGTATTGTACTAATACAAGCCATTCAGTGCCTGTGCTGGAGGAGGTGCCTCCTCCAGGCTCCTTCACGTTTGTGTCTTTACAAGCCGTGAGGGGGGGTACTGATGAAAGTAGCCTTGTCTCCTAATTGTTTTGGGAATGCACATCAGCCTGCTTGCCTTTCCCAACCAGAACAACCGGGCAGCAATGCACTACAAGCAAACACAGCTGCTGCCTTCCCACCACCACCATTTTGCTCCTCAGGCAACGCAAGTTATCCCTGCTCCTGCTCCCCTTCTCCCCTGCGGAGGATGTGACCCATTTCAGGGCTGTTGGAGCCAGGGGAAAGCCTGGTGCCTGTGCTTTTGGGAAATCTCTGTGGTGACCTAAGTAAAGGCAAACGGGGGGGGGGCAGTACTGAATGTAGGGGGAGGAGTGCAGAGACAATCCTCCCCAACAGGCGCAGTTTTCCAGCTGATGCTCGTAAGCTCTCCACTGTACGGGGAAAGAGGCACTTGAGACTTTGAGTATGCAGTAACCATGACGAATACAGAAGTACAGAAACAGCTCTAGGCAGCTAGAAAGAACAATACCGAACAAACAAATTAGCCATCTGTACCATTTCTAGCTCCTAAAAGTAAACATAAACACAGGCCCTGGAAAGAACCGCACTCATAACACACCATTTATCTCTGCTGGCCCTGGGGGCAGCAGGGACCAGAGGAGCAGGCTCCTTGCTGCCTCCCTCCAGGTTGGCTCTGGGCTGCTGGAAAACCTTCCTGCAGGCTCCAGAGTAGGGATGGGCCACTGGGGCGCTCCCCCCGCGGGTGACAGTGGCAGTGACACCATGGAAAATCTCGACCCCGGGGGGGAATGTCCAGTGTTAGCATTGCAGAGACTTCCTTTCCCAAGCCCTAGGCAGTGAGGGTCTTGTGATCCTTCCTCTCGCCTCTCCTTTGGGCGCAGCGGGGTGTTGGGAAGGTTATAAATACAGGCAACTGTTTGCTGTAATCCATCTCTGTCTGTGGGGATCAGCAGAGCATTGGGCTCTTCTTTCCTCAGTCCCGATTTATCTCTGATTGACTCGCCCATCCCGTGGCCACCATTCATAATCCTCGGCTCGTCGCCTCTCCTACTGAAGTCTCCTTATATGCCAAACACCCACGGATAGCTGCCTTAAAAACATCATCCTCTCGAGATGGAGAGGTGCCAGGGTGGTGGTGCTAGGGGTAGTGGGGCAGCTGCTTTGGAAGCTTCGTTCCCTTCTGCCCTGCCTGGTGGGATATGGGTGACTTACTCCTGAGAAGAGCAGGTGGAAATGGCCAGATCTGGTAACACACTGTGCTGTGGGAGCCTGGGCATATAGAGTATGAGGACCTGGACATTTGCTCCTGTGCTATTTACCTAAGGAAGGGAACCAGGCCCCAGGTGCTGCAAACCAAGGCCATGTTCCCTGAGCTGCCCCAGAGGTACCTTTGCACAGCACCACGTCCTACCAGCTGGGAAAGGACACTGGTGGGACACGTCTCTGTGGACACCTCAGCTGTCCTCCAGCATCCCAGCCTGGGCTGCATCATGGGGGCTGCTCACTACCCGGCCAGGTTCAACTTTTGTGTCCCCTGGGCTGTCCCTGACCTCCTGCAATTGGTGCAAGGGCTCCACAGGGAGTGGTTGTACGGGAAATGCTCAGTTGATACCACCACCAGAGGCCATTTGGGGCATGCTTGCAAAGCAGAGTTGCCATCTCATCGCTGTTCCAATCTGTAGGCAGGAACAAGTTTGCTGTGACTGTAGAGATCAGCACTATCTAGGCCTGATTGCATCCTTTTGGGGAAGGGCAGAAGCAGGTGACACCCGAGTTGGGGGCAAGGATTAGGAGAGCAATGCAGACTGGAGGAGAAAACAAACACACCCATGAAAGGGCGGCAGACCAAGCCTGAAATCTGTCACTGTCAGAGAAAGAGCAACAGCAGCATCTGTCTAACAGCACATACTGATAGGGTAGGAGCTCTTTGTTGGAGTGTGACCTTCAAGCCATCGCCAGGAATAGATTTTGGCTCCGATTTCAGCTCTAAGTAAAGCACCTTCTCCTGTCACGGTTTTGAAGCGGAGGTATTTCAGTTTCCAGAAGCAAGCAGAGCTCGCAGGAGGCAGCCGATGGCCCTGGCATGGAGGAGGCTCAGAAAACAGCCGGGCTCTGCACTTTGTGAATGACACAGGGACAAAGAGACTCGATGGGCAGCATCCCCCATGTGCACTGCCTCGCACCAGCTGGTAATGAGGCTGCGTCTTTTCTTCTAGCCTGTAAGGAGCCATGACATTTTTTCAGTTTGTCCAAAGCACGGGGTATTTCTAACAGTGTAACTCAGCTGTTGTCCCAGGCTCTTGCTGCTGCTTGCCATACCAGAGCTTTATTTCTTTTTGAAGTCCCCAGCCAAGGGGAAGCATAGTTTCTGAACCAAGGAAAGCGGGCTCCCGTTCAAGTTAGCAGAGGTGCAAGATGGGACCCAGAGGCCAAACAGCCATCTGTTTTGCATGGCAGCTGTAGCTTTCAAGCCATATTAATCAAGCTTCCCTCTTTGACACCCTGCCCCATCTATTTCACAAAGGTGGCTATGAAATATAGTGTCCATGCTGTCCTTGATGGGAAGTGGGAGCTCAGAGAACAGAGGGTGGCACGAGGAGCCAGGAGGCACAAACCCTGTCTCAAATGTGGATCTGCACCCCCAGCAGCCTTCTGCACAGCCCAACCCAGATAAAAAAATAGGTAGCGTCCCATGCACATGCTGCTTGTCCTCTCACATCCCGTAACCACCTCCAGGAAGAAAATATTTTGCTAAACATCACCCAAAACGAGAGGTTTCAGTTCACTGGAAAGCCACATCTGATCTGCCTCTGGAGCCTGAGGAGCTGAAGTGAAAATCAAAACAAGCTCCTCAGAGCAGGCAGGGGGAGGGAGGCTGCTGCTTTTACCTCTCGTGCTTAAACCTCTGTGCCTTCAGGAACATTTTCTCTGCTTCTCGGGAACATCACACCAGCAGTCGCAGAGGGGAATGCCAGCTTCTTGCTGCTGGCTGCGTCCCCCCCCTCGCTCTGCTGGGTGACCTGCGAGGCGCGGGGATATTCCCTGTCATGCAGGTAGGAAGTCTGCCTGGCAGCCTTTCAGAAACAGAGGAGCAGAGAGGGATTTACAAGGGCTGCTGGACGTGCGGAGGTCTGGCACCATTAGATGGCTTCTCGCAGGTGGGGACCACACTGCTGCTCTGTGGACCGAGCACTGCAGATGTTTGCCTCGGCCAGCCAGCCGCAGCACTGCCAGCAGGTTGGAAAGCCACCAAGACATGGGGGCAAGGCTTTTTATTCACCTTGTGTCACTTGAAATGAGCACGAGGAATGCAGCAGAAATCCACTGTGTCTCATAAAAGGGCACGTTTCTTCACTGTCCTTGTGAGGAATCTAGGTAAGGGAAGCTGCACCCTCCCTTCCCCAGGAAGCCAGGACCTGAAATTTTCCAGCAGTGGAAGCTGTGGTGGAGGCAGGATGTTGTCCTCTGCAGCCCTGTGTCTCCTGCTGTTGTTAGCACATTTAGCAAATTCTGGGATCCGGTTTTCTTCCTAGCAGTAGCATGCCAGCAAGATCCTACATAACCGGAGATGGAAAGAAGAGGCTCTGTGCACACAGCCCGCGACTGGTAGGAGACGCAGTGACATTTGGCATCTGCAAGGAAGTTGACAAAGCTGTTTTCTCCATAGGATGCCAAGCTCATGTGGCAAACAGAAAGAAGGGCCCTTGTAGATACCTGGCTTAGGATGAGCATCCTACATATGCACAGTAATGGCTGTGGTATTTTTGATGCATCCGAAAACATCGCGTGGTATTGCTTGATTCATAGTGGGTTGGCAGAGACCAGAGGGGGCGGGGGGGAGTTTCTTTTCATTTTGTCCTTCTTTTGTTGTTGCTGTTGTTCTTTTTTTTCTTTCATTATTATTATTAGAAACCACAGCACTTCTCTGCAGTGCTGCAAAAATCCTGGAGCACCTGAAATTGCCTGAGATGCTGCTGCAGAAATCATAATCCTGCTCCCTGTGCCACCAGGAGCCTGCTCACACCGAGGCTCTCCAGAGAACGAAACCCACAGCAACGCACGGTGCCGGCTGCAGCCGCCCTCTGTACCCACAAGCAGCCTTTCTGTACAGGGCAATTACAAAACACACAAGGTTAGTTTTATTACCACATCCAACAGGCATGAAAGATGCCTCACAGGCCTGTGGGATAATTACCGGTAGTTAACACTCTCCCCAATTCCTGCCCCGCCACGGAGCAGGTCTGCAAGCTGGGAGGACAGGAGCTGCCTTGTCAGGACAGGGTGCACTGGCAGCATGCTGCTCCTCTTCCCAGGGCTGCACCCCCTGGTCCTTGCAAGGGGTGCTAGGGACCCTTCCTAGGGTCTGCCGGGTGTCTTGGGGTTGGGGTGGGAGGAGGAAGAGGCTGGGTGCCACGGGCTGCACCTCAGCCACGAAGGCCTGGAGGCAGGAGCAGGAGGACCAGAGGGGTTACGCCTTGGTCTGGGTGCTGCAAGGGAGGCAGAGCAGCACTGTGAGCAAGCGCCCTTTGTTTTACAGATCATGGCAAAGCTCCTGGAAATTAAACTATTCTTCACGCGTAATGAACTGTGCGCGTCCTGCACAGCCATAAAGACATCAAAAGTAGTGCTAACAACTAATGTGTGCCATAAATACCAACTCATATTCATAGTATTTTCACATGGCCATTACAACTAAAATATAAATGGAGTTTTTTATTTCAAACATTTAATATTAATCAAATGGTTATGAAAATACATAACAAACTACTGTGACACGCTCATGGCCTAAATAATAAAAATGAAATGGGTGATGAATTCCTGTGAAAATTTAATTTGCAAAATAAAGAACATTGCATTAATAAGACATAATTATATCATCAAATATTTACCATTATTTTCTGGAATCCGTTTTATTTTTATTTTACATAATAAAACAGTGGGTGCACAAAGCAGCAGGCTGGGCCCTGTCCTAACTCTTTCTGCGCCCCCGGGTCTCGCAGGCTGCACATCTGTAACTCCAGTTTTGATGCTTTGCCTCATTGTTTTCCTTTAAAGGAATACCAAATCTAAGACATTAAGAATCTTAGTTCTGGCATCTCCTCTCCTTTGTTAATCACTACACACTGGTACATTTGTTTTCATGCTCTTCTCTACCACAGATGAGGTGGCCGAGGCGGTTGGCTGGGACAGGCCAGGGGTGGACAGCAGTCTCACTTGGACCAGGGAGCGGGCACATGAGCTTCCCAAAATGTGACCGTGGAAGCAGCAAAGCTGCCACGTCGATGTCCCTCTCCATCTGACTGCCAGGCCAGGGCTGTATCCAGCAGAGAGTGACACGGGTTGATGGCCTTGCCCCCATACTTGGCAGGAAAGGCCATGGGGGTGGTTTCTCCCCCAGCTTTTGGAGGGTACAATTGCTGCTGCCCGGCTTGGTGTCATTCTTGTTTCAGGCTGCCCTTGCTTAAGTCAGCCAACGTCAAGAGACTCAGTGGGTTCTTGTTTCTTTTTTTTTTTTTTTTTTTAGGTTAATTTGGAAAACTTCCCTGATTATACATCTGCCAGTGCAATTTACACCTCTGAGGATTGGGTTGATTAGAGAATCAGTGAGAATGATTAATTTTATTCATAGAAGGCAGGGCTACGAGCGCGCTGCAAGCAGAGCTGGTGATAGCGCACTGATACTTCCTTTAATTGTTCAGCTGGGTCCCTGGCAAGCCCGAGCCGAAGCTGCACGAACTCGCTCAGCAAACACTTCTGCTAGCCTGAGCTTCGGCAGCACTGCAGAGCCAAACGAGGCCCGGCCTGCCTGCTGGCTCTGAGCTTGAGGCACAGCCTCCCCACATGCAGGAGCAGCCTTCTTTCTGCCTTTGGGCTGAGGCACGGCCACCTGAGATGCAAGGCTCTGGCCCTGCCTGGCCAGGGAAGGCCTGGGCACGCTGCTGGAGGTGACAGTGCAGCGGCCTCTGCTCCGGGATGGGGAAGGGGCTGCCCGTGAGGTACTGGTGGTCACAGCAGGTATGGGGACAGGGACATTGCCATTCCCCCTCCTCGGGACCCAGCTTGGGGGAGAGGCTGGAGAAGAGCAGGAGCGGTGGCAACCTGGAGGAGGTGGCTCTCAGGGGAAAGGTTAACAGAACTGGTCTGCCCAGTCTGCAAGAGCGGAGGATGAGGGCAGACGTGGCAGCGTGTCAAATATGTGAGGATTGCCATTAGACCAACTAGTCTCCAGGTAGACAGAGAGGGAGGTGAGTTGTTCCTCAGTGAGAGTGACCTGGGTTAGGGCTGAAGGAAAAACACGCCTAACTACCAGGAGAGGCAAGCCCTGGCAGAGGGCTGTCCCTGTCACCAAAGATATTTTAAAAAGGTTAAACAAATACAGGTTGGGGAAGACAGGAAGAGAGGGAAAGGGAGGCCAAGAGGGGCTGGATGATCTGTGCAGGCCCCTCGAGCCGTACATGTCCGTGGTTGGTTGGGATTGAGGTGGGGACAGTGCCCAAAATGTGTCTGGTGAATTCCAATCGTGAAAGTGACTCCTCGGCCCAGGTTGTGTGTCCTCCTAAAATGGTCCTTAGCTTTGCAGAAAACCCATGCCTCTTGCAAAACAGGCCACTCAGGGCATCTACAGCACCTGTATCCCTGAAAATATGCACTTTTTTTTTTTTTTTCTTCTTTTAATATCTGAAATGATTTTCTGCAACCTTACTTCAAGCCTGGCTGAGTTTTGAACTCATTCAGATCAAAAGTTTCTTTATTGGCATGACTACAATGCCAGCACTGCCAAAGCTAACATATAATACAAATTAAATGATAAGTTGTATGAAATATTCTTTCATCCATATCCAACAGTAATATTGTAAGATGTAGAACCCTAACCTCCTTCCTTAAAAACATGAAGGAAAAAAAAAAAAAGTGCCTAAAAAGAGCAGCCAGGAAGAAAGGAAAAGTTATTTACTGCTGTGCTGGGTGTTAGCTTAACTGGAAAAAGGGGCTGAGGTTAAGCAGAATGAAGCTAATGTGTAGAATAGGTCAGTTTAGCCAATCCTATCATAAAAAGGCTGCTGTCTCATTCGTGGTCTATTTGAGCCAGGAAATTTAGGTACAATGTACTCAGGGATCTTACTTGGACTGCATTTATTTAGACCAGAAAATGTTTTGAGGTCATGTTATTTTAGGCTCAGCTAAACTCATTCACCTTTTCAGGTCCTGTGCCATGAACATGCTCCACAGCCTAAGCTACACAGTGGTGCTTGGTGTTCATCTACAGCTCCGAAGATGGACCAGAAGTAGCACACACATTTCACAATTTATAAAATATTTATAGAGCCAGATATGTGTGGAAGAAGAGCTAAAACAGGGAGAAGAGAAGCACATACTGATTCCACAGTGAAAAAATAAATAACATAAGCTTAAAAAAAAATGGCTTTGCTGCCTGTTGCCCTTAGTTTAAGCAAACTCTGCCTGTAGCCAGGCGGTGACTTTCTGGCTTGTCCCTATTTCTGCCTGCCCGCCCACCCACCATCCTCTCTGTGCTATTTCTCGCTGTTTCCCCAGCTGACCCATGCCCTGTCGGGCTGCACCAGTGCCTTTTACGGCAGGGACAGGGAGGCAGAGGGCAAGGACACACAGCCAAGGTGGCATGAGCAGTGGGGAGCAGGCACGGAAGGGCAGGGGTTGTATTTAGCCCAACGAGGAGGAGCGCTATGAAAAAAAAAAAACACGGGGCAGCCCCCGCCTTGCAGTGGGGCCATGCAAACCTGCCTGTGCCCATGCTCACTCCTTTGGCATCGGGGTGGCTGCCGTTACCGCCTCCCTGCTGACACAGGGGTTCGTCCCGAGTGCAAAAACAAATGGCTGAGGACCCACGTGCTTTGCTTTGCACAGGGCAGAAGCTAGGGCAAACCCTGTCACTCACCCGCAGATATTTTGGCAGCGTCAGTGGATATCTGCATGGCTGGGAATTTCAGTCCCTGCACATCTCCAGTGACAGCACGCTCTCTAGCTGAGCGTGGCATTTGCTGATCATTATTCCGGTGCAGTGAGCAGGCTCGAAGCTTCGCAGTCACAAGAAGCACATTCCTCCGGGTTTACCCTTCTCACGTTACCGGTGGCGGTGTGACCCGAATAGCGATTCGCACCTCTCAAGTGTGGCGGGCGCCGGGCTCCCACGTCCCGCTGCAAGGCAGGCGAGTCCCTGCCTGCTTCACCTCCGGGGCTGGAGGCTTTCCTGGCTGCTCGACAGTCGGGAGAGATGGCTGAAAGACACCAACCCGCCAGGCTTCTGTACGTGTTGGGAGTCGATCCTGCGTGTTGCCAGGGCTGACATTTGGGAACTGGCACGTGTGGATGCTGTCGAACCTACGTGTGTATCTGGGGGGGCTTAGCTGGGGAATCTGATTCATTTCAGATATGCCTGCCAACCTCTACTCCCGCTGAACAACCCCCAGATCAGGAAAACTACAGCAAATGTGTCAGAATTATTTTTTTTCCCCTGTATTAGAGCTTTATTCAAGTAGGTATCACAGGTATCTACCGGGTCCTTAACTCTTGGTGGGGTCTGGCCCTACCTAGGGAGCTGACTGCAGACAGTGAAACGTATTTGTGAAATTAATGAGGCATTCACATGTGAAATGGGTGGCTGTTTTTTGGCAGTGCTGAGCATCTACAACTACTACCACATCCGCTCAGAGCATGTTGGCACGGAGCACCCTGGAAAATTAGGCCATGTTTCTCCAGTGCAAGAGGCTTGTTGATGTGTGGGATATCAAATGTGTAAAATTATTTGCACTTTGCTTCTTAATAACAATAAAAGGATGAGTCATAATTACTTTCTGGGAACATTAAAATCCTAGACACAATGCTTCTTGTATCGTACAGTGAGTCCGTGCAGCACAGTGTATTAAATGCTCTTCTTTATTACAGAATAGTGATGTCTAATAACTCCCGAGCTTGAGTTTCACCGCAGTATTTATAATTCACATGCATAATAACGTTTTTCCATTTAACAGCCCGGAGCAGACGCCGCAACATGTTACATAGCACTGGTGCAAATAACGAGATAGGATGATGTCATTTGGTAGCGTTCCTCCTAAGCGATCTAAAAATATTCCCTCTCCCACCTTTCATTGCAGCCTTCTCCCTTCTGCCTGATGCTTTTGCGCCAGTTTCCATGGTAACAGCTTCTTTTGTAGCCCGGGCTGTGAGGGGAAGGATTCATGCAGATGTTGTCATTGATCCAACACCTTGCGGCAGCTTTTATGGCGCATTGTCTTCTTGCTTCCTGCCCTCGTGTCTCCCTTCCACCCAGTGAGAATGGCTCCGGACTCTTTCTCCTGCCCGCTGCCTTTGATCTGGAGGAAGGGAAGGGGAAAAGTATTGATTAGATTTTATTATGAACCCTAATCCTTCTCCGGGCACTTTCTGAAAGCTTAAAATAATGCGCCGTGAAGCCTGCCACAGGTTTCCTCGTCCAGTTGTTAAAATGGGTGCCTCATACAAAAATACTAGAGGGATCAAGAGTGTTAAGCGTTGGGAAACCCTAATTAAAACCTCCCTCTGACAGGGCATGGAAAACTTCTGCTTCATACAGAGCTGCTGCTGTTTTACTGCTTGCATAGCCTGATCAGAGCTTTTTTTTTTTTTTTTTTTTTTTTTTTCCCTTTTCTTTCTCCTGTTTTTTTTCCCCCGCTAAGCGCCTGGGGAAGTTTCCACATTTTGGCTGTGCTCATTGTTCAGCTTCTCCCCACCCATGCTTGTCGTTAAGGCTTGGCTTTAAGGAAAAGGGAGGGACACGGCAGAGCCTGTGCTGGAAAAGCTGCAGCATGGGTTGCTGCAGACATGAAACGCAGCAGCTGTAAGAAAAAGCAGAGAACAAGGAAATCTGCTTAATCACCTATTGTCTGCAGTTGTTTTGCATTCTTCACCTATCACTCGGTGCTGAAGCTGGATGCTATTCTCTCGATTGTCTGAACCTGACAGACCGATCCTAATGAACGTGTAACTGAAGACCTGGGCTTTTGCATCTGCATTATTTATTCACCTAAAACAGGAACTCTTCTATATTTAGCATATGATGTCAGCGGGTTGTTTGCATCCTCCGAAAATTGGCAGGAAGCCACGTCTCCCATGTTATATGAAATCACCGATAAATGCTTCTTTTCACTGCAAGAAAAACAGCTTAATAAATGCAGCTCTTCGCTGCTTTCATCCTCTCCCTCCCCGCCACGCTCCCTTCCACTTCTGGGATTTGCCCCCCCCCAAATGGCAGAGCTCAGCAGCATCTGTGAAGTGGAAATGAGCGCACAGGACCGCAGCGAGGGGAGGCTGTCGGTGAGCTCAAAAAGCCGCTGCCCTCCCAAGCCCCCCCCTTGCCTCTCCCCACCCTCCCAAAAGCTGGAGCACGGCCAAAGCCTTGGTGAATCAGGCGGAAGGGAAAAAAGGGAGAGAGGGAGAGCCGCTGTGCGGCAGAGGCTTTGCGGGGCCGCTGGTATTCCTGGTATGTAATTAGTTTCAGTTGTTTTTAGCAGGCAGGGAGCAGGGGGACAGGGAGTGCTCCCACGCTGGCTGTGCAGTGCAAAAATGGCACCCTGACAGATGCTATCACTTATCTGCCCTGAACGCGGCTTTGAAGCAAGCGTCCGGCAAAAAAAAAAATAAAAAAAAAAAATCTTCCATTCGCGCTTTCGCAAGGGAAAGGCAGCCTGCACGCCTTGCTGGTGCTGCTGTGAAACCAAAGGTCATGCAAAAATAGCTAGTTTTATGCATAAAAAATAGCTTCTGGTGCCAGCGCTTCAGCTGCTGCTGCCTGGCAGGGCTCCACTGAATTTCCATGGGCCGGTTCACGCCAGCTGCAGGCCTGATCCTGGCTCCAGCCGTGGGGCGAGTCAGGAGAGTAAACCAGCTCCGTGCAGCCCACGCTGCCGGGGCCATGCCCGTGCTGTGGGTGCAGGGCTGGCTTTCCAAACCCAGCAGGTGCCAGGGGTCTTGGCGTGTCTGCGCCCTCCGTGGCAGCGCCAACAGGGCCATTTCCCTGCCATGGTTTAGCACAGCAGCTGCCCCAGCAGTCTCAGCAATAACCATGAAGGTGCGGGCAGAGCTCGGGCAGGGAGCAGGCTGAAAAGGAGGCTGGTATATCCCCAGCACTGCTGAACGGCAGCGTTGCACAAACACCATCCGCAGCTGCTTTGCTGGCTGTGTCATGCCACGAGGAGGCGGGGGGGGGGGGGGGGGATTGGAGAGAGGCTTTAAGGAAAAGCAGGAGGGGGGAGACGTAGCCTTGCTGCAGAACCGTGAGGCTGCAGATGAATGACTTCGCCTGTTCATTAAACAAGCCCATTCAAGCTTCCGCTCCGCTGCCATTTGCTTGATGGGTTTGAACAATAATGAACTAGGAGGAAAAACCTGCCCCTGAGAAATTCAGGCTGTTCCAGCAAATGGGATCAAATGAAGTTGGTAGTATCATGTGGCCTGCTAATGTTCAGAAATGACATCCATGTATCCCAAGCTTATTCAAAACAGCATTTTGCTTTGTTTTTGGTGAACAGGGCGACCCACAGGTTAAGCATCAGAGAGACATTTGGGAGGAATTAAACAGGGAAAGGTGGGGACAGAGCACAAAAGGAAATGCTTTCAAGAGCTTTAGCATAAAACATCCTTCTATAAAGGAGCATGTGAGACAAGGTTTCAGATGAGACAGTTGTCCTCCCTGGAGAAACATCATGAAGTCGTTACAGAAAAACTCATTAAAGAATAAAGCCAGCCAATGCCACAAGATGACGGTATCTCGGTAGTCCCAGATGTTTGCTGCTCTGGGAAAAGGGAGGAAAGACTACTCCCCAAATTCGCCCTGTGTCAGCAGGGTACTCGAGGAAACTCGGAGTGAGGTTGTAAAATAAAGAACAACACTGCTCATATAAGCAGCTGCTATAAACAGCTAGCTGCCATCTCAAAACACCAAGTGAGTCCAGGTGGCCAGCACTACACGGGCACCAGTTTTGCTTCACACCTCTCATTATTTCAAGAGGCCTTTTCTTGGAGGTTCTCGTTTTGGTGCAGCAGTCCGCTGTGGTGTAAATCCCAGCTGTGACTTCAGTATCATTTATCAGCTGAGGAAATGAAGTGAGGGAAGGCTGAACTCACAGCAGGCCTGGTGAGCATGGACACCATCGGGTGGCTCCAGGCAGCAGGAAGCCCGCTAAGCACGGACTAGATTAGTAAAGCTGCGATTATTTCTTTTCCCTCCAGGGAAACCTTGGAGATAACCTGTGAAGCTTTGCTCAGGAGCAGAGGTGATGGAGGTGGCATTCAGTGGACGCATCCTCTGTATTCTCCCTGCAGCTCCCTGCAGCATGAAGCTGCTCTCTCCGGGCTGACAACTGCAGCAGAGGCACGTTATGTTTGCTGCTTCAGACTGGAGAATTCAAGGGCCATTCAGCAGATTACCTAACCCTAAAAGCACAACCAGTTAGTTTTGGTGCTGTTGAATTGCTATACTAAAGCCAGAGAGATAAAATGATAGGATGTCAGCAGCAGAGCCGGGAGGTTAAGGCAGATGTGCTGAGTCTCTCTGCAGGGCCAAACCACACTGTGCACCCTCCTCTTTGGCCCCAGCAGTCACATCTTGTGGGCTGCTCATCACGGTCAGTAACAGGGATGTTCTGCTCTACGGGGTCAAAACAACATTTCGCATATTTTCACATATTGTCTTAACACAGCAATAACCTGGTTCTTTACCAGTCTAACAAAAGACAAGCTGCCCTCTGATTTTTTCCATTATGTAGTATTTTGTTTCACGTGAATCTGCGAAGAGAAAAATACCTACACATGCCCAAAGTCCCTAAACCCAAAGTCCCTTATTTCTTATTCTTATAAGAAATAAGCCATTAGTGACCCTCCATTCTCTCACATCCAGAACAATTTCCATCTGAAATCCTGACAACAATGGGGTGATTCAAAGCTCACAGATGTTTTGTGAAGATTTTCCGAGAACATCCAGTCAGATGAATTTCACAAGTGGTCCCTGTTTGCCATCAGACAAATATGATATATGCTAGATTCACCTTTACCCATAAAGCACTCGACTGAGGCTTCATCAAAGAAAGTATGCTTTTCATCATGCTTTTTACTGGCAACAGAGCTGTGCCCAGAAGCACTTTGTGCTAAGCCTTTTTCTTGTAAATACTTACAGGCTTATTGCTCATCCCCCTTCATTGAGGACGTGGTGGGGACTCACTGAGGGGACACCTCCAACATAGTTGTGGTGTGGCCAGTGGGGTGCTTTTTTACGCTGGGCTGGGGAAGAGAAACAGATTACTTTCCCCAGACTGTGTTTTTGGAGCTCAGCCTTAATTGCAAATGCGATGCCCTTCAGCATAATCAGTTATTGCCTTGTTCTGTGCTCTCCTAAGTGCCTGACTGACCTTCACTGTCCCTCCATCTTTGTCCTGCCTGGCAACAGATAAGATAAAACTTGTCAATGTGTTGGAGAGCTCTAGCAGATCTTTCTCATGTGCGTTAAGTTGTAGTTGTTCCCTGACATTGTGTTGCCCACTTGTCCAGCTTTGGCTGTGATTGATGGAAGCTAGCAGAAGTTGTTTCAGCAGAAATGGCAGCCCTGTGACAAGGGAAAAGGTGGGATCAGCTTTGGCTCGCCAGAATGAGAACTGCAGTGATGAAGCAGAGTCACCCCCTGCATCTTCTCCACATATGTCAGGACCCATTTTGTGTCCCACCCCCTCTTTCTTGTCTGCTGGGGAACAGAAAAAGATTTACTGGGACCTGTCAGGATTGTCTTCCCCTTCTTCTCCCTCTTCCTCTCAGCTTCATCTCATCTGCCCTCTCTGCTCTTTCCTGACCTTGTCCTTTTCACGCCTCTTCGTTAGCTCTCTTCTAATAAAGACCTCAAAACCCATCTCAAACCCCTTTTCACGTTGATCATGGTCTGAAGGCAGTATTTGCAGAATCATTTTCTGTTCCTTCTGCTTTCTTGCTCAATCCCTTTTTACTGTCTTGTCTCTCTAGAGATAGTTCTTCAGGTCAAGGACTGTCCTGTGTTTTAGATCTGTAAAATGCCTGCCCCCCTGCACAGTAAAACAGGGAAACCTCACGTGCATCTAGATCCACCATAAAACTCAAGAGACGTATGCTCTGTATTAAATTTGCCTTTCTGACAAGGGGGCTGGGCTTGTCCCATGGGCCAGCCCTGTTGGGATCAAGGGACCCGATGGCTCTTGAGTGTCTGGCCTATGGGAACTGAAGCCAGAGGGAACATCCTCGCTTTGCGGCCTGAAGTCCCCTAATGGCAATGGACTTTGTTCCCTGGTGACAAGGTGAAGCAAGGTGTTTGTGGAGTGCCTTGTGACTGCTTGGCAGGCATCTGTCCTTCCTGCTGCCAATGAGGGTTGGAATTAGGTGTTCATTTCTGGGATTGTCTGATGGGCCCCCCTTCAAAGCACAACAGACAGGCCGGACTCCTGGACGCAACTGTAGGAAAACACATTTGGTGGGTTCATCTGCAAACTGAACCTAACGGCCTAGGCATTGCAATGTGGAAGGGGGAGATGTGACAGGGGTTCCTGGGTCCTTGTGGCCGACCGGCCTTGTCAGTGCATCCCCCAGCCTCCGGGGGGGAGGCCAAGGGGAAGGCAGCCGACCGGAGGCGGCTGGCAGGGTGAGGCGGGCAGGGGCTGGGAGCCCCAGGCAGCAGTGAGGGGTGGAAGGAATGCCTTCATGCGGAGGATTAATTGTTCCTCTGTGCTGTTTCCTGACTCTTTGAGAAGATCCTTATAGCCTGAAGTGGAAAGAGTGATGCAGTGTTGGGGGAGCCACTACCTAATTTCCTCCTGGCTGTACAACATGCCGCCTACGGCTGGCGGGGTGAGGCTTCCCCGAACCAGCAGCAACCCTGATAGCAGGTCGTCTGGCTCACAGCGAGTGGGCACAGCGAGGGAGCGAACCTCTGGCTGCTTCGCTGCTCTCCCAGATTTTTAATTTGGGAAAGATGCTCATTCTGTGCTTGCAGGGTGGGTGGAGGAGGCTCATGCTCTCCTGCCTTGAGTCACTCTGGCCTGCAGGTCACACACAGCTCCCTCATCTCTATAGGGTGCCCTGAACCCCCTTTGGGACCCATCACCATAACTGGTAGTGTTTGTGATTGCAAGGAGGCAGTGGTGGTTCCAAAGGGCACTCTGGTTTGGCCAGTCTGAAGTGCTGCTAGCATCTTTGCCACCATGCAAGCCAGAGAGGGTGCCTGTGCCTTCCTCCTGTACCAGCCCAGCTCTCCTGGTGCTGGTGGGGACTGGGATCCAACTCAGTATGAATAAGTGTGAGGGATGAGGTATGCTTATATTAGTCCTGTGTTAATCATGGTACCATAAGGGTACATGCTACTAGGCAGAAGTAAATCCACTGACTACCCAGGGGGGACTTTGGGTGGGAAGCTGTGGTCCCGTGAGCAGTGGCAGCTTCTTGCCCTAGTCATGCAGCCTCAGCCAGCCTGTTCTACAGCCTGTGCTGTGCTCAGCCAGGAAATCGTGGTGGAGGAGACGGGAAAGGTGCCAGCGGCAAGGGTGGCACAGCAGGAGGGTGTGAGGCAGCTCGCGTTTGTAGCCTCCTGCAGGCTCCCCAGCAGCGTGGGCAAGGCCGAGCCCAGTCACGCTGGCAGCCATGTGCAAGTGGCCGCCCTGGAGCCTCGGGCTGTGGCAGGTTGACACCTGCCATCACCTCCTCACACCATGCCCTTGGCCCGGCTCCTGGGATCAGATATCCCAGCCCTGTGTGGCTGCGACTCCCACTGCCTTGGGTCAGAGGTTGGCTGGAGGGACCCAGCCGTGGCTCCGGGCTGTGGCCTGACACAGGTGACTCACAGCTCCCTGGCTCCATGCACACGATGGGCCAGGTCTGGACTTCTCCTGCTCCAACGCCAGGAGCAATCCTTCCCACTGGGCTGAGCCAGCAGACGTGTGAGGGGTGGCCATCTGTAGGGGGGGAAGCTGGTGAGCGTGTTTGCCATGATTCCCCTCCAGCTGGGTAGCATTGGGCACCAATGAATAAATAAATAAATAAACAAATAAAATAAAAAGCTCTTTTTCTGCTTGTTTAACTCTGTTCCTGCATATCAACTGCAGAACCAGCTGTGGGAGAAACCGGCTGCACAGGGGCCATAAACATTGCAGTGCATGTGTGTCTCTCTTTGTAAGAGCCCATTGCAGCAGAGCTTGCTTGCCCTTGCCGTGACTGAACCGCTTCCCTCAAGGGTCTGGTCAGCATCAGATGTGCACATGTGCAACATCCATTTAAATCCACAGCAAACACGTGTGCACGTTTTGTGTGGTGACAGAGCCCCCAGCCCACACAAAAATGCATTTTAAACGGGCTTGGAGGATTCGTGTTGTCATTAAATTTCAAGGAACAAGGCCCACTCCCTCACTCCTGTGCCCAGGAGACCTGGGGATGTGCAAGCGCGAGGGCCCAGACCCCCGGCTGCCTCCACGGGACGGAGAAACGCGACCCCGGCACTTTCTCGCTCAGCGCAGACTTCCTGCTGCAGCCCTCCCCTCCCTCCCGGCTCCTGCGCCGAGGCAAAGGAAATGTGCTTAGCCCTTACTTTCTCACACATGTTTCAGATGTGCAGGGGTGTGATTGTAAACAATGTCATCAGCCGTGCCAGAGCTGTCTGCTCCTACCGCGCTCTGTTCCCAGCACCCCAGGGGTTCCAGTAATAGGGCGTAAAGCAAACAAAGCAAAACAGTAATCTGCTGTTCCAATTGCATTTTTGTTTTTAGAAAATGTTAATGATAGGTTATGTGATTACCCTAGGTTTGGCTCCACTTACTCTTTATTAAGCACATCTGGTATTTAGTAACAGTGTAAGTAGCAGGAGTTTTTCTGGCGCACAAATAAGATTATCCAACGTTGCCATGCAGCATGGAAACTCCTCAGGGAAGCCAGCGAGCTGTGCGGAGATACAAGACTTTCTTGTCGGCCGGGCAGCCGGCCAGAATAGCTAAAAAATGTGGATTGGCACGGAGCTGTTGCCACGCAAACACTTCTGGAAATTTCTGTGTTGGGGCCTGCCAAATCCTTTATATGTAACATGAGTTTCTGTCTTCCTCAGCAGCCCATCCTGAGCCTGAGCTCTCCTGTGCACTTTAAAAAGGAAAAAGAACAACCCAGCGCAATCCTCCGGTCCTGTTTCCAGAGCGCCACTGCCAAGCTAACAATTTCACTGAATTAGGGGGAATTTCCTCAAACATTTGCTCGAGCTACATTAAGTGTAACATGTGGGAGACAACTGTGTTTCCTGGAGAAGAAAGGAAAGCTGTCTCACTCGGTGGAGACTGCCTAACGTCTAGCAGGAGAAAAACAACCAGCCATGACAAGAAAATGTTTTTTAAAACTTGGCACAGGAACAGGGTTTTATTTATTTTGAACGCCTTTTCCAGTCTGGCCAACATAGCGTGTGGAGGGAGGGAAGCCGGTGTTTCAGCTAGGGCCCGCGGCGCGGAGTCAGGAGGTCTGGGCTCTATTTCTGGCTCTGCCGGCCTTCCTGTGAGGCTCAGGTGAAGCCCTCGGAGGTGAGTCCCTCGGTGCCTGAGCTCCTCCGCAGGTTTAATGAAGGCAGCGTTTGCCAATTTCATACATGTTTGTGTGCGCGTAGGCTCCGTGTCCAAAATTACTAATCCTTTAACTTTCTTAGGGAAAGGACGGGGAAGGATATGGAGCAGAAACGCAAACGTTCATCTGCTGCTCCACTGTGCTTGGCTCCTGCCAAGGCGCTGGCCTTGGGAGCTTTAAACTTGGTTGCTCGGCATCTGGGGATCTTTGTGGGTGTTCCTCACAAACCCCGGTCAGCTTTGGCTATCCCACCCTAACAATGGGACACGTATTTATACCACAGCCTTGTTGACTTAGTGATGGCGCCCCTGGGAAGGAGTTAGCCCAGCTAGTTTGTAAATTTTTTTTTTCTTTCTTTTTTTTTCTGTGAAGAGAGCATTCAGCATGGAAGCTGGCCATGAGCAGAGGGGTTTTAGCACAGCAACTTAAAAGCACACTGTGCACAATTTTGGCACGGCCAGTGATCAGCACCAGCACTTGGTCTCTGTGTGGCTCTCCTGTTGGTGGGTCAGCTCTCAGCACGGTGGGGAAGTCCCTGGGTGAAGCCCATGAAAAGAGTACAAAAACAGCCCACCAGGCACTGGCTGGTGGCTCAGCTGTCCTCAGCGGTGAACTTCTGATGCAACTTCCAGCCACAGGAAAGAGCATCTCATCCAAAGGGCTGACTCGCCTCCAAGCTGCATACCAGCATAACTGGAAGAGGGGATCTGGCTCTACTGCTGCATGCCTGCGACCAGAGCAACCATTCCCTCCTCCAGGATGGGCAAGGGCAGGGGCAACCAGCAGCACATCGTCTGTGCGGCACCGACAGCGCTCTTTGGGAAAGCAGGAGAGGATTAACAACAGTGACAAAACAGCCATAGCTGTCTAAAGGAGAAACTGATAAACTGGGGGTTTTCCTGTCTGCTGACCCACCCTTTGATAAGCACAACTAATAACCTCCCCGTGAGTTAGCAGAGATTCTTTTCAGTCTTGTCTCTTGTCTGTAAGCATCCCTCCCATGGCTGTGGCTCCTGTGGCTGTAGTGACATCCGTAGCTGTGAGGGATATCTTGCCAGGTCACTAATGAGTAAGGACAGAGAAGGTTTGCAGAACAGTGAGGTGAAAGGGGATGAGAATAATCCACAGTGTGCGTAAGGGAAGGATTGCAAAAACCAGGAGGAGGAAGATGCAAGACTTGGAGGGAGAGAAGTGAATTTCCTCAGGGAGGCAAAGACTAAAGAAAAGAAAACACCAGGCAGGGAGAACTGGGTTGGAGAGAAGAGCAAGGGAGAACTGAGAAGCTGGAGCAAAGAAATTGAGGAGGATGGTGGCCAGGAATGAATGGGAATGGCCAAGGAGAAAAGAGAGAAGTAGGTAAAACCACTGTGAATAGAAAAGAAGCGTGATAATGAGCAGGAGAAGAGAAGTCTTTTGAGAAGAGGGAATGTGAACCAAGAGAGGAAAGAATGATATGAAGATTTAAAAAAAAAAAAAAAAAAAAAAAGAGAGGTGGAAAGAGGACAAATAAGAGAGAGACATGGGAGAAAGCAGGTGAAACAAAGAGACTCATGCTTCTCTTAAGCTAATGAAGTTTCTTCTTTATGGTTCAATATTGTGTTGCAATGTCCCAAGAGGCATTTTGTTTCTGTGGCTCTTTTGACCACTTCTGGCTGATTATTCCGGGTTCCAAGACAAAGTAGTTATAAGAAAAGGAAGAGAAAATAGCCTAAAAATCACCAGAATGTGTCACAAGGCTTTGTCTGAAGGACTGCTCCCTTCAGAGAGAATTGTTTCTAGAAAATAGCTCAGATGCTGACACCCCCCGTGTGCATGTGGCTGGCCTCGATGTTGCCCGGGCAGGCTTTTGGGGCTCCAAGATTTCTGAGCCCTCCCACCCACTTCGCTTTAAATGACTCTGTTCTGCTTGGGAGGGATGATGAGGAAGGGAGGATCCCAGCAGAGTCCTCTTGCCAGAATGCCTCAGAATCCCAAAGCTGGCTCTGATCCTGCAAGACTTGACCAATATTTGTTGAAAGTGGAGCAACTCACAGCTCAGGGTGGCTTGGCTCCACACACTGCTCAATGGGAAGTCAGAAAAGCAGGAGTGGGCAGTGATTTCTGTTCTCATCTGACCCTTCTTTTCTTTCCATGCTTTGGTTATATTAATTTGGTGTCTTTCATTTACTTACTGAAGTGAGACATAAACATTTTAAATTCAGGAGTTAGATGGGCCTGGCAATCGCTGCATCACTAAGAAACCTGAAGCCCTGGAGTAAACATCAAAAGAGAGCCTTTTCTCTGGAATTATATAATCCCCGCGATGCATATGGGAATTGAATAATTTCTTACAGTGAAGGGGCAGGGCAGTTTGGTTAATATAAGCGAGGCATGTAACTGCACTGCACGTCTTAAACGGCGGTTCCATGGAACAGCAAATCTGGCATAAAGTGCCCCGTGCTGGACCAGAACATCACAGCTACGCGCTGCCAAGCACTGAGCTAGCAGAAACTTACAGCACTGGTTCAAATATGTTTGACAAATTCTGGCAGACATCATACCGAATCAGGTAACGGCTGTCCTCCAGTCAGCACAAAACTGGCATAAATACCACATTGTGTGCTCTGGCTAATTCAACAGAAACATAATTGTGTGCTTAGGCCAGATCTGGATCCAGTACGCACAAGGAGGGGCTCCTGCAGTGCCAAAATCTCCTATTAATGAAGTTGGAAGCAGAGCCATATGCATTAGCTGCATGCTCTGAATTCTTAGGAGTGGCAGCAGTTCATGGCAGGGGGCTTTTTCAGAACAATCATAAAAGGCCATATTTTTTTTTCCTGGGGTGACAAAATCATTTCCTTTGTTTCCAATAATCTTAGCATTTGCAAATAGTGGACCAGTCCTTTTGTTTGCTGCACTCGTTTATTGCAGCTTGTACTCCCAGCACAGCCAGCATTAGAATGACCAGTTCCTCTGCTCTCCATCACTGTCATGTTGTCAGACGCAGTTATGCTGCTCTGTTTAAAGATGCTGATCAAGCACCATGTTGACTGGATTGCTGTGAAAGTAGTTTGCCATACATGAATTGTCACTTAAAATCAAAGATTTTTCTCATTAAAGATAGAAGGAAGAAACTTGGTGGATCAAAACACTCCCCTAGTTTTGTCTTAATGTACATATCCCAGTGATGAGCCAGAATGGCCCTTGGTATTTTCTTGTTAAAGTTTCATGACCAAATTGAAGAAAAGCTTGGAATGATTTCTCTACCTCTGGGGAAAATCATAGACTCTCAACATTATGCTTAACCATCCCTGCTAGAGATGATTTATTCCTGGAGCTCATAAAGCATTCTTGAAAGAGTAAAATTTTTGCCTTGTGACTGCAGCATATTGCAGCAAGTGTCGGGCACTTTCAAAACAATTTCCTGAGAGGATGTGAAAGGTAGATTGAGATCCAAGGGGACACATTTTTCTCCTTTCCCTCATGCTCCCAACTCTCCTTCCCTGTTGTGTAGGAAATGCAGTGCAGAACAGAAATCTCAGTAGACTTAGAGGAATACTTTTCTTCATTTTAAAAAGGAAAGCAAGTCTCAAAAATTGAAGCTAAACCCAAGTAACTGTAATACCACTTGGCACTTACATGCAGGTTTTCATCTTCTAGCCACTTTACATTAAGTAATGAATCCTCAGGACTCCCCTGTGGAGTAGGTGGCTGAGTATTATTAGCCCCCTTCTGCAAATGGAAAACTGAGGTGGAGATGTTAAGTACCTTGCCTAAAGCCACCGAGGGATTCTGTTGTAGAGACAGGATCAGAGGTTAGGCGTTTTTGTGCTTTCAATTCCCATATCTATTGTGTCACTTAAGTACAGAGCCATAATTGAATATCATAATGACCCAGGGGTGGAGCGATTCCAGCTGGTCAGATCTGTGCACGGCTCCTCTGATGGCCAGAGACTCAGCCGTACATTTGCATGGAGCAGAATGGAGCAAGCAGACCTAGCATGCAGCATGAAGAAGTGTCATTTTCTTTGGCTTCCCCAAGCATGCCATTGAGTAATGAGCTAACTCTGCATCAAGCTTAATTTAATCATTTACCTTAACTCTAATCAAGCTTAATGCCTTGGCTTAATTTCAAGGTACAAGGCTAAATATTTTCCTCACTGTGTGTTTTCACAGTAAGAAATACACCTTTAGATGGAGATGCCACTGGTAAGACCGAGAGCATGGAGCAAAAGTTGTTGTAGTGGAGCATACAACTCCCCTTCTGGCTAATTCACTCTTGAGCAGGAGTGTGAGACCAAACTCAGACCCAGTGCTCTGGGCTAAAGCAGATTCTTCACTAGCTTTACAGATAGGATTTGTGTGCTTTGTGGTCCTCACGTTACACATTCAGAGGAGCCTGGGTGTCCATCCAGCAGAGCATGTGGGCAGAAAAAAAAAGAGCACAACATGAAAATCAGAGAGGTAAACTATTACCAATTGACACACAGTTGCTATTATGAATAAAAGGAAACGCGTTCCCGTAAACTCACAAAAGAGTGCTCCCATTTAAGTGTTCTTCAGAGAAAGAAAGGCTTGTTTTTCCTTTGCTAAATGCCTATTTCCATGAGCTGCATTTCCTGCATCTTGTTGAACTGTGTTGCTGTCACATCAAGATGTCATCCGACATTAAAGCATAAGAGCAGGCTTGTATCTCTCACAAGCTGCCAATGTATATTTATGTGGCACAGGATGATACATCCAAAAGGGGAAGTCTGTATAATGCTTTTGGTTGCTGATGTTTTCTTTCCGACCCTTGCATTAATATGGAACCAGCACAAACGCATTCAACTACTCACCGACTGCAGCTCTGCACGTAGCACACATATTATTCCAGTTGGGAAGAGGAGTTTATTTTGCACCTGATGGGGCCTTCATTTTGGAACGGAATCAGAGGGTTTGGAACTAGAGACCAATCCACACCCCAGGCTTATTTTGTTTATGCGCAGGAAAAATGTGGAAATCCCCAGCTGCTGCATGAAGTGGTCTGGGTACGGATGATTCTTACATCAACAACACAGGACTATGTTTGCTCGGGGAATGCAGAGCTGACATCTCACTCCTGTGAATTTTGTCTAAAGATTTTGCCCTGAAAACCACCTAGTTTTACAAATTGGTCACTAGAGATTATGAAAATCAGCCATGCATGAACATTTAAAAAAAAAGACACTATGATGATCTTTTTGGAGTTCTTTGAGTAACTCCAGGAGCAGGCCAGTGAAGTGGGATGATTTGAGTAAAAAAGATTATGTGATAACACAATCTGAGTCACATTAATTGGATTGTCAGAGGTTACTGGACCACACCAGGAGGGCAATGAACCTTGTAGGGCACCGACACTAACTGGTATTTATCTTTTACTTTAAAATTTAATAATACAACTCCACCTAGACCAGAGTATTAACCTGTCTGGAGTCTTCTTGCTTGGGCTATGTGTTGTCTGGACAGAAGACTTTACCACTCAGATGTGCCGGGCCCTGAGGAATCCAGCCGAGCTGCATGCAGCTCTGGAATAGGCCCTTTTGGCCAGGGTCTTAATGCATGATCCTGTGGTGATCACCTCGCTTGATCAGAGCACAGATCATTTAGTGCAAAGGAGGTTCCCTGCATTGTATTGACGGTGATCGTATTTTTGTTAAACATGAATGTTTCCAACTGTGCAAAGTGTTTATAAAGCACACAACACATGTCTGACTGAGTAAAATATGTTTTTAATATAATGTAGTATAAGCATGTGGAAAAAATAATGGAGACTGCTCTCCATTCAGAATTCAAGCACAACAAACTGTAATTACATCAGCATTTTTAGAATGTGTTTGTTCTTAAGCATTTCATTAAATATTAAGGAAATATAAACACATATGTTAAAAATTGTGCGACGTCCTATGGATCGCATAGGAAGGACTGGATTTTCCTTTCACGTTGATGTTGTGTCATAATTCCAGGAGGTCATCGCTGACTGCCACCGAGGAGGACTGGGCCTGCAGTTCCCTGTGCATGAACTGCAAAGGGAAGGCATGTCTGGAGCACAGCCATGTGTATTTTGTATGAAAATGTGTATTCTCTTAAGCTATGTGTCTTTCTTACTTATTCTGAAGTAAGCAAAACCAGCTGAGCCCTTTGTTTAAGAACAGCTCTTAAGAATGGCTCTTTGGTCATCAAGCATTTCACCTTTTCACAAGTCAGAGGAAGGGTAGCAGAATTGTATTAACGTTCTCAGCTGGCCTGATTTGTGGGGCCATTATAACAAGGCCATCCATTCAAACCAAGCGTATTCTTCTTGAAAACTAAAGGCAATTGTTTGGTCATTAAAAGAATTGCACTGCAGTGGAAACCACTATTTTTTTTGTTAGCACCGAAGAACAGAAATTCCCAAAGGCAAGGGGTTGGTTCGGGCATGCTGCTCACGGGCTCCACCAGAAATGCTGTCGAAACAGCACGTAACGGAGGAACTATGGGATGGTTGAGGCTGGAGATCATCTGCCAAGGCATTGTAATGCCTCTGTTTTCCTTATCCACTGAAACCCCACCACAGCTGGCCTGCAGGCAAGGCCTACTACTGGCCGATGGGGTCTCCCCTGAAAAGGTGAGGCCTGAACTTCTGGCTGTGTTTGGTGCAGCCTTATGAGTCATATTTCTCACTGGGGAGAAGATCCCTGATGTTGGGCTGGGCAGCAGTGTGTGTCTGTTTTGGGGCACTGCAGCCCCGACATTGCTCCCGCATGCAGCCCAGCCTGCAGCCACTGCTGCTCTGGCCAGGGCGCAGCTGGAAGGAGGAAGAGGGGGCCAGAAGCAGCATCATGCCATGGCAGCTCTTGGCAAAAAGGAGGCAGAAATGCAAGGAAATGCCTGGCAGATGTGTGAGGTTATGTCTGGGTGCTGATGAGTGCCTCAGGGAGCCTCATGCCATGTGGCTGCTTGAGGGGTTGTGGGCTAATGTGGGTGGACACTGGTGTCCTCTGGTTTTGGTGCCACTGAAAAGTAGGGGCAGTCACTTAGTCAAATCAGCTCTGTCTGCTGTGGAAATGTTGCCTTGAGCAAGGCCTGGGAGTGTTGCCTTTTTCATCTCCATGTAAATGGATTTTCCTGTAAATACACAAAACACCAACCCAGCTCTCGGGTTGTTCTGTGAAGCTGACCCCCTCTGGAAAACCAGGATGATGAGGTTAATGTTCTTTTCACATCTGGCAGGGGTTAACCCAAAAGCTAATAGTACTGCAGCAGCTTTTACTTTGAAGCACCCTTCCCAAAACTACCTTTAAATTTTACCTGAAAAAAAAAAAAAGAGGAATAGAAGGAAGCAATGCATTGGCCTGCAAAGGTGCCCACAGCACTAGGTGTTTGACACAGGCTGGGATTCATCTACTTTGCTACCCACAAAGTTCATCTCAAGATTTTCTCAGGGACACAAACACACCTAACAATGTTCACGGTTCTAATACCAGCATCCTGGGAAATGAAGTGGTGTGAGCTCACTGCTCACAGCCTGATGATCCAGGAAGCTGCACTATCAGCTAGTAGCAAGCCAGTGCCCTAAAGTGGTTTTAGGGTGCAGTTAAGGACTGGAAGGGCTTTCCATAGCATATGGTATAAAGTTGGGACTACAGTCACTGAAGGTTACTCAAGATTTCATCGTTCTTCTCCTATGAGCAAGCCAAATTACTACTCAGGTAATTACATGGTAATTCAGGATCCCTGGATTCCTCTCCTGGATACTCCCCTACTCATTTCTTGTCTCAGGGTGCTGGTGTTGGTGTCCGCTATGACGAATTGTCACTGACTCTGGGGCTGACGTGTTTTGACTGCTGAATGAAGCAGCCGTGACTCCTTCTCCCAGCCTCGGTGCTGAGTACCTGGACACTCCTGTCTACCCTGTGAGACCTCATTAGTCTCCATGGAGCCCTTTGCTATTCAAAGAAGTGCAAAATGTCATCATTAGTACATAAAGAAACATTTTATGCAGTACTACCTCTGATAGCACATTTTTTTTCCAGCCCTGTTTTGCTCATGCGTCACTCAGTAGAGGAACTGGAAGGCTCTTCTCCCCGTGGTGAACACCCAGCACTTGCAACGCGTGGCCCTCGCTTGGACTTGCCGTGGTTTGGGGCGTGCGTGGGTCCGTGAACAAGCCTGTGCACACCCGTGTACGCTCGCAAAATGCTCGGGGTGAGTTCCAGGTTAGCCATTAGATTTCCCCTGCTATTACTCTACTGTACATATTCCTGGTAGATTAGAGCAGATTTTTTTTATACGCTCTTCTATAAAAAGTGAGCTGTATTGATTGCAGCAGAGTGAGCTGCTGTGGTTGATATCCGAGCGCTAACCCAGATAGGGATTAGCATTACATCAGACATCAGGCGAGGGAACCTGGCGAGCTGCCAGCCTGTAAAAATGGAAGGCATTTGCGTCACTGTTCCCTTGGTAATGCTTCTTGGAGCCATGTCAGCTGTCCCCCGAGGTTGTTTCCTTAATATGTCAACAGACATTCCTGAATCTTTAATGCTGAATAGCTCTTTTTCCTCTTCCAAAAACACTTAGGTGACAGAGTAGCTAGTGTCTCCCGCTGCCTGGTGCATTAAAAAATTATATATCTCTGTAGACCAGGCTTAATACCTTTTGGGGGAGGGTTTACATTCAGATCTGGGAGAAGCAAAAAGCCCATCTGCAATATGATTGCTGTTTGTGTGTGCTGAGAAAGCGGCAGCCCTGCTTGAAACCCCTCCTTTTTTGCCTCTGAAGCATCCCACTGGAGCGAATGAAAGCGTCTGTGTTAGATTACTTGTTGGAATTTGCTAACATTTGGGGTAAACCATCTGACCTTGCTTTAGGAATTCAAGTTAAATACAATAACTTCAGGTTAATGCCTGAAAGCTCTAGGACTGTGTGTGCAGTGACCTCTAGCTTCCGGAAGCCATTTGTTAGTGCCAATTGTGAGAAATACTTGGAGGTTTTATCCAATGACATTTTCACCTTTCTGCTGCTCCATGCGGGCAGCTGCTATTTTCTGCTTGAAGAATTAAAATGCAGCTAACGTACAGTTTACCAAATTAGAACATGTGTCCTTTCAGCTGAAAGTAAACAACTCCTATCTCAAAGACCTTTTGTTCTTAGGTGACAACTTTAAGTTTGCCTTGCAGTTGCTGTAGTAATTAATCACAGCAGTGTAATTTAATAGTTCGGGAAGAGCAAGCGGAGAAGTCATTCTAAGAAATCACTTTGTGAGTAACTTAATTTTGGTCGAGGAGTGTTTGTGACGATTTATCACTGCCATACGCGTTTTGTGCAAGTCACTGATCATGCCGGTCAGATCAGAAGCGCTGCTGCTTAAAGCCCCATTCTGCCACGGGGGCAGCGAGCTCTGTTATTTTGCAGTCTTTCCCCAGTACTGAAGGACTTCCCGATTCTTTGCTTGAGGAATTTGACCCCAGTGGTGGAATTTGCCTCCTGCGTAGCGCCCCGCAGAGAGCTGTTTCCTCAGGCTGCAGAAGGTATCAGCATGCCTGACACGGCGGGGGGGTGCGATGGGAGCCATGGGGCAGGGGTCTGGGCAGAGGCAGGCAGGAGAGGGAGTCCTGAGCAACCTGAGCAGCAACCCAAATTAGCAGTGGGGCAAACTGACCAGGTCCTTCGGGCTGGGAGCCCAGCGTTCGCGTACACCCATGTACGTACATTTGCGAGGGGGGCTGACGCTCCCGGCCGAGCCATGTGCCTGCTTGCGTGTAGGGTTGCCACCTGGCTGCTCTCCAGCTGGCAGGGCTGCCTTTACTCTGCACAGACAGGGGACTGGTGACTCAGATCAGCCTGCCTCTTCGTTATGTGGCAGAGCACGGGGCCCCCACGACCAAGCTGAGACAAGAGGCAGGCAGCCCCGGGGGGCAAACAGCTTTGCCCTTTGGTGTCCTGGGACGAATCATGGGGAACTGGCGTCCCCATAAGCCCAGTGATCCCTGAGCTCCGTGCAGCAGCAGGCATTGCTCGGCCTCTTGTCCACACCACAGCTCCCCCAGCCTCTGCTGGTCCTTGGCACCAGAGCCGGGCACTGCTGGGCATTTGTTCTACCCTTGTCCTTGTGCTACCTCTGACGGGAGCACCACTCCTCTGGGGAGGCTGGGAGAGGGCGGTGGAAAAAACGTGACTCACGGGGGTAATCCAAAACTGGGACGGGGTCATATGCTGGCGGCAGGTGGAGAGCGCTGACTTCCAAACCGAGGGGCATTTGGCTGGAGGTTAGCAGCCCTGGCAAGAGAGAGGAGCGAGGCCCCAGCCGAGCAGCTGGGCTTGATGCAGAGAACACAGATGCCGGAGACAGGACTTGCCCCAGCTGGAGCTGCTTTTTCCTCTTGGCTGCTGCAGGGGCCAGCGCGGGAGGAGAGGCTGCAGGGCTTTGCTTGCCTTGCTGGGGAGATTGCCTCTGTGCTGGAGGTCTCCTGCAGGAGAGGAAGCCCCCGCAGCAGGGCCAGAGACGTGGGGAGGGCAAGGAGAAGTGCAATGGCTCCTTCTGTGAGGCACAGCTTGTAGCTCCCTGCTCCCAGGATTGCTGCCTTCCTTCCCTTCATCTGCTGCAAACCCCGGGTTTCTCACCAGCAAGACGATCCCTGGATCTTCCTTCAAAGCCCCGGCCCTTCCCTATTGTCAGCCCTGTGGCTCCTCTCTGTCTGCTGCTATCACACACTTCTATATTTAACACAAGCCTCCTGTCTTCTGCAGAGGGCATTTTCTGAGGTAAAGTTAAATACATGGCAAAACCTTCAGAAACAGAGCCTTGAAATCACAATTGCTCTATCCTCACTGCTCGTGTCATTATTCAAATAGATAGCTGAATGAAGGTCAGCTCTTGAATAGGTTTGAATTTTTATGGTGCTGTGAATGAACTGTCTCCTAGTCCCAGAAAGCTGCAAGTTGAGGTCTTTTGTACTGCAGAGAGCTAGGCTTTGAAAAATCCCAGTGATGTTTGAATTCCTGAAGCTTCTCTTACACAGGAGTACAGCCTGCAGTTACCGAGGAGCTACAGCTGTAGAAGGTGGGTGCCAGCTTGCTCCTGAGCTGTGCACAATCTATCAGCTTTCCAAGCCTGCTTCCTCCCCATCTCTAGGTGCAGTTCGATACCTGCTGCCCATGCTCCCAGAGAAGGTCACAGGAACCTTGCTGCTGACCCCAGTGAACACTGCCGTAGGCCTCACAACGATGGCAGCAACCTGCAGAGCGCCATATAAGTTGCATTTTTATGTCCTCTTTCCATGTGTGGTCAGGATGACGAAGAAAGGCTTTAATTCTGACTGTCTGAAGCAAGCTGTCCTCAGAGGTTGTCACCGATTTGTCACATCATGTCCTTTCACCTGGTCTAAGCATGCCAGCTTTTTTCAGGATGGTCTGAAACGGCTCACTGGAACTGGTAATTGGAGGGCTAGACAGTATCCCTGCTCCTATTTGTGTTGCAGCAATATTTCATTAAATTAGCACTGGATGCAACTCCGGCAAGCTAATGTACATCCATACCAATTTGCAAGGCTGTCTGCAGGTACTCCCCTTGGGACTGGATTCCACAGTGACTTAGTGTTAGTCATTGTTTCCCCATGACTCTGTGCTTTTTAAGCCAAATGCTCAATATTCTGGGCAGGTGTCACAGAGTGCAACTTTCTGCTGCTGCAAGCAGAGAAAGTCAGACGCAGCCCAAGGAAATTCTGAGTGAGGAAGGTGTGGCTTTCTGATGGTTAGCACAGGTCCTCAGGCTGAAATCTGGAAGGCAGCATTGCCTCAGTTTTGCCCATCTCCTTTTCTCACGGAACAGAAAGTGACTGCACAGGGGTAACTCATATCCAGAGACCCAGCACTGGGCATATTGCCTGCTGCTTTCAGAGCATAGTTTGAAACATGTCATCTCCAGGTGAGTCAACTCCTACATTGCACAGAGAGGGTGACAGCTGCTATGGTCATGTAGATCTATGCCAGGCCTGGGCAGAAGGGCATTGTACGTCCTTTTGTGATGCCGGAGTATTTAGAAACCCAAGCCTGTCTGCTCAGCCAAATGTTCACATTAAAAAATGTCTCGTCAGCTCGTGGTGTTTGTCCACACAAAGCCGAAGTTCTGCGTCCAGCTGTTTCTCCTAACAGAGGAAAGAAGTCTGGTTCACCTCAGCTGGTCAGCTCAGTCAAGACTAAAGTGCAGGGGAAATTCCAGGAATAGCATGGAATTGGGTTAAAACACTGTGTATAGAGACTTGTTTGACATCCCAGATGTTTTTAATTGCTTTTGTAAAAATAAAATGAACTTTTAATACTTCATCAGTGTTATAAAAATCCTTTCTGTTTGTTTTTAACCAAGACTTGTGTTTGTCCTGGATGTTTTATTGGTCTGTGCTAATAGATATCAACAGAGCTATGATTCCCTCCATCGGTCACTGAAATCCAGCTTGTCCTCCCGTGCCCTGACTTAGGAAATCTTCTGCTGGATACTTGGGCCAGAAAAAGGAGCAAGTGAATGTTCCCTTGCGTAGCTGCAGAATGTGGGCATAGTGAATGCTTGGAAGACCAAAGGGTAGACAGCCGTGCCTGATGGAAACACGAGCTATTTCTGGCTAGAACGTGCCTCATGTGAGAAGCGTATGCTGTATTTTTGGACGCCTCTGAGGGCAAGTGAGCACTCTTGAAGGTATGGATGGGAGCATGAGGCAGGGAGATTTCTGAACCTTAAGGACAACCACAAAGGATGTCTATGAAAATGCCTTGCTGGGTCAAGGAAAGAATGTCAGGGAGGTATCTCGAGGCCTGCTGTTAGTTGTGGGTAATGAGCATATCACAAGCAAGGTAATGTTTCTAATTGATTTCACTGAACAACAACACTATATGTTAAGTGTCACGTTCATGAGATGAGCTGATCCTCAATGAGATCTTTCAACAGAATGCCTGCAATAAATGTAAGTGGCGCATAGATGATGGTACAAACAAAAGCAGATAAATAAGGACACCATGCAAGACAGGTAGAGCTGAATCAGGGCAAGATTTCAGGAGGACTCAGGCTGCCAGCAGCATTTTGTGGAGTGGATGGTAGAAGGCTGCAGTGGAACACTGTGCCAACAGGAGATCTGCCACTGCCACTTCCCTGCACATCAGGTGTCTGGTGCTGGGAATGCACAGGGAGTCAGCCCGACCAATATCTGCCTTCACAGACTTGCTGTTCACGAGTTCTCCGAATGAATGCTTCCTTTTACTTTTTTTTTTTTTTCTTCATGTTTTGGGAAAAAAAATAAAAGCTGCTGATAATTGATAATTCTTTTATTGAGGTCTTCCAGCAAAGAGTGGTGTTCAGATATCCATGCTGGTTTTGAGTGTGTAGCAGATTTTGGGGTGGGAGCGTGAGTGAACAGCTGTCCTGATTTTAGGCTCTGGCATGGCTGAGTGACAGCAAGAGGCAAGGCAGTGACTGCCCGTGTGGAGGATGTTACCTGAAGCTGTTTCCCAGGAGGTGGAGGGTAAGAGTCATCTGACCAAATGTAGACGTCTGTATCTGAGTATTCATCTCAGTTCCCTTTATAGTCAATGGAGAAAAATAAGCACTTCTAGTGTGTGATTCATCTGAGTCTAAAGGAGATGTACAAAGTAAATCAGATGATTCACACCCCAGACATGCCTAGTTCTCTCCATTGAACATGAAGGACGACTGGCTCAGATGTAGATCTCTAAAGCAGGGTGAGACAAATCCCACTCAAAGCATCGGGTTTGAAATGTCAGCCCAGGAAAACATGCAGAAATAGTGTCCTCCCAGCTAGGCACTGTGGAGAGAGTACCTCAAGCACCTTTCCTACAGATTTTCTCTACACCTGCCATTATGAGAAGCACATGCATTGTGGAAGAGATGCCACAAGGTGTTTTTATTATTATTATTATTTTATTAGGAGATTGCAGCAAGTTGGTAATGTGGAGGGGAGAAGAGAAGGTCTGTGGGTCTAACCCACTCGGGAAGTTCGTTGCAGAGGTGGCGAGCACGGTCTGCAGGTCAAGATTCAGCTCTGAGGGATATGTTAAAGCTTGACGTTGCCATGCTTCATGTCTCCTGCTCCTCGCTGAGCAGGTCAGGGAGTATTAAACACCAGCCAGGCTAAAACAGCCTCCAGTCTTTTTCCATATTGATGGAGAGGTTTCAACTGGGAAGGGAGTTTAAATTCCCCTTGATTTTGTAGATCTTCCCCCCACAGCCACACCGGGCTGAGTGCTGGTGACACCGTGCTCCGTGCCGGTTTCTGTCCAGCCTCGTGGAGCTCTTAAGCCCTGACCGTGCTGAGTCAGTCGCTTCTTGGCTGCCCCGATAAATCCTTCTGTTGACAGTGGTAAGCTATTGCAGTAAGCACAACAGGAATAACTAGGCCTGAAGTCAAGTTAGAGCAGAGGCAGGCTTTAGAGCCATAAACAGCCTCCTCCATTTGTTTCTGCCCAGTAACATCCTACAGATACGTGCACTTCGGAGGGTTTTCTCCAAATGGGAATTTCCATCTGGCCGCGGCACTTTCAAGCCAAGGCCCTGCTGGTGCTGGGTGGGGAAACCTGACAGCTCATGGGTTTCTCCTGCTGGATGGGTGCTGGTGTGGCTGCTCACCAGTGCTGGATGCAGGGCAGCATCCTTCCAAGGTGGTCCTGGCACCAGGAGGGGTGTGCAGAGAGGAGGCAGGGTCAGTGCGGAGGTGTGGTGGCACGGGGTGAGATGGATATGGGACAGCAATGTTGTAAGGGACTCTGATCTCTGTCACACAGTTGCTCGTGTTCCAAGGAGGGGTGAGGGGGCAGGATGTTTCCTGCAGTCAAGACATCAAATAATTAAAAGAGAAAAAAAAAAAAAAAAAGTGGTGCATGGAAGCAAGACGCTCTGAGATGCACTTTTATGAGTCTTTGTAATATTACACTTCCAAGACTGCCAGATATCAGTGACGGGTCCCTCATTTGCTTCCAAATATGCTGACTGTCAGAGCAGGATGCCAGGCTCTGTGCTGGCTCAGACCAGAAAGGATGATTTTGGAGGTCTTGCGCAGTTTAACTCTGTAGCAAGTCTACTTAATTGTGTGCAGGCCTTTGCCAGTGTATTTTATTGATTACTGTATGAGGCCAGGGAGGCTGTGATGGGACCTTTATAAACAAATAAAAACAGAATGCTTGCATTTCACATCGAGGCCTGATGCCTAACAGCTGAGGACCGTACTAGAGACCTGCAGTGTGAAATGCTGTGGGGCTTCAGAGGTTAACATGGACTCTGAGCACAAGGCCAGCAGCGTGGTTGCACAAAGGATCAGAGCAGTGGCTGTTGCCTCAGCACCAAGTCCCCAAGAGGGCAAGAGCTGGAATACTGGAAAAACTGGACTGTTCCCTTCTTTCCCAATCTCTCCTGTGTAGCAATCGCAGTGAAAGATTGGCATGTGACTCTTAACTGCTGGCCTAAGCTACTGCACTAGTGCCCTGGGAAGGGGCTTCCAGGGGTTTTGCAAGGCCTGTACCTCTCCCCTGGATAGCCAGCAACTCTGTTGATCCACATGGCACATGGGACATGGGAGAAAAAGCCAAAACTGTGGTGTACATCTTCCATCTTGTGTGTGCCACGAGTGCTACAACACTTTCTGCTCCGTTTGGACAATTTTTAGAGAAAATGGCCTCACGACTCTTCAGCGTTTAGGTGCTCCTGATCTCTACAAACACCTGCTGCCACTTTGTTGACTGTGTTCACCTTTAATTTCTTTCCCACCGATTAGGTGGGCCTGATAAGGTTGAGCGCAATGTCGCAGTGACAGGAGTTGCACAACCAGTGCAGTGCACGTGATTGACATAATGTGGTATGAGGGAACCCTCAAGGGTTTCCATTAGTCCAGATCAGGAAGTTCCTCCTCACCCCCTCACTCAGAATAAAATAAGAAACGAGGAAAGGAAAAAAATATAAATAAAAACCTCCCACATGCAAACCAAAGTATAAAGAGCAAGTCAGGTTCACAAAGTTTAGTCCTTGAAGAGAGGAGAAGAGAAAACACCGAAAAAAATAGAGATTTATACTGATAAGCATATCTTAATATGGTTGTTTTGGTCTTCACAAAAAGAACAGAAAAGAAAAAAAAAGGAAAGAAGAGAGTACAATTGAGGTAATCTGTGGTATAGACTAATGCCAGGGGATTTCAACACTCTAAACACATGCTTTTTTAACCTTTCCCTCTTTATCCAGCATTTTCTTGGGCCTTTTTCTTCATAACAAAGCTATGGCACTTCCTGCTGCATTCCCCATGATAAAGGCATATGGATCTGGGAGAAATGAAGGGGAAGTGAAAGTAATGCAGGTAAATGAAATCATTGCCGAAGCCTGGGAGTGTGTGTGTGGGATAGTATTTTGTTACATAAAATCCGTGCTGGAGGAATGTGGCTTTTTTCCCCAGAAATGATTACCTCATGTGATCAAGGCTTGTGCAAATGGGGGTTGACTGTATATTTACTTAACTAAATGAACACCGAGATTAAATTTTGGAACATCTTGCTAACCCCTTGAGTAATGTTGACTTGTTCCCATTCCCTACCCTTTGGCTATTATCTGCTGTTTGGTGTCTCTTGTTTAATCTAGCTGGCTAATGGGTCATCTTTTAGTGTTACCTGACTCAGAAGCATGGTTAAAAGCCTGCAGAGTGTGTCAATACAAGCAGAACAGAAAGGGGTGGCCAGCAGGACCGAACAGGAGGGACTGGTTACAGAGACATTCAAGTTCATCAGATAGCAAACTGTCCAGTTGCCTTCCAGCTCTCCTGTAAGGGGTGTTTTATTTGTTTATTTTGATTAATTTTTAAGCCGCACCCATAAAACCCCATTGCTTTGGTCAGAAGGCATTTGGTTAAAACTGCTGCTGGAGCAGGTACATGTTATTCATATGACTTTGGATGCATGACTAAGTATTTTCAGAAGTACTGCCTGACTGGAGGTGCCTCCATTTCTGAACGCTGTGTTTGAGCCACTTGGAAGATGTTTCAGAAAAATTGTCCCCAGTCTGATTCTTATAGCGTTTAGTAAGATGAGCAAACACGCAGTTCTTTGCGATTGCATTGTGAGCTTGCAAAACCGGGTCCTTAGTCTTGCTGTGTTCCTGATTTCTTCCATCTGTAATGATGTATTTGCCCTCTACTGATGGAAGTCAAGAAGTTTTAGTCAGGAATACTAAGAGTACTGGGAAACCCAACCAAAACTATCACTAAAGTGAAATGCATTGGCTGTCTTCAAATACCACTTTTATATATATATATATATATATATATATATATATATATATATATATATATTATTCTTTTCACCAGTGAACAGCTTTAGAAAAGCCTGTCTGCTTTTCAGCTGGAATTAAAATTCCATATGTGCTATATTAACTGGTTAATTGTGTCGTTCATTTTACAACCTTCCTCTGAATGGCCTGATTGAAATGAATGGATTTTAGTCTCAGGGGGAACAAAAATAAAGGGAATTAAATGCTTAAAGGTTTGTTCTTTTTCAGCACATACATTTTGGAACATAGGTTACACATTTAAAACAAATGTAGAATGTCTTTCCTGCAATTATAAACTGTCCACTTTTGCAGTTTGATGGTCCCTACCAAGATGTGGTGGCTGTGTATGTGATTGGCAAGTAGTTCAGTGGGCAATTTGCTGTTTCACGAGAGCAAAGGAAGGCAGTGGGGCTAGAGGAGAGAAAAGTGCGAGGGAAAGTGTTCTAACTTACAGTCTTACTAGTTTGGCCATTAAAGTGTATTAGGTCATTCATTAAAGCTTATTCATGAAATTAATTATTCATTAAAGCACTTTGGGGGGGTGGGGGAGTGTGGAAAGAGCCGAGCAGCACCAGTCATTATTTACACTAGCAGTTTCATCATGGAGTGAGATTACGGGGCCAGATTCTCCTCTGCATTTCAGCAGTTGGGTTTCACAGACATCATGGAGCAGCTACCGATTTAGACTAATCTGTGGCAGAACAGAGTGCAGCCCATACTGCTTCTCTAAGAGGGTGCCTTGGGCAGTTTCTTTGCCATTTTATTGCTGGCTAGGTTTCGGGATGCTTTACAAATGGATAAAAAATTAAAGAACTATGACAAATGGATCTTCTCACAGCGTGAGGTTCGACTGAATCATTCCGTGACTCTGTGATTCCATTGAGATAGTTAGGAGGAGATGGATGTGAAAAGCATTCACATTAATAATTAGTAGCTCATTTTAAGGCTCTTTGTTTGTTTATTTATTTATTTATATTTCCTACTATCCTGTCATTTTTTTAAATAAACTGCTTTGATTTTCAGTCCTCACATAAAAGGTTCAGGGTGACAGCAGGGGACAGGGAGGGATCACACCAAAGCTCTTATTCCGTTAATATGATATACAGCGTGTGAGAGCACAGCAGTCAGTAATGGGAAAGGACTAGTAAATCACCGAGTTTGTGCCTTTGCTAAGAGAAGTATGTTAGGTAATGATCATCCTTCTTCATAGCAGCACTTCCCAGCTGTGATTTCTAGTTGAAGCTCACGGATGGAGATGCACACATGCAGCTGGATGGGTGACTTGACACCTAGCAATTGATGCACACAACTGCCCGGGGGCTCTCTGCCTAGGGGCAGATGGCATGCTCTTGGGATTTCAGGCAGGATCGCTAGAACTCATTTCCACCGGCATATCTTGTCTGACAAATCCTACGATATGATTGGGGTCCTTAGTGTAAGGCTGAGATGCAGAATATTCTTTTCTATATTAATGAACAAGTAGATCAGGAGGCAGCATTTAAGGCTTTCTGTGTCTGTACCCTGACTCTGTAAGTGCTGCACTGTCAGTGGGGTGGGACTGGCTAGAAGCAAACTGTGGCACAGCTGCTCTGTGGGTCCTTGACCTTACCCATTCCCGATGTCAGCTGAAGGACTTGGCACTAAGATCTGGCAACAATCACATGGTGTTTGAGGATATGGGGAGGTACTGCTCCAAAACCCTACTAAACCAGGTGAATGACGTGAACCTGAGCTTTTGTTGGTTCTCTTCCTTTGCTTCCTTAAAAAGCTCCTACACTGGGACCTTGGACTCTCCTTGTTGTGCAGGGTGATGATGCAAGTCCCAGGGAAACAGCCATGTGGAAAATCTGCAGCTCATAGTCATGGGGCCAGGTCCTCTGATGACAGGGAGCGTGGAGTTAGTGGACTTATTCTAGCTGGCAAGCTGACCTATTGAATTTCCAGTTCCTTTTGTGGGAATAACTCAGAGCATGATTTGATCTGAATTTCTGGGGCAGGGCAAGCCAGGGAGATTTCAGGCTTCTAATTGGCATTAGAATGTCTTTAGAAATCCAGCCTCTGCCATTTTATCTTCTGATCATCTTTCAGGCTGCACAGCTGTCTCTTGCTTTGACTCCTGCACAAAACCCACAGTCTCAGTCTTCGCAGCCCTTCCCTGCCTGGTTCATTGTTTGGGGCCTGCCCTAAACAATGGTGCACCCCCAAGAAGAGCTGGCAATTTCCTTCTGGGGTGGGCTGCGTGAGCTCCAGGAGAGGAGCTAGCTCTGCTTGAAAGTAGGGGGGCTCCTGACCACTGTGCACTCCCAGGGGAGGAGGGAAGGGGAAAAGCAACCAGCATCAGCTCCCTGTTTCTCTGTCAGGTTCATATTTGGTTTGGACACTGAATGTGGTGGCAAAAGAGAATAAGTGTATGTCATGAGCAGCTATGAAGACTGAAAAAAAGAAAAAAAAGAGACAACCCCACACTTTCCCTGAACACAGAGGTATGGAGAAGAACATCATGGATTCACACTGCGTTTCTGTCCCAATGCTGCAGAAAATGAAAGAGGAAGCATTGACAATAGCTCTGTGAGCCATTCTTTTGAGTCACATGAGAAATCTAACACATTGCCATGGGGCTGGGTAAACAGGAAGCCAAAATAAGCCCATTCACACTGCTAGCTGAACTTGGCAGTGGCTCCCATGTGCTTCTGCAGCATCTGGATGTATACCAACTGCAGACTGGAAGAACCCCATGCAAAATCCTAGAAATGTCTCAGAAGCATTTCCAGTCCTCAGAAAAAAAAAAATAATAAAAATGACACATTCAGGAGGTATCTGCCCCACAGTTGTGTAATCAAGAATCTGGAGAAACAATAGGTTGGTATGCTGCCAAACTGCACGGAAAATGGCTGACTCATGGGAGTAGGAGATCTTAAAACCTGAAGTAATTAGTGGTAGATTCGTAAGTGAGAAAAAAAGGGCAATGAGACTGCTGAAGGAAAAGCTGTCCTCATTGCTGGTAAACTACAGGTGTGTCTAACGCTGCTGCAAAGGCACCCAGCCAAAAACTGAGCAGCAGTGGGGTGGGCATAGCCAGGTAGAACTGATAAGCGTAAAACCTCATCAAAGCCAAAAGCATAAATATGAAGCAGAGGACACCAGGGAAGACCTTTGGTGCTGTGAGAAAAATGTGCACAGCGTAGGAAAGCTCGCACGGTGATGACATTAATATGGTGCAAAAGGGCAAAAATAAAACTCTCCGCTACGTGCCAAGAGACAGCAGTAGCACGCCATCAGGGGAATGAATGCTAGGAAGACAGTAGGACATTACTAAGTGTGCTAGGCTGCAAAGGCTTCCTCAGAACTACGCCAGAGACGGAAAGGAATTATAACCATGCAAAGCTGAATTAAAGCAATGCAATGTCTCCGTGCCATTAGGCAGAGTAAATTGCAAGTCAAATCAGTGTTGCTGGCACCACCAAATCCTCTGCTTTCAGCTGTACCCAGTGAATTCATCACCACATAAGGGCTCTAAGTTTGAAGCAAACAATTCATGCAGTCAATGTAAGCAGAACAAATTAAAAATAAAAATATGCAGAGCTAGCAATATTCACTAGCATCCCTGTAATGAAGCCATTAGGACGCATATCAAGAGGTGTTTGAAGGGGAGGATGTCTTCCAGGCATACAATTGCCTTCATCTATTTCCATCTTTACAACTCATGCCTCCAGGAATAACTGCAGCATTAAAGGAAATAAAAAAAATAATTGGAGCAATAGAAGGAATGGAAAAGTAAGGCATCTTTCCTAATGTCAGGGGCTACCACAAGTCACAAAGGCAGTATGGGTGCTGCTGAGAAGCCAGGCAACCCACCCCTTCCCAAGGACAGAAGAGACTTCAACAGGCACTGAAAGAGTGTTCAGCTGAGTGGTTGCAGGTGAGGAAAGGCCCAGTTTGACAAGAACAAATATATCCGTGATGCAGAGAATACTGTCAAGAACTGTTGGATAAAGAAAGACACTACCCCCCCACGTCCAAGAAAAGAAAAGAGGCAGATGGCTGAGAGCACTGCAGGGATCAGATGTGAGGTGGGAAAGCACCGGTGCTGTCAGCAAGATGTATTAAAGGGGCTCTGAGGGATCAGCGTAAAGGCCCAGAAGCTACAGGCTCCTGGGGATGGAGGCAGAGATCGTGTGGCAGAAGCTGTGATCCATCACGGTCCCATCTTCCTCTGTCCATTAGAAAGAGTCAGGGAACAGATCTAAAGCTGAAGAAAGCCATAATGGTGTTGGGATTGTTTGCAGTACCTTGTATGGGATGTGTGGTGATCTCCCCGGAGCTGGGACTGACCCCAGCAGCCCAGAGCAATACCACCAATTCCTGTTCTCAGAGGCACAGAATCCGTCCGGAGTCTGTTGGGATCTGTAACTTATCTGACAACATTTCTTCCACCGTTTTCATATATGTGTCGCTGACATAGCTCCCAAACAAACATGCAATATGGACAACTGGTATCATCACAGGATGCAGCTATCACGCATGTGAAAGGGCAAAGAATTATCCCACCTTTAAAAAAGAGGCAGATATGTAACACGTTGCTAATGAGGCATGCTACGCCTTAGGAAAAGACAGGTTCTTCTTGCTGACCTGTATCTCGAGTTCAGTACCTCCTGCAAAACACAGAGACACATCCAAACAGAGAAGCTAAATCTTTCAATATTATCTACAAGTGGGAGGTGTCATCAGGACAGTGATGAATAGGAAACCACTTGAGCAGAGAGTGATCATAAACTATTGGCGAGCATTTCAGATTGCTGCCGGAAGCCCCACATCAGCTTCAGCACATGCCTCTGGAGTATTCACGCTACATTTTTAGGTATCCAGAACCAGGGAAAAGGCCATTATGGATATAGCTGCCACTGTACACAGCCCAAAAATACAGCAGCTGAATGTAGGCCTGACAGAAACAATACAAAGACACAGAAAGCCTCAGTCAAGCCAAGCTCACCACTTGAAGGATTTGGAAGAAATCCAGGATTGAATCATGTGCTCACTTACATTTCTCCATCAGAAGGCCAGAAAGCAGGGGGAAATGTATCCTTTTTCAAGAGTATTGGATCTACTGAGACAGGCTGAATGTACAGGGAAACATAATACCCAGACTGTAGGGAATGGATATGTTCTTTGTGAATTGACCAGCTCTTCTCTGGATCTTGGCCTGTCTACAGAGGGCCAGTAACACTCTGTCTTGGTTGAATATGGCAGAGGCTATCCAAGCCTAATGGTCTGATGTGGCCTGTATGGGGCAAGTAGCAAAGAAGCGGTGGAAACGCACTGCCTTCCCCACCGTCCATGGGGAGAATAGGAATGCCTCTTCTCCCCCCAGATCTGGTTACTGTGGGCTGCCGCTCAGGCTGCTGGTCACTGGAAGTGTTTAAAGCCTTGAGTTACTGTGTCAGGCAGAGCATTGCATGCAGTGGGAATACAGATCTATGTGCTTGCAAGCCATCCCCGGATTTACTCACTTGAATCATCACCACAGCACCGCCACCAAATGGCAAAGTCAAATCAGCACTTAGCATTCTTGAAATTTTCCTAATGCCGACGGACATGAAGAAAATACACAGCATATCTCTTCTTGAACAGAGAAACAATCGCACAGAAAGCCCGGCTCGGTCTGCTTACATCTTCTGACGCCTTGAGCACTGGCATCATTAATGTGGCTATCGGTGATGAAAGGAGTCACAGACAAACAGAAGAAGCAAGTGAAAGCCAAAGCCTCCTGTAAGTGATGAAATAAAGACCTCCCAGAACTACCACTGGGAGAAAGCGTTCGTATTCGACCATTTCCTCTGGACATAACATGTTCTGGGAGGCAAACTGTTTTCTTGATATCTTTGCTCCCAAAAGAAATGAAAAATAAAAGGGATATGTTATTTATATAATGAGACAGGTGCTGAGCATGTCCAATGGTACACAACAGGTTGGCACTGCAGCTTTCCCTGCTGCAAAGGGCAGGAGGAGTGACCTACCTGGCCGTCATGGGAGACCTCAGAAGTGCTCTGCATAAATGCATATAAATGTGCACTTCTACATCTCTGAAGGGTGTAGAAGAAGGTGGTGTGCCAACGGCAAGCTCTCCCAGCCTAAGCAAAGGGCATCCACCAGCTATTACCAGTAGGTCTGCAAAAGGTACCGACCAAAATAAGCCCACTTAGAATAGCTCAGACGTCTGCTCCCATGGAAAACTGACAGGACAGCCACTAATCAGAAAAGGGCCTAAGCTCTCATCAGCTTTATTTTCAGCCTGCTGCAATAAAGTAATCTCAGTTGTTTGAGAACTATTTGGAAAATGAGTTTTTATGGGCCTTCTGCTAAGGCCAGGGAGTGCTTGGGGTGCTTGTGGGATGGCGAATTTAGGTGCCAGAACTGCAGATAGGAAGCAGCGTGTCACACCGACACTGCTGCTGTGCCTCCTCTCATACCGTGCTTCTCTGGAGCAAGGCAAGCAGGGGTTCCCCATTGCCTACATATCTGTCTGGGCATTTCTGAAGCCTATTCTGATTACTGAAAGTACCTCCTAAATTGCAGCAACACCCTGTGCTGCTGCTGGTTTTTGTAAGAGTTGATTGGCTTCATGGAAAATTCGGGATGCTGCTGATCTGGATCATCTCTCAGCTGTTTAATATCTATCTTGATATGCCAGAAGCAAGGCACAGAAGTTAGAGAGAGATAATATTTAGAGAATGAAGCAGATAAAAGAAGATGTCAGCCCCCCAACGTACATCTCTTAGGATTACAGCAGACATATTCCTGGCTTCTCCGCTGTCACTGGCAGGAAGCTGCTTCAGATAGGGAGCTCTGCAGGGGCTTGTCACTCACCGAGGAAATATGGTCTGCAAGTGTTATGTCTTTTCCCTCTGCTACAGCTTTCGGTAATGCAGGTATGATCATCAGCTACCAGCTGAACAATAAATCAAAATGCTTGAAAAAAAAAAAAAAAGACAAATGCACTCCATCCTTAACAACTATTAGGCACAGAATAAAAGCAGCCAGCAGCATGTGTATTAGTTAAATGATTTTGTACTGTCACTGATGTCAATTGGCTGTAAAACAAAGCCTACGATCCACACTCAGAATATATTTGTCTTTGCCATGTAAGTCAAAATCAGCCTTACATGACACCGCTTAAATTTTTAGACGCGACATGGATGGTCTAAACAATTCTGGTCCTATTTCTGTTTGAAGCACTGATGGTGCGTTATGAATAATGACAGAGACTTTCTTGAAGGGCTCACGTCCATAGCTGGAGAAAATGCCCAGCACTCGTTTCACACTGTGGTCTCTTTCCACCATCTGCTGGATTTTCTCTGTTATTGCATGAATTAAAATTCAGAGATTCTTTTTTTTTTTTTTTTTTGGACATGATTGCATATTTTAATCATCTTTTCCCCTCATTTCTCAGGTCTGATTTGCTACTAACAAAGTCCCGAATGAATGTCTGAGTGAAAAAGGATTGCTAAGTTTTATTGAAATGTCGTATCTTACCAAAATTATGGCCAGCTATGAAGGTATTTTTTTTTTGAGAGAAAGGAAAGGTTTAGTCTGTTGTTGTGAGTGTGTATATATATATATATATAAATAATCATCTACAGGTATTTTTATTTCACACATATATATGTTATATATACACGTATATGTAACATTTTACAGACCAGAGTCAGTTGTGCCCTATCTCTAAATGACTCTTTCTTAAGTCTGTATTACTCCACACCAGCATGAAGAGGATTTTGGCTTGGACTTCACAGCATCAGCAGTGACTAACCAAGCATCTCTTACATTTTCATGAGAGTGATGCACACATGAACAGCTACACAAACACTCCTTTTCTTAAGGGTCCAGGATGAACTTGCCTCAATGGTGTTTAGGAGAGGAAAGTATTTATTCAATATAAACTGTGTACATGTACATAAAATTATCAAGAGATGAGGAATGCTGAATTCCCCTTCCATACACAGCCACCCATGCACACATCCCAACACTATTTTTAGAGTTGTTTTTCAGAGCAGCAGCACATTTCAGTCTGCCTTACAGTCCAGAATATGGAACTAGTGCAGTGTCAAAATTCAGTGTCAAAAGTGATGCATCAGCACTGTTGTTCAGGACAGTTAGATACATGAGGGGCTCTATCAGAAAAAGGAAAGAAGAAATAGCCTGGTAATGACACTGAGTCTCGAACTGACTTGGTACAGCTTGTCTGAGAACATACTTGCACAGCTAACCAAAAGGCAGGCGTTTCCTCTGTGGCTTTTGTTTTCAACATGTTTTTGTGAGGAAAAAATCTACACCAGGATCTGTAAAAAAAAAGAAGAAAAACATTAATTTTTTTTTTAAAGCACAGGTGGTGCAGAACTGTCAGAGATCTCTAGGGTGGGCTTACAAAGGTAACTCCAAAGTATTATAAAATTGGTTTCCCATGAAAAAAACCTGTGAGATCTGTAAAGAACTGCAAAGCTTTGCTCAGCATTTATTTATGCAGTAATTTCAATGGAAACCAGAAGGAAACTAGGCTAAGGTCAAACGCTTCTGGAAAATGCCATCTCCATTTTCCTTTTTTCTTTTTCTCTTTTTACAATATAGTGCTATGCCTCTACAGTGGGAATTTTCAAGATTTATGTGACACTGAATAAAAAAAGAGAACTAATTAGCTATCATGGCAGGATGTGGAGGGGGAAGAAAAGATTTTAAGGTCAAGATTCTCAAAGATGGATAGTTATTTTGGATGCCTCCATTTTTGGGCAGCTACTGGAAGAGAGCCATGCTTTCAGAAGTACATTCAGCTCCCGAATGCTGGGTCCCATTACAGTGTTTGTACTGTCCAAATACTGATGACTAGTTATTTGGGTTTTCAAGTTATGTAATTATTGTGGTACATCTTCCTGAGTGTAAAAACGTAGTAATAAATGCCTTGGTAGTGTGCTTTGAGGCTTCACACATTACTGCCTATAAAATGCTTTGAACGGACTCTAGTGGAGGGCCTCTTAGATGTGCAGAAGACCACCAGCAACTCTTTACATGCCCAGGATTTAAGGGATGAAGTAAAGAAGAAATGTTGTGGCAATAAGCTAAATGCCTCTTTTTTTATTATTCCTGTATATAGGACAGGAAAAATTAGACCTGCAAGGCCAAGTTCAAAAATAAAACAAACCCCACTGCCTTTATAACGAGGTTGTAAAAGAGTTGTATTTCTACAGATGAGCTGATCTGGGGGTTTGTCCTTTGATCTCGCTATCTTTAAAGCACATTGCAAAAAACTGAAGAGATTGTGGCCTCTTGGAAAAGCTTTTACGGCATCAAATGAGAGCCCTCCTCTGACTTTGAAGATATCCTGCAATCAATTAAGAAGGACCTAAATGATGTTGGAGTGAGTCAGGAGTTTTGCAGAATAACTGGCAAGCTTCCAATTAGAGAGAATCACTGGGAATATGATAAAACAGAGAGGATTAGCCATCCCCATTAAAGACAACAGCATTAGGAGCTGTTTTCAAAACACCAGAGCTTCTTCTTGCCTAATGCTTTCAAAGTTGCTGTTCTCAGCTAAACCAATGAGTTGTTCCGTCTTTATTTTTAGTATGGAAAATTCAAAATAGACTTAAAAAAGTTCTCTGAAGTCATATGCGCAATTCAAAATGCGAAGACTACATCTTGAAACAAGCGCCTATTGCCTTTTCCTTGTGAGGTTAGATAAGCCTAATCTAAAGTACTATGGAAGATGAAGAAGGATATTTTAAAACCTTTTTCCTTTGCTTTATGGTGATGTAAAGGACTGTTGGAGATAGAAAGCAGCAGTGGTCTGGATCTTTCACACCCAAACTTCCCACTGAGGAAATAATCTTGCTTTCAATCAGTGCCTGACCAATTTCTCCACTGATCTGAAAATCTAAGATAGCTTCTGTGTATGTAGCAGGCTATGTCTGTGCTCCCAGAAGGGATAGCAGATTTGCTTTAGCTCACCACAGAAAAGCTATTCACCCATGCTGCATCTTCTTAAGCCAAGGCCCTACAAAACTCCTTATAGCATGCATTTGGAAAATATAAGACTTTGCAAACCTTCACATCTGCAAAGAGAAATACCTAGGAGTTGGGAGCAAAGTGGAAGCTTCCTCCCTCCCTCCCTGCACCCTCTCTTTCCTCCTCCTTTCTCTCCTCCCCAAAATAAACTGGCATTTTGCTCTGTTGTCACTGAACTAAGTGAGAACTGTATTGGTCCCTATGATTTGGTTATATCTGGGATTGTTTTAATCTGCCTTCCCGTAGTAAGGCTCTACTCCCTGTAATATCACCAGGCATTTAAAAAGACTAAAGGCTCCCAGGGTTGCAGCTGGCAGATATTCATACGGGAGTCACAGAGAATTTCCCCCACTACCGCAGATCCTCTTATCTGGTTCATTATCAATAGAATCCCCTGTACACTAAAATGCAGAACAGCAAAATACTCAGGCGTGTACTTAGAATAAGCTCATGTTTACATGATTTGCTGGATGAAGACCTGGAGACAAAGGCTGTCACAGAGAAACTATGTGGTGCCATATGGACATTTTCTCAATTGTCACATTTCTCCCAGATCTATACATACTTTCTGGGCTGAAAGCTGAAGAAGGATGGATTATGTACACTTTAACAGCCCTTTTACTTCTCTATTGAGCCAATAGTACAATCTATTTAAGCTTTACCATATGGCTCTGAGTCCTAGCAAAGGGGAGAGGTTGAGAATGAATGGTGTAGCCTACAGCTGAATGGGAAGTCCTAAACTTTATTTTTAATAAAAATAAAATAAAAAATAAACAGAACCAACAAATGGGAAAGCAGGTTGTGACTGGGAAGATTTTTGATTCCAGTCTGTATAGCAAATGATCTTCAGCTATGTGAAGCAGATAAAAAGCGACTGCAGATTTCAGCAGTGCCCTGTCAAGTAGGTTAGCAAAATAAGGACAGATGGCAAAGGATTACATCTAATTCTTTCTCCTAATTCATCTTTTCCAGATCATTCCACTGCACTCAGTATAACTAGAGATTTACCAGCTTAACTTGCTCCCTATAGCTCCTAGTGACAACCCACATAGTATAGATTTGTGAATTCCCATCACTGGGAACGTTCAATTGGACTCAACTGCTTTTCACCCGCTGCCTTGAAATGTGCTTCTGAGGGAAGGATGTTTAGTGTTAGAATGGCAACTTTATTTTTAAAGCAAACATCCTATAAAGCACACAGATAGCAGTGTGTTTGTGATGAATGTAGCCATCCTGCTCAAAGAAGGACTTCAGACAGAGCATCACTTACCCAGGTGTGGGTAGTGTCACTGCGCAATGCTAACGGTACTGTCCTAAAGATACCTTACTGTTTCTTTTTGTTTTGCATTATCTCTTTTATCAGGTAGCTCCTGAGCATTCTTCCTTCATGCTCCCTTTCTTGCTAGAGCAGATAATAAAGGTAGCTGTGCAGCACAGCCCAGATAAAGCTGAAAGCATGCGGTCCATCACTGAGTGCAAGAGGGCCGGTTCTGCAGCCACAGCTTCTCATTACCTGCCCGATTCTGCTCTTCCCCCTTCCCCACTCAAATATTTAAAGCTATTTTTGGAAAATTCTCAGGGTTTTTTGATGTCTCTGATTTCAAATGCTTGGCTTGATATACACTTCCAGGTGACAATAGCTCCTTACAAAGTCGGTGGGGAACTGCCAGTATTCGGCACCTTCCTCATCGGAGTTCAGGGTCTCCTGAAAGCAATGGGGGAGGAAGGATCTAGTACACAGCCTGTGCTGCCTCTCTGCCTCTCCTAATTGCATTTACACCTTCATCTGTACTAGCACCTCTTGAAAATTACAGATCTGGTCTCTCTTTTAGATAGCCCTTTTGATTTTCTCTGCGTTTATCATTCTTCTCTTTGCGTTTCTTACTTTCTCTAGTTAAAAATCCAGGAAATGGCAGTTATCTTCTTCTCCTATTCTTTTTCTTTTCCTTTCCTTTCTTTTTCTCCACGGTCACGTACTTTCTTTTCTCCAGAAAATTAAACTGGAAGGCACTTGTCAGTGACAACAGCACCATCTGCTGTTGTGCAGAGATGAGGAAGCCTTCACTCACGTTTCTGAACAAAACCCACTGCACGTTATGAACTGTGCAGAATTACCTGGAAATGTGCAGGTGATGGTACAAGACTATCTTTCTTCACGAGAAGGGAGATATTTAATGTGATCCAAAACTACCACCAAAACTAAGCTTTTTCAAAGACATCTGTACGGCCTTGCTCTAATGATCTATCACGGTGGCTCAGCTCAGCAGTGACCTTCCAGAATTGTACCTGGGGATTTCCAAAACTTTGAAATACCTGTCTGTAGTTTAGACTGCAATTTTGTCTATGACCCTTTTCCAATATAACTGAGTGCTGGAATGGTCATCACTGGACTGTTTCTCACACAGGATTGCCTGATTGTGTGATTACAGGGGAAAACATTTACATCAGAACAAGGTTCCAGTTTACTAAGAGAGCATGCACCTAACTAGGGCACTGATTTTCTAACTAGAGGCATGAGGAAGGAACCTTAGCCCTCTTGTAGTGCTAAAAAGGTGTAGCATAACAAGTTACTTAAAAAAAAAAAAAAAAAAAAAGGTAAAAAAAATACTGAAATCCAATAAATATTGTTAAGTACGTGAGTTGTAAAATCAGCCCGAGCTCGGTCAGCTAGTTGCCATGTGCTGGAAACCCTAATCATCAGCAAAGGCAGTGTTATAGTAGTTCAGACGTGAATCAACACTAATATGCATTTCTCATCTCTGTGCTGCCTCCCAGAGGCTGAGTAATAGTATTAAACAGCACGGACAAGCTGCTTACGGGAGAGGAGAGTGCAGTAAGCCCTTCATCTGTTATGGGGTGTTGAGAAGTGTTTTGTGGCCTATAGATAGTAGTGGCCTGTGACAAGGACACGTCCAGACTGGCCATTTATTTCAGGGCTGTCTGCTGCCATTGTGGACTGGTTTTGATGTTTCAAGTAATACCTCTCAGTCCCAGGTTTCCAAAGCAGATTAATCAGAATGAGGGTGGATATCTCAGGTAGCAGAGGTAAAGAAAACAGCTGCAGTTTAGTAAACAAACAGCACAACAAAATACAACTAACCAACCAACAAACAAATGAAAAGCAACCAAGGTATTTCAGCCTTTGATCTAAGCAGTATGCTGAGGCTGGAGGGGACCTGGATAGATGAGGAACTACAGAACATCTTTCAAATAGAAGTGCAGAGGGTGGGATGCTCTGAGTGCCGGGGTTGGTACATTAAGGCTAGGGTGAAAAGGATTTGGGATCCCAGAGGTGCCTGCAACTGGCAGGCTGGGGCCCGGGAGCAGGGCTGTCTTGGAAATAAGGGTGGAAAAGAATAGGATTGGGAGGTGGGGAAAACAGAATGGGACATGGTGTTTGGTGAGGTAGGGCTACGTGTTGGGAGTATAGAGCTGGAAGGCACAAATTCAGGGTTCTGAGCACTAAGGAGTGTGGTGTGGGGGTGTGAATGCTGTAGCTCTTGCCACCTGAAAATTATAAAATGTTGCTTCTTGGAAGAGGATTTTGAACAATCCCCAACATACAGCAGAAGTATCGAGCTCAGACTGTGGAAAAGTCATCATGTTCATGGAGTGTCTACTGAAGTATAAAATTTGTGGAACCTTCTCTTGGCATTTGGCAGAACCACCACTACTGTTCCTATTGTTAACATACTGCTAATAGCAAACGTAAAGCTTGCTACGTATGGACTGACTAGATTGTTAGGTATTATCGAGTGTCTTTCTGCTGCATTCAGCACCAGCCAAGAAGGGAAAAATATTTCCTTTTGATGATACCTATTGTTCCTTTTTGCTCTCTTAACTCCGTAACCACTTTTTTTTTTTTTTTTTTTTTTTTTTTTTCCCTGCATCACATTCTGCTCAGATGCTCCCCAGCCTAATCTCCCATGGGCTTAATTTCTCACCCACTTCTTTTTGTCTGAAAAAATGATCTGCAGTAAACCAGTCCAAATTTAAATGCTGATGTTTAAGTTGATGTAATAGGGCTTTAGAATTGGCACCCCATTGTCATAAAAATAATAGCAAGGATGAAATCAGGCAATAATGGAGACCAGCAAAGCACCTAGTATTTTATTGTATTGATTATTACATGTTGTACAGACCTTTAATGCTTCATTCAGTTAAGTCCTACAGGTGCCTGGAAGAGAAGACAGATTGAAATAAAGAAATGACCCCTTTTCAGGACTTATTCAGACCTGCTGAAAGAAACACCCACAATTCATCTTGACTGCATGATGTAAGAAATGAAGAACTTTGAAGAAAGACATCAGAGCAACTGGAAGAGCAGACAAAATGTATTATGGCATGAAAGAGATTTCAGCTGCAAGCATCCCATTTAGTAATTTTGTATATTCTGTCATTCCTCCTCTGAAAAAATGTCGTTTTTTGGGGTTTGTGTGTGTGTGTGTGTGTGTGTGTGTGTGTGTGTGTGAAACAAAGCGCTATATTTTACTTTACATTTAAATAAATGTATGAATTTCAATTGTTCTCTTAAGCTTTTTCTGGATTATGTATTTTATATGTAACTAAATACACGCAGACTGTGAAGGCATATGGAAACCACGTTAACTAGCAGGTCTAAAATAGTTCTTTTTCCCCTTCTTTTTCTGGAATTTACCTCATAGGCAGTCAGTCACACTATAGGTCCCTTGCAGTAACAAGCTTCAGCTCTTCTGCAGTCAGTAGACTCTCAAAGATCACAAATTTCAAAAATGTATCGGGGAAGTGTGTAGCCAGGGAAAGGAGAGAGACTATACTTGTGTGATTTGGAGAAAAAGATCAAGTGGGAGCTCACAGTGAAAACTTCAAGAGGCCTTTTTCATTAGATGCCTGAGAAGTTAGCCATGGTAACTCCCATATCCATCAGAAACTGTGCTTTCCTAGTGCTGCTGTGCAGGGAATCTGCTGTCCTTTGCTTTCATGGGACCAGAAAGTTCCACGTTTGCCTCTCTCTGTGACATCTTCCCGGAGAGCAGTCTGTGACCATTTTCGAAGTGCTGTGAAAAAAAAGATAGAAATTAGAAATTACACCCCCTGGAAATCAGCCTGCTTTCCTTTTTCCCTTTTGGCTACATCAAACTGCCCTGGTCCCCACGCCAGCTGCTGGCACACAGCTAAGGAGCTAACGGCATGGTGCCAGTGCCCTGTTTTCCTACAGTTTTCCCGGGGCAGATGCAGGGCATTCAGGTAGGCTTCACAGCCACGACTATGGGTCAGATCTTGAAACTAGAAAGTGTTTTATGGGGCAGATGAAGGGCTCTCAGGTAGGCTTCATGGCCATGATCATGGGTCATATATGGAGTGGTAATTCATGTCGAGAAGATGGTTGATATTAATGAAGAAAGGGGAGATGTGCGAGTGTGGCCATGGGGGTTGGCAAGCCCTGTGGTTGATGATAACATTAGACTCTGAACGATGAGGTCATCAGGAATGTAAAAGAGTTTAGAAGGAACAAAGAAGGGTGATTCAGGAGACTCTATGCAGTCTTGGGTTGCTTGTTCTCCAGAGGTTGAGGCATGGAAGTTTCTCTGTGTTTGCTGTTGCTGTTATATGCAAAGTTGTTTGACCGATGAAAAGTTGTTTTTGAAAAGGACTGCTGTGGGGAGAAGGGTATACGAGAGAAGCCTGTTCTCAAGAAGAAAAAAAAAAAGAAAAGAAAAGAAAAAAAAGACTGAAAGTCTGCTACGCCATGGGCCCCTCTGCCGCTACAGCCATCGCAGGCCTTTGCTGTTCCGCCCCCTGGTGACCTGGACGTGCCTTTTGACCCAGGCCTATTGGCCTTGAAAAGGAGATGGATATGCTTTTGTTCGATCCAGGAAGAACGGGATACGTAAGGCCCAAAGGCCGAGTTGCTTGACAACTTAAAGCGAGACATATTGTTCAAAGGGAATGGAAAATGGAGACTTGTTTGTAATCAAGAAAAGGAATGGAAAATGGAGACTGTTCAGTCATGGAACTTAAAGGATTGTTTGTTACCTTTTCTGATTGTATGTATGTATAGGCGTACTTGGGTTTAGTATGTAAAGCAATGTTCTGTATGTTTAGAATGTTTGATGTTCATGTGTGCGTGTTGGTAGAGCGTAGACTCCCTGCACACCCAGCACTGTTTACTTGCCTTTTATACCTTTTAGAAATATTCTTTTTATAAATATTACTACATTCAGATTGAGACTTCATTTATAACAATGGCCACGATCACGGGTCAGGTCTGGAAACTAGAAAATACTTTATTTATTGGAACAGACGGCAACAGCAAGCACGGGCGAACACCACACTTTGCGCACTACACCTGGTGGGAAGGAGACCCCCACCCCGTCCCCAACCCCTCCCGCTGCCCCCCAACATGGCGGCCCCTCCCTCCCTCCCCTCAGCGGGACGCAGCGGCCCGGCCCCGCCTCCCCACCCCTCCGCACCGGGGCCGCGCCTGCGCACCGGCCCCGCACCGAGCCGAGCCGCACCGCGCCGAGTCCCCTCCCTCAGCATGGAGGTGGTGCTGGCCGACGCGCTGCTGGCCCGCGGCGGCGACCCCTGCGCGCTGCTGCGGGCCGTGTGCGCGCCGCTGTCGGCCGAGCGCGCGGAGGCGCTGCGCCTGCTGCTGCAGCGCCTGGCGGCGGCGGCCGAGGGCGAGGGCGAGGGGCAGGCGGCGGCGGGCGAGGCGCTGCGGCGGGCAGCCTGGGAGGTGGCGCTGGAGCGCTGCCGGCCGCTGCTGCGGCTCGGGGAAGGGGCGGCCGGGGGGGCGGCGTGCGCCGAGCGGCTGCGGCTGTGCCGGGCGCTGCGGGGCGCGCTGCGGCACTGCGTGCAGCTCTGCGGGGCGCCGCTGGCCGCACGCCTGGCCCGCGACGCGCTGGCCGAGCTGGAGGGAGGAGGAGGAGGCGGTGGGGCAGGAGCCGAGGCGGCGGTGGAGGCGCTGGCGGCGGCGGCGCCTTGGCTGGAGGAGCCGGCGCTGGTGGCGCGGAGCGTGGCGGCGGCGCTGGCGCTGCTGCGGGACGACGGCGAGGCCGAGGCGGCGGCGGCGCTGGCGGCCGGGCGGCTGCTGCCGGCGCTGGGCGGCAACGGCGAGGCGCTGGGCCGCGTCTGGGAGGGGCTGCTGGGGGCCGGCGGGGAGCCCCCCGGGGCCGGGCGGGCGCTGCTGGCGCTGAGCGCCCTGTGCGACGCGCTGCTGCCCCGCGGCGCCGCGGCAGGGCCCGACGCCAGGCTCTGCCCTCGCTTCTGGAGGCTGGTGCAGCAGGGGCTGGCCCGCGGGGACGGGCTGTGCCGCAGGAGGGCCCGCTACCTGCTGAAGAGGGCCGTGGATCTCTGCGGGGGGCAGGCAGCCTGCCTGCGCTGCCCCCCCGACGGCGGGGACGGTAAGGATGGGGGGGAGGCACCGCGTCGCCTCCCGGCCCCTGCTGTGTGTGTGGCCCCCTCCCCGGAGGGCTCCTGTGGCACCGCCTCAGCGCGGTGTCAGCGAGCTGTCTGCGTTGCCTGCAGAGCCCAGCCTCTTCTGGTGGTCTGCCGAGGAGAACGAGGCGCTGCTGCGCTTCTGGGAGACCTACATCTTGGTGCTGGAAACCCTGGAGGGAAACCAGGTGAGGGCGCCGGAAAGCCTGGGGGCAGCTCCTGCGCCATAGCTTCTGGCCCCTACAGTATAAGCATTTACAGTTTGGGCCATTGAAGGCGTTTAAGCATCGTCAGGCATGATTCATTTTGAATTTTAATCTTTAAAATGCAGCAAGCATAGTTTGGAATGCATTCCCATCTCTCTCTGAAATCTGGTTACGGCTGTGCATTGAACTAAGGAAGGAAAACCCAGGTTGCAGCTTATTGCAAGACCCGTTGGGTTACCCAGCGAGGTAACCCATTTCTCAGCAAAAATCAGGCTATTACACTCAGTAACCTCTTCTTAGTAGAGGACACTACATCTCCAAGTAAAGCACTTTGTGCCCTTGGATGGAAGTAATTCCAAGTTTGACTCAGAGGCCGGTGAACTTGGTAGAAAGATTGCTTTTGACCTGAGACCCTCTGCAGTTGCATGGTATAAATTAGTTGTGATTACCTGTTTGTAGTTTACTTATCTTGCATTATTTGTGCATGATTGTCCTGTAACTGAGAGAATAGTCATTATCAAAGCGTTTAACTTCAGAGGTTTGTGCTGTTTGATTTGAAAGCTTCACATTCTAATTGTGATGAATAGAAGGGTTGGTTATTGGGAAGGATTACCATTATGATACAGTAGCAAAGAAGTAACAATTCGTCTTAATCTGTAGCCTACGATTTCCTGTTGCACACCAAGTCCTTGGATGAGTTGCACAGGCATTGCAGAGTATGTTTGTTTATTTAAATGCAGTTTTATTGTCAATTGCTACATTGATGCTATTGACAGTAAATTCTAGCTCATGACTAAGTGCCAGTTCTTAGATTTGAAATTGTAAACTGACTACTTACATTGTATCTGATTTGCATTTCAGATCCATGTCATAAAGCCAGTATTACCAAAACTAAACAGTTTATACGAACATGCTATATCAGGGGAAAAAGGTAAGACAACATTTTCTGAAGCATCTCTAAAGTATTAGGTGATTAACTCTCACTTTTTTCTTCATTTTATTTGCAGCTTTTTGTTAAGTTTTCACTGTCAGTGCTGTTCTGAGATGCAGCAACAAGAAATCCTACCATATTGCTTATTATCTTATTCTGAAGTTGTTTCTTTTTCTTTTTTTTTTTTTTCCCTGCTAGCAGAACTAACTACCTGGCACTTCCCCTCTATGTTTTGTTTTACTTGAGCATTTACTTTTTTGTTGTTGTTGTTGTTGTTTTTTTTTAATGGGAGATTTAGTAGGATATTTTTATAAATCTAGCAGCTGTAATAATCTTTCTGAAGTGTGTTGTGTATTGACTATCGCGTTATCCAGAATGTCAACGTCTTGTATGTGTGTTTGATGAATTTCCTTAAAACATAGATTTGTAAAAAGAGTATACTAATGCGTCACTGTTAATTTTGAAGAGTTTGCTTTTGTAACAGGTTGTTGGTTGTTTCACCCATCATGGCACATGTGCATCTATAAAAGAATGTTTGAGAGTGAGAATAAGACATTGACAAAGGAAGGCATCCTTCATTTTTTAGAGCTTTATGAAACAAAGCATCTCCCCAATTCTCTTGGCTTTTCGGAGGTAAGGATTTTACGGTTACTTGCCAGAACAAGTAGATGTTCTAACTTGTAATGTATCTTAATGCTGATTGCATCAGTGGTGTTGGAATTAGGCATATTCTGTAAAAATACCCTCTTATTTACCTGTGTGAGTGATGGCTATATTCGTAAGTGATGTCAAATATAAAATGAATTGGAAAATAGCCAGGCTGCAGTGAATGGGTTCTTAAGTACAGTCATTCATTCACATATTTGAAGCTAATGCTCTAACTAAATGTACGACCCAATTTATTGAAATTTTTTATCAAGGGTTACATTAGTAGGGGAATGATTGATGCTTCAGACTTCCATGGTTCCTGATCTTCTCCAAAATTATTAGATCAATTGATTGAGCAGTTTTGGGTATTATTAAAACAATTGGTTGAACAGGGTTTTGGGTAAACTTGGTCTACAGACTTTGCCTGTGCACAGTATCTCCTATTTAAGGACTGAATTTTAAGATCCATTGCTAGATAACTCTGGGAGATATTTCATATGTATGTAGTGTAGTATAATCAGTGTATTACTGCATCTCCCTTTAAAAACACACATACACATATTCCATATAGGGGAAGAAGTATTTTAAGTCCCTAGGTTTTTTTATATGGTAACATGTGTAGGTTGATACCTCAACCAGCCTACAATTCAGTAAGAAGTGATCTGTATTGTATTACCATTGCTTCTTTCTCCTCTTCATAGAAGGAATATTGCCCTCAAAGGCTAATTTATTTCTGATTTATACAAATTAAGTTAGCTTCTTGATTGCTAACTTGAAATCCAGTTAACCTTAAAAAAATAAAAATAAAGTAGCACATCCTTAATCTTTCTAGGGATGGTTTAGTAGTATAATAGTCTTTTCTATTGCTTTCTTCTACTTCTAATCTTTCCTCTATTTTGTGTTTAAATACCTTTTCCCTTCTTATGCTGAACACCATCCATTCTCCATCTGTTTCCCAAAATGTTTTATGTGCTTGCAGCTTTCACCATGCTCTGTGAAATTTACCTATTAAAAAATACTGTTCTGCTTGTTTAGTCTCCTGCTCCCCCTTCTCTTTAGTTTCCAACTCCTTTTGCTACTAATAGTTATTATTGCCAAGTGTGTTCTCTAGTTTCTGACTCTTCCTTTACTTTTAAAGTGAGGTTGAATAATTCTAGTTAGTCTCTATGTATCAGTGCCTTGCAAGCGTACATTTACTCATTGTTCTTCCCTTTTATCAGTTTGTTATTGGGCCGTTAATGGATGCCCTCTCAGAAAGTTCCCTTTATAGCAGGTAAGCAACTGATTATTAAATGTATTGATTATTGTAAGTGTGTCCTACTAATATGGGTTTGAGCATGTTGGTAAAATTTTGGATAAAGTATATTAGTAAATAAATGGCATTTGCTAAATTCACTGACAGGTGGAGAGTTTCTTGGGAAAGATGTGTGGCTGTGAGTAAGAGATGAAACAGGTTCAGTTCCATCCTAGTGATAGCAACTCAGTAATTCCTTAAGGTTCTGCTTAGCATATAGTGTTAAAATACTAATTTGGAAATGAAGTGAGATATGATAAGTGAGTAACTTTCTGAAATATTTATCTTCTCTTCTTTTTTGCACAGACAGAAGGGGTTGCGCTAATTGCTGCAAAATCATAACTGATAGATATATTTTTTTTCCACCATTGGATGACTATCTTTTGGCAAATAAAATACTTTTCAGAGCAGACTGTTAAAGACGTGACAGTGGCCTCCTTGGGTATAAATACATAATGAACAGATAAAAGTTGGAGGGGTTACAAGTTGGTGTTCATTCATTGTACTGATGGTTTTCAATCCTTTGTGTTACTTGCATGGAAAGTTCTAAGAATGGGAAATAAAGTGTTGAATGCACTTTATTCCAGATGAGTGTCTTGGGTGATGAACGTTTGGCTAACAATCAAACTCCAACTCAGTTGGAGTAGCCTTGACTGGCAGACCTTTTTGGGCAGCTCGAAGAGTTGACATTATTTTTGCGCTTCAGGAGAGAGGGAAATATGATTGTCACTTAACCAGTGGTCAGGTTAGATTTGGTTGTTCTGGATACCTGTGTAAGCATAGTTAGAATATGTTGTTTCACCTAAACATGACAGGACACGTGACCTTTGCTTCAGGATCTTGCAGCAGCTCTGTGTTTGTCACCTCAGCTGGCTGCGGTATGGTTTGCATGGTCATACGCTTCAAATCAGACACGGGAAGTCAAAAGTAGCAGCAAATGCTGCATGTTTTGGTGTTCTTTAAGTGGAGTTATAAGCTAGAATGGTGTTGGGTTAAGGCTTTATAATCTTCTGTCATAGCTTTCATACTTCTGGTGAAACATGTTGGGATATATCTGAAAGTAGAAGAGTGATTATACAAGGAGTGAGTATACCAGAAGTAGTGATTATACACAGGTCTTGGTAACCTGCTTGTCCAAAGGCCTGTGGAATACTGCTAGTGCAGGCACAAAGTTGAACCTGTAGTGCCATTTCTTACTGTGGGCTCAACATTTGATGCTCCCAGTCCAGTAACTGTGCTTGAGGTTGTACTTGAATACCTTAGTGTGCTGATGCTGTACCATGTCCTTGTAGGGAGACTGGTATTGTTGTGACCTTCTTCGTCCTCTCTGTGTTTACTGTTGGACTGCTGGGCACAGTGGAGGGAGCAGGCTGATGCATTGCATCTCTGTGGCCTATTGGGACAGTCTCTGCAGTGGATTAACCATTCTGGTTTTGTTTAAGGTCAATCCTACTTGTAGCTGTTAACATGTCAGTTGTGTATTTGCTGTTTTAAAACTTAACAGGACACCAGGTCAGTCAATGGGAGCCTGTCCTCCATTGGGAATGAGGCTGCAGAATTTTTTGGCTACTTATCTGATGCTTCTTCCAGAGGAAGAAAAAGGTATGTTTCAATATCACCTTTATCTTTTTAAAATAAAGAAACCAAATAAAAACTGCGGAGTCATTTTCCATATCCCATGTAAGCATTTACCCCAGTTTTTCCACATGACTTGAGGGGGAAAAAAGGAGTAGTTCTCGCTATGACAGTGAAGTTCCCAGAAAAGAGAATTCTTCAGAGGCTTAGAGGGATGCTGCTGTAACAAGTTGCAAAATTGTTTTAAGGGAAACTCGAGGACACTTTTTTTTTTATAATATATATATATATATATATTAAAAAGACAAAAATAACCACAACCCGTTGTTCTGAAGATGAATAGTTTTTGCAGATTTTTTCTTTGTCAGTTTAGATAATGCTGTACTGTGTAAAATCTTTAGAACTATTCTGTGTTGATGTTCTTTTCTTTCTTTCCTTTTTTTTTTTTTCCTTGTTAGGTTGATTTATAAAAACAATCTGCCAGACCTCTTTGGTCATGACCTGTGTAGTCAGCACTCTGTCTCTTTTGAAGCCCTAAGGCAGAAGCTGAATAAGGATTTTTTTTTTTATTGTCAGGTTGGATACAGGAAGATTTCTGGGATGTTTCCCAAATTTTGGTGGTAGTGTAGTCTGTCAAAGGTTGCTCCTTTTCAGCCCAGAATTTAATGTATGGTCTAATGGGATGAAATTAGGGTAGAACCAGCTCTATTCAATATACTCTATTCACAGGTACATACTGTTGTGGAAAACACCTTACATGCTTGTAGTGCTGTAGATGCTGTTATTTCTTTGCCTTTTCCTATGGCATGTATTTTATTTATCAAAAAGTCAGTGTTCTGTGATTAGCAACTTGGAGACACCCTTGTCATTCATTTAGTTTTCAGAAATGATTTTAAATGTGCAATGTGAGTGCATCATAATGTTCTCCTGCTGGGGTCTTTGTCATTTAAATGCATTGGAAAGCAGAAAATCACACTTGATTTTTGTTTGTTTGTTTGTTTACTTTTATTTTAAGGTAGTTTCCTGTTAAAGTTTATTCAGAAGATGACAAGTCGGCATTGGTGTGCTGTTCCCATCTTGTTTCTTTCAATGGCTCTGGCATGTATCCCTGCATGTAAAGTACTGGGCACTGATGGACTTCAGGCTTTAAGGTAAAACCTCTACTGCCTTGCGTTCTTTCTTACTTCTTGTAAGGAAACATGCGGAACATTTAGAGAGCCAGGATTTAATTCATGTTCTACATCTACATGTTCAATCATCTACATGTTCAATCTACATCTGGAGACAGCTCACAAATTGATACATGAAAGACCTGTAAATAGAAAGCTAGGTGAAAGTTATTGGCATGCACTTCGTCCTTAATTGCACTGATTTTTTGAAAGTGCCTGCATTCACTTTCCAGATCTGTTATTTCAGTTTAACTGAATTTGAAGCTTTGAACTAAAATCTTACGGGTGGACTAAGGAATATTGAATAAAAGTAATTTACAAAGAATAAAACAGACACATCTGCTGATAAGTGAGCAGTGAGGGTCTCATCCAGCTTCTTTCAGTGCTAGCATAAGAATTTGATGACAAACGTAATCTGCTTCTGTATCTGTTAGAAGTAAAAATGCAAACATTAAATTAGCAGTTTGAACTAATGTGAAAAATTTCCTGTGCTTTTTCAGTACTTCTAATATTGTCGTATATGTTTATCCAAGTTTTAACCTCAATTTTTGAAAGTATGTAGAGCAGTAGTCTGGGATTAGGGTTGTATTCTGTCTGATTAGGGCAAAGATTTTGTTATATTTAGTATGTTTGTTAAATACAATCTAATATGTGGAAAATTGTTAGTAATTAGGAAATTCTTAAATTTCCTAAATGTGTATTTTCTACAGTACATGTTTTTCTCTTTGCAGAGATGTGCTACAGTGTACCATGATTACACATCAGATTTTGTTGCGTGGAGCTGCTCAGTGCTATCTTCTTCAAACAGCTATGCATTTGACAGATGTGGTGAGTTTTTTTCTTCCTGACGACAGAAATGAACCAACACTTGTACAGTGTAAACAGATGATTAAAAAATTGCTAGACATAACATAGAACAACTGGCTTTATTAGATTTTCATTTTTGTTTGCGACTAATTGATATCAGAATGATAAAACTATTGCTAATAATGAAATAGAAAAAAAATATTCAGTAGTCAAATTATGTTCTGGTTGTCTTATAACATGCTTGCTTTCTTAGCTGAGTGGAGTATCAGCATCCCCCTTCAATTACAGGCTTCTGTGTTGAGTGTTTACGGCTAGAGGAACAGAAATTTCCTTTCAGAAATAGAGGAATAAGACTTACTGGTGACTGATTGTTTATGTCATTCATTTAAAAGGTGTTAATAATAGATATAACTATTCTTCTAGTCATTCATTAATTTTCAGATAGATTTCAGATTAATGTTTGAACTAGATGATCTTTAATTTTCAACCCATTCTATGGTTTTAATACTTTGGAGAATTAAGTTATATTCCTAGATAAAGATAAGCTGCTCCCGAAGAGCCAAAAACAAGTCTGTACCATGGAAAGGCAAGGTCTATTTCTTCTTCTACAACATTTGCTAGATGAAAGTGACTTCCTGAATCCTTAGGTAGATGTTATTCATTGCATATTATGTTAAAAACTATTGTATCTTAATTGATTTCTTCAGGAGAAAGTGTCTCTTCCAGAAGTTTCAAGCTTTATTCTGTGCCTTAGACCAGATGAATCATTAAGGAGAGATACTATGTTATGGATAGAGGTGAGAACTAAAGCTACTTATATATTCACCAAACACTTTTTTTAATACCTATACAAATACATGATGTATTATTAATATTTAAATGGTTAGCAACTTCTGCATTGACACATTCACAACTTTCTGGATATGGAGTCTTAATGGATTTATGTTTCAGTTGGAAGCTCTGATTTTTCTTTAATACTACAGAGGAGTTAACATTAACCCTAAACAAATTATTTGGCAGATTCGAAACAAAAAGGAATTTGAAGGTTGTCAACATCACAGTTGTTGAAAGTAAGGGAGGGAAATAAAACGTGACTTTTCCCTCTCTTCATGCAGAAATTCTCAGTTCTACAGAAGAAAAATATTTTTTGAAGCAGAGGCTTTTTTGAACATGGGAGCTTGTATACACCAAGCTCCCGTTTCTTCCCGTGGTTTCACCACATTTCTTAGAGTTTCTCTAGTATATCTAGTATTGCAGCTGTTGGGTTTAACCATGTTGAAATGCAAATCAGAATCAGTTCTTACTGAGACTTTGATCCCTGAATACTGGTCCTGTAAGAGGCTTTGATGTGTTCATCACAGTCCTAGTCTTCTGCATCCTTTGCCATTGTTGTAGGAACTAAAATAACTACTGGTAAGCATGTACTAGCATCTGTAATCTCTCCCATCAGGGATCCATGCTCACTCCTCTAAATCGTTGGTAACTTCAAGGAGAGAGTGCGAAGCAGGGCATCCTATGGAATCCACAGAGCCACGACTTGGGCTTCTCTCTCTACTTTTATTAAGGATACCAGGTGGATGTAACATCCTCAGCTGAAGCTGTTCTTGGTCATCGGATCTACAGGCAGTTATTTCTCTATATTATATATATTTTTTTCTTCTCCTTTGGCTAATTCCTTTTTCTCCTTTCCCCTAAACTATGTTGTAAAACTTAATTTGATGGAAAAGAAAACTCTTTTTTTAAAGTTTATCTTTAGAGTGACAGTCTGCTAGAATGGTGCATGTTTTCCCTTTCTCTTAGTTCTGAAGGTAGTGTCTGAGATGGTGTGCATCCTGAGAATCTCTGAACGGGCCAGTATATGGGCCAAAGAATGTATGAGCTGCCTCTGATTTGCATGTTGCTTGGATGAACCCAGCACAGGCAAGAGTAACAGGGGAATCTCTAAAGGAAAAATGTGGCTAGGGTGTAAAGTGAGATTCTGAATTGGCAAATTTACAGACGGTGTATGTGTTATGTCTTTGTTAGGTGCAAAATGCTATGGAAATACTCAAAGAAATCATTTTGTGTATAGGATTTGCAGAACCAGATGATTAAGTAGCCATAGTTTGGGTTTGTTATGCAGCAGTATGATAAAAAGGTTTGTGCAGAGTGACCTTGTTATATATGCTGTACACGTCATCCTATTCAATTTTTTTTTGGCACAGAAGTTGAAATAAAAGTGCAGCTCTCATTAGATAACATTCAATGATCAGAAGCCTTTTCTGAGATAAAGGAATTTTTTACCAGTATTATATTGAAGACATTTTTTTCCTTATAATGGTAACAATAATTTCATTTTTTTGGGTGCTCTGAACTAGTCCGTGGAAGAAACTTTTTGTGTGTGAGGAGAGTAGTCTGTTAGGCCTCCCAGTAGTTCCAGTGAAAGCCTTCCATGGTGTGGATCTGTTGATGTGACAGTGCTTCAACATATTGCTGTTACCTTGCTAAAGTAATTTCAGTACAGAGCTAGCAGATACAGTTAAATAGTAACATACTGATTTTAATTTAGCTTTGCAGTTGGCTGCAAGTGAATGACAGAAACTTCAGAAAGTCTGTGCGCTCTGATTTTGAGCATCAAGAGACATCATCACTATATCAATATGTACGAGGTCTTGTGGTAGAGTATCTTAAGACACCAGCATCTGAAAGTAAGTTCAATATTTGTTAGTATAAAAAGTTCTTGAAGATAATTTAAAAAAAGTACTTTGGATTTTAGAAGTTACTAATTTGTTTATATTGTACTTAGTCAAATTCTGCTAAAGTTGTGGCATTGGCATTCATCATTCTTAAATATGAACTTTTATTTGACTTCTTTTGAATATGCTAATATATTTTTAAAAGTAGTAGATAAGTCTGTGGGGAATTTGCTACTAAATACAGCTCATTGCCTTAATTTGATTTTGGTGCAGAGGCAAATGGGATCAACTTCTATGATGTGTAGAGGAAAAGAGTTTGTATTTAGATAAAAGAATGCCAAAAAAAAACAAACCTATTTTTAAAAGTAGTTGCTTTTATATTATTAATTTCTTTAAATATTTTATTTTAAAATGCTTTTTTCTAAATGCTGTGGAAACCTTAAAATATCTTTAATTAGGAGAAAATTGCTTTATGCCTGACTGGTTTGAAGCTAAGCTTGTTGCAACAATGATACTGTTGGCTGCTGATGTGGAGCAGATGAGGAATAAATCCAGGTAAGTATGAATTATCTTAGCTTACATTTTTGCTCTTTTTCTCTTATCCGCCTATGCCCTAAGGGTCTGATAGAAGCCTAATCAAGATGGGAAATTGTCCATTTGTCTCTGTAGACATTGGGTCATCCTGGTAGACCCTTAGACCTTGTCCAACTGTTGCTGCAAACTTACTGGGTAACATTTCTATAGATACTTAAGTGGCTTGGAAACCTGTGTCCTATTTATTTCCATAAGTAAGTGACTTCAGCACTTAAGGCAGATACTCAGAAGAAGACTTTCTTTTTAATTTTTGTTTTTGTGTAGTGGAAAAAGCAACATAGAATGGATTGAACTAGAGGCTTTCTTGAACCCTCTGCTGGATGTCTTGATGAAACTTGGCAGTAATGCTTACATACCAACACTGAAAACAGATAAAAGCCTACAGCTTCTCTTGAAGTTATTGCAGACCCGTTCGTTAAAATGTTCCAATACACAAGATGGTTAGTGATATCTTCAGTATACTGTGTATTATATTAATTATAGTTTAACTAAAAATAAGGTACTTAATGTTTTAAGGCTATATTGTTGAATTAATACTAGCCTAGAAGTGATTTTTTTTTTTTTTTAAGTGGACAGGCTGACATATGTTTTATGAAATCAGGCTGTGGGTCCAGTCCTACAAAGGCTCTTCTGAAGGTTTCCCAAGGACTCAGAATTGAGAATATGGAATCCTAAAAAAACATAGTTGTTATCCGTTAGGATTAGATTTGCAGTTAGTTACATTATGGAGAATGTGCCCATATTACAAGTATCTGTAGGCCTGTTCTTTGCTGATGTATGGATTTCAAAAATCATTTAGCCACTTGAAAAATAAGTTAGTACAGAAGCCCAGCCTAACCTGCTTAGTTACCCCAGGTTCAGGCAGAGCCTTACTCAAGTGCATAAAATGATCCTCCTAGATCTACTGTTCTCTGGGTTGACTGGTAGGTATTTTTGTCTCAGTTAATGCTCTTCAGACTGCAAAAGTTACGATGACGCTAGTTATTTTACAATCTTAGGCATAATTTTAGCTGGCAACTTTAACTGACTTGTTTTAGTTTAATGTTGGTCAAAAGCAGAAAGGTTAAGTGGTGCTCATTTCAGCACAAGCCTGCTGGCATGATTGATGTTGTCCCCCACAAATTGAACGACTTGTAGCCATTTCAGCTACAAAGTCTGGGCAAAAGCTGTGGAGTCCTTACTTTCTTCTTTGATCAAAGGTTTTGTCAATGTGTAACCAGAACAGCTCTATTGTTTTTTGTTTGTTTGTTTGTTTTGTTTGTTTGTTTGTTTTTGTTTGTTTTTTTTTTTCCTGAGAGCAAGTGAAACGTGGCAACATAATTGTTGTGATTAGAATGCAGAACTAAATCGAGGGATCTTGACATTCGATTTCTGCTTCACCAGATTGTTGTGTGTTTTTTTTTTTTGTTTGTTTTTTTCAATGTTTTATAACATGAAATACAAGAGTATACTTTGGAGCAGGGGCCACAAATTTAGGCTCTTACATGGGGGATGAAATGATTTTGGGTTCTGCATCCAGATTTCATAAAGATGTCTAAATGCAGTCCTGAAGTAAATTTCTAACCTTATTTTAAAAAGTGCTTTATACAGTAACCCCCCTCTTGAATTACAGCTGTTTGACTGAAATGTTGAATGCTAATTATGCAGGCTGTTACAGTTCCTGTTGTAGGATGGTCTCTGACTGCTGAGGTGGATTCCTTCAGATAAAACGAAATTGGAAGATGTGTTTCAACTGCCACCGTACTTTCAGATCACAGCACTGGGCTAGAGCAAGCTGGAAGCAGAACCCTCTAAAACACATAAGACAGCATGTTAGGTTTTTATTCCATAAATAATTTCCTTATGTGCTCCTATGCTTGCTAATGTAGATGCAGTCCATTGCTTCTGCTTTGGGAATTTGGATGCCTAACTTAGCATTAGTTCTGCTGCCAGAGTTCTTAAGCTATTGCAAGGCTGAGCATCACAGGATCTTTGTCCTTTTGAATGCTTCCCTCCTGTACATGTAGGTGCCATACTACAGCTCACCATCAGTAGCCTTTCAAGAGGCTTATGGAGTTGGACTTGTAGTATTACATCTGTTTATGTTAAGAAAAGTAATTCTTATATTATTTCCTACAACGTTTCCATGGTTCTTCATCTTGCACAGGAGAGTCAAATAATAAGTCTTGCTTCCAGAGCTGCGAATAGACTGCATTGGTGGTTGGTGGGGTGGGAAATGCAATGCTGTAGAATGCAAAAGCTTTGTTGCCATGAAGGTGAACAGTCCTTTCTGCCAACTGGAAAATGAGAAAATGTTGGGGAAGAAGAAAGGAATTTTTTTAAGCTTCTAAAACAAAAATAATAATTAGGAAGTGCTTTTATTTAAAAATGCTGTAATGGGGATAGACATATATCTGAAAGCAGCAGTATTTTTCCAGAGGTCTTGCTGTCTATACAGCTGTGAGACTTCAGTGTTTTAAACAGTAAGTATTTGCTATTTATTGTTTTCGAAAGTGTTACAGAGCCACTGGTAGCAAATTGTCGTTTTCTATCTTAAATGTTTTATCTGAAGAATTTATGAATTTTAATTGCAGAAGACTTTTTAGTGATTTGAAACTTCAGTCGCTTTAAGGAAAAAATGATTAAACATTAGTGATATGACATAGCTAAACTGCTTGTTCTATACACATAAAGCATTAGAAATGCAGCAACAATATTAATTTGGAACTTCTGGAAGTGAATCCTTTTATATTTCTACCTTTTGAAGGTCTTCTTCCATTTCATAAAAACTTTGCTGAATTAAGTCTAACTCAAGGTCAACAAGTGAAAAATAATCAGTAGGTGTATCCTCTGGGTAACTCCCCTAGATACAGAAACTAACGACTGATGGTTTTAGATCAGGATGGTCATGCAGAAGATTTTAGCTCCATTGTCATGTTGATACATTATTTTTTTGGCTTTCAGTACCAGCTAGCTCTCACCCTTTTGAAGCACAGATTGAAGTGTGTTTTACCAGGGGTATAGATTGGTCTCTATCTAAATCTCAATTATCTTTAAACAGTAAAAACCAACCAAACAAAACCAAAAACCCCACAGTTTTCACTTCTATACATATTAGAGAGAACTGCATTTTTCTGGCATACAATTAATTGCTGGATGTGAAAATTCTGTTCTTCATTAAGGAATACATTTATGAATAAGGTGTTTGTGCACAGGGATGGAACTGGGGTGAGTGTGCATTAAAAAATGGAAAATCAAGCTTTTATTTTTGGGTGTCCCATCAATTTTGTTTGGCTCACCAATTCATGATAAACCACAGGAAAGGTTATCATCTGGTCTGATTCTTTTGGCTCTGAGGTTTGTGTTGCTAAACAGTACTGAACTGTTTTAAGGTATTTGAATACTTATTTAAGGCATTTGAATACATATTACTGTATAACATTTGCACTGTAACTTAAATCTGTATGATGTAATAAATTAAGAAAGTGCACTTCTGTATGTTAATGTATTTATTTTGCTTTTCACACAGATAAAGTACTGTCTTTTATTTGGAAATCTCTAATGACACCTGTGGAGAGTATTCTTGAATTTATACTCCGTCAGCTTACTACAAATGAATTAAGTACGGTAAGTAGTTATTATGAGACTTACTTTGGTGTGACTTTGCTTGTTAATTTGATTTACCTATGTTCTTAGTTTTCATACCAAGTCTTTAAACACTTCAGCATTTCTGTGCAAGTAGACTTTTTTTGTAAACTTTTTTTGAATGGATGCAATGAGTTATTTAATGAAGAGTGAGTTTAGAAAAGAAAGCCAGTTCAGATTTCATGGTGAAAGTTATATGGGAATGTGTGCAGAAGTGATAATGAATAGAAGTCAAAATTACAAGTCTGTACAAGAATATAGTAACAACAGCTGAAAAAAAGTTCATGTTTCTGCACGGGTGAAGTCTTTGACAGAAGCATGGGGTTCTGGGGTACCTTGTTGGAAACAGCATGAAAAGTATGAAGTAAAAGAAACACAAAGAAAAAGCTGATAGCAGACAGTCCCCAAAATATGAGCATGATAGAAGACTGATAAGAAACATGCTACTGCATCAAAACAAGTATTAATGTTGAATCAGGAGAATTTCAGTCTGAATGTGGGTGAAAATGCAGAGGAGCTACTCTGAAAACTAAAGGATTTTTTTTTTAGATGATTCCCTGAGTGAACAGCTTAATAGGTGGGTAGTTTTATGGTGTGGAAAAAAGATGCAAGTATGATAGGCCAGGAGAATCAAAAGCCATAAAGCAAGATATAATCTTGAGATAAAATCCAGTTGGAGAAGTGCGGGATGTACCATTGTATGTGTATAGGGTGCAATGCAGTGCTGTGTTCTGATAACTGAGTTAGATTTGAACACTGTTTCAGGCTAGCTCAGGTGGTTTTATGGGGCATCCCTTTGCTCCCAGTAAGGGAAATAACCTTGCCAATTAAAAGAACTGGAGATTTCTTACAGAATTTCAGACTGCCTCTTCTAAGGCATAATCACAAACACTAAACTAAACTAACCTGTAAGATGAAAAGACAAGATTTAAAATACTAATACATTTGTTTTCCTTCCTGTTGCTTTCCTTCTGCTATCATTGTTGATAGTAGTTTTTTTTTTCTCTTCTCAGTTTGTTTCCATCTCTTAATGCTTTAGTTTACTTTTGTATCCTCTTTCTTAGGTTGGCGATCTGGATCGTTGTGACCTATACTTAGCCTTAATTCCAGAGATTGTGAATTTGTGCTCACAAGTCAGCTGGAAAAAGTTACCAACTATCAAGAATTTCATTTTGTCCCTCACTAATGCCTCTATTCGTAATTTTCGGGAGACAAATTGCAAAGAGGTAATTAATGCAGTATTACTTATTACAATATATATTAATATAAATTAAAACTGTAGTTATTAATACAGATATCAATGATATAGCCATATTTCTAGTATAATTTTTGTGTATGCATGTATACATATTTTCCTGCCTGTGTAATTAGTTGTGAATATAATGTCAATGTAAAATATTTGTAGCTAAGATTTTTAGTACTTTTGTTTTCTTACTTGTTTCATTTTAGTTGTATCGACTTTTAATAAAAAATGACTTTAGTTGTAATATAGGACAGTAGGTACCCAAAAGCTTTTTTCCTTGAACATGAACTGATCCTACCTAGGTTCTTATAGTTAAATGAAAACGCCTTTGGTATGCCTTAATATCAGTGATCTTCAGAATTTCAAAGTCTGAACATAGAAAAAAAAAAATCCAGAACCTAGCATTGCTTTGGATTTTCATACAATTCATTATGTTCATTGTTCTATAGCTGTATTTCAGGCATACTAGCCTAATACATACATACATTTTCAAAAGGTAAAGAAATATTACTGTCATGTAAAAGGAGGGGATTAAACTAAGACTTCCTGGCAGTGTAATCTTTGGTATTGTCTGAGTTGAATTATTGATCAAGAACAGTTAATAGCACAGTAAAAAGATTGTAAGTATTGGATTTGCTAGGTTTAGTTTTCTAACAAAGAACAAGAATGAATTTGTAACAAAGAACATATATGAATTATGTGCTTAACACCAGTAATTTCAAAGTAAACATTTTTTCTGGTTCAGACGTGTTCAATGATGCTTTTACAAACTTCTTTTGAATTCAGTGAAAAGTATACTGTCATGATGACTTTTCCAGTTGTTCATATATCACATTTTCAGCTGAAGTTTATTTAAGAAGAAAAAATAAAGAGTAATTTAGATGGAAAATATTTTCTGTACTCTAGACAGCTGAAAGTAGTTTGAAGATATTTAAATAACACTGAGCTTTTAATATTACTAGGAAACTATATGCTTACTGATGCTTTAAGATTTTTTGTTTCATTCAGCTTTGAATATAGGCATATAAAACACAAAATAATGATAGTACGTGTTGTGACCACGGAGTAACTGTTCCAAGAGGCTAGAAGGAATTCCAGATTTGCACTGTCCTGTTGCATTGGGTTTGTGACTACATGGACGTGAATCTTTAATTGGTGTCCAGCAATATACGGGCTGCTACCTGGCAATATACAAGTGTTCCAAGCTAGTGTCAAGCTAGACTCTTGCCCTTAATGAATAAATGACTGTAATCTGTAAGGGTTGTACTTTTTTTCAGTGCTCCCAACTTGTGCTTGATTGCACTGATCTAGCTAAGGCAAAGCTGTGTTATGCCTAGGTTAAGAGAAAGGAAGTACAGGGGTGCAGAGTTGTTAGTTTATGATGTCCAAGATGATGCAAACAGAAATACCATATGTTTTGTTTGGTTATTAATATATTAGAAGAAATGGATGCATGTTTGATTGTTGATATTTGATTTTGATCTTATTAGGAGCCGACACTTAAAGAACAAATAAGAAAAGTTATAAGCATGGCCTCACTCACAGTAGTTTGTGAGATAATGGATCGGAAACCTGAAGCACATCTTGAAGCTCTGCCTTCTGTGGATGCTCTAAAGAGATTTATTTTGTTTTTCCAATTTAATGAAGTAGTAAAGAAACCATCTTACATTGAAGAAAAAAGTAGGTACGTCTGTGATGTAGCTTAAGTAATACTTCAGAAAAAGTTGGATTAGAGAGTAAAGCAGCAATGGAAGTGCTTTTTTTTTTTTTCCCCCATCTTCTCTTTGATAATGTTATACCAAGGTAAAAAGGAAAATATCTGAACACAAAAGATTCGTTCAGGTGCTGTTCTGACTTTACGTTCAGATTTTAGAATATTAAAGCAGCCATAGTAGGTCAGACCAAAAGTTCTTGAGCTCAGTCATCCAATTCTGTAAAGCTTTCTAATACTACTTTCTAATACTACGTAACCAGATCTGGTTTTGAATACTGCTAGTACTTGTGCTAGCTTACATATCTATAGAGAGCACAAAGCCGTAGCATGTACACAAGTTGGTTGAAAAGGAAATGATATACTGTTGGGGAAGTGAAAGAAGCCCAGAGCAAGTCAGAGGGTTAAAAAACAAATACTTCAGGAACGTGACTGTATGGAAAGCATATAGTGATGTTCCCAGAAATTTGAATAACAAGATTACTTGAGTTCAGAACTCATTTCTCTGTGTTTAGAAAGTTTACTTGTAGACTTCTCTTCAATGAGTTTGCCCAGTCTCCCTTTGAACCTGTGTAAATACTAGGACCTCAAATATATTAAGTACATTTAAGCTGTTCCTGATAGATAGGAATGTGCAAGATGAATTAATATAGTATATATTTAAGAATAATATTTTTCTTACAGCTTATGTGAAGAAACATCATCTCAGGGGTGGGGAAAAATTGTTGCACACTATGTTCGTGACCAGTGGATCTGCCTGCGTTTTGTTTTAAATAAGATTCCAATGCTGGCTCAAGAAGAAGAAGCTTCAGAATTGCCCTTATCTACAGTTGAAAGGTCAAGAAAAATTCTACAGTCTGCGTTAGAAGCCCTAACTATTCTTCCTTCAGACCAAGTTTTACCTGTGTTCAACTGCATGAAAGTCCTTGTTCCCAAGGTAAAAGATAAAACCAACTGGAAGATACCAATAGTTTTGTTTGGTTGTTTTTGTCAAATGTACCATTTTTTTTTTCCTCTTTGTTCTAGCTCCTGAACTCATCAGAATCTCTCTGCATAGAAGCATTTGATTTGGCTTGGAAAATCGTATCTTCGTTGAGCAACACACAGCTAATATTTTGGTCCAATCTGAAAGGATTTGTTCAGTTCATCTTTGATACTGAGGTTCTAGCTGTTGCTGCAAGTGCAAAGGGTCAAGCATATGCCAAAATAAAAGAGGTCAGTTTAAGAATTCTCTTTGGGAAATGAACACAAAATTTACCTGGATCTAAAAATGGGTTTTACTTATTTTCTTTTTGGTGTTTGTGGTGAATTTCTCCTTTTCAAAAAGATACTAGTTTGATCTGAGAATTAGAGTGAGGATAAACAAATGGGACTTCAAACAAAAAGAAACGTTAGTTCTTTTTTGTTTAAAAAAAAAAAAAAAGTAAAAACATTTGTGAAGCCTTCGTGTTCATTCATTCAGTCACCTGTTTCTCCTGCTCTGCTAGTGAAGGTAATAGCAAACAACTGAAGGACATCTGCAGTGCAGTACAAACAAAAGATCAAAATGCGTATTTCTAAAATGTTGGTAGTTTATTGTTTGCCAACTTGTGCTACTTCAGAGTAAGGCTTACAAATGAAAAATTGCATATCTGTTAGTTGTTCTTCTAACACAGAAAATGAAAAGTACAGTTTCTTTGATCTTTTTAGACTGGTATGTTCTGCATTCAGTAAAATGTGTATTTTGGTCTTTGTTCTATACTTACAACTTATAACTTATGCAATTCCTCTGAAATTTGTTGTTGTTTGGGATTTGCCACCTGCACTGGCAAAAACTTAATATTCTGGGAATTTTTTCTAGTGGTCTTTTAAGAAAATACTTTCTCAGATGAAAAATTACAACCTTTCAACACTTAATTAGATGCTATGAGGTGGATTTAACTACTTTAACAGCATCTTTAAATTTCTTTTTTTTTTTTTTTTTCTCTGAATATCCAGGTGTAGGAAACAACAGAAAAATCATAGTCTCCTTAGAGCATGGTAGAACTGGCTTCATATTTTGGAAGACAAAATATGATTTTTTACTGTTTTTTGTAAGATGTATGTAGCTTTCTGTATTTCTGAAATCCACATATATGCCACGGTGTTTTCATTTTGAGTCACTGTATTTAGTACTGGGGCTTTGATTCAACTTGGCTCTATATACAGGAATGACATAAATATTTTTCTTTTAAATAATCTTTGATGTTTCCCTACTTTTTTGATTGCTTTTTCCCCTGAACATTAGATGTTTGTACAGAGCAGTCCACGATTACTGTAACACATTTACCAGAGCAGTAATACTTCATAAATGTTACCCATATGTATGTATGCTTAGAATTATTGTCTCGTGCTGCTTTGCACGTAGCACAGAAGTTACCCTAAAAGAGGCTGCAGTTTTGCCTTGAAGGTCCACATAATTAGCTTTGTCCTGATCTCGGACTCATGTTTTTAAGTAATAATTAAAAAAAAAAAGTATTAACTTTTTTTGGGCTTATTTTCTTCAAAACAATGTTGCTGTCATCTATTTTAAACAGTAGATAACACTTCATATTTGTAGTCTTAATGTGGACCCAAGTCAAAATAAGATGCATCCAAAGAGATGCAAATGCTTAGATCTATAAACCTGCCAGCTTTTTCTTTTAATGAATGTCTGGAGTTAGTAATTGTGTGTGGTAACTGATGAGCTGTAGCTTTTATTTTTCTTTGATTTTATTTTTTTTTAATTTTCAAGAACTACTTGTCTTAACTTCAGTGTTAGTGCTTGAGACATTATATAAGGTGTACTTTGCCAGTGTTGAATCTGGAGTATCTGAGACAGCAATCCCATTGTCTGCAGTGGGGCACACTACGACAACAGGCATCAGGAGGTAATGAAGGTCTCCTATATTCAGCTAAGGGCATCTGGTTGAGCCACCCTCTGCCCCTTCATAAGAAAATGAAGATAAAGTTCCCAAGCAAGTGTCTACTTACATATATTCTTATCCCACTCCTTGGCAGTCTCTTTTGCCATTGACCCCTTGTGCAGTGGATATATAGTTTTAGCTAAGAGATAAAAAATTATAGCTGAATTTCCTGATACTGATTTGCTACAGAAGCATAATTTTGCCCACCACTGTCTCCTGAATAATAGTTAGGGGGGTGGAATGGAGAGATACGTTTGTACCAAAAAGGAAGTATTGCTGTAGTATAATACAGAACATCTTCTACAGAGGTGCCCAGGAGCACTGTGGTTTTAGGCTTTGTTTCTTCTGGTTTCTTCTTTTTGATTTATGCAAATAATCAATTGTGCTAGAACTTAAGTTTCCTAAACTTCAATATGAACTTTAACTTAAATGTAGATGTAATCCTCATTAAAGAGAATTAATAATATAGCTACATAGGGAATAAATTGTTCTTTTTTTCTAAATTGGTGAGGACTGATTTAAAACACAAGGTTTGTGTACTTCAATGAGGTAAGCCCAGTTGCATTTGTTCCAGTTCCCAGGAGATTCTTGTAAAACGTGTTACATTTGTTCCGTTTTCTGTTCAGCATAAACATCGTGGATCACTTGTTAGACATTCACCTGCCAATATAATCAGAATTGTGGATAAGTTCAAGACAGCATTAACCTGAGCAAGTCTCAGATGCAGGAGGGAATCACACCTGCTTTGATAGGATAACATTGCAGTAGTTTTTAATAATTCTAGCAAATGTAGAAACTAGACTTTTTAATCCTTTATTTTGTCTTTCCAGATAATTTTCAAGCTCATAGATCTGTCTACTACAAAGACTGGAGTCTTCAACGTAGTCATTAGTCACTGTTGTCAATCTTGGATATTTCCCACCGTCGATGACAGAAGTGCTTTGACAAATGCTTTCTTAAATGCTGGGAATTACTGTGAACTTATCACTGAGGCTTGTGTCTTTGGAACTGTATTTAGGAGGGATCAGAGGTAAAAAAACAAACAAACAAACAAAAAAAAACACTTCAGGTCCATGTGTATGATTGTTACAACTTTGTGTTCTTTGTTTTCTTTTAATCTCTGAGATATTTGAGAAGAGGTTTTTTTTGGGCTTTTCTGCTAACTTTGTTGCTTTGTCTTTTCTTGTCTGAGAAGACTTATACAGGATGTGCATGCCTTTGTAGAAAGCCTTGGAGAAAAATGTGCCGCAAATGTTGTTACGGAAAGGTACGTATCTTAAAATATTTAGTCTGAATTGTGTCTTAATCACTATTGATGCTGTAATAGGAAAGATGTTTTTTGAGCCAGCTTCTTAGGATTATATTCATAATCCTAAATATCGGTGAAAGGCAGTGATGTCACATTACATTCAAAATGTAGATAGGTATTTTCAAGAAAGTATATTCAAATTTGATAACTTGAATGGGACGGAAATAATTGCTTCCTTGTTATTTCACCTCATAAAAATAAGACTTTTTATGGTGGAGTTATCATATGGAGTACTGATGTGTATCTCATCATTGCAGACTTAATAGTTAATAAATTTAGGCTTTAATTAACGCACACGCGTTTGGAGCTTGACTTGACAACATGGGCTCTAGGCCTTTTTATTTTGACATACTGGTAATAAGCTCTGCCTCCAGTTTTCCAAACTGGGGGATGTTGGCTCTTAGAATATCTTTTTCCAGCTTGACTCCCTTCTTTACTCAGTGGAAAAAGAGAAACAGTTAAAATGTGGTATTTTGGGGAAGTGTTGCTGACATGACCTCAACTGGAACTCACCAGTTTTCTTCATCATCAATGATGGTCTGGTTTGGGTTATTTGTGTATTTTGTCATCTCACTACAGGCAACTTGATGGCAATTTCTCAGTTTTCTGTGGCAAATGGGAGGTTTACTGTGTTTGTTTTGCCTTCCACTTTCAAGATTTCCCAGCATATTTACAGCATTTACCATTCTTCTCAAAATTTGAGCTAATTTTTTTTTTTTTTTTTGCATTAACTAAATAAATATGTTCATCTTAAACATGTCCTTTGACTTTTTCTATGGCCCAGTCTTTTCCGCAGTTGAGAACATTGTATGTATGTTCAAGTTAAAGCTTGCTACTTTCTTTGAAGTTTAGGATTTATCTTTATATCTGAACAAATAGTTTGACTTTTTTTATTAATATTTTACAGTACAAACAGAGATGATCACTATGTGAGGGTTTGTGCTATTAAATTTCTGTGCTTGTTGGATGGATCAAATATCTTGCAGAAGATGTTTATGGAAGACATCGTCAGCAAACTACTTGATAAAGTAAGCTTCATTTTTCTTGGTATATAAATGTAATGTTAACATAAGTATGAAAATGCAAAGTACTTAAGAACTTAAAGTTGGAAGGTTGTTTTTGTAGTTATTTGTATGGCCTGTCTAGATATGCCCTGTTAAACGCTTTTTTTGCTCGTTATTATAAGACATGAGCTAATTTAGCCAAACTGTAATGGTTAAAAAAAAAAAGTCTCTTCCAAGTTTATTTCAGTATTTTAGGGGATGTTCTGACTTCACCAAGTAGTATCCAAATACGTAACTACTGATCCAGTGAGAATTTTCCTCTAGGCTGCATTTTGAAGCTCTGTGTTTCACCTTAACAATTGCAAACTACATTTTGAATTGTGAGAGCTATTGTCTAATTAGGCCTTTATAAATGAGATTAATGGAGAAGATCGGGGTCTGATTTTCATTTATACCATGACTGCTTGTACACTGGCACTAGTGTAAAACTAGTGGTAATTTACTACAGCTGCTGTTAGAACATAACCTGTGCATTCTGGTAGTATAGAATTCTGGTTTTGTCTGATGAATAAGAAATGGGTCCATTATTCATTCCCTCCCTCAATTAACTGGTAAAGAAAAATTTGTAATATTTTTGTTACACGATAAATCAAGTGGAAAAAAGTAACGTGAGCTTTAAAAAGGATTTCCTTCCTTCCTGAAATAGGAGGATTAAACATGTTAAAAAAAAAAAAGGTGTATTTGCATTTTAATATTGATACAAGTTCCTTATCAGTAAATTATTTTCTTTTTAAAAAGCTAAGGAAATAGTTTTCAGTGTCATATGTTCACTAAGAAGGCCAAAACAAAGTACATAGGGAAAGAATCTAAAGCTATATGAGTATGTGAAAACATGAATTTGTTATTTTCAAAGTTTCATTTATTTGATCTATTTTCTTTCACATAAACATCTTTATTACAGAATACTAGTTTCTGTCCCAAAGCTACATTTGCAGTTACAAGCTGAACTAATCTAGAGCATGATTAAATCCATTTTTATATGTAGACATTAAAGTAGAAATAGAATTTATATACTCATTTCTTCACTCGGGATATTTAGTTCTTGTTTTAATATAAATAAATGACAGCTTGTCTTCATGCTCCATTTTACCCAGTATTATTTTAACTGTTCATATACAGTAGGTGCTGCCTTTACATAAATTCAACTTTCTGCTCTGTGAAGATTCTTAATATCTAATGTTTTTATGCTCTTAAGTAAAAATACTAAGTGTAATTGTGTGTGTGTGTGTGTATATATACATATATATAAAAACTACCAGCACGTCTCACTTCTAAGCTTCAAAATTTATTTTTAAATAATATTAAAGTATTTTTCCTAGCTTTGTAGTGCTGATTACTAGTTGTGCAGTAGATGCTGTTCTCAGTACAGTTAAATACACTTCCATGTCTTCAATTTTAAAGGAGAGATGAATAATACAATTTCTAACTTGCTTTCAGGATGAACAGGTGTCCAGATCTAAAACACGCTATTACGCAAACTCTTTACAGCACAGAATTAAAAACCGGATATGGCAGACGCTCTTAGTTCTTCTTCCTAAGCTAGACCAGGTATTACTCTTCACTAGAAATTTTTTAAAGTTTTTTTTAAAATCTGCTTTCAACAATACTTTGTCATACAAACTGAATGCATTAATTGTAGCATGGTATAGAAGACAACTAATCTCTGTGACTGATGAAACATTTTGTGTAATTTAATTCTTTCAGTCTGAAATAGTGGATTTAAGTATTTCTAGAGGTCACTAAAACCTGGATCTTGGATTTGTGAAGTTGATTTCATCCAATGCTTCTTAATAATGATGTTTGGAAAAACTAGTAAATTGCTGTAAAGTCGTGGATGTTAGATCTAGATCTAAGTTGTGAAAAATTTTCACTGAAAATTTGAATATGTAGGGTACTATACTTGGTCTCCTAAGGAGACATTGTGGCAACCTTGCAGTGACCTAAGTTCTTCCCTAGGGGTGCTGTCTCCTTACTGTAACATTGTACCTATGAGTTTTAACATTTTTTAATAGTTCTTTATCCATCAGTTATGATTATGAATGTTAAGTATGTTTTGCAAAGAGTCTATATTTTAAACAAAAAAAAAAAAACACACAACAACCGAACTTCTTTTCCTCAGTTCTTCCATATGAGGAATAGAGCACAATATGGTACGTGTTTCTAATGTGTGCGTTGTTTAAACTTGCCTGTGCTATAGTATTGCTTCTGTAGCACTTTGCTGTCTGATCCCAGCCACCTTTATAGTCTTTTGCCCATAAGTATTACTTACATTAATTGTATAATAAAGAAATTAGATGGTTCTAAAATGTTTTAGTATCAAAAGTATTTCAAATATTATAAAACTCATAATGTTTATTTAGATTTTTTTTTCTTTATAGAAATAACTTTAACAATATCCTAAGTGATTGTCTGATTTTGTTTTCTCAGAATTTTTTGTGTGGCACCCTTGACAAAGTTTTTCAGGCTGGATTTGGTAACAATCAGGCGTCTGTGAAATACTTCATAGAATGGATTGTTATCTTGAGTCTTCATAAATATCCCCAGTTTCTTAGTAAATTCTGGGATTGCTTTTGCTATGTAAGTAAGAACTTTGGCTTTCACTCGAAGTAATTTGAACAAAAAGGGTGATTTTTTTTTTTTAACCCATATGTTATATTGTGTGTATTCAGAGTTTCATTTAGAAGAAATGGGTTGTCGAGATTGGAAGTGAGTCTGGACTATAGTCTGAGCCATTTAGAAGTTTGTGATTTAGAATTGGCTGAAGACAATTCTTGTTGAGAGTCGTGTTGAGAGATTTCCCTTTATAATATAAACTCTATTCTGGACTCTGTAGAGCTGGTGTAAATGCCATCAGGAATGCAGACACCTTAAATTCTGAGTCTGGGAAGGTATTTCCAAGTCACTTTTTGCTTCCACACTTAGCTTCTGCAAGACTTCTGCATAGTCTTGTTTCTCAGAGGAGGAACGTGGCTTACATAACACATACATAATTCGCAGCTTTTAATGTGAACTTCTGTCAGAATGGCATTCTAAAATGCAGCTCCAAAGTGGAGGCAGACTTTGCATATGGTACCCAAAAATCGTGAAAGGGTTGACTGACTGAGTCAGCAGAACTGACTTACTAGCATTTCATTTTTGCGTTTTGGATTAAGTGATCCAAAGATTAAGATTAGAAATAGTCATAGTGTGTTCTGACGACCTTGAATTCTACATCCTACATTTAGGCCGAGTAGGTAACATGTACATGCATCAAATCCAGCGTATAGGAAGACATTACATGTGGGCCTCTGCTGAAGCTCACCACTCAACATAGTTAATTGGTGATGTTGTCTTGCTTATCAAATACAAATAGCCTAGTTGGTAGTGTAGTTATTTTTCAAAAAGTCAAACAGTAGGAGAAGAATTTAAAAGAAAAAAAGAATTGAAAATTGTATTGATATATTTTTGCCCCAAACCAGGCTGGTATTTAATATCACCCTGTGTGACAACTTTGTTCACTGATGATGTGTGCTGTACTTTTCTCTGCACTGGGGACAAATATTTATTTCAGTGTGTATTTAAAATCCTTTGATACTTAGAGGGTCAAATTAATCTTAAATTTCTAGTTTGCTTAAATCTTGTAACAGTACAGTCTAATTTCTACCAATTTGAAGTTATCAAAAATACATTTCCTGCCATGTTTATTTTTAGTGAGACCACCTAATATAAAACCAATGGCTCTGGAATGGCAGTGCAGGAAGTAAGCTTCTGCACAGTTATGCTGTCTTTCACAAAATGTTTGTCACAGAACTTTGGAAAATGTGGCATTCTTCTTTCCTTTAGGATGAGGAAAAGCTTAAGACAAGCATCTGTACATTTTTATCAGTGTTATCACACTTTGACATCATTCTTCAAAATACCTCAGAGAAGGTAAGTTTGGCTAAAATGGTTGTTTGTTCAGTTGCACTGTACTTGAATTTCTGAAATAACTGTGTTTGCTGTCTGTCTTCAAAACCTTTTTTAATACCTACATGCTGCTAAGGTACCTTTTGACACAGGAAATACGAGCTCTTCTCGCCGCATCTGTACAATATTGGACTTACTGAAAACTAGGTAAATGGCAGATGTTTTGGATACATAGGGCCTGATTACCTTTAAATTTTTTAGAACAGCTATTCTAGTTTAACTAACCTGGGGTTGTTTTTTCTTGATCTGCGTTTAATTTGCAGGATCCTGGGCTCAGGTAACCAGAAAGAAGGTAATCTTTTATAGAATAATAACACTCACAGAGTTCTTTGGAAATAGCTAGCCCCTGTTAAAGTTACATTTTTACTTGGAATTCTAATTTTTAAATGGAACTTTAAATACAATCAGAAGTTACATAAAACCAAGTACCACACATCTGCAGCAATCCAGGCATTTCTGTTGTTTTTGACTCTTTTCATACATTTACAAAATAAGCTTCCTAAGTACTAGAAGATCAGCAAGTTGAATGAAGGCTTCTATGTATGCAGAATAGTATTTTTTACAACAAACTAATATGTTTTCAAAACAACTATCTCTGTGCCCTAGTGAGAAGGAGGGAAGGAAGGAAATCAGAACGGTGTTTTAAAGCCTGTATCTGCCTGTATAGATGCTGTTAAAGCTTTTGGACTGAAAGACTTTTCTGAGAGAGCACCAGTTCTTGGGTCAGCCTTACTTTTCTACTTCCAAATGATACATTAAGACTTAACATAAATGAAAATTTTCTTTTCTTTTTTAGAAGCCAGTTCTGAAGAAAGCCCTCATAGTAGTCCTACAGTGGTGTTTCAACCATAATTTCAGTGTTCGACTTTATGCATTAGTTGCCCTTAAAAAAATTTGGGGAATGTGCAGAATGTTGCACGTGGAAGAATTTGAAGCTCTGACACCAGTCATTGAATCTAGCCTTCAACAAGTGGAAAACATGCATGGCACAGGGTTAGTAACATTCTTCTGACTTAGAGCTTACCGTTATTCTTCAGAGACGTTTGCAGCAAGTCTTACTTTCTAAAATAGTACTTGATGATTGCTGTTGGTTTTTATTATTCTAATTTAAAAGAAAGGAAGTCTTGGAAGGTGAAGTCTGTTTATCAGCAAATGAAGTGATAACTTACTCTAGCACAACAGAGAAAACTGAGGCATATTTGAACAGTGCTTATAGTTTAGGGGAGGATTGAAAACAGTGACTGTCATAGGTGCTAAGCCATCTTGTCTGATGGGTTATAAAGAATAAAAAATCATTCTTTCAGACTTTCTGATACCAGTAAATTCTCAAACATAAAACTGTGAAATGTTCTAGGTGTCATATTTTTCAAAAGTCTTCTGTGTGGGCAAAAATAAATAATTAGGAAATTAATTTTGGGTGATGATTAAATGAGGTTTACATAAATGCTTTTTAGTTTAGTGCTTTGAAAATAAAATATTTTTGTGCCACATATGTAGTTTTTATCCATTTTTACCCCTGTTGTTATGAGTTACTTAAAATTAGTTAGGGATACTCTTTATTGCCAGTCTTTTTTCTTCAAATAATGGAATTTGGAGACATGTTATGGGCCTTTTTTGAAACGTAAACTTATTTCCTGAATGCTGTATTTTTTAAATCGGTGCTCACTTAATTGTTACTTCCTTTACCGTATAGTAAATGCAGTTTTCCAATTTGACAATTAAAAAAAATATGGTATGTTGTATTTTGTGTACCTCTTGCATTACTTTCTGCAATTGCAGGAATGCTAGAAGAAACTGGCAGCGAATCCAAGATCACTTCTTCTTTGCAACTTTTCATCCACTTGAGGACTACAGTCTAGAGGCAAGTCCTAAAGAATACTGTTTATCACTGTATCTGCATAATTGTACAAGTATATTTTAACTTTATTTCTCCTACATTGGAGCATATAAAGAATGATAGACTCATTTAAAACTCAAAAAAATAACTTTGTGATGGATTTTACATTAAGACTACAACTTAATTCTCTTATTAATGCTCTGCTATAGAATGGTTTGGGTTGTAAGAGACCTTAAAGACCACCTGGTTCCAAGCCCCCTGCCATGGATCCACTGCATGATCCACTAGATCAGGTTGCACAGGGCCCCATCCATCCTGGCTTTGAACTCTTCCAGGGAACACTTAACTAATTGTTGTCTAATGTGAACAGAATACAAATAAGTAGATTCTAGAACATCTTTTTCAGCTATATGTTTTGCCATAGTTTAAGTAACTGAAAGCTGAATAAACACTGTTATGGACAGAAGGCAAAAATATGAGTGTTGATAAAAATAAGAGATGGAAATAGGAGGTAAACTGAAAATAGATGGGAAATGTGAAGACGAAAAGGGATAGATGAGTTTTGGCACAATCAGTGCTTTCAGAAAATAAATTATTTGTATTTCTTTATTTTTGAAAACAGATGTTCTGTAAGGTACTTCTGTGAACACTTAGATGTGTTAGATACGACTTACTACAATCAGGCAATGAAAATCTTGAACGATAAGAAAAAGCAAGGCTGATGCTTGTTAAGTGTTTAAATGTATTCAGAGTACATCTTAATAGGATAACCACAACATTGGGGTTTTAAACTCCTCATTTTATTCATACGTTAAGTTTGAGCAGGGTGATGGTGGTGTGGTTGTTTTTGTCCTTGATTAATTGTGGTTAGCTGTTTTGGTGGTGCTGAGTTGGGTTTTAGGACTAGATTTTAATGTTTTTGACCATATTCCTCTTGCCATTAAAGCAATCTGCTTTATTTACTTGAAGTTCATGAGGGTGTCTGAAAACCCTTTAGTGCGTTATGCATAAAACATTTTTACAAGTCCTCTGCTGAAAAGTATAGAACAGTAATCAATGCATATCCTTAAAAACATCTAACTGGAGAGAGTAGCATTATGAAAGTTTGGGATAGCACTCCATGTAAAGAGGTGATTCATGAGGGTTGTTAGCAAGTTAAGTCACATGGCAATAAAAACTTGTATTAAAAACACGGGATGATGGATAAAAGATGTGTGCTATAAAATTGCCTAGAAGTTAATTTATTACCTACTGTGAATGCTTTGAGTGATGCTCTGCTAATAATACTGTGTTACATTGCAGACAATATTTTACACTCTTCCACGCCTTTCAGAAGTGGCTGAGGATGAATGGATCTCACTCTGTAAATTTGACAGATTCACTGACATTCCTTTGCCACCAACATTTCAGTGGTATCAATCTCGAACTGAACTTCTTGATCTAAAACCGAGTGACTGGTCTCAGCAAGACATGGGTAAAATACAGCTAACCTGTGTTAAATGTAATTATTTGTGCATAGCAATAGTGTATTTCTGTACTAAGTCTTGTCTTAGTATGCACACAATCTCCATTATTCTGCTATATTAGTTTTGTATACGTGTGAGCATAGCATGTCCCATAAAATGGTAATAGATGACTAACGCTGCCTACAGTATTACCATTTAGGTAATCCTCTTTACTGAAGCAGTAGTTTCACTATGACTTTTATATCCATATGACTTAATACTTGGTTTTCATAGGTTCAAATTCAGTTGAAACAGATGGCCAAACAGAATGGACTGATGTTCAGAAAAAGATTATACCCTGGAAAAACAGTACTCCAAGTTTAGACCTGGAAATGGTATTTCAGGACCGTGCTGCTAAACTTGGTAAATCAAACAGCAGGCTGATTGTGGTGGCTTCACTTATTGATAAACCTACCAATTTAGGAGGTAAGGTTGAATAGACATTTTAAAACCTTTATTTTAGACTTTAGAGTATGCTTGGCTAATAAAAATTACTTGTAAGATTTTTTTTAATATGTTGATATTAAGAAAAATATTTTACCCAGAGAAATAGGTCATTATCCTTCAAGAACTTGGTAACCAAATGTTACCCCCTCCACAAAATAGAGTATTCTGTAGTTATTTATTAAAAACAAACAAACAAAAAAACTTGCACGTAGCATGCATTAGTTAAATAGAACTTCATTGTACTTTAATTTACAGCTAGGTTTCTTCCTGCATTCATATTCTTTGTCACAGTTAAGTTTTTCATAACTGTGTATGCTACTAAAGGGAAATGATTTATTTTTTTGTATACCAATTAAACCAAATCTTGTAGATATACAAGATTTGTATAGCAATTCTAGTTTCTCGTGACAGTTGGACAACAGGAAAGTACCCACTTCTGATTTTGAGTGTTCCTATTGTGCAAGTGCAAGCTGTGATATAACAAATCCTACAAATACATTATTGCATTGTGCTTGCTGTTGTCAGCAGTTTTAATAACTAGAGGTAAACTGTTAATGAAAAATACGCCCACAAGCTGGTGCTGTCTGCCCTGTAATGCTGTGATGTGTCATTCTCAAGTCTTTTATTTAACTGGTATTGGATTTAGAGCTTAAGCGTGTGTGCAGATGTCCATTCATCCACACCTAGGCTGTTATGCTGGCCCATTAGTATGTGTAGTTAGTACTGTAGAAGTGTGCTATCCAGACAAAGCTTTTTCCATTTTTATCTGTCTTCTAAGTCACAATTTTTTTTATTTTTTTTTATTTTTTTTTCTGGTAAGATATATGGAACAAGGTATGATTTGGAGAATACCTAAAATACAGGAAACTGATTAAAAACAGAGGGATAAAATAATAATGCATTTTATGGATTCTTTGTCCTTTTTCACTTGCTAAAATATTCTGGCATGGTGTTTATATTATTTTCTCTACAAAAATCACTTTAAATAAACCTTCTGTTGTAGGTTTGTGTCGTACAAGTGAAATATTTGGGGCATCTGCACTAGTTGTCGGCAGTCTTCATTACGTACAAGATAAACAGTTTCAGCATCTTAGTGTTTCTGCAGAGCAGTGGCTCCCCCTTGTTGAGGTGAATGGAAACAGTTTAATAGCTAAAAACTAACACGCCTTGAGTTTATCAAATGTTCAGTCTTACTTTTTTTTCCTCTTGCAAAATTAAGCTTCTTATTTAACAAGCTCCTGCTGTCATTTCTGACACTTAACATTGAATATTTTGGAAAAATCTTTGAGTCAGCCTGGTAACAAAGAATTTGAAAACTTTAGCTTTTATTTTGCTGTGATAAATGACGTGAGTTGCTATCATAGCTTAGTGAGTGTTTTATAGCAGAGTATTCAAGTGGGATGTTTGTTTATGAAAGCTGAACAACACTGCATTTATCTTGCTTAGATAATTGCTTTTGGTAACTTAATGTGTATAATCATTAAATTTGCCTGAAGCTAGCTTGTGCTAAGCTTTTAGAACTTATTGTTTAGCTTACAAAGATGAGGTTTTCAACCTGTATCTTTACCATTTGATAGAAGATATGGTTGTGGTATTTTACAGTAACTTGTTTTTCAGTATCAGCTGTAGTTAATTCATCTGATAAATTCAGTTTGAATTTTTCATTTTTTACGTGGTGTTTATTTTCAGCTTATTAAAATTTTCTTTTCTAGAGCAATATAGCTGTAGTGTGCTTTGCCTAAAACAGAATGCTGATGAGCACACATTTTCATACCTAATCTCTGTGCTTCTCTACTGATGACACAACTTCTGTTGCATGGAGAAATTGGAATCTAATACAAATAGGCAGTATAGAGTTGGAAGAAAAACAGAAATTATTTACCTCTATTTAAGCTATGACAAGTTGTAATACAGGCATATAAGACAACTGGCTTACAAGACTGACCAACCACTACATTGTTTCAGGAAGGGATTCCATGGTTAGGTAACAAGTATGCCATTTACCTTATGCAATAGCAATTCTTCTACATTCAGTTGTCAGAAGTGTAGAAATGACTTTGTTCATTTTATTCATGGAGGGAATTCTTGTGATATTACCTACCCTTGGTGCTATTGCTGAAGAACCTTTAAAATAGTAAATAGTACATATATAGACAGTCTTTGGGGATAAGTCTCTTCCTGCTAAAAGCTGTCCAAGTAAATATTTTTTACAGTTACTTCAGAAGTTTACAAATAGCAGTATTTTAATATTTGTGTGTTTCTCTCTACTTTTGATGGACAGGTGAAGCCATCTCAGCTTGTTGATTATTTACAGCAGAAAAAAACAGAAGGCTATACTATTATTGGTGTGGAACAGACAGCTAAAAGTTTTGATCTTACAGAATATTGCTTTCCAGAGAAGTCACTATTATTGCTGGGGTAAGAATGTGCTTTTTGTAAATCTACCTCTTGCCATCCATCGATGCCCTTCTTCTAGTTGGACCTAGGTATTGTGAAAACCGAGTGACACGTAAAGGTGGAATTAGAACAGGAAGGGATTGGGAAATTGGCAAGGAGTTTGGCTTTGTGTACTAATGGATGGGAAGTATGGATATCTACTCCTGAAAGATACTTTTTTCTCATATTTAGTAACCAATCTATATACTGCAACTCCTTTTTCGTGGGAGACCCTTTAAAAATTCAGGATGGGGCAGATGTGGCATGTAGAAGCAGGTACAGCATTTGTAGTTTGAGCAGAGGCTGAGAGGACTTTAGAGAAAAACAATGATCAGTTCCTACAACCAGGAAGCTTCAGATGTGACAAAGAAGAGGCTAAAGCAATCTATAAAGCGTCTAAAGTCAGAAAGATCCTGGAATTGCTGAGCTGCCAACTGAGATCAGGAGGAAGGGGCTGTCCCTCCTTTTAGGACAAAGTAGGCAAAAATACCTCTGTTTTTCAGCCCTTTTTACATGTAAATGTAGTTTGTTTTTAGACTGTAGTTTTCATAACCAATTCTGTTCTCTACTAATTAAAATCATAGCTTTTAATTACTGAAAAGCTTTGGTATCTTTTGATGTGCTCATTCTAAAGAAGTGAAATATTTCCAGTTGAAGATTTTGGTCAGTCTGAAATTCCCTCATACCAAGACCTCATCACAAGTGAAGCGGGTAGTTGAGCCCCCCTGCTGTGCCAGCAGCTTCATGCCCTAATCTTATTTACAGCTATTTATTTTGCCGTGGATTGTCCAAAACGAAAATGGGGGAGTCCTGGTGCTAGCTGTTGCTGGCCCAGTGAACTGAAGATAAAATGCTCTGCCACTTTTCCTGTATCACAGCTTAGGTCACCCATGCTTTCTTTGTATCAGTAATGTATACTTGCTTTAATAATAATAATCTTGTGCTCACCAGTTACATTTAAGGGCAGAAGCTCCATTTTCTGAATGGTATTTGGTTGCTATCGTGACTTCTGTATTTTCTGCTTTCTGGAACATCTGTCTTCCCCCATATTTAAGTTGCTGTTTCTTCTCTTCTAGAAATGAACACGAGGGAATCCCAGCAAACCTGATTCACCACCTGGACGTCTGTGTGGAAATTCCTCAGCAGGGTATTATTCGATCACTCAATGTTCATGTCAGCGGGGCTCTGCTGATTTGGGAGTACACAAGGCAACAGGTGATCAAGCAGAAACAGAAATAACTACCAAGAATTTTGTGCCTTACAGTACATCTGGGTGACTTCCTATGGTGCTACAACATGAAATTCTGAACAGAGGAGATACAACTCAGGGTGAATGAGGATTTTACATTTTGCATGTTTTGTTCTCTGTAGTTCAGAGTGATTTTTTTTTTAAATGCCTTAATGCTTTACCTCCTTAAATAAACTGGTTGCATTGGTAATAAATACTATTTATATTGCACGTGGTGTGTGATTTATTTTGTGACCATCAACACAGTACCACAAACAACCACATTCAAAACATACCAAAATTCAAAACAGAGGATTTTTACTGTGGTTATTTTTGATTGACAGCCATATTTGAAACTGACCACATGCCCTCCACTTACAACAACCAAAAATTCTCTTAGTATGAGTAGTGCTTAATGCTTCCAGTACCAGGTAGTGTAAGTAAATTTAACTTTCAAAATATATATGGAATCCAGTCTTTCACAAATGTCTTGTGCTGTCCCTCATTGGAGTGTCCTTCATAGTCAAGCTTACTGGCCCTGCTATAAACCTTGGTAGGTATTTTTAATGGAGTTGCTTCAGTGCTTCAGTAAGGTAATTAATTCTAAATTACATGAAAGTTCCATAATGTGTGATAAATAACTGCCCTGCTTACAACAGATACTGATTGGAAACCACCTGTTACAGCTAACAACAATCATTACTCTTTCTTAAGAAAAATACATAGCTTATGTATCATATACACAGGATACATTAGGCTTTTTGATGGCTACTGTTGGAAAGTGAGTATATTTTAAAATACTTCGAAACACTTGGCCAATGATAAATGCAGATTACATAAACCACCCTCCCCTGGCTTTTGATATGGTAGTAAAGTTGGAAAAGCTTTTTCAAGAAAAGTGAGCTCACTTGCTGAAAACCACTTTTATTCTTTTTAGAATATGTACATGGTGCTATCATATAATCATTTATTTATTCTTGTGAAACAATGACTGTCATTACACAGTCAAAGCCTCAGATTTGCCAACAGCCCAGCACCATGCTACTTTGACTCAAGTTGTCCATGATTGTCCATGACCATCCTTTTTTCAGCAGACGTGAGACCCCGTAACAAGAACAGTGGCCTGCATTTTAGGAAGACAGGTTAAGCAGTTCTTGACCTCGAGTTCTTGCACTAAAGCAGGTTCTGTTGCTTTCTCACGCATCTTCCTTCCACAGCTTTATTCTCATCAGCTATACTTTGAAAGCAGAGTACTTAAGCCTTCCCAGCAGTTTCTGGAGGATGAAACCCTTCTGCTTCAAGCTTCTTTTTGTATTTTAAAAAGTCTCTTCTTTTGTCAAAGTATTTAACCTGTTTATAAAGAGAAATAACTCATGTTCATCATAAGAAACTAGCAGAAAAAGGGCCTTTGTGCATCATAACAAGACTGAGAAATATGTGGTCTTTTGACTGATAAATTTAAGTAGTATTTTAGCTTTCTACCGCAGTTAGGAGTTTGTTGCTTGACTGAAGGAGAAGATTCGGCCTGTCATCACCTCTCCCCTTATCCCCATAGACATCTAATAAAAGTAGGCTACTGGGTTGCATTTTTTTGCTGTAGTGAACAGGGATCATGGCTAACAGGTACATCCAGCAGCTTTTCTATGGTATTGCAGAGTGCAGGACCTCTGTAAAGCACTGCAAACAACACCACCAGCACTGGAAATCCTACACAGCAGAGCTGCAGCCCTCAAAGTGTAATTCAGCACAGCCACTGCGCGCATACTGATTTGTTCAGCTGATTTTGGTCCGTGGGCTCAAATAGGAAGCATTCAGCCCCTCGGACACCACTGGTGACAAGAAGCAACACCTGTTAAATCAGATAGGAATTGCAGCTTCTGCTTGGGAAACTGAAAAGCATGCAGGCCATGGAAGAGCTATGTGCAAGCAGATGGGTCACAGTGAAGCCCTGCTGTGCAAAGAAGGGGTTTTATGCACAGCAGGATGCCAGGTGTGAGCCCTGGGCCTCACCTCCCTTCCCCATTAGCCGTTCTCCTTTACCAACGATAATTCCTGTTGCTTCCTAAGCTTTCCCGGCCCCTTCAGCCCTTTTTAAGTTCCAGCTGCCCAGCTGCACGCCCCTACGGGCCGCCCATTTACCGGGGAGCCCGGGCTCGCGGTGTTCCCCTCTCCCCTCTGTGCTCGGCCCCCCGCGGCCGCCGCTCACCCACTGCTGGGGGCAGCGTGCCTCGAAGGCCAGCCGCAGCTCCTGGCACCGCGCCGCGTCCTCCCCCTGCGCCTCCAGGCAGCTCCAGAAGTCGTCCCTCGCCCCCCAGCACGCCTTCCTCTCCTGCATGCTGGGCGCCGACATCTTCCCTCACACCCGGCGCGGGGCGCCCGCCACCGCGCCTCGCCCCTCCCCGCAGCCGGGACCCCCGGCACGGCTCGGCACGGCTCAGCCCTGCCCTCCTCGGCCCGGTTCGGCTCGGTTTGGCCCGGCCCGGCTCGGCTCGGCTCGGCCCAGCAGGGCCCGGCCCTCAGCAGCCCTGCCGAAGGTCAGGAGCAAGCGCAGGCCCGGCGCAGGCTGCGGGCGGGGCGGAGGCGGGGCGGGCGGCGGCCATCGCGCCTCCCCCGGGGGCTGGCAGCCAGCCCTGCCGTGCTGCGTGTGGCAGTCACAGAGGAACAAAATAGCCCAACTGCATCCACATGGGTCACCCACCCATCCATCCATCCATCCTGGGGCCCCAAAGGACCACCCAAAGCACAAACCGTGTGTCAGAGCGCTGCCTAAATGCTGCTTGAACTCTATTAGGCTCGGTGCTGTGACTGCTTCCCTAGGGGAACTGGGGGGGGTTTGTGGTGCTGCACAATTAATTAAAGGTCTTTGCCCAAATACACGCCAGCCGCCTGTAAACGCCAGGTGCTGTGCAGCTCCAGAAGCGCCTGTTTCCATGGAAACTCCCTGCGCTGCTGCTGTGGGGTGGATGAAGTTTTGGTGCCTGGGTGGGCCTCCAACATGAGCCCAAACTGGTGGGCACTGAGCCGCCGGCACCTGGGGCTCTGCAGGGCCATGTGGAAGGGGCACGTTTTGTCAAAATGCTTCCTCTGAGGGATGTTTCTGGGGAGCAAAGTGCATGTGAATGCTGCAGTACACCTGGCAGTCTTTAACACAGTCTGTGCCATCATCTCTGTTTACTTTAACCACCTTTTTATTGCTAGACTGTGATGGGTAGGAGAGGGAAATGCAGTAATTTAATCTCTAACATAATGGGGACTTGAAGGTGAGCAGAAGTCACTACAAAAGCAGGATTTCAGTTATGGGCTTTATTGAAAATAATTGATACAGAAGTAAGTAATCTTACTCGTGGCTCTTAGGCATGCAAGCTTTTACAAGCATGAATATTAAAAAGAAAATGGCCATTAAGTTTCAGGACCAAAACGTGGTAATAGCAAGTGTCACTTGTGTTTCAGATTTTAAAATTTATGCTGCATATAATGTTGTTTACCTAGTGCATTCCTGAAACTGAAGGAATAATGTGATTATATATAATTAATCACAAAGCCCCAATAGCACATCTGGGATATTTGTGATAAATAGTTTATTCTTTAAGGGTTTGCAGTCCAAGAAATGCTTGCTGAAGACATTTGTAAATAATTCTGTGTAATGGATATTATGGAAATCTAGTGATCTGGCTTTAGAAAGTACGTGAACAGAAAAAAGGCAGATTTCTCTAATATATTTTTAATGACAATGTTTCCATTTGGCTAAACTGCTATCACAAGGAGCTGATTTTTTTGTTGTTGTTGTTAATTTGCCAATTCTAAGCATCTATCTTTAGCCCTTCGCTTTGGGGAAGTGTGCCCAGTAAGTAATAAATGGGATATTTATAATAGCCAGGCAGAGGCAAATGTTCTAGAAAGATGAAAGGCTGAAATAATTCCAGATTTGTGAGGTGAGCTGCTTGCCACAACTGGAGCCTCTGAATTATGTTTCCACTTAATGGTTAGCGAGATATTAAAGAAACAGGTGACTGTCATCCACCAACACTCTTGCCAGGACTGTGTTGAGGTACATTGTGTAGGGTTTGTACAGTAGTTCAGCTCTCAGATTCTTCTGTGCCTGTTGTTAACTGGGATACAGATCTGCCTTCCGATGAACCCCTTACAAATCTGTCCTCATCTGCAGACTTACTTACCCCGTATTTACCTGGTCTTACCCAGCAGATTCTGGACTGTTTGCCATAACGATGTCTCCTTTCACTGCTGAAGCAAGTAGCATGTAACAGGTATCTCTAGGACCAGTAATGAAAGCACTTCTTGAAGTACCATGGCTGTGTTCAGCTTTGTGCTTACACCAAGAGCACAATTAATTTGTTTTTCTTGCATAGAAAGACTCATGTATAACCTCCTCTAAATTATGATCCTTATCCATAATAAATTTTCAGTGGCTTTCATTTGAAATAGTGTTCCTACATAGCGCCATGCCCAACTATTTATTTTGCTAGAAATAATAGCAGGATTGTACCTGAGGTGGCTCAGGGCATTGTCTTCTGTTGCTGAGCACCAAGTCATATTTTAAAATAAAAATTACAAAAATATGTAGCATGAGAGAACCATGCATCAATATTTTCTCTTTCTTGCTTTTCAGATATCTGTTAAAGATGTAACTCTGACTCTTCCAGTGTTCCTTGCAATGCCTGAGGAAGGAATATGATTAAAGAAATCATAATAATTAATTGTGTCTGGTTTTATTATTAAAAATGAATAAATTAAGCAAAGAAATACCATGAACTGAAAACAGTAGTTGCCTCTTTCTGTTCATCTTTGAAAATGTTTTAACAGAAATTACTTAAATGGTTGGACGTCAGCCATCTCTCTGGGAAGCTCTCACTTAAATGAAGACAAAAGCATTTCATTTTAAACAATGAATTTTACCTTAGTGTTTTGAAGGCAAGCACTGGATGGAGAAAGGATGTTTGCCTACTAGTACATCAGTCCTACTTCATGAAGCACAGAAGCTCTGGAAAAAAAAATCTAGAGGCTTTGAATGCCTGTTACTGAAAGGTCTTAAGAAGGGAGAAAGTAAACAGCAGTCAGGAACAGGTTAAACAGCAAGGTCCCCTTCCAGTTCTTGAGATCTTGTAGACCAAATTTTAAATTCTACTTCCATCCTTTTGCTGCCTGCAGACCCTCACAGGTTACTCTTGGCAGCAGCATCAGCTTTGAAGATGCAATCTGCAAAGGCAAGCATAGAAGCACCTCATTCTTGTGGAGGGGAAACATTCATCCATCTTTATACATGTAGGTTGAAGTCTTCCCCACATTGCTTTCTGAAATTACATTTGTGGTTTATTAGGGCTCAGTGGGACTTAAAATCTCATTGCAGTAGGTCATTCTTTAACAGAAAAGGTCATCTTTAGCTTTAAGATAACTTTTTAAAAGTGCTTTAGAAACTAAATATCCCTCTTGAAGAATCAGTCACTAGAGAAGACCACTGATTTTTAGAGCAAGAATTTTCTGAGCCTAGTAAGGGAATTGCTTAGGAACAGACAGACAGTTAGTAAGTTCCTCAGCTGATAATTAAGAGTTCTTTTTTTAGTAGCCACCGATGTTACTAAATGATCTGTCTATGCTTATAAAGAGAACTTCTCTACTTCTCTCTTTACATAACTTTGCAGGTAATACCAAATGTTTATAGCTAAATGTCTGAAAGAGGCATATTATACATACTATACTTTCTGTAGCCTTATTCAAAACATTCCTTTTTATTATTTCATAAAGACCTTATATTAAATTCTATTTATTTATTAAAAACAACATGAATTTCTTTGGATAAATTAGCATTTTTGTTGTTGTTCTTTTGAATGAATAAAGATGGAAGTATGTATGAGGAGAAAGAAAAATAGATTTTTGGGAGGTAGGTTTAGCAAACCAGTTTTCTGAATCCCTAACAAAATGTGCATTTCCATGTTCTGTTTCAATGCAATGTGTGTTGGGTTTCTTACCTTGATTTCCTCATGCTGTTTTTGCTGCATGTTGTGATCCTTGCCATAGGGATTGCCAGTGCGACATGAACACAGTAAATTAGGTAAATGCTTTGGGACAGCTACCGCAGCTTTCTGTGCTAGCTCTGCTTGTACCAGAGGGCTGCGTGTGCCCAGGAAGCACTGGAGGGGATTTGATGAGGAAGGATGAAGCAGGCTGGTGTGGAGGAGGAACAGGGGAGAGAACAGACACAACAGTGATTTTCATCTTCTTCACAACTCTGCATAGTAATGTGAAGCCTACAGAGAAAAGACTGCCTTTGTTTGAGGCCCTTCATGGACATCAGCAAGGTGCTCTGTAGAATAGTCTGAATATCGCTAGGCTACCTAAAAGTTATGAGAGAAATAAAAAAATCCTAGAGTGTGAGGATTCTGGTGAGGCGTTGAAGTCATGTGTGTTAATTATAGGCAATTGTTTTTAAAGCCTTTAATTCCTTTTTTTGTTGTTCAGTTTTTAGAAAGGAAGAAAACAGAAAAAGGAGTATTAGGGGAAGAGAGGCAATGGTAAGGCAGGAATACTGACCAATTCTTATTCTTCTGTTGGCTCCTGATTAGCAATTCTCCAAGCCCATGAAGGATGACAAAATCTTGCTTTGCAGCAATGTTGATGTTCACTTTCTTGCAAGAAAGCTCAGATGGGAAACTGGGAATATGCCTATTCTGCAGACAGACTGATTTTCAAAGCCATGTAAATGGAAGAAAACTCATGAATTTCATTTGGGTGCCTTCAAATTACCATGGCATGATAGATACTGAAAGATAAGAAGCGGTCCCTGGTTCTCTCTGAGACTGAAACATACTCGAAAATTTTTTATCAAAAAGCCAGCTGAATGCTTGCATCCATGTGTTATATTTAATAATCCATCAGCTGCACTGATCACCTTTGCATTCACTGTAAACGTTTCAGTGAAGCATGGGTGTGTGGTACCAGATGGGATTGCTTTCACAGGCACAAAGGCAACATTGTTCTCAAACATGGTGAATATTTGCTCTGAAGATCAATGTCAATTTTCATAGCAGCCAAGCTAGCAAGTAACATGCCTTTGATCGCATCCAGAATCACTCAAGGAAAGGGAGATGGTTTTGTTTACATGTCAGGAAAGCATTAAAAATATATAGCCAAAACATATAGGCAGGCATTTAAAATGTAGCCAAAAATCACAAGGACAGTATTATACAGCTGCCTCTGTTTGCTCACTAGACTAGAGTCATTAAAGACTTGGCAGCTTCAGAAACCGGAGGGACAGTAACAGCTATTGCTGGTAGACAGCAAAGCTGGGCTCACTGGCCCTTCGTGCATGCTAGCGGCCAGCAGGGCAGAGAAACAAAGCTGAAGTTCACATCTTGTAAGTCCTCACACATCCCGCTGCTTGGACCCCACTGGAAGCCAGCTTTGAGTCTTAAGCATCTTGGCCAGTTGTGGGTACATGCAGAAGCTGGAGGTTGGTGTAAATACTCTGCGGACGCTAGCCAGAGCCACTGTCCACTGAGGAAAGGCAAAAGAGAAGGGACCAAGACCCAGATGCTCAGTATTCCTGTCCTGTTGTGCTCAGTGGAGCCTGAAGGATGGGTGACTTTCCACACTCTCATCTGGGTGCTTTTTTGAGAGGATAGCAAGCATTGTACTTAGATTTTTGAGGAATTTCTAATGAAGCTTCTTACCAAAGAAATTAAGCTATTGTGGGTCAAAGGAGAAGGTTTTCATGTGGTCTAGTAACTGGTTAGTGAGGCAGGATTAAATGATTTTTCTTCCAAAAGAGAGAGATGATCAAAGGAGCTATACTGACAGGAGTCTTGTACATATTTATAAATGATTGGTAAAAGATGACAATCACTGACCATACTTTTCTACTGATTCAGGACAGCAAAAGCTAAAACTGGGAGAGAATCTCTCACTGTCATGTGGCCAGGCAGCAAAATAGCTGGTGTCATTCAGCACTGATAGACACAAAGTAATGGGAATGTTAAAAAGTCAAAAACGCATGGTGAGGGGCTCCAAGTTAACTGTTTTCACTCACAAAAGAGTTTCTCAATTTATGGTGAGTAATTCCTTAAAACACATCTGCTTCAGTCTTCTTTATGTATTAGTTGGGCGAAAGATGCTGTCCCATTGCAGAGAGATTGCACTTAGCAGGTTCTTAAATGAAGTGTTGATGTGAGCTCCACAGCCTCCACCCTTTAGGCTGGTTTCAGACTTGTAACTCTCCTTATGTTTCATTATTTGTTTCTGAAAAGTATGCTGGTTGCATCTTAGTGTGTCTGTCATGTATGGAGGAATGCAGGCCGCCACCCTCCTTAGAATAAGTTTGTGCATATAGAATGAGCGATAGTATGTTTCCCTCCAACAGAGTTTCAGGTAGAAGAGAGAAGTATGAGGCATTTTATCTTCAGAAACTTTAGTTTGAGCTGCTGGTCCTGCCCTTAGGAATATGATTTCCTCTAAAAAGAAGATATTTAGGCTGCAGGTGGGCAGCTGTTCATTTGACTTCCTCTTTGCTTTCAAAAGATCTTTCAGCTCCTTTTTTTTTATTTCCCTTTTTGATGTTCAAGACTTTTAAGTAAGGAGCAGGCTGTCACAGAGGTGCCCTTAGAACATGCCAACTGAAGAAGAAAATCTACTTGCTTTTCTCTTAATAACTATGAGCTAATTAAACTCGTCCATCAAAATCCATTACTGCTGGCTATTTCTGCAAAGACAGCTTGTGTGAGGGCTGGACTGTGAGAGAAGCTTCTCAGCCCGGGCCTTTGCTGAGGAGTAGCTCGGTTCTGGAAGCCTTGCAGGACTCCTTACTGTCTCATATACAAATCAGGGGCATGTAGCCAAGCTCCCTGTGGTTCCCGAGTTTACAGCATGAGGCCATTTCTGTCCTCATCCTATCTTTCCCATGCTCCTGCTCCACACCAGCATCATTACTTTGGGCTCCTGTTCTTTCCCCATCCCCTGAAGAACCCCCTAGCCCCAGCCTGTGGCCTGTGCCAGCCCTGACCAACTCAGTCGTGTGCTCACTTTGCACACAGAGCAGCACTGTGGAGAACCTGAGATGAGTGAGGCCGACCCCTAAAACGGCAAAGCTAGATGCTGGTTGCAGTGTCTTCTGTTCATCTGAGTGTTGTGGCTGGATTTCTGCCTTTTATAGCTATTTTCTGAAGGCTGCTGATATGAATACAACCATCCTTGACAGAAGAACAGAAGAAACTTTCTAATATAAGCCTGACTCTGACTCATGTGGTGATGAGACTATGGATGGCTGTAACAAAAAATAAAGGCAGCAGCAGGAGTCATCTACAGACAGGGGGGCAAGGAAAAAGACTTGCAAGGGAGGGAGAGAAACTGTTGGTCCTTCCTTGGGTTCCTCACCACTGCATTGTGCAGCTGTGAAAGGGGGCAGCCGCAGTGGCCTGGTGATGCTCTTTACTCTCTGGATATTTTTGTCAATTTGCTGCTTATACAAGCTCACTGGATGTATAAGCAGGGAGGAGCCAAGTCGCTTTGTGAGGGATGAGGTGGAGCAGAAGGCTGCCAACCCAGGTCCGCACTTGAGCCCCCTCCTGCAGGCCCGCCTCAGGAAGAGGTCTGAGGTGGCCTCCCTGGGACCAGGCTCCTGTTGTGGTGGTTCCAGGCTCAGGCTGTGGTGCTGGTGCTGCCCTACAGAGCTGTGTGGAGTCCATACACACCAGCAGCAGGACCAAATCACACCGTGCTGCAGAGATTGCACACAGTGCCCCTGCGGCTCGTCAGGGACCCTGCTCGTCAGGGGCTCGTCAGGGAGTCAGAGCTCGGCCCTGACCTCTAAGGTACTGAATTTGTCCTGTGTATCTTTTACCAGGCCATCATCAGGAGAGTTCAGTCTTGCCCTCGCCTGAAGGGTGACCCAGCTGCATCTAATGCTTTCTCAGAAGGGCTGGCTCTCTGCCTCTCCTTCTGGGGGGAGCCAACGACTCCAGTTCCTTTTGTTCTCCAGCTTCAGGTCTGGGAAGCCCTGGCTCTCACAGATGCCCACATGTACCCATACGGGTGTGCTGCTTTCTTGACAGTCTCCTCATCACACCTGGGCTTCACTCTGCTAAGTTTCATCAAGCACCTGCTTGCCTTTAACCAGGTGTTCTGGGCAAGGTGTTGCCTGAAGAAGTGTAGCTCAGTTCATCTGATTAGTCTGTATGTAGTTTAGAAGTGCTTAAAATGGGTTAATCTAGTTTCCTCGGCTCATATTCAGGAGAGATGCTGTAATAAAATAAGGTTTGAAATCCCAGCCCTCGCCTGTGTTCAGCCTGTTCTCGGGAAGGATAAGCTGGCAGAAGCAATGACAATCACATTTTGTAAATCTCAGTTCTACTGATGCTGCTGTCTGCTGTGGTACATAAATTCCCCCATGATCTGCACTCAGCACTGAAGAGTCTGCTGCCATTTTAGCAATGAACACACACCAGGTGCAGATTTTGAAACATCATATAGAGCCTTTCAGGTACGTATTGGACTGCATCAAACACACACCAAAATGGAGTGCAGAGATGACAGAAGATGGTACTTACGGGAATTATGGAAAACAGAAGGGCTCTTTTTACAATCTTCTTTGGCCTAAACTCACCAGGGAGCTTGCAGAAGGATGTGGGATACTTTGAGGGTGACAAAATGATATACCTGAAGATGCAGTAAATTTTAATCTGGGAGCTTTGAGACACAAGCCTGTGTGTGTGCCCTTCATGCCAGTTACTAGCATTGTACATGTCCTCCTGTCTTGTACCTTAACCTCTCCTGATTCCCCCCAAATTTTTAAAATTGAGCTGTGTTACCCTGAATGGGATGAGCAGCTCAGCTTCCCACAGCCTCAGATTTTTGCTTGCATGTGTAATCTCCTCTGGCAAGTCTTTAGTGTCTATTTGGTCACAGAGAGAGATGTAGAGAACAAACACACAGCCTGGGCCGGGGCCTTACTATTCCCCGGGGAATTGGGGTTGTTTAGTCCAGAGAAGAGGCTCAGGGGAAACCTTATTGCTCTCTACAACTGCCTGAAAGGAAGGTGTGGGGAACTGGGGATTGGCCTCTTCTCACAGATAACTAGAGATAGGACTAGAGGGAATGGCCTCAAGTTGTGCCAGGGCACATGGACAACACCTGCAGGGCTCAGATTCTGGCTTTGTGTTGAAGGCAGTGGGACTCTGAGCAGAGGGAGCAGAGGGAGAGCTCCTGCAACATAGCTGGGGCTGTGAGACTGGGCTGAAGGTTGGCTGATCCTGTCTCTGCCACCTGATCGCTTTGGCTGGATACAACCCACAGCAAAACTGGAGTAAAGGTGCAGCCAAGAGAGGCAAACAGCACTGACAGAAGCTGAGTTTAAAATCTTTTATTATTGAGCGTTGCCAAACAGCTAATGGAATCTGAAGTTGATTTGCTAAAATGTTTTGATGTGGATGCCACCCCTGCCTGAGACAAAGAGGGCCTCAGTGGCAGCAGGGACCCTTAGGCTATGGCAGCAGTTCAAAAGAACACTTTTAATTTTGTATGCAACAATGTAAACTTCAAAAATAGTAAACTATAACCTTTTTTTCCCCCCCTTTTTTACATAGCATGTGATCTATCACAGATAGAAATTTAATGGCGAACCAAAATCGCGTAAGTAAACATCCTGGTGCTTACAAGTTTCATAAAAAGTGTTACATTTGATGTAAATATATTACATTTTTAACTCTTAAACACTCACAATTATGGAGTAAAAGCAACTGGCGATTCACCCCCTCAGTCCGTGTCCTCAGACTGTACATCAGCAACCCTGCTCTCGTCAGCTCCGCCGTGCATTTTCGGTCAGATTTTTCCCCACGCAACCACCACCGTTTCCCCTTTCTCATGCTAGCATTAACTGAGTGCGGCTCCACACAGGGGTAAAACCTGTGCAAGCGGGAGGAGAACCAGGTCCCCTGCACACAAACCTGCAGTCCCCTGGGCCCCGTGCTCCCAGCGCTTGTGGGGGGCACTTCCCGGTGCCGGAGGGGAATTTTGGGTGCCCGGGCTGCAAGGCTGAGCCCCGCAGTGCCGCCGTCTCGCAGCGGGGCCTGGTTCTGCGCGGATAAAGACAAGAGTTCTGTAGAAGGCACTGGATTTCTCTTGCATGGTTTTAAACGTGGACTACAGTCACGTGCAGTACCAGGAGATTTGGGCTCTAGACTGCTTTCCCTCTAGTGCTTTAGTGCAGGCATTTTTAGCACTTGAATTTTTGTCCGGTTCCAGCGCAGCACGCGCTCACCTACACAGAGTGATTTCCGAACTTCCCTCCTTCTACTCTTCCCCCCATCTTCCTGTCCCCGTAAAGTTTCCCTTTTGGTTCCTTGAAAACTATCAGAGTACAGCTCTGGTCAAAAAAATAAACATGTGATGTAGCATAGCATTTGTTTCTTTTAAATCACAGTGTGCAATGCATCATTCGGTACCTAATGTTCAAAATGTCTGCCCTGCTTTTCATGAAAATCATTCTTTAAAATAACCTATGCAAATATATTTTGACTATATATTACATTCATTTAAAAAGAGAAGAGAGGTTCTTGGTTTGCAGTTTTTTTCAGTGTACTACTTAAGTGAAAGGTCTGATGTGAAAAAAGTACAAGCAAACTGGACATGCCAAGACTTGATGCCTTAGATGGTGATCATATCAAAACTGTACAGGTATGTACACCGTGTTGGACAGGTGTGCTTCTTCCCAAGAAAAGACCTTTGCATCATCATATATAAGGTTAACCACAAAGTTTTGGTAAAAAGAGCATTTAATGAGCAAAGGATGACATGGAGGGGCGAGTTCTCCGGCTTTTGTTAGGCAATCCTGAAGTGATGTCTCCATTCCCTTCGGGGATTTCTTCCTTCTTCCGGACCTTGAGACGCGTGAGCAGCTTTATCACCCAGACGTCCCATTCCTCTGGCAAGAGCAACAGGAGGAAACCCAGGCCAATAATGACGATGGCGATTACTCGGACACTGTTGAAGACAATTTCACTCGTGTAGTGATCAACCACTGTGTGGGACATTGAACTGGTGTTATTACGTGGGACAAAGCACGAGGGCAGTACCCCCTTCCCTCCCCTCAGCTCCCTGGCTCTGGGCTGCACAGGAGGACGTGGCCATGGGGAGATGGTGGCAAGGAGACTTTCTGCTGGACTAGCACACAGCAGGGTGCAAGCCCAGGTCACAGCAGGCCCTGGTTCATTTAAGGAGCTAGGAAGTGTAAATGATAATGTATTTTTTGTTTCTTTTGATGCCTAGCCAAGAAAGAGGGGGGCTGTGGTTTGGGCCAGGTTTGCCTATCCGCTCCCCTGCCCAGCCTCACTGCCTCATAGTCTCTACACCTGCTCTTTTATTTACCAAGGCCAGCAGAATTACTAACACAAATTTGCTCTAAAATGTATTTAATTCTATTTGTTTCAATTTAATATTAAGCCTGCCTGGAAAAAAATCATTAAGAATTGATTTCTACTTCATCTCTGAGTGTTCATCCCAGCCTGGAGATGGATGACTTCAAATCTAGTTTGTTTTTCAGTACGCTGGCTTCTTCAGATAGTAACTTAAAAAGCAATTCTAGGAATTATGAATAGTCATGCAATATCATACAACACGTATTTAACAATTAAATTATAAATTTTTAATGAGTGTCATCCACGTAAGTTTTTAAGAGAAGATGTAAAATGTCTTTAACAGAGCCATTTGCTTTTATCCTCGGTAGATACTTGAAAGGCCACAAATTTCATGTACTCATTAGGATGCAAAAGTCAGAAATTCTTACCCGCATTTACTGGCACACTCAGTACAATTCCAAGAGAAATCAAGGTGGGGTACGTAATAGCGATTCCAAAATTTAGTAGAATATTGAATGCTGAAGAAGGAAAGAAAACCACTTTTTACTCCAGTGAAACTAGGCAAAGCAAAATACTCCTGCTTTATTACTCTCTCTGTACGTTGTGCATATAGAAAGCATATTAAATTCTGCTGGTATTCCTGGAAGATACCTGTGCACGTCTGTCTGCCCAAGACATTGCTGTTCCCAGGGAACTCTTTACCCCACCGGAGTCCAGTGGCAGGATCAGGGTGAGGTTTAGGTACAGCCCATCTCTGAGTGTAATGCCCAGAAATACAGGTGGAGTCCTGGGCAATTCCTGCTTTCTGTCCCAAGGCAATATTTTTCATCTGGGAGATTTCATACAACTAGCTGGTTGTGACTGCATTTTTTTGTCCTTTTTAAAAAAAATTATTTTATTTTTTTAGAAAAGCTGTAGGTTCCACATAGGAATGGGCCGCCTGAATGCCTTATCAAGCTAAAACTTAGGTTCAGAATAAGGGGAAACAGCTGCAGTAGTTCAGAGGGCTACAGCTTCCACTAGTGGCCAGTTTCTGGCATGCTATTCCACCCCGAGCAGCACGAGATCCCAGTGTGTACTCACTCAATAAGAGAATCGAAAATCCACAGAGGTTTCCCCAAGGAACAACGGCAAAAGAGCTCCAGTATTCCACTTTGGTAAAATAAAGGATGACAGGAATACAGGTAACGAAGAGAACATTGAAGACGGCTAACACGGACAGAAATAAGGCAGCTTCTCCGAATTTTGCACTGCCCAGAAGAAGTTTGAATAAAACCTACAAGACAAAACCACATGGGCTGGTGTAACTCTCGCACCACTTCCCTGCAGGGCTGGCATTCCAGCTCTGCCTTCCCGGGAAGGCTTTGTCCTAACTGAGGGCAGGCATCAGACAAAGCAAACAGCTGTGTTTATGGCAGAGGTCCGCAAAGAAGGGCAGGTGGTGCCCAACTGCATGGAGGTTGTGAACCTCTGGGTTGTAAAGCAAGACAGGAGCAGTGCCAGTCAGCGGTGGTGACTGGCATCTTTCGGCGGGGAGCCCCGGTGTGCTTACCTTGTAGAGAGCAGACATTGAGGCAGAGCCCACCACCAGGGCTATCCCAATCACGGAGTGGCTGTGAAACCCATCAGCGTACGTCATCATAACAATCCCTGCAATAGCAAATATAGCAGCCACGATCTGGTTGGGGACAAACAAAGAAAGCGAGTGTTACTGGCCAGCCCCCAGCAGGGAGAAACACGAGGGCAGCTTTACATGAGAGGTACTTCTGCATCACCTGCCCCCGTCCTTAGGCAGGAAACCAGTAGCAGCCCCAGGCAGGTATCCACAGAGCTGATGCTGCCTCTGCTCGCAGCCTCCCTGGCTAAAAGGGAAGTGTCTCTCTAAAGGGACACTTGGCGGTGTAGCTATGCCCCGCCAGCCTGGACAGGCTTTGTTTTTAAAGGCAAGGAGAGAGAAAACAAAAAACATGATGCCTGGCACTAGAGCAGCGTGGGGCTGTCCTGGGTGGGCAGGGCTGAAGGAGCTCAGCAGCGCTCAGCAGTCCTCTCACATCAGCAAGCTGCTGCTTGTCAAATAAAATAAAAGGACAGGCAGATGCTCAGTGTGGATACAGAAGCATGGAAGAAAAGGGCATCAAACAAAACTAGCGTGGGGCAGGTGCAGAACAAACAAAAGGGGATTTGTCTTCACCCGATGGGTAAGTCAGCCAAGGGTATCCTTGCTCTGCATGTGAGAAGTTTACAAGGATAAACTCAGGGAGGAAAAAAGTCCATCAAGGACCATTAACTATATCAACATCACTTCTATTTCAGGAAGTCCTTGAGCCTCAAATGGCAGCACCTCCACTGCAGTGAATGGCAGAATAAAAAGCATCAGGTTTGATTTGAACGTAAGGGGCTGGCAGCTTTCAGAGTGGCTCCCTGGAGGCAGGGCCTCTGCTGGGAAGGAAGACCACGGTTTGGGATTTGAGGATATGTTTGTCTCCAAGTCCCACTGACAGGTGTGCGTGTCTCTACAGGATGCATGCAGGAGGCTCTTGCAAGCAGTGGTTCCCTTAAACGCTGAGCTGCTTTATTTACTGTAGCACGAAGGGAAACACTGAGGGCACAGATCAAAGCAAATGAAGCCACTCTGCAAACAGCTTTGCTCTGGCATAAGGTCTTACCTCTTCTACCAAGCATGCCATGAGTGTCAGATCAGTCTTGCCCTGACCTCTCGGCCTGTGGACATGCCAGGAGTGTCACCCTAGCTTTCTCAGCAAGCCTTTCAGCCTGTCCCTCAAGCGCTGGATTAGCAGCAGCTGCACCGCAGCGACCAGCCCACGAGGATGTCTCAGCACCTCAGGGCTTACAGAAGCAGCACCCCAGGCACTCACAGCTTCACTGCACGTGTCCTGTGTGAAAGGAGCAGGGCAGCTCGTGCCCTGCTGGGATGGTCACTGTGCAAAGGGGAGAGTTGCAGCTTCACTGCGGGAGATGGAGATGCTCCCACTGGGGCACACGGAGGTGGGTGGCAGGGCTGTTGTGATGTCCTTTCCCGAGGCAGTGTGGACAAGAAAAAAAGGACAATTGGATGTGGTTGCAACTACAGAGAGTGCATAAGAAATGTCCCTGCTCCTGAGTCCACATGTCCCCGTGTGACAGAGCAAGGAGCAAGCTGACAGAGTTCAGTGCTCAAACATCTACACACCTCCTCTCCTGGGCCCAACCAGCAGTACAGGCTGCTCACTGACACTGCCACAGGATGGATGAACACCAGCAAAATACCTGTTTTTTTCACTTTGATCAAAATGGCCAGCAGGGCCAGCTGGGATAAAAGTGACACTTCCCTGCCTCCGGGAGCATTTCAGGGTACCCTTCCTTATGCATTAAAACCACAACAAAACAAAGCAAAACCAACCAACCAAAAGCCCAGCAGTTAATTTGTTTTCTGCGTCCTGCTACCTGGGAAGCTGGATGGGCAGGCACAGACACCAGCTGGCAAGGCCGGGCTGTTGGCAGGGGCGTTTTGCAATGCTCCCCTGAGCTGCCTCTTGGCTGCAACCACCACTGGGCTGTCCAAGTGCTCCTGCCAGAGAGCAACGCTTCCCCAAAAGTTAACTCTCAGCAGTGAGAGATAACGCAGCTTTTCCTGAGTGCTGAAAACTTTGCCAAGGCTGATGAGCAGGGAGCTCTTGAAGCACTGGGCAAAAAATAGACATTACTGCCATCATTTCTGTAAATACCAATGCAGCTCCTGCTGATGCAGGGAGGCTGGAGGGACTCAGCAGTGCCTTTTGGTTGCAGCTACCGCTGGGTCTCCGCGGTGGGTGCCAGCTGCCCATCTGCCCGGCTCTGCTGCCAGAGGACACCGCATGCTGAGGGCTGCCAAAACGGCAGCAGGGTCAGTGGGGGCCGTGGGGTTTCCAATGCTCTTGGAAACCTTTTAAATCGGAAGAGCCAGGCAAAGGCTGGTGTCTGCTCACAGCAGCACGGATATTGCAGCTAGCCTTCACGCCATGCTCCAGAGCAGGTTTCCTCTCTGCTGGTGGGAAATGTGCAGGGAGCCAGGCTGCAGGTGAGGGCTCATCCCCCTCTCCGAGGGTTTCTGTGCTGACACTGCATGGGGCACTGCTTGGGGAAAGATGAAAGGAAGGGCAGAGGGAGAGGGGGCAGAAAGAGACAGAGGTAAGGAGTCACTTACCCTCACTCCCATGAACCTGTCCCTCAGAACGATCCATGAAAGCAAGAACACAAACGCTTTGTTGCAGCAGAACAACACGGAGACATCCGTAGTGTTTATTTTCTTTATTGCATGTAAGTAAAGGTAGTTTGTGAGTGTCCAAAGAACACCAAAGGGTGCTGCCTTGGTAAAAAACACCTTCAAAGTCAAGCCATTGTCTCCAAAAAATCGGCAGCACTCCCTAAAACAAGGAGAGAAAGGCAGCATTAGTACACAAGCCAGTCACAATCTGTAGCAAACAGGGTTTTTTTCTTGCTCCTCATCTTTTCCTTTGGGGGAAGAAGGGCACAGACCTCAAAGACAAGGCAAAAACCAAGTTTCAGCACCTGCTTCATCAGCCACCAGCTGCACAGGGCACCAACAGGGATGGGCTCCAAACAGGGTAGGGGCAGCAACGACAGAGCAAGGCGGAGGTGAAGCCAGAAGGCTGAATTTCACCCTCACAACGAGCACCTCCAAAGTGGGCCACTGAAGCAGCGTGGGGTTGCTCTCCTTTCACACCGGTGGGGACCAGGACGCGGAGGGGCCTGGCGCTGCAGCCCCCTCCAATGCCCAGTGCTGCAGCTGGGGATTTGGGGGATTTGGGATGTGCCCCTCAGGGCTGGATCTGGCTCTGCGCAGCAAGTTGGCCATGCTGGGCAGAGCTGTGGGGGTCTGTGGGGTGGCGACGTGCTGGGGTGCGTGGGGCACAGATGGGGTTGGGTGGCTGCACGGGCTTCTGCTCACCTTCAAAGCCCCTGAGGCCTGGAAGTGCTTTAATGAGGTGCTCTGGCAAAATTTGAGCAAAATTAATTTTCCTCTGACAATGAATGCCAAATAGGTTTGCACACTGCTGCCTTGAATTTTAAGCTGTTTTTTCTTTTCTTTCCCTTTTTTTTTTTTTCCTGAAGCTGGCCATGCGAGTCTCTCTATTTGGAGCCTGATGAAAGCGTGTTTTCTATCCACTTTCTCATGGAATGGGCTGCATCAGGTGGTTAGCTACAGAAACCAAGGCGTGCTCTGAGCCTTTTCAGATTTCCCTCATCACTAACTCTGTCCAATCTTACAGAACTATGCCCAGCTTTATAGTCCCATCCCTGTTTTGTATGTTGTACAGCACCTCATGATAGGGCTTCAAGGTGGACAACTCTGGGAATACCATCGCAAATCCAGGAATTAAGTTTGAGGATTGATAATTGAGGATCTCCTGGGGATCACTGCAGCGTCTGCACCCCTGCCACATCCCCTCATGGCAGGAGGCAGCCCAACCTTTGCCCCTTTCCAGCAGCATCTCTGGAATCCATCCATGCAAGAGCTGGCTCTCTTGGCCTTATTTTCAGTGAAGCCCGAGGTGCATTAACAGAAACATGGCCTTTTTTTTGTGCAAGGATGACTCTGTGCTGTACAGGAACCCTCTCATATTAATTGTCTCCCCAGGTCTCCTATCGCTTATCAAAGGACAATTTTTCCTTGGTGCCATCACACAGCTCATGAAGTGACATTTGATTAAGAGAGCTATCAGGGAGTAATGCCAGATGGGGCAGTAATGCTTGTGGGAGGGAAGACAGGGCAGGGATATAACCCACATAGTAATCCCAAAACAGCTGGGGGATAAAATCACTCCAAGAAAAAACAACCTTCAGCTCTAAATATTTTGACAGAATGTTTTGGACACCGTTCCTCCTGCTGTCTGGTTGTTTTGGTTTTGCCCACAAGGGCACACTGTACCCATTGCGGGGCCTGATGTTTTATGGATACTCCCTGGCAAAAACAGAGCCCGTGTCCTGTGGCTCTCCAGACATGCCTGAATGTGCCAGAAGCGCCTGCCTATGAATATTTTAACAATCTCATCTGCTAATGAAAATGTAATTTTTTACGGAAGACAAAAGCTACCCTAACCTGAGGGCGGTCTGTAAGCTCTCAGCATCCTGTGGAGCCAAACTCAGCAGCTGCAGATCCCGAAGCGTCCCAAAGGTGCAGGACGGATGGGGAGCCTGGGTTGTCTCCTTGCAATTTCACAGGACAGCGACTTTCAGCCCTGCCTGCTGGCTCGGGCAGCACAGCGGGGCTATGCCTGCAGGTGCGATGGTTTTAAGCAGCACGCAGCATCCACATGGGCAGGCAGCTTTTGCTCGCCGCGGCATCATGACAAACGCCTACTGCTGTGCTCTGAGTCACTGGAAATGCGCAAACCTGAGCTGCTCTTGATGCCCACCTCAGGAGGAGTGGAGCCCAGGGAGAAGCTGTTTCTTGCCCTCATCTCTAAAGGAGGGGTCCAGGGTCTGGTAAGAGAAATGCCACCTTCTTTGTCAAAAGAGAAATTGCCACCAAAGACTGACCAGACCTCCTCCTGCCTGCATTAGCAGCAGTGCTGCTGTCGGCAGTCTCACTTTCAGCATGGATAATGGCTGGAGAGGCCATAGGGAAAGGGCTGACACAGGGCTGAGGCGTGCTTTGGCCTTGTGCATGTCCAAATAGTGAGACTGGAGCTCCACTGTAATCACAGCAACTGGTTGAAAAAATAAGCAACGCAAGGCATCAGTAAGGCAATGGTGAAAGGCTGTGTAAAACTGGAATGGAAACATCAAATTAAGAATCTTACTGCCTATATATAGATGTATATATACATTACTCTAAATTGTTGGTTTCATAATCCTTCATGTGCTAATTCTTCTTCTTCATAATCTTTTTAGTGTGTATCTTCATTAACCCAGCAAACAGCAAATTAGCTCTGCCCCATTGTGCATGTCTGCAGCACAGCAAGACTATCAAAATATCTCAGGCGCTGGAAATGAGCATCTCCAGCGAAGTTAATGACAAATAGTTGGTGCCAAAATTGCATGCTAAGTAAGTAAGAGTTAATCTTATCAAAAGCAGGTGTTGCAGTCAAATAAAGCTTGCAAATAAAACACAACTCTGAAGCTCCTTTTTTTTTTTCCCCACTGAGCTCATAATTACATGCTTAACAATATTCATCTTCGACTGCCTTTTTTTTATCTTTAACCATTGCTAGGTAGATGGGATGTTTCTTCCTGCCTTGAACCTTGTACAAATGAATGTATAAATTCTGCCCAAACTGGAAGGAATGCTTTTTGCATCCCTTTGCAAAATAAAGCCATTTCTTGAAGAGGGAAGGTAGACAAAACCCAGAAAAAGCATACAGCTTGTTCCCCTAGCCCGGGGGTTCAGCCTCTTGATGCTGGAAAGCAAAACTATGCCAGAAAAGTTATTACACCATTGAGGCTGCCATTATATTTTTGAGAAAGGTGCAGCAAAGTAGAAAATATCTGTGAGGAACGCACATCATAAGGGAATATTTTGCACAAGCCAGTTATTTTTCCTTTCCAGACTGTTAACTGTTGTTAAAATTTTCTCATTTTCACAATATTCATACTGGAACCTTCTCCAAAGCATGTTTTGTTCTGCTGTTGCTCCTAGTCATTGATTTTTGTTCTTTGTAGGCTGCATTTTTTTGTTTTGTTTGACCTTGTAAGGTCTGTACCTGCAAACTGAATTTAGCTAAATTGCTCCTGATTTTCACCAGCGTGAGCATAGGCTCCCCAGAACAGAGCTAAGCAGCCACCGTGCCAGCTAATCTGGCCTCTTGATTAGAGATTGGCAGGCAAAACATGTTTTGCTCATCCCTGCACTGATGAGGACTGCATGGATAAATAGTCTGCAGTAGCGCTGTTGACAGTCGTGCATTTTCCATTCGATGTGTGAACAGAGACACGGACTAAGGTGTCATGCATGAATGTCTTCTGCGTGACTTGAAAGCCAAGCAAAAGCCAACAAGACAGACAAAGTGCCACAGCTGTTAAAAGAAAGGAAGGAAACTAAAATCAAATTTAATTTCTTACATTGAAAACAAAAAGGGACTTTTTTTCATATTTTATCCTGTTAAAGCCACATCCTTTCTCCTGCATTATGCTCATGAGATAGGCAGAAGAGTACTGTGCAGATACAAAACACAAATTAAGCAAAAACATTCCTCAGAAATCCTCTCCAGGAATGTACACGGTGTGTTTCCCTGAAATCTTGCCTCCAGCTCCACTTTGCTTGAGCCAATGCTCATGTGAACTGCAATCACAGCAAAATCACCCTCCCAGATGGGCAGATTTCGGAGCCATGCTAGTGGAGGGTAGATCCCCATTTTACAGATGGACAAACTGAGGCACAGAGCGGCGGAGTCTGCAGGTGCTTGAAGGAGACAGGATGAGGAATGCCTGTAGGCTGCATCTTCTGAGATCTGTTTCCCGCATGTTTATTTTGTAGCCAACTTCTCTTACTGATCAGGACAGCCTCCGTGTGTGTTGTTCCGGCATCACCACAGGTCCATGTGCCAGCAGAACAGTTGCATGGAGGCTCCTGTGGTGTGTCCCAGATCATAAAACACTGCAAATAAACCCGCCAGCCTCAGCAATTTCCAGAGAGGTGCCCGAGGTGCCTGCAGCGCCTTTTAAATATCAGCCTTGGCAAATCTCAAGCTTGGAGTACCGTGACCTTAGAAAGGGCAATCCAGCAAGGGCAAGCTGTCATAAAAGCACAATTTCTGCAACAGATTACGTGGGGAAAAGTTTCTTTAATTGATTGCTCCTGGCTACAGGGTCAGGTCAATTTGAGAGCATGTCTACAAATCTTACACTGCAGGAAACTCAAGCAGTGTGTCACCCATGGCCCTGCCATGCCAGCGCTCTGCTCAGAGCCTGGCAATGAGCCCAGGTCCATGCCAAGTCCTTGTGCTCACCCTCCTCGCTGTGTCCCTGGGATGATGTCCCCTCCCTTGCTGTCTCTCCATGCACCTGGGGCCCCAAGGGGAGGTTTCTTGAAACTGAGAAAGGATGGAGAAGCCCCTGATGTCAGGTAATGCATGCCTGCTTTCCTCTGCTCTGGGGGGAATTTGTGCAGAGAAAAAGGCCTGAATCAAAGCTTAAAGCACCAGTTAGATCTGGGGCTTGTCACTAAACCTTCCTGCTTACACAAGCTGAAAAATAACTATTCAAGATACTAAGCAGTTTCTCAGAAATGGACATTGCATAAAATAATCTAACAGTTTGTTAATGCCCATCAGCTCATGCTTATGTTTCTGTAAGCATTTCATTAAATGCGATAAATGACCCTAAAAGTCAATCCAGCATACAGCTAACATTTTTAAGTGTATGTCTGATGTTGAGCAGTACTTGTTTCCACACGTGATTCGGGGCTGATGTTCTGCCTCTTAGCTTTGAACTGTTCCAGGAGTTTCCAGCTCGTTTGCAGAAACTCATTCTGGTAGGAAACGAAATGAGAAAATTGTCTTCTCTTGAATTAAACAAAAAATCTCCAGGCCGATCTTTCTTCTCTGGACTAGGGAGGCAGAGGCAATTGGTTTTGCTCAGCACTGTACATGTGCCAAACTATGCATTTGCACAATAAATGGTCCCAGGAAATGCTTAGTTATGGATTTACATAATACACCAGAATGGCTCCAAAAGAAGCAAATAATACAAATCTTACAAACCACCTGCATACAAATTTCCAAGACAAGTTTTAGCACACACTCTGAGCCTTAATGAGAGACTGTTTAAACTAACAACAACAACAACATGCATTTTAAAAGAAAAAGACCAAGCCCCAGGGAGAAGTCACAAAGTGTAAGTTGCCTTAGCAAAACAACAACAAAAGGGGTGCGAGCCTCCGGCTGCAAAGGCACAGGGAAGAGTCTGCCCCATGCCCTCGATGCTCCTCGTCCTTCCAGATTTTCTGTCTACAGCAGCAATTCCCGTGTTCCTTCCTAAAAACATTTGGGACTGTCTTTCCCCAGTGTCTCGGTCTCCAGCTCTCCCAGCACTTCTTCCCTATTGACAAAGCCAAGGGACACAGGTGCCCTTCCTCGGGGAGGGTCGATCTGGCACAGTCCTCCGTCCCCATTACCTGCCTATGCTCCCTGCTGGCTCCAGCTCTGGCCTCCCTCCCTTCCTGGCACTGAGATTTTGTCAGAGGAGAGAGGAGTCTGGAGATGAGCTTCCAGCCTGAGGAGCGTGCAGGGAGCTTGGAGAAAAGGGGCACCTCAGAGCCCAGCTCAGTCCCCACAATTTCCTGCTGTGCTGCTGCCTGTGTCTCCAGAGTCAGGTTTGTCACTGTGCCCGGCGCACTGATCCTGTTCATTTTGCTTCCATCCACTGCAGGTGAAGAGTAGTAGTCCAGCCCTAGCACACACTGCAGCCTTCAAATACACGACTGGCTCCACAGGCTGCAGGAAATGGATGATATTGGCATGAATATTTCATTTAATTTTTGCCTCTGAACACACTGCAGTACTTTGTGTCGAGGTTGTTTGCTGTCTGGGGAGCAGGGCCACCAGCCACCTCTGGAGTGACGTGATGGGAAGTGCAGAGGTTGATGAAGGTTGGTGGTGGTGAAGCCAAGAGCATCACCACTGCTCTGCTAGTGCTTCACAGGAGCAGTACAGGATATCACAGTGAGATATTTTTTATTATTATTATTTTTTTTTTGCAAGAGCTTTCCTGCACAATTTCATGCCCACAGGCACCAGAGCCAGCCGAGCCCATGCTGGTATGTGCTGCTGGAGCTTCTGGCGCTCTGCCTGTGGCCTGCTGCGTGGGGCATGCCAACAGCCGTGGGTCTTCCACCAGGCCAGGGGGGACATGCCATTTTGGAAAACAAGGCAAGCATTACTAGCAAGAAGCTTGTGATGTGACAGCGTGCACATAGTTCCCACATGCTGCATTACCTGGCATTTTCTGCCTTTATACCCTAGTGGCACCCAGAGCCTGAACTGCTTTATACTTTTCTGGATAATTGGTGTTATGCAAATCAAATGTAATACCATTGTTATGTGTAAGCTCCAAGCACCCAGCCAGACATCACACTTGGATGTACTTAGAGACAAGCTTTTTGGTTATGCACAGAGGCTGCTTCATGGAGCAGCTGGTTACAGTGCCCACAGGGAGCTGCTGCCCTCGACTTCATCTGGATTAGCACACAGCACCTGCCTTAAATCCAAGCCAGAGCCCACCAGACTTGAGGCCAGGAGGCATTTAGACCAGACATCTCCCCTAGGCAGCAGCAGTAGCTGACACAGGAAGGGGCAGAGAGGGCAGAAAGCTTTGCAGGTACCTGGGGCTCCTGATGAGCCTGCGGTGAGAGCAGCAGGCAGCTCCTGCTGTATGCTTGGGGCTGGAGGATGAGTGAGAGGAACAGGCCTGTTCAAACTGTGAGGTGCGAGGGCAGGAGGCTACCCTGAGGGCTGAGGTTGTGCCCAAGGGGAGTACACGTAAAGAACCACCAACTCTTACATGTAAAATACATGTTTTAGATACGTGAAACCACAGGTAAGAAGCAGTCAGCAAGGTGAACCACAGCTCATCACGGTCTTTCCTCCACAGCAGGAGGAAGACGGTGGGAGTGACTGGTGGCAGAGCACAAGCAGAGGACTTGGTCAAGAGCAGGTCATGGCAGGGTGTGCAAATGGCCTCTCTGCAGCAGTGGTCACAGCAGAAGAAACAGGGAGGTCTACGTGCCACACCTCCTCTCTGAGAGGGGACCCAGTCTGCCCAAAACTGGAGTGACCACAAGTGGGGTTATGGATCAAACTGACAAAATGGGTGGTAGGCTGTTTCCAGGCAGTATTTACTCAAGAGTTCAAAAAAGCCTGAGGATGACTGTGGGGATCCATAACTTGGCCCTTAAAACTGCCCTCCTGCCCAAGGAAATGCCATGCTGATTCTTTAATAAGGTGTGGGGGAGAGATGGTAAGTGACAAGTTTCTAAACTTGATGTGTGGGACTAGACAAATTGGTAGCAGCTTTAATGAGACTGGAAATAGTGGCCAAACTGATAAACATAACCTATGTAGGAGGAATTGGTATGGCCTAGAGAAGTACCACTATACAATCCTCTAGGAGTTATCAAAGTTTCCTTTTTACTGAGAGAAAAAATGTACATAAATCACAGATTCTACATTTATATGGACTGTTACTCTTCTTCCCTAACATTTAATCCTAATGACAGGAATTATAAGTAATAATAATATTTTATTCAAAATCAGCTTTCTATCCTGTCCACTGCTGGGCTACCATCCCACATTTGTATGTGGGAACATAAGGGAGAAAATTTGTCATTCTCTAGGCATCTGTGTGACTGTAACTTATCAAAGGTGCTATGATAACATGACCCTTCACAAGGAAAACTTGAATATCCAAGGTATGGTGGGCAGAAAAGACTGATCCTGGTTTTTAGTATGCATCCTGCAGGATGAGGTATATTACACAGGGTCTAAATACTCCAAATTCTTTCTTCTTTACTCATCAAGCCAAGAAGACTTCATCATTCTGAGCACTATTCCTCGATGCCCTGATGGTCTGGTTGGATTGGGTATCTCAGACAGGCACAGAAACCCCACATTAACCCCACAGCTAGCCACAGAAACCCATTTGGCCCCCACAGGACTCCCTTTCTTCACTCTGTCCTTCAATCTGACTTACAATTTACCTCTTGAATCCACCCTCGTTTTCTGTTGAAAAAGCTATCCTAGGAACAGTATGTTCACTGGACACCTGTAGAGTGGATGTTAAGACTGTGACTCAAAGGCAGGCTGAGTCATTCTACAGCTATGCCTACTCTTTATTACACAAGGATTGACAGGATATCTAATCGGGGCTGTGACTGTGGCTGGCCATCCATTTTGAAGACAATGCTGCCAGTCATCTTCAGCCTGCAGTGTGGCCTCCTCCTCCTCCCGGTCTCACCAAGGGGCGATAGGGACAGGGAGGGCACCACTAGAGGCATGCTGACAGGGCTGCAGTCATGCTGCTGCTTGCATGGACTTCCAGCCTGGCAGGATAGCTGAGAGGAACCTGCCCAGGCTCCAGCAGGGCCATTCTGGCACGTTCCCCATACCTAAAGACCACACAGAGCAAATGTGCACTAATTGACAGGGACTCTCCCCGCTGTGGCAGTGCTCTCCTCAGCAGGCCACAGAGCGGCACCACACCGGCCGCCATTTCAGAAGCGCACCTCAGCTTCTGGGGCGTGTGCTGATTCTGCCCATTAAAAGCTGAACTCGGTGAAGCTGGTGTTTGCTTTGGTAAAACAGATAAAACAAACAAAACCAAACCTTGCCACATTATGTTTAATGTTGCCTTCACAGATTAGGCAATTCCCTGAGCTCAGCAGGCTGCAGAGGCACGGTGAGCAATGCTCAAAGCACTTCAGTACTGAAAAGCAGCAGCCAAGAAGCTGGATTGGAGGTCGGCTGCAAAGCTCTGCCACAGTTTTCCTGAAAGAGCTTGGCCAAGCCCCTGGCTGGCCTGCATCCCCCCCTCAGCAGTGTCCCAGGCCGTGCTGAGGTGAGTCAAGCACTTGTGCGGTGCTCGGCGCGTGGTGAGAGACAGCATATACAAACCCAGGCAGAGAAAAACTAAACATTAGGCTCTCAAGGCTTTCACTGCCGGAGTCAACATCGTCACTGCTCTCCGTCATCACCCGAAATTTCCATTGACGTCAGTGGAAGTTCAGGGTGTGAAAGGCCTGCGGCGTCTGAAACTGTGCAGCGATCACTTGCGGATATCTTGAGCTTGGCCTGTTCTGATTTACATCCGGCTTCTATGCTGCAGCTGTGACCTGCACCCTACTTTTTTGGAAGAGTCAAAATGAAACTTCTGGGAGAAGCTGGCCAGCTGGCCCTCCTGGGAACCTTTTTTTTTTTTTTTTTTGGTGCAAAAACCTGGCAAGAATAAAATGCTTTTATAACAGCTGGCACCCTGGTTTCTGGAAATGTTTGGGTCTCTGGTTTGGAAGCACAGCACAGTGCTGACAGAGGGAAAATGGTGCTGTTGTGTCTTGGGAGAGGGAAGGAGCGAGGCGAGACATGGGACAATACAAGGAAGAGTGAAATGCCTTGGTGATAACTGGCTACACAAACACTCGTGTTACCATATATATAATCATACATGTCCATTAGAAAATATATATGTAAAATACATACATACATACACACACACACACATTTACTTCAGATCTTTATGCCTGTGGATGATCAGAAAGACTCTGCATAGAGATATGTGCAGTTCAATCTGGCAAAGCACTGCCAGCCCACAGGCCGTCTCACTGGTGATACCAGCCTTGGGCCATGGGTATAATCTATCGGCTCATTAAATCCTCACTAAATAGCAGTATCAAGCTGTAATACAGATAATGAGGGAAACAACTCAACCTCACAGTCTAAACACTAATTGTGCAGCACTGTGACAGGATGCTGGGACAGCTGGGAACAGGAAAGCATGTGATTCAGGAGCTACCAGAAGAGACACCATCAATTTGGCATCTAGTCAATGAAAAGAAGTAAAGTTATACAAAAAGAAAGCAGAGAGCTCACTGACACAACAGAGAAGCTGACATTGACAACACACAAATTGCTGCTAGGTGCATTAAGTAAACCGGGATACAGAAAGGAAATAATCTTTTCTAAATACTTTTATTTGTGGCCATTTTTAGAGTGCCCTGTATCAACAGCAGGTGATTTTTTTCTGACTGAAGTTTGTTTGCCTTTTTAATTGCACTGCTGATGTCCATTTGACACAAAATCAGAGCAGCCTCTGTCCGGTGCTCTCTGTCTTCAAGAGCACCTTGTGCATGGCAGCAGAGCAGGGAGGGGAGTGAGTGAGTCTTCAGCTTCCCATGGAGGTGGAGTGAGGAGATCTCAAGGTGCTGTGCTGGCATCTACCCTCATCCCAGCACACGATTTAACAGCACGCTTCAGAGAGTGGTGATCTTGGCAAATGAGAGTGTGAGGAACTGAGAAACTCCACACTCTCACGTCACATGGAGTGAAGGAGTACAGCTAACAATTTTAGAGCCAAAGGGGTGGTGTTATAAAATACAATATACAGCACTTCTGAGATTCATATTTCTAAACAGCTTTACTTGTTTTGACATTTTTCCCAATAGGCTAGTTCTTCAAAAAACATGTTCTACAATATGTTCCTGTTGCTAGCTGCATTAATTTAGTGTAAGAAAGACCTCAGCATAAATGATAATAATGGAGTGATACGTAATGGTAACCGAACAGCTTCTCTCTGCATTACTGACTAGTACATTTAGGTCTCTCAAGTGACATGCAATAACTGAGAATGGCTTGGAAGTCAATTACCTGTTGTCCAGGAGAAATATGTCATTTCTGACTCCTCATATGAGCACTTCCTTGTCTGAACAGTAGACAGGCAAAATTGGAAATACTGACATCACTGTATTGTTAAAGAAAGACTGGAAAGCACAGAAATGGAGCCATGACAGCTGAAATTCCCAGACTGTGCTCATGAAAAGCTAGGTAGATACAGCTTCAGCTAAGAGCTGTGGGAACCTGTGTAGTTTGGATCTTGGAAGACATGTCCTACAGCATTTGGTCAAGAAGTTGTAAATTATTATGTTCATTTAATTCTCAGTGAAACAATTTGGTGAACCAAAATGCTAATTCACTGAAATGGAAGCTTCTGAAGAAGGGTACAGGTTCAAAACACTTTAAGAGAAAGTACTGAGAGAGGTTTTGAAATTGTTCTATTTGAACATTTTAAGTGAAGTCTTTTTTATAAAGTCAAAATGGTTGTTCACTAAATCTGTAGTGGAAAATAATGGAAGTGATCAAAATCAACAAAATTTTAAAAAAGAGTTGGAAAGAACATATTTTAGTTGAAAGGAGGTTTTATTTTCATTTTGCATCTGTGGATGCTCTTATGTTTCACCTCATTAGGAACAAGATTTCTTTTGAAATTTCTGAATGTTTCCTGGAAAAAAAAAAAAAAGCAATTGCCTGCACAGTCAGTTAATGACACATTATATTATCCCTTCACAATTCTTCAATGTGACTGCATAAAAGCCTCTGCTGACCCAAGCCTCACAGGCAAGAAAGAACTATGTTTTAAGGTAGGGGAGTTTTCCCTCCATACAATATATTTTATAGTTATTGTTATAAATAAGATCCGTAGGAGAAAATTTTAAAAGAAATCATAAACCTTACTCTGCTAGGAAGATCACACATACCAGTTCAGCTGCATTGTCTGAAGGAGTTTCCTCCTCCCCAGTTTTCAGAGTTACAAAGGAGTCTGTAAAAGTATGGGCAGTGTTTCGTGAGGATCCTACGTAAAAGCAAAACTTTATCTGAAGACTCTTCTTAAAACATAAGGTACAGAGAAATCAAGATCCAGCAGAGCCTTGTTCGCTGATGTTGACGTGGACTTGGAGTCCAGAAGCAGGAGGAATAGCAAACAAATACCCCAAATAGCCACAGAGACCACTTTATGCATATCGTTTTACTGGACGGCTTAGGGCTTTAAAAATGGTATCAGCTGTCAAAGTTATTAAATCTTGTATTCTTTTTTATTCCAGAATGGTGTAGCTTTCTTTGACCCCCTGGTTTCAACAGGAAGAGTTAGGTGGTGCATATGTGGGTCGCTGTTGTGCCCCCACTTCTGGCACATTTGGTGGTGACTTTTATTCCTACTCTGTGATTTACAGCCAACTTTCTCATTAGAGACAAAATAAGAGCGTAAATAAACTAATGGGGTTATTAGCTCTTGATTGCTTTGTTTGGAATGAAGTAAAGCAAGCATGATATTAAAAAGAACAGAGCAGAAATATAAAGGGAGAGAGAGATCAGATAGAATTGATTAGTTCCACAAGTAAACAAAGAGATTATGGCACTGAGGTGACTGCACTACTGCAAGGCTGTAAGAAACTGAGATCTATTTGAAGTTGCTGGAAAGATCAGAAATGTGAATACTGGTGAGGGATACTCAGAAATCCCAGGGAAGCAGATTGTAAGGTTTCAGATTTGCTGAATTAAAAACAAGACAAAACAAAACAGAACAGACTTGGAGAGTTCAGCTGGTGGAGCAAACTGACATTTGCAACTGCAGGAACTGCTGGAAGCTACAAGTGCATCTCTGAATGAGCAACTAGCCATTATTATTTATGTGTTTGGATGTGTTGGGATACACAGTGGTTCTTTGGAGGCCAGGAAATTTGCTTTAAATCTGAAGCCTGCCACAGATACTCTGCTTCAGAGTGTTGATCTGTATACTTTAGAAACATTATTTATATGAAATATTTCATATTTTTAAGGTTTTACTCCTACAAGACATGAGATGGTGGAGCCATCATCAAAACATGGCAGATGAGAAGTCTTTGGCCGGAGTGTGGTACCACAGAAGTACAAAACACAAAGCAGTCGGGTCTTGTCATTGCAATGCATGTGTGGGGGGAATGTCAGTGTGTTTGGGATCAGGTTGTTACAGTGCACACTGCTCTCCTTCTTAGTGACATTTTTTATGTACTTGTTCTTTTTCTTTTATATTTTTATTGCCTGCTAAACAGATTGTTTTGGCTCTGCTTTGTGTGATCCTCAGTAAAAGAAAAATTCTGGCCAGAGAAGCACTCTGAAAACATTGCCCCGATGAGGAAAGAGCTGGTGCCTTGCTAGCATCTAATGTGCCACCCTAATCTTAGCTGCAAATCTACAAATTAAGATTTCAACACAGCCATCACTGATTTGCTTTGTGAAAGACTTGAAAGCAGCAAAGAGTCCTTATCTGCAACAGTGATAACACAGGAATTTTTCTGACCAAGATGCAGAACTCCTGAGTTAATGAATTGGGAAACCCATCTGCTGGTCCAAATGCTGTACTTGTGCTTTAAGCATGGAAATCACTGAAGTAATAACACATTGTAAGCCTTCCCCTCTCCCCAGCCTGTGTCAGTGTGGGATTGACTTGGCAGTGCCTGTGAAGGGATTGACCTGGACAATGCAGGAATTACCAGCCTGGGTCTGCCAAGGCCTGTCTTGTCTCCAGCATTATCCTTCCCCTGGACACCCTGCCACTTTCTCGTCTTTCTCTTCTCTCTCTTCCACTTCATCCACTTCAAATGCATCAGACAGACACCCTCACTCAGTTCATCCGTCTGTGAGACAAGAGTAACTCCCTGCAGATCAGGAGTGGTGAGAATTATAGAACATTTCATTAACTAAAGAGCTCTGAACTGCTTAGGTGTAAGTGCAGAGCTAAAGTACAGCTCTGTTGTCTTTGAAAGGATGCTATAAACTCCTGATAAGCTGCTCAGCTCAGCTTGGACCATGCCAACCTTGCCAGCATGTGCTCGGTCTGGCAGGTGACCCTGTAAGTTTCTGTGATAAGGAGCCATCCATCCTGCCACAGGGCCAGCTAGAATCGCCAGGACTACTTCTGGGAAACAGCACAGTAGAGAGAGGGAGAGTCAGGATCACCCACAGCAGAATTACATCGTCTGGTGAGAGCACTTGGAAGACTGGAGAGAACAGCCTTGTGATGCTTAAATGGCACACCTTGACCGCTGGTAGTAAACTTGAGGTGACTCAGGAAAGTAGTATCTGTATTTGTCTCAGGAACGCGAATGTGACATTTGAAACTGTCAAATGAAAATGGCAGATTTTATACCGGATTTACCTTAATCGGAACAGATCATGTGTTTCATGCTAGAACTGTTCTGACCATTATCTGCTTCTGGGTTTATTACGTTTTGATGTGCCTCTGGTAATGGCTTTAATAAGCTACCTGGAACAGAGCCTGTTAAAGAGTTTTCTTGCATTTAGATGCTCAGATACCAGGTGATAGACTGCAGCACAGACAAACATCGCTTTACGATAGAGAATTTCTAAAGTAAAACATAAGAATATGAGGAAAGACCTGCAGCAACTGTAACCTGATTTAGGGTCACAGAAGTAATTTCTGTTCTTTGACAATTTTCAGCTATAGAAATCACTCTTTTGATCTCCATCAGCTAAGTGTGCAGCTCATCCACTTTTACAGTGTTCACTTCTGGCTAAAACGAAATAGCTCTGTGACATACAGCTGCAGTTTATGTCATCCTGCTGGATTTAATGTGTGGAAGGAGTTACAGAGAGTGTGGGAATGTGATTTTTGGAGCAAGGCTGTAAGGGCAGAGCAATGAGACTCCCTTTGGCTTGCTGGTCCTGAAAGCTGAGCTGTGGTGAGGACAGCCAAGCATTTGCCAGACACGACATTACCGGGTTCATTTGTCTTCCACCTTCTACTCCCGTGACATGCTTATTCCTTCCTTCATTCTGGAGAGTGACCTTGTGATCCTTACTTCCAGGATAGCACTCTGCTTCCAGAGCAGCTGCACAGACATCACTCACAAATCAGCTGCCTCCTACCGTGGTGCAAACACACTGGGGCACAACACCTGCCCCAGCGAGCTCCTGCTGCAGCCTTGCAGTTTGCCACCTAGCAGGCAAGTGGACATCGGCTAGCAGTATTAATGCCTGCACTAAGGGCATGCCTGCTCTTTTATTTTTTTTAAGTATATGACGGATTTATAAAGCCCCTGGACTTAGACTGTAATTATAAAATGGCTTTTCTGGCTCTGTCCCAAGGCTGTGGCTCCAGGGGACGACATCTGAACGCACTACATAATCTGCATCGGATACTCTTTGGTCGCAGTTACGGGCAGTGCGATTGCAGCCATGTGCAATGGATTGCCTGGGTTAAAATGAAAATGGTTGGTTTTGTAGCAGGAAGGATGGAAGGAGGGGGCACGGTACTGCTCCAAGAGTGGCTGAAAGCAGAGGAGACAAGTACAGTCAGGTGGCCTGTTTCGGTGTGCCTGCGAATCCTTACACATGCATAGCAGGGGGTGTTGGCAAATTTAACAGAATTACTGCTGGGGATGTATCACAGCCTACATATTCTGTAAGCACTCATCTCTGCTTAAGTTCAGCCATAGATTAATTTAAACAGATGACTTGTTGATGTTATCTAGAGAAGCAGGCTTGCATCTTTCTAAGATGCTCTTAGATTTCTTTCGACCTTGGATTTCATGAACATCTTTTGGCTTAACCAGCCCAGCCATGCTGGAGGCCATGCTGCAAGCCTTCATGGGGAGCTTCCCAGTGAGACTTCTCATTCGCCTGCTTCTTGCGTAGGGCTTCCTCTTTTGCTGACTTTGGTAGGATCTGGACCTCTTACTTCAGGTTGCAACATGAAGGGGTGAGAACGCAGCACCACGCTGGCAGAAAGCTGATCTCAAGCAGAAGAGGAATCAGTCCAAAAATCATGGGTTCATCCTCATCTACAAGGATGTTTGTAATTACGTTCCCCCCTGTTCATCTGCCACGTTGTGCTATCGCATCACACACTGTGCTGCTTAGGCGTGGACCTCAGCAACCCATCATCCATTACGTGAAAACCACCAGGCTTCAGTAAATCTGCGTGCATGCACGTGCCTCAGCCTCGACTGCAAGCTCTACGGCACAGGCACTGTGTTCAGCTCCCTGTTGGAAAAGCATCTAGCTCAAGGTGCCAGTGCAGATCAGGGTTTCCAGGGTGCTCATTTCGTACAAATAATAAGTGATAATGACACCTACACAGCTGATGAGCTAGGCAAAGGAGACACAGGTTTAGATAATGAAGCTCCAACCTAGCGTGCACACTAGCTGAGGAAGGGAACTAGAAATAAATAAATAGAGAACAAAAATACATGAACGAACGGTTCAGCAAGGAAAATGTGTCCAGGCTTGAGGTAAGCCAGTGCCTGGCCTGTGGGAAAGAATAAGACAAAGAAGTGTAAGGGTAAGTCTCTTCACTGCTCATCTCATCACATGGCATCTGAGGTATGTGTAAGATGATATATGCGTTAATTAGCTCATGGCATCTCGGTAGCTGAAATAGTTGGTAGGTGGGCTGAGCCATAAACCAAAATACTCCCAGCATGTGAGAGATGCTCAGCAGGCAGCTTCAGGACTGGGAGAAAGGAGAAAGCCATGTCAGCTACCCAACAGAAAGCACAGAATAACATCTTGAAGATACACAGCAGGGACAAAAATCTACCTAATAATTCCTGCTCTTTGGTTTTGATGTGAAATTTATTTCATTACTGTGCTCCATCACTAAAAGAATATCTAACTTTTCCTCTTTGGGATCAATGTAAAAACAAGGGTGCATATACCAAAATATGGCCACATGGTCAGTGCACATCTTAAAAACCAGTTTTCCCTAATTATAGAGAGTAATTTGTGCAATAACGAGCAGACTATTATTTTACTAATTCCCTGTATCCAAATTTTCTCATGTTTACTACCAGAACTGGGTAATTCTGTTTTATGTGAAGCTGTTATTAAAACTTAGAGCATCCTAAGAGATCTTTGAAAATTGAGGTTTACATGCGTAAAGAAACTGCTTGCAATCAAATTTAATGTATACATAAATCATCCTTCAAAGTAAACCAATAGAGACAAATGATTTGCTGTTGATGAGATCCATAAAATTTCTTATCAAGATAAAATAAAAAGAATTTGATAAATAATCTATAGACGGCACCAATGATCAAGCTGCAAGGAATTACTGAATTTCTCTTCCTTCACACTGCAATCAGATCAAATTAAAAACATAAATTAATATTCAGGTACCTAAGCACACTGACTTGTTCAGTGGGATGAAGACTGTCAGCACCCACTGATTTCAAATGGATTATGGGTGAGCGAATTTCGAGTTTAAAATAGAGGTTTTAGAAAGGTTAAGGCTGCTAAACTTAGCGTCTCCTGTCATGGCATCAGCCACAACAGGACAGGAGCCCAGAAGAGGGCCATAAAATGTTGTTCAGAGCGAGTCTGTCATCTTGGAAGCGGGAATGCTGTCTGCAGAGAGCTGTGGAGGAAGAATTGTTTCCCAAAAGCTAAGAATTTGAAAAAATAATAATTGGGTTGTACAGAGAGTGAAGATGCGTTTGACACAAGGACTCCTCTTCCAATCCTACTGTAATTCATCCCCAGTGGAAAAACAGGGCTTTACTCCTTCCATGTTTGAAATGAGCACGACTTTGTCCCAAGGCACTGCAGGGGCCAGAGCCGGCACTTGGCCATGCTGGCAAAGCTCCAGGCCATCGCCGAGTGCACTGGATTTATCCTGAAATGTGAGTGGGATGGAGGGTGGAGTAAAGGGAGGTGAGCATCCATCCCTCAGCCTGGCCAGGCACATCAGTGGGGAGCACCAGCTGGGCACGCTGTGCTCACAGGCACCTTGCGGGTACCCCCTGTTTGTGCTCTGGCTCCGCTCTTTGGAGGGGAAAGGATTTTCGGAGCTGCACCAGCAGTGCTCGGAGACAGATGCTTGAGAAGAAGCAGCTTTCCTGGCATGGAAGGCAGGTGTCAGCTTGCTCAGAAGCAAGCCCGTGCAGCAGGCTGTGCAGAACTGTCGGGAAAGGCACTCGGGCTGTCCTGCAGAGCTCACACCAACCAAGACCCTCTCCAAAAGTTTCTCAGGTTCTTCAGACACAAGTCGCACCCTGCACGTTGAGCCTCAGTAACAGGGTAATTCCGTGTTACAGCGCCCTGTGATTTCCCCATCCGACCCCACTGATTCACACAAGGCATAATCTGGCTCAGTTACTGTGACGGTGCCTGGGGTACACTCTGTTAAATCTGGCTCTTTCAATAAAAGCTCACCTACACAGCTAGAATAAAGATCTCCAGTGGCTGGGCTCAGCCCTTGTTCAAAACGTAATGCTCTGTGATGAAGCTGAGAGAGGTTACTTAATAAGCTCAAACCCTTAAGAGAGAGAAAAAATGCACTGAGCAGTAGTTCACATCATTACTAATTTTGGCACAGCATCTGGATCTCTTTTCAGACTGTTTCACAAGAAGAACGATGAGCACAGCAATGTGGTTTTGGGCTCTGAGGTGAGCCCATCTGCCTGGATGCCAGCAGCGGAGGCACCCTCCACACAGCCACACCGTACTCTGCTCTGGGTGCAGCCTTGCTGTGCCCGTGCCGAGGTGCTCAGCAGGATGCCAGTACCCAAGAGGCACTGTGGGCTCAAACCTCATCACGGTGAGCAAGGGTTTACGAGCTGCAGAGCTATGGGCGTGCTGACCACAGGGGACACAAGTGGCTCTTTGCTGAAGCAGCAGCTCCTTCGCTCGTGCACAAAGACGAGTGGCACACAGTGGAAGAAAGCAGGTGATTCTGTCATCTAGTCTGAAACATTTTTCACCCCTGTGCAAACTATACATGTTTGCTCGTTTAGGGCTGGCGGTACTGTGGGGCTAGAACAAGCAGCATCAGCTGCTGAACAAGATCATGGGAGAGGTAAAGACAGACATTAAATGGCAGATATCAGGTATCAGTCAGGCATACTGAGGCTGATTGGGACTTCAGCATGACTTGTATCAAGTCTAATGGAAAAAGCAATTAAACCACTCTTGGAGAGGCATAAGATGACAAAGTCACATCAAAAAAACCTCTCCCGGTCAGTGCCATCTGTGTATAATTGCCAGGAGATGGGAACGCACCAGAACGGGGAGCAGTTACAAACAGCATCCCATGCAGAGGGCTGGGCAGGCGAGCATGCAGTAACACCGCCACGTGGCTTTCAGCTGTCCACACTTTGTCACACCTGGAGGGACCACGTTCAAAGCCTTGGGTGAGCTGATCCCATGCTAAGGAACTCATCTGCAAGAGCAGGGTAGCTCAGCAACCATAAAACGAATTAACAAGGCATCTAACCTGCTGCTGCTGGTCTCAGTGTGCCTGTTTTTTGTGTGGATTGATCCATCAGGCTTTTACCTCTGGGACAGAAAAGAGGTTCCCAAGCAGGGAGAAGCATCTGCTGGAAACCACAGGTAGATATTTATGCCTGTTTTCAGGATGGGGCACGCATCTCAGCCCTTTTGTGGATGTCACTCTGGACAGGCCTGGCCCCTCAGGAAGCACCACTGAGAATCAGTAGCAGTACCCCTAAACACCAGTCATTTACATAAATTAATTATTAAAGACAGAAACTATCATTAGCAAGGAATCGGCGGGGTTTGCTGATGACTCTCTTCTGATTTGGCTGATGCGTGTTGCTGGGGAGCTGGGAGAGAATTCCAGGTGACAAACTCGTCCAGAGCCTGATCCTCACCAACTGCAGAGCTGCACCGACGGGAGCTATTTTTGGTTTGAAAAGAGTGTAAATGAATTGAGAGTTTGGCTTACGGGGTGAGAACTGGATAACATGATGACAGAAGGGCTTTATAAACATTTATTATTCAAAATCTCTTCTGCAAATGCGGATACGCCTAGGCAATTATCTCACTTTAGCTGCAGATGGGCAATTTTGATGCGATTATTATGCACCTTCAGTACTACAAAGCTTCCAGTGCCATTCCTTTTGAAAACGCCTGAATTATGCAGAATGGCAAAACTAATGAACTATTGCATCTTTTTCCTGCCAGCTGCACAACGTCTTGTAGGTGCCATCAGCGCGCGTCATGCGCAGGAGCCGCGTGGCCGTGGCTGCTGGCCCAAAGCCGTGGCAGAGGCAGGCTGCCCGATGGAGGCAGACCGACTGAGCGGCTGAGCTGCTCGAGGAAGGACGATTTGCCATTGCACATTCAGATCATGGCATTACACTGATTCCAAGACACTCTTTGTCATCTCCTTCTCAAATTTCCCTGGTGAGATGTTTCTACGTGTGCCTAAAATCTGTTGTTAATTACTCTGCTGTGCTAGACAAAGGGTTTTTTTTTTTTGGTAATGAGACTCCAGATATCAGCAACGTAACAGTGGAAAATATCTAAAGCTACACAGAGAACAGTTTGTTTTTAGCACAATTGCTGTGGAGGAAACACACTTGTCTCCAGTTCCTTGAAACGACTTGTCCCTGGTTTCTTACAGCAAACATACCCGGGAAGCCAGCTGTTAATTTTTGTGAATCATTAAAACAAAACAAAGTTCTAGAAATATAAAGCAGCAGAATCTTTTTTACAGCCTGCCAGCCAAAAGTTAAGTATACATTTAACATATGTTACATACGTTAAGTATACATATAACTGGTAGGACTTTCAAGAGGAACGTCCTCATTATGATTCTTGTTTACCTAAAAATAAAGCCAATTTGATGCTCCATTTTGAAGAGATCCCAAGAAAGTATCTTTAGCAGTTTGGTAAATTCTAATTGTACATTCATTCTTATTCAGAAACAAATCTGTTAACACATGAAGCAGCTGTTGCTGGTATGATTAAATCCTTCATAGACACTCTCAAGAGACTTGTCTGGACCCCTGTTAACTTGGATGGCTCCATGGCTGCTGATCCCACTGGGCCCTGGAATATCTCATGCTAAGAATCTGCATCCAGGCATACCAACAATTACATGCTAAGCACGCTGTCCACTGAAATCATACATCATTTACTGATCTAGCTTTGCTCGTAGGAGAGGATGTCATCTAGGGTCAAATGCTGACTGGACCCATCACATTTAATATAGAAAACTTCATGAAATACTGAAAATACTAGGTGAAAATTTGATTATTTAAAATAAGTTAAGCAAAAACACTGTATAGTGGGTTGATACCCTTTAAAAAAAATAAAGTTTAATCAAAAATAAATCATATCATCAGCGTTTGAAACAACATGTTCTTGTCAGAGGATGGGCAAATATTTAAGGTTGCTCTAGCAGAAAGAGGCAAACAGCAGCAGAACAGGTACCATTCATGCCAATGCATTCTGGTATGTGTAATTTTGGGATTTCTACAGACAGGACATTAAATGATGTAATAAACTAGACAAAAACAAAAACAAAAACAACCGTATTTGTCCAGTGTATGCAGTTCACTAACCTTTAACAAAATGAAGAAGTAGATACGTTGAAGCTCTGCACTCACTGTATGAGACCACAGACCATATGAGACCAACTGTGGTTGGTGGGGATCTGGGGAGGTGTCTCATTCCCATGTTACAGTCTCTCACTATTCCCATGATAAGAGACTTCCCCAGGTCCCCCACCAACCAGACTTATTCCATGACTCTACGAGCTAACACTCGGGATCCCCTGGTGTGATGGTGTAACAGCAGCACCATTTGTTAGATGGTGGACATATCAGACAGTGTTACAGAGCTGTAACTTCATTTTTATTCAAGGTACCATTAGGTAGTACAGAAAGTTTCTGGCTATTTTTGAGTGTGCTATTTAATAGGAGAGCTTTTCTTTCTGTTCTTGGAAATCTATATGCACTCCAGCTGAAAGCACAAAAAGCCAGACTTGCGAAGAAGGCTTCACTTTCAGTTTCAGTGCAGGAAAAGCAGAATGCAGTTTTCATTTGGTTGGCTTCTACAACAGATAGTGAAGAGAATTAAATGGGAAAAAAAGAGTACTAGGAAAAAAAATAAAAAAGGAAAAAAGTAAGTTTTTTTAGAAGCAACGTAAGGACAAATGCCAGATGACATTTAGGAATGGTTCTACTGTAGCGAGTTGGCCTGGACTCACAATGTGTGAGTCTGACCATTGTACTGATGCAGTAGAAGGTTTTCACAGATATGAAGGAAACACTACAGGAGTCTCGATATACTGGTGAAATAAGCAGCTTAAGCAAACAAACAAATAACCACTCAGCTCCAAAGAGAAGGAATGTGGCTTAGAAATTAATAAGCCAACTGAAACCATCTCCATATGGGAAGAGTTCAGAGATATGGGGAAGAGGGGTGGATAAGAAGGCTGCTGGGGCAGCCTGATACAGGCTTGCTGCATCCAAGAGACCCCCATGACATGAAATAAAACCAGATTTTGTTCATTTTTCCATTTTGGGTAAGATTTTCTGGCAGGAAGCTAACTTTTGGAATGGCGTTTTAGCACTGGAATACACAGAATTGGTTGTACATGGGTGTGTGCAAGCACATAGATGAACCTGTCTACCCATTGGCTCTTATCTTAACATGTTTTACCTCAGGAAAAAAAAATAAACCTATGGATGTTCACAGATATTATCTTATATAACTGCTTGATAGGGTTTTTCAGTTTCTGACACCCTGTTCATACATACCTGTGCTACTGCTAACCTTCATCTTTGGCTGTTCCTCCCTCTTGGTAAAGCTAAAGCTGAAGCTATGACTAACAAACGAGGGTGGCCAGATCCCTTAGTCCCTGACTTCACAGCATCTCCAGCCAGGTACTTGTGCATTTATATGAGGCTGTCTTTTAAAACAAACACAAATCATCCTGGGAAATCTGGACATGGGCCATAACCACTAGGCAGCTGGACAAAAAGGTTTTTTCCACTTCTGTGGTGCTGCCAGCCTCGAACACTTCTCCCTGTATCATCCGTCTTTATTGAGAGCTGTTAATTATAGCTACAAAGTCTGTTACCATACAGGCACTTTCCCTTTTTAAAGCAGCTTTAAAGGTAGCAGCCTTCAAGACATTTTGACACGGATCTGGGCTGAAAAAAATACCCTAAGCTTCCTTACCACTCCCTCCTGAGTTGTGTTGTTTTTGTTTCTGTTATAAACAACACGGAAGAGCCTGTGCAGGACAGGCTTTGTTTATAGTGCATTTGTGCACGGGGTGTCAGGATGCTTGATAGGATGGCTAGGGTTAAACACTTCCTGCAAAAAGACCAAAAAGATCAGCTATGAACACCATCTCCTTTTATGTTACAGTGATTGGTAAAACAGAGGATCCATGCTCATCCCAGCTTTCTGCTTCTTTCTGCAGGTAGTAATTGTGATCACACACTCTCTTCCCAGTCCCTTTTTTCCTCTGCCAGCCACAAAAAGCAGATCCTTTTCAGTTGGTGCATGCTGGTCATGCACCGGAGGCAGGGCAGGGAGGAGGTGACCTCTGAGGTCCCTTCAGCTCTGCTTTCTTTGGCTCCACAGTCTCAGTCCGTGCAGAGGGGTCAGCATAGCCATGATCAGTATAGGTAGATTTGCTCTAGAGGTCTCCTGAGAAAAGCCTTAACAGCCCCAAGGTTTGGCAGCTTCCTTTATGAACTAGGGAAAAAGCCAGTTAACGAAGTGCTCTTCATCTGCAGCTTAATGCTGACCGGTGGTCACTCAGTGCTGCAGGACATGACATTTTTTTCAAGCAGAAGCCATTCCACAAACACGTTGTTTCATAGCACATGCCCCATCATCAGGTAACAAGAACAATTACTTCTGTCTGCATCCCTTGCCTCAAGCACCATTACCTCATAGGAGGCACATAATACAATTATTTCAGAGTATCTGCTCAAGACACAGGAGAGAAGACAAAAGTAATGGAACAACGAGACAAAATTACAGGATGGCACTTAATTAAATCATCCTTGGAATGGTTTTGCAAACCAGGCTCAAGAGTAAAGGCCATATATTTCTCCTGATTAGGCAGTACCCAATTTTTAGTCTCCCTTAGCATTCCACACAGCTCCAAAAGCCCAGAACAGGTGATCCCCAATAGATGAAGGATTTTCAGATTAAGGGAAAGATTTTCACCAGGCATGAATGTTAATGAATGTTTCAGAACATTGTGGTCAGAAATACAAAGGATTGGTTTCCTAAGAAAGGAACCATGGCAATTTTCTTACTGGGGCTAAGACACAAGCTCTCAAAGTAGCTGCAAAAGTTGGGGGTAGGTTTAGAAAGCGAGGTAAGCATGTAAATGCTTATAGAGCACATTTTTGACATTTGGCTGAGAAAATTTTGTTTCAGAAGTCACAAAGAGACAGAAACCACGACATTACCTATTAATGACCTAAGAAAGCAAACCTCCCCCAAGAAACAGCTAAAACGATAGCTTGCATGATAATCTGGCAATAAAGCAGCACAGCTGTATTGTGACAAGGCAGCAGCTAGGAGCCACCTACAGAGCTCTGATGGTGTGAGGCACCCCTACCCTGTTGCCCACTAGGGTACGCAGTGTTTTCAAAAGCACTGCCACAATTTTTGTCAGAAAGAGGTAATTCCTCAACTTTGAGAAATGGAAGATAACAACAGCATCACCCTGAGCTCTGTGGCTTGGACTGCAGCTGAGCTAAGCCCAAATCGATTCTCCGTGCCCGAGTTTGACTCTGCATGCACAGCGGGTGCCCACCAGCACTGCCCCTACCACAGTCAGCACATTGTTCCAGCAGGAGGAGTCCCTGCTACTGCTACTTGTTGACAGTACAACCTGGCCTCGTTTTAGCCAGAAGCCCTGGAAAAAAGTGCAGATTTTTCACTGCAGAGAGGCAGTGAAAACAGCCTAAGAATAAGTACAGATGCCCACCAATAACATCACCAACAACAATCCAAACACCTGCAGCAGAGACACTGATGACCATGAGTGTGATAAACCTCTTGCAAAATATTCACAACTTCTTTTAATTAATTGCTATGAACAAAAGTAAGCCCTGACAGCCTGCTGTAGAGATCAAATTGATTTAATTTGGAATTACTCCTGATTTGTGTCTAACTTGGGTAAGAATTGGATCTTTTAACAGTTCTTCTTGTTCTTTGGTTATTTTTTCCCCTAACAAGCTAAAGGGACCTTGCATTGTAAAGTGATTTTATTTTGAGGAACACAAAGTAAATAGGTATTATTTTAAGGCTAATGTACTGAATTAGAGAAATAGAGTTTATAAACTGCAGTTTTTTGAAAGAAAACATGCTTCATTGGGTGACATTTGCTAAAAACACTTGCCTTCACCATGTCTTGATGCTTTTGTAGCTTATTTATGACTCTGTTAATGCAGTCTGCTCTGGTGGTGATGCTCCCACCTAAGCAGTAATATAAATCAGTATGATGCCAAAAGTCAACCACACTGCAACATTTTAATGCAGATGGATAACAGAGACTCATGAATACAAAATGCTAGAAATCAATAGTAAAAAAATATATCCAGTCATGCCAAAGCAGGCTCTAACCTTCTTCCCTTGCAGAGCTGCATCGTGCCCAGGTGGCACCAGCACCTACATGGCCAGGTTCTCTGCCTGCAGCAGGAGAGCTGGGTGGTGCTGATGGTTCACTGAATGACACTGTGGTATGAGTCGGAAGTGAACTAGCAGACTGGGAATTACTGGGGTTGTTGGCTAGGACCTTGTCTCCTCCCTGCTAACAGAAATACACATCAAACACACTGAGAAACTGCCCCACACTGTCTGACCACCACAGAGCTAAGTCTCAGTTCCGAGCGCATATATACATAAAGAAGAAGTAGCTCAGTTAGTAAGTCGGTAAATCAGCATACACGAGACCTACTACATCGGTCCTTTCGGTCCTTTTCCATTGTTACTTCCAGTATTTTGGTTCAGCTCCAAAGAAATAACTATACCTCAGTTTTACCCTCAACTTTTTTTTTTCCTTCTTGGCCAAGAAAAATGTTCAAATTCCTGCAGATCAGTGGCAGCTAGTTTTGGGGCAGTATAGGGACAAAACTTGAATTCAGTGAAAAGGAACACATCAAAACATGTTCAGATATGGTTGTGGATCACTGCAGGTATGTGCAATGAATCTTTCAGTCAACCAACACCTCCCCTGTATTCAAGACTGTTGAACAGATTTAGTGTTAGCTTCTTTTGCTTTCTTTAGCCCTAATGCTTTATGAAATAATAATCGAGACCTAAATAATAAATAAACATACAAATAATCGCATACACCATTGTGGAAAGTCCTGCCCTTTCCTTCTCAAAAATCTTCAGATAAAGCCGTATCATCAAAATAAACACATATTCTGAGGTATTCTCTTGCCAAAATGGGAACAGAGCTCTATTATTCCCCAGCTGGCACACACAGAGTAAATCTTTACAAAAGGTACGTTTCCTCCTGCCTGGAGATACGCAAAGCCAAACAAGGTCTTACAGGGATTTTAATTTCATCTTCCATGTAGCCAGGGAGCTTTAAGCTCTAGTGCTTTTAATTTATGTTACCTCATAAATTAATAATGTAGATATGATGGAGGGCAGATCATCAGATTAAATGTGTCATTTTATAAAGCAGTTTGGAAGCAAAAAGTATGAAGCCAAAATGAAGTACTCTTAAATGATCCATTAGGCACATAAATCATTACATGTGTTATTTCTGGACTGGACAATGGTTGAAATTAATGATAATTCAGTTACTGTAATTTTATTTTAAGCTAGCAAGTCTTTGCACAAGAAACAAGAGTGCAGCGAAGAGCCTGGAGTGCTCTTCTGTGGCCTGCTGGAATTTTCTGGGTCACTTCCCTATGGACACAGACCTGTGCGGAGGATGCACGGTCCCCTGGGAGCAAGCGTGGGACAAGTTCTCCCTGATCGATTTAGATTTGGGCACAACTCTTTCATGTGATGGAGCTGTACAGGGAGCACACATCAGTCTGTATGTGAATGCAGGTATTTTGGTTTGCCTTCATTCATTCTCAGAAGTAGGGAAGGGATTTTATTCATCATCAGGCTCTGTGAGACTGGATACAATTTGGATGGTTTCAGCACTGCCTCAGTGAAATCACTGGTGATTCCCTCCCCGTGCTGCAGACACAACTGGCAAGTCTAGCAGGGCTTACACAGGAGGTTACTTACCATGCAATGTGGGTCAGTCAGAATCCTTAATGCTTTACATTGCAGCCTAATACTCAAAATCTTACAAAGAGACAGAACAAACCTCTTCTTAATCTGCTACTATAAAGTTTTGGTGCCAGATTTACTACTGTGGTATATGCTAGAAAATGCGAAGAAACTGGTACAGCTTTAACCTGGTTTGTGTCCACAATAAATATGTTCTCCTGTGAGATTACAGAACATACACATTCATATCTATATGGCATAGTACATACACCTGCAGGTATAATACAGTAGCAATTCAAAACCATAATAAACCATACAATCAGTATAAGAGGGAAGGCTCATCTATTCACTGCTCCTACATTCTATAATCCCTCTTTTTTGTATTTTTCCTAATGATCACCGTTCATTACATGTTCTTTAGCTGTACGGCGAGCTATACTGAGGCACGCCTGCCAGCTCAGACCTCGCAGAGCCACCCACCCAGGCAGGGGCGGTGTGAAGGCACTGTCTGTGCTGTGCTGAAGGCAGGCTCAGCTGCCCAGCCCTGACGAAGAGGTGGTGGCAGCACAGGTGTCCTCGGGAAGATTTGCTGCCAAGACACTCAGGTGTCTATAGATTTTAGCAACCTGCCTAGGCAAGATCTGAGAATCCTCTTGTTTACTACCTTACTACTAAGGTGACTTAGATGTTATATTTGTACCTTCTTCCAGTACCTACTTTTCATTTATCTCACTGCAGATTCCTGCCAGAGAGCTCAGATAATAAATTAAATATATGAAGGTGAAGGATAAATGCAGCAGCAAGTGATTAAGCAAGGTGTTTTTTTTTTTTTTGTTAGTTCCATATCAGAACTGTCCATTTTGATTATCTAGAAGCCCATCCATCCACTGCCTCCATAACATGTCTGATTGTGCCTAGAGTACAAGCTTTTCTGAAGATGGTAATGCCTCATCCAGACCTGCCAAGTTTCTGTATAGCTGTGTACATACACACACACACACACACATATATACATGTATATATATATACAGACATGCACACACACATACAAATTTGCACAATAGGGGGAATAATTAGGAGAGGATTCTGGAGCCCAGAACCTGACTTACATACATGTGAAATCTCAGGTGTACTGCAATAGGCAGATGACCAGGAATTCTTTTTTTTTTTTTTTTTTCTCATTAGCAGCTAGTGCAGCAGCACCAAAAGGTCTCAGTTTGGATAATGGACATGCTGGGGCAGACGCCACATAAGCACATGATTCTATGATTTTAAGGCACAGTCCTCCCTCTGAAGCACTGTCTCATGCAGAGAATACAAAGGAATCTGAGGTCTGCAGTGACTTGCTCAAAGCCACAAAAAAAAAAAAATCTGCAGCAAAGAGAGGAAACAAAGCCAAATCTCCAAATATCTGTTGACCCTGACACCAATAAAAACTCTGCAAATTAACCCCAGCCAATGTGCTAGTCAGACTCACAAATGCACATTCTTCACTAAGCCTGCTGTAGGCTTATTTGTAATGATGTCCCCCTGCATCCCAAATAGGCTACAGGGCTTGCACCTGCTCTTCAACTCAGTCATCATTTAATTAAATGGAAGACAGAAAACCACCACCCATATCAATTAACTGTGGCAATGAGGAGCGTAAGACTCTGGTTTTAACCCCAGGGATCTGGTGAACCACAGCCGTTCACCCCAGAATTCATCAGTATTTAAAACATTGTCTGATGGCAACTGGAAAGAAAAATACTGACAGAACAAAGAAACTAGAATATAGCTGTTTGGGGCTAGCATTTGTTCCTGTTTTTAGATTAAGCTCTTTCTTTCTCTAACCTCCGTACTTTTCTCAACCCTGAAGCCCCCATATCTGTTATGGACTAAACAACAAACTGAAGGCTGAAGTGCAGGAAACACAGCATCTTATGCAAATGTCTTTAATTCTGGACTGCTTTAGGACCTGCAGTGAACAGTGCAATTCCTTTATCTGTAGCTGCCTCAGTGATTTAGGAGAGAAAGAAAATACAATAATGGCTAAGAAGCACAATTTAAACATTAATAACCTTAACCCTGGTAATAAGAGGTATAGCATAATCAGTATAACTGAGTAACCTGATTTCTTATGTTTCCCATAGTGAGTTTCCTCCTCACTGCTGCACAGCTGGAAGCTGAGAAATGTGCATTTCATACTGTTTATTTTCTGAGCTACTTCATTAAAAGGCTGTGAGTCCCACTGTGTAACAGAAGGGGAAAAGGTTGTTCACATCCTTCCATGTATCAGGGAGGCTCTGACACAGGACGTCCTGATGGCTGATTCATCCCATCTGTCCCAGGCGCCTCCCTGAAGCCAAAAGGAGATGAGATGAAGGAGCGTTCACGAAGAGGCAGTCCTTCAAGCAGCTAGAGCATCCTCATCTCTCAGGGAGGATGGGCACTCAGGGCTTTCCATGAGTGCTTTAGGCTCAGTGGGTTTGGCTGGCTGTGAAGAAAAGGTGTGCTGAAGACAAAACACTGTCCTCGGTTATGACTGCACTTCCTCCCGGAAATAAACAAAACAGCTCGAGTTTAACTGGGATCAGAGTCTGGCCTTAGGTGTTAGGGGCATAATGCCAGGAAAATACTGTAATACCTTTTACTTGGCTATTCGAGGCACTGCACAAGTCCTGATTGTGGAAAGAAGAGCTTTCTCTGCTTACTCAGACATTGCCATAAAAGTCAGCTGTAAGGTAGAGGAAGAAGATACTAATAAAGAAAATGATGGCCACGGGAGTCTGTACAGAAACCTCTTGAGAAGTAATTACAGAAACGGTGGACTTTCATTAACTGACTTGTATGTATTTCTAATAAACCCAGACTTACTCCTTTTGGAGTCAAACTGTATTAAGAGTAATAGCAACAGCTAGCATACAACAGAATGAATTCAGAGCACCTTTTAACAAACCTGAAGAGGAAAGCAACTGCGGGTTTGATGTAATGCACAAAATGTTGGCTTAGAGGCAGAGCAACATGCAAGAGCCACAGGAGAAAAAAACAAAAGCTCCCATACCTGTATCTCTGCTTTGGAGACTGCTTTTCAGCTGACTTAAAAACATGTCCAAGATAATACAAAGGAAAGAATAAAAAGTTCCAGTTTGTTGCAAACCATGTTAGAGTGAAGGGTGCATCGAATTTCTTAAAGGTTAGTTTGGCTAGCTGGGTTGAACCCGACCAGGAGGAGCAGACACCCAAGACCACGGCCACACCCCAGAAAATTTTCTTGAGTTGTGTCACGGAGCATTTCCAGCAACAGCGGCTCACCCTTCCACCGCCTTCTGCCCCGGCTTGCATCTGTGCTTCTGCTGGGGCTGGAGACTCCCGGGAGCGCTCATCCCCTGGGGAGAAGAAAACACAAGGCTTACTGAGGAAATCTGGGCAGAATTTTAGTTTTCCCATCCTGGGGCCTTCTGAAGTCAGGTGGGGCTTTACCAGCCAAAATAAACAAATAAACACAGATCTTGCCACAAAATGTCATTCATTTTTAGATCATTGCAAGGCCTCTGGTTCAACTAAGGCATGGTTAGAATGTAAATAATAATTATCACCTCTAGATTTAAAAGCCACTGAGTAAATGGAAATTAAAATTACATGTTCTGATGTATGTAGAAAGATTTAACACGCCGCTTAAAACTGATGCTTTAAGGACATGTAGATGAATGAAAAACACAGCACTGAATTTGGTAGAGCAGCAAAGGGGATTGCAGCAATAGCTGGAATCGTTATTGTCTTGGAAAACGTGGAATTGGGCAGCTTATGCAATATGACGTTTCTTTAAGAGGAGGGAGGGGACAACGTAGTAACCCTGCAGTGAGCATCCTCACTGCAACATTCGTAGCATGACTAATGCAACTTGGATCACCCAGCACTTCCGTGGCCCCTAGCTCTCCTGAGGCAGCTGCCAACAACTAGACCAACCCACAGGCTGCCCTGAACAGCGTCTCAGCCTAAACAGCCCTCACTTTTTTCAGTTTGAGTCCTGCACCAGATGTGACACAGCACGTTGACTTCTCCCTGGTTTAACCAAGCCCAGGATGCTGCTGGAAAGCCGGGTTTCACACTTGCCTTATGGCTGGACCCAGCATCCAGAACCCCAGAGAGGAGGCAGTTCCTCAGCCGCACACCTCAGCACCCAATGGCCAAGTTACGGACAGTGTACAAACCAGGAGATGATTTTGAAAGACAGCAACTATTGCTATTTCTGATTTTTACTTGTATCTTTAAACATGAATTGTTAGAGTCCTGACATCTTACCACTATCAGCAGATGCTGTGTCCAGGCTGTAAATGAATGAGCAATGCAGCGCCAGGTGGTTCAATTCCTACTGAGATCAAAAGGTGCTGGCAGACCTCAGCAGCCGGCCACTGTCTTTAGGGCTTTCACCTGCTGTAAATTAACTCCATTCAACATCTCCTGAAGCCATCAAGTCACCTGCATGCAACAGTCAGCAGGGATTTCTCTTAAAGGCTGATTTGTTTAGTTGGCTCATTCACTGTAAGCATGAAGTAATAGTGATTTATGCTGAAAGCCAGGAGCCTACAACTTCAAAAGCATCTGAAGGCCACTGCGTGTATTGAAAGGTGGAAAGAGAAATGTAAATACAGCCAGGATAATGAGGGACTATACTGCCAAATACTTATCCATTGTCAAAGCAGACTAAGGGATCCACATATGGAAGTCCCTTATATTGGTGGGAATCAGTGGCTGGAATGGACAATCTCTTAAGACATCTTATTTCAGATTAACCTAAATTTATATTTACATAAGCTAATACATTATTAAATGAAAGGTTTATTCCAAAGGAGAGAAGTATTTAATTATTCTTTTACATAAAAGAAATGTTTGATCTGAGCTAAGAGTACCATTAGTTTGCCTAGCAAAGCTGTATTTTGTAACCGTCTGATATCTTGAGATCTATGAAGAGTATTCAGCAGAAAAGGAATAAACATCTTGATTTCTGTTGGTGTTGCTGAGTGGCTTTAAAGAGATGGGGATGTTGCTGAACTCTTCACTTGTTTCAGTTTTCAATAGAAGACTGTGTGGGCAGCTTCCCACATAATGGGAGATGCATCAGCAGGCCAATGAATTATCCAAAGTTAATGTAGCATTGTGTTAAACATACAACGGGAAACTCAAAAGCTACCTTCTAAACACTGGAAGAAGCTAGAATTGAAATAAGGGTGAGGCTCTAGCTCATTCTAAACATTTTAATACATTTTCTTTACACCACTGCTTGTAAGTAATGTTCCTTCTTCCCCTATTGCCTGGCATAGACTGGTTGGAGTTCAGTTTGCTGTACAATGATACATTGGTTTCCTTTAACTTCACCAAATAATGTGCAGCTACCAGCACCTTCTTTACTGTCTACCAAACACGTCCTGCAATTATGGCTGTAATTTTAATTTCCCCTCAAGCCTTTCTAATGGGCGCTGCCACTGGAAGACCAAACACTTCCCACACCTTCAGGAACTCCCCTTGGCATGCTTCCCATGGGCCAAGGAGCATGAAACCAGCATTTAACCCCTTTCTGCTGAAGATATTTAACAGCAGGGAACATGTCTGAAGCCACTGGGATATATGATATCCTAAGACAGGTAGGTGCTCTGAATGACAACACTGAACTTGTGTTATTTTTCCTAAAATAAGAACTGGTCACTGAGACAGCAGGATAATGTGTCTGGTCTCTGGGGTCCAGTGGTTCTGGCGCCCACTGAAAAGGGGGAAAATCACAACCACACGCCCTGACCCACCAGGCACTCAGTATGAAGTAATGCAGTGTTTGATGGACACCCCGCTACAGACAGCATGGTGAGGATCTTCCAGGCTGAAGATGCCTGTCCTGCTCCCTGTTACACCATGCACGTACTCATAAGCTAGCAGTTCATCTGGACAGCTTGTATGCAACACCACTATTTTTTAGGTCTATTCTATGGCAGTTGGTCCCTATGAAATAAAGCTAAACTTTACTGATGTTCTTTCTACTCCATAGGCAAAATGACTCATCCATGTACATCTAACTTCGTGTTCAATGCACCAAGACAATCACTTTCAGCACAAGACAATACTGAGTGTACCACTTCTACAGTGATATTGCTGCTCAAGGCTTAAGTTTCTAGGGATGCTCATTCTTTGGATGCATTTACATGCTGCATGGAGTAAAAACTTATCCCAGGCATGACACATTTCATGGTGATGGACTGCAAATTTTGGGGTAAAAATCACTGTTGGCTTATTAAGAGTTACAAGCGGGGACTTCTTTTAACTATCTGGCTGTGAAACTGCATCACGTGCTCATTATTTCCTGTGCTCCCAGATTTTCTGTGCTTCTGTCACAAAAAGCCAGACTGTCTTTGGAAAAGGTGGAGGCTATAGATAATATATACACACATCATCCCCTCTGTTCATTTTCTGTGTTGGGGACCTGCCTGCTGGCTCCATACACAACCCCCAGAGCTGTAGTTCTCCTTGTCCACTCCCTGTGTCCCCATGGGGACAGTTTTCCTTGCACAAGTCACAGGTGCAAGGTGGGGTGATGGCAAACCCACACGTGGGTGAGAAGCTTCTCATCCTCTTTCTAAAGCTGCACAAGGGCCAGCTGGCATCAGACTCCATAGCAATTTAAAGATGGCAAAATGGCTTTTCAGAACAGATGAGGCAGGACTTTAAAGAATTTTATTTCTGGGTATTTTCCTCCAGACTTACTGTTTTTTTTTTCCCTTTGCCCCATGAAGCAGACTGCTCTGTATGCTACTATATGCCCCAAAAGAGTAAATCAAGATGCTGAGATAGTTGAAAAATGCCTATCTTGCTTTTACTAAATTTGGCTTTCCTTTCTCCTGTTTGATCATTCCTTTTCCTGTTTCATAAATCCCAGCTGAAACCATTCCTCCCTCCCTTTCAGCCCAGCCTGTCTCCTGTGGCATTCAGAAACACCTGAAGGAAAACACCTCCAATGCCAGTGCCCTCTGGGATCCTCAATCCTAGAACAGACATCCTCTGTTCCCCCATTAGGACCCCTCTTGGCTAACTTCAGAAACCTGCAGTAGGAACACCCACATTGGAGCTAGTCATCCCCAGTTCATGATTGAGTCCAGGGAGAGAAATGGGCACCAGAAGGCACAACTTATCCCACATCAGGTATATGCTTTCAAAGAAGTGCCCTACCTCGCTGACTAGAGATGCAGTGGGTTACAGAAAACCCACCCCACACTGGCATCCCCTTAAGCAGCCTGTCCAGACCATTTCAAGGGTTTTAAGCCTCGCTTATGGCTTAAGACTCCTGTGCACAGCTCACCAGTTTACGACTCGCCATGAGGCAGAACCTCACGGTGTATCTTCAGAATGTGATACTGACAGAAACCAAGGGTGGCATTCAGCTTATCAGTTTGAGACATCTGCTGTGCAGACTTGTATATCTGAGACAGTCATTTACACTTTCTGCATAGTTAGTAGACAGAAAAAAAGACATTTCCATAGCACGATTTATCTCATCCTAAAGTAGACGATTAAAACAAGCCAGATGAATCACCCTCTCCAAGTGCTTGTTTCTCTCCACCAGCCCTAAACAGTCTGGGGAGAGAAGCCCACAAGTGGGTGTCTTTGGTGTAGGTGCCCAAAGCAGGGTGAGATGTGTCCCTCCTCTCCGCCACCGCTGTCAGGAACCAAGGGTAAAGCCATGGCAGGCAGCGCTGGCAGGCTCTGAGCTGGGCCCACGACACAAACATGTATAGCTGTCAGCAGCAAGCTGCTCTCGCTGTTCCCAGCTCGACAGCAAATGACAGAAAGAAGTACTACAAAAGCGCAGGGTGCCCTTGCCAGCCCTTCAGAGAGAGAAAGTGACCCTCGCAGACTAAGGTCCTGTCTGTTAGGGACTGATACATGTGCCTAATGATAATGTACAACTCCCTCAGCTTCCCCAGACTATGAACATGCTTGCATGTGAGCATAATGTAAGCATATTCTTAAACAGCTCTTTAAGGCACGCTTCTGAAAAATCATTGACAGAAGGAAGAATCCTCACCGGTCTCTCTAACAATTACAAATGAGCCATCCTCAAGGCATCTGTATTTTTCTAGCCTCTTAAATGTTTTGTAGCTGTTTGGGTGTTGCACAGAAAGTTTGTAAAGCTTGCAAAAATATTATTTGCTTCTAACAGATATGGGAGATGTCTCCTGTAAGAAAGCACCTGATCCTCAGAGTGGTTAGGAGCTCTAGAAACCCATGCCATGCAGGGGGCTCAGAGCTGGGCACTACACAAGGTATATTCACACAACTATTTGCCTCAGTAGCAGAGTCCCAAACTCCTCCAAGTGTTTTTATCCCATTTTCATCTACCACACTAGCTATGCATTATTTAGCTGTCCAGGATTTTTGAGCTAAGCTGTTAAAAACTGCTGAGGCATAATCCTGTGAAGAGAAGAGTAAGTGCCAAATCCACAAAATGATTTACGTCTCTAATTGCCTCTGTAGCTGTCTAAATCTGAAATACTGGCATTTATTCAGATCTGTTGCCCAGGCGTTTTCTTCACAGTTGGTCAGGTTAAAGAGGTCTGAGGGGGTCACCTGTCACAGCATCCAGTCACTGGTGCAGATTTCCCATGTCATTGTTAATGATGACCTCTCCTCTCACAGTCTGTCCTGATAGCTGGTTTTAAGGAGCTGCTAATATTTCATTTTGGAAGCCTGTAATCTCCATATAACAACCTTCCCAAAGGCCTATGTTTCTGCTGCATGGAAATGCAATGAGAGACTAATTTCTGCACAATGGGACATTGCTTCCTTCTCCAAATGAGCTTTAGTTTTGCCAAGCTGCTTGTACCAGCTGTATCCTCCTCCCATACCACTTAGAGCTCCTCAAATGCCAAAGAACCTGCTCCTGGGCTTGCCTAAGTGGACTCCTAAGTAGGTTGGTGCCTCTCTTACACCTAGACCCTGACAGGATTCAAAGCACAGTTGTTTACATCTCTCTTAAAAAGTCACCTCCAGGGAATATTTCTAGTCTATATTTGAAGTAATCATTGGAACATGCCAAAAGCATCACTTTTTTTTTCTCCTCTGGGCAAACGACCTCCTCAGTTAATGCCTTCCCAGCAAACGGGAGCTTATTCCACTCTGAGCAGTCTGGCTTTGCTGCTGTGTGGCTGCCCTGGCCCTGGGCAGATGGGCACCCTGCTCCCTCTGCCTGGGGAGCTGCCACCCCAAGGTGCCCTATGTGCTCAGCCATGGAAGACAAGCTCACACTCCCCCTCTGCTTTTCAAAAGGCAGAGCTCAGCCACTTAGCTGACAACTTAGCTGTGAAACAGGGCAGTAAGTGCTTCAGTGAGCAAGCAATAGTGAGGGATGGGCATCCTAGTGTGGCATAAAGCCGTGCTCAGGCCTGCTCTCAGCACTGCCCACAGGACAGGCGAGGCCGCTCATCCTGCAGCCTCACCAGTGTCCTTTGACGGGGGTGGACGGCCACAATGATGAAGGAGATGCAGTTCCTCTTTCCAGGTGTTTAAGAGGCTTCTGACAAAATCCCACTCCAAAAGGTTGTACAGAAAATAAGCAGCCAGGGAAGGTGCTGGAATGACTAAAAGGCCCAGTGCAAGATAAGAAACCAGGAAGGAGTAAAGGAAGCAATGGAGAGGAGTGACTGGAGCCCTGCAGAGGCCTGCTGTGGGACCTGCACTCTTCAATGTAATTATAAATATCATGGGGGCAAGTGGTGATCTGCCAGTTTCCTAATGAAATGAAGTGATCATTCAGGGCTGCAGGATGACAGGCAAAGCAGTGTGGTCATAAAACAGCAGACTGGAGACGCATACAGATGCAGAGGTGCAGGTGGGAGTATGCGAACCACTTGCTGCATACACAGTGATGGGCTCTGACCATCTAACATGAGGGATCCTGAGCTCTTCCCAGGCCATCCCACAGAAAAGACAGCCTACTGTTCAGGAGCAGCCAAAAAAAAGGAAAATTATTAACTGCCAGCAATTATTAGGAACAACACAGAAAACAGCAAAAAGTTGTTTTCTGCATCGAGGGAAATTTCAACTGACAGCACGCCCACAATGGAAGAGATGCATCTCAGGCCAGAAAAACACCTTCCCAATCAATTCCACCAAGCTGGAGATAGGACCAGAAGGACCTTTGGTCAGGTCCCACAGGTGGCTGTTCATGTGCTTCTTGAGGAAATTGCTCCTAGCTTCCTAAGAGGAAGCTGGCAGTGTCCATGGGTGGCTGGTGGATGGGACTGTAATGCTTAGTGTTTGGGTTTGTCTATGCTCAATACCCAAACTTCCCTGTTGTGGTAGGTCCTGAAGGTCTAACAGACTGGTTTTACATTTTTCAGTGAATACCAATTAACGCATCATGATGGAAACATGACAAAGCCCCATAAATCTTCATAAAATCAGTTCTTAAATGAGAATACTTGGTCAAAATGGCATTGCACGTGTGGATTTTTAGACAATATTTAGGAAACTGTAAAAGTACTCTCTAAATACTTCGCCTTACAGTAACAGATAAAAATTATGTTACTTAATTTGATCACGGAATAGCATGACTACATTAAGAATAAATAAATACAGGAGATAATTTTAGAAATTCACTGTAGAGATTATTTTAAAAAACAAACCCAGGGTATTAACCTATTAGGTCAGAAGGTCTGAATTTGTTTGAGGCTACAGCATAAATTCTACAAGGGATGTAGGTACCTGTAAATGGGAACTCTGTAAGTACAGATTCAGAGCAAGACAAATGCAGATTGAGTTCAGACCTTTTTTTTTTTTTTCTACTGGAATTTATTATATAAATTAATTAATCATAAAAAATAAATGTTAAGATAGTCTATGAAGGACATTCAAATATATCTGATTATCTCACCTTAATTTCAGCAGGGTAGGAAATAGGACTGTTGGCTTGTAGGCAGTCAAGATGAGTCTCCTGTGCTTTTATCTACGGAAATCTGTGTCCCATATCACTGATGCTATTGAATCATCTGTATAGCTTATCTTGCCAGGCAGGCATAAGTTTACTCTAACAGGTACTCCTAAATCCTTATCCTTAAGTACTACTCAAAACTACAGTGATTTCTATCATTAATGGTTATCATGTATTAATTCCTGTTTTATCCTGTGCTAAATATTATACCTAAGCTTACTAAGAGTTGGAATTAAATAACAGATCTGCACATATTTGTTGAAGATATGCTAGATTCTCCTCCCTAGCATATATATATTCCTTTATTCCTGTCAAATCCAGCAAGATCTTTTGCAAAATCTATATTCTAATTCCTGTTAGTGACACAGAGAGAGCTGATAAATTATCAACTCTGTACTGCAGCAATTTGGACTGTAATCCATTTAATTTATCTTCAGAGGCAACTGCTTAGAAATTCTATTAAAATTGCTGCATTGAAATGAGCCTCATTAAAACATGATATTCCACTTTGAATGTTGTGGGGTGAGGAGTTCCCCTAAATACTGTCCCTTTTATTATTAAGCAGAATGTGTGATTGGAGTCCAGAGTGAAAACTGATAATACTGTGTGCTTATTACAGTACACTGTGGTACTGGAAAGTAACATCTGTAAATGGATGTAAAGAATAATCCTGATTATGAGATACGTATTCTTGATAGTATGAAAAATTAGATTTTTTTTCATTATTCTGAATTTCCTTCCTGAATAAAAATTGCAGCTGGGAGTTTTGCCATTTATTTTGAGGAGACCAGCATCTGTATGGAAATACAACTTGCATTAGAATAAAAATAAGCCATGGACAAAACTGGATTCTGGGCAAATGTGAGTTGGAGGCTTTGCAAATTTCATCTGGAACAAAGGTTTAAGCAATGGTTGTCTGTTCTGGTGAAAAAAACAAGCCTATTCTCTACAGGAAACTACTGTATTAGCCAGCAGTTCCAGTGCCACATCTTTCCTGAGCAATGGTTTAATTGCCAAAGGCTTATACTCAGCTACTTATACTAATGTGAATACCACATCCGTATCAGGACATATAAACAGGTATTATGTTGAGTGGTAAACCAGCTACGCTGGCTGCACTTTTTCAGAAATGAGACATTTTTGTTTTTCCCTTATAGAGCTTTCTGAAACGCTGAGCTGCTTGGTATTCAGGTATACACAGTTTTAGATAACAGATTTTGTCAGAGCCCATTGGTCTCTTGCACACTGAATTCTAAGTCCAGCTGATTGTTCTCTTAGGAGATAAAGGGATAACCTGCTATTGAACCTAAAACACGATGCTTTTTTAGGTCTTAAATTCAGAACATGATACTCAGAGCATTTGTTCTCTGTCAGCTAATGACCAGACAACAGAGTGGACTTGAAATGGATTTGAGTCTGCTCACAATGGTTGGAGCAGCAGACATATAACCAGAAAGTCCTCACGTGAGTTGCTGCTCAGGGATGTACCAGAAGAGACAAGAGGATGCCTCCTCACTTCTCACTGGCAAGTTCCCCCAAAGCTGGGTCTCCTTTGATAACAAATCTAGGCTTGGCTAGACCCTTGTTGGCACCAAGAAAATTGGTACAACTCTGAGCAAGAAAATATTACACGTAAGGATTCCAGTTTCCATTTTCTCTCTGATAATTACCTTTTCCTCTTTTCAATAAGAAAGGTTTTTGGAACCTCTTATTGTTTCAATCACCTATAGAAGACATACTTGTTCTTTTTTCAGCCATAAATACAATCTTTGCTGAAAACTGCACTAGGGAATGTGAGGTGATTGTGGAAAAGCTATATCCAGAGCATATTTCCTCACTTCTGTATTCTCCATGACTGAATTACAAGGGTTATGGGACTCACGGGTCTTTCCTTCGAGGAGTTTGTTCTATGGCCGGAAATAGCGATGCTGAGCAAAACCCATTCCTGTTACATCAAGAAAAGTCAGTGTATAATTTTTGTATAACCAAAGGGTACTAGATCCCATGGAGAAATTTATGCCTTGTGTGAGACTCTCAAAATTTCAAGGCAAGGTTCCTCTGCATTATGACAAATTAGAGTGGATTTAAGTTCCTGGAATCAGGCAGACAATGTTGGAGGTGGTGCCTGGCTTCTCCAGTACACGGTGCCAACACATTTGGTGGGCATCTCTGCCTGAAAGCAGGTCATCTCTGCAACGCAAAGAACACCTTGTTTCCTGTTGCCTTTGATCTGATGCTGCAGTGACTGCCAGCAAAACTCAGTGATGATTACAAAGTTCATCTACTCTCTTATCAACCAAATTCCTGCTTCTGCAGGATGCTGTCCAGGTCTGCAGTGACATCTCACAGTTTATAATTAACAAAGAGTAACTGGGCTTTGCATTAAAGGTTGGTGATGGTACTCCAGCCACAATGAGGGAACCACCTAGTATGCAGGTGATGTGCTGTGCTGAGCATAAGGGGCTAAAACAGGAACAATGTAAAAAATACTACTCATGTGCCCTGTAACTAGGCAATGGCTAGGGAATACATATTACACGACAGTAGACTTTCATGTGGAACTTCTGGTCTTTTCCCTAGCTCTTATACTGAACTGCTTCTATGCTACATACTCTTCCATCTGCAATTGTAGGCCATTTGAAAAGAGAGGTGAAATTTTCTTCTACAAATACTATCAAATGAAATTAGGAGACAACGCATGATGCATTCTGGTGACTTAATATTTCTTTTTACTAGCTTTTGTTCCACCTTCTCATGAGAGAAATCTATGATTAAATAGACGGATTAGTAATCTGCTTACTTTTTGAAAGCAAATGCCTAAATTGATTCAAGATGACAAGAAAATGCACCTTGCTTCATTTAGGGATATGTGGGTGAAATGTAATGGTCTGTGATCTACAGAAAGTCTCAGAAGATTATCCAATGGTTGATGTTATTCTTAAGTTCTGTCACTGTAAATGAAAATATTGTTTGTCTGTATTGTCTACATATTGGCTCGTTTCAGCCACTAAAGTAAGGAAGCTTGGATAAATCTTTAATAACTTATCTTTCTGCTCCGTGATGCATTAAAGCTCCTGCTCTAGCATTAGTTCAGTAACATCAAAATGGTCTCATACATTCGTTTTATTTTTGTATCATTTGAGGAGGGGTTATACAGTGCAGAAGCAATGAGTCACCTCTAAACCTATAGATTATGAGTATGCACAGGCGAGATGGTATAGAAAACAATGAGTGGGACACGATCAAAGATGAGCTGGCAGGAATCCCCAGTGAGTAAGCCTAGCACAGCTAAGAGTGGCTCATTTTGAGACTGTTTAAAGACTAGGAAAGCACTGCACCATTTGGGAAGGGTGCCAGGTGTTATGAAACAAGAAACTCCTCACTCCTTTGGAGCACGATCTTGGGTATCTACTCAAATAGGCTGTTGTATTAGGTGAAAATGCTGCAAGAAATAGGAAAATTGGGCAGAAGTTGCCACGGGTTAAAGCCAGAGTGTAATTATTGCCTGTGTGCATTTACCACTCAGTAAATGTGAAATAGGGTGCCCCCTTTCCAGCAGAGGAGTAAGCTACATTGACTTTACCCTGGGATGACAGTGCATGGAGGCAGGTATGATGGAGAAACAGACAAATGGCAAATTATACACCCCATTCATTCTCACACCTGTATGCAAAGCCCCTGCCTTTTGTTACCATTAACTTCACCCCTACAGCATTCATTTTGTCCCAGCTCCAGCCAGGAGTGAGTGAAAGCTGCTACCACAGCCCTGGAACAAATGAAGCATGGGTTTTATGGTTTCTGCCGTGATTGTGAATGTCCATATCAAACAATCAGCTATTTTTTGTCTTCTGTGCAAGAAGACAGGCTGAACAAAAGCAAACATTTTGCAAATTAATTACTCCACACAGAAGCCAGCATGCATTCCTCACAAAGGCCACTTCAGTGGGGAAGCACGGGCGAACCAGCAGCCTTGGCTGAACAACTGACTCACCACCAGCCTTTCCTGCTCTCCCATTTCTTCTGTTTTCTAGAACTGCATGAGCACTGTATAGTTTTGTAATGTACATATCTCACATAAAAAAGACCAGTGGGCACAATTCTTGCTCTACAAATGCCTACTCCTGGGTGCAGTTTTCATGGGGTCTGTCCTAGTGCTCAGCCAAAGTATGAACAAGCACGGTCTGATTAGCAAAACCTTCAGATGACAGCAGCAGAACATTGCTAACAGCGGCACAGTATTCATGCAGAGATGTATTTATGCAGCATTTGAGCTTATTTCCCCCAAAAAAGAAGTTTAATTAGGAACATGCAGGAAATCAGCGACCAGTAAAAGAAGTCCTCTCACACCCTGACCACATCCAACCTTGGGGGTGCCCTCCAGTGGCCAGAACACAAATTCGGGGCTTAGGGGGTCAGTTTCTATCTGTTGTAGGTCTTTTCTCCCCTGTTCTGTGAAAAGATGTGCTGCTTGCTTTTAGATAAGCTGCTTCATTCTGCAGTTTCTCGTCTGCCCCATCTGCAAAATGAGGATAATAAGAATCACATAGCTGAGGGAGGCATACTGCCACTCATGGAAGTTTTTGCTGTGGTTGGGATCTTCAGCCTAGGCTTCCTAAAGAAGCCAAAAAGATTTATTACTGAAGTAATTACAGTGTTGATACACTTGTGATGAATTCCCCGCAGGCACAAAATACATTAAAGGCCAAATTCACTTCCCATTTGTAATTGTAAAAATTCCCTGCAACTCCCGTGATGCAGTTACTCCAAAAGAGCAGGTGGAGGAATCCAGTTCCACAGCTACTACACTGAGACATATATGTGCAATAATTGAAAACAAAGGGGTATTATTCATGTCACAAGCAACTTTGAATACCACCAGCCACTTTTCATGACAGTGCAGAGGAAAGGTGCCATATGGGGAGGCTGTGATACTACTTTGTTGGTGCCAGAAGCCTGAGAATAACAAGCTCTAAGTACGGACTAATTAAGCCAAGGATGGGTTTCCTCTGGCAAGGTGATTGTCCTGGAGCTTCTTGTGAAAGCTGATGTCATCTGCCTCTGGAAGATCCCAAGATGCAGAGCAGGGATGGATATTTACCTTCCCACGGAAGGGAAGACAGTCCTCCAAGTGCTCTGAACTTTCACATACAAAGAGGGTGAAATCAGGCAATTGGCTGGTCCAAGAGAAATGCAGTATGGATAGAAACTGGTGATAAAAACAATGACAGAAAGATAGACAGGCACAAAACAGGCACCGAGCCTACATTTCTCAAAATATGAAGCGTGCGCAATGGCACCAGGCACACAAAACACATGGTATGGTTACTGCCTGCCTGAGTGATGCGTGTAGATAAGAGTTGTCTTTAAAAGTGCTGGTACAGCAGGCTCAGTGCATACTGATGATTCAATCTCTGAAATAATTTGAAATGGCAGTCACGCTTCTGAAGGCGCACAAAGTCCTTATCTTCCTTTTAAAGTAAAGAAGCCACTGCACCGACAAGAAAATATAAAGGGAATGCTGGAAGGCTTCACAGCAATGCATATCAATGAAAGGCTCCTCTTGGCTAACTATCCTATACAGAAGCATATTCCCAGGGGTTCCACCAAAGATCCTTGAAAGGCTTTGGTGATGGTTGGTGGGGAAGAAAATAAGCTTACCTACGAAGTAGAGCAAAGTTTTTGCTGTCTTGAGCTTGCAGTACTGGTTGTGCCTTTGCAAGGGATGTTGGCTACAAGAAAACTTTGGGAAGACAAATCTTTTCCAGAGGTACAGCAGCCAGACCGAGGGAAGAAAGCAGTCCACTGTACGCCCACTGTCTCACTTCAGTCTATAACTACATCCTGGCTTTTCATATGGCTCTAAACACCAGCTGGCAAAATTAGTCAATATTAGTCTGAAAGGAAATGTCAATTGATTTGGAAAGAGAAGCTCTCAAACAAAGCCGGTCTGTTTCATTAAAAGGAAACAAGCAGCAAAGGAAACTCTTACCTGCTTTTAGACAACCTCTGGTCTCTATCAGCAGGGCAATTTAGATGTTTCCGTTGATGATAACAGAAAGAAGAATCTGAACTAAGGAAGGAAAAGTCCAACTAGGTCAACAAAGTCCCTGGTGGGCGGTGGTACGGTATCAGGGAGCTGGTACACACAGCGGACATGGATGTGCTTGAAAGGATTCAATTTTGCAGCACAGGGGAAGATTGCTCTGCCTCTGTTTCTATATAAGGTAGGCAATAAACTGCATTTGAACTGGTAGAGACAGAATATGACCCACATTTCAAAGCTGGAACCCAGTGGGTTATTATTATTTATGATTCACAAAGCTTGTGCAGTGCACCAAAAGAAAGGAAGCCATGCTCACTGCCCAGAGGAGCCTCCAATACAGACCTTGAGAGAAACAGTCTGGTGGGCACAGGGCTAACTCCAAGGGCTTTTATTTATTATAATTACGGCATAATTAAAATCTGGCTGCTTCTTTCACTCAGCAAACTGAGATCCATTCTCCTATCTCTACAGCAGTTTTTCTGCTGGGAGAATGCAACAGCTGTATTCTCCATGAACAGGAATCACAGCCTTCGGGTACTCCTCATTTTTCACTTCACTTGGTGATTTTATTTCCTGTCCCCCTCCTTGGGCATTTCTGCTTTTTCCCTTTCTTCTGCACAGATATATTGCTACCATTTTTCTTTTCCTATCTTTTTCCCCCCTCAGTTTTTCAGCGTTATTATTTTTCTCCTTCTTCATGAACTTTCCATGGAGTCTCACACTCACATTTTACCTCTTCCTGTCCTCTCATTCCCCTTTTGGCTTCGTTCTTCCCCTTCTTTGCCTCTTGCTTGCTGCCACCTGCCTCCCTCCGCTCCGGAGCCAACCTTTCTCTCTCACCAACCCCATTCTCTCCACCAACCACCGCATCCCCCAGTGGGTCCCCCCAAGCCAGTGCCTTCCTCTTTGCCCTTCCTTGAGGAGCTCAGCTCCCTATGCACCCTTCAGATGAACTCCTCTTCTTCACCTGCACCCTCTGAGTTCCTCCGCTCTCCGCTCTCCCCCGTCCATCTCACCAGCTCTGCCTAGCTCTAGGACACAGCCCACAGCCTTCTTTCTCCCCACGACCGCAGCTCCTCCAGCCAGGCCTCCCACTTGCTCCCCCGGAGCCTCAGGGCTCTCTGGGGGGACCCCTGATCGCACCCAGCCCCTTTCCCCGTCTGAACGTCTCCAGAGCTCCCCGCGGTCCCGGAGGGGCTCCCGATGCCCACTGTGGCAGCAGAGCCCCCACACAGCCCCACAGCAGGGCCGGGCACGGGAGGCGAGGGCAGGTTCTCGGGGGGTCCCCCCGTCCCTCCCGCGGGGCTGGCCTCCCCCGGACGTCCCCCCCCGTCCCACCGGGGTGCCAGCGGGCAGCAGCTCGCCCACCGGCTGCGGGGCGGCTGCCGGCTCCCCGACGGGACGGGCCGGGAGGGGAGCCAAGCGCGGGGAGCACCCGGGGCCCCCCCCTTGCAGCCCCCGCGTTACCTTCCACTTTGGTGAGGGTGAGCACGGGGCTGTTGCAGGCGCTGAGCGGGGCCACCCTGGCCGAGTGCTTCTTCATGGCGAGCCCGTCGCCGGCGGCAGCTCCCCGCCGCCCCGCGCCTACATCCTGGCGCCGCCGGAGCCCTCCTGGGCGGCGCTCCCGGCACGGCCCCGCGGCCGCCCGCCGGCTCCCGGCCCGCCGCCCTCTGCCGCAGCACCGGGCGGCGGGGCTGGGGCTGGGGCTGGGGCTCGCCCGCTGCCGCTCGGGGCTGCCGCAAGCCCCACGTCACCGGCGCGGCCCCCCCCGAGCCCCCCGGGGCCGCCCCCGGGTCGGGGCGGGAGCGCGGCGGAGCCCCCGGGCGCAGTGCGGAGCCTCCCCGGGCGGCTGCGGAGCGGGCTCCCGGCCCCCTGCGGACCCCGCTCGGCCTCCCCCCGGCGCGGGGAGAGCCCTCCCAGCCCCTCCTCGCTACCTGCCCCCGCTGCGCCCCCCCTGCTCCCCGGCACGGCCGAGCCCCGCCGGCGCTCCGTGCCGGTTCGCAGCCGGGCGGCCGCTCATCGCTCCCGCGGCCTCGGGGAGCCCCGAGCCGGGCTCGGTGCCCGGCAGCACGCACCGCCGCCTTATCGATAACGCTCCGGTACTCGCAGAAACGTACCCTCCGCCTTCCTCTGGAGGCATTAGACGAAATACCTCCGCGCTTACACGGTCAATAAAATGGGAGATTTCACAACGGGATGCTGCTCGGATGGAGCAACTTGCTGTGCTGGTGTTTTGTTTCTGTTTCAGAAACGATTTTCAGAGCCCCAAGCATGCCACACCAAGTTATGGCAGGTTTTCCCTTCTTGATCATCTTTTTCTGTATTAACTAGCAGATCAATTAATACAGTGGATCCGGCAGAGGACACATTCTAATGAACGAGTATGAAACACAAAATAAATAATAAAAAAATATATACAGCTATAAGCCAGGAATGAAAGATTAAAAAATAAGTAAAATTATACAGCTATAAGCCTGAAATGAGATTTTGCAAGATGCTGAGCACCTTTTGGCTCCTACTGAATTCTACTGTGGCTACGAAACCACTCAGCACATTCACCAGTTTCAACCATGAGATTTATTAGCAGACCAAGATGCAAATACTCCACAGTTCTTAAGGTTTAGTCAAATTAACAGGAGTGCACTTTGCAAACAAGCCTAGGCGGCCAGAAGTACTCCCCAAACACTCCAAAGTATTTGTCAATGATATAAATAGCCACTATTGAAAAGCAGCCCCAACAGACCAGTCAGCAAATGGTGGGAAAATGCCATCTTCCTTCTGCAGGCTGGACAGCTATTTGTATTTAAGAGGCTGGCTTTCCTGGGGGTCAAATCCAGCCTGTTAGCTTGCAAAGGTCCCATCTGGTGACCTGCAGGCTGATGAAGCCAAGGGGCTGCTTTGTGTTTCCTACCAGCCCTTGGGATGAGCTGTGTCAAAAAATCAGTAGGTTCCTTTCACAGGATTCTTTAGGAAAGTTTATTGGCGCGCTCAGCATGAAGACCACAAAAGCTAAGCTCAGACAAATGGGAAAAAAAAAAAAAAAAAAAAGGCTTTCATGATTGTTCCCAGGCTATCCTAGTAGGATTATCTGACCCATTGATTTTCCTGTGATGTTACAGATCACAGGCATGTTGGGAACCATGGGTTCATCTTGTTTCACTGGACTGTTTCATCTACGAGTCCAAACAGTTTCTGATCTTTGAAAGAAGCTACATGAAGAGAGGCAGATCTGGTTCTGGCCATAAAATATTTCTCAATGTTAGTGCCTTGTATATGAGGATTTGAAAGTGCAGTATAAAATATTAATTTTACATTGCTTTTGAGAGGAAACTTCAGATTCACAGGTGAGTAAAACGCAGCCACTGAGTTTAAGGAACTTCCCCAGCCTGAGCTAACCAAGTGATACCAACGAGGAACAGAACTCAGATGATCTGTGTCTCCTTCCACCCTGAGCTTAGCTCCCACAATGATCTGAACCCAAGCTCTAGGCAGGAAACCACTGAATCAGCATTTCACATCCAAATTTCAGGCAAATGGTTGTGCCAGGCAGAGGAAAATCAGACTTCTCTACCGTCTGTAACTTGTCATCACCAGGACATTTATAGGAATTAAAGGCTATTTATTTTAAAGCCTTCTTTGTTGCTGGGCACTTACACTCTTCCCTTTCTGCAAGGTTTATGCTCTCATTTTTTATAGGCAAGACACGGTAAGCACATTATTTTACTTGGAGGACAGCACTGTTCACATAAGGAATCATGATGAAAAGGAGGTGAGTTATTATCATTTTTTTTCGATAGCATATTATTCTAACTCAACCACGCATGTATTTACTATTCCAGGATCTGCAGGGCTGTTAACATGTTTCAAGCTCGCAACGTTTTATTTATGGCTAGAACTCCAGATGTCAAAGACTTTCCTGGCAACAACCATCTTCTGTGGCTGGCTGGAGCTCTGCTAGCTTAGGTGATGGTGGCAGCCAAGCGTGCTGCTTTGAGAGGCTGGTGCACCTCTGCCAGCTGGTGCTGCGAGAGCCAGGAGGCACCTCAGCCTTCCACACTCCCATCCTCCTCCTCCCTCTGATGACACCTTGCACAACCACAGTGTTCAGGGCTCTTCTCCCTGATGCTCAGTTTAATCTCCCCAGAGAAACTTTCAGAGGAACCGAGGACAACAAGCATCCAACTAACACTGGTTCCAGATCAGGACATTCGCCTGCTTGCTGGCTTTTGGACATCATTTGGACAACACGTGTCAAGTGCAGGTAATTAGGATTAATGCAGTTTGATATGGCTGTACTTGACCCTCGATCCCACTGCATTTCAACTCCACCAGTCTCTGATTTCTCTTGCTGCCCTTGCAGGCACAAATACTTAGAGATCCATGCTAAGCCCCTGTCTTGCTCTGTGCATAAAAATCAGCCACATACCACAATAACAAAAAGTTGTGTTTATTTAATGAAGAATAGTACGTCTGAGGACTGTATTCCAAGGGCTCTAAAACTAAGAGCTGGGTTTGGCAGCGTGCTTGTTACTTTCTGTAACTTGTATCACAGTGCAACCTCCCCACATCCCTAAGCCTTAACACATTTGCTGCTGGATTACGTTTCATTGAATTCATAGTAAACACCTTACAGTATAAGCAAAGCAAAACCAATGCACTCAGGGTAACATTTCAAGTCAAATTTATGGCATTTTTCCTTAAAACACCCCTCCAGCATTCAAGAAGCAACAGGGGAGAAGCTGGTGGATGTTTGGCTTCCAGACAGCTAACAAATTTGGAGAGGAAACTCAAAGCTTGAAAACTGGAGAGAACAGACTTTCAATTCCAATCAAGTGCTGGGATGAAAAAATCATGTGAAAAAAGCAGAGTCAGACTAGAAATCCAGGATGGGATTTGCTTAGAATTTGCTCAGCCAGGCTTCTGTGTGGTAAAGTCTGATGGAGCTGCTTTTGAAACATACCATCAGTTATCTGAAAGTTTAGATTAAGATATTACATTTGATTGTTTTCTTTAACACATAAACTTGCAAACTGGGGGGTTAGCACCCAGCTATCATGCTGCTTTTAAGTTCATGTAACATCACTACTTCTGTGAAAGACTTCTTACCGATGTAGAAAGGTATACTTGAGACAAAACTAAATTCTCACAGTTACGTCTATTATAACCCTTGACTTTTATCCTATTAGCTAATTTGATTAACCAACATGAAAAACATGTACAGTTGGTATTTTTCCAGTTCAGATATTTTCCTAT